>NC_142486.1:742500-1942500 GCF_049115385.1 Moschus berezovskii
CATCGGAAACCGTCAAATAAAAGTGTGAGGAGAGGCCGGAGGCCCCCTGCCCCAGGATGGGTGAGACCTGCTCCCAGGGACAACCCAGCCCAGCAGGGCCCAGCAGCACATCATGTGGGCACTGCCACCCCTCCCCTCCCCCATTTCGTGGGTCCAAGCAAAATCACTCTTGGAGGCCAGAGTGCCCCTCAAGAGGTGCCCCCGGCCCCTCTGTCCACTCCACCCAGGGCCCACCCTCTCTCCCCAGATGGACACGGGGGCTCCTTCCTGCCCAAGTAGCTCCACTGCAGCCAAGGTGCTTTGAGCTCTGCCTCACTGGAGTGGGCACCCAGCGAGTTCCCAGGCCTTGGGGAGGGGGTCCCCGGAGATCACGCCCTAACCCCTCCTTCGGGGCCTGAGGAACAGGGCTGAGGCTCTCCCCTCCACCCCAACCCCCAGCATAACTCCCACCCGCCCGCGTCCCCTTTCCCGAGGAATCCAAGCCCCGAATTTAATGAGTCGTGAAGTGTGAGAACTTCCTGAGACCACAGCACCCTGATGCCAATTCCAGATGTGCAGGCGGGAGGGGCTGGGCCTCCCTGCTTCCTTGAGGACGAGCTGCCCGGGTCTGTCCGAAGCGTCCAGGTTCCTGCCATCCGGGCCCTGAATCGGAAACAGGCGGCCTCTCCACGGAGAGATTACTCTTTTTATTTCACGTAGTGTTCCTGGTGCCCTATTTCACGGCACCGACAAATGGAATATTACTTTTAAAACGGTATGAAATACCAGGTCCCGTCCTCTGTGCCTTTTCGGGGGAATTCAGTTTTCACTGAGTGGTGAGAAGCCCCAGCGTTTCTTTTGGGGACTGGTTGGTGGTTTCCTGAGAGGAAGAGGAAAGTTCCCAGGGCTTGTCCTGGAGTCCGGCGAGCCCCCAAGTGCCGGCCACGCCATGGTGCCCCTTGATTGCCTGCCTCACCACCGGCAGTAAAGGTGTCTTGGATGGGACTCACTGTCCAGTGTACAGCACGTTTTCCAGGCTGCTTCTGCATGTTAATTAGCATTCTTTATTACCCACTCGGAGCCTGGTTTAGGGAGTGACTATTTACAAGGTTGTCTATTACCTGTGATCTGCCCGCCCCCCCCCCCCGTCTGTCTCCCCATCTGTCCCCCCATGCCCCTGTTCCACGCGGCTATCTCACGGAGTCCTTCCGTCCTCCTGATGGGTGCTCCCTCCGCCAGCCCTCCTAGCAGACAGCTTTGTTTTCTGGTGTGCTGTGGTCAGGGCTGGGGAAGATGCTGCAAGACGGCTTCCTCCGGACAATTTCCGGCCCTCAGCTGGCGTTCAGACGGCTGCCTTCTCTTGCTTCCAGCCAGTAAGAGGAGGACCAGGCCTGGGTTCTGGAGCTGCCCGCTGCGCTGCCTTCCTCCTGCACAGCCGCCTGCACCACCGTCCCCAGGTGCTGGAGCCGCCAGCAGTGGGGGGGGTGGTGACCCAAGTGACCGCACACTAGTCTGGAGGTACTTCAGGGGTTGTGTGCGGGGTGGGGAGAGGCGAGGCCTTCCCCTGCTACGAACCAGACAGAAGCCGAACCTCAGGAGCGTCCCCACTGCCCGCATACGGTCTTCTGTCCCCCAGGTGCTGGTCCCTTGAGGAGGGGAAGGGGCGCCGTGCGGTGGCACCGGGAGCCGGCTTCGCCTCACCAGGGCAGGGCCCGGCCGAGTCCGGGAAGGACCACTAGTGAAAGTGGCCTGTGTGTTTCATTTTCCCCTGATCCACTTAAACTAAAAACAAAACACAAGGGCTGTGGGAGAGGCGCCCAGGCTCCACCTCGTGTCCAGCCAGCCTTGTGGACCTGCTGGGCCTTCCGAAGACATTGAATGGCAGCGGAGGGTCTCCACGAGGGACCCAAACTTGGACTTAGATTTCTGTGGATTTGGACCCAAGACCTCCAAGCTTCTGAGGCAGGAAAACCCCTTGCCAGGGTCTCCACTTGGGTCCCACCCCATACAAACCCCACTCTTGCTGGAGTTTCCTGCGAGCAACTACTCACTGGAGTTAAAACTCTCCAAAAAAAAAAAAAAAGATAAAGCGATTTAAAGATAATTAATTTCATTAAACTATTGACTAACTACCTCGCTCAATAGTAATTCATTTAGAGAATATTAAAATCGGAGGAACAATAATAAAATTGATGCCAATTCCCACGGGGAGGGAGATGGCCAGCAAATTGGATACTTCTCTTAATCTGGCGTAAATAATAACATGTCTGCCCCCCTTCTCTCAGGCCAATTCCCCCATCATTTATTCCAGACTCTAAAGCCGGGTTCATAACTGATATCAGTTACTCAATGAGTGCTTCTCCATTTGTTCTTGTTATGAGTGATAATAGCGAAGTTCAGCCTCTCTCCGAGTTGAGATTCGGGCTGCACCGTGGAGGCCTGCCTGGTTCCTCCAGCTCAGGAGCCCAGAGCCGGGCTAGGGGTGGGGGCTTTGGCTGCTCCAGGTCTGGGGTCTCTCCTTCCTGACTGTCACAGGCCTCCGGCTTGTCCTGGGGGAGCGCTTCAGGGAACTGACCGCAGTGGCTGGACAGTGCCTGGACCTTCCTCGCCACCCAGAGCCCGGGGCCATCCGCCATCCGGGAAGACGCACTCAGCGGCAAACCCAGGGTGGAGAGCTCCAGCGACAATCGGGTTTTGTTTGAAAATCGGTGGGTGGAAGTGATGAACCTCAGGCAACACCTGGGAAAAAAGTCTGGAGGAGCCAGGAGGAAAATTTGGGAGACGGCGAAAGGCGGGCTGAGGAGGGAGCCTTGGCTGAGGGGGCCTGGCCGGGGAGGGGACACACCTGCTCCCAACCCGCCTCTTAAACCGCCCGGTCCCTGGAGGGACACAGACCCGGGCTGGAGCCCGGCGGCCGGTCTGGCCCCGGAGACGAGTCCTCGTTATTTATTCACTTATTTGTTCATTTATAAAGTGTTTACTTAGCTCCGCGCAGCTGTAACATCTCATTTACAGCGCGGCCTCGGGGCACAGAAACAATTGGCAACAAAAGAGTAACCCCGGAGAATTAAAGAAACACACGCGCGCGCACACCAGGAGGCGGGCTGGGGGTGGGGAGAGCGCCAGCGAGCAGCTGGGCGGCCGCTGGACAACGAGTGGACCTGCGGAGATCCCTGCGAAGGCCTGGGACAGGGGTGGGCGGCGCCAAGGGGGTGTCCTTGGGAGCCCACTCGGGACTGTGTGCGGCCCCAGAGGTGTGCATTCGTGGGGGTCGGCTCGAAGAGTCTGGGGTAACTTTAGAGAGGATGGGACCTGCTGGGATCTGGAGACGGCGGTGGCCAAGCGGAATCGCCCCCTTAAATCGCCCCCAGCCTCGGGGGCGACGGTCGCGGAGGGCGAGCAGCCCTGCTTCACTTGGGCTCCGGCCTGGCCTTTCCAAGCCGGTTCCCAGGAAGCCTTTTGCGTTCCGTGTGCCAGCGCGGGGCTCGCGGCGGCGCAGGCCAGGGAATCGGCGGCCTCCCCGCGGCGCCCACGGCCCGGCCTGAGCCCCTAGCGGGTCCTCGCGGCCGCGGGCAGCCGGGAAACTGAGGCCCGCAGCGCGGAGATGCGCGCCCGGCTGCGAGCACCGAGACGGGAGTGGGCTGGGTGCCGGGGAAGGGGCGCCGGCGGGGCGCCAGGGGCAGCGAGCGGCCATGGCGGGGATGTGCGGGACCCCGTCCCGGGACCGCGCGCACAGCGCTGCCCGGGCGTCCCCGCGGGGGGTCAGTCCGGTCGCCGCACAGAAGGGGCGGCAGCGGGTCCCCGCCCCCGCGCAGCCGTCAGGGCGCGGACAGGAGGCAGCTGTGACTGTTTAACTGGGAGCCGGTTGCCTGGCAACCTGAGGCGGCTCATTACCGCGGCCACAGTGATTAACCAAAAAAGAAAAAAAGAGAGAAAGGGGGAAAAGAAAAGAAAAAAGTAAGGAACGAAAAACAGGAAGAAAGCAGGGCTGTGAAAGCAAAATGGGTTATTTAATTAGCTAATTGATAATCAACTTGTTTAATTATTCACTTAATTGAAAAAGTGTAACTACAACACTGGCCTCGCCGAGCGCGGCCGCGCGGGCAGGGCTTTCAAAGCCGCCTTCCCGCCCCTCCTCCAGCGCCGGGCGGCTTCCTCTCCCGCTGGCCGCGTCCCCAGGAGGGGCGACGGGGAAACAGTCTCCGCCCGCCGGGTTCGGGAACTTTCCCCAAGAGCCCTGGGTGCGCTTCCTCCGCGCCTGCCCCTCGCCGCGCCCCCAGCCTCGCCTCCCCGAGTCCAGGCCCCGGCGCGGGCGCTGAGCGGGCGGGACGGCTGCCTCGGTCCACCCGGCGCCCCGGCGCGCTGCACGGCGCCGGCTGCGGGCCGCAGGGGACGTCTGCCGGGGGCTCTGCCCGGCACCTCGGCCGCGCCGGCTGTGGGCAGGGGCCCCGCCGTCCTCGCTTTAAGGAGAGGAAAGGAAGGCGACTTCCAAGGGCGCAGCCGAGGTGCCTCCGAGACTGGCCGAGGGGCAGGCAGGACGCCGCCCCTCAGCACGCGCTTGGGCTGGTCTCCACTGCGGGGCTCGCAGCCCCGGCCCTCGCGCGGCTTCGTCCCCGCTGGAAGGGAGCGGGCCCAAGCACGGGCCCCTTTCCTGGGGGCCCGCACCCCAAGGACAGCGTCACTGCGGGTACCTAGGCCGCCGGGCCTGTGCGGGGAAGCGCTGCGGGCGGACAGAGAGGCTGTCTCTCCCCAGCCCGCCTCCTCCGATTCTGCTTACCTGGACCCAAGGGCCGCCGCCCAGGTGGGGTGTGAGGGGAGCGCGCAGGCCGGACCTGCTCGCGAGCCGGCTGCGCAGGGCAGGCGTCTAGGAGGGTGGGCTGCTGGGTCTCCGAGGCGGGGCGGGACCCCCGGCAGGCGCTTCTCCATCCTGACCCTCTTCCCAGTCCTCTCCTCCCCCGGGCTCCTGCCTCCATCCCTCCCTCCGGGCCCCTCTCCTCTCACACCCTACCCTGTCCCTTTCCAGCCTCCCTCTCAGGCCCCAGCCTTGGTCAAGCACTCTTGGGGTTCCTTCTGACCTGAGAAAAGCACAAAGCAGTCCGTTCACTGGGGGCAGGAAGGTGGGTCAGAGACGAAAGGCAGCCCCCACCCCACGGACTCTGCCTTGACCCTGCCCTTTGCCCTCTGGGCGCTGATGGTGGTAGAGGGCTGCTGCTGGGTTTGGCGGGGACGCCAGCCCGGACTCACGGCCCCACCGTCACTGAGACGCACGAACCTGGGCAGGATTGAGGCCAGGCCGGACCCAGGAGGGGTCTTGGTCAACCTCCCCGCTCCCCGCCCCGAGGACAGCAGAGGGGTCAAAGGAAGCCTTGGAGGAGCGTGACCAGAGCTAAGGGGTCCTTACGGATCCTTGCAGACTCACCGGGGCAACTGGGCTTCCGGGGAGCAGGGCATGAACTGGAACTTGGGGGAAGGGGCTGAGAGAGGGCACCACAGTAGTACTGGGGTTGGCATCTGAGCCTGGGGCAAGAAGCCCATGGCTGGAGTGAGCGGCCCTCACGTCCAACCGCTTGTGTCAGGCACGTGGTGCTAATCCCTGGAGGGGCGTGTCTCGGAGTGGGCGTGTCCCGGGAGGGGCGTGTCCCGGAATGGGCGTGTCCCTGGAGGGGCGTGGCAGGGGAGGGGCTTGGCTGGTTTTGGATTTTTTTCTAAGGAGTCCGTGTCACAGACAGTCAATTCCAGCTATCAAAGCTGCCCTGTCTGCGAGAATGTCTTTGCCAGCTCTGCGGACCTGTTGTGGACTTAGCATTTCAGGGGTGGAAATTCCTTCACTTCTGAATTCTCAGATCAGTTCCATCCCATCCACCCAGGCTCATGTGCCCAAAGGCCCACAGCCCAATCACCTTCAGTCTCCAGGAGACGCTGAGAACTCCTCATAGGGGAGGTTTAAGATATTCCCAGGATGCAACTAGGAATGCTGGACACTGGGACACAGCAAGGACTGTCCTGAGAAAAGACATTTGCACGCTGATCCCTAGAAACAGGAGGCCCAGAGTGCGCTGCATCGGGGAGAGGTCAGGCACGGGCGGCGGGGGGGCGGGGGTCACAGGTGGAGAGCATGGCCTCGAGACTTTATTGGGTTTCCCAGAAAAGGAATGGGTGACCATAAGGTAGGCAAGTGTGAGCAAGCTTAGGACTGGCTAGTTTGAATACTGAGGGCAGGCACTGGGCTAGGGGCTGTCCCTTGTTGCCCCTGGGTGAGGGGGGCGGAGGAGTCCTTTGAAAGACCAGGCCCTCGGAGGAGTCCTTTCCTGGCTCTGGGAGGGGCAGTGTTTCCCAGTGCCCCAGAGGCAGATGCCAGAGCATCAGGAACGCAGGAAATAAAAAAACACCGTCCATGCATGCGGCCCTGCCCTCTTGGAGCCCTGGTGTGGGAGGAAGGCTGGTAGTTCAGACCTCTTTACCACTCACTGGGCCAAGCGCAGGAACAAAGGTGGGCTAGGCTGGAACCTCAGGCTGGATGGCCCGGATCAAGTGGGGTCCTGCCGGGGACACTGTGGGAGGTGGACGCTGGCAGGGCCACTCAGAGCTGTGACCTGCATGCCTGGCCCAGGGTGCATGGCCGTGCCCTGCAAAGAGCCTGTCCTTGGAGATCCCAGAAGTGAGATCCTTCCCGGTGTCCTGCCTGCTCCCTGTGCCAGACCCTGGGGGTCCTCACAGTGACCCAGTGGGCAGGCGGGGTCGGCTACTTGGGTCACTGTGCCCAGGGCCAGGGGCGGCTCAGAGGTTAGAGTAGCTCAGTGGGCTTGGTGCTTTCCTGGCAGTGGCCCAGTGGGGATGGGGCCACAGCAGCGGGGGTGGGACCACCGCGTCTGGAGCCACCCATGCAGTGACTGGCCTTTCCTCTTCTGGGGTCCGCTCCCCTCTGCTGCAGGGAGCAACCCGGGATCCCCACTGATCACCTGGGTGTCCCCTCCTCTGCCCCCGACCCTGTCAGAGCCCCTCGAGGCTGAGTTCCCCTGAGAGCTGGAGGGGGCTCAGGTCTAGTTTTCCACCACCCAGTGTCGCGTCCCTCTGAGCTGAACTCCGGGATGTGAGTCGCTGGCTACTAGGAGTCTCCTCTGCAAGCCGAGAGATGGGGGCTGAGCCGCATGAGAGGACCCCGGCCTCCCTGCCTGCCTGGGGCAGGTTAACCTCTCGGGTTCCTCCTGGGGTGGTGAGGATTTAGGATGAAAGCATCCATTGCGGTCTGAATTGTCCCCGGAAACCTCACATGTTGAAACCCTAAACCCCAGCCCCTCAGAAGGTGACTGTGTTTGGAGATAGGGTCTTTAAAGAGGCGAGTAGGGTAAGATGAGGTCAGTGGGTGGGTCCTCCGTGGACAGAACTGAAGTCCGTGTGAGAAGCGGCAATCAGGACACACGCAGGCCCAGGGCAGAGGCCTCGGGAGGAACCAGCCCTGCTGGTACTCTGATCTCCGGCTTCTGGCCGTGAGAACTGAAAGACAACTCAGTTCTGCTGCTTAAGTCCCAAGCAGCCTGGGCTGTTTGTCACAGCAGTGCTAGTGGGCCAGTACACCTCGTAGTGCAGGGAGGGCTCCCACTGCCCGCAGTTGTCACGGGGCGTCTCCCCTGGGTGACATCAGGGCGGGAATCCTGACATCCCCCCCACTCCCGCTCCCACCGGCTCCGTGTCCTCCCTGAGAAAGGTGCTCCCTTAGGCCTCCCCAAGGTTTGGGGACACGTCTCTCCCCCAGACACTGAGGCCGGGGCAGCCCTTAGCATTCCCTCGGATCAAACAGCCAGGACAGAGGAGGGGTCTCTGGTGCCCCCGTCTTGAAGTCCCTCTGCCCATGTTTCCTGGGGAGGAGCTTGGGGGCTCAGGACTGGACTCTGGACTGGACTCTGGTCCGAACCAGGAGGCCCGCAGACTTCTGCATCCAGGAGATGCCTCTGTTGCTTGGGGCAGGAGGGATGCTTTGGCGTGGCCTTGGCAGTGGTTTCTGCGGAGGGAGGCTGATGTGAGAGGTGGAGGGGCCGCTCCCAGTGTTTAGCTGCAGATTTATGTAAGTGCGGATTATGGAATTTGGCCCCGATTCTGCCTCCCTGCCCCTCCCTCCCCGCCCCAGAGCACCCCGGGCATCAGTGTCTGTTGGCGGGTGGGTTTCTGTCACCTGTCGAGGAGCCGCACTTAATCCTCTGTTAGATGTCTACTTATTTCGCTGTGAGGTGGGCCTCGGGCTCAGCCTGGACGAGGCGGGAGGGAAGTGGTGCACCCTGAACCTCACCTGTGATTCCTCGGGCTTTCAGGGGGCAGCCTCATGCTGCGGCAGCCGGCGGCCTTGCCCCACCGTGGGACTCTGGATGGGTCCCTTGGTTTTCTGTTTGTGCTTCCCGATCCGAGGAGACAGGTACAGTGTCCCGTCCCACAGGGTAGGGTCAAGGCTAGTGAGCCTGTCCCCTGGAACTGGCCTGTATCCTCGCTGGCTCAGGAAGACACAGGGAACGAGCCTGCTCAGACCGCCTGCTCGCCTTTCCCAATAGGCAAGGCACCGCCCTGCTGGGAAGGCCCTGGTCTGAGCGGACCGCCAGCGGGAGGACGGGGAGTGGGCCCAGGCCAGCGGCTTCCTGCTCGGGGCTGGGAGGCCGTCGGGGTTTAACAAGCAGCGTCCGGGAGGACGTGCCCACCAGCTCTGATCGTGCCCCGAGCGCGCCTTCCGTGGCTGCACCCAGCCTGACCTGCCCCTGCCGGCCCAGCTCTGCTCTGCGCCCTCGAGGCCTGAGGTCCTCCAAGGGGAAGCGAGCCCTGCACCCTCGTCTTCTGTCTCCCCCTCCGTCCCCTTCTCCCTCTGGTTTCAGAGCCACAAGAACCAGGAAATGAGTTCTGGAAAAAGTACCCCTCCATTCTGCTGCTAATCCCTCCCTCCCTTAATTAAGTCAGTGGTAGCCTAAATTGTTCTAAACACCTTTTGGGAGATTATATATTTTAATCATCATTATCCAATGAATATTTGATTATATAGTCATCATATAATCAAGAGTAAAAATTATAATCCAAAAAAAGGCATTTAATACACTTTAAATGACTGGGCGCTTGATAAAGGGCATTAGAGGATTAGGTGCCCGACGGAGGGGCGGGGCGGGGCGGGGCTCCCCGTCAAGGACTCGAACTGCCGGTCTGCTTTGAAAAATAAGACCCCGATTTGAGCAAGAAGGAAAAAGAATCCAGCTGTTGTGTGTTCCCCGACCATGCCAGCTTCTTGACTAATGAGGTGCCTTATTTGAACAGCTGCTTAAGAAAGGATTTCTATAAATATCATTAGGTTTTGGGTATCCACCGAGTTTTGTGGGAGGCCTTGGTGGGCTCATGAGATTCTGGGAGGTCTTCTGACCCGCGTGTTAGGATTGGCTGCCCTGGTTCCTGACAGTGAGACCCCCCCACCCCCCCAGAAAGCTTATAGGAGCACCTTGCAGCTCCCTGGGAGCCCCGGGCTGGACAGCAGGCAGCAGTGTGCTGTCTGACGGCTGTGTGACCTCAGGCAGATAGCGTTACCTCTCTGTGCCTGGGTTCCCACATCTGTAAAGTGGAGACAATACAAGGGCCCGGTAGGTCTGTGGAGCAGTGAGTGAGAAGCCCTGAGAAGTGCGAGGACGGCTGCAGGCCCGCGGTCAGCCCTCTGCAAACACGAGCTCAATAAGTGCTTCAAAGGGGACAGAAAGGCTGACCCCTGTGGTCTAAAAGCCGCTCAGGTATGACTTCCTAGGGCAACCAGGGGTACCTCCCTGTCAGCCCGCCTTCCTTAGGGTCACAGGATTTCATGTGGGACCGGCAGGGGTCTTCCAGGTCACCGAGACCAGCCTTCTCCGTTTAAAGAAGGGGCCACTGCGGCCTGGAGGTGTTCTGGGGGGTGAGTGGGGCCAAAACCCCACATCTTGAGGCAGCAAGTCAACTGGCTGGCGGGCATCCCCTGAAAGCTCACTCACACCCAGAAACTGTTGCTGCGTGTTGCTTGTTCCAAGGGAGAGTGCCCCAACGCAGGCCAGCCTCAGGGGGGTGACCCGGCCAGTCCAGAGCCCACCTCCTCCAGGGCCAGCAGGGAGGCTGGCGGGCGGCAGGGCAGACGGCTGCTCGGCCTCTCGCACGGGTGATGGGTTCGCTGGCTCAGGGTTCGAGATCAGAGGTCGCTCACAGAGGATGGTTCCCACCTTCATTCCTCTCCAGAATTTTCTTGCATTTGTCTTTTGCTTCTTTTACTGATAAGCAAACGAATCTATGTGCATTGTAAGAAACCTGGAAAGGGAAATATGGAACAATAAAACAGAAAAATGCCCATCCTTAAGTTTCTGAGCTACGGATCTGATCCGGTTTAAAATCCTTCATCTAAAACTCATCTGTGGGTTCCTGGTCATTACAGAATAAGGACCAGGCATTCAAGGCCCATTTACAAACCACGCTCCAGAACCCCGTCTGTACCCCAGTCCCATAGGCACCTGGCCACATTTGCTGCCTAAAGAGCTCGCCCTCCTCTCTCCCGCCTGAGAGGCAAACTCCTACTCATCCACCAAGGCCCTGTGCCAGCGCCCTCTTCTCTAGGAAGCCCTCCTGATTCCCTCAGGCAGGACCGCTGGTTTGTTGCCAGTTCCTGCCTGTACAGATGCACCTGTCTTGGGGCTCAGGCATGGCTGGCATTCCACACCTGAGGCTGCCCAATGAGCCCATCTGATAGGTGAGGACACTGAGGTCCAAGGAAGGGGCGTCCACTTGTGCAGGTCCGTCCGCTGGACACCAGGCTGCCCAGCTTAGCCACCTTCCCACATGTCCGCTGAGCGCTGACCGGCATCCTCAGGGCCTGTGGCTGCTGTTGAGCCTGCCTGGCCCCTGCCGCAGGTTGGGCCATGTCCACTGCTGTGTAAATGTCCTGGGGCCTCTCCCTACTTGGCTGGCATCCCTGACTGCTGGTCCTCAACTGCTCCCAGAGTCGCCGGCGTCAGAGAACTGGGAGGCCCGGCCTGGCCCTCAGCCCCCAGCTGCGTCTGAGTCATCCAGGGGCCAGCGGGCCCTCCTGAGTCCCCTCCACCCTCCTCTGTTGGAACCACTTGAGATAAAGTTACTGCACAGACGTTGAGCCACTTTTCCCAGCGAAACATCTGTCATTTATCCGGATGATGCGGCAGGGATGGCACTTCAGAACAATCTCGTTGCATTTATTTTCTTCCGAAGTCTGCAGCGGGAGGGGCAAGCTCCTTGGTGCTCCCTGTGCACAAATTGGGCTCCTGCTGTATACAGAAGCCCCTCTCCCTACGGGGGCTAGGTCCCCCCTCCCCCCACCCCCCAGAGCTCCCATCCACAGATGGGCTCATTCCCCTTCAGAGCAGCCTGGGGTCGCTGGGGAACCCTTTCCTCTGGCCCCCACCCCCGGGACCCCAGGATCCAGTGACAAAGTGTGAGCCAGGGGGGCAGGGAGACTGGCTCCTCCCCCAGCCAGGGCCTCTGCTCACGCAGTCTTTCTGCCCCATCCTCCTAGCACCCAGAGCCCCCAGCACCCCCACGCCACTGGGGCTGGTCCTCTGGGAGCCACCTGCCCCTCCCCGCTCCGGGGTGAAGATCTTGCCCGGGTGTCTGGGTGTCTGTCCCCAGCCTGAGGGTGAGAGTGAACCCACCTTCAGGGACACCAGCACGTTTACAAGCCCTTTCCAGGCCCCCTGTCCCAGCTCCCAGAGCCCCATAGAGGAGGAAGCAGAGACTCAGGGAGGTTCAGACCCTTGAGGCGGGGACACAGCTGGTCAGGGGTGAAGGCAGATGCCCCTGACTCTGCACCCAGACCTTCCCGCTCTGCCTTTCCTGGGGGCTGACGGCCAGGTGCCGAGGGCCCTTCACAGGCCGTGGGGGACAGGCAGGGCTGCACCAGGCTGCAGGGTGAGGGGATATCTGGACCGGGCCCCAGCCTCCTCCGTCTTGCCTCTGACACAGGGCAACTCAGCTCATCTGACGTAACAGCCCTGCCCTGTGGGCTCCCTGAGAGCTGCCAGCCCCGGGGACCCCTTGTACAGGGACCGGCCAGGGCAGCAGAGAGAAAGGGGGAGAGGCCACCCACCCCCCACCCTGCCTCTCGGCCGGGCTGCCAGGGACCCCGCAGGCCCTGCTGTCCATGCCCCCGAGGAGCACTGCCCCCACCCTGGCTCTGGTGAGGCTGAGCCCTCGCAGGGCCCCCAGACCAGTGCCTCCCATTCTGGGGTGAGGAGCCTGAGGATCCGACTCCTGGGGGCCACGGGCCACTCTGCAGCATCCCCCACAGGGATTTCCCGGCTCCGCCTGCTTGGCCACATAAAACCAGCAAGTGCTCCCAGTCTGAGAGACAGGGGCTCGATCCCTGGGTCGGGAAGATCCCCTGGAGGAGGGCACTGCAACCCACCCCAGCTTTCTTGCCTGAAGAATCCCGTGGACAGAGGAGCCTGGCGGGTTACTGTCCATAGAGTCGCAAAGAGTCGGACATGACGGAGTGACTTGGCACGGGTGTTACCACTCTGGGCTTTGTGCTCTCACCCCTGTCCCCGTACCTGCCACAAGCTCTCTGCTGCACCCTGCCCACCACCCGGCTGCCCAGTCCTGAGTTCTTTGTGGCCTGTCCCTCTCCCAGCCCCGAGAGTTAGCTCGGGGTCCCCGACCCCATCTGCAGTGAGCCCCGAGGCTCCAGGCCTGGAAGCTGCAGGTACAGGGCTTACCTGAGCCTGCCCAGGTCAGACACTGGGGTCCTGGTGTCATAGCCACGGACTGGGGTCATGGAAGCTGGGGGCTGCTGTGGGGTCCCAGACAGCCTGTGATGGGGGTGCCTGCACATCGGGGGCAGTGGAGAGACGTGTTTGAGGGCAAGGGCACAGGCCGACCCTCTGTGGACTGGGCTCAGCTCATGTGCCGGCCACGGGGCTCGTCGTGGAGGGAGCTCCTGCCCGTCCTGGCCTCACCGCTACCTCTCACGGGGTCAGCGGTCGGAGTTAAGTCCTGCCCTGATCAGAGCCTCAGGGTCCCCAGTTTGTCTGTCCTGCGTGTGGAGTCACAGCTCCGGATCCACACCCCCCGTGCTGGGGAAGCCCTCTCCCTGCCCCTGGGGCTCTTGGGTCCCAGACGGTGCTGGACTAGCCCGGGCCTTGTTCAGTCCCAGTGGCCCCGGCCCCAGACCCCCACTCTCAGGTCTGGGACCTGCCAGGGGGCAAGACACTGCCCTGGTCGGAGGGGCAGGGGCGGGGTGTCTGCCCGGGACCCCGGCCTCACCTGGACGCCACCTGGATGCACCCATGGCCCCCTCTGCAGGCTTCAGCTCAAGAGCCCCTCCTGGCATCACCCGGCCTGGGCCTTGTTCCCAAGAAACGTTTGCTGCATCGGGTGGGGAGGAGGGGATTAAGACAGGAAGGGCACTGGGTGTAGCCTTCGGTGAACTTTAACCCTCGCGCACCTTCTCTGGCCAAAGACCTGGGCTTCCTGGGCGGGGACCTCCTCAGCTTGCCCAGGCGGGACCCTTGGGAAGCTTGGCTGAAGGCTGGGACAGAGATGTGAGCCCACCTGGCGTCTGCTGGGCAGCTGAACCTGGACGCCTCCGGAGAAGGGCAGGTTGGGGTGCAGGAGAGCACGGCTGGCCCCGGTGAGCCAGCCTCCCTGCCCATCTACGACCGGCGGCAGCAGGCGGGCGCGTGATGGATGCGGGGCGAGCAGGAGCCACGCGGGCAAGCTGTTTTCCTCCCGGCCGCTTATGTTTGATTGGAAGGATCGGTTTCAGCCTGGCTGAGCCAGCCCCGGGCCCAGGCACCTCCCCAGTCCTGTCTCCCATCAAACGGCATGAATAATTTAGTCTCTAATTAAAAGTGAGGTCAAGCCATGAAAAATGGCTGGCCGTCCGGTGGCACGGTGATGCATTAAATCGCTGGCAGATCCGAGGCGAGCGGGTGGGCAGGGGGCTGCGGTTTACACACCAAACCGTCCAGGCCTTGGCTCGTGTGCAGGCAGTGGGGTCCGCCCTGAGGGCGGGTCCTTGAGAGAGATGGAGGTGGTGGGCGGCTGGCCCACCCCCAGCCCCAGGGTCAGCCCCGGCTGCCCGGCCCTGCCTGCACCCCTGTCCCCTGAGGGGCCCTCCAGCCCCTGCCCTGCGTTCCCCCAGCGCACCAGCTCCCTCCTGCTGCAGGTCTGTGTGTGTTCTTTCTGGAACGTTCTTCTCCCAGTCATGTGTGTGCCGGGCTGGCCTCCCACCCCACTAGGGCCTCGGGTCGGACACCACGTGGCCTGGCCCTCTGCCCACCGCCTCCCCGGCCTGCTCCTCTGTGCCCGCTGCCTCCCCCATTTCTCGGTGGCGCTCAGCGTGCCCTTGAGAGCCAGCCAATGACTCACCATTGTCTGTGTCTCCAGCCAGAGTGTCTGGGCGGGGCCATTGCCTGGGTCTCTGGGGACCCCAGTGCTAAGGACACTGTGCGGTGGCTGGTCGCCTGGGGGCAGGGGGCACTGCGGACTCACTCTCCCTTCCCTCCTGCTCAGCAGAGGCCTGTGGGACGTCCAACGGCAACCCACCCTGGGACAGTGAGAGGCCTTTCCACCTGGCTGCAGGCCGCACCATGATCACGGGGAGCCGAGCCCTGCTTGCCGGCAGCCACGTTTCCAGACGGTCAAGGACAAGGGAATGGCTGATGGCTGGGCAGCCCGCCAGCCGGGGACCAGGCCCGAGGGCAGGTTCTTTGAGGGGCTCTAGATCTGCCAGCCCCGTGCCCTCCTTGGGAGGACAGCAGACCCAGCCGTCAACCCCGGGGGGCACCGCTCTGCCCTGTCCCAGCTGGCCAGGTCCCTCCTGGGGGGCGCTCTCCCGCCAGGCCCGAGAGCCCTCACGGAGGGGAGCCAGGTTGTGAATCACTCACCGGCCTCTCCAGCACCCGTGGGAGCTCCAGGAACATGCCCACTTCCCAGAGGGGAATGCCGAGGCCGAGAGTGGTTGGCTTCCTCGCTCAAGGGCCCCCAGCCAGTCAGTGGCCAGCAGCTGATGTGGGCAGGGGTGACCCCCTCCCTAGTGGCTGTAGGGGTGTGAGCAGTGCTGGCCCCTCTGGGCCTTGGGAACCCCTTCTGCAGAACAGGGAAGCCGCATCTCTGGCCTGAGCCCCTGGCACTGCATCACTCCTCAGCCTCCAGAGATCCCAGAGTCCAGGGTGGTGATTCACGCAGACACACCTCTCACCCCACCCCATTCCCCGGATTGGAGGCTGGGGGCCTGGGGGGGCACAAATTGGCCCCAGAGCAGGGGACCAGGCCACGACACCCCATCCCTGGGGGTGAGTGGCCCACCCCCGCTGTGACGCCAGCCAGTCCAGTGCCCTCCTGGCTCCCCAGCTGGATCCTGGTTTGTCTTTTCCGAGTGGAACTGGCGAGGGGCGGGGGCGCCGTTGGCCCTCGGGTAGCAGATTAAAGATGGATATTTTGTTTGTTACAATCAAGACCTCTGATTTCAGTTTTATAAATTTTTAAAATATTAATTATATTTTGGAAAGAGCGCCGAGGTGAATGCATTAGCCGCTGCTCCCTGCTTAGATGGCAGCTCTGCTGTTTGGCCCAGATTAGCTGCTGAGGAGGAGGTTGGGGCATTTTAATCCACCTTGTTAAGTTATTAAATTTTCTTTATTTACATACGGATCCCACTTTCATTAGCATTGTAACGGGTACTCATTAACAATTTATCATTTGGGAGGCGGAGGGAGACAACAGCAAGAGAGACTTGCTACAAAGTTTACTCTTAATTACAAGGAAGAGGCTCTGAGGGCAGGGCGAAACAAGGCTGCCACCCCTCGCCCGCCCCCACACCCCACTCTGGCGGCCCAGAGCCTTCCAGAAGCTCAAGGTCTGCTCGCCATGGTCTAAGTCTGAACTCCCAGAGGAGCAGCCTGCGATGGGAGCTCAGTCTGTGCCCCGGGGGCAGGGGCTTGACCCCTGGCCGTGACCTCCCGGGCCCCCAAGGGGTGGAAGAAGCTGGGCCCAGAACCAGCCAGGGCTCCCAGCTCCCACCCGGCAATGACTTCACCTCTAGAAACCTCCTTGGCCTCCCCTCTGGGGTCTAAGCCACGGGAGAGCCGTTCGCAGGATCACCTGGGGTGGTGTATGACCGCAGCGTGGCCAGGGCAGCTGGGAGGGGCCTGGAGAGGGGCTGGACCCCGCTCCTGGCCCCAGGGGAGCTGGAGGTGGAGGCCTCTGCAAAGGGAGGAGGTGGTGGTCCTCTAGCCCCTCCCAGACGCCCTTAGGGGGTCCAGGGAGGCGGGACACGTGGGCCCAGGCGTGGCGTGGGGCCTGAGGGGGCTCTCAGCCTGTGGCTGCCTGGCTGTGGGTCCAGCTGTCCTGAGCGCCCCTCGGGACACCCTGGAGGACCCGCCGTCAGCAGGCTGGTTTTGGGGCCATCAGACTCCGACCGGCAAACTGACAATGTGCCTTAAAGCAGGGACCCACGTCTTCCTCAGGGTGCTTGACGTGAGGGCACCGTGTGTGCCCCCTCCTGCTTCCCTGTGCTCAGCAGGGGTCTGGTGCTGGGTGGGGGGTTCTGGAGGGAGGTGACCATGTGCAGAACTCGTGGCCAGTCCTGCTGGAGTCCAGGTCAGGCATGGGTGGGCTGCAGTGGGAGGCCCCAGCATCAGGGGCCAACACAAGAGGGGGTGGGTGCTGGCGGGGGCGTCTGGCAGAGCCCACCCCACTGCGGTCCAGGCCTGGGCTTCTTACCTGCCTCTCCCCTTCTGCTCTGCTTCCGCTCTGCCCCCAGGGGCTGGCGTGAGGGAGCAGGAGCCGGTATGGCTGGCTCACCCTGGTCCACCTCCTCCCCGCAGAAGGTCCGGTGCGGATTAGCCCTCATCCTGAGCAGTGACGTGGCTGTGCCCACACCGGGCAAGAGGTGGACGGTGCCTCCCGCTGTGCCTGGAGCCCCGCCAGGTGTGATGCGGGATGCCCACCCACCCCTGCCGATTTCCCGGAGTCTGCCCTCACCCAGGGCGGGGCTTCTGCAGGCCGGCAGCCTGGCCTCTCCAGCCCCCTAGATAATCACCCCCATAATCGCCTTCCTTCACACTGCTCCTTTAAAACATATTTCCAGGGTGTTTTTCACGGATAGGGCTTTTAATATTCATCTCAGCGCTGACAATTTTTCCTGCCTTGTTATGGGAGCTGGTGTCGGTTTTTCTTTGTATCTTTGGACAGTCAGTTTATTCGGAGCCACTTAAAGGCTCAAAAGTGATTCTCTTTTATAATTTGAGAAGTTTCATGGGCTGAACATCAAAGTGATTGCGAGGCCTGTTTCCCTGCTTCCCGCACTCCGTCCCCCGCCCGCCCTCAGCAGCCCCCAGCCACTCTGCTGCGTTAGGAACGGCACTCCCAGGGCCCCCCAGCCCAGCCGAATCCTGGCTTTGTCCTGGGGTGGGGGCGTTTTCGGTGTAGAGTCCCGGACGTGGCGAGGACAGTGGAGCGGCTCTCACCTCAGAGCCTCAAGCTGAGCTGGCCACTCGCTGCCCCATCTCCAGCCCTGCAGGGCCTCGGTTTTCTCATCTTTGAAATGGGTGTCTTGGTTCAGAGCTGGGGCCATCGGTCACACGCCTGCAGGGATCAGGCCAGTCTGAGGAGCGGGCCTGCCGGGTGCGTCAGCCTGAGGAGGCAGCTGTCCACGCAGCAGCGCTGAGTGAGCACCTGCTGGTCCGGGCTCAGGTGCCGCCGGTACCAGATCCCCACTCTGCGGGCTTCCCTCCCACAGATGGCACTTCTTTTGCTGACAGAGCAGCACAGGGGCTGGGGGCTGGCAGGGCGTGGGGGCCTGAGAGCAACCCTGAAGTGGGAAGCTGCCCTTGGGGGCCCTCACCTCCCCTGGTGGCTCAGTTGGTAAAGAATCTGCCTGCAATGCAGGAGGCCCGGGTTCGATCCCTGGGTCAGGAAGATCCCCTGGAGAAGGGCATGGCACCCACTGCAGTATTCTTGTCTGGGAAACCCAGGGACAGAGGAGCCTGGTGGGCTACAGTCCATGGGGTTGCAGAGTCGGACACGACTGAGCGACTAACACGTTCACTTATCACTTTCACCTCCTTCTAGGGGCCGCCCAAGGTCACCCGGCAGCTAAGTGTCAGGGCTGGGGAAGGACATCCCGATTCCCTCCCGGTCCTCAGGGGCTGGCAGCAGGTAGCCGATAGCCCGCCGGCCCTGATCCCCTCGGTTCTGCTGAACAGGGCTGCAGTAGGGGCAGTGGTATTGCTGAGCTAAGGCTCACTGTTGCCAGAGGCTTGGGCTTTCAAGAGAAGCCGGAGTCTAGTTTAGCTTACGAGGTGTCCTGATTTCCAAATGTTGGCAACTCTTTCAAAAATTTAAAAAAAAAAACCAAACCACATAGACCAAATATCTGTTGTCCAGATTCGACCTGTAGGCTCAGTTTGCAAGCTCTTGTCTCAGCGAAGAGATTTTTTCTGCTCTTCCGTGAGTGAGCGTCTGTGGACGTCATCAAGCACAGATCTGTTTGACGAGCACGTGCCTGCCCCTGTCATTGGTCGCGTCAGCCGGCCTTGCTGTGGCGATGTTGGTTTCCACCAGGGGGGCTCTGGGCAGGGAGGCGCTGAGACCGTCCTGCCTGGGTCCCCCCCCCGCCGGCTCCCTGCTGCACCCCTGCATTCCCGGGGACCACGCCCCCTCAAGCCTGCAGGCCCCCACTCCTCCGCAGGCTGCCACCGACACTGGAGTGGTTTTATGACGTTTGCACTTTCAAGTGCAGCAAGATAGGTGGGCACACTTACCCCAGACGGGGGACACGTGGCCTGGCACACATGGGTCAACCTCAGCAGAGACCCCACGTGTCTCCCCAGATGGCGCGCGGAGCCGCCCACCCGGACTCCACTTCGAGGTGGGGCCTACCGCTCCCCACAGACAGGTGGGGAGCATCACACGCGTTACGGTGTTTTTACTTATAACAGAGGAGGAAATAAAAGTACACATTCGAGTAGCAGATTGCTGTTCCAAAGGGGCCTGGAGGCCTCGGGAGAGACCTGAGCTTTGGTATAAATTCAGAGCCAAAATTAAGCCCAGGCCGGAGCTGTGGCTGGTGGTCCCACAGCCTGCTGGATCACCACATTGCAGCCATATGTGGCCGGCAGGGCTGGGCCTGTTTAGAGGCGACTTTGGCAGGTCTGGTCCTCAGTACGTTTGACCTCAGTTTCCCGACCTGTGCAGTGGGATCACCTGCTTCTTGATCTTTAGGAGTCATCTGTGGGGTGCCGCCCCCGGAGGCTGGAGACCCCTGGGGTAGCTGGTGAGACCCGGGGACCCTGGCTCCCGAGAAGTGACAAGTGTCATTTTGGGACATCAGTGCATTCTCGAGGCCCCGGGTGTGATGCAGTCACCCACGAGGATTCCCCTCTAGGACTTTATCTGCTGGCCACAGCCATTACTCAGCTGCTCCCATCCTATGGATGAGCAGCTGAGGCTTCCCGGGGAGAGAGCTTGTCTGAAGCTCCACAGCGTCAGGGCATGACCGGCGTTCCTGCCTCTGGCCTCCCCAAGTCCCAGCATCCCAGGCCCTGAGGCTGGTCAGCTGGACCGTGGGCGCTCTGGGGGCCTCTGAGGACCACCGGCCATTCCTGCTGCTTTTGCTGGGACTTGAGGGATTGCTGGAGGGTTTGGAGGAATCTGCCAGGTACTGGGGCTTCCCAGGCATCTCAGGAGGTAAGGAACCCGCCTGCAATGCAGGAGACATAAGAGACACTTTCGATCCCTGGGTCAGGAAGATCCCTGGAGAAGGAAATGGCAACACACTCCAATATTAAATCTCATGGGCAGAGTCAGAGTCGGACATGACTGAAGCGACTGAGCATGCACGCAGCACGCAGCCTGGGCACTGACCAAGCTGGCAGGCTCTGCCCCCCAGGGGAGGCACCGGCAGGGACAGCCCCCCACCCCCGACCCTGCCAGCCCAGCAGACGGAGGCAGAGGGGGCGCTACGGCCCCATTTACAGGTGAAGAAACCGGGGCTCAGAAAGCGTAGGGAACGTAGTCACTGTGGGGTCTTGGAAGAAGCCGTCCCAGCAGAGCGGACTGCACGTCCACAGGCCCTGGGGCTGGCCTGGGCCCGGGGCGGACAGCGTGGCAGGACGGCGGTGGGGGCGTGGTGGGGCGGGGTGGTGGGAGTGTGGCTGGGGTCACGTTGCGTGGGGTCTGGGGTCTCCTCCTGGGTGGTGGGAAGCTCTTAGAGGACTTACATCCGGGGTGACACATGGTCTGGGGCCCCCGGGGGTTCTGACTGGAGTCATGAATGAATGCAGAGCCTAGAGGGGAGACAGGCCCAGGGGCTCCCAGCTGTGGCCTCCTGGGGCGCACACGGTGTGTCCACTCTCCTTGAAGCCCCGGTGAGCGGTCACTGTGTCCCTGTGGAGGGAGAGAACAGTGGGGCGTTTTTCAGGACTGGCTCAGGACCAGGGCTCCCGGGGTCCTGGGGGCTGGTCTATCCCCATGGCTGAGGCTCTGGTGTGGCCTGGCGCCCAGCCCTGGCCCCTCTGACTTGTCTCTGGATCCTGGCTCTCAGGCTCTGGGAGGCTCCGGATCACCTCGGTCCTGCGGGGAGACCCTCCCCGGAGCCACTGAGGGGCACCCCCAAGCGCAGGCCCCCGAGCTGGCTGGGCTTCAGCCGGCCAGGGTCCAGCCCAGGAGGCCGCTGCCCCCTCCCTCCCACTCCTACCCGGGGAGGGCCCGGGCGGCAGGGGGATGCGCCTAAACGAGTGCGGTGAGTTGAGGGCGAGGGCCCCAGCCCAGCGCAGGACTTCGGGAGAGTTCCCATCTACCCGGAGGAGGCTGTGGGTGAGCCCAGGGGCTCCTCCTGGTGTGGCCTGGGGCGTCACCGGAGTAGGCACAGAGGGATGCGCTGGTTCCCTGGCAACCCTGGAGCTGCACCCCGAGAAGGGCAAAGGCCCTGATTCTAGGAAGAGAGCTGGGCTTTGCGGGGGCGGCCAGTGGGGCTCCACGGGCGAGACCAGAGTGTGGTCAGCGTGGACTCTCCTCCCCGCTGCCTTGCTGCCTTCCCAGGCACTCCTCCAGGCAGCAAAGAGGGGGTGGGTGCTGGGGTGCCTGGGGTCCAGGAAGCCCGGTTTGGGGGTTACAGGGAGGAGCTGTCGCTGGAGAGATGGCTGGCAGGGCAGGGCAGGACTCCATGCTGAGGCTGGAGCACGGGGCTGTGTCTCGAGGTCAGGGACAGATGGGGCGGCCTGGTGAGGCCGGGACCCTGATGGCAGGTTCCGGGGAAGGCAGCCCGACCGCAGGGCCCTCAGAAAGCTCCTGCCTGCTTTACGGGGGGGGGAAACTGAGTCTGAGAGGGCAGCTATGGCCGGCCTGGGCCCTTCCTGCCGCTCCCTCGCCGGCACCGGGCCCTGAGCCGCCGTCCGCAGAAGCCTCCGACGCCAGCAGGCCCCTCTCCAGCCGCACCAGCCCGCACGAGCTGCCCGCCGGGGCCGCGGGGGACGTGGCGGGCCGCCTTGATTGTGTCGATGGGAGATGATTTTCAAGGTGAAATTTCTAGTTCAGTTGAGTCACTTTCGTTCACGGCGGCGCACAAAATGTCACCCCGCCCTGCTCCGCAAGCACCATGCTGCTCTCCCGTTGCATTTAAATTTACTTCACTTTCCCTCCCTGACACCTGTTTAAATCAATATCTTCCTCTCCAGGTCGCGGGGAGAATGTGCCCAGCTCTCCACACAGCGCTTCTCAAATCCACTAAAATCAACACAATAATTGAAATATTTTCAAGCTGATTACACCGCAGCCCGAGGCGAGCCTGGTTGCTAAGGGTGAGCTCCACGGTTGCTAGGGGGAGTAAATCATCTTGCATTATTTGATTTTTGTTATAGATATGAAACCGCTACTCCCGCGATTAAATGTCTCTCAGCCTAACACCTATGGGACCTGGGGAGAGAGAAGAGAAAGGCACCAACCTTGACCCTGTCAAATAAATATCTCTAACTTTTCCTGTCCTCGGGCCTCCCAGCCAAACCTGTCTGTGGGTTTTTTTTCTTCCCTTAACCTGACTTTAAATAACAAAGCTGTGGGGACCCGGAGATGAGGAGCGGGAGGCTGTCTGTTCTGTTAACCGCACGGAACCGCCATCCTCGCAGCCCACTCCCCTCCGGCCCGCGGCTCGGGCTGGCTCGGGTGGGCTCGGAGGACCGAGCCCCCCGGCAGGGCTTCCTGCAGACGGTGGATGAGGGGCTAAGGACTGCCTGCCTCCTCCCACCTGCCATCCCCTTCTCTAGAGAATCTGACCCTGTCTTTGGCCCTGGCTTCCCCAGTGGCTCAGCAGTAAAGAACTCGCCTGCAGGCAGGAGCCACAGGAGATGTGGGTTCGATCCCTGGGTCGGGAAGATCCCCTGGGGGAGGGCATGGCAATCCACTCCAGTATTCTTGCCTGGAGAATCCCATGGACATAGGAGCCTGGGGGGATGCAGTCCGTGGGGTCGCAAAGAGTCGGACACGACTGGAGTGACTCAGCACACACACACCTTCCTCACGCACTGGCTTTGGCCCGGGGATCCGGGGGCGAGGCCGAGCTCACCAGGTCCAGGGTGCGGGGACCACAGTGCAGAGGTCGCTCACCCTCTGACCCTGGGACAGTGCAGAACTCCCGCTGCTGGAGGCGGTCATGGGGCGTCCTCAACCACTCCTGCTCTTCTGACTCATCCAGGAGACGTGACCCCCACACCCCTCCTGCCCTTCTCTGAGCTGTCAGGCAGCCTTCCCAGCCTGCCCCGGCCAGCACCCTCGGGAAAGTGGGGGCGTCCTTGTCCGGCCGAGGCTGTACCCACCCTGAGCCTACCGACGGCGGTAGAGGGGCAGTGAGGCTGCCCTGCCGGGAGCCCACCTGCTGTCCCAGGAATGAGCCTGAGGGAGCTAACAGGCAGCACACATGCCTGTCAGTGGGATTGTTCGCGGGGACTCTGAGTGCCAGGCAGGCTGGGCGCGGCCTGCCCTCTGCCCAGGGAGCCGGGGGCCATCCTGGGTGGCACCCCTGCTCCTCCGCCTACCCCAGGGAGGCCAGATCTGGCTCCAAAGCACTGTTGCCTCTGGAGTGCCCCGGCCCCCAGCTCTGCAGGACAGCACCCCGTGTGTCTCAGTGCCCACTGCCTGGCACCCCAACCCCTCAGGGCCACCCAAGCCCTGCTTGCCACCCCTGAGAGCCTGGCTCTTCGGGGCTCAGTCCGGTCACTTATTAGAGGTCCTTGCTGACCATTGCAGCCACCTGCCCCTCCTGCACCTCCCATCAGCTCAGCACCTGGGATCCGAGTGCTTCCTCCTGAGTGTTTGGTGCCCAATGGGGAAGCCGTCAGCCACCCACTCACAGTTGGTGCAGAGGCTGGGGTCAAGCCAGGCCTCCTGGGTCACCCAGCTGGACAGCAGAGTGCAAGCTGACCCCCGCTGGGGTGCTCAGGATCACGGCCCTTACCTGAGCACTCACCCCTCCCGCCAGGCAGGCCTGGCCTCACTGGAGCCCCCGTGTACCCTCACTGGCTCGCGTGGCAAGAATGGCTCTCAGGCCAGTGTGTAAGAAAGACCATGGTGGGGAGCAGCCGTGAGCGGGGCCAGGGGTGGCCTTGGCGAGGCCGTGGGTCTATGAAACCATCCCTGTGGGTATCCAGGCAGGGCCAGGCCAGCCAGACCTTCTGGCGGACACACAGAGGCCTTGTACGTGCCCACGATTCACCTTTCAGCTCACCTCTTGAGTCACCCCCATTTACAGAGAGAAAACGGGTTCAGGAAGGTCCACCCACCTGCCTGCGGGTGAGCAGGGCTGAGGCTGGGGAGGGGCAGGCTGTGTGGTGGTGGGCTCTAGAGCCCTTCCCCGCCCCAGGCCGGGTCAGCGTGTCCTCAGATGTCTGAAGCCTTGGAAAGGGCCTGGAGGCCCGCAGGCAGACGTGGAGGCCTGCCTGGATGCCTGGGCCTGGGGCTTCAGCCCCCCATACCCCCGCATCAGAGCATGCTCAGGTGTGCCCGCGGCCCCATCAGAGCCC
The DNA here is from genome assembly GCF_049115385.1 of Moschus berezovskii. NCBI lineage: Eukaryota > Metazoa > Chordata > Mammalia > Artiodactyla > Moschidae > Moschus > Moschus berezovskii. Next base: position 766,500 of record NC_142486.1, read on the forward strand.
ATGGCGGCCCTGAAAGGCGTCCCCTGCCCCCAGAGGAGCGCCAGGGCCAGGGAGGCAGCCTGCCCGGTGGGCAGAGCGGGTGGAGCGGAGCTCGAATCTGGGCCCCCCACTCTCCCTTCTTCTGCCCTGCCCCCCAGGGCCCCTTGCACCTGGAGGTTAGGAGTGGCCGCCACCCGGGAACCTGGCCTCTGTCGCCCTCCCCCTTGGGCGGCAGGTGGCAGGGGCCTCACGTTCCTCTACCAAGTGCCCTTGGGTGAAGGCCCCGTGGCCTCAGCCTCCTCGTGAAGGACAGGGGTGCCCCAAGTGGCACGTGGTCAAGGGAGAGGCCAGCATGCAGTAGGCCTTCGTAATGGTGCATTACTCTAACTCCGAGGCAGGGCACAGGTCCTTTCCCCTCAAGGGCCTCTGCCCAAGGCTGTCACACCCTCCTCATGCTGTGACCTTGTGCTGTGACCTCTGCTTGGGGTGCCCTGTCCCCATCTCTCAGTCCCCGAACTCCTATTCATCCGTCAAGGCCCCACCCAATTACTTCCTCCTCTGGAAGGCCTTTCCTTTCCTGAAGCTGGCGGGGCATGCTTCCATGACAGTACATGTGATGGTTCAGGACCTGCACTGCCCTTAAGAGCAGTGGCCTCATCTGACTCAATGTGTGTCCCTAGCTCAGAGCTGGTTCTGGTAAATTTTTTCCAGAAGCATCCATATGCAGGAGCACCCTCTTCGGTTCATCTGACTCAGCCCTAGGCCCAGGGTGACCTCTCTGTCACCTGGTCTGGCTGCTCCAGCTTGGGGGGAGGGGTGGTCAGCAGCCCGGATGGCCCTGGGGTGGGCTGGGGGTGGCCTCCTCTGCTGCAGCTGAGTCTGGGGAACACCGGGGGCTTGACCAAAGGGCACCTGAACTCCAGAAGGAGACCTCAGATATAGCAGCTGAGGGGAGCCCTGACCTCTGCAGACACCCATGTCCGGGGGGGGCCTTTCAGGGGTGAGCATGTCCCAGACCGTCTAAGGCTGGGGCACAGGCGGGGCTGACGGGACCCCCTGGATGACTGGAGTCCTACCTGAAGGCCCAGGCCCCCGGCGTTGGGAGGGGGTGGGCGGGGGGAGCATCAGAACAGGAGTGAGATGCCAACCGGCCTGGCCTCCAGGAGGAGCCTGGGGTCCTGGTGGTAAGCAGCCAGCGTGTCGTCCCCTGGGAGGGGGCGCCAGAGAGAGCCCTGCCCCTCCGGCCCCGATGCCCCCATGGCTGGCTCTCCCCCATTCTCGGGGCAGCTGAGGATCCAGCACCCTTTCCCTCCAGCATCGATTCGCCCCCACCCCACGGGCGCTCTGTGCTTTCCAGAACCCTCTAGCCACCCTGACTCTGGCCCTGGAGGATCGGCTCCCAGTGCCCACCTCCCCAGCCCCCGGGGAGCCCCTGTGTTTACCAGTCTGCCCCTCCTGCCCCGCCCGGCCTCCAGGACCCTCCCCGGCCGATTGGTGAAGCCATCTGCCGCCAGAGCGGCGGGTCTCCGGCAGAAGCTGCGGCGACAAGCTGGGGATGTCAGCACAGTTATCAGCAGAAAGCAACATCTGCCTCCCTGCCGTCGACAGGCAGGCCAGTTAGTCGTCCCCCTCCGCCCTTTAGTGCAGACAACAGCTCCCTGTATTATATTTTCTCACTCAATTAGCACTATCATCCTGCTGAAATAGAGGCCAATTTACCTATAATGACATCATTGTTAGGGAGGCGCGGGCGGGGCGGCCCCGGGTCTTGGAGACAGGTCCGTCTCTCTCCACTAACCCTGCCGGGCTGGCCGGCCGGGCGGGAAGGCGCGGGGCGCCCAGGCGGCCTATCGGCGGCCACCCCGTCACCTCCGACCACAGACATTGTTTCCGACAGTTCTCAGGAGCAGTGTGGCGGAAAATTGAGTCCAGATTCATTAGGTTTTTCAGTGTGCCGCTCAAGTCAGTTAAATTGATACATTTCCTAACGAAATTGAAGTGCTTTGTGCTGCCAGCGGAAAGCCGGGTGACCGGCCTCGGCCCGCTGAGCAGCGGAACGAGCTGACGGATCCATTAGGCCGCCGGGGCGCCGGCCCCCTCTCCCTCCGCTCCCGGCCCGCGCTGTAAATCTCCGCCAATTTCGGGCCTAATCATCATTATAAACCCTTCCCCTGCCCGCTCCCTCGCCTGCCGGTCCACTCCTCACTCACAAAACCGCCCACGATGTGCTAATCGGGCCGGGCCCACGGGGTCGGCATCCCTGCGGCCATGGGGGCCTGGGGGGCACGGGACCCGAGGTGCACAGGTTCCAGGCCAGAGGCAGGGTGGGCTTGAGGGGCGGCAGAGGGTCTCAGAAATGGACGGCAGGTCCATTCGACAGGTAGGGAAGCTGAGGGCAGGGGACGCAAGCCTACAGTGTCAGGGCTCGGGGGCCCTGGACACCTCTGTGGCCAACTGGACTCTTGCTTTTCTTAGTTGAAGTCCACGTGGAAAGTCCTCAAATGCCCAGAGATCGGAGTGATCGGTTCTCACGAGGCAGTCCTTGCACCCATGGAGCTCCCCCCAGAGGGGGTGCCAGGACACTCCAGTTCCCCCTCCCACTCAGGGCACCCAGCAGGGAAACCCCTGTTCTGACTTTATCACGCTGATGTTGCCAGATTTTGAGCGTCACGGAAGTGGGATTGTAAACCGTGCCCGCTGTGTGTCTGGGATTTGGGGCCGGTTCCCTGGGTCTGGCTCTTCTTCTTTGCTGCGTAGTATTCTGTGGCGTGGGCTCCACTCTCCACCGTCATTGCCGGCCTCGGGCTGCGTCGGTTGGTCTCTCGTGAACATGTCTCTCACGTGACTTCTGTGCCCTGAGCCCTCATCTCTCGAATCTTCTGCCCGTGTCCCTCCTCCCCTGTCCGTCCCTCATTCACAGGGTGAGGTTTGGAAAGGCCGCTGAGGGCCGTCCTTCCCCCCTCCCCCCCACCCCGCCCAGAGGGAACGTGGCCCGGTGATGAGAGGGTCCCTGTGACGGGGGTGTCCAAGCGAGGCCAGGAGACGGGCCGCGTTGTTGGGACAGTGGGACCGGGCTTCTCGTTCCCAACCCAGGGCAACACAGGGCAGACGGGCAGCTGGTCCTCGGCCCACTCGTCGTGCTGGAGTCGGCTCTGCTGCACGCAGACGGATGGAGAATCAACTGTGCGGGACGCCACACTCCGCCCGTCGCCTCCGGAGGCCGGGAGCAGCAGCGTCTCAGCGGCTCTGAGCACACTTCCTGCCTGGCTCTCAGTTCCTCAACACCAGCCTCTACTTGGCCAAGGCCAGGGCCGGGGCAGCAGTGAGGCTGAGCCAGGCACGTCTGTTCAGAAAGTAGGGGACCTGGGAGCCAGCGCCAAGGGGTGCCCGCTGGTCAAACGGGCTAATTCAAGCATCAAATAAGTAACAAGGTTATAACCCATGGAGTGAAATAGAAACCACGCGTCCACAGCAATGCAGATAAACAGATGATCACAAGGGGAGGAGGGAGCAGGGGTTTGAAAGGGGCCATTTGTCAACCTTCACAGCGACCATCGATTCTGGCAAGAGCCAGCGGCGGGTGTAAAGTGGTGGGTGGTGGTGGGTGAGGAGCATGATTTTGGGTCATTTCAAAGCATCTCCCGAGCAGGTCGTGTTCATTAAACACGGGGGAGAAGGGGAGACCGGGGTCATGGCTGGAAACCCAGCTAACCACAGTGAGCTTCACTAAGGCCGGGACAGGCCCCTGTGTGCCCTCCTGTAACACAGCGTCACCCAGCGAACTTCCTGCCAGAACGCCCGTCCCAAATCTCATCACCAGGAGACTCCATCCAACGCAGATGGAGGGGCCTCCTGGGAAACAACTGGCCTGCCGCCTCCACGGGGGTTGAAGTCGTGAGCATCGAGGAGAACTCAGGAGACAAGTGTCCGGCAGCCGGCTGCGGCGCGGGGTCCTTCATTCTGAGGCCGACGGGTACAACCCGAATCTTCTGGGCAAGGCGCGTGTGCGACTCTTGCAATCTCCCTCTAAATTTGACATTCTCCCCAAATGAAAACGTTAAAGATAAAAAGCTACAGAAAACACGCCGCTCAGTTGAAAGAAGGCAGGTGCAAGTGGCCACAGAGTGTGCGATTCCATTTATGTGACTCATCGGGACGGTGAATCGGCAGACAGAAGGCGGATCGGGGATGCCAGGGGCTGGGGCGCCCGGGGGAGGGGCTGGGAGTGACTGCCATGGGCTGTGGACCCCCCTCCAGGTGGTGAAGTTGGGTTTGAGCTGGATGGAGTTGCTGGCTGCTCAGCACTGTGAGGGTTCTGGATGGTGTGGATCGCTTCACTTGAAGACGGCGAATTTTCTATGAATCAGAATCAAAAGATGCGGGACTGAGGGGATTCAAACTTCTCCCTCTCACTGTCTCCTGGCTCAAAGGTGTTGGGACCCCCAGGTCGGGCTTGTCCCTCCCTCCCTTCCACAGATGTGCGCATCCGCGGAGTCCTCACCCTCCAGCTTTGACGGGCCCCGGGTGGGGCTCAGCCAGGGGTGTTAGGAGAGGACCAGGCGCCTGCTGGCCCATGGATGCGACCCCCACCCTGCCCACTCAGTGTGGCCCCTGGACACCCACCTGCCAGGGCCACCTTGGGGCAGAGGGACCAGGGGGCGCAGGGCCTGGGTGAGGCCCGTGCCTGCGCCATGCCTGTCCATCAGGTCAGAGGCTTGGGGCTGGACGCACAGGCCAAGGGGCTGGGGAGGGTCCCAGGCAGCCGGGGTCCCTGTGGGCAGACAACCATGGGGCTCCCTTCTGACAAGCTGGAAACCTGGCAGGTCTGGCCATGTGTCTCACAGGCCCTAAGCCAGCCTGGAAGGGACCTCCCGAGACCCTGGACTCTGTCCCCTGCCTGTCTCGCTCTGGGTTGTGCACCCCCAAACAGGGAGGAGCTCGGGGTCAGGGTACGGGGTGGGGGTGCCCAAGGGCGGGGCTCTGGACCTGCAGTCCCGGAGGCCCCCAGGTGGGTTCCTGTGATGAGAGGGCCCCGTGCCTGGAGGGAGTAGGGAGGCCGAGCCCAGGAAGACTGAGCGGCGGGCCCAGAGTCCCCATGCATTCGGGCCCGATTGGCTGTAGTGCTTCGAGTCAGGGAGTGACCTGGTCAGCGCTGCTGCAGGGTGCCCAGCGTCCCTGGAGACTTGCCACGGGTCTTACGTGGGGGTCCTGGGTGTGGGTCTGGGGCTGTTTTGGGGGGAGTGATTTTTCCCGGACTGGCAGCTCTGGCAGGCCTGACCCTGAGGAGCCATCACACCATTAGCAGGCCCCCGGCCCGCCCTGCACAGGGCTGCAGCAGCCCAGATGGAAATTTACGGTGTTGAGAGAGCCTCTCGCCTGGGGTTCCGGCTGGTCAGGGCGAGAGGACAATATTTCCCATCGAAGGGAAGTGCAGAAGCTCTTAACAGATCAATGGCTGCCTTTGGTCAATAAACCATGGAGCTCTGTGGAGCGCCCCCCACCCCCCGCCGCCTCCTCCTTGAGGGCGGGGCTCCCGACGAAGAAGCAGGGGCTGCGGTGGCTGAGACGGGACCCACACCCGCTTTCTTCTCCAGACCCGGGTTGGAGTCGCCACAGGGGTGGGTCCCAAGAGCAGGCAGTTTGGGCTTCAGGCGGCTGAGCGTCCTGACCCGGGTCCCTGCCGTCCTGAGCCTCAGTTTCCTCCCCTGTCTGGTGGACACCGGGGCACCCTGGAGAGTGGGGAGCACGGGAGGCCGGCCTGTCCGCACAATGTAGAGCGCGGGGCAGGGTGTGCGCAGCAGACTGGTCCATCAGCCCAGACTGAGGCCGCCTCCACTGCTTGCTCGCTGGGGCAGAGTGGCGGGCCGCCTGCCCAGCCGGCCCCAGGGGACGCTACGTGGCCGGGACGTGGGGCCAGACTCTGCTCTCCATCTGGTACAGCGTGTCTCTCTGCAGACGCCCCCACCCCGCCCCAGGAGCTGCCTGCATGGTGCCCGAGCACCGGTGGACCCAAGCCTAGGGGTCAGCCTACAGTCCAGCTAGCACATCGGGGGCCGCACTGCCCCCAACAGGCCCCAGAGGCAGCAGTTGGTGGGCTGTGCACACAGCACCCCCACCCCAGTGGGCAACGTCCCCAGAGTGCCCTGCAGGCCCTGCAGGCTGGGTGAGGTCTAGGTGTGGAGGGGCTGAAACGCAGGCCGTGGAGAAGCGGAGGGCAGGGCAGGACCAGCTCCTTGGGGATGTGGCTGGCCCATGCAGCCCCTCCCTGGCGTCTTGCAGGCCGGTGGCCCTTGTTCAGTGGCACTCCTGAGGTCCGTGAGCCATCAGAGTGGCTGTCCTGAATTCTCGGTGCTTCCCACCAAGGCCCCTAGAAGAGAGGCCTCTCTGTGCGGGCAAAGCCATCTGACTCCCAGGAGGGGCTGGGAAGTGGTCCTCCCATGGCTGAAATCAAGCCCCTGCCATCCAGAGGCCAAGCCTCACCTCTGCCGTTGGGCAGACGCAGAAACTTGCCCAGAGCGGGAGGAAGGGCTCAGGGTCACACAGCACTCTGGAGGCCCCGCTTCTTAGCTCCCATTGTATCCCCGTTTCACAGATAAGACAACGGAGGCTCCCAAGTCCAGGCTGTGCCCTGGGCCAGCGAGCGCCTCCTGGGGCCCGCAGTCCTGCCCGCCAGGCCAGGCTGGTGCCAAGGAGCCTCGGCGCCTGGAAACTGGAGAAGCCAGACAGCTTGTGTGCTCGTTGCCCTGGAGATGCGAGGGGGCTGCCTGCTTGTCTCGGTGCCAGGCCCTCAGCGGCCCCTCAGCCCCGCCCCTGGCCAGACACGGCTCCGTGCACCAGACAGGGCGGCTGTGGGGCGGGCTCCATGGACTCCATCCTGGACCAGGCTGGTAAGAAGCTGTGGATCCTGCGGGCACGGCCCCAAGGCCTGGGTGTCGACTCCGCCTGAAAGGAGTGGGCATGCGGAGCCTCCCCGAGCGTCCGTGCCCCCTGAGCTGGGCAGGAGCGTCCTGTCCGAGCAGAACCCGTGGGCTACTGTCCAGATCCAAGTCCGGGAGGCAGGCCCCAGGCAACTCCCCATCCATCGCAGAAGCCAAGCGCACCGGAGGATGTCCTCCCGGCCAGATTAGCCGTGCCCATGCTCCTGAAGACACTAAACCTACAAATTGGCAGAGAGCAGGGCCAGGCCAGGATACCCCGTCAGCTTCTGTCCAATTAGCCCCGATACTGCCCTAATCCTCCCAAATGCTGGGAAGTCAGCCGGGCACCGCTGGCCCTTCTGGCGGACTCCTCGGTCCCAGCGGCTCCTTCTGCCCCTCCAGACGCAAAGATGACTCTCCCTATCAAAATGTGCAATAAAGGCAGAGAGGCCCATTTCTTTTTTCTATTTTGAATTCTGTTAACTGACAATTTAACCTAAAATCCTCTGTATTTCCAGCTTGTACAGCTGTAAATAGAGACTGACAGTTTATTTTCACATCCCGGCTTGCGGGGGGCAGCGGGGGGAAACCCATTTGAAATAAATACTTGCAGGTCCCTGACAGACTCCAGACGGGCCGTCGCCGCCGCCTGGCAATCTCTGGGACCTGTCACACTCTGTGATCCGTCTTTTTACAAACACAAACGCCGCTGATTTCTTATCAAATGTAAAACCGGCCCAGCTCTTTCTTAAATGGTTACCACGAGCATGAAATTGACATTGTGAATCACATGTGACACTGGCTTGTCTGCGCTGTAATTGATCGGTGCTTAGGACGGGGCTGCCCCAGCCCCCGCCGGCCCGGCCGCGCCCCCCGCCCGCCACGACGTCAGTGGGAGAAAACCCCCAAGAAGATGCCGGATCCATGTTCGCCCAGCCTCCCCCCTCCGCGATCCTCCGAGGTGTCAATTCCAATTTCCACGGCTTCATCATTACGCACATCAAACGGCTGTAATTGGCTGCTACAGAAATTTATCCTCCGAAAGGAGAGTGGGGGCAGCAGAGGAGGGAGCCTCGGAGAGCGGGAGGCGGCAGCGGTAATGAGATTTTGGAAGCCGCGGTGCCACCCCTGAGGTTGGCAGGGGAGGGGAGGCCGGTGAACAAAACGCCGCTTGAAAACAAGCCTGGCAGAGTTTGGGTGTCACACAACAGCCGCAAACACACAGCAGCGTTCCAGGGACAGCCGGCTGCCTTTCACTGCCCGTCGTCACCACGGTGACTGCGGGCCACACGCGCGGCCCTGCCCCCACCCCGCACGGAGCACAGCTAGAAAACCCCCGGCCCCGAAGACCCCTGGGGTGGTTTCTGTTCTGCAAGCCGGGAAACTGAGGCTGAGGGCCAGGGGGAGTCAGGGTCCCTGAGCACCGGGCCTGATCCTTCAGAGGCTTTGTCTCTGGCCCCGCTTGGGGCCGCTCTGTTGCGCTGTGACCCCCAACGGTGCATCTGCCTCATGCAGACCACCCACCCCACCTCTGAGGCTGCCCACCTTTTGTCCGGTAGGGCCGGCCCATGCCCCGGGCAGCCTGTGAAATCTGAATTGGTTTTTTAGGCCATGGATTTTCCGGGGCCTCCTGGGGAGCGAGCCAGTCTGTGAAGAGACAGAGCAGAGGTCCGGCAGGGCCCCCCGCTGCCCCCCCAGGCTCTCTCCTGCTCAGGGCGCCACGCCCCCTTCTCTGCCTCTCCCAGCCCCAGCTCTGCCTGACCTGGCCCCGGGGAGCAGGCATCCCCGCAGCTGGGGGAGCAGGGCCCACGCTCCCTCTGCTGGGCCCATGCACAGTCCAGCAGCTCCCCGGGCGAGGGTATTCATGTCTTTGTTTTTCTGTTCGGATTTTGTGACTGATGAAACAATGACGCTAAATTACACACGCAGTGATCCTGCCTGGTGGCAGGCGGGCGGTAGCAGGCTTCCCGGACCGTGGCTGCACTGCCCGTCACCTGTAGCTGGGCCCCTGGCCAGACCTTCCCGGCTCTAACCGCGGCAGGAGGCAGTGCCTATTTTCCAGATGGGGAAACTGACACCAGCACCCGCACGGGTTTCCTGGGTGAGCCCACGACTGAGATGTCCAGGCTGGTATCCCCTCCGTGGGCCTGCACGCCTGCAGAGGCTGGCTGAAGCATCTCAGGAAGTCCACTGTGTGCCACCATGTCTGGGAGCTTCTCAGGCCTCCTGGATGGGCAAGCAGTATCCTCCTGGCTGCTGGGCTGACATTTCTCGTGTGGGTGCTGCCCTGGACTCATGGCAAAGGAGTGTGTTTCCCTTTTTGCCCTGGCCCCCGGGGAGCTCAGTCAAACCACAGTCTGTGTCTATCTGTGTGGCTCCACAGTGCGCGCTTCTGAACCCTGACCTGCTGATGCTGGGCCTCCATAGGGCCCGCTTGCTAAACGCCCAACCCAAGGGCTGTGTGCAGCACCCATGGGGCGGGCTGGCACCAGGGCGGGGCTTTGACCGGAGGAGCATCTTGTGCTGCTGGCGATGGCGGGGGACGCATTCTGTGGTTTGATTCACGGGCAGCTCCCAGGGAACCATAGAGAAATGGCAGGGTGATCGAGTCCAGGGTCAGCAACCAGGTTTCCCCGTCATCTGTGAGGCAGGAGCCTCTGGAGTGCCCGGTACTGAGGGTTCTGTGGTCCTGCCTGGGAGAGCGTGAAGGGCTCGCGTCGCGCTATCTGATGGCTGCTTGCCATCTGGGGTTGCTGGTCATGCTCCCTGATGCTCTGCTCCCTGGCCACCCTCTCCAGCCGCTGTCCTTCCCTACTCCCGTTCTGACAATGGGCACTGCCAGTCTGTCCAAGCACCGGGGCAGCCAGGTCTGCTGGGCTTCTGTTGTGGGCCCTGAAGGCCGGGCAGTGAGGCTGCTGTGAGCAGGAGCAGGGCTCCGAGGCGGGGACGGTCTGTGTCCCAGAACACCAGGGGTGAGAGGTCACCCTGGGCAGGCCGGGTGGGACAGAGCTGGGATCTGGGGGCTCTGGAGGTCCAGAGGATGGGGGTGTGGCCTGGGGCCACACCAGAATTCAGGTCCCCTAAAGGATGGGCCGGTGTGGGAGGATGAGCTATGCGGGGGTGCAGGGACATGAGTAGGCCTCTTAGAGGCTCAGCTGTGAATCCTGGGGACCCCAGGACCCCAGCCTCCCCCTCTACTCCTGGAGAGCCAGCGGGAGCCCAGACACCAGCTCCCGGCGTCATCATGCAATGGTAGGAGAAGGCCATGGGCCAGCCCCGGTCCCAGGGGGGCTCTGCCAGGGTGCCCTGAGTCAGGGCCGCTCAGACAGGCGGGCCACCCTGTTTTCCCCTCACCCGGGGCTCGGATAGGTGTGCCGCCACGTCCTCTCCTGACCTGGGGCTCAGATAGGTGGGCCGCCACGTTCTCACCTGACCTGGGGCTCTCCAGACACCAAAGTCCCAGGAGGAGATTTTCCTACTCGGGCTGAGAGCAGAGGTGCTGTAAGCAAGGACCCAGCGAGGAGCAGGATTGAGTGAGCCTCCCGCCATGTGCTCTGCCAACCCAGGCAGGGAGGCTCCTGAGGTCTCCACCCATCCACAATGCCCCTGCCCATCCCCAGGGACTCGGAACAGTGGATGAAGGGCAGGTCTTGGCAGAGGCGTGCTGGCCCGGCCTGAGGATGGCCTGCTCCTGCCTCCTTGGGAGAGGCAGAGGCCAGAGGGGACAGCTCCTGCACCGGCCCCGCAGCGACAGTGGTCAGGCGAAGGGGGCGCCGGGCCGAGGGCTGCAGGTCTCAGGGCTGGGGGCACACAGTGCTGTCCTCTGGACGTGCGGGTCTGGCGTGGCCGGCCTCTGCCTGGATGCCTCCTCCTCCCTCCCTACATAGCAGCGTAGCTGAGACCGCAGAGGGGGCAGTGGGCTCCACCACACACTGCTTGCAGACCCTCCTACCTTCAGAGGCCGTGGGTCCAGCTTGCAGCTGGCCTTGGCCTCCTGCTCTGTCCCCTGCCCTTCGGCTGCCCTCCTCCCAGCGGCTGCCCAGCGAGGCTGCCCTGTGAGGCCCTGAGACACACTGACACTCTGCCTGGGGGCGGTGGGCCACCTCAAAACAAGACCCCGGGGTGGTGGGATCCTCGGATGGGGCTGGGCCAGGCCTGGCCTTGCCTCACCGTGGAGCCACCCTGGACCAGGCAGGGCCAGGCTGACGTCTCTGAACGAGTGGGGAAGGGAGGGGGGAATGCCAAAACTTTAAGGTATATGAACTGTGAAATTAAATCGAAATACTCAAATAAGGAATCGCAGAACAACATAAGCAAAGATGTTTACCAGGGCTTGACGTTAAATACAGATTTTTTCATAAACCCAAACACAAATGCAATAAAGTTCTGTGGAATGTTAAATATAATTTACAGTGGAAAGAATGTTCCTTATCGTCATAGACTTACGTGCACGGTGTCACTACCCGGGCGCTGGGAAGATGAGTTCCGCTGGCCGCACTGCTGGGCCTGGCCAGGGGCGGCCGGGCCCAGGGTCCCCAGGGGTGGTGGGCACTCACTGCAGGCCCAGCCGGTATTCCTTTCTTGGAGAGGGGACTGGAGCTGGCTGTCATTGCTAATTTGCCCTGTACTTGGGCACTGCCGTAAAGCTCAGGTCAGGCAGAGCTCAGGGAAAGAAAGCTCTCCAAACAGAAAAGCCGGCAGTGAGGGGCCACCCAGGTGCTGACCACTTCCTGGTCCCACCTGGTCTTGGTCCTGGGGCCCCTGCCAGCAACGCAGGCCTGGAAGGCTCCCACCTGGACACGCAAGTCCCCGGGGCCAGGGGATGGAGTCAAGACACCCAGCTTCCTTGGCCTGCCCCTCCTCCCACTCAGATCCTGGCACAGGAAGATAGTCACTTACACTCTAGTGAGAACAAGCTCCTTTATCTTGTCCCCTCCCCAGGACAGGGGTCTTCTCTCTTTCTGTGGCATCTTTGTCGACCCGGGAAATCCACTGGCATGGAGAGGCTTGTTGTGGGAGAGCTGCCCATAGGCACACACCTGGTTCCAGGTGAGTTCCGATTGGAACTCTCCTTCCGGGCCTCTGGAGAGAACAGCTGAGTTCAGAGATCTTGGATGGAAATTTATCCAGAGCAGCAGCCCCACAGGCCAGAATCACAACCTGCACTCCAGGTGTGTGTGGCTGTGTGTAGGTGTGTGTGGCTGTATGTAGGTGTGTGTGGATATGTGTGGATGTATGCAGGAGTGTGTGGATGTATGTAGGTGTGTGTGGATGTATGTAGGTGTGTGTGTACGTGTGTAGGTGTGTGTGTACGTGTGTAGGTGCGTGTGGATGTATGTATGCAGGTGTGTGTGGCTGTGTGTAGGTGTGTGTGTATGTATGTAGGTGTGTGCAGGTGTGTGTGGATGTGTGTGGATGTATGCAGGTGTGTGTGGATATATGTAGGTGTGTGTGGATGTGTGCAGGTGTGTGTGGATGTGTGTGGATGTATGCAGGTGTGTGTGGATGTGTGCAGGTGTGTGTGGATGTGTGTGGATGTATGCAGGTGTGTGTGGATGTATGTAGGTGTGTGTGTATTTGTGTAGGTGCGTGTGGCTGTATGTATGCAGGTGTGTGTGTCTGTGTGTAGGTGTGTGTAGCTGTATGTATGTGTGTGTAGGTGTGTGTGGATGTGTGTGGATGTATGCAGGTGTGTGTGGATGTATGCAGGTGTGTGTGGATGTGTGTAGGTGTGTGTGGGTGTGTGTAGGTGTGTGTGTGTGTGTGTAGGTGTGTGTGGATGTGTGTAGGTGTGTGTGGGTGTGTGTAGGTGTGTGTGGATGTATGAAGGTGTGTGTGTATGTATGTATGCAGGTGTGTGTGTGGATGTGTGTAGGTGTGTGTGGCTGTGTGTAGGTGTGTGTGGGTGTATGTAGGTGTGTGTGGCTGTGTGTAGGTGTGTGTGGCTGTATATAGGTGTGTGTGGATGTGTGCACGTATGTGTTGATGTGTATGGGTGTGTGTAGCTGTGTGTAGGTGTGTGTGGATGTGTGCGGGTGTGTGTGGGTATGTGTAGGTGTGTGTGGATGTATGTGGGTGTGTGTGGCTGTGTGTAGGTTGTGTGGATGTGTGTAGGTGTGTGTGTATGTATGTATTTAGGTGTGTGTGGCTGTGTGTAGGTGTGTGTGGCTGTATGCAGGTGTGTGTGGATGTGTGTAGGTGTGTGTGGATGTATGTATGTGGGTGTGTGTGGCTGTGTGTAGGTGTGTGTGGATGTGTGCAGGTGTGTGTGGATGTATGTGGGTGTGTGTGGCCATGTGTAGGTGTGTGTGGATGTGTGTGGATGTGTGCAGGTGTGTGTGTGTCAGGGTGCATGTGTGTGTAGCTGTCTGTGTGACATGCGTCTGAATGGGGCCCGAGTGCACCCGTGTGTCTGTGTGAATGTAATAATGCCTGTGTGTCCCTTGGGGATGGCAGGGGTCAGTGTGTGCAGGTGTGTGTGGATGTGTGTAGGTGTGCGTGGATGTATGTATGTGGGTGTGTGTGGCCATGTGTAGGTGTGTGTGGGTGTGTGTAGGTGTGTGTGGGTGTGTGTAGGTGTGCGTGGATGTATGTATGTGGGTGTGTGTGGCTGTATGCAGGTGTGTGTGGATGTGTGTGGCTGTATGCAGGTGTGTGTGGATGTATGTATGTGGGTGTGTGTGGCCATGTGTAGGTGTGTGTGGATGTGTGTGGATGTATGCAGGTGTGTGTGGATGTATGTAGGTGTGTGTGGATGTGTGTAGGTGTGCGTGGATGTATGTATGTGGGTGTGTGTGGCCATGTGTAGGTGTGTGTGGATGTGTGTATGTAGGTGTGTGTGGCCGTGTGTAGGTGTGTGTGGATGTGTGTGGCCGTGTGTAGGTGTGTGTGGCTGTGTGCAGGTGTGTGTGGCTGTATGCAGGTGTGTGTGGCTGTATGTAGGTGTGTGTGGCTGTATGCAGGTGTGTGTGGATGTATGTATGTGGGTGTGTGTGGATGTGTGTAGGCGTGCGTGGATGTATGTATGTGGGTGTGTGTGGATGTGTGTAGGTGTGTGTGGATGTATGTATGTGGGTGTGTGTGGATGTGTGCAGGCGTGTGTGGATGTATGTATGTGGGTGTGTGTGGCCGTGTGTAGGTGTGTGTGGATGTATGCAGGTGTGTGTGGATGTATGTGGGTGTGTGTGGCCATGTGTAGGTGTGTGTGGATGTATGTGGGTGTGTGTGGCCATGTGTAGGTGTGTGTGGATGTGTGTGGATGTGTGCAGGTGTGTGTGGATGTATGTATGTGCGTGTGTGTGGCTGTATGCAGGTGTGTGTGGATGTATGTAGGTGTGTGTGGATGTGTGTAGGTGTGTGGATGTATGTATGTGGGTGTGTGTGGCTGTATGCAGGTGTGTGTGGATGTATGTAGGTGTGCGTGGATGTATGTATGTGGGTGTGTGTGGCCGTGTGTAGGTGTGTGTGGATGTGTGTGGATGTATGCAGGTGTGTGTGTGTCAGGGTGCATGTGTGTGTAGCTGTCTGTGTGACGTACGTCTGAATGGGGCCCGAGTGCACCCGTGTGTCTGTGTGAATGTAATAATGCCTGTGTGTCCCTTGGGGATGGCAGGGGTCAGTGTGTGCCCAGGGCAGCTGTGGCCCCTCCTTTCTGAACTGTGGGGTAGCCCTTGCCAGGCAGGCAGCCCTGGGGGGTGTGGGCTGGAGGTGGACCCCCAAGCCCTGGGCACCCAGGCTCTGAAATTGGAATGAGCGACCTGGTTCCCCCACTACGCCCCTGCCCCACCCCTTCCGCCTGACCAGAAGCCTGTGTGTGAGCCATGGTCGGGGCGGGTGCCGGGTGGGGGTTAGCCATGGGTGGGGGTGGGGGCCAGGTGCAGGACCCTCTTCCCTGTGGTCAGCTGAGTGTGAAACGACACCCTGCCCCTCCCCCCGGGCCAGTCTTGGCCTTGGCTCTTGGGCACAACAGCTGAGGCTTGTAGGCCCAGATGGACTGCCCTAACCTGGATGGGAAGGTGGGCCAGGATTGCAGGGAGGGGCCCCAGTCATCAGCAGCATGTGGAACCCGCCCAGGCCCAGCTGGGTGCCCGTTGGCTGGGGTCCCTGTCCTCAGGGCCGGGCTGTGTGCTCTCAGCATCTCCTCCAGCGCCCCCTCAGGGGAGGGGCATCCGGGGCCGGAGTCCCAGCCCAGGCCGTCTGGCTCTGACCAGCGCCCCCAACTCCACTCCAGCTCACCCCCAGCACGCACAGCTACGCATCCACCCACCCACTCACCAAGCTGCCCAGTGCCTCCCAGGCTGCGAGCCAGGAGCTGGGGCCCCAGGACCAGATGTGGCCCCTGCCCTCTGGGGCCCTGCTCTCAGGGTGGGGGGGGGGAACGGGAGTGGCGGTCACGGCTCTGTGGCTGATCGATTTCTGGCCTCATCAGCCAGGCCCTGGCTGGGGGAGGGCTGGGCCCAGGATGGGCCACCTGGGTCCCCGGGCCTCGGGGGGTCCCTGGGACGGCCCGCCAGGGTCTGTGGTGTCCAGGCCCACGCAGCTGCCCCTCGGGCCTCCTGCCTCCTGCCCACTCTCCCGGGGCTGTGCTCTCCGTCTGCCCACAAGCCGCCTGGTCACTCCTACGTTTACAGGAGGCGGCGGCATTTCTTCGGATCTCAGCCCTCCCTAATTTATGTGCTGCTGCTACAGGGAGTATTTTCTTTAAAAACAGGATGGATGTGAGAAAAACAACAATACCCCAAAACCACACTCAAGGGGTGGATCGGGCTGGCTCGTTAGCGCTGAATAAACGAGCTGCAACCTCACTGATGGGAAACAAAAATAAACAGCCCCCCTGGGGCACCAGGGCTGGGGGCTTCCTCACGCAGCACTCCCCAGTTGGTACTTGGGTCCCGGGTCCCAGACGGCAGGAGTGCGGGCGTCTTGGAGGGGACTGCCTTCCTCCACCACCTTTGCCGGGCACCCGCCCTGGGAAAGGTCACTTGGAGGTGGTGCCTCCGGCGGGGATGGAGGAGGTCAGGCCTCCCAGCCCCTCCCAGGGAAGAGACCCTTTGTGGTAACCGGAACCCCGCTTGGTAATTCAAGCTTGCATCCCCCTGCTCCATCCTCAGTGAAGATGGACAACAGCTGGCCATCTCTCTTTTTCCAGTAAACCCCATCCGACTGTACGGCCGGGGAGGGATCCGCCAGCTCAGCTGTCCAGCCGGAGGAGAAGGGCCAGGTCTCCATCAGCCCCGGGCTCTCGAAGTCGGACGGGAAGACCCAGACGGGGACCCCATGGCCCAGCAGCCCCCCACTCAGCTCCGTCTTTGTGTGGGTGGTGGGGGCGCCGTGCCGGCGGGAGGGCCAGGGCCTGGGGGGACAGCGGCCACTCCTTTGTGCAGCCAAGTTCCCGGCGCATTGTGTACTGGGCCGAACTTTAGCTCACAATTTGGGATTAGAGCAAATCCGAGTATTTTTCTGCATGCCTGCCCGCTCCCGGGCGCCCAGAGCCTGCTGGGTAACTGCCTATTATCCACCGGTTCCACTCCAGCGCCCTCCCCAATAAAACTTTTCATATCCTTATAAACGAACTCGATTGCCGTGTTATAAACATTTACACTGTGCTAACAGATCATCTCCGCACATCAGAATTGGCTAAATTCCCTTTTCCAGATGAATATATTGAAGGAGATTAGAGATATGATAGCTTTTCAGATTGCTGAACCCAGAGAAATTAGTTTAGTGAGCATTTACAGAGGCTAAATTGGAACCATTAAATAGTGGATTAAATTGATGGCACTTTCATTGTCTGTCCTTCGGTACCGCTGTAAAATCAATTAGCCGTCACCAGCCCATTCTCCATATAGTGAGATTGTCGTCCTCCCTGGAAGCTGATGCAAAACCTCCCAGCGGTGGCGAGGGGTGTGAAAGTGCACCTATTAGGTGGCGTGGCAGGAAATAGCGTCAGGGACCCTGGCTGCCCCGGAGCAGGGCCCACCGCCCAGGCCTCCTGCCTCCCCAGCCTCTGCTGGGATTGTGTGTTGGTGGGTGGGGTGGGCAGCAGCTCCAGAGGCGATGGGGTCAGGAGAGTGGGTGCCTATGGGCGTGGTCGGCCCTAAGTGAGGCGGAGGCGGCACGTGTCTGCATGAAGTCACAGTCTTGGCGGGCGGCAGGCACGGAGGACGTGGAGGGTGCTTGGGGGGCTGCCTGGAGGTGGCTTGGGCCCACGTGACTCCTGCTCTGCTGAGAGCCTTACTGAGCATCAGCCGCAGACAAGCAGAGATCCCAGTGAACCCTCATCGTGGCCCCGGTGGGGGAGCAGGCCCTGTTCTTGTACCCAGTTCTCAGAGGAGGAAACCGAGGCTCAGTCGGCCCAGCGGCCGGCTGGACGCCCACAGCCAGCCCCCGCGAGCCCTGCAGCCTGGAGCAGCCATCCTGGGCTGAGACACTTTGGCCATGCCCGGTTTCAAGAGAGCAGAGCCTACCTCACTCACCCAAGTTCAGGACCAAATGACCCTCAGGGCAGAGGAGCACGTCACCCATCGGGAAGGATCCGATGGTCCAGGTGAGCACGCAGTGCTTGCTGTGGGATGGACCACGGCGAGGGGAGCCCCGGGGAGGTGTGGGGCGGGGAGCACCACTTTGCCCCTGCTGAAGCCAAACGACCGGCCCTGGGACCCGGGGCTGAGCGCTGCACCCCCACCTTGTGTTGATGGGGATGCTGAGGCCCGGAGCCCGTAGTCCAGGTCACACAGCTGAGTGGATGATCGGCCTGTTTAGTGAACTTAGTTTGTG
This sequence comes from Moschus berezovskii, assembly GCF_049115385.1. Taxonomy (NCBI): domain Eukaryota; kingdom Metazoa; phylum Chordata; class Mammalia; order Artiodactyla; family Moschidae; genus Moschus; species Moschus berezovskii. The sequence goes on from NC_142486.1 coordinate 784,172, forward strand.
ACCAGTCCTGTTTAACTCCACCAGTGCTGAAGGCCCGAAGGGACCTCCCGCAAACTCTCTCTGGACACACATGTTTTTTGTTTTCTGTTTTTGCTTCATGGCTGGTGGGATCTCGGTTCTGCGACCAGTTACTGAACCCGGGCCCCTGCAGTGGAAGCCCGGATCTGAAGCACTAGGCCGCAGGAAACGGCCTGGACGCGCATTCTAGATGAAGGAGGACAGGCCTCGCTTTGGCGGCAGTGGGCGGGGGCACTTGGGGTCTGGACACAGGGATGGGGTAGCTGGCAGCCCTGTGCCCAGTGCTGGGCCAGACCAGGGTTGCTGGGTGGCACCCGGGTCTGGTGGTGGACATGTTCTGCCGCGTGGTCTCCTTGGAGCCCGGAAGTCAGGCTGCTCTTACCCCCCGCCCTCTCGGTCAGGCCAGGAGCCCCCCACTGGCTCTCGAGGGCCACTGGACTTCCCCCCATCATGGCAGCCATGACACCAGGTAGGACTCTTGGTTGGTCTGCGAGGAGACCACCTACCCATTTCCTCCGGGTCCACGGGTCCAGCCATTTGAGTGGTGGCGGGGGAGGCACAGGTCAGCTGTGTTGATGGCCACAGGCAGGTCAGTGAGAACGTGAGTGGGCCGCGGTGGCCTGGGGAGCCCTGGGCCCATGTGCAGGGAAGGAAGGCCTGCCCTGGAGCTGGCCAGTAGCAGACTGGCCACCTCCCCGGCTGCGAGGAGGTGGCCCCAGGCCTCTTGGGCAAGAGCCCTTTGGGGAGCATCCTGGAGCATTCCCGACCCACAGAGCGCTGTCCCTCCCTGACCTGGGACGGCAACGCTCCATCCCACAGACTGGAAATGGGAGAGAAGGGGCTTGAAAGCGCGCACAGCCGGACTGAGGGGAGCTGGTCACCCTGGATGGACGTGGTGACCCTGCCAACCCCCGTGGCATTCCCGCCCCGGTTCGGTGAGCCAGCCCTGGTTAGCACGAGCTAGCATGGCCATCAGGAGCCTGTCCCGACGTCTGGGAGTTCCACAGCCCTTCCCAGCCCTTGACCTGGGCTCCTCAGGATGCGGGAGGCTGATGGACAAGCCCGTCTGTGTGACTTCTCAGGGTCTCATGAAGCCAACATTTGGACAATGGTGCGGGCAGGCTGAGCCCCTCCAGGCTGGGCTGGGCCTTTGGCCGAGGCCAGTGGGTGTGTGCAGAGGCCACGGGGGACCAGAGGGAAGGTGGAAGGGAGCAGGCCGACAGGAGGAGCCGCTTCTGCCCAGACGTCCAGGCCTGGGGAGGGCCCTAGCCAGCTCCTTCAGAGGGTGGTGGGGACACACTGCTGGACAGAGGCCTGGCAGCCGTCCTGGGGAGAGTGGACGGCTGGCTGTGGGGGAGGCAGCACGCAGAGCTGGGCTGGACCACAGAGGTGTGAGGTTCCCCCCCGGGGATGGGCTAACTGATGCGCAGTGCAGGGTCCTGGGCACACACCGGCATAGTCTTGGGGCCCCCAGACCCTTGCCCCGGGCCCTGCAGGGTCCCAGCACCCGCCCTGGGACTTCTGGCCGCCCTGAGAACCGGCAGCCCCAGGCTGGCTGAGAGGCCCGTGTTCCAGCAGATCAGCGACCCCCCCACAAAAAAAATGAAGCACACTGCAGGTTCCATCTGAGTCCAGCAATGGGTGAGAGGCCTCAGCAGAGCCAGATGGGTGGGGAGGGGCTGTGGGGGCACTCCATAGCAGGTGACGTATCAGCCTGGAGAGGGGCATCTGCAGCCCGCTAGGGAGCCCAGGTCAGAGATCCCCGCAGGCCCAGCGACGGCTGTGGGCGGGGGCTGGGCTGGAAGGGGTCCCCGGGTTCCGCCCGGCTCCTCAACTCCTCCTAGAGGCCTCGAGCGTCTTCTCATCCCACCTTACAGACAAGGACACGGAGGCTCAAGAGAGGAGCGGCTCGCGGGGTCCCAGATAAGCAGCAAGTGGCCCCTCTGGGACTGGGACCCCGGCAGCCTGCAGGTGCGGAGGAGCTGCAGGAGGCAGGAGCTTGTGTTTTCCAGACGTGGGAGCTGTGGCCCATCCCCGGGCAGGCGGGGGCAGGCGGGGGCCCTCACGGCTGCTGGTGAGGCCTCTGGCAGCTGTGGGGGGCCCTGTGGGGTCAGGTGCAGGGGGAGGCCTCGGACGCAGGTGAGAAGGGCGGCCGTGGGAAGTTCTCACCAACAGACCGGGGACATGGCTGCCCCGCTGGCATGGGGATCTCAGGGTGAGGGGCCTGGTGTCCGCGGCCTGCCCGCCCGGGAAGACCCGCAGACCCTCCTCCCGCTCGCTCCGTGCTCCGGGCCCTGCTGTCCGCACGGCACACAGCGGGCCACACCGCTTCCCCGAGCTTCCAGGCTGGGGTTCTCGGGGTCCCCCCACTCACCCCCGCCAGGGCACTCTCCCAGGAATGGCCGCTGCCTGCAAGGAGGCCCTGGGCAGGGGCCGGAGCGGCCGTGTGGGCTCAGCCGCCGTGTCACAGGGAAGTGCCTCCACCCCTGGGCCTCAGTTTCCCCCAGATGGTGGCCGGGGCCCCTCCCGCCCTGTCCCCTCCCCCCCTCCCGCCCTGTCCCCTCCCCCCCTCCCCCCAGGGGCTGCCGGGAGGAGCGTGAGCCGGGGCCCAGACGGCAAAGATGAGACCACAAGGTGTGTTATGGTTGTCACGCCTGTCACGGGCGGAGTTTCATGCTCGGCCCCTGGGGACCATGGGGGCCCGCGGCGCCTTTCATCACCTGGGCCTCGGCTCCCCGCTCGGGACAGTGTTCATCTGGCCGTGATGAATGGCTGCAGCTCTGGCTGGAAGGCCTGGGAGAGAGGAGACAGAGAAGCCAGGCAGAGGCTCCAAGGTGTGGGGGGCCAAGGGGGTGCGGCTACCCGCCTGGGAAGGGCCCCGGTCCACCCGTCGCTCCCTCTGCCCGAGCAGGAGAGCAGGGCAGGAGGTTCTGAGCACACTTTCTGAAACATTTGACACCCGGCTGGGCCGCCGCAGACGGACACCCGTGTCTTGGGCCCAGAGGTGCTCTGAGGCTTTGGGGAGCCCCTGAGATGTGGCCGGGTCTGGGGTGCGGGTGCACCATGAAGGGCAAGGCCAGAGGTCCCTCTGTGCACATCTCTGGGGGTGTTCCTGCCCCAGACGCATAGCCCAACTGCGCCCTGTCACTAGGGGATCCCACAAAGCCACATCGAGGGGCATCCTGTGAAACAGCCACCCAGTGCTCTGGACAAAATAGCATCAGGAAAAGACCTAAATGCTATCCCAGGATGACAGCGACGACGTAATATGACAGTTCTGTGCAGCGCTGGAGTCCTGGGACCAGACACGGGGGTCAGTGGGGTGACTGGTGACCCTCAAGGAAGACCCAAGTCAGGAGCTCTGTCCACTCTCGGGGTGCAGGAGTCGACCACCAATCAGGACTTTTGCAAACCAACTCTAATTATTGAGATCACTCATGGTGGGCGTCTTTACGCCACGGACATCGGCAAGTGGGCTCGTAGGGGGCAGGGACACAGCTTACACTCACACCCCGCCTCTGTGAGGAGAAGCTGGCTGAGGGCCAACCAGAATCCTGTGCACGATTCTGCAGCCTTTTTCCAAGTCTGAAATTACTCTGAAATAAAAAGTTCTTTAAAAGTTCTGAGATCAGAGACTTAGCCCCCGGCAAACAAGCTCCTTCTCCGTGTCCTCCAGAGGCATCAGACGCCGCCCACGCCGACGCCCCCCCCAGAGGCATCAGACGCCCCCCCCAGAGGCATCAGACGCCCCCCCCAGAGGCATCAGACGCCGCCCACGCTGACGCCCCCCCCAGACGCCGCCCACGCCTGACGCCCCCCCCAGACGCCTCCCACGCCTGACGCCGCGCACGCCTGACGCCCTCTTCCCTCAGCTCTGGGCAACCACCTCTCCTGGCTTCCTTCTTTTCCTCGGTCCCTTTCAGCTTTTAAAATAGGCTCTGATTTCTTCCCTCCACCCACCCCCCAGCCACTCACCTACACACCCATCCATTCATCCCTCCCTCCTCCCCTCTGTCCCTCCATCCGTCCATTGACCGTGTTTTTTGAGCAACGTAAACGCAGGGAATTGCTCTGGTTTATTGCTCAGTGATGAGTAAAACAGACAGAGCCCCTGACCTCCTGGAGTTCATGTACCAACGGGGAGAAAAGCAAGCCAGCGAGAAAAGAGGGAAGGGACGAGGCATGATGGGGTAGGGGTGGGGGAAGAGACACAGAGCTGGGAGCGGTGGCTGCCCGGCCCCCCGGCCTCCAGCTCTCTCCGGGGCCATGATCACGCCCTCCCCTGCCCCCACCCCCGAGATTCATCGTCGGCGCCAAGCCTGCATGCGAGCCGCTCATCCTGTGACCCAGGCTCGTGGGAAGAGTGAAGTGAGATGGTGCTTGATGGACCCCGATGTCCAAGGGCAGGCGTGCTCTTGAAATCAGGGTCCCCAGTTCACTGAGGCACAGTGAGATGGGGCCCCCTTGCCAGGGGTCCTGGAAGCCAGGCCGGCCCTGGCAAGGAATTTGGCAGCGTGAACTCGGCACTGTGGAAACACTTAGCGCCTTTGACACAGTAATGCCATGTGTGGGAGGCTCTTCCAAAGAAACTACCCAAAATGTGGGGAGAGTGTTAGCCTAAAGATATTCACTGCAGCATTATGTTTAATGACCAAAAAAAAAATTGGAAGCAGCTGAAATGTCCAATGATCGGGGAGTAGTTTAGAAAATTATAGTCCACAGACTCGATGGAATGCTAGATGGTCACTAAGAGTGACGGTTACGAAGACTGGGCCATAATATGCAGACGCGTCCGCGGTGCAGGCTGGGGGGTAGCGTGTAGACTTATGTGCACATCAGGCGTGTAGTGATGTAAGAAACATATGCAGTGGAGAAAGCCTGGGAGGGGTCGAGCAGCAGAAGATGGGCGGTGGGCCGGGGAGACGCAGGGCGACTGCTGTTTGCCGTTTCCTGACTTTAAACTGTGGGATCGCTTTAGTGACAGGAGTCAGGCACATGGTGGCTCAGATGGTAAAGAATCTGCCCACAATGCAGGAGACCCAGGTTCGATCCCTGGGTTGGGAAGACCCCCTGGAGAAGGGAATGAGAGCCCACTCCGGGATTCTTACTCAGAGAACCCCATGGACAGAGGAGCCTGGCGGGCTGCAGTCCAAGGGGTTGCAAAGTGTCAGGCACGACTGAGCGACTGGCACACACCCCTCGCTTTACCGCGCTTCAGACACTGCGTTTTTCACAGACGGGCCTGTGGGGCCGCGTCCGGGGCGTCCAGTGGCTCCATGTTCCCAAGAGCTCCTGCTTACTTCGTGTCATGTCTCATTTTGGTAACTCTGGAGCTATCTCAAACCCTCACAGCCCAAAGATTACAGCGTGAAGGCTCCGGTGACGGGTGGCGTCCTTCAGCAATGCTCACTTTTCATAGAGGTGTGTCTGTCGTTTTTTAGACACAAGGCTATTGCACACTTGATGGACCGCGGCGTAGGGTGGACACACGTTTATCTGCACTGGGAAACCGAGCAGTCGGCGTGACGCGCTCTCCTGCAATGCCCGCCTCTTCCCAGTGGTCTGGAGCTACACCCGCGGCGTCTCCGACATATGCCTGCACTTAATTAACGGAGTTACTGCAGGATGTCAGGACCGGGGGTAGGTTTTGTCTTCTCTTTGCGCTTTTCTGGGTTTTCCAGATGCTCTCCTGCAAAGAGGATGGCTCTGGTCCTGTGATGGGAGGAGGTGGGGTGGGGCCGAAGAGTGTCAGGGTGGCTGGGGGGGCGACCTCTTATGGGATCATTGGCACAGGGACACCCTCAGATGGCCCACTCCACAGATGGGCCGTCTGAGTGGAGGAGCAGGTGTGCCTGCAAGGTCCTGGGGGTGGACTGGCCCCTTGGTGGGGGTCATAAGCTGCCCTGAAGGAAGGGCTGTGTGTCCTGGGGTGTCCCCATCACCAGGAAGCTTCAGGCCAAGGTTCTGGGCTGTTATGCAGGGGTCTCCACCCAGAGAAGCAGGTGGTCAGAGGGCTGTGGGGGGCACGCTAGTGTGCCAGCGATCAGCTGGAGGCTGTCCTGAGCCTGCCCTGCCTGGGTGTTACCTGCACCAGCTCATTCATGCCGAGAAACACCCTGTAAATAACAAGGCTCTTTTTCAGAGGAGGAAATGGAGGCTTGGAGACCTCAAGTAACTTGCCTGGAGTTGTGCAGCTGGTCAGTGTGTGAGCACCACAGGAGTGGCTCTCCTAGGACTGTGCAGTGTGCAACTTGCACCACCGTCCACGACCTGCATCAGGGTTCAACCCAGGTCAACCTGAGCTGAGTCTGGACTTTCCCATGCGGCCCCAAGTCCTGTGCCAGAACCACGCAAATGAGACGTTGCCCTGGTCCTCAGGGAACTCAGAAACTAGAGAGAGAGGAGAGGCCAAGGCCGTACCGCCCTGAACACGCCCAGTCCCGTCTGATCTTGGAAGCTAAGCGGGGTCCGGTCCTGGTTAGTACTTGGGTGGGAGAGAGGGGAGGCGATAATGACGCTGCCAGTGCTAACGGTGAGGACATCCAGCATCCCGGTGAAGAAGGTGATGCTGGTGGCGGTGACCAGCTCAGGGCACTGGCCGTCTTCCAGAGAAAGCGTTTGGGTGGTGGGTAGTTCCTGTCTATTTGCTCAAGGAAGGGCTGCTATTTTCACCTAAGTCCACACGATTTCTGGGCCTGGGCTGGACCAAGGCCTGGGGGAGGCCGAGTGAAAGGGGCTAGGACTGGGGTCCGTGCAGGTGGAGCCCACCCCCTGCCCCAGCAGAAGGGGAGGAAATTTGATGGGCAGAGCTGATCCACACAGAGCAGGGGGTGCGGGAGACATGGTCCTTCCCTGGAGGGTGGCGCCAGCCCAGCAGTGAGGAGACAAGCAGCCTGGGGCAAAAAGCCCTAGGGGTGCAGATGTCAGGGGCCTGCAGGGGAGCCACCTGCTCACATGCCTTTTTTGTAGGTGGAGGTTGGGTCCTACAGAAAAGTGAAAGTGTTAGTCACTGAGTCGTGTCCGACTCTTTGCAACCCCGTAGACTGTAGCCCACCAGGCTCCTCTGTCCATGGGATTCTCCAGACAAGAATACTGGAGTGGGTTGCCATTTCCTTCTGGAGGGGATCTTCTCAAACCAGGGATCGAACCTGGGTCTCCAGCATTGCAGGCACATTCTTTACCCCCTGCCCAGGCTCTCAGGCCAGCACTCCCCTGCCCCTGGTCACCCCGGCCAGGAGCCAGACAACTGGAGACCACCACCCACCCCAGCCCCAGCCTGGCCCCGGTCCCCACCCAGCCCTAAGCCCTCTGCACTGCAGGCCGCTCAGCCAGGCCTCCCTGTGAGAGCTGCACTAGAGGCTCCGGGCCCGGCCCCACCCGGGTTCCTCCTGCCTCCTGGCCACCGGTGTGGCCCCTGTGGCCCTGGGGGGCCGCCCCCTCCCCTGGGGAAGCATGAGTGATAAATTCTTTCACAGCAGCGGTCTCCACGTCTGCCACCATATGTATATGGTTAAAACACATCCTGGTGCAAATGTCAAGATGGCAGGGGTGGCCTAGGGCCATCTGGCAGGAGTGTTGGGGTGCAGTCATCACGGACAGGCTGTCTGGCCCATCAAGGGGAGCTGTGGTGGGGTGAGCAGAGGTGAGCAGGCGTGCAGAGGGGCCACTGTGGTGCTGTGGGGCGGGCGGACCACAGAGCAGGTGGGGAGACATGCCTTCTGAATTCTCTCCTGTCCAGCTGCTGGGTGACGGGGGCGGGTCTCTGCCCGTCTCTGGACCTTCTCTGTGGACTGGAGACCTGGGCCTAGGAGCTGCTGCTGCCCAGAGGGTGCTGTCGGAGCCAGGCTGGAGGGGGCCAGAGGGGCCTAGGAGAGCTGCCACCCTGCCGAGGACCCTCGGGGCAGAAGAGGGTGGGTGGGGCCAGATGCCAGGCTGGGGAGTGGGGGCCGGGCGATGGCCAGGGGGTGCCCTGGCCGCCTCAGCCCATGCCTGCTGGTCGGCGTCTGGCTGCATCCCAGCTCCCCTTCCTCCGTCCACTGGGCCGCCTCCCCGGTGCAGAGCCACGGCCAGCCCTGCTGGCCCGACATTGAAGGCTCCCTCCTGTAATTGGCAATTTTGTCATATTTATTCACAACAGATCGGATTGTCGGGAGCTCGCGGGGCTCTCCGGAGGCCTGCCGTGAAATCGGTTTGAAATGGCGTGTCAGGTTCTTCTCTCTCCGCTGCAGCGACCATCTGGCTGCCGGGCCGGGGCTGGGCTGACACACTGACCCGGGGAACTGCAGCTAAGCCGCTCCCAGGGGCCACGTCCGCGGCCTTCTGAGGGCTGGGCTCCGGGCGAGGGGTGCCTAGACGGGGTGGGAGCGGGCATGAGGCTGAGAGCTCCCGGGCAGTCCGGGCCCTGCCAGGGTGGGCGCCTCCCCGAGAAGCCTGCAGCGGGCTGCCTGAGAGGAACTGCCCTGCCAGCCCACAGTCCTCGGCCTGGGAACGGGGCTCCTGCGTGCGCGGACACGTGTAGCCCCGAGCAGGTGTGCACTTGTGTGAGAGGTGTGCTCCACCGTGCGTGTGCCCGGGCTATGAGATCCCGGCAGCATGAGACAGGTGGCTGTGACAAGCACCCCGGCTGAGCAGAATCAAGTGGTGAGGCCTTAATCGCATCTACGTCCGTCTGGGCCAACAGGGGATCCCCTGGCCGCCCTCGGGGCCCTGCCCTCCAGCAGCCTGGCCACCGCTGCCCATGTCGTGTGGTTGTGTGAACGCCCTGTGTCACCCAGCTTGGGGGTGAGAGGCAGAGCCTAGGAGGGCGCAAGCTGGATGTGATCAGGTGGTCCCACTGGGGCCAGGAAGGCTGGGAAATGTCGTTTCTCTGGAGCCAGGGGAGGAATGGGCTGGGAGCCCGCAAAGCTGACCCTCAGTAAAGCAGGGCACCAAAACATTTTTCTAAGACATATATTAATTCAAAAGTAAGGGACTTCCCTTGCCCAGTGGTTAAGACTGGGCTCCCACTGCAGGGACCCGGGGTTTGATCTCTGGTCAGGGAACTAGAGCCGCGTGCTGCAGTAGGGATCCCACGTGCTGCTGCTGAGCCCTGGTGCAGAAAAATAAATAAATATTTATAAATGGGGCCGCTTCACACCTATTGCGTGCATGAGTGAAGTTGCTTCAGTCGTGTCCAACTCTTTGCAATCCTGTGCACCGCACTCCGCCAGGTTCCTCTGTCCATGGGATCTCCAGCCAAGAAGACTGGAGTGGGCTACCGTTTCCTCCTCCAGGGGATCTTCCTGACCCAGGGATTGAATCCACATCTCTTACATCTCCTGCACTGGCGTTGGCAGGCAGGTTCTTTATCACTAGCGCCACCTGGGGAGACCTGACGTCTGTTAGGATGACATATACATATATGTCAGAGGGGGCCCAGGCTGGACCGCTGCCCGGGTGGGCTGCCTGAGGCCTCTCTGCCCCTCCCCGGCCCCCTCCATGCTGTCAGCCACACCTGGGTTTCAGGCTCAGCGCCTCTGCTCATTGGCCAGGCAGTGGGCAGCTGAGGGCCCATCTGGCCCCTGGCTCCTCCCTCTGTAAAGGCGGTGGGGGGTGTTGCCCTTCCCTCACAGCCCTTCTGGGACAAACCGGATGTCTGCTCTGAAGCCTGCATGAGACAGGGGGCCTGGGTGCTGCCTGGGAAGGGTCATCAGGAGAGGCCCTGCCAGCCCCTGCCCACAGTCTGGCTCTCCTGTCTGTGTGCCTGTGCCGTGGGGACCCCGGCAAGAGCCCAGGGACTCGGCAGAAGCCCCTCCCCCAACCTGAGGTGGAGAGTTGGGGGGCAGCTCCTGGTCGTCATGCTAAGTGGGCGTTTGCATGTCTGGCTCAGGAGCTGGGTTTGCTATTTTCCTAAGGATTAGGGGTGGCCCGGCTCTTTACACAGCACGGCTCGGGCTGAGCCTCACCGCGCAGGGCCCCGGGGTGGCAAGGCGGGCATCCAGGGCCGACTGCCCTCTGGCCACACTGAGGCCTATGCTGCCCAAGATGGGGGCCGCTGGCCGCTGAGCCGGGAGGTGCTGTGCGTGCAGAGCCAGGAGGCTCCAAAGACGTGCGAGGAGAAGAGCGCAGAGTGTCTCCGCAGCGACTCTGCTTGTTTTCACCGCATTTGACACGATGATGTTTGGATCAATCGGGCTAACGGAAATATATCAAGGTTAATTTCACCGGCTTCTTTTCACTTTTTTCACTATGGCTTCTGGAAAATTCTGAATCACATACCTGTGTGGTTCTGTTCCGTTTCTCGGGGTGGTGCTGCTACGAATAGTGTTACTATTATAACATTATAGTAATATGCTTTCAGCAATGTAAACCGGGGCGGGGCTGCAGGCAGGATGGGGGAGGCTGGCACGGCCACGAGCACCGGGCTGGAGCCCGGTCCTGTGAGGGCTGGCGTGGTGGGGGTGACGTCTGGGCCCCGAGGCCAGGTCATGAGAAGGCGTACGGCTTCTCTCTCTTTCGACCCTGAGCTGCCAGGGAAGAAGTCTGTTTACTGGAGAGGCCCTCAGTGGCACTCAGCTGTCTGAGTCCTGTCTGCTGCCCTGTCTGAGCCCAGCCTGCCAGCTGCCCCCACGAGGGCTCCCCAGACCAGCCCCAGGGCAGCTGAGACCTGCTGCTGAGTGACTTCAGATGATGACGCGTGGAACAGGAGAGCCACCCGGCTGAGCCTTGCCTGAGTTCCTGACCAGACACCAGGGAGAGACAGTGAACTGGTTGTTGTCAAAGCCGCTGACTGGTTGGGCTAATTCGTTACGCAGCAGAGGACCAGACACGCTGATACGTGGCTGCCCCCAACCCCTCAGCCCTGCCCCGGCTCTGAGGGGTCCCACTCCTGCCTTCACGGCTCAGGGTCCAGTTCAGACCCTGCAGTGCCCATGGTGTCCTTCAAGCTGGAATGACCGTCCCTGGACTCACAGGGGCTGACGGCCTAGAGGGTAACAGGCCCTTCCGTGGAGTCACGTTCAGCGGGGCTGGTCTGCCGCTTCTTCGGGGCTGGTTTCCAGTCTGACAGGAGTCACTGCCAGAGGAGGTGGTCCCCCTGGGGCTGCCATGGAGGTGACGCTGGGGCCTCCAGGTGTGCGCTTGGGGAACCTGGGGTTCAGCACCCAGAGTCTGCACCCACCATGGGCCTGAGCCCCCAGGTAATTCTCCGGACGGGAGGTGTTCAGTCTGTCTGAGCACACCTGTGTCTGTATACCTGGACATGGGTCCACACGGGAAGACGTGCTGAGAAGGGGCACGTGGGCAGGAGGGACCCCATGGAGTCACGCCGTCCCAGCCCTGACACACGCTGACCCCGCACCCCCACCGTCCTGGGGGACAGCCAGGTCTCTGCCCATCCCAGCGGCCCGCCCTGGAGATGAGCCCCCGCTCTTCCCTTGGGGTCCCAGGGCTCCTCGGGGCTCAGAACCTGGTCCCAGAGCACCCGGAGCACACTACCCCAACCCCTGGGCACCCACCCACCCACCTGCCATTACACCCACCCACCCACCTGCCATTACCGCCAATCAGCGAGGAGCAGAGGGCTTCTTCCCACAACGTGGCTACTGGGAGGAGGGTCAGGGCCACAAGGACCGGTGGTTCCTGTGGGGCGGGGGCAGAGGTGCTAGGGGTGCCGACCAGAGCCAACTCCAGCCAGGCCAGGGCCACCTGAGGCCCTGCTGTTGGTCTCAGCCTTGTGGGATCCAAGCCAAGGAGAGCAGGAGCTGGCCGACAGGCCCAGAGAGGTCTCAGACTCATCCCAGGATGCCCAGCAGGCCCTACTTGCCTGCTCCCACCAGCAGTGGGGTCCCCGAGTCATCCCTGCGGGGAGGGCTGTTACACTGGCTGAGCCCAGGAGAGTGTGCCCAGGAGCTGGGCAGCTGGGGAGTGCCTCCAAGCCTTGGTCTCTGCTTCTATAAACGGGGGACGTGGTCCAGTATTGCCTGCCACAGCTGGTGGGGGACGGGGAGGCCGCCTCCCACTGGGCCTGAGCCTCAGGGAGCCTCCGCTGTGCCCTCAGCCCCACGGTGGGGGGACCATTGATCCTCGAGACAGGGGGCCATCCATGCAGGCGGGCGGCGCGTCCCCCATCGACCAGACGCACCATCAGCTGGCTCCCTCTGCTCTGCGCTAACGAGCCGATCTCACGGTGCTGTGGGGCCTAATTGGCGGGACCGGCAGGTGCGTGTCTGTCTGGGAGCCTGGCTGCTGCCCGCCCCTGGCCCCCACAGCTTGAGGCGGGCAGTGGAGCGGGGCCCCAGTGGGGTCCGGCCCTATGGGCTGCCGGCTGAGGCCACCTGGTTTCTAGAGGAAACACCCAAGGCAGGTCATCAGCAGGGATGTCAGCGGGGATAAGGGGCAAGTTAGTGGGCCCCCCACAAGCCCAGAGGCAGCCTAGAGCTGTCCCACAGAAGGGGAGCAGGGAGGGGATGGGAGGAGGAGAGGCAGGCAGGTGGTGTGGGAACCCGGGCCCCTGGCACTTGGAGCAAAGGAGTCGGGGGTTACTCACACCAGGAAGGAGAGTGGGGCAGCCCCGGGGTGGGGGGGATGGGGCTGCAGGTGCAGGAGGACGGTCGCTCACCTCCTCAGCTGCTCTGTCCCGCCCTTGGGGGCCCTCATGGACCTGGGCAGGTGAGGGCTGGTGAACTGAAGCCGCCCGTAAGGTAGTGAGCTGCCCGTCATGGGGGTGTGCAAGCTAGAGGCCTGAAGGAGGGCCCTGCGTGAGATAGGAGGGCTCTCAGTGTGGCCGTGCTAAACCTCAGAAGTGCCCTGGGGGTCTGCTCAGCTGAGCACGGTGCTAAGGGGGCTGCAGGGAACCAGGTCCGTGTCACCAGAGTCCCTCTCCCAAGGGAGGCCCCGAAGCGGCAGGGCCCAGCTGGGCCCTAACTCTGCATCAGGCTCATCGCTGGCTGGGCCAGGGGCTCTCCTCACCCCAATCCCCCCAGCACCCCGGAATCCAGCCGCTCCCACGCCAGGTGGTCTCCTGATGGGAGTGACCCTGGTGGGGACACCGATGCCGGAGCATGGCAGACCACCCGCTCCCTCCAAGGCCTGCTGCCCAGCTGCAGCTGCCTGGTGCCCACTGCTCCTGCCCCGACATCCCCAGCTGTGTGCCCCCCACCCACAGCCCCCGGGCCACGGTCCTCTGCGCACCTCACACGGGGTGATCGGGGGCCTCTGCACTTGCTGACTGTGCGCCAGGGAGACTCCGCTCTGGACGTTCAGCCGTGCCCGTCAAAGAGCCCCTTGTTCAAGGCTCTGCCTCCAGAGACGCCGTATTGGCAGCTTGAGGCAGGCCGTGTGGGGGTCGTGTTCCCACCACGGAAACCCTCAAACACCACTGTCTTATTTTACTTCCAGGACGCATCCTGTGGCTCCTCTGCTCCCAAGTTCCGGACGAGGATGCTGAGCCGGAGGGGAGCAGGGCGCCTGGGCTGCAGGGGGACCCGGGAGGGCGGCTGTGGAGCCTCGCCGCTGTCGCCAGGGCACCGGGTGGCCACTGGCCCAGACAGGTGTGCGGCCGCCGCGGCCCAGCGCCCGGCCCATCCATCAGGCCGCTAATCTTTCAGCATCCGCTGGCCTCTCGCGGGCGTGATGGATGGGCTCCTGGCCCCGCCGACCGCTGCGAAATCACTCAGCGGCCAGACAAGCCCTAAATCTGACGCATGGAGTGTTGAAAGGAGGAATGTCTGTTTTCATAACCTACCTCAGTTACAATAAATATTTAAAATGCACATTAACATCCTCTCGCCACACAATCGGCCTCTGTGGCCCCAGCCGCGCAGATTTAATTAGCTCCGGGCTTCCCCCGCCTGCCACACTCGCCCGTGGATGCAAGGCCCCTGTTTTCTTAAACTCTGGGCGCCGCTGGGCCGACACAGAGCCTTTGTCTGGCTTGGCGAACCCCGCCAGCCCCCAGTGCTGGGCAGGGTGGGTCCCCGGGCTGCGGGTGCCCATGGATGGGTCCCAGGGCGTCCTGCCTGCTGGCCTGTGGGCCCGTGCTCACTGGAACCCCCCCACCCTGACACTCCCCTGTCCCGGAGGGTGGCAGGAAGATTACAACCCAGAAATGAGGGCGGAGCTGAAACCCGGATCCGGGAAAGCTGCCCCAGGAGTCGTGCCCACCCCAGTGGGTGGCCCAGAGCCAGGCCCACTCGCCTCCCTTCCGCCCTGGGCCTTGGTTCCTTGGATGGTGGGAAACCGCCCTTCCCGGGGGCCATGTGGGCGCCGAGCCCTGGTAAGCCCCTTTGGGACCTTCTCACCAAGCTGCACGGACCCCTTCAGATGGGGACGATGGCGCCCACTGGAGAGACGAGAAAACTGAGGCTCAATGGGGAGAAGTGACTCCTGGGTCAGCTGGATTTCTCGGAGTCCCAGGCCTTGGACCAGCCCCGCGCGGCCGGCCAGCCTGCCGTGTCAGCCACCTTCACTCACGTCGGTCCGCTCAGCCAGGAGCTCCGTTCACCCAGCACTGTGCTCCTCCCCCCGCTCCTTTCTCATCTACCTGCAGGTCTGGGCTGCCCCCCGCCCGGGAGCCCCTCCCTGGGGCCCCAGCACCCCCTGTGGCAGCTCACGCAGGCATCCAGGCTCACAACCCCTGCACCCGGAACACCGCAAACCCCACAAACCGCATCTCAAAACCACATCTGTTTTGCTCACAAAGCTGCACCTCGGCCAGATGGGCTGGTCTGCGTTCTACCTGGGGTCCCATCAGCTGGAGCCACCTGCCAGCTCCCGCATCATGGTCGGGCACTGAGGCTGCAGCTTACCCTGGGGCCTGGGCCTCCTCACAGCCTGCAGGAGGGAGCCAGGGCCGGGGCTCGAGCGTGGGCGGGCAGAGGCTGCAGCCCTTGTCCCCCTTGAGCTGGATGCCACGCGCTGCTCTCCTCCCAGGCAGTGTTCTGCAGGAGCGGGGCACTAAGCTGGGCCCACCTTCCAGGGCAGGGGAATTAGACCCTTCTCTTGCTGGAGGAGAGGTCTAGAAGAGCATGTAGGGTGGGAGACGCTGTTGCAGCCATCCTTGGAAAGCGCACCCGGTCACACGAGGCCCAGAGGGCACGGCCTGACCCTGCCCTTCGTTCACACCCAGTCTACTCAGGGGCTCAGCCTGGGGTCACCACCTCAGGGAAGCCTTCCCTGATTTCTGCCCAGACCTATTCCTTTCATCCTCCTTCAGAGTGCAGGCCCCGTCTGTGGCTCTGTATAAAGTTCAAGTGTTGTTAATTAGCAGCTGTCAGTCTCTGCGCCTCAAGTCTCCCCAGACCATAGGTCCTGGACATTAGCATAGATCCCGGCATTCAGTGGGTGCTCAAGATCCCCCTGCTCAATGAAGAGAGGGCAGATGCGCTTCTGTCAGTCAGAGTCCACCAGAGAAAGTGTAGGCTGATCTGTATACAACGTAGGTAGGTAGACAGACAGACAGACACATGGATACCACCAGCAATCGGCGGCTGAGGTGGGGGCTGGTAGGCCAGGCCGCAGTCCGCAGGCAGGCCTCCAGGAGCACAGCTGGAACTCCCAGGCGCAGGCTGGAGCTGCCGGCCACCGTGAAATTCCTTCTTGCTCAGGAAATCTCAGTTCTGCTCCAAAGCCTGTAGCTGATGAAATCCCACCACCAGGTAATCTAAGATCATCTCCTGGACTTAAGGCAGCTGACTGTCCACCCCAGCCTCAGCTGTCTACGCCGGCCCCTCTCACACGTGCCGGCCACATCTACCAAGTGCCCCCAGCAGCGCCTAGGAAGCCTTTGGATCTCGGGAGCAGAGACCCAGCCACTAGGGTGCATAGCAGGGCCTCACCCCCTTCTTGCTTGACGTATCCCCTAGGGATGGATGCCAAGATGACCCCCCGGAGAGCATCGCAGGCCCAGAGGTTTCCTGAGGCGTTTTCTCCCCAGAGTGGCTGGGGAGCACTGAGTCTCAGAGAGTTTGGGGTCCGGCTAAGATGCTCCATCCGGCAGGAGAAGTGGGCCTGTGAGCAGTGAGCGACACACCTCCTGAAGAGCGCTGCAGGGAAGCTGGACCAGGGGGCCCATGGGGCACGGGGCACGCCTGTCCGCGGGGTCCACGGGTCATGGGGCACGCCTGTGCACGGGGCCCATGGGACACGGGGCACGCCTGTCCACGGGGCACGGGGCACGCCTGTGCGCGGGGCCCACGGGGCACGGGGCACGCCTGTCCACGGGGCACGGGGCACGCCTGTGCGCGGGGCCCACGGGGCACGGGGCACGCCTGTCCACGGGGCACGGGGTACACCTGTGCGCGGGGCCCACGGGGCACGGGGCACGCCTGTGCGCGGGGCCCACGGGGCACGGGGCACGCCTGTCCACGGGGCACGGGGCATGTCTGTCCGCGGGGCCCGCGGGGCACGCCTGTCCAGAGCTGGATTTGATATGCGTGTGTGAGCGTGTGTGAGTGTGTGTGAGCGTGTGTGAGCGTGTGTGTGTGAGTGTGTGTGTGCGCGAGCGTGTGCGAGCGTGTGCGAGCGTGTGTGTGTGTGAGCGTGTGAGCGTGTGTGAGTGTGAGCGTGTGTGAGCGTGTGCGAGCGTGTGTGAGTGAGTGTGAGTGTGTGTGAGCACGCGTGCGTGCCCATCTGTACAAGTGTGTATGTGCAGCCCTGAGCAGAGCATTCTAGACTTACAGTGGAGGCTGCCTGCCGCACCAACCTGGCCTTTGGGGCACAGGTAACCCTCCAGCCCCTCCCTGTGCCTCCAAGCTGCCACAAGCCCGCCCAGAGTCCAGGGGCCGGGTACAGACCCCCTCCACGAGGAACAGCAGAACAATGGGGCCATGCTTTCCTTTGAGGCCATGTTTTAAAACCACCCTAACTGGCGTGGTTGGATAGATTTTCCAGAAAAATCACCCTGGCTGGAAGCCAGGAGCAGAGGCCAGAGGCTGGAGGCCTGTGAGCTTTGCTCCTTTGAGCAGATCACAACCACCTCTGCAGAGGAGCGGAGGGTGGGCCGGGGAGAGGAGAGGCACCCCGGGCATGGGCCGGGCCGGGGGCTGAGCAAGGACACACATGCACAGAGGGGGCACAGGGCCGGCCAGACGGCTTGGACAGATTTTCAAGACTCTCCTGGAGCAGGAGGGACCAACAGGGCCTGAGTGGCCGGTTCTGCCCTGAGGAAATCTGGCGGACAGACCCTCCAGCGCGCCTGGACCAGCCCCCTGCTTGTCTGACCCCCGGCCGGCCTGCCCGCGGGTGACCGCGGCCCTGGAGCGGGTGCGTGGCGCAGGGCCCCACCAGCCAGCGTTCTGCACACGCTGGAGCCGCTGTGGCTCCCACCCGCCCGAGCCTGTTTATGGAGCGGAGGGTAAGTGTTTAATTAGTCGCCTAATTGCCTGGGTAATTGGGAGACGTACTCAGCTCTCCAAGTAATCAGTCGGAACAGGCCTCGAAAATATCTGGCCCAATATTCATTAGTGCGGTTCAATTGTTACACAGTTACCGTGTTTGGTTCATGACAAGGCCCAGCAAACAGCTGTGTGCCCTGTAGCCACCCGCAAGCCCCGCCCGGCAGACCGCCCCCCACACACTGACCGTAGGCAGCCACGCCGGGGCCCAGGCCCCAGGCCTCCCGGCCCCTGGTCACCCTCCTCCTTGCCCTCCTGCAGCCCCAGGGAGGGCTCAGTGCGGGCACCGAGTTCCTGGGGGTGGTGGGGCTGGGGTGGGGGGCCCTGACCCACCCGTGGTACCACCGCACGCACAGCCCTTTGTAGTTCACAGAGCAGGCGCCCATCCACAGGACTGACTCTGCGCAGCCCTGCAAGATGAAAACCATCAATGTGCCCACTGTACAGGTAGGGAAGCTGAGGCCAGAGGGACCAGGCAGCCTGGAGTGGAGCCAGGTCTCCCCCGGGATCAGCAGCCCCTGGAGACGGGCCCGGCCTGGGCAGCGCAGCCCATCTGCTCCCTGTGCCCAGAGCTCTGTCTCTGCAGGAGGGGTGGTCATCAGCGGGGGAAGCGCCTGGCGGCAGAGGACTGTCAGTGGGAGCAGGGGGTTGGTCCTTGGAGGGAGGCCAAGTCCCCGCCGATGCCTGCTGCTGTGAGCAGGCGGTTGCCTTCTGCCCCAATGCTGGTCACCCGCATCCTCTGTGACCCCCACCCGTGGGTCCTTCCCGGCACCGGGCTCTTTCTCTGCTGGGAGGGGTGACATGGCAGTGACCAGGCGGACCTGACATCCGCCCCTGACAATTTCTCGGGGTACCTGGAGTTGGGGGGACATGCTGTGAGAGTCTTTATGGGGGAAGTAGAGTGGGGGTGCTCCCCCAAGCCTGAGCTCAGGGCCTGAAGGAGGGGACAGAGGCAAGTGGGGAGAGCAGAGGGAAAAGCATTCCATGTTGATGGAACAGAAGACGCAAGGTCCCTGAGGCAAGGGGAAGGTAGAAGACCCTGGAGCCGCAGGTAGAATGGGGGAGACTCAGGAGGGGGCCAGGGATAGGGTCTTGTTCTGGGAGTCATGGGGGCCTGTGAGGACGATTAAGGAGACAGTGTGTATCCCTGGGCTGGGAAGAGCCCCTGGAGGAGGGCGTGGCATCCCACTCCAGTATCCCTGCCTGGAAAATCCCATGAACAGAGGAGCCTGGCGGGCTACAGTCCACGGGTCACAGAGCCGGACACGGCTGGAGTGACTGAGCAGGGACACGAGCAAGCGGGCACTGCGGGGGCTGTTCAACTGGCGTTTCTGAAAGACCGGCTCTGAGGAGGGTGCACGGGGCCCTGTGCGAGGCTGAGGGGCCAGGGCCTGGGGAGCGGGCGGTGCTGTGGGCTCGGGCTCCGGGCTCCAGGCAGCCCACCGTGGGCCCAGGAGGGGCTCGGCCTCTGAAGCCCACGGCCTTGACTCCAGCCCCGCCGCTGCCCCAGGCCGGCCCAGCAGGCCTCCTGCCTGCCTCCTCCCTCAGGCTGGCCCACAGCTTCTGGAAGGGCCTCCCTGTTAAACCTCCTGCCCCAGAGTCACGTTCGCCAGCCTTGCCTGAACCCTCTCAAGGTTGCGGTCGTGGGGATGTGCTTTCACACGCCGGCAGCCCCTTGCCCTTCAGGTGCAAACGCGTTACCTTGAGGACGGCACACAGAAAGAGCTGGACCAGAATCGGGGACCCGGGCTCGGGTCCCAGCCTCACTGTGTGACCACGGGCAAGCCTCCTGCCCTCTCTGAGCCTCGTTTCCTCATCTGGGAAATGGGGGAGCAAATAAGAGCACCCACGGATGGCACTGCTGTGGGAACAGGAGCAGAGACGCTGGGTAACTGGAAGGACTCGACGGGGAGGGCAGCGTGGCCAGCTGCGGTAGGTGCAGCCCGGCCGCTGCCGGGCAGGCGCCGGTCTTCACAACGGTCACCTCATTTGACTGAATCCTCCCAACCACTTTGTTAACGAAGGTAAAATTCATACAACATAATGTTAACCACTGACCACTTTAAGGTGAGTAAGTCGGCGGCATTTAGCAGGTTAGCAGGATTGTTCAGCCACCGCCTGTATCTAGCTCCCAAACCTTCTGTTCCGGACGTATCGCAAAAACGGAATCGTGTGCCATGCGTACTTTCGTGTCGGGCTTGTGTTGCCCTGCATTGTGCCCACGAGGTCCAGCCTCACTGCAGCCGGTGGCCGAGCCTCATTCCTCTGTGGCCAAGTCACCTTCTGTCGTGTGGGTATCAGCCAGCTTTGGAAGCATCAGAGAGGTTTCTCTTGCCTTCTGAGCTCACGGCGTCGGGACGTGAGGTATTGGAGGGAGTGTAGTTACTGCGCTGGAAGGACTTGCTCTAACACTCCCAGCGATGCAAGTCCTTTCAGTGTTTGTCTGAGGACATCTTTATCTCCAGTTTTGGAAGAGTGTAGCCGGGTACAGAATTCTGGACTGATGGGGCTTTAAGGACCCCGCTCCCCTGTCTTCTTGCTTCTCTAGTTTCGTGATAAATCTGTTGCCACCCTTGTCTTCACTCCTTTGTGGTGACTTAGGTGCTAACTTGTGTCTGAATCAACCCCACAGACGGAGCCTGCCAGGCCCCAGTGCCCATGGGATTTCCCAGACATGCGCACTGGAGTGGGTTGCCATTTCCTTCTCCAGTCCCTCTGTATACGGCTTTTTTCTCTGATGGTTTTAAGGTTTTCTTGTCTTATGACAGCTTTTGAGCAATTTGGTTGACGTGCCTTGTCGTTTTCTTAGAGTATTTTGAGCTTTTATCTATGAGTTTATCGCTTTCATAAAATTTTGTAAATTTTCAGCCAAAGTTGTTCAAATATATTTGCTTATGCATTTTCCTTCAGAAACTCCAGTTACACATGTGTTAGGCCAGTGGATGCTGTCTTAAGGAAAACTGATGATCTTTTTCATTGAAAAATGTCATTTGTTCCATCTTCATTCTGGATACATTCCCTCACCTGTCTTCACGCTCACCCGTCCTTTCTTCTGCTATGTCTGCTGCTGCTAAGTCGCTTCAGTCGCGTCCGACTCTGTGTGACCCCATAGACGGAAGCCCACCAGGCTCCCCCGTCCCTGGGATTCTCCAGGCAAGAGCACTGGAGTGGCTTGCCATTGCCTTCTCTGCCATGTCTAATCCACTGTTAACACCATCTAGCATATTTTTCTGTCTGAGCCATTGTTGTTTTCAACTCTAAAAGTCTGAGCCTTTTTTAAAGCATCTTCTCTGTCTGGCTTTTCAAACATGTAGAGCAGCTGTGACGACTTGTCTAACGCCTTTGTTCATTCCAACACCTGTGTCAGTGCTCGGTCAGTCCTAACTAACTGCGTGGTCTCACTGTGGGCCATGTTTTTCTGCTTCTGTCACTGCCTGGTAATCTTCCATCAGATGCCAGACACTGTGAATCTTGCCTTGTTGTTTGCTGGATGCTTCTGTAATCCCGTAACTGTACCTGAGCTGCTTTGGGAATGCAGTTAACTTCCTGGGAAACTGATCCTTTCCAGTCTTGCTGCTGTGGTTGGTTCTGTGCAGCTCTCAACTTAGAGCTACTCGTTCCCCAGTGCAAAGCAGGACCTCCGTGAACATCCTCCCCAGGGCCCTGTGAACGATGGATTCTTCCGACTTGAGTCTGCTGGCAAAAAAAGACATTTTTGCCAGCCCTGAATGAGGGCAGGACATTGTCCTCTTATCCTGGGGTGGTTCTTTCCCAGGACATAGATGATTTCCTACCTTCATGCAGTAATCAGTACAGCGTTCTTTCTCTCCTTTTGGGTGCCTGTTCTACAAATCCCACCTTGATACCACCAGATTTCTGGCTCATTCCTTCCTACCTCACAGCGTGAGGGTTCTCCCCGTGTCGGGACCCACCTCATTTCCCCTCCATCTTTCAGGAGACTCTGTCCTTCACTGCCTGATACCCAGTATCTTAAAAATCATTCTTTTTTATATTTTGTCTGTTTTTTAAAAAATAGGTGTTTCAGATGGGAAGGTAAACCTAGTCCCCTGACCTTATCTCGGGTGGAAGTAGAAATCCTGAGTTCCCGCTGAAGAATAATCGGAGCCCAGGCATGAAGTGGAACCCTGGATCAAGCCAGGCCTGAAGCCAGAAATCAATCCCTGACAGTTCAGCTCTAGGAGGCAGCAGATTCCGTCTTCTGTTTAAGCTACCCCTTATGCTGCCAGCTTCCTGTCCAAGCCTGGCTGCACAAGGCAGCTCCCTGGAGTGAGAGATACAGCTGCAGGAGAGATTGGGAGTGAGGGCAAGGCTGGGCCGGGCGGGCACAGGTGCAGGGCACAAGTGCAGGGCACAGGTGCAGGGGAAAGGTGCAGGACACAGGTGCAGGGGAAAGGTGCAGGGGAAAGGTGCAGGGCTGTGCTCACCTGGCCAGGGGCACAGGTGCAGGGGCACAGGTGCAGGGGAGAGGTGCAGGGCTGTGCTCACCTGGCCAGGTGGGCAGAGTGCATGGGTCCCGCGTTTCCCACTCCCAACCCTCCAAAGATTTCTCCAAGCACTCAGAACCTAGAGCCCTCAGGGTGAACTGCCACAGCCAGGGCTCTGATGCCCCCTGTCCTGCCCGTCTCCCGGGCCCGGCTCTACAGGCTGCCGGCCTGTTCCCACCCCAGGGCCTTTGCTCCTGCTGTGCCACTTGCCGGGGCCACAGCCCTGGGTGTCTGTGTGGCTCCACAACACACCTCAGGTGTCCAAGATCCCCACACAGGTCTGGGCACACAGCGAGGCCGCGCCCTTCCCCTTCCTGGGACCTTATGCCAGGAACGGGATTAGAAGGAGAGGGGTGGGTCCCTCAGAGGCTCCTGTGACCCCAGAATTTCCTAGAACAGGCCCTATTGTTGGCCCACCTCCCTGGGGCAGGGCCCAGAGAGGCCTGGTCCTAGACCTCCAATCTGCCCTCCCCTCAAAACATCCCCTTCCACCGGATAGGATGGGCGGGGGAGTGAAGAGGGAAAAATAATTACTTCTCAGCCTCTAACCTTCCCGGCAAGTGACCTGGTAATAAATAATCCCCACATCCCTCTAGTGCGATCCATCAGCAGGCGCTCCTAATTACTTTAGACTCACTTTGAAACCGCTTCCGGTCCCACTTTCAAATAAATAAAAAATTAACATGGGACAGACCAGAGACCCAGGTGTGGGGGCCCAGCCCCCTCCCTGAGGTGTGCCCAGGCCGGGGTGGGCAGTGACCCTGGGGAGTCCTGTGTCCCACCCCTCAGCAGGGCTCCAGGCCAGAGTCAGGGGAAGAGCTGGCAGCCTGGCACACCTCTGACCCCAGCCCAGGGCCCACCTGTCACGTCTAGGGTCTTGGTGGTGGCGGGGGGCTCCCGCCCTGCAGATCACTGCCGGGGCCCTCCTGTGAGCCGAGGGCACTGTGGGCTCCGGCCAGGCCCCGGGCCCAGCACCCGGCCGACGTGTGGGCCTCAGCCTCCTTCCTCCCAGCCCACCCTCCGGGCTTCAGCTGTGACCTCCATAAACAAGCCCGGGGGTTGACAAGGTGACCCCCAAATGCCCCTGAATCTCTCCCATCGAGCCCCACCCACAGGGGCCCTGCCTTTCTCTTTGAGGGCCTGGGGACAGGGCCATGGCCAGCCCTTGGCTGCACCTCTGGGCCCACCCATGGCATGGGGGCCTCTCTGGGGGAGGTTTTGGGGGCAGCCCAGCCCTTCCCAGCCCCAGATGGCCCAGCCTGCGAGGATGGGCGGGCAGGGCCTCCCTGATGGGGACCAGATGGTGGATGGAGAGCCCATCCCTGCCTGCCCCGGTGGCTCCGCCTCAGGCCCACCTCCACCCACCCCGGCGGCTCTGCCCCAGGCACTTCCTGGCCCCCAGCCTAGCACTGTCTCACCGCCCCTCCCACAGACCAGAGGAAGCCCTAGCCCAGCAGGCCCTGGGCTCGTGCAGCTTCAGGCCAACCGCCAGGCATGGACAGTGAGCGGTCAGGGGGGGCCGGGCCTGTGAGCAGAGGCTGGCCCGGTGTGGAGGCAGCTGGGGGCGCTGGGGGCGCTGGGGCCCCTTGGCCAGACCCCCCGTGGGAGAATGAATTAAACACATCTCACTCTTGGCCGCTGAGTGGTTTCTGCTGACCTCATCAGGCCGATTAATATTTAATTAGCCTCGAGAAGGAAGGGAAGGCACTCGTCAACCTGCTTGGTCAACCTGTCAGCTGCGGGCTGGGCCCTGGACCGACAGCGTTCCAGGGCAGGAGGCCAGTGGCCAGATGCCCGGCTCAGGACCTACTGGACTCCCACCTCTTCTCCTCCGCTAAGACTGGCCTGGCCAGCCCTTGGTCCTGGCGCCCCACGCTGGGCTGCACTGGGGTCCGAGGGCTGAGCTTAGGTGCCCTGGCCCAGGCCTCTGAGCCTCAGTGGGGAGGGCAGGGTGAGGGCAGGGTGCCCTTCATCAGGCTGGGGGCCTCTGAGCAGCGCTTGCGGCCGGCTTCCAGCTCAGGGTCCCAGCCGCTCTGGGCCCAATGCCTGGGGCTGACTTATGGGGCAAGGAGGGTGGGGCCCAGGATTTGGTGGGCAGCTTCATGCTGAGGCTCTGGAGTGGTGGGGACTGGGCCAGGCAGGGCCCTGCTGCCATAGGTGGTGCTTCCAGACTGGGGCAACGAGCCCTGAGCAGGGGCTCAAGGTTACCCTTGGCCGGGGCGGGTGGGGGAGTTACAAGAAGCCAGAGAAGTGAGCTTTGTGTGAGTTTTCCTGCTCTTTCAGTTCCAGGAGAACAGGCTCCGCGTTCCAAAAGCTAGGTGAGCCCGACAGCCCTTGTGTGGAGAGACCCACGCGGACACCTGCCTCCCAGAGCACAGTAGGTCCTCAGCAGACACACGGGAAGGGCGGGGGTGGGATGGAGCTGGAGGGGGTGGACCGGGGAGACAGCCCACTGCCGCTGGGGCCTCTGCGTCTGGCCCCGCCCCGCTGGGCCTCCAAGGCCTGGCCCCGCCCCCACCACAGCCCCGCCCACAAAGCCCCAGGATATTGGCACGTGCTGTGGCTGCGCTGAAAGCGGGCTCTGAGTCCCCGCACGTGCTGGGGAGGCGGCAGGGCCTGCGGGGCTGGGGGAGGAGGAGCCCTCAGACCCCTGCAGGGTGTCCTTGGGCAGACGTTACCCAGATGGGGGCTATGGTCAGGGCGGGGCGGGGACGCCCACGATGGTCCCGGTCTCTGCTGGACAGCCCGGCCACCCCGGCGGCCCCCTCCTGAGCCCGGAGCCAGGCACACAAGCAGCTCTGCCGGGACCTCCCTCCCCCATGTTGGCAGACACTGATGGAATCTTTAAATAAGGCCAAAAAAATTAAAACTCCCTCGAGTTTTATTAGCTAGCTAGGTAATTACAAACTGGCTTAATTAAAATCTACCCTCAGAAGGCACTGGGGGGCAGCCCGGCAGGGAAGGAAGATGGTGGGGGGCTTTCCTTGGGATAAGACTCAGTTTCCCCAGACGTAACGTAGGGATGATACTAACCCCTGACCCAGAAAGACTGTCGGGAGCGTTGAATGCAGAGCTCACCTGCTCAGAGAGGCCAAGGGCCTTGCCCCGGCTGCACAGCAGTGCCTAGCAGGGTTAAACTTGACCGTGGGGAAGGCAGGGGCCTCCCTTCCAGGCCTGACCCTCACGGGGTGGGCGCAGAGGGTCCTGGAGGATGCAGCAAGCCCCACAGTGTGGTCAGCACGGGGGTCTGGGGTCTGCAGGAACTTGCAGTCCAGGCACATCCCCCCTCTGCAGAAGGAGACGGTGGCGCTGGGCCTCACAGGATGAGCTGGACTTGTTCACTGAAGAGCCGTCCTGGGGAGGGCACGCCTGGTAGAGGGCATGGCAGAGGCCAGGGCCCGGAGATTCAAAGAGGTGGCTTGTCGGGGCCGGACTGGGAGGAGGCAGGGAGGCCAGGTGAGGCCACTGGGATGCAGGGCCTGGGGCCTGGGCTCAGCCTGTGTCAGGGAGAGGAGCCGGGCTACCCCAAACACCGAGCCCCGAGGGGGTGCTGGTCTGTCTGCCTTGCTCCCTGAGCGGGGCAGCCCTGAGGGTGGGCGGCAGGCCCCGGGGAGCAGAGCACAGCTCACTGGTCACGGGGCAAAGCTTCTGGATCCTTTGTCTTCCCAGGAGCAAAGAACTGCCGCCCTCATGGCTGGGGCCCTGCTGGGCCTGGAGGGACAGGACCAGGACCCCAGAGGGGCCCGACGCCTGGGGGGACAAACACGGCTGAGGAGGTGGGAGGGGCTGTGAGGATGGAGGTGTTTGGGGAGGAGCCGAAGGGCCAGGACAGAGGGAGAGACAGAGACATGGGGGAGAGACCCCCCCCCCGGCATGGAAGCAGGAAGGTGTCCGCTGCAGAGACATAACCAGTGGCCTCGGCCTGTGGCCTGGAGAATCCAGGGCCTCCCGCTGGCCCCCAGGCGCGCCGTGTCAATCCCACACAGTGGGGATTCCCCACACCCCCAGCTTCAGCCCCAAAAGCCCAGGGTGTCCCCACCACAGCCCCCAGGCCCATCTGCCCACCGGAAGGGAGGCCTCTCTGCGGCAGTCAGGCCCCGGGGAGCCTGTGAGGCCATCAAGGCCTGGGTCCACTCCTGGCTTGGCTGCTGGCTGGCTAGGTGGCCATGGGCAAGTCACCTGGCCCCAGCCTCAGTTTCTTCAGCTCTCAAGGAGACGAGGACCCTAGCCTCCTGGCGGCTGTGAGCACGGTAAACACCTGGCACCCAGAAGGGACTCTTAGCAGGGACCTGCCGGTCACCCCCAGCCCATCCGTCAAGGCTGGGAATCTTAGGATCCCAGCGCCAGCCCCAAACCATGCCCCTACTCAGTTCCAGCGGCTGCCCCCACGGCTCATAAACCCCTGGGCTTTGATCTGTCCTCACTGCAGCCCAGCCGGAAAAGACAGGGTTCCTCCCAGCCCGCTCCCTCGACATTGGGCCTTCCCACCCCACTGCCTCCATTAACCTCTGTGTTCCGGCCGGAAGGGGCAGCTGCAGCTCTGGCCAGTTCCCATGGTGGGAGCGCCCCGAGGGTAGGGCTTTGGGTGGTCCTGCAGGGGAGAGGCCCCCCCGGGTAGCCATCCCGAAAGGCTGGGCCTTGGGTGACCTAGGCCAGCACTTCTGCCTGAGAGGGTGGACTCCAGCAGGCTCGGCCTGGTCCTGCGGGTCCGGCAGCCCCAGCAGGGCAGCTTCTTTGCCCCGAGGGCTCATCCTGCCCCAGGGGAGTCTTGGGGAGCCTCTCGTCCCACCCCCTCCCAGCCCCGGCTGTCTTCCTCCAGGGCTCATTCTGCCCCACACTGGTGTATGGCGCGCCCCCCAGCCTGCTGCCCCTGTGCAGGGGGGCACCCACCTGGACCCTCTGGGGAGCTCAGGCTGGCGTCCAGCCCCACCTGGGTCTGCCCCTGGCCCAGGGGACACCCCTGCTCCTCCCATCAAGTCCTCAGATTCTGCAGACGACGGGTCCCGCTTCTCTGCCCCCCCCCACGGCTCTCACGCTGGCATGGTGGTGCTTGTCATTTGTCCCCGAGGGGACAGGGCAGCCGTCACTGCCCTGACCCCACGGCACCCACTGAGACCCCCAGACCCTCAGCTCAGCCTCACCAGATGCGATGCACTTCCCTTGCCCAGCCTGCTGGGCCAAGGGCAGGAGCTCCCCAAGTCCCCACTCACCCCGTGTGACCCAGGTCCAGACACAGCATCCGTAAATGCGGGAGCACTGCCCCCTGACAGGGAGCACAGGAGCAAGCAGGGCGAGCCATGAACGCGGTCTCTCCCCCAAGTCCGGGTGTACAGTGTGTGTTTACAGGGGTTCCCCAATTTACGGGTATGGCGGTGAACAAATAAACAGCCCCGTCCTGGCGCTTGGGGTCTGGAGGCCACGGGCACCATGGGGGTTGTCGCCAGGGGCGTGCAGAGGGCCAGCGCAGAGGAGGCCTGACTGGCAGGTCCGGGAGGGTCTCAGGGAGCCCAGGGAGGGGGCTTCGGTGGAGCCGGCGGGAATCCAGGAGGCCCTCCCGGAAGGGAGAGGCGGGGAAGAGCCCGGGCACAGGGGTGGGGGTGAGGAGACCGGCGAGAGACGGAGGGAGGGGCCTGGGGGCTTCTCAGCTGAGTCTCCACAGAGGGGCCGTCTTCCTACCAGGGTGCCTCGGGCCATGAGACCTCCATCAGCTCCCGGGGCCCCACAGACCACAGCAGGAGGCCAGTCTGCGGGCTTTGCCTCTGTGCTATGACTGTGGGCAAGGCCCTGCACATCCTGACCCCCTGCACCCTGGTGCTGCTCACCTGCCTTCTTGTGGGGCCCCCACACACAGGCCCAAGAGGGTGCACAGATCGAGGATGCCCACCGACCCCCAGGCCACAGCCTCCGGCCTTTGGGAGGCCCCACCCTCGGGGAGGCCCCTCACCCTCCAGCTTCAGGGAGGCCCCCATTACTCCAGGCCCGCAGCCTCCAGCCTTGGGGAGTCTCTCGGCCTTGGGGAGGCCCCCACCCCTCCAGCTTCAGGGAGGCCCCCATACCTCCAGGCCCACAGTCCCCACCCTCGGGGAGGCCCCCCCCGCAGCCTCCATCCCCCACACCCGCTCTGTCTGCAATCGACACATTTCCTTCCTCGAAAGGATGCATGTTTTCCCCGTTGGGTTTACAAATAACTTCAAATTTTACTGTTTTCTTTCCCTAATGAATTCTCAGAAACATGTTACAAGCTCCCCGGTAATGAACGTGGAGCGGCAGGCCGGGCGCACCCGGTTCCCGCGGCTGAATTAGCCTGGCGGCGCCCAGCACACAGCCCCGGCCAGCCCGGCTCGCCACAATTGGTGGGAATCCATTATATCGACAATATCCATTTGTGTAATTCCTGCATTAGGATTTTGTGCTAAACTGTATTTGAAAGGCACCGCCAACCCTGATTACCTCTTTAATTGTGCTTAAAAATCCAGATTAATCCAGAGTCGAAGTCGACTGCTGGAAAGAGGCCTTGCTGGACCCAAGCAGGTGCTGGTTCCGGGTCCCTGGGGAGGCTGGTTCCCTGGGGACCAGGGATGCTCCCCTCGGAGGTGCTGGAAGCTCTGGATCTGAGACAGGCTGGCTGGGAGCGTAGGCGGGCGGGGAACGACCTCAGCTCTGGGACCCGGCACTGGCTGGGGAGCAGGGCACACCAGGCTCCCCACAGGGAGAACACACATGCATGTTCCAGCTCCCACTCAGGTGAGCTGGATTCAGGGCCCAGAGTGTTCCCGCCACTGAGCACCCCAGCTCACAGGCACAGTCGGGGTGACCTCCAAGCACCTAGTAGGGAGGCCCCGCGCTGGGGCAGGCAAGGTGACAGGGCTCCTTGGTCAGCGAGTGTTGGGGGAGGGCTCACAGGAGAGACCTGTGGGGCCGGGGGAGTAGGATGAGGTGGGGGCTCGGAGAGCTGTGGTCCAGCTGAGGCTGCATCCCGTGCCCCCTGAGGGGCGATGCCCATCCAGGGGTCCAGGGCTGGGGCACTCAGTGCAGGCTGCCCCTGGGGGAGGGACAAAGGTGGCCTGGGGTCTCCCCTTGGCCAGTGGGGACACCGCTTTGGGGAGGAGGCCCCCGTGAGCCACCAGCAGCTGCGGGAGGTGAGGGCTTGCTGTCCTGGCAAAGGACTTCCCCCAGGGAGCAAGCAGAGCCTGAAACCAGGAGTGGAGCTCAGCGAGGCTGATGGCAGCTGAGCCCACTGGCTGCTCAGTAGACGAGCACACACTCATGTACACACACACGTGTCCAAACACACACACATGTGCTCAGCAGCCGTCCTGGGATGCAAGGCACCCAGTAGGCGCCCACTGGTCTAGCACACCCATGGAACTGGGCAGCCTTCTCCACACGCCAGCTTTAGAGCACCTCCCCCCAAAGCAGGAGGGTGTTAAACCTGTTCTGAGTCTTTCACTCTTGCTTGGAACACACACATTGGGGAAACCCTCTGGTGTTGGTTTCTGCAGGGGGTTAAGACAATCCCCAACATGGTGGAGAAGGCAGGATTGGGGTGAGGGAGGGTCACCCCCAGTTAGCTGTCTCTGCAGAAAATTTACCCCCAAGTGTAGCAGCTTGAAACACCACTTGCATCTCATTTCGAGGTGTCTGCGGCTCAGGAGTGGGGAGCAGCTGAGCTGCGTGGGTCTGGCTTGGGCGGTCTCTCAAGAGGCGCTGTCGGGTGTGGGCGAAGGACTCCCCGGGGGCACCTCCCACGGCTGCTGGCAGACGGCGTGGCTTCCCCGCCTTGTGGCCCCCAGGGCTGCTGGGGTCCCTCACCACGTGGTGCCTCCTTGCTGAGGGCGGGTGACCCTGCTCGGGGAGGTGCTGCCGTGCCCCTCACCGCCTGAGCCCACATGCCGCCCCCTCCGCTGATGCTCCTCCTTAGCAGCAGGTCACAAGTCCAGCCCATGCTCAAGGGCAGGGACGTGGCTGCCACCTTTCTGTGGACGGACTTCAAAGCCAGAGCAGGAGGCCGCTTTGGGTGACAACAGAGGAGCCATGGCCACTGGCGTTTCTGGGCGCCTGGCCTCTGGTGGGCGACACTCAGGCCCAGCATCTGGAGCTGGAGGGCCGAGTCCGGAGGCCTCAGGCGGGCCAGCCCTCGGCCCTGCTCTGTCAGGGTCTCCAGATCTCAGGCCTCTACTGACTGCACCCCAAGCCGGCCCAGAGCAGAGAGTGCCCACCCCAGGCTCAGGGAGGCCACCGCACACCATGGGAGCTACGCCTGCTCCTTCTCACGCGCACACAGGCCTTTACGGTTTGTAAGGCCTTCTCCAGAACACGGTTGACTCTGGCCCTGGGCGCCCAGAGTCACACCCAGACCACAGGGCGTGCCAGTCGGCCGGCAGCTCCACCCCAGAACCCCAGGAGGTGCTCGGGATGCAGATCCCATGCCCACCTGCAGCCTCAGGAGTCCCCAGTCATGATGCAGAGAGAGAGGGTCTCTCCTAGCCCTACAGACCCTGACCAGCCCCCTCAGTGAGTGGGGGCAGGCTCCTCTCTGTCCCCAAGTGGATAACTGGCTCCTTTCTGGGTAAACTTGCTTCTGTGTCCCAGAGGGATGGAAGCCGTGGTCTCCCAGAAGAACCCCAGTTTGCTCCAACCTGCGGTCCTCTCCCCACATTTATGATGGAGTTTCCAGGCGGGATTCTGACAGCGATGGATAATTGAATGGCAGGGCTCAGCCTCCCACCTGCTCCTGGCTGCGGCTGCGGGTGGGCCCTCAGCTTCAGGGGGCCAGGATGCCTCTGCCAGAAACCCATTATTTACTTTCCTTAATAACCTTTTATGAGGGGCCTCGCCCTGGCCTTCAGGAGCAGCAAAGGAAGGCTCCGAGGTCATCCTTTGGATGCGATTTTATTAACCAAAGTCGGGCCCGCGGCAGGTTAAGAAGCCCTTCCTCCCGCTGGGCCGCACCGGCTGGACGCCTGGTCTCCCACTCCAGGTGTGGTGTGGACCGGTTTAATTAAACCATGCCTCCGCCCGGTGACAGCAGGAGGCCCCAGGCAGCTCCTACCACCCGGGCGCCACCCTCCTTTCTCTGCAGTGCCCCCGCCCACCTGCCTCTGAACAGCCGGCCTGGGTTTTTAAATGAATCAATTTTGTAGGTAATCAATCAAAATCAATCGATTGGATTTAATTCTACGATTAATCAATTGTATTGAAGTATAATTTACATGTGATAGGCTGCTCCCACCGTCAGCAGATGGCTTGATGAGTTTTGACAACCCCGCTCTCGTGAAACAGCTCCGCGGTCCAGACGGGACCCCTGTCCCCACACCGCTCGGGGGACCCCGGGCCGTGTGAGCCCCTGAGCACTTGGGAGGTGACCGGGCCCCGCTGAGGTGTCCCATGCTCATGAGACGCACGCTGTGTCTCCAGGACTTAGCCTCGGAGGAGGGAAAAACACCCAAAGCTCTCACTAACGATTTCCATACTGATTGCCTGTTAAATGGTGACATTTGAACATGAGTCAGCCCAGCGTGCTGTTGAAATCGACGTCACCTGTCTCCAGTGCTTTCTATGCACCTGGAAGTTTAAAACGGCATCAGGGGCCCGCACGAGGCTTCTGTCAGCCAAGCCTGGTGCAGAGCAGAGTTCCCGGCGCCTGAGGTCCGGCCCTGACCCGGGCACCCTACCCCTCGGAGCCCCGTGCTCCCATCTGTGAAACGGAGACAAAGACGCTGCTGCTCCCGGGCTTGTCGTGGGGGCTGAACATCGGAGGTGGCTTGTGTGCAGAGGCCCCGGCCCTGGGGGTGGGCTCTGCACACCGGGAATGCCAGCAGGGTCGCCACCCTGGCCTCTGGCACCCACGGCCCCCGCAGACCCAGCGGTGGGAGATGTGGGGGAGAGGGTTAGAGGAAAACGATTCCTTGATCTTATTCACAGGCAGGGCGAGAGTGTCGTCCAGGCTCTAAGTCGTGTCCGACTCTTTGCGACCCCAGGGACCGCAGCACGCCAGAACTCCCTGTCCTTCACTGTCTCCCGGAGTTTCCTCAGACTCACGTCCGTTGAGTCAGTGATGCCACCCAGCCGTCACCCCAAAAGGCTCCTCCTGCCCCTCCTGGCCTGTGATCCGTTTGGAATTCCTTTTTATATGTGGTGTGAGATTGGGATCCAAGTTGATTCTCTTTTGGGGCGTGTGTGTGTATTCCAAAAGACCGTCCCTTCTCCCCTGAGCTGCCTCTGCGCACTTGCTGCCCGCGACGTGTGTCAGCTCTGGTCTCTGTCTGGTTCCGTTGCTCTGTCTGTCTGTCTGTCGCACAGGGCCCCTCCGTCCTGATTACTGTCATTAGATAACAAGTCAGAAGCAGGTGGTCCCAGCTGTGGCACACAGGGCCTCCGAGCTCCGCTGCCGCGTGTGGGATCTTCAGTTGGGGTCTCATTCCCCGACCAGGGATCGAACCCGGGCCGCCGCGTTGGGGGCAGGTCTTAGCTGCTGCAGTCTGTCCTGGCTGCTCTAGAGCCTGCGTATTTCCACTTGGCCTGTGGAATCAGAATGTCGATTTCCGCAGGCAGCCTGCCCAGATCGTGCTTCAGGTTGCCCCAGCCCCCCACTGCGGAGCTCCCACGGGGTCATCAGCCCCTGGCTTGGTGTTCATTTCCCGCTGGACTCAGAGGGGAGCAGGGGGAGGGCAGGACCCCCTGGTGCTAACCCTAGCGCTGTGCCCCACTCCCGACCTTACCGGCCAACCTGTCACTTCCCTTCCCTGAGTCTCCTGCTTGTGACCCAGGACAGCAGTGCCCGTGGCCCAGGCCTGTTGGGGGTTAGGGGAGGGGTGTTGGGGCAGCACTGACGTGTGTGACTTCCCTGATGGGCTCTCAGCTGCCCCTGTGGCCAGCCTGTCCACAGGCACCTCCCCAAACCGTCTGTAGCCACATCTCTGTTCGGTGCAGACACTGCTTACGAAACAGTTCACTTAGGAAGCTGGACCGCTCCCGCAAACTCAACATCCTTTAATGAGAATAGACAAGACCCAGGAGGACCCTAGTTTGGGGTGACTGCCTGGCTAGGGGTGCTGCTCTCTCTCAAGGCAGAGACACTGGCGGGGGGACGTGGAACCACACTCAGCAACCCTGTGGGCTGACCCTCTGCTCGATCTTCCACACTCTGCACCCGGCCCTGCAGCTAAGGGGAGCTTGCCCAGCCCTGGGAGCTCCCCACCCCAGGCCAAGCCAGGCAAGGAGCGTGCCCCCACACTCTCAGCCCCCGGGTCCCGTCACACGCTGCTTCCCCTCCTCTGGGTCTTCCCTGCCGTCCTGGGGGCCAGGCAGGGTCGTCCCGCCATACCAGGGGCCCGGGCGACTCAGTCTTGGGGGGGATGAGGCGCACAGCCCCTGGCTCCCACCCAACCCACCCCCGCTTCACCTGCCCTCACCCGCTGTCCTGTGAGGTCTGCAGCTTCTCACCTCGGAAGAGCCACGCCAGCTATTTACCATGGACTCATTTAAGTTAGTTAATTTTTAATAATGTTGAAATTTCCATGTGAGTAGTTCAGGTAAATTATTTATTAAAGCACAGGATAAAGGGATCAGGAGAATTACCAGGCGACTGTGTTCCCTGCGCCGGGGGCGGGGCGGCAGCACCACTCGGTCCCACGCCGGCCTGGTGGTTGTACAGGCGGCGATGGCCCTTCTCACTCCCCGGCCCCCCCGACCCCCCAGCCTCCCTGCCCAGCCCGGGCCGTGGTCAGCCGCGCCTGCGAAGGCCTCCGCCCAGCCCGGTCCGGACCCCGCGGGCGCTGAGCTCTGGGGCCGCCCCCCAAAGCAGCTGTATCTTGGGGCCTCAGTGCCCCTCACTCAGCCGTCATGGTCACAGAGCTCTGGGCCAGGATGCGGCCGTGCAGTGTTGGGATCGGATAGACAGACAGGTCCCTTGTTCTGACAGCCCGCTGGCTTATTTCCTATCCACACGGGGCTGCCTGGGGCTCAGTTCTGCGTCAGGAGGGGCAGGGGGCTGGACCGGGCTGGGCCTCAGAGGGCAGCCCCGTGGACACGGCTCTGCTCCACGCAGCTCTCAGGGATCCAGGGCCTCAGTCCAGCTGAGGGGAGAGAGGCTGCTCTGTCCTGGGCAGCTCCAAGGCTCGGAGGCCAAACCCGCAGAGGTGGATGGGCACCCCCTGAAACAGCACAGACTCTGGGTCTCACTCTGCGGGGTCCTGGGGGGGCTCCAGG
Source organism: Moschus berezovskii (assembly GCF_049115385.1). Lineage (NCBI taxonomy): Eukaryota > Metazoa > Chordata > Mammalia > Artiodactyla > Moschidae > Moschus > Moschus berezovskii. The sequence goes on from NC_142486.1 coordinate 818,277, forward strand.
GAGGGCTTTCAGGGGGAGGGGGACGGGCTGGACTTCTCTCCTTACCCTGCCTTCCATTTGCTGACCTGGGGCCTCCCCGAGCCCCTCGGTACCCCCTCTGTCTAAAGGGGGTAAGTACCTGCCTCACTGCGGTGGGGGAGGTTTACGTGTGATCAGTTCAGTTCAGTTCAGTCGCTCAGTCGTGTCCGACTCTCCGCGACCCCATGAATCATAGCACGCCAGGCCTCCCTGTCCATCACCAACTCCCAGAGTACACTCAAACTCATGTCCACAGAGTCGGTGATGCCATCCAGCCATCTCATTCTCCATCGTCCCCTTCTCCTCCCGCCCCCAACCTTTCCCAGCATCAGAGTCTTTTCCAGTGAGTCAACTCATCGCATGAGGTGGCCAAAGTATTGCAGTTTCAGCTTTAGCATCAGTCCTTCCAATGAACACCCAGGATTGATCTCCTTTAGAATGGACTGGTTGGATCTCCTTGCAGTATAAGGGACTCTCAAGAGTCTTCTCCAACACCACAGTTCAAAAGCATCGATTCTTCGGCGATCAGCTTTCTTCACAGTCCAACTCTCACATCCATACATGACCACGGGAAAAACCATTGCCTTGACTAGACGGACCTTGGTTGGCAAAGTAATGTCTCTGCTTTTTAATATGCTATCTAGGTTGGTCATAACTTTCCTTCCAAGGAGCAAGCGTCTTTTAATTTCATGGCTGCAATCAGCGTCTGCAGTGATTTTGGAGCCCAAAAAAACAAAGTCTGACACTGTTTCCACAGCGATCGTAAATGCTGAGAATCAGAAGTATGATTGGCACAGGGGGTGTTCCTGGAGGTCCAGCGGTTACGAGCCTGAGCTTCCCCTGGAGGGGCGCGGGTTCCACTGCTGGTCAGAGAATTAAGATCCCACGTGCTGTGCGGCTTGGCCAATAAATAAACAACTTTTTAAAAGCCCATTATAGTAACTGAGAGTGAGGATCGCTGCAAGCACCTTGGCACTGGTCCAGACTGACTCCCGGGGACGAGAAGAGTCACACCCACCAGGCCCGAGGCAGGCACCCTGGAAATACTCGCCCATCTGGGGAGGGGCCTGAGCCCCTGCGGGGTCCTGGCCAGGGAGAAGGGGCCCAGCTTCACCCCAGGGACCCAATCCCCTGTAAGGTCCAGACGGTGGAAGTCACACCGACCTGGGATGCAGGGGGAGCCGGAAGGGAATGGGAGCTCCTGGAGACCCAGCCCCAAAGACAGTCATGCCCCACGCAGGGCCTGGGCGATAATAATAAATCGTTATTTAAAATGACAATCAGTGGAACAATCGACAGAATTGAGCACTTGAGGATTTATATGTTTTCCTCATTAATTAATTAAACCCCAGGAGGGAGGCAGCGGTGGTGCCCCATTTACAGAGGCAGGAAAAGTGAGTCCCAGAGAGGTTAGGGGCCTGCCTGAGGTCACATGACTGGCGCTGAGACTTGAGTGGGTTTCAGGGAAGGCGGAAGGGTGGTCCCGGGATGCTCAAGGAGTTGACCCCAGGGAGGGGCTGACGGCCGGTCCCGGGGTGGCCCTCCCGCCCCCGTGGCTGAGACCCCCACCCAGCTCTGCAGGCAGGGCCAGTGGGGGCCCAATACGTCCCCATGAGAACACGTCTTGTGTCGGATTTAATCTCAGAGGGCTGATTCCCAGCAAGCGGGCGCGACCCCGGTCATTTTATGGAAATGAATTGCCTGGGAAAATGGAAATTGTCAAAATGGAAATTGTCACTTTATTATAGGATTAAAACATTCAATCCATTTGAATAATAATAGGAATATGGCCAGCCCATGCCCTTCCCACTCCCTCTTATTAACGAATTAGGTCTGACCACCCGCCAGGGTCTTCTCCCGGAGAGGGGGTCTCCAGGCAAAGGGTGCAGCTCCCCATCCAGACCTCCCCCACCTCAGGGTTCCTCGTGGGCCTCCCCAGCCAGGGTCACCAGCCGGTCTCCTTGACACCCTCGCCCGCTCTGGCCTCCTGCCTTCACCCGGGCTGGCCCTGCCCCGGACACCGGTCCAGCTCCGGCCCCCGGAATCCTTGCTCCGGGGCTGCCCCTCCTGCAGGCCCAGCCTCCGACTGCGGGAGCGTGTTCTCACACCGGAAACCGCCAGGGTCTGTGCCACACTTGTGTGTTTCTATTGTGGTAAAAGCACATGACATGAAATTCACCCTCCCAACCACTTTCTTAAAATGTTTGTATATGTGGCCGCCCAGGCGCTTGGCTGCCGCATTCAGGGACTTTGGTTGCGACATGTGGGATCTAGTTCCCTGACCAGGGATCGAACCCCAGCCCCCTGCACTGGGAGTGTGGAGTCTTAGCCCCTGGACACCAGGGGAGTATCCTCCTGACCAGTTTTAAGGGTCCAGCTTAGGGGCGTGAAGCCCGTCACCTTGCTCTGTAACCAGCCCCGCCGCCTGTCTCCCCAGGGCTGAGGGGGAGGCACGGACTGATGGCCGTGGAGGGTCAGTCGGTCGGAGACGCTGCTGGGCGCTGGGTGGAGAGCTGCCCTTCCCCCTGCACTGTCCTCAGGAAAGGAGAGCGAGGTGACTCCCAGGTGAACACTCGCTGCCCCGGCTACCCTCTCTCCTTCCTGGCGCTCAGGCGTGCACTGGGCCCCCAAAGTGCTGGATGCCCGTTGGTCACTGGCATTTCCCCAGGAGAGCTCTGTGGTTCACGCTGGGCCCCAGGCAAGCTGGCCAGAGTGAACTGCTCGGGGCCTGGGGCCTGCATCTGTTGGTGGACCTGCTCACCCAGCTGCCTCCCACCCAGCTTGCTGCGGGGGGTGTCTCCCTCCTAGTTCGAGGCACCCTCACCGGCTCCCCGTGGCCTGGCATTTACACGGTGCCCTGGCCAGGCCGCACACTGCCCACAGGCACGTCCTGGGTTTCCAGCTCACCTCTGAGCAGGAAGCAGGGTCTACATGGCGGGAAGTGGGTTATTGCCTTCCAGGATGAGCTGTCTGCAGGAGCTGTGGACAGACGGGAGGCATTGGCCTCCTCCAGAACAAAATAACTAAAAGAAGATTCGGGGGCTCAAGCCCGCCTGTCCCTGGGGGAGGCCGGAGCTTCCCTCCTCCCGGGCTGGGCTCGCAGGGCAGCTCTGTGGCCAAGGGTGGGCAGGGAGTGGGCAGGAGGGGGTTCCAAGGCCCTGAACCCCCAAGGGGACCTCAGAGGCTCAGCTAGTCCCCCGGGGATGGACCACAGACAGGTCTGGAGCTCGGAGTCCCCTTGAGGACTGAGGGCACAGGCTAGCAGGACAGGGAGTCCCCAGGCCTCCTGGGGAGAACTCCCTGACCACTTGTGCCTGTCTGCCCACCATGCCCGGCTCGCAGAGGTGGTCCCTGCCTCAGCTCCGCTCACCACTGCAGGGGGTCAGGGTGGACTAGTGTCCACCACCCCCAGCCTCCAGACCCCCCCGGAGCTTCTTGTTGTCCATGGGAGGGGTGACACCAGCCCTGAGGGCACCACTGGACCTGGGGCCAGGCCCTTGCCCAGGACACTGGTCCTCCAGCCTTCACATCCTGAGCCAGGAGCAGAGGCTGGACGCTGGAGCCGCCCCAGGGTGGTGCTGTTCTGGCTCCTGTGGGGGGCTCGGGGCTGCCCTGTCCTGCCACCCATGCTGAGCCTCTGGCCTCCTGTCGGCTCTCCAGCACCAACCTCCACCTGGCCCTCTCGGGAATTCTCTTTGGCTCCTGTTACCAGAGTCGGCTTTTGAGGATTTCAAACCAGCGGCCACGGAACACACAACGTGGGTGACAGAAAGCACACGTGTGCTTCACATCAGGCCATGGGCTCTGCTGTGCGTGCTGTGTGTCCATCGCTCAGTCATGACCGACTCTTTGCGACCCCATGGACTACAACCGCCAGGCTCCTCTGTCCATGGGGATTCTCCAAGCAAGAATACTGGGGTGGGTTGCCCCCTCCAGGGGATCTTCCCAACCCAGGGATCGAACCCAGGTCTCCCGCATTGCAGGCAGATTTTTTACCAGCTGAGCCACCAGGGAAGCCCAAAAATACTGGAGTGGGTAGCCTATCCCTTCTCCAGGGGATCTTCCGAACCCAGGGATCAAACTGGGGTCTCCTGCATTGCAGGCAGATTCTTTACCAGCAGAGCCACAGGGAAGTCCCTTGGACTATATTCACATCAAAAGAATACGTTAAGCACCTACTGTATACCAGGGGCCACAGGAGGTGCTGGGGAGATGGTGAGTGGGCAGGGCCTGTGCCCAGAGCAAGCTGTCTGCCAGGAGAGACCACGAGGAGTGTACCAAGCTTGAACCAATGAGTGATTTTAAGCTTGAAATACGGAGCAAACAGTCCGGCGGAGCATCTAGAGCTGAGGGTCAAGATCCCCAAATGCAGACCAACACCCACGTCTTTGTGCTGAAGGATCCTGGGACTCAGGAATCCGGGCGGGGCGTGGAGGAGACAGACTATCTCTGCCCCTGCGTCGAGGCCTGAGCTCGGAGCCTTAGGAGCTGGGGGTGACTTGCCTGGAGCCCATCAGGAGGCGTCTAACCCTCACGTTTCCGGGGCCCCTGCCAGCCACCGTCCGACTCTCTGGCCCGCTGACCCAGCCGCCTCCAGGTGGCTGCGGGGGCTCCTCACAGCATGGCCACAGGGTCCCAGGGGCTCATCGGAGCCCTGCAGGTGGGAGGTGGAGACTGTGGCTCCGAAAGGCGACCCAGCTGCCCAGGGTCACACAGTGAGGCCCGCTGGGCTAGAGATCAGGACTCAGAGTCACGTCCCAAACCCCCAAGCACCAGCCAGGCCCTCGCCGCAGGGGTAAATCCCCCGATCAGGTGGCCCTGCGCGAAGTCCCAAAGACCTGGCCGGACGGAGGTCACCGGGCGGGGGACAGCCCGGGCTCCAAACCCCAGTCTGCACTGGCAGGTGATGAGGGGACCCCAAAGCCCCCCGAGATGTGGTGTCCCGAGTGGAGCCTTGGTGGTCCTGCTGTGATGATGATGCGGGACCCCTCCCCTCCCTTCCCCCAACCCTGGGGCCTCTGCAGGCATGAACTGCAGGAACTCAGTCGATCCCACAAGGAAACAGGTGCAGGGAAGGGGGAGGATGACCCCGCTGCAGAGCTGGTTCAGTCCAGGCTGACGGGCTCCACAATCCTTGTGCCCTGTTCTGCCTCGGTGGGAGAGATGTGCCATCAGGAGTTCTGGGTCAAGTTGCCCCAGCCCGTAAGCCGTGGGGAGACTACACACACACACACAGAGGCATGTACACACACACATATACACGCATGTACACACACACACACGCTGTCCCTGCTCAGCAGGGACCAGACGGGCAGGCAGAATCAGGCTGCAGGCTTCGAGAAGAAGTGCATCCCTGGGGGCCCCCAGGAGCATAAACAAGCCTGGGGTTCCCATGGGAGCCGAGCCAGCCCAGGGCACCCGCCCTCCTGGCCCAGGGCCTTCCTGGGGCTGCAGCCAGGACGCGAATCCTTTCTCCAGTTCAGGCTTCTGTTTCTCCCTGTGCCCCAGGCGTGCCAGAATTTCCGGGGCCCAGAGCCCCTGCCCAGTCCTGATGAAGCCAAGACTCATCTCTGGCGCCAACCCTGCTTGCTGGGACGCTGCGTCCCCGCGTCCCCGGTTCTGGCCCTCCTCCCGCCTCATCCCATGACACAGGCTCTGGGGGAGCAAGACTGTCACCCGGAAGGTCAGACTCCTTGACCAATGCAAACCCAGCCCAGGATGAAGCGACGCCAGCAGCAGCTTCTGCCCCCGGTCCTGCCAAGGCCTGTGCAGACCCTCCCAAACACACAGTGGGTTTTTATTAAACTTCCTTGTTAACTGCCCAAGTAATGCACGAATACATCTGCAGTGAGTTTTAAAACAAATCCCAGACACCATATCATTTCACTCATAAATACTTCAGTATACAAATGAGGCTCTAAATAATCTGCTGTTGAAATGGTGTTGGTTTCTCCTATGACCAGCACAGTCCAGGCTGATGGAGCGGGGAGCGGGAGCCCACCCCGGCGGCCCCAGCGTCCAGCGCCTCCCCGGCCACTCGCGCCTGCATGGTCTGTGCGGGGGGCCTCCACAGGCCCCCCATGTGGACTGGGCTGCGCACCTGCCCTCTGCTTGGTTCCAGGGTTAGCATTTCCCCGCGGCTGTTCCCAGCTCACGGACCATCGCCCCCCAGGGCCTCCTTGGACACCGCGATTGGGTGCGATTCTTCGCGGTTATAAACACCACACCGAACATCTTTGTGCTCCAGACGATGTGTGGTTTTTGGATCATTCTTCACGGAGAGGTTCCCAGACTCCGGATTCCACAATCAAAGCTTCCAGCCCCAAATTGCTTTCCAAGGAGACACAAACACTTGAAGCCCTCATAAATCACGGTGGGGCCGGGGCGCTGGGAGGCAGCAAGGTCACTCTCGCCCCCAGGGTGAGGCGCGTGGGAAGGTGGCCTGGAAGGCTGGGATCTGTTCCTCGCTGGCTTGCTCACCGCTCTGCCCACGGCTTTCTCCCTCCATGCCGTCAGATCCCGTCAGCCGGGCACACGTCTGTGTGGACTGTGTTTCCCGGGCGTCCTCATGGGAGGCTGACCCCTGGCCCCCAGAAGGACAAAGGACTGCCCTGTCCACTTTTATGTGACTGCATCAGCTCAGGAGGAATCCAGGAGAGGGCTGGGGGGCGGATATCCATTCTGTGTGCGTGTGCTGAGTTCCTCGGTTGCGTCTGACTCTTTGTGACCCCATGGACTATCGCCCACCCGGGTCCTCTGTCCATGGGATTCTCCAGGCAAGAATACTGGAGTGGGTTGCCATGCCCTCCTCCTGGGGATCTTCCCGACCCAGGGATTAGACCCACATCTGTTAAGTCCCCTGCATTGACAGGCAGGTTCTGTACCACCTGCGCCACCCGGGAAGCCCTGTTCTGGGTGTGCGTTAAAGTCTGTTTGCTTTTGCTCTCTGCTTCTCCCTAGGGACTCAGTCTTGCCCCCGGGGAAGGAAGGCGGCTTTCCTGAAGCCAAGCAGGAAAGCTGAGATCTCAGTGTCAGGAGCCCCAGCCCTCACCTCTCCTCACCTGCTCCTGCTCTGGGGCCCAGAGAGGGCACATCAGTTACCCCAAACCACACAGCATCTTGTAGCAAAACTCAGCACGCACGCATCCACTCAAACCTCCTGCTGGCTTCCTCTCAGCTCTGAGGCCGGCAGATCGAGGAACTCAGCTGACCGTGGATGAGGAGAGCCAGCAGCCAGGGCACCACAGCGGGCCCGCTTCCTGGGCGGCCTCCAGGTGGTAGCGCCGGGCCGAACTCCCCTGGTGTGAGTTCTCAAGGCAGATGCTACCAGCGTCCTTGATTCAGTCAAGCAAACTGAGGCGGAGCCTGGCAAGCCTGGAACAAGGGCAGTCAGCCCGCTGACCCTGGCCCGGGCGAGGACCATGCCCAACATGCTCCCCTGCCCCGTGGGAGTGTGTATTTCTGTTCATCAGCTGAGGTCCTGCCCGCCTGGGGGGTTCCAGGGGAGAGCCGATGGAATAAAGTCAAGCTGGGCGAGAAATCGAGGCGGAGGGAACCGTGCCCTGGCCGGGGTTCCCCAGGCGAGGAGGCAGCGTGGGGTGGGGAGGGCGCGGGCGGCCGGGCCGGGCCGCCGCTGGTGCCTCTCTCCGCGCAGGCCCCGCCAGGAGCCGCCCACCTCCAGGCCGAGCCCCGGGTGCGCAGCTGTCAGCGGCGCGATGAGTTAGGCGCTGCAAGGGGGTGCTGACAGGCGCAGCCGGCCGCGCGGGGCGGAGAAGAGCGGCGAAGCCAGGGCGGCCCCGCGCGGCGGCGCGCAGAACCGGCCCGGCTCACGGTGAGCGCGCCGAGGCCGAGCCCCGGGAGGGCCCCTGCGGCCGTGCACAGCGCGCGGGGTCGCTTCCCGCTCGGAGCTGCGCTCTGCTCTCCTGTCCTCCAGCACGCGGAGGCCCGGGGGCAGGGCGGCGGGCCCGCAGGGAGCGCGGGCAGCAGTGAGGACAGCTGAGTCTGGGTGTGGCCGGGGCGGGGGGACCCCGGCTCCTGAGCCCTGGGTCAGGTGCAGACTCCGCTTGGCTTCCTGGACCCTGTCCACTGCACCTGACGCGGGGAGAGGTCCTGGGGGCTCTCGGGTGGAGTAGGGGACCCCGCCAGTCTCATGGCAGCGGCCCCCTGCACACAGACGTAGGTTCAGAGAGGTAGGAAGAGGGGACGTAGGTCAAAGACGCCCGCACAGCCTCAGCTGGGGGCTCTGCCCAGGGGCCTTCCCTGCCCCCTCCTCCCAGCGACAGAGACAGACTCGCAGACAGGGTGTTGGAAACAGAGAGAATCCCGGAGTCGGAGGATGGAGACAGGCTCCGAGACAGGTTCACAGCCAGTGGGGAGAGAGGGGCCTCAGGGAAGGTGTTCACAGGGGTTACGGGGTCTCCCTGCGGTATTTGCACAAAGGATTTCCAAACGCTCTTTGTCTAAGACCGCCCACCGGTCGCCGAAGCCGGCAGCGACACCCTGGGACCCGGGCAGGGCTGGCGGGTCCAGCCTCCCCTCTCAGCCCCGATACAGATGTCTGAGCACAGGTACTTCTGTCCCATGCGGGCCTGGGGTGCCGGGAAGAACAAGGCTCACCGGGGTTCAGGCATAGGCCAGCCAAGCAGCTACACCTGGATGGGGCCGGAGCTCCCCACCCTGCCCAGCTGTGGAGGTGCAGACACACAATTGATTTCTACTTGAATGCTCCTACTGATGGGGAGATCACTACCCCTACAGGTAGCCCAAAGGGTTAGTCTGGGCATTTTGGAGATTTAGAAAGTCCATTCTTATTTGGAGAGAATTCTTCCTCCTTTCTCAGCCCTCTGCCCCTCCGTTTCCAACACTGAGTTCTGGAACCATGCATACCACAGACGTCGATTTGACAAGCATTTGTCAAGGGAGAAGGGCCCACAAGATCAGAGCAGAAGCAGCAGGGAGCAAGGTTTGACTCAGTACCCCATGTGCCAGACCTCAGGCACCCTCATGATAACGTGGGGAGGGTATCCCCCACTTTACGGAGGAGAAAACTGAGGCTCAGAGGAGTTAGGGCTCTGTGCTGGGCACCAGACAGGCTGTGGGTGGGAGGGGTGTTCAGTGTTTATGGGGACAAAGGATTCTTTTGGGAAACTTCTGGAGACAGATGGTGGTGATGTTGGCACAACCGTGTGAATGTCGTTCCTGCCATGGGGGTGCACACCTCAAAGAACACCTCTGATGGATGATGTCACACCAAAGGCCCTGCTGCGGGCCAGGGGGAGCCAGGGCAGAGGTCGCTGGCCGACCCCGCACCCTTGCCAGCCAAACGTCGTGCACCAGCCCCTAGTACGGCTCTACCAAACTCCCCCACACTGAGTGGCTCGGAAAAGTGCAATGGACAGAGAGAAATCTTTCCTTACAGTTCTGGAGGCCAGAAGTCTAAGGGACGTGCAGGGCCGGTTCCTTCTGAAGGCTCTTGGCCGTTTCCTGGCCTTTTGCAGCTTCTTCAGCCGCCTGAACGCCTTGGCTCAGGGCCTCCTCTTCCCACTCTTCTCATTTCTCTGACTCTAAGGATGCCTGGGCTCCGTCAGACCCCCTCGGACAATCCAGGCCCCCTCGCTCACCTCAACAGCCTTAACTTGCTCACGAACCTACGTTCCTTCCGCCGTGTGAGGTGAGCTGGTCACAGGACCTGGGATGAGGCCGTGGATGCCTTACAGGGCCGTGGTTCGGGCCCCACACCTGGCTTAGACCTCAGAGTCCTTCTTACCTTGGGGGTCAGAGGTGGCCCGCGTGTTGACACAGCATTGCTGCACACATGATCCCTGGTATCCAGACAGACATTGCCGGGAGTGTGGTCGGCAGATGAAACTTTTTTCGTGGCTACTTTTCATTCTCCAATTTGTACAGTGAACCTGTGTTCTTGCAATCAGATAATGATCGATACGTAAATGATATCTGACAGGAGAGGTGTCGGGTGGGGAAATGAGGGACGATCGACGGGCAGATGATGGGTCACTGGGGGATGGGTAAGTGAGGGCTGGGAGAGGCCAGTAGGGGCATGACTGATGGGTACGTGCTCCCTACGCGACAGACGGATGCGGGCGGGTTAGGGTGGACGGTGCCGGCAGGGAGGGCTCCCTGGACGCGCTGGACTCTGCCCGTACCGCCGGGTACTCACAGAGGTGGAGACGACCAGGGCTAGAGGTGCAGACGGGAGAGAGAGTGGAGTCAGTGTCCTGTCCCGCGGGTCAAAGAGGCAGAGGTCATCATGGAGCAGAGGCCCAGACAGGGGGGTGGAGGAGAGTGCTGGGCTGAGGCGCGTCTGAGCCGAAGCCCAGGGTCGGGCGGGCCTCAGGAAGCCCCAGGAGGCGGGGTGGGGTGTGAGTTGGCCCCTGCCCGGCTCCCTGTTATTCCCCACAGCACCTGCGGGGTCAGCGGGGGTGCCCCTCACAGCAAGGGACAGGGCGCGGGGGATGGAGGGACAGGGGGACAGGGCGTGGAGGACGGGTCACCCCCGAGAGGTGGCACAGGAGGACGGCAGAGACAGAAGGGCCCGGGGGCACGTGTGGGCAGCCCTGGGCGGGAGACGGCCTGCACCTCCCTGCTGGCAGAGCCCCCGGGTGGGGACCAGCCCCCGAATCCCAGAATCGAGGTGCCTGCGGTGGCGGGCCCGCCGTTTGTCAGGAATTCAATTAGGTGGCAGAGCCGTTATTAATTTTATAGGCTTTTCTGGTCTGGAGGCTGTGCCGGGGGCGGAATTCGGCCGCCGCTTCCCTCAAGCCTGGGGTCAGCCTGCGCAGGCGCTGGCCGAGGTATTAATGAGATGCCTCTGGGTGCAAATAATAGTTTAATAGGTGTGACTTACCGGGGCGCTGCCGCCGCACCTCCCCACACACCCAGGCGGCCCGCCTTGTTGGAATAAGTAATTAGACCGTTCGGACACTCGCTTTGACACTTTAATAAAGTGTCAGCCATCACCCATGTGGTACTTAATAAAATAAAATTAAACATTCATGACATTTCTGTATGCATTGTATTTCAGATACATCAGCCCCACTCCTCGCCCCCTCCTGGCCCACAAGGTTTTAACTCCAAGGACACCCCGTTCCCACCTCTCAGAAACCGCAGTGTGGGGTGTGCGGGGAGGGAGGTGGGGGAGACCACCGGGCACCTGGGACCGGGGACCACAGGGCCCGGGGGGGCGGGCAGGGGAGAGGCGGCCACATCGGGGAGTGACAGGGACCGAGGCGGCTCCAGACATGCCCCTGGGGTCTGGGCCCGACCTCTGGGTTTCTGCCTTCCCATCACCCCGGCCAGGACTCTCAGCTCCCCGCTGCCACCCTCGGCCGCTACTTGCAGAGGCTGCTGGGACCCCAACAGCACCTGCCCGGGGCCAGAGGAAACAGGCCGGGGTGAGGGGGCTACAGAGACCCTGGGCTGAGGGCACCCGAGGCCCCCAGAGAGCGCCAGTCCACCCAAGACCAACAGTGGGCACCTCCCGAGGGTCTGTGGGGCCCCGGCTCTCCGTGTGGACCCCCAACCCTGCCTCCCCAGCTGAAGCCCCCCGTCTCCCTGCACCCGCCCCCATACCTGCTGGAGACGCTGTTTTCTGATGACAGAACGAACACCCAGGGAGGCCGGGAGAGGTGGGGGTGGGGGCACCACGTGGACGGCAAGGCCAGGGCGGGCCACCGGGTCAGCCCACCAGAACCTCTCCCCAGGAGTCGGGGCTCTGCGCCCCTGCCTGGACCTCACCCCCAGGGCCCGGCACTCAGCCCGTCCGGACACAGCTCTCCCCATGGGGGCAGCGCCTGCGGGACGATGTGTGTTCTCGCAGGTGGCCCCCGACGTGTGGCTGGGAACGTGCTCAGACACACCGGCCACATGGCCAGAGGGGCCCGGGGGTGACCCCAGAGCAGGCGCGGGGCACAGAGGGCCAGGCGGCGAGGAGGGGCCGCAGCCCAGGGCTCGCCCCGCTGACCCCGCCATGAGACATTGGCCGCCTGATTCTGGGGGGCGCGGGGATGGGGGTGTCTGACGTGCAGACAACAAGTCCCAATGGTGAAGAATCCGCCTGCTGTGCAGGAGCCCCCGGACTTGCCCCTGGGTGGGGAAGATCCCCTGGAGACGGGAATGGCCACCCCCTCCAGTGTCCTTGCTGGAGAACCCCATGGACAAAGGAGCCTGGCGAGCTGCAATCCACGGGGTCACAGGGTCAGACACGACTGAGCTACTCATCTCACTGAGGGCCTGCTGAGAAAGACGCCTCAAGGTTCCCCGGTTCCCTCTGCCAGCCTTAGGGAGCCTGCGGCGGGTGGGCCCCTCAGCCCTGCTCAGGCCCACCCCATCTCCCCACACCCCTGCCCCGGGATGGATGAGGCCCTCCACAGCGCCTGTCCATCCCTTTTGGCTCCGGCGCTGGGGGAGCCCCTGCCTCTGATGCTCACCTGAAGCACACACTCCCTACCCCCCCCACCCCACCCCCGTCGTCAGGGGTTGGAGGCGGAAGCAGAGCCAGGCCCACTGCAGCCTACAGCCGAAAGGAGATCAGTTCAGTTCAGTTCAGTCGCTCAGTCGTGTCCGACTCTTTGTGACTCCATGAATCGCAGCACGCCAGGCCTCCCTGTCCATCACCAACCCTGGCAGTCCACCCAAACCCATGTCCACTGAGTCAGAGATACCATCCAGCCATCTTTCTCTATTGTCCCCGTCTCCTCCCACCCCCAATCCCTCCCAGCATCAGGGTCTTTTCCAATGAGTCAGCTCTTCGCATGAGGTGGCCAAAGTATTGGAGTTTCAACTTCAGAATCAGTCCTTCTAATGAACACCTGGGACTGATCTCCTTTAGGATGGACTGGTTGGATCTCCTTGCAGTCCAAGGGACTCTCAAGCGTCTTCTCCAACAACACAGTTCAAAAGCATCAATTCTTCGGGCTCAGGTTTCTTTATAGTCCAACTCTCACATCCATACATGACTACTGGAAAAACCATAGCCTTGACTAGGCGGACCTTTGTTGGCAAAGTAATGTCCCTGCTATTTAATATGCTATCTAGGTTGGTCACAACTTTCCTTCCAAGGAGCAAGTGTCTTTTCAGACACAGCTTTTCCCGCCTGGACTCTGTTTTCACTTGAGTGGTTCAAACACTGGACCCTGGTGCTGGGTCGGGCCTACCCACCTCGCCGTCATCGTGGCCAGGCTAACTCGGTGCCTGGGGCCTCGCCTGGGGTCCCATCCACCCTCAGACACCCACTGCAACCCGGAGCTCCTAGGGGCTGTCCCAGCCCGGCCCCCGGAGCCTGGTCAGGTCTGGGCCTTCGGCACACACGGGCGCGGCTGGGCGGGAGTGTGACAAATGCACAGGTTTTGAGGGACAGCTGAGCTGAGACAAGGCCCACCTGGAGCCCAGGAGACAGCAGGCGGCCGCCGGCTCTGCCCCGCCCTCTCCTCTCCGCCTGTCTCCTCTGCCTTCCCCTCTCACCCATGTTTGTAGCTGAATTCCTATGACTTAAATTTACACCCAGAAGATGGGCTCCCTGAATTCCCTGACTCCCTGACAAGCGTCACCAGCTCACGAGGCACCGGCCTGCACCCTCGGGCACTGCCTGCATGCCCGGCCTCTGCACCCGGGGCTCCCGCGGGACGTGTGAGGCGCCCAGCCCGCCCGGCAGCTCAGAAGGCGGTGGTCCCCAGGCAGACCCGGCTTCGGTGCTCAGCCCCTGTGCTTCCTGCCGCCACCCTGCCAGCTGGCCAGTGGGTGCTCTGGACGGCCGGGGAGCGGTGATGCCCTGGGGTGGGCACCCCGGGGACACTGATGCTGACGGGGACATCAGGGGAGGGGTCTTGGGTAGAGTGAGGTCACACCCGCCCAGGCTGGGCAGAGGGGGTCCTGCCACAGGGCCAAGGCAGGCAGGATACTGAGGGTGAAGGAGAGGAGGTCCCGGGGTCCCCGGCCCCCCACCAGGCCCGGAAGTCTCCTGGACCGGTTTCCACAGCCGCACGGCCTGGCTGCCACAGACCAGGGAGCCATCAGGTGGGGTGAGCTGGGCTTCAGCCTGGATCCCAGCTGTACCTCCCTCTGGGGACCAGGTTGGGCCATGTGGGGACCCTCTTGCTCTCTGCTCCCTCGACCCCCAGACTCCACGGCTGGGCCGCTCCACTGAGGTGTGTGACTGGGGTCTGAGGGTCGCCACATCCAAGACTCTTGGCAGACGTTTTGTTGACATTCAATGACGCGGCCTCACTTGTCAGTTATTTGCAGGGGTGCGTGGGCTCTCTCCCAGCCCAGAGGAGAAGGGTCTGGCTGGGAGCATGCAGCAGCAGGGCCAGCACCGACCCCTTCTCACAGGAGATGTGAGCCCAGGATGCAAGCCCAGCCAGGCAGCTTCCCACAATGCCCTGCAGCCCTGGGTTGCAGCGGTCACTGCGCAGAGTCCCCGCCCTGGGCTTCTGCCCATCACACCGCCCTCCTGTCCCCACTGCCTGGAGCAGGCAGGGGTGATGGGTGAAGGGTGATGCCATCAGGTCTGCAGGACCCTCTGAGACCACCCACCTGCTGCCCACGTCGGGGAGGGACCACCCATCGGCCCGGCCTCAACAGCCTGAAAACTTCCAGAATTCAGCCTCTTGTTCTGGGTGCCCCCAGCTTGCACTCAGACCCTCCCTTCAGGAAGCCTCCTCCCTGGGCACTGCTGGGTGAGGGGCTGGGTGGGAGGCCTGTGTCATCCTGTCTGGAACTGGGTCTCCAGGCACCTTCCCGGAGGCGGGGGGCTTTGAGGATCCCATGGCTGCCCGGTCAGGACCCCACTCTTGTTGCTCCGAGGAAGTGTCTACCTGGGCCTGCAGAGTTTTCTTCAGATAACACTTCCTGTGCCCGGGGAGCTGGTCCCCAGAGCTGCCCTCTCACCGCTGGGATGTCCCTGAGGCCTGTTGCCCAGCAACCACCTGGTGCAACCAGGGCAACTGCCATCCTGATCTCACGCAGGCCCCCGTGTTTCCACTGCGTCAGCGCTCTTGGCCCCGGGAGCCAGGATGGACCGGCCCAGAGCAGCAGCAGCCTTGAGTCCCATCTCTGGGGGCAGGCGTGGATCCTTGGTTTCTCCCAGCCTCACCAGTCAAGTGTCGCCCTGGAGTCCAGTGGAGGCCCGACGAGCACCCTTGACCCAGTCACAGGGCATGTAGGACCCCATCAGGCAGGCCTGCGGCATCCAGCCCAGCGTTCAGGGTCTGTTCTTCAGCTGTCCCTGTCAGCCGGAAGCAGGAGGAGATATCTGAGTGGCCCTCGGCCTGCCCACTCCTGAGTCGTTTGGGGTGCTCCGTCTTCACTGGCCTGGACGGGGTAAACAGGGCTTCGCAAACTGAAAAGTGCCCTGTGTCCCCATCTGGGGTCCGGGTCCCAGCCGCTGTGAGGCCCACGTGGTCAGCAATTCCCAGTCCTCAAGACTCTACCAACAGCCCCAGCTGCATCTGCATCAAAATTAGTTGCAAAGAGCAATTAGCACTTCATTAATAATCAATGAGGTGCCAATTTACACATCGCCCAAGAACAAACTGCAGATTCAGTTTGGCCTGTGATGGAGAGGGCTCCAGTGCCAACCCGGGCAGAGAGAGTTCCAGACTGACGGGAGACGGGCAGGGGCAGCTGGGCACCCCCTACTCTCCTCCACCGCCTCCACCGCTGGCGCCATGGAGGCAGGAGTGGGGAGATGAGTGAGTGAGTTCTCACCTGTGCAGGCCGGGAGGCCTCGCGGGAATGGAGGGGGTGACGAGCCACCCTTGGCTGCCGTGGGACCCACCGTTTCCTCCCGGCCATCAGGGGGTAAGTGGGGCTTTCCTGAGCATGTATACACACCACAGTTCACTCTCCACACCAGGCCTCCTTCTGTCCCTCTTTACAGGTAAGGATGCCAGGCCCAGAGAGGGTGGGGGGCCTGAGCATGGCCCCCAGCTCCACACGCCGAAATCCTGCAAGCACCACGGTGACCCTCATTTTCTGTCCCCACCACTTTGTGGGCATCCTAGCACCTGACCCAGGAAGATTTGGCCTCACGTGTCAGACGAGGCCCCATGACCTGGGTCAATCCAGGAGGGCTCCCTGGAAGACGAGGAGACAGCCAAGTCAGAAGCCTGCTTTTGCCTTCCCCTCCCACAGACCCCACTTGCCTCTGCTGTCCCCCACCCTGCTGAGGTCCCCCCAGTCCCATTCTGCTTTCAGGTTACCTGGAATCCTCCTGGCTGGGGGTACCCCTGGGACAGCCTTAGGGCTGGCCAGCAGTGGGTCCGATCCCGAGGAGAGACCCACAGTAAATAGCTGGGTGATCTCCAGGCCTGGGACGTGCTGCCTAGAGGCTGCGATGGGCTCTCATGGCCCGCGAGGCCACGGAAGTGCAGGGCGCTGGAGGGAACCAGGCCTGGGACAGCAGGAAGAAGGAGGTCAGCTGAGACAGGGGTCTGGGTTTTCCTCTGGGGTCTTCACAGGGATGGGGGCTGTGGCCTGGGGTCCACTGGCTGCCTTGGGGGGGCTGCCACTGGAGCCGAGAGAGGGCCTGGGTGTCACAGGGGAGGCGGACAGCGACTCTGGCGCAGGCGGGGCCACGGAGGGGGAAGTGGAGGGCTGTGGTTTGGGTTTTCACACCCCGGTCGGTCGCCGGCGGGTGTAAGCGGACTCCCGGCCGAGACCACGCAGGGCCTGGCCCGCTCACCGCGTCCCGCCTGCCTGTGCCACCCTCGCCATGAGATTGAATTTATAGCGGGCTCCAACACATTTAAATCCATTTATTGCAAAATTGCTTTTCAATAATTATATCACCATGCCGCCTCTGTTGCATAATGAAATTAGCATGAGAGATATTAGAGAGAATATAAAATTATAAGAAATATTGAAATACCTCTTTCCGTCTGTCTTCATGAAGCCCCGTAGCTTAACCGGGAAGCGGGCACACCTCACGGATGGGATTGGAATGCATAGAGGGTAGTTTTACAATGTCTTTTGTATAAATTAATTATAATGGTTATTGCAGCTCTCCATTATTGGATTGAAATTTCCCTCCACCAGAGCCGATTAAGGGAGAATAGGACCCTGGCTGGTGGCCCCAAGGTGGAGGGGCTGAGGGAGGGGCAGGGGGACAGGCCCGGGCTTTGCGGCCACACAGCTCACAGTTCAAATTTGGGCCCTGCTGTGTGTCTCCAGCGAAGTGACTTAACTGGTCTGATCTTGGGTTTCCACTCAATTATTAAAAAAAGAGAAGAAAACCACTAGTAACTCAGCTGCAGGGAAGGAGCTTGTGTTCACTGCTGGTAAAGGCGGTGCCGCAGTGAAGTGTCTCCGCACGGCAAGCAGCTCCCGGGCCCCGCGGCTTACCGCAACAGTGAATGCTGGCTTCACGGCAGGCTTCCAGGGTCAGGGATGGGAGGGCGGCTCAGTTGGGGGTCTCCTGCCGCTGCTTCAGGACTCAGCTGGGGCTGGGTCACCTGAAGGTCCGATGTAGGCCAGAGGCTCCCGTCCAGGCTGCTGGTGGCCGATGGCCGGGGCCCTAGTTCCTGCCTCCCGGCCCCGCACAAGCTGAGTCCTCACGGCCCCATGGCTGGCCTCCTGGAGACAAGTGTCCTCCGTGGCCTGCATCAGGGGTCACAGGCCGGCGTGTCCCCCGACTCCAATTTGTCCTGAGAGGGGGCCACACGGAGCCGTAGGACCAGGAGTCCAGCGTCTCTGCCAGCATCCCTTGCGCCTCCCGCTGCGGTTCAGCAGGGTTGTCCCCACGGCCAGCAGGGCACGTTGTCCCCGAGGAGGGCCTGTGCTCTCACCCAGCCCAGTCTGTTCACCCCGGGCCCTGCCCCCCCACCAGGTGGGGGCTGGGCTCTGGGATGGTGGGGAGGAGGCCCTGAGTGAGCATGGAAGATGAGGAGCTGGGGGTGCAGGAGCGGGACCCGGGCCCCGGGAGCCGCTGTGCCTGGGGGGGTACCTCAAGGGTGGGCCTCGGCCTCCTCCGCCCGCAGAGGACCTCACTCTGGCCCCAGGTTCGGCAGTAGGGGCCCCCTCAGTGGCCTCACTCTTTAGACCTCATCCAGAGACCAGCTCTGACTTACTCGTGAGGCGGGGAGGCCATTTACGCAGCCGGAGCCACCAGTCCAATCAATGCGGCGCTGAGAGTGGACGTCCAGCCCTGCGGCATCTGGAGTCTAACTGTAGGACGTGCACTTTCTGGAGGCCCTCGCCCTTGTGTGTGCCCCAGAGAACCCAGGGTTGATTGATGCGGCCCTTTGCTCCCCGACCACGAGAGCCCCTCAAGTCTATTAAACTAACACGTTTCATGAAGCGCTAGTCTCCACGAACGCGATTAACAGAAGAGCATTCCTCTCCATGCAGTGGGACACCCCAAACCTGGGAAGAAGGCAGAGGAGGGACACCCCTAAATTTAGGAAGCAGGCAGAGGGGTGCAGAGCACCAGTCGGCCACCCATGCAGATAAACACCCACCTGTGGCTCCCAGAAGCTACGCAGCTCATGGGGCCAAGGCCTGGCCCAACCAGGCCCCTCAGCCTCCTTGACCTGCTGCCTCTCTCTGGGTCCACCTGTGGTTCTGCTCTTCAGAGTGGGTGGCCAGAGGACCCCCGGGCCCCAACTGAGGTGAGGGGAAAGGGCCTTCACACTGCCTGCTGGGATGGGCCTCAACACTTTCCTCCCCACTTCCCTGACCCTCACGAAGTTCATTCCAGGTTCCATCTCCCAGCCCAGGGGCCCAAGGTACACAGAACATTTCCCAGTTTATTTACTTGCTGAATAGCTAATGTTTAAGGTTTTAAAAGGAGAAAGGGGGCTAGGTGTGCACCCCAAAGAAGCCAGGGGCTGCCTATGAAGTTTCCATAAGCACCAGAAACTGGAGCAACAACGCATCCCCCCGTAGGAGGACGGATAAGTGAGCCTTGGGGCTTTTGAGCAGTGGAAAACTATGCAGTGGTGTAAAAGAGCAAGGGCTGCCTGCAGGCCATAGCTGGGTGTCAGCATGTGACGATGAGTGAAGTGGCCTCACAGGGTTCACACAGGGGCCCCAGGACCAGCTGTACTGCTGGATTCACTGAGCTGCTCCCCTGGGAGGAGGCACTTTGTGGAACGTGGCGTTGGGGGCTTAGTTTTTTAAACAGAGAAGGGTTTACAGACAAAAGAGTTCATCTCACTCTGTCTGCAGCCCAGCGAGCTTCCCTCTCACAGTCAATGCCGATGTTGCCCTGGGAGCCCTTCCAGAAACGTCCTGTACACACATGTGCGAGCAGGTGTGGCTCTGCAGGTGGAACAAACACCCCAGGTGACTGTGCTGATGGTTGAGCCAAGACCCTGGTCCAGGACAGTGAGTTTTATACCTTCGGGGGGACAGCGAGCAGGGGCCTGGGTGAGGGGGTCCATCCTTGAGGGTATCGACTAAGAAACACTTCCATTATTCATGGGTTTTCCAGAAAACCTTGAAAGTCCCATTGTGAACCATCCGTGACAAGTTGTCTGCAGAAGCATCTCCCAGGACCCAGGGTGACTGGAGGGGCCGGGAGTGAATTAAAGATGCCGGTCTCTTGTTCAAAAGCTGGAAAAAGTGACCCTGGCGAACCCCCACTCAAGGCTGCTCCCGCTTTTCTGTGGCCTCCCTCCTGCTGAGCAGAAAGTCTCACAACCCTGCGAAGAGATGCTAAAACATTGTCAGGTAGCAAAACACACATAACGTCAACTTCACCACCTTAAGCATTTGTCAGGATCCAGTTCAGAGACAGGAAGAGCATCCGCATTGTTGCGCAACTGTCACCACCGTCATCTCCAGAACGTTCTCATCTTCCCAAACTGAGACTCTGTCCCCACAGACGCTAACTCCCCATCCCCCCAGTCCCTGGCCTGCACCCCCCACTTCCTGCCTCCGTGACCCTGACTCCCCCGGGGACCTCACGGAAGTGGAGTCGCCCAGTGTCTGCCCTTCAGTGTCTGCTTATTTCCCTGAGCATCACGTCCTCACGGTCCCGCCGTGCCCGGGCAGGTGTCAGAGTTCCCTCCGTGTTAAGGCTGAACCACAGTCCAGTGTGTGGCCGGAGCGCCTGTGTCCATCCATCGCCCGACGGACACTCGGGTTGTTCCACTGTTCGGTTGCTGAGAGTGATGCTGCTCTGAACATGGGCACAGAAGTATCTCTTTGAGTCCCTGCTTTCAATTCTTCGTGTATAGGCCGAGAAGCGGTGGTGATTCTATTTCATTTTTTGAGGAAACATCGCACTGTTTTCTGTGGTGGCCGCACCATTTGACATTCCCACGGGCATGTGTTCCAGTCTCTCCAGGTCCTCATTGACACTTGCTATTTTCCATTTTATTTACATCTTTAGAGTAGCCGTCCTAATAGGTGTAAAGTGGTAGTTACCTCATTGTAGTTTTGATTTGCATTTCTCTAATGATTCGTGATGCTGAGCATCTTTTTATGCGCTTGTCAATTTGTATATTTTCTTTGGACACATGTCTATATTTAAGTCATTGAATATGAATATGGAAATTCCTACTGTTCATTTGTTAATCGGGTTGTGTTTTCATTGCTGTTGTGGAGTGATTTTTTAAATATATTTCTGGATATTAACCTCTTACCATATTTATGCTTTTCCAGCATTTTCTCCCTCCCGTGGGGGCCTTTCACTCCATGAACCCTGTTCTTTGGCACAAACGCTTCTCATTTTGATGAATTTCCGATGTGTCGATTTTCCCTTTTGTTGCCTGTGTTTTGGTGTCACCTCCAAGCAGTCCCTACCAGATACGATGTCACGAAGGTGCTCCCATCTATACTAAGAGCTTTATGGCTTCGCTGTTCTGTTTAGGTCTTTGATCCACTTTGCGTCAACGTTTGTATGTGGTGTGAGACAAGGATTCACCTTCATTCTAGACGTGTGCGGATGCTCCGTTCTTGGCGTGTGGCTTTCCAATTTTCCCAGAGCCTTTTGTTGAAAGGACTGTCCTTTCCCAGTTGAGTAGCCTTGGTACCATGAGTGCTCCGTCGTGTCTGACTCTGAAACACCAAGGACTGTAGCCTGCCAGACTCCTCTGTCCACGGGATTCTCCCAGTAAAAATTCTGGAGTGGGTTGTCATTTCCTGGGCATCTTCCTGACCCAGGTATTGAATCCGTGTCTCCTGAGTCTCCTACATTGCAGGTGGATTATTCATCACTGAGCCACTGGGAAAGCCAAATGGTGGGTTTTATTTATTTCACATCATTCTAAGTAAAAAAAAAAAAAAATTTTAATTTTAATTATTAGCATGAATTTTACCACTCACCTTTGTATTGTACAATGTCAGCTTTAAATGAAAATATAAAGCTATTTAACTGATATGCAAAATTATCAGATGACACAGTTCATATTTTCTTGCTCATACACTGTATGTTTTCTTCTTACTAGAAGAGTTGACGGCATTTCTCCAGGATGGCTGCTGTCCCCATGCTTTTCCAGAACCTTCCATCAAGTGGTCGAGTCCATGTCCCCTCCCCTTGAACCTGGGTGGACCTCAGTGGCTGTTCAACAAGCCACAGAGCAACTTCAAAGGGAAGGTCACAAAAATGCCAGGTGCTGCCACTGTATTCTCTTAAAACCCAGTGGCTGTGCTGGGAAGGAGCCCCAACATGGAGAAACAAGACCCCTGCCCACAGCCCGCTGGGCTCCTTCGCACAGTCATGCAGACGAACGAGCCCTCACTTTGCTAAGTACAAGGAGCATGGGGCCGGTTGGGGCCCTGCCATGGGCACCTGGGGTCCGCCAGAGTCTCAGGGGAATCCAGGTCTTCCTGGAGCAGGGGACATCTGGGAACACTCTCTGAAGCACAGGGTTACCTGCCTGAGGTGAGGAAAGGGAGTGAGGCGGTGAATGACAAGACTGGCAGGGGGACCACAGGACACCCCACAGAGGCAGAGGCCCAGCTCAGGACCCACAGCCGACCCCTACCCTGCAGCCCCCGCCTTCGCACAGGCCCCGCCCCCACAGGCCCCGCCCTCGCAAGGCCCCGCCCTCGCACGGGCCCCGCCCCTCAAGGCCCCGCCCCACCAGGCCCTGTCCTATCACAGGCCCCTCTCAAGGCCTCGCCCTCACACGGGCCCCGCCCTCAAGGCCCCGCCCTCGCACGGGCGCCGCCCCTCAAGGCCCCTTCCCTCAAGGCCCCGCCCCACCAGGCCCTGTCCTATCACAGACCCCTCTCAAGGCCCCGCCCTCGCACGGGCCCCGCCCCTCAAGGCCCCCCCACCATGCCCTGTCCTATCACAGGCCCCCCTCAAGGCCCCGCCCCCGCACGGGCCCCGCCCTCACACGGGCCCCGCCCTCAAAAGCCTGGAGGGTCAGCTCTGTGTCTCCTGAACTGGAGTCCCAGGAGACAGGGCAGTGTGAATGGGGGCAGGGGCTTCTCACCACTCGCAAGTGACCACGGGTCGGGCCGCCCTCCCGCCGGCCCCTGAGCTGTCCCTGAGGTCAGCTGGGTGTCTTCAAGCTCCCCCGAGACCTCAGATGACACCACTCCCAGCTCTGGGCCACAGGCCACGCACCTATTCTACCCGGGTCACCCCCACGCCCTGGGGACCTCCCCCCGCTGAGCCCCCCATGGCAGCTTTGCCCTCCCTGCCCGCCTCGCCACCAAGCCCGCGCCTCCGCGCAGGCCGACCCTGACGCTGGCCGGGCCAGCACCGTCCCGGGCGCCCCAGCCCCTGGGAGTGCGGCCGCAGGCGGGCAGGAGGCAGAGGCCCTGTCCCGGGTGCGTCCCGGCTCCTGGCTCCTCTACGGAGTCTGTTTGTTTTCACAACCAATTCAATATTTAAGACCCGGCGAGCCGCTGCGTGAGCTCGCGGGCTCCCTCTTCCTTTGTCTCGGCTCCCCTCCGCCCCTCGCACCTCCTGACAAACCGAGCGGCTCTGATGGAAAATTCATTAGTGGTCCGGTCCTCCCTCCCGCCCGCGTTCCCAGGCAGCTCCGCGCCCGACGTGTCAGCCTCTCCATCCTGATTATCTGGAGACGCCAATTTCAAAGAGACATCTTAATAGTGATGTCAACGAATTAATTAGATGTGTTAATGAGCTAAAAGCAACCCAAATTAAATTAATGCAGTAATAAGCGCAGACAGCAAAATTAGCTCCAATTTCTCTAAATGATTCTGAACTGTACACAACACCTCATCTCGCTAGAACATTACCATCCCCCAAAGCTAATCAAGAACCGGCGCAATTAACTGCTTAATTACAAACAGGAGCGTGCACGGGGCGGGTGCACACGCACACACACACACACACACGCGTGCACCCACACACACACACACGGCAGGCAGGGAGGATTCCGCCTGGGCTGGCCTGAGGGGTGGGGTGGGGGCTGCAGACCCCCCCCAAGTAGCCCAGATCATCGTTTCCTGCCTCCCTTCCTGGCTCCAGGAGGCTCAGCCTCCCCAGCGCCAAGCTGAGCGCTGTGGACAGTGTCAGGTGTCTGGACCAGGCCAGTCAGGGGGAAGGGACAGCTGTAGGGCTCCCCAACCGCCCCTGGGCATCTGCCTGGTTGGGGGCTGAGATGGGTGTGGGGGAGGAAGGGAAGAGGGAGGAGGGGCCTGACGGAGGCCGAGGGCAGGGGAGGGGCAGTGCGCTGAGTTGTTTATTGCTTGCATCAGAATCTGAGTTGCAACTAAAGAGCTAATTGTCCAGCCTGGCTGATTTCCCAGCGGGCAGGGAGAGCTGCTAATAGCTTCCAAGCCACTCAGGTATCTGATTAGCTGTAATTGCAGCTGGAGACTGGAGAGAGGTGAGGACAGGAGTGGGGAAATGGGCAGGGAGTGAGGCCGGGGGCCAGAGTGAGGCCGGGAGGGGCCAGGCGGGTGCAGGGCAGGAGGGGCTCTGGCCAGAGAAGGTGAGGGAGGGGGCAGAGGTGGCTTGGGAAGGCCGGCCCCTGGCAGCCTCTCCGAGGACCACATGGCATACACACACCCCGTGGGGACCCAGAACCCCGCTGCCCTGGCCAGTACACCGTCTCAGGAGAGGCCTGTGCCCCGGCAAGCCCGTATGTAAAACGGGGCATAGTCCACCTCGGGGGCTGGGCATGAAGGCTGCACCCAGGACCCAGAGCCAGGCAATGGGAGTGGGCCAGGGCTGCGCACAGTCAGTGCCAACAGGCAGGGGCTGGAGGAGCTGCTCCGTGGGCACCAGGCAGGCAGGTGGCGTGGCCAGGACCCCCACCTGTCTCCCACCCTCCCGCCTTTTACAGGGAAGAGTTCTGTCTCCTTAGCCAAGAATGATTTTGTTCACTTCTGATCGATTCAAGGGGGAAGGCGCTGATTGATCAGCCCCTGCCAACCAGGCACCCCTACCCCAGGCACCCCATCCCCCTAAGAGAACGGCTCTTCCCAGAGGAGGGTGGGGCGGGGTCCCCAGGGGACCACAGACGGGTCGGGGGCAGGGGGCTGCCAGGCCCCATCAGTCTTCAGGCTGCCCTCCCCCGATGCAGGACCCCCAGCCCTGTCCCCCGCCCTCCTCATTTCCTGGGTGATTTCCCCTTTTGCGTATGTTCACTTGTCCATCTGTTTGTGTTTCAGTGTATTGATTCCTTTAAAACACATTCATTTCCATCCTTGCTCCGAAGGAGAAGTCACTGCCTCATTAACCTGTCGGCCGGGCCGCAAGCTGTGCCCCCGTGGTGGCACCCGGCCCTGGGGACTGAGGTGACGGTCACTCCCCTGCCCCCGGGAGCTCCTGGGTGCTGAGGCCCCACACTTACACTGATGATGGGCTTGGGAACCCCCGTGCACCGGGGGCAGAGGACAGGCCAGGGAGGTGGCTTTGGGGCAGGATGTGGGTTAGTGGGGTGGCGCAGTGGGGGTGGCAGATGTTACGTGGAAGGAAAGGGGGGCTGTTGGAGCCCCAAGGGGGTGGCCCCTCACGAGTCCCAGAGCCAGGCCTCACCCCCTTGGCCTCTACTTTCAAGCCTGCAAAATGGGGGCATTGCAGCTGTGCTCTCAAGGAAAAAAGGCTCAGTGACTTCAGGGCCAGCAGAGACCGCTACCACCCAAGGCCACCCAGGCCACAGGCCCACGGGTGAGACATCACACAGTGCTCAAGAGTACAGGCAGGGCCGTGCCCCCTGGGGCCTCGCTCCAGTGTACAGGTGGGGAGAGTGAGGCTGGGGGCCGGCGGCGGATACTGCTCGGGGTCACTGGGGCCCTCTGCGTGTCCCCCTCCAGTGCCAGGTGGTCAGCTTTGGCCGTGGTTCCAGAACTTTATTTCTCAGCAGAAAGAAAAGATTGTTTTGCTCAGCAAATGTTCCGACGAGCTTTCTCCTCCCTGCGCAGGAGTGAGTCCCAGAGTCCCTGGGGTGGGGACAGTGGGGCGTAGGGGGAGGAGGAGCTGTGGGGCCCACAGGTGACTGAGGGGCGGGGCCACAGCTGGCCAATTGGGTGGCTAGACGTGGCAGCCACGTGACCGCGCCTTGGTCTCCATCCTCCGACAACAGCTTGCGGGCTGGAGGCTCCTGTGGCCGGGGGGGTGTCCTGTATCAGGGCCCCGGTGCTCGTGGGCCGTGCCGTTTGCATGCACACAGGTGCACACGCGGGCCAGCCAGCTGGCCTCGGGGAGCCGGCGCTGGCGTGCCGGGTGCACACCTGGAGGCCTCCAGGCTCCCACAGCCCACACCAATTAGGAACTCACTCTGCATTATTTTAATTTGTCTCTGGGGCCCTGGAAGGAAAGTCTTGCGATTATTATTATATTTTGGCTGCAAACTCCAGCCACCATTATATAAATTACGTATAATTGAATCCATCAGAGGCAGTTTCTTTTAAGCAATTATGTATTTCCTTCCCAGACCATGGGCACTCTCTCCTCACAACTGACCTCCATGCTCCTGCTGAGAAATTTCTGACCCTCTCGAGGAGGAGGGAGGCCTGTGGACCACCCGACCACCACACCCACGGGGTACCGGGTGCTTTAAAATCCGACTGCCATGGGGCCCACCCCTAAGTGCCACTTCTCGCTGTGTGACCCGCAACTAGTTGTCTGCCCTCTCTGAGCCTCACTTTTCTCGTCTGTGACAGCCTCTGCCCCAAAGGGCTGGCATGAGACTTAAAGGTGATAGATAATGCCTGGAAAGCCCTCCGTGTGGTGCCCACTGGGAGCGTCCTGCTTGGGGATCTCTGCCTCCAGCCTCCCAGCCCAGAGCACACGCACCTCGTACTGCGATCTGTCTTAATCAGGTGTGAGGGGCACAGACGCGGACGCGCCTGCCGCGACAGAAGTCTGTGTTATTGTCACGTTCCCTCAGGGCCACATGGGGAAGCCCCAAGGTTGGGCAGGAGGCCGAGTGAGGGGCACTGCGGGCCTGGGGCTGCCCTTGCTGCCCTGGGGCTGCCTGGAGATGAAGGAGGGTGCCAGCTCCCGGAGAATGGGGTAGGCGAGCTCTGCACTGGCTTGTGTGCGTCGGAAAAGCGTACCCTGGCAGGTGAGTTTTATCTGTCTCTAGGACTTGGCTAACCCTGGGGGAGGGGGGGCCCCAGCCAGGCCCCCATGCATGTCAGAGCATCAAACAGAAAATAGGGAAACACCGTTAATATGATGAAATCCAAGTGATGCTGGCAATGGAGCCCTCCGTCGGGGCCGGGAGAGGAGCCTGTCCCCGAGTGCAAGTGAGGATGCTGAGGCCCAGGGGGACCGCTTGCCTGAGGTCATGCAGGGGGCCGGGCAGGGTCTGGTGAAGACCAGCCTGGAGAGCGCACCTTCCTGGGCTGGGGCTGTGGGCTGTTGGGGGACGGAGGAAGGGCTGGACGTGGGAGGCCGTGCTGGTCTGCGTCACGGGCCACCAAGGCCCTGGCCACGTGCACAGGTGCACAGCGGGGGCTCCGTCAGCGCCCACTCTCTGGGTGACCCCGTCTGCCCTGCGGGGGCTGCCATGTTGGGTCAGGGGCCAAGATGGCACGCGCCCTGCGCCAGCCGCTATGGGGCCAGCAAGACACAGACCACGGCTGTCTCTGTGGGGAAGGGGACGGTCAACATTAGTCCTTGTCCAACCACACAGCCCTTCCGGATGCACAGGAGGTGGCCTGGGCTCTGCACTCACAGGCAGACTTGTCTGTCGCCCCAACCGGGTGTGCTGCCCTAAGCGTGTTTTTTACCATGTACCTGTGTTACTTTCTTTCCAAAGAAATTTCAAGCACTTCTAAGTGTCCAGCAAAAAAACTGAGAATCTTTCTCCATGCACAGAACTGTACACGGATATTCACAGAAGCGTGACTCACAACGGCCAAAATGTGGGACCAGCCCAAACGCCCACCACAGGATGAGGGGATAACAAACATGGTTACAGGAGTCAGCTTCAGAGACAAAGGAACACTGAGCCCGCTGCAGTGTGGATGGACCTTGAAGACGTACACACAGATGTGGAAGAAGTCAACACAAAGGACGCGTGTCCCTCTGATGAGAAACGTTGGAATGAGCAAATCTCTAGAAACAGAGGGGTGTCCCAGATGGGTCTCATGGTAAAGAACCCGCCTGCCTGTGCAGGAGACATAAGAGAGGAGGATTCTGTCCCTGGGTCGGGAAGATCCCCTGGAGGAGGGCAGGGCAACCCACTCCAGAGTCTTGCCTGGAGAATCGCATGGACAGAGGAGCCTGGAGGGCCAGCTCGGTCCCTAGGGTCGCAGAGGGAGGACACGACTGAAGCGACGCAGCATGCAGCACGCATAGAAATGGAGGGTGGGGTGACCACCGCTGTGGGCAGCGTTTCTTTTGGGGGTAACGACCCTGTTCTGGGATGAGGTGGTGCTGATGGCAGCACCGCTCTGCAGCTTGCATTGAGAACGCTGAAGTGTACACTTCAGAAAAGAGAATTGTGTGGCTACTGTGTGAGTTCTCGAGGACCACAAGCTAGATGGCTGGAACCACAGATCCTGGAGGCCAGAAGTCAAGGTGTTGGCAGGACCAGCCTCCCTCTAGGGACTCAAGGGCGTGCTGCCAGCCACTCCAGGATTGGCTCCTGGGGTGCGGGGAATCCTTGGCTAGCAGCCACATCACTCCAATCTCTGTCTCCATCTTCCCGTGACTTCTCTTCTCGTAAGGACACGAGTCACCTCGAATCAGAGCCTACCCTAAAGCCCTCATTTCACTTGGATTACCTCTGCAAAGACTTTATTTCCAGGTAAGGCCTCATTCCAATAGTCACGTATGGATGTGAGAGTTGGACTATAAAGAAAACTGAGCACTGAAAAATTGATTCTTTTGAACTGTGGTGCTGGAGAAGACTCTTGAGAGTCCCTGGGACTGCAAGGAGATCCAACCAGTCCACCCTAAAGGAGATCAGCCCTGAATATTCATTGGAAGGACTGATGCTGAAGCTGAAACTGCAATACTCTGGCCACCTGATGCAAAGAGCTGACTCATTGGAAAAGACCCTGATGCTGGGAGGGATTGGGGGCAGGAGGAGAAGGGGACGACAGGGGATGAGATGGCTGGATGGCATCACCAAGTCGATGGACATGAGTTTGAGCAAGCTCCAGGAGTTTGTGATGGACAAGGAGGCCTGGCGTGCTGCAGTCCATGGGGTCGCAAAGAGTTGGACACAACTGAGCGACGGAACTGAACAGGTACTGCAGGTTAGGACGTCTTTGTTGGGAGGGGGTGGCCACAGTCCGTCCCACTGCACTTGTGAATTATATCCCAGCCATTCTTGTTGTTTAGTCACTAAGTTGTGTCCGACTCTTTGCAACCCCATGGACAGAAGCTGTTGTTTTTCTAGAAAGTTTTAAACATTAAAATATAGAAAGAAAAGAATTATACCCCAGTGTAGGGGGCACGGAGCCTGAATCAGGCTGGGAAGTGACCAGTCTGGGACGAGCAGACGCGACTCTCCGCTGGGCTCCATAATAATCTCTCGAATAACGTCCGAGAACGACAGCAGTGATAACCGGATCCCTGGCCTGCCTGTTGGTCCTAGCTGCCCTGATCTCCCGGCCTTCCTGGAAGGCCCTGGCCTGGCCCTGAGCTCTGGCCCCGCCCACCCTCCTGGCCCCTGCCGGCCCCCACGCCCCACCCCAGGCCTGTCAGGCACCCACCTCCCCAACTTGTAAAGTAACAACCTGTCACACGCACAACCTCTTTGCACCCAAAATGTTCTCTGATCTGTGTAAACTGCAATTGAAGCTTCAGCGCTTGATATTATCTTTTGTTTGTGTGTCAGGGTTCTGCAGAATCTAATTAAGGCGTGTTCTCTGTGTATCCGGGGTGTTGGAACAATTCCGCGGAGCAGACAATGAAAGCTGTTGACCTGCAAGATAAACTGTGCTTACGCAGGATTTGGGGGCGGTGGGTGGGCGGCACACGGCTGCTCTTTTCTGCTGGGTACCAGCCACCCACTCGCTTGTCACCCCTGGGTGCCAGCAGCGGGGGCGTCTTCACTGGGTGGGCGTTTATCACTGCAGCGGTTTTCTGCCTGTACTTCTGTGTATACACACGGGCATACGTGTGCACACACACAGATGCACAGGCACACGGGAGGCGGCCTCCCTGGCCAGGCGACTCCTGTCTCAACAGCCCCCTGCCTGCCATGTCTTCCTGCTGTTGCTGAGTCACTTCAGTCGTGTCCGACTCTGTGTGACCCCACAGACGGAAGCCCACCAGGCTCCCCCGTCCCTGGGATTCTCCAGGCAAGAACACTGGAGTGGGCTGCCATTTCCTTCTCCAGTGTGTGAAAGTGAAAAGTGAAAATGAAGTCGCTCAGTCGTGTCCAACCCTTAGTGACCCCACGGACTGCAGCCCACCAGGCTCCTCCATCCGTGGGATTTTCCAGGCAAGAGTACTGGAGTGGCTTGCCCATTGCCTTCTCTGGCCATGTCTTGAGGTGGGCCTAATAGCCCTGATCACAGATGAGGAAGCCGAGGCCTGAGACGCCTGTGTTCAGGCGGAGAACGGAGAGTCTTGAGAGGCCTATGGATGCCAACAAGTCTGCGTCTGGGGGTGGGGGGCTGGGCCTGGGCTCGGCCCCAGTCAGGTGAGGACACACGGCCCAACCTTCAAGACAGGCCAGGCAAAACTCATCTCTCCTGGACAGACGGGGAGACCAAGGCCCGGAGAGGTCAGGGGCTTGTCTGCGACACACAGCAAGCTGGGGGCAGAGCTGCGTCCTTCCTGACCACAGCCCGGAGGCTGAAAATAAATGTTCTTGAGTTCCAGGGCAGCTTTGAGACACCCTCCACCTACGGTCCTGGCCCCCTCTGCAGGTGACCTTGGCCAGCGCCAGGCCCACTCGGACCTCAGTTACTCCCCTGGGAGGTAGAGTTGATGGGGCATCACAGCAAAGCGACCTGCCCGCCAGCCCTGCCTGACCCAGAACCCAGTGGGGCTGCGGTCTCCCTGCTAGTGTCCCAGCTCCAGGGTCGGCGGCCCTGCTTCAGCTTCTCCCTGCCCCACTCAGGACCTGCCTGCCCGCCGGTGCGCCAGACGGAGGGGTCCATTCCAGGTTGGGGGGCTTCCTTTGGGCTCCCCATCTGCAAGTTGGACCCCAGACTCTGAGAGCCCCGCGTAGAGAAAACCGGAGCCGAGGTCTGCCGAAGGCCGGGTGGGGAAAGACTCCTGGACTCCGGGCTGCAGGGGGAGGAGGCCGGCCAGGAGGCGGACACGGCGGGGACAAAGGTCTGCGGACAGCCTGAGCCCGGGATTCAGCGGAGCCGGGAACCAGTGCGGCCGTGCGCGGCGCGGTCTGCGCCCGTGTGTGCATGTGTGTAAGGGAGGCGCGGGCACGCGGCTAACGTGTGCACACGCACCCGTGTCCACCGTGTCTGTGCGCACGGAGCACCTGCCCCCCGCACCCGGCGGGGCCTCGCCGCCCGCGCGCCTTAGGAAACGCGGCAGCGCCACCTGCTGGCTCCGCTCCGGCCGCACGGAGGGCGCGCGGCGGGACACGAGGCCCCGCCCCGGTGGCCCCGCCCCCAGGCCAGGCCCCGCCCTTTGAGGCGTGGCCGCGGAGGCGGCCCCGGGACCCTGAGCCACTGGTGCCTGGGAGAGGCGGGCACCCGGGTCTGAGCTTCTGGGGGCCCGGCTAAAGTGGGGACCCCTGCGAGGATTAAATGTGCACGAGGGGCACAGCACAGCGCCCTGATATGGCCCCATTTTACAGATGCGGAAAACGTCACCCGCCAAGGTTCCGCGGGGGTGAAGGGTGGGGGCGAAGCCTGAGTGCAGTGTGCGGTCAGCCACGACCGGCAAACTGAGATGCATTTGTTAACTATTAATTAATAGTTATTTACAAGCGCCGACCCATTAGCCCTCGCATCGCTTTGCAATAGGTGTGCTGACAGCCACTCCAGGAGCCCGTGCAGAGCCCTGCCTGTATCTGCAATTGGGGGGTAGGGGTCACCCTGCCTTCCGGGCTGCAGCCAGTGCCTGACAGGAGCAGAAATTTGGGATGGTACCGGAAATGGTCAGGATTTCAGAACAAAGTCAGTAGTGTTGACCCCCCCATAAGCCTGGCTTTGCCCAGCTGTACAGTGTTGGGGGTGGCTAGAAAAGGTATTTTCTCAGGTTCTGTGCCTGCGCCCGCCTTCCCCTCCATCCCGCAAGGCAGTGCAGGATGCCAGGGACCTGTGAAGGACTGAGCAGGTCCAGGGACTAGTGGTTCAGGAGGTCTAGTGTCCAGCCTAACCCGCTGCGGGGTCCCTCCCGGTGTCCATGCCAGTCCCTGATGGGAAGTCCGAGCGCTCTGCCTGCCCAGGCCCCCACGCCCACCATCCTGCTCCAAGGGAGGGGCCTCTTGGAGAAGAAGGAGCTGCCAGGGCAGATGGTGTTGGCCCGGGTGCCAGTCCAGTTAAAGTCGCCAGAGGAGCCGGGAAGAGCCTGCTGCTGGGAAAGCCTCTGCCAAGTGCATGGCAGGCCCTGCACCTGGGGGGCGGGGGGGGTCACGCCAGGGAGACCCTGAGGGGGGCGGGGGAGGGGCAGCTGCCGGCCTGGCTCGGCGATGTCCCTGACAAGCTTGGCCTTGGGCGAGTCCCTCTGGCAGCCCTCCTTCCCCAGCCCCCCAGGCCCTGCTGTCTGAACTCCTGCACCAGCTATGTGGGCAGCCAGTCGCGCATAGCTCCATTTGTGCCCACTGGGCCCCTGACTGGCTGCACGGCTTTGGGCAGGTCGCTGCATTTCTCTGAGCCTCAATGGCATCATCTGGAAAATGGGCTGACGCCTGGGCTGGCTCTGGCTGGGGCGTGGGTCCAGAACCAGCCTCGGAGACCCTACTGCAGGAAGTCACGGCAACAGAGGCAGGTCACTGTTGTCTCACTTTGTTTACACAGCCGGCCGGCAGGCCAGTGGGCCTTCGTTTTACAGGTGGGACAACGGAGGTGCAGGCAGTGCGACTTCCCCATGGAAGCTGTAAACAGGGCTCGAAGTGGATCACCACATCCATGCTCAGGCCAGGACCCACCCCCCGACCTCTGCCCGACCTGGGGGCTGGACTCGGGACCCCGGGGGAAGGATGTCTACACAGCTCAAGGACTGTGGTGATGCTGAGCCCTTCAAGCCAGTTTACAGACAATCATCCTGAGGCTGGGCAGAGCTGGGGGAGCCTGAAGTGTGCGTGCCTCCGAAGACCACCTCAGGCTGGACATGCCATGGGCCGGACAGCCACCTGGACCCACAACCGCGTGGTACGCGGCACACACAGCCCTGAGCACTGCGTGGCCATACCCCAACACTGATGACAGGCTCCCCTCTGGGGCCCCAGAGGACAGCAGGAGCCGAGGGGGCGGGGCCTGACTTCCTCCACCCTTGCGTTCATCCCCAGTTCAGAGCGAGGAGGCCTGAGGCCAAGGGCCCAGGACAGATGTCCCTCCAGGCTGCAACCATTTGCCTGATCCTCCCCACACAGACACACATGCACACACGTTTGCACACAGGTGTGCCCAGGCTCACACCTGCCCACCCACCCACCACAGGTGTGCTTGTAGGCTGTAGGCTGAGCTAAGTAGGCTTAGCTCAGGCTAAGCAGCTAAACATACCTGCTCTCGTATGTTCAGATGCTGGGCAGACAAATGTCCACTGCAGTTGCTGGAAGGATGGAAGGATAGACAGGGAGGGAGGGACAGATGGACAGACAGATGATTGGCAGAGAGACTAAAACAAAAGCTGAGCGCCCTGCTCACACCCCCATTGTTTCCTGGTCAAGACGGGTGACTCTAAGGCCCGCTATGAACCCATTTTATAGATGAGGAAACAGAGGCAAGAGGTAGGAACTGACCGGCTCGGGGCCACACGGCGAGCTCTCAGTGATGCTCAGGACCCAGTTTCCAGGGAGGTGCCTGCCTGGCCTGAGTGATGCAGGTGGCGTTGGCACCACAGCCATGCAGCTCTCGGGTGCCGGCTCAGCACCTCCCACAGTCCGGTGTGCGGGGTCCTCCTGGCCCCGCTCAAGATGCGAGTCACTGCAGGTCAGGCCTCAGTGGCCTGGGAACCTGCCCCACCTGGCTCTCTAGACCCCCTCCCGACCTGGGCCGGACCCGAGGGGCTCAGAAGCAGCACACAGCGGGATGAAGCCCGGAACTCTCCCCGTCCACAGCGTTCACAGCGCTCGGTACTCAGAAGCTTGTAATTAAACACTTGAGTGTCATCAGATACCCCAGCACGGGGCCTGATGAATTCATCACCAGGACACAGACCCCTCGTTTTCCTCCTCCGCACCCAGCGTGCAGTGGAGGCCCTGAGCTGCGAAGTGGGGGCGATGTTGTAGAAGAGCAGATCCCACTCGCCCCACCCCGACAGGCCCCCTCCCACCCCCAGCTCTATCAGCCGCCTCCCAGGCGCCCAAGCCAGAGACAGGGGTCCTCCTGGCCCCGCTCAAGACTCGACTCCTGAGCCGCCCACCCGCCCCTGCCTTACTGTCCTGGGCTCCGAGCCCTCTCCCACCCCCAACCCCCGCCCCCGAGTCCTGTTCGGCCCACCCTGGGGGCCCGGCTGCAGCCCCTCCACCATCTCCCAAGCAGCCAGACTCATGTTCTCAAAACCTACATCTGACGACGGGACTCTTCCTCCAGAACCCCAGACTGAGCCCGAGAAAAGCTTTGGATAAACCCAAACGAAGGGGCGCCCTGCAAAATGCCTGCCTAGAGTCCCTCAGACCCGCAAAGGCCCTCAGAAGCAAGGACAGTCACAAAACAAAAGAGACGCGAGGACGGAATGTCACGTGGGATCCCAGAACAGGAAAGGGGATTAGCGGAAACAAGGAAATCTGAGTCAAGTGTGGGGTGAACTACCAGGAAGGTACCAGCCTGGGTGTCTCCGCCAGCGCCCACAGCCCACCAGATGAGGTGAGGTGTTGCAGGAGAGGGGTGGCCTGCGCGTGCCCAGGAGCCCCCCGTGCCGTCTCTGCACCTGCTCCGTAAATCTAAACTATCCTAAAATAAAAAATGTTTTAAAATGAGATAGAGTGCGTACCAGGGATCTGATTCAAGTATGGTGAAGTGTTCCTAGCTGTTTAATCTTGGTTGGGAGTGGGGGTTTCCCAGGTGGTGCTAGTGGTAAAGAACCAGAGAGCCCGCCTGCCAGCGCAGGAGAGGAAAGAGACACGGGTTCGATCCCGGTCGGGAAGACCCCCGGAGGAGGAGACTGCACCCACTCCAGTACTCTTGCCTGGAGAGTCCCACGGACAGAGGAGCCTGGCGGGCTGCAGTCCACGGGGTTGCAGAGTCGGACACGACTCAGCGACCGAGCTCGCAGTCTTGGCGGTGGGGCAACTAGCATCTGTTATATTGTTTTCTGTGTGTTTGAAATGTCTCATACTTAAACATTTAAGAAAAAACAAACCCAAATCTAATACATTACCCAGGCCTGACGCCCTCCAAAGACCCCCTTAAACTTTAGGATTAAGTGCAAAATTCTTAACCTCCTCCACAAGACTGCCCAGGACTCTCCCACCCACCACTTTACCCTGACGTCACATGAGGCCTGGCCAATCCCTAGGGCGCTGTCCTCTGACGTCACATGAGGCCTGGCCAATCCCCAGCGTTGGCCTCCATGTCACTCAGGGACAGACGCCTTCCATCTTGCCTGGTGCTGTGCCCTGGACCCGGCTGCCTGCCTGCAGCTCCAGCAGATCCAGCCTTTGTAGGGAGGGGTCGCCTCACTGGACAGCACTGGTTGTGGTGCACGAGGCTCTCCCCACCCGCAGGCCCAGGCCTGGGGGCCACCTGTGAGGCAGGCATTGTTCTCCCATTTCTGAGACGGGGAGGCCGAGGCCACCCAGTGATTATAGGGGTTTTGTCGAGACGCCAGAGTCCGTCCCGCGGACCAGCACTTTCCACCTCGCTGCCTTCCTGGCCCTGGTTTCCCACCGGTGAAGTGTTTCCGGGGCCACGAGGCCAGCCTGGGTGGAAGAAATCTCGGGGCCTGTGTGTTCTGGGCCCTGTCACCTCTCAACCCTCGGGTGAAGGACGCCATAGTAATTTGACTGGGCACCTACCATGTGCCAAGCCCTGAGTTTACAATAGCAGTGATCCAAGTCCCTGGTGGGCCTGTGTTCTGTGGGACTGACAGTACACCAGCAGGCGCGTACTGTACTGACTGGAGGCCTCTGAAGAATGCAGGAGGGCAGGGGGCTGGGAAATCACGGCAGTGAAGGGGGGTGTCCCAGGAGGCCCCCTGCAAAACCATGACCTCCTTGAGCAGGAGAGGGAGTCAAGCAACGACTCAGGGAAAAGCATCACCGGCTGGCAAGAGCAGGTGCAAAGGCCCTGCAGTGGGCGCTCCTCTGCTCTGTTTGAGAACAGCAGAAGAGCCAGGGCGGCTGCAGCAGAGTAGGGCGACTTGAGACCAGGGCCTCCTGGGTGAGAAGCCCCCCGGTGTGATACCCATGGTCCCAGGTCATACAGGACCAGGCTGCAGGGGTCTGAGGGCTAGCCGGCTGGTGGGCCCTGGATGTCCCAGGTGCCGACTGCACCAGGCTCGACCACTGTCTTCAGAAGTCTCCCTCTGGTTTAGTGAATGTACCCGGCCCCCCACCGCCCATCACAGGACTGGCAGGGAAATGAGGACTGACAGGAGGGGTGGCCAACAGTCTTCAGAGTCCGGGCAGCCCATCTCCCATCATACCAAAGGGAAACTGAGGCCCAGCGGAGACTCAGAACAAGCTGCAGGGACTAGCTCTTGGATACCCTGCTTTCCTGGCCAGGTGTGTACAGGTATGCAGTCAGGTGCATGGCTTACCTGCTGGGCAGGTGTGACACGGCACAGCCGAGTGTTCTGAGGGGAGAACCAGTCAAAGTGCCAGGCAGAGCTACAGGCCCTACGAGGCCAGCGGGTCCACCAACTGGGCTTCCAGAAAGGGAAACTGAGGCCCAGAGCGGGCCAGCCGGCTCCCAGTGCTCCAGCGCACCTCGGTCAGACGGTGCCCCGTCCTCCCGCCATGTCCCTGCAGCCTCATGACAAAAAGACGCCTGGGCCAGGGGCTGCAGCCCACCGAGGACTCACCCTGCCCCAGCCCCCAAGGAGCAATTTACCTTTCAGAGCTGGTCCAAGATATTAATTAAGATAAATCTACCTCAATTTTGAGATTCTCTTATCATGTAATTTATCAAAATTATGTTAATTATTTCTGTAGGGCAGCAAAATTATTACCTCTTTTATGTCTGATTTGTATTAATATTCATAATTTAATAATTCAGCATCCTGGCCATCTGGTCCGGGAGTGGCTCCCTTCCCTCCCTCAGTCCTCGCAGGAGCGAACCCACCACGCTGGCCGTGTCCCCGGGGCCCGGCCTCCCTGGGCCCCACACCTTCGTGAGTCCAGTTCTGTGGCCACCGCCCCCGCCAGCCCGCCCAGCCCGGGGCCCCCATGGCCTCAGCCCGCAGGATGAAGCCCAGGTACTGCGCACACACCGCCACCCCCGCTTGGCAGGTGAGCCAAGCTGAATTGACATTTTCCACACTTTGTGAGTTTTACACTGTAATTTGACATAATTAATGCCTACATTACTGCTGATAATTTAGCTAGTTAATTAAACTCGGAGGAGATAATTAAGGAAAGGCTACTGCTTGGATTGCTAATTGTTTTTGTCATTATTTCAGGGGCCGACAGCTGCCGGCTGAGTCATCCTGTTTTGTCAGCTGACGGGTCACGTGATATGGGGGGGGTCCCCTGGGGGGCCCCCCACGTCCAGGGGAGGGAGGCACGCAGCCGGCTACCTGGCTGCTGCCTGGAGCCCCGCCAAGCGCTGCTGGCTGGTCCCGCCCTCCCCTCCCCCCTCCTCCTGTTGAGGTGACAGCCACCCCCACACGGAGCACTGGGCCTGGGGTCACTCCAAGGTCAGCCTGAGCAAGCCGGGGGAGGAGGGCAGCCCTCCCAGCCCTGCATCCAAGCCCACGGGCTGACGTGCCCGGGCAGCGCCCCAGCCTTCTGCAATGGGCAGACAGAAGGGGGGACTTCCTGGGCCTGCTGGAAGTCAGCATAGATTACCCCACGTGGCGGGGAAAGACTGGAGACCTTGGGAGCAGGTGGGGGGCGGGCCTGTGCGCCCAGCTCTTTGACGTCCATCAGCAGGCGGAGCTGGGTTTGGAGAACTTCCCTGACTCTGCTCCAACCCTCCCAAGGGTGGAGAGCAGCCCACCCCCTGAGGCAGGTAGATCTGACGCCAGAGGAAGGGGGAGCCGCTGAGACACCCCCACCCGGCGGGCCACACTCCCCAACAAACCAGCAAAGTGCACAAAGCCACCTGCACACAGCACAGCACGGGGTGTAACGCCACCACTGGTGCCTCCACTTCCAGGAAAGCCAGGGCCCTGCTCCAGGTCGCACTGCAGACCCGATGCAGGCCCCAGGGAGGGCAGAGAGCACAGGGGGACGGGCTCCGAGCCCTGGGCCACGCTGCCACAGACGGGGACAGCCCCTTCGTTCCCTCAGCAGGCCCTGAGGGAGTGTGTGATCCCGTGGTTAGGGCCAGGTCCTCATCTCCGCGGTGCTCCAGTCTGGTTGGGGCACACACAGGCAAGGGGAAGAACTGCACACGTAGCTGGGCATCCTTAGGGGGCTTGACTTGGCTATCACAACATGCAAGGCAGAGGCTCAAACAATCCTTGTTTATCACCACTTGGAATAAGAAGTCTCCACATAAGAAGGTTCTAGATGGGCTAATTCAGGGCAAGGCAACAGCCGCAGGATGTTAGCAAACACCCAAGAGCCTTCCCTGTTTCTGCCCTGCCAGTCTCTGTGTGGTGACCATATCTTCCCTCATGGTCCCAAACTCGCTGCTGTGGCACTGTGAGTCCCAAGTCCCACCACACCCCAGGTGGCATCCAGCAAAGATGCGAGGGCAGTGGTATATCACATGGTCATATGATTGTCTTAACAGGAGGTTTGCAGGGAGGCCTAGAAACGTGAGCTTTTCTCCCGATGAGCCTTCTACTTCCTTTCTGCTTTTGACAAGAGCTTTAGCTTGGACCATGAGAACTGACTTTCCTCCCACAACAGAACCCCTTCGCGGAACGCTTCACCAGCTTAGATGGAAGTGCTCTGTTAGCAGATCCGCAGTGTCCTTCCCCTAGCTTTCGGGTTGGCTACCTTCACCCCAAACTCACCTCTCTCACAAGACTTATCAAAGGCCACAAGAAGCAGTCAGTTAACACTGATATTCTGAGTATTTTCCTACTATTTCCCCAGCTTTGATGAATCTGTGGTCTGGGAGCTAAGGCAGCACAGGTTAACAGCTGC
Organism: Moschus berezovskii; assembly: GCF_049115385.1. Taxonomy (NCBI): domain Eukaryota; kingdom Metazoa; phylum Chordata; class Mammalia; order Artiodactyla; family Moschidae; genus Moschus; species Moschus berezovskii. The sequence continues at coordinate 856,985 of NC_142486.1, forward strand.
ATCTAATTTTCCATGAGTTCATCATTACAATCACTAACTTCCCAACCAGAGTGCCAGGCCTTACTGCCCGCCACCCACTGGCCCTCCCACAGACAGCTCCATGTCTGATATTCTGCTAGTGGCCACACCTCCACTCCAGGAAATAAATTCCCAGTTGCCTACAAATACCAGGAAATCTGAGTAAAACAAAAAGAGGATGATTTTCCCATATGGAGCGGGTTGAATGGTGCCCCCTAAACCTCCATGTCCTCCAGGAACCTCACAGTGCAACTTTATTTGGAAATGGGGTCACTGGGGGGGCCCTGATCCTTCTATGCAGAGTACATCATGAGGAACGCTGGGCTGGAAGAAGCACAAGCTGGAATCAAGATTGCCGGGAGAAATATCAATAACCTCAGATATGCAGATGACACCACCCTTATGGCAGAAAGTGAAGAGGAACTCAAAAGCCTCTTGATGAAAGTGAAAGAGGAGAGTGAAAAGGTTGGCTTGAAGCTCAACATTCAGAAAACAAAGATCATGGCATCTGGTCCCATCACTTCATGGGAAATAGATGGGGAAACAGTGGAAACAGTGTCAGACTTTATTTTTTGGGGCTCCAAAATCACTGCAGATGCTGACTGCAGCCATGAAATTAAAAGACGCTTACTCCTTGTAAGGAAAGTTATGACCAACGTTGATAGTATATTAAAAGCAGAGACATTACTTTGCCAACCAAGGTCCGTCTAGTCAAGGCTATGGTTTTTCCCGTGGTCATGTATGGATGTGAGAGTTGGACTGTGAAGAAAGCTGAGCGCCAAAGAATTGATGCTTTTGAACTGTGGTGTTGGAGAAGACTCTTGAGAGTCCCTTGGACTGCAAGGAGATCCAACCAGTCCATTCTAAAGGAGATCAATCCTGGGTTTTCATTGGAAGGACTGATGCTAAAGCTGAAACTGCAATACTTTGGCCACCTCATGCGACAAGTTGACTCACTGGAAAAGACTCTGATGCTAGGAAAGGTTGGGGGCGGGAGGAGAAGGGGACGACAGAGAATGAGATGGCTGGATAGTATCACCGACTCTGTGGACATGAGTTTGAGTGAACTCTGGGAGTTGGTGATGGACAGGGAGGCCTGGCATGCTGTGATTCATGGGGTCGCGGAGAGTCAGACACGACTGAGCAACTGAACTGAACTGAACTGATCCTTGTGAAAGGAGGTGTCTGGACCCAGACCTGCACACCAGGCAGCGGCTGTGGGAAGGCTGGAGTGATGCAGCCACGCGCCAGAATGCCGGGGGTTGCTGGCAACACCAGGAGCTGATGAGAGCCCCGGAACAGGCCTTCCTCTCAGCCTCAGAGTGAGCCAACCCACAGACACCTTGGTTCCAGAACCGGGTACTTTTTGGCCACACCACGTGGCTTGTGGGATCTTAGTTCCCTGAGCAGGGATTGCGTCTGAGCCCTCGGCAGTGAAAGTGCAGAGTCCTAACCACTGGACTGCCAGGGAATCCCCAAATTTCTGTTTTTCAAGCTAGCAAGTAAGTGGTACTTTGTTTTCGCAGCCCTAGGAAATTCATACACCATAAGAAATCCAAAGATACGGAGGTTCTATGTGTGTACTAAGACTCTCAGTCCTGTCCGACTCTTTTGTGATCCCGTGGACTGCAGCCCGCCAGGCTTCTGTGTCCATGGGGATTCTCCAGGCAAGAACACTGGAATGGGTTGCCATGCCCTCCTCCAGGGGATCTTCCCCACCCAGGGATCGAACCCAGGTGTCCTGCATTGCAGGCGGGTTCTTTACCGTCTGAGCCTCCTAGAGCCTCCTTTATTGGGGATGAGAATGGCCATGATTGGCTTGTATGAAGTGTGACTCATTTCCTAGGGTTGGGGAGGGGACTGTATACCCTGAGCCAAGGATACCATGAGCTGCCTACCCTGGAGGGGGACATCCAGGTGAAATGGGGAAACCAGCGGGGTCTGCTCTCAGCCACATGCAGGGCCCTGGGAGTGAGCGGCGCAGGGGACACTGTGGGGACTCTGGCAGGCAGCGGGTGGGAACAGGCCCCCTGTGGGGCACTGGCCAGCAGCCACTCAGCCTGGCTCGCAGCAGCCTGGTCAGAGTGCCATTGACCCTTTGATAAGAGGGGAGGCAAGGTCTCAAAGGAGGGTGGGGCGGGGGTGGTGGGCGAGGGTGGTGTCTGCACCCCCGGAGGTGGGCAGGAATAGAGGGAAACCGAGCTGGTGCAGGTGGACGTCCTCAGCGGGCAGGCGGGGTCGTAGCGAGCCACTGAAAGGGCAGCAGCCCTGACTGCAGGACAGGGTTCAGGCCATGGCCGCGAGGGCCGGGGCGTGATGGTGAATTCTCTAGCAGCTGTGCTAAATAAAACAAGCAAGAGATCAGTCTCGATAACAAATCTTATTGAACCCACTATGTGTGAAATATCTCCATTTCAATATGTGATCAACATAAGATGCTGTCCTGTCCTTCCCGCGGGCGCAGTGTGGGAAAGCCCGCCCGCCCCTCACCCTGGGGGCGAGCCCTCCCGGGACTGGCTGCACAGCAGGTGTGACGCCCCCTCCCCCAGCCTGTCTGAGCGCCCCTCTCCCCCGGACTGGCGAACGGGGGCCTCTGTCGGAACTCAAGGCTGCAGCCCAGCTTCTTCTGCCCCAGGGAAGCCCAGCCACACTCAGGGTCACCCCTGCTGTTTGCCTACCTGCCCGCCCTCCGACCCCCAGCTCCGAGGGGCTTCCTTCCCCCGCTGTCCTAGAGACAGCATTTTCCCGCTAAGACGTCCCCGTCCCCTGTGGAGCCTCAGGCCCTGACCCCAGTCCCCTACTCGCAGAGAGGGCGGGTCCTCCCTGGGGCCAGCCCCAGAGCCAGATGCCCCCATCCCCTCTCCAGCAGGCCCTCCGCCTGCCTCAATAACCGAGAGGAGAAATGGCCCATATGGAGCCGCCACGTTGTTAAAACCACTGATGAAGTTTCACACAGCCATGCGAGAGCGGTCAGAACGGTTTTAGCTTTTTAATTTAATACGATATAATTTCAATTTGTGATGAGATAAGATGTCCTGGAGATTGCGTTCCGATTGGATTCCATCCTCACGGACTCTGGGAGGTGTCAGCGGCTGCAGGTGAGGCGTGTGTTGGGGGGACCTTCTTTACTAGCAGTGTAACGGGCCAGTGGCCACGCCATCTGTCCTCATCAGGGTCTCCAGCCCACCTGGGAGAGCCCGTCACCTGGGAATCCAGACAGGACGGCTGGGAGAGGCGCCTGGGTGGACCTGCAGAGGGGTTCCCTGGCCCCCGGACGCCAGCCTCTGCTGGGAGGGATAGGAGGTGGCACGGGGAGGCCCCGGAGTCAGAGCTCTGTTCTTGGGGGTGAGTGGGAGCCATAGCAGCCTCGGGGGGTGGGGAGGCCCCATTTGCTCGAGGCTGCACATGGAAAGGCAGCGTCCACAGCACACACAGGGTAGAAGGAGGGCCGGGACCCCCATCTTCCCGCTGCAGCCCTCCTGCAGGGCTGGGAGCCTGTTGAACGAAGGGCTGTCCATCCTGAGCTCACGTCCGCTGCCTGCACAGCGCGCTGTGGGTGCCCGGGCTCCAGAGTGCCCTGACCTGACAGCGGAGCTCTGACACCCTCTTGGGGTCTTCACGAGCCCCCATCCACTAGTGTGCACGCTCCTGGGCCCACCCCTGCAGCCATCACGGGCACGGAGAGCCCTCCCGGGGCAGGTCAGGCCCCGTGGGGAGAGAAGAGCGTGGCCCACAGGCTCCGGGAGGCCCCGCCCCTGAGCAGACCTGGCCCGACCTCTGGCACCTTCGCACTGACTCCACCAGGAAGGGCCGTGGCCAGCCCTGGGGTCAGTGGCCCAGAGGGGACTCGGGCGGGCTGGCGGAAGCCGGGTCACACCCTGCATGTGTCCCTCGAGGCCTGGGCAGCCCTTTCTTCCCAGGACCTCCGAGATGCTGAGACGTGAAAACGTGACCACAGCGGTGACCACAGAGACTCGTCTGTGGGGCGACCGTGGCTCCTGCCTGGGCCCAGCCAGACAGGGCCCTCCCCTGGGAGTCCCCAGGCAGTGCTCTGCTCCCTGCACCTCCCAGATGGGGGCTAAGGACACCCCAGAATCCAGGCCCCGCCACGCCCGCCGTGCGACCTGGCCCTCCTCCAGGACCCACCACCTTCCTGGCAAAAGCAGTGCTGCTCACCTGACTCCTCGGCCCCAAGACGGGCCTGATTCCCGAGGCCACGCCTTTGCCCCTGGCCCCCAGGGTCAGGCCCCCACCCAGCCGCCACCCCCGCCCAGCCAAGGACAGCCCTGTTGACCCCTCCTCCTCCTGCCTCTGACCCAGGGGTCCCTTCCCCCTTCTAGGGTGGGAGTGGAGATGGCTGGGGGTGGGCGCAGGGAGCCCGGGGCATCTGTGGGACGGGCCAGGCCAGCCTCAGCCGTCACAGCCCGAGGCTCCTGCCCCAAGCACACCCCGCGGGCCCCAGCCCCACAGACATGGCTGAGGGAAGCGGGTCGGGACCAGCCAGTGGGGGCTGCGGGGGTGAAGGAGGCCGCAGGGCCCCGCTGAGGTCTCCGCTGTTTACAGTTACTGGGGCCTCGTATGCGTGCTTGTCCTCCACTCCTGCCCACGGGCTGTGCTGGGAGGGGGTCCCCAGAGGGAGAAACTCTGTGACACTACAGGGGGCCCAGGGCTCCCCAGGCTGAGCGCCCTCTGGGCTCGGGAGGCAGGGCCGCCAGCTCTGTGATGCCCCAGAAACCCCAAGGCCTTGACCCCTGCCGTGTCCCTCCCTGGCTCCCTCAGGTCCAAGCAGGGCAGGAGGGGCCGCCCACCCTATGGGCAGTCTGCTCACCTGAGCCCTCGCAGCTGTCCAGCCCCAGGTGGTGCCCCCCACGGCAGTTCTGCGCCAGCCCTGGGCTCAGGCCGGCCCTGTCCTGGGGCCGGGGGACCCCCCAGCAGCATCGTGAGCCCCTCCCTGGGTGAGAAAGCTCAGGCCCAGGAAGGGCAGTAAGTGGGCCAGAGTCACATCCCAAGAGGCAGGCCTCACTCACTCACCCACGAGTGCTGAGCTCACTCACATGCCGGGCACGGTTCTGGGTCTGGGATGCAGCCCCGCTCCCTGACTCGAGGACGTGGAACGTCCACCTTAGGAGACAAAACACTTAAACCAGGGTGACCTCCAAAGGCCCCAAATGGGCCAAAGTGGTGGGCAGCCGGGGGCTCAGGGAGCCTCTTAGAGGAGAGCCCTGTCTTGGAGCCAGGCTTGTGGAGGATGGGCTCCAGGCCTGGGGCGGTCAGGGCCTGCTGCACGTCTGCCCAGGGGTAGGCCGGGGCGGCAGAACCTCCAGCGGCAGCAAAAAGGAGGCCAGGCTGGAGGCTTCCAGTGGGCTCGGGGTCCAGCAGACAGGAGCCCCTGCTGGGTCACCTCCCCTTCCTCCTGCAGCCACGCCCGCCCCCTCCCCACCCTGAGCTCCCCTCACACCCCGGACCCTCCACACAGCCAGGCCTTGGTACGAGCTTCGCCTCTGCCCTGAAAGTCCGTTGGTGAGGCCCCACGAGGGCCCCCGGGGAACAGCCCACTCCAAACACACAGTCCACCACCGTGTCCAACGATGGAAACACGGCTCCTCCAGGCCACGTCTGGGAAGAGAAAGGCCCTACTGAGCGCCTCCAGTATACACAGATGGATCTCAAAGTCCCAGGAGCTGCCCAGTAGATGTGGGCTTGGGTCCAGCTAAGCCTCCCGCTCAGCTCTGTGCCCTCTGCACACTGCTGTGCCCACTCTCGTCTGGGCTGCGGGCCCCTTGCCATTGTTGGGGACCCCTGGGGCGGGAGCACCAGCTGATTCGCCTCCAAGTTGGGGGGCCGCAGTGAAGCCGGGACCCACCTATATGCCTCGAGGGTGGTCCCTGTGGCCCCTCCCGCCCTGCCCCCGACAGAATGCACATTGTATGACCTGGTAACTCCTTGGCCCCCAAGGACACCGCCATGCTTGACCTGCCATGACCGGGCGCTGGCCCCTGGGTGGACAGCAAGCACAGCCTGCCAGCAGCTCAGACCCTGGGTTGTGACTGCCCGTAGGGGCTCTGCTACCTTGAGCCCCCAGCACCCCCAGGGGGGCCTCCGGGGCCCCAAGGAGGAGCCATGATGGACAGCAGCCCCTCTCCCTGGGCAGGGGTGCCTCTGAGGTGCGTGTTCCCAGCAGGGCTGGACAACCTCACACATGCCCGGAGGAACCCTTCCCACCCCATCTTGTGACGCCCTGTGCACCTGCCCACCCGGGCTCCCGGGCCACGTGGAGGGCACTGCCACAGGAGTGCTGGAGCCGGCCGCAGGGTCCAGCTGCAGGCGGTGCCTGGCTTGCTGTGTGACTCCGGGGGGCTGGCCTCACCGCTCTGAGCCCTTCTCCTTGTCAGTCAAGTGGACCTACGGGCTCTGTTGAGCGGCCCTCGGCCTCCCCCTGGTGGTGAAGAGGCCGCACTGCCGCAGGGGCCCGCGGGGGAGGATGGCCTGGGGGCTTGGCGTTCAGGCAGGGTCAGGCTGACAGCCCTGGCGCCCTTCCCGGTCCTCCTTCTAACATGCGAGGGCCTAGGCCTCTGCTCAGAGCCACCATGGTGCCCAGAGCCTGCGGAGGGATGTCAGGCTACCCTACCTGGCCGAGTCCCTGACCGCCCAGGGCTGTCCACAGCCCCCCGTCACCCTGCCCTGCAGCGGGATCTGGCTGCGATGGGGTGGGGGGGGGGGCGGCAGGAAGTCTCTGAACCCCTCCACCGTCACTGCTGGGCTAGGCTCAGCCCCGTGACCCCATCAACCTCACCGGGAACACGCAGCCCATCGCTACCAAAGGCTCAGGGAGGGCAGGGCCCTGGCCCAAGGCCACAGGGCTGAGCAGCACAGCTGTGACCAGGAGTCCACCTCCACACCAGGCAGCCCCCTGCCCTGTCAGGTCACATCCTGACCGCGGGTCCCCAGACCCCAGCAGAGACCCCCCACAGCCCATGAGGACAGAGAGCTGAGAGCCGGTGGGCCCAGCACACTCAGACAGGCCTCCCATCCCCACGGGCACCCACGGGGTCCTGACACCACCTGTCGCCAGGTGGGGGAGTGTGGGTGCTTTCATGTTGCCAAGGGGCTCTGGGGCCGGACCACCATGGTGGGCTCCGCGGTGGCTGCAGACCCCACAGGAAGATATGGCTGTAACCCGGTGTGCCAGGCTGGGAGGCTGAGCCCTGGGAGGGAAGGTGACTGCAGTCCAGGGGGCCGGGTTGGCGCCTCTGAAGGCGCAGGTCTGGGCCACGAGGAAGCTCTGCTCCCTAAGGGCTTACCCGCACGACCACAGCCCCCTCACCCAGTGTTGGGCAGGGCAACCGGCTCCCTTGCTGGATACCAGGAACGCGGTTCACAGGGGCCCAGTCAACCTCCATCTCAAAGGTCAAAGTCACAGATCTAGACAGGGATCCCCAAGAAGGGGGTGGGGGCCAGCCCCCAGTGTGGTTTGTAGAGACCCTGCCCTACCCTGGCTCCTGGGAGGCTCACGTCTAGTCTGTCCACGCAGCCAGACCAGGAAGCAGCCAGCAGCCCCACCCCAGAGGGCCCAGGCCGGGTCCAGAGAGGCAGCGAGTGCCTGAAGCCAGAGGCCCGTCCACGCGGCGGCAGAGGTGGACAGTGGCTGAGACCTCCAGGCTGCCAGGAGCTCGGGGCCTGACAGAACACACAGCCCAGGCCTCGTGTCAGTTTCTTTATTGAGGCGCCCCGGACCCCTTAGAGAGGGCAGCGTGGGTCCCACCCTGCCTGCAGGCGAGGGTTCTACAGCGCCGCCAGGCAGCTACTCGGGGGTCCTGCTCCGGCTCTTGGGGGACCAGATGCTGGACAAGCGGAACCTGGGCTTCTTCCTCTGCTCCTCGCCGCTCCTCTGCAGGTCTGAGGGCGGACACGGGGCCTTGTTCACCCACCTGGAAGCTGACTCCCCACCCGCGGGGCTTCCCGGGGCCCCAGGAGAGCCCACCCACCGCCCTCCCCAGGGGGACGCGCAGAGCGCCTGCCCCCAAAGCACCCGCCTGGCTGGGCGCATCTGGGGAACGAGGCTTCCCCTCGCCCCAACCACGGAGCCCCTCAAGCCCGGGGGACTCAGGGTGAGCCTTCCTGACCCCGCCGCTGAAGCCCCACAGGCCGGCCCGCCCCCGCCCACGGGCCCCGCCCCCAGGCCCCGCCCATGGACCCCGGACCCCCGCCCACGGGTGCCGCCCCGCCCACAAGCCCCCCCCGCCCCCGGCCCCGCCCCCACGGGTCCCACCCCGCCCACAAGCCCAGGCCCCGCCCACGGGTCCCGCCCCGCCCAGAGTCCCCGCCCCGTCAAGGCCCCGCCCCCACGGGTCCCGCTCCGCCCACAAGCCCCCGCCCCGCCCCCACGGCCCCGCCCCCAGTCACCCAGCTTCTGGATCATGCTCTGCAGCACCTCGTCCTCCTCCTGCTCCCTGAAATGGAGCGGCCGTGAGGGCTGCGGGTGCGAGCGGCCGTGAGGGCTGCGGGTGCGGGCGCCCTCACCGCCCGACCTCACCAGCCCTCTCACCACCTGCCCGCGGGCCACACCACGGAACCACCCTCTCCCGCCTCGTGCAGGTCCCCGCCTCTCGGCCAGGCAGGACCTGGGACAGCGACCCGGGGCCTCACTGGGGGAGACCCTGCGAGCTGGGCTGCCTGGCAGGGCCCACCCTCAGCCTCGGGCCCCACCTGCAAAATGCACAGGGTGGGTCTCCTCCGGCTGATCGGGAGGGCAGGTCCTGGGCCCCCTCACCCGGACCCCCCGGATCCCCCTCACCGGGAACCCCCAGACTCCCCTCACTCGGACTCCCGGACCCCTCACCTGAGCCGGTCCTCATCCAGGAAGTCAATGATGTCGCTGCGGTTGTTGACCGTGTCCACGTACTGGTCCAGCAAATCCTGCTCCCGCTGCCGGTCCTGGGGGGACTTCAAACCCTCTGCGGGGACAGCTGGCGTCAACGGAGCCCTGTGGTCCCCACCCTCCTCAGGGACACGGTGACCCCACTCCCCAAGGGTCAGGCGCCTCCCCCAGCGGAGAAGGGGGGTCGCCGGGCCGCGAGGGGCAGCGCTGGCTGAGGGAGCGAACGAAGAGCGCCTGAACGGGAGGCGGGCGCTGCAGGCCCCTCGCGGCTGTCAAGGCCACGCACACGATCCGGCGGGCTCGGGGCACCACGCAGGGGGCCTGCCAGGACCCGAGCCCCCGCCCAGCACTGAGCCGCGGAGACCACGACGCCGACAGACTCGTCAGCTGCTCCCGGCACGCCCCGGACAACCCTCACCACCGCCGAAGGACGGCTGCTAGAATCGCCCCCACTTTCCAGGAATGAAGCCCAGGCAGAGGCTGAGGGGCTCACCCTGGCAGCCAGCCCGAGGGCCGGGGGAAGCCCGCCCCCGAGCCCCGCAGCCCCGCCCCGCGCCGCCGGGTGGACGCACCCGGCTTGGCCATCAGCCGGCGCAGCTCCCCCTCCAGGTCCAGCTGCCGCTCCTCCAGACGCTGGTCCCTGGCCCTGCCGGGGGAGCGAGGCTGTGAGCCCAGCTGCCGCGGGCCGCACAGCCGCCCGTGAGCACGCCCACAAGCACCCCGTAAGCGAACCCGTGAGCATGCCCACGAGCACGCATGTGTGGACGCTGGTAAGCACGCCCATGTGTGCTCCCGTGCACGTTCACGGAGAGGGCCCCTCCCGGGGGCCACGGCCACACACTCACTTGTACATCAGCTCCGACTCCAGCCTCAACAGCAGCTGCTTCTCGTGGACGAGCCGGAACCAGTCCACCATGAGGGCGTCTTCTGAGTCATCTACAGAGAGGCAGGGTCACGGTGCTGGGCGGGGAGGGGGAGGGGGCCCGACGGGGAGGGGGAGGGGCCTGACGGGGGAGGGGGAGGGGCCCTGACGGGGGAGGGGCCCGACGGGGGAGGGGGAGGGGCCTGACGGGGGGAGGGGGAGGGGGCCCGACGGGGAGGGGGAGGGGGCCCGACGGGGAGGGGGAGGGGGAAGGGCCTGATGGGGGGAGGGGGAGGGGGCCTGACGGGGGAGGGGGAGGGGAGGGGGCCTGACGGGGGAGGGGGCCTGACGGGGGAGGGGGAGGGGGCCTGACGGGGGAGGGGGAGGGGGCCTGACGGGGGAGGGGGAGGGGGCCCGACCCGGGGGGTGGGGGTGCTCACCCCCCTCGGCGGCTCGCAGGCGCTTCTCCAGCTCCACACCCCGGAGCTCCAGGGCATCCAGCTGCCTCTCGATGTCCTGCACCTGCTGCTGGATCTCGGGCGGCACGTAGTCAGGGTGCAGCTGGAGATGAGGGGTGGTGAGAGCTGGGGGGCGGCCGTGGGCCCCGGGGCTGAGCTCCTCACCCACCCGCACCCCAGCCCACTCACCCTGACTGGGGAGGTTGCTGACTTGGCAGGTGGAGCGGCTATGCCGGCTGGGCCTGGGGGCCTCCCTGGGAAGGGGCAAGATGAGCCTCTTCAGGCACCAGGCCCAGCATGACCCAGACATGGTCTGCAGTGGGACCCACCCAGTCCTGCCCCCCACGACGCCCTGGCATCCTGGTATGCCTGCCATGCCCAGCAGCCCCTGATGGTGCCCAAAGAGTGCGACCTGGCAGACACATCCCAGGAGACCCTGTGCCCACCCGGGCCCTGCCCTCCTCCAGGTCTGCAGCACGGACACCCTGCCAGCACCCCAGCCACCCTTCCCACAAGATGCCAGGAGCAAACGCCCCATTGCTGCCAGGGTGACTCATGCTCTAGGAGGTAGGCAGGGCCTCAATCCCATCCTGCTATCCCTTCACGTGGGAAGGCCTGGCGCCCAGCCTAGACCCTCCAGACCTCCAGCCCCACCTCAGATACACAGAGCCCGGGCACCTCCAGGTGTGCTCACCTCTGCTGGCACTGGAGGCTTGTCTTCCTCCATTCTAGGCTTCAAGAGCTCCTACGCATCCTCCAAAGCCCCACAGGGCATGTCCTCCAAAGGAGCCCCCTCCAGCTGCACCCCAAGCAGGAACACGGTGTGCCCTGGACTCACCTGGTTTGCCGTGGGGAGGACCTTTCTTCTCCTTCTGGCTCTGGGCAGAGCCTTCCTTCCTCGACGGTTCAAGCTGCAGCCAGTCGCCAGAAACATCCAGGCTGGCTGGGACGGCCAGCTTCCTGCCAGGGGATGCAGACGCAGACGCGGCTGCCCACGGTGGGGAAGAGCCACATGTCAGGCCGGTAGGCCCAGGCCCTCCCCCTCCTGCCTTCCTGAGCTGGGCCCCTTTGGTGGGGCGCCCACACGGGTGTCAGGCCACGATCCATGTCTGCCCAGCTGGCCATGTCCAAGCGAGGGGAAAGAGACAGAAGGCTGGCCCTTGAGAGCACAGGGGACCTGCTCGGGGAGGCAGAGCATGGCTGGGAGCAGACACACACAGTCACGCCTCACACACGCCCGCCCACCTGCCAGGACCATCAGCTGCTCTGCCCGAGGAAAGGGCCCGCTAGACTGGGGCTGCCTGTGGAGGAGGGTTGGGGGCCTCTGGCCGGCAGTACCTGGGAGGCTGGCCCCAGGGCCGGCTGCACCTGGCGTCCTGTCCACCCGCACAGAGGTCAGCGTGATGCGGATGCCCCCCTTGGAGCTGCCGGACGCCTTCCCGGCTACGTCACCTGCCCTGGGCTCTCCCAGGACCTGAGGTTCCTTCAGCTCCAGGGCCCTGGGCAGAGGCAGGAGGTCAGTGGAGGGAGACAGGCCTCCCTGCACCCGTGCAAGCAAGCCTGGGCACGCGTGCAGGCTCTTGGCCCTGATGGGCTCATCTCCTGGAGCACAGGTGTGAGTGTGTGCTCAGGTGCACACAGCTGACACACACATGGGCCCCCCCGCCCGGAGCGTGGATGAGGACGGGTCCCCGCGGCTCACACAGGGAGGCCGCCCCACACCGCGGGCCTGCAGCGGCCCCCTCTCCCTCCCCGCCCCTCTCTGCCAAGCCTGCAGTGAGTGCGGGTCCTTGGTTAGCCCTGGGGCAACGCACCTCGGGTACTCTCATTCCCCAGGGCCTCCAGGCTGGCTCAGTGAGGATCCGAGGGTCCTGGTGGACCCTTCCTGGAGCTGCCTGACCCCCTGAGTCCAGCGGCCCGAGGGCACGTAGCCTGCCCACTCAGGCTTCTGCTTCCACAGCTGACCCGCATGGGCCAATGACACACAGCCCTGCCATGGGTGCCAAATGGCCGCCATGTGGCTGGCCTGTGAGAAGCACCTGCTGTATGCCGCCTGGTGCCCGCCCTGGCTGCAGCGCGGGGGAGGCTCGGCGCCCCAGGGGGGCCTGCCGCACACACCTGTCAGCGGGGCTCTTCTCCACGGGCTTCAGGCGGGCCCTCCACCCCGCCGGCTGTTCCTCCGGCCTGTCCTGGGGGCTGGTGCCCAGGCCTGGGTGGGAGAAAGCGGTCTGCTGGGAAAGGCTGCCCCTCCCGCTCCTCCCACTGCCCCACCTTCGGGTGCCCCCGCGGCCAGCCTGGCTCCTGGGAAGGGGCGCTCCCTGTGAGAACTGCTGGGAAGGACTCCCCCGTGTGCTGTGTGCCCTGCCCGCTTCTCCTGCTGCCAAACAGGGCGCGTGAGCCCCAGGGACTCTGCGGGTGTGGGGTGACCGTCTGCAGGCCTCCTCAGCTCCGGGCAGAGTGGCCTTCGGGCCAGGGGCTCAGCCACAACAGAGTGGGAAGAATATTTTGGATCCTGCATTTTCTGAGCCGCCCTGTGACCCCACTGGTACCCTCAGGGGCAGAGCCCCAGAGCCCAGAAAAAGCCAAGTCCACGGTCCTGCAGCAAAGTGCCTGCAACGCTGGCCCTGGAGCACGAGGCCAGGGCAGTCCGGGGGCATCACGGCCTTTGGAGAACAGGGCCCCGTGGCCTGTTCTGGGCAGTGATGAGGGACACATGGACCGTGGGTGCACCCCCCACAGGAGGGGGACCCTGCCATCACCACAGAGCAGCAGGGCTGCAGGCTGGGACAGCGGGTGGTCGCCCCCCAGACGGGCCCCCAGGAGCTGGGCTGTGAAACAGGACCGCAGGTCAGGAAAAGAGCAGCCACAACATGGCGGCAGGCTGGGCACGGGGACCCCGCCACCCCCACAGCCCGGCCCTCACCCACCCTCATTGGAGGGTTCTTACCCTTGGCCAGCGGGGCCTCTGGCTTCAGCCTGGGGCCAGCACTGGCCCCAATGCCCACTGAGGAGGCAGCCGGACCCTTCCTGGCCTCCTGGAACGGCCGTGTGGCACTGCCCACACCCGGGGCGGCGGGCGGCCCCGTACTCGCAGGGGGGCTGAGGTTCTGCGGGGACGCAGGCTGTGATGCCCTGGCTGGCAGACTGGCTCCGGGCCCCTCGGATCTGGGATGGGAGCTGGGAGCGGAGGCGGCGGTGGTGGGAGGCCTGTGGTGGGGGGCATGGGTATCAGCAGGGGTGGCAGCCCCCGTGACCCCCAGGAAGTAAGCAGCCCCTCGTCTCCCTGAGACGCTTCCCAAGGCCCACCCTCCTGAGGGGCGCCCTCCTGAGGCCCACCCTCCTGAGGGCCGCTGCAGGTGTGGGTGTCGCATCTGGCCCTGGTGCGCATCACCCTCCTGTGAGCTCTGGGGTCAACTGGCACTGAACACCGAGGTACCATGCGCAGGGCGTGGGAGCGGGCGCAGCCCCCAGACCTCCCTCCCTGACCCCCCGGCCTCCCAGAGCAGCCGGCTGCACGGCGGAGCCTGCGCTCCAGCCTGAGCGACACGCACGAGGCCTGCCCAGGGCCACCGTGTCCCCAGGGGCGCACGCATGCAAGAAGTGGGACCCCAGGCCCCTTGGGCAAGCCCGTTCTCTCCCCTGGTCCCCCCAGACTGGGCTTCCCGCAGGGAGCATCCCAGGGGTGCTCACACAGCCTCAGCCCCCGAGAGCTCTGGACACCCCTCAGTGCTGCGGCGGCAGGGGGTCTGCCTGCCCGTGCCCACCCTGGGAGGCCCTTGCACCCGCCGGCATCAGCAGTTCTGAGCCAGGAGCGCCCCCAATGGGAGGGGCAGCTCTGGAGTGGTTGCAGCCTTGTCGCCAGCTTGGCGTGGACCCTCCAGCGTGTACTGGGCACCATGGTATCCCCCATTTTCCCATCCCCCCAGGGGCTCAGGGCGTGACCTTATTTGGAAACAGGCTCTTTGCAGGTGAGATCAAGCTAGGACTCGCTCATCCTGGATGGGGGGGCCCTGACACCAAAGACAAGAGGGAAAAGGAGAGAAGGAGAGCACAGATGGACAGACAGCAGCCCGTGAAGACAGCAGGGACGAGCCAGGGGCCGCGGGCGCCCCCAAGCCAGACGGGGCGAGGGAGCCCCTGCGAGCCTGTGTTGGGGCACGGCCCTGCCCACCACCTCTGGAGCTTGGGCCCAGGGTCTCCAGCTCTGTGAAGGAACAACGCCTGCAGTTGCAGCCACCCGGGCCCCGCTTGTCCAGCAGCCCCGGGACGTGAGTGCGGAGACCCGCCTCTGCCCACCAGCCCCTGCCCTGGGTCCCCTCGCGCCAACAGCGGGGGCCGTGCTCAGTCCCCGAGGCTCAGACCACCTGGGGCCCTGGCCCATCGACCATGCAGTGTCCTCTGAGCGTGGGCAGGCCCCCCGCAAGCGCGCAGCCAGCTCTGCAGGGCCAGCCGCGGCCCCTGCCTGCGGCCACCAGGCCCTCCGCAGCCGGTTCAGTACCCACACCCCCCAGTCAGGAAACAGGCTGGGGACAGGCAGCCCCAGCGCCACACGCCAGGCAGGGCCGGAGCCCCAAGCACCTCCCCAGCTGCCCCGACCCTGCCAGGCCCCAGGCCCCTCCTGCACCCACCTGCCAGGCGCCCCGAGCTCCGGGAGGGCCTTGCGGAGGAAGCTCAGTGCCTGCTCCCTGCGACCATCCCTGGAAGGCGCATCTAGGGCAGCCAGGCCAGGGTCGGGGGTGGCTCCGGGGGTCTGGAAGAACCGCTCCCGGGCCTGTTGGGTCTTAGAGGATGACGGGGTCCAGGCCGGAGTGCTTGCTGGCACTGGAGACGCCGGCCTAGAACTGAGCTTGGTCTGGGGGGCTGCGACTCGGGGCGTGGCCCAGCCTTGCGCTGTGGCCGGGTGGGGCTCTGGGGCACACGGGGTCCCGATGGGCCGGGGGCTGCCTGCTGGTGACGGCCATACCACCAGGGAGCTGCTGGTCACGCGAGTTCTGGCTTCACCCCCTGCAGGGCCTGCCACAAGCCTAGGCGCAGCTGGGCTCCCCGCGGGGACTCGGGATGAGGCAGGGGCTGGCGGGTCCACTGCAGCTGGAGCAGAACCTCTGGCAGACACGCTGCTCGCTGCGGGGTCCCAGCCAGGCAGCCTGGCCTTTGGCCCAGCGTCTCTCTGTCCATTGGCCTCCCGCGTCTTCCTCAGGCCTCCAGGGGTCTCCGAGTCCGTGGACAAGGCTCCAGGCCGCCTGGAGGCCAGGCTGGGCAGCGTGGGGCTGGCAGAGGCGGTTTCGGGGTGGTGGCTGGAGCAGACGAAGACGCCGGGCTCTCCTGTGGCCCTGTAGGCCCCCGAGTGCAGCGTGCTGGAGCACTGCTTACACCTGGGTGGGGGAGACCGGGGGAGACTCCAACCACACGTGTGCTCATCCCTTCCTCCCCAGAGCACACCCATGTGCATCCCGTGTCCCCTCGTGTGGCCGGCGAGTCACTCAACAAACACCCATCCCCTAAGCATTGTGAGGCAGTCTCCCCCAAGGCCCTCGTTAGGGCTGCGGACACCCTGGGAAGTGCCTGTACCCATCAGCAAGCACACGGATGCACGGATGCACACAGGCGCACATACGTGCACACGGGCATGCACACGCACGCACACACGTGCACACAGGCACTCACACGCATGCGCACATGCGAGCACACGGGCACACACGCATGCGCACACGCGAGCACACGGGCACGCACACGCATGCGCACACACGAGCACACGGGCACGCACACGCATGCGCACGCCCACCTGAAGCAGCCGCGGTGGTACAGCCTCCCGTCCGCCAGGTGGCGCTGCATGAGGTGCACGTGCTGCCCGCAGACGCCGCAGGTGCTGCTGAGGGAGCCCCCCGCGGCCTGGCCCTGGGGGTGGGTGCCACTGAGCTGCCCGCCCCACACCCCCCTCACACCCAGCCCGCCCAGCCAGTTTACAGACCGAGGCCCCGGAGGAGGCTCATGCCTGGACTCTGCTCAGGGTCTCCAGCCTGGCCCAAGGGGAGAGGGGCTGGGGGCTGATGATGATCAGGACAGGTTCCAGCACCTCCTGTTCCCACCCCAACGTGCAGAAATCCAACCCAATTCCCCGCGCCCCGGGCGGGGAAGCCTGGAGTGACCACCCTACCCCATCCCGTCTCCACCTCATCTTGCAGGGCTGGCCTGGGAGCAAAGGACACACTGTGCATCCTCCGGGCCCACCAGTCAGGGGAGGGGCTGAGGCGAAGCAGCTGCCTGCAGCCTGCTGGGCCTGTGGGGCCTCCCTGGCCTCCATTTACCCATCTGTACAGTGGGCATCACACCCCCACCATCACACAGCACTGAAGGAGCTCAGGGGGCCAGTCTGGGGGGCAGCTGGGGCCACGTCTGGGCCCCAAGGGGACCTCCCCATCCCGGGCACACTCAGGCCCCAGAGCTCTGCTGGGGGGAAGCTGACAGAGAACCCGTGAACCAGAGCGAGGGGCTGGGCGCTTACAGCCTTCCACGGGGTGCCCTCCGTGCCCGCATCCTTCCGCTGGATGGTGCGGTTGGTGCTGACCGGAGACAGCGGCTGTCCCCGGGCCGGGCCAGGCGCGGACTGGGCAGGCTGGGACGGGGCCTTCTTTCCGTACGGTTCCTCACTGGTGTCGGACGGCGGCCTTTTGACACCGGCCGTGCGCTCAGCTGGCATGAGACACGGGGTCAGGGCCCAGGCCCCGCACGCTGGCTCTGAGAGTCCAGCCTCCCCCCGCCCCAGTGTGGTTCCCTGGAGGTGCCAGTGCCAGCTTGGGAGCTGGGGTGGGGGGCATGGGCGGGGGCCGGGGTGGGGGCGGCCCCGACCGCTTCCACTCGCAGCAGGGTCTGGCCTCCCCCCTTCCCCTGCCTCCCCCCTCCCCTCCCCGAGAGCCCTGCTCTGCGGTCAGCGAAAAGGGACTTTCTGGTTCCCCACTGAGTGGGGCTCTAGGGCAGGCTGGCCCTGAGCCCAGAGCGATCCGGGGATTTCTGAGCCTGGGTGAGGCGAGGCGTGGTGGGAGGTGGGGGGACTGCTGCACAAAGTGGCTGGAGTAACATCCCCCCGGCCACCCCCTCCCCTGTCCAGCCTGCTCGCAGCCGCACCCTGCCAGGGCCAGCAGACCGTCAGCACCAAACAGGGGGTTTCTGCGTCAGGCCTGAGAGCCTACGTGGGGCTGGCCACGCCGCCAAGGCGAGAACTGTGGGAGCAGACCCCAGGGGTGCAGACAGGCAGATCCAGGCCCGGAGGGGAACGGGGGAGCTGGGTGTGTCTGCCCGCAGACAGGGAGGGGCATGGCTGAGCCTGTGTCCGTGGGGCTGCGGGAGGCCTGGGCGGGGCGGGGCGGGCACTCACCGGGGGCACCCCTCTGAAAGTAGTTGTAATACTGTGACACGTAGGTCAGGATGCTCAGCCGGTCGGGCACCTTCAGGGCCACCATGTCCTCGGCGTCCAGCAGGGCTGGGATGCCCAGCTGCTCCTCCGCCACGCGGAAGGCCTGAGGGAGGGTGGTGGTCAGTGGGGGACCGGGAGACCCCACCCTTCCTCAGTCAGGCCACCAACTCCCCCCGAAGGAGGTAGAGGGGCCCGAGACAGCAGAAATGCCTGGAGCCCAGAAAGGTCTGGTTCCAGTTCGCAGTCTGCTCTGCCTGCATGGGCTCCTTGGCCTCGGTTTACCCGTCTGTACAATGGGGATCACACCCCAACGACAGGCTTGAAGGAGGCAGGGGCCGGTCCGGGCCCTGGTCCTCAGGGACTCCAGCCCGTCACCGTGGAGACCCCTCAATGGTCCCCCACCCCCGAATCTGTGCGCCTTGGCTGACACGGGCCTTACAGGTCAGGGGGCAGCTTTCTCCATGGGAGAAGCACTCCCCAGGCCAACGGGGACCCGTGTCCTAGGAGTCAAAGCCGGGGGGGGCGGGAGGGGCACTGGCGGCAGGGGCTCCCCACTGGCCGCAGCGTCTGCGTCTCCCCGCCCCGCCCGGGGCTGCCTCCCCTGCCCGGCTCTGTGCCGTGGGGGCTCTTGCTGCCTCCCCGCTCCTGCCCGCCCAGCGGGCTCCAGCCTTTCCACTCCATTGCTCCCCTAAACTACCACGACTCCCTCAGTCTCTGTACATCCAAGAGGCTCCTGGGCCCGCAGACCTGCAGCCCCCCAGCAGTGACGGCCCCTCCACGCCGGATACAGAGGCCTCCCATCGCCTCTAACTCCTTCAAAACACAGGCGGGATCTGGCTCCTCCAGCTGCCCCTTGCCCTGCATAGACCCTGTGGCACCAGGGGCAGCTCCCAGCACAACAGCCTTCAGAGAAGAAGCCAAGTTCTATCCACACCCCAGGCTGCCCGCCGCTCCGGCTCCTCTGTCTGTTCCAGTCCCCCCTTTCTTTTCCGGCCTCCCCTCCAGGTCTGTTCCAGCCTCCTCCTCCCTCGGTCCCTGCCGTGACCCGCCTGCTGTTTCCAAGCAGGGCGCCCTCCAGCCCCAGAGCCTCACCTCCACAGCCCCCTCCCGGCCTCACCCAGCGAGGCGCCCCCGTCCCCTCACCACGCCGCGCACCCCTGCACACGCTCCCCGTGGTCAGGCAGTCTAACCACCCTGCCACAGTGGGCGTATCCCATTCCAAGCCATCCACGCGTGGCTGGTGAAGGTCTGAAATGTGGTCAGTGCTGCTGAGGAACTGAAAATGCCGTTTCATTTCATCTTGATTAAGTTACGTTTAAATTCCCATCACCTGCGCCGAGTGGCGGCTGCATCTGGGCCGGGCCCGCAGGGGAGTGCGGTGAGCACGGGCCGGCACCCTGGGCATCAGCAGGCAGTCAGAAGCTCGCTGAGCAGCAGAGATGCTGAGGCTGGCTGGGAGGGGTCCACAGTGGGAGGGCCAGGAAGCAGTTGAGGCCATTAGCCTGAGAGCAGGCCCGTCCCAGAACCCCTGGAGCCCCGTCCCGCCTGCTCGCCCTCCTCTGCCGCGGTGGGAAGAGGGTCCAGGAGGAGGGACCAAGAGGGCCTGGCTGCAAGATCAGGGGCTGCTCTGGGAGCGGGCTCGCCCCTTCCCTGACCGCCTGCGGGCAGCAGCGACTCTGAAGCGGCCCCTGGGGACGTTGCCCGTGAGGGTCGCTGGGACACGGGCCGGGGAGGCATGAGCGGGCACTCACCAGCTTGTTATTCTCATAAACGTTCTCCTTCCTGAGAGCATCGAAGTTTCTGGAAAATAAGAACACTGGTGTTCAAAGCAGCTCAGGGTCCAAGAACGGAGGGGCCAGCAGGGCCTGGGGGAAGGGGGAACCGAGGCCGGGGTGGGCAGGGAAGGAACCAGGCTGCACGGTGACCACTAGGAGGGCAGGGCTGGGTGGCAGGCTGCAGGCTCCAGCCCCGCTCTGGCCCAGGAGGCCGTCCAGCACCTCTGCCGACCCGGCCCCTGCAGCCCACACAGGCCCCCAGCTGCAACTGTCACCTCTCACCCTGCAGAGGCCGCACCCGATCACCGCGCCACCCATAGGTGTGGCTGGAAGCAGGCCTGGGGCGGCAGAGCGGTCAGCCTGGCCAGGACCCCGCTCAGGGAGGGCGGTCAGCCCCCGGCAGGGAGCTGGGGGTCCCAAGAGGCCAGCATCCTGGAGCGAGTGGCTCCATGGACAGAGGTGCACACAGCCCAGTGGTCAGGGCAGGCCGGGCCCCGGGCCAGTTCTGGGCTCCTCTCCCTCCCTGTACGAACCCGGCGCCACCTGTGAGCGCTGCTGTCCTTGGTTCCGTACAGACACTCCCCCGCATCTGCACACGCCATCAACGCCCCCTCACAGACAGGGACGCGGCACACAGAGGCTCCCCAAGGGCCACAGAGCAGGACGACAGGACCAGAGGAAGGTTGAGGCCCCAGAGTCCTGGCGTTTGAGGTTCACACGTGCCTGCCAGGTGCCCAGCCGTCCTCCTAAGGGGGCAGACCCTCCAGGCTGAGCATGTCGGAGCCCCCACACCCACCCTGCACTTTGCTGCGAGTGTGCAGGGGACCCAGGCCCGACCTGGAGAGGCCGAGGCACAGAGGTCGCTCTGGAAGGGGAGAAGCCTGGTGCCAGCTCCAGGCCGGGCCTGGGACTCTACGCAGCACCGCACGGCACCCCTGGGAGGTCGGTCCGAGCAGAAGACACAGTCGGGCCCCGGCAGGCAGCCGGCCAGGGCCTGACGCTCATCTGGGCAGCCCGATGCCTCCAGGAGGCCTGGTCACATATGGGTCCGTCTGTCTGTCCACATGCTGGGCGGCAGCCTCGCCACTTTGGGGTGCACTGCTCTGGAAGCCTCGACCTCAATTCGGCCTGACCTGGTCAGGTCCCTATTCTCTTGGGGCTGAGGGCAACCACAGCTGCTCACGGCTACAGCGCTGGCTCAAAGCTGGGAAGGTCACCAGCTTCGGAGAGGAGACCCTGCAGCCACCTGGCCCGGGAGGCCCTGGCTCCCAGCCCTGACCGTGCACTGACCCCCTGACCCCTGACATCCTGGGGAGGCCTAGAACATAGATGAGGAAACTGAGGCCGGCCCTGGGCCACATGTGGGGGGAGCCCACGGGCTTCCAGCTGCTGTTCATTGCCCTGCCTGGCTCCTCAGGACCCTCCCGGTCTCCGCCTGGACCCCCACTTCCCAGGTAACGTGTCCCAGATGTGAGACCACCCAGGAGAACAGAGATGCTTTGTGCCTGGGACAGGGAGGCTGGCAGGAAGGTGGGCGTGGTGGCCCAGCCTCCCCGCCCCCGCAGTCCATGGCCAGAGGACTGGCTGGGCTCCGTCCATCGCCCAGGGCCTCCCAGCCAGGCTGGCCCTTATGACCTCAGCGTCTGGGGGCTCGGGACCGCCCCGCCCGCCGCCCCCAACCATCCCTTTGAAAGCCCAATCTCTTCTCCAGACCTGCCCTGGGTCACTGACCAAAATAGCCATGTCCTCAGCAAGATGCTCAGTGCTGCAGGGCAGGATAACAAGGTCTGTTTTGTCTCCAAACAAGCAGGAGAAGGAAGCCCTCTGCCCCCTGAGTTGGCCTCAGTCCACCTGGGGGGCTGCAGCGGCTCTGTCCTGCGGGGAACCCGTAGGACCCTGCCCGCCTGCAGACCCAGAACCCAGGGCAGGTCGGGGCACCCATGACTCGGGGCCAGCCCCCGCTGAGCAGGCTCAAGGTGAGCCAACCAGAGGGTGCAGAACCACCCATCCACTCAAGTTCCAGGCCACCACCCTCAGCACCAAAGCCAACCTGCATCCCAGGCTCCTTGGCTGGGCTGGACCACTCTGGCCAGTCCCACAGCGACCATGACCCGTGCAGACCCGGCTCTCTCCAAACTCCCTGTCTCTTGCCTCTGGGCCTTGGCTCACGCTGTTCCCTGCATCCAGAGCGCCCCTTCTCCCGGAGCCTGAGCTCACGGCCCCCTCAGCAGGGGGTTTGGCCGGCATTGCCCTGGTCCAGCGGGGTGGCGGAAATGGCCAGAGTCAGAGAGGCCTCACAAACCCTTTCAGAGAACACCAAGGAGCGCCTGCCCCAGGCCGCCAGTCTTCTCCTAGCAGGCGAATCCCCGGTGGGGCGGGCTGAATTATGGTCCCCAAGGGGCGCTTTGGAGCCCTAACCCCCACGACCTCAGGATGCAACCCTGCTGGGAAGCAGGGACTTCACAGAGAAAATCAAGGTAAGTCAGCGGGGGCCCTATCCCCAAACGCCTGGCCTGGCATCCTTCTAAACGGGAAATGTGGACGAAGAGAGGCCCAGAGTGGAGGCTCGCCGAGCAGACCGCATCCGCGTGTCCAGGGCGGAGGCCCAGAGGGAATCAGCGCCGCGGACACCCGCCCGGGGCTCCTGGATGGGCCGGTGGGACGGCTTCCTTCTGTACCTCAGCCGCCCGTTTGCAGGACCTTGCCCAACAGGCCCTGCGGGCTGATCCCTTGGTCTGACTCAGGCAGGCCTGTCACCAGCTTGTGTTTCAGTTTAAGGCCTGGAGTGGTCAGAACCTGCACACCTGTGGGCGGGGACCCGGAGCACCCCCGCCCCCAGAAAAATCAGACGTGTTCCTGGACTTTCCCATCAGCGCACTGGTTAGAACTCTGTGCTTCCCCTCTGGTGGGGAGGGGCACGGGTTTGATCCTTGGTTGGGGAAATAAGATACCACAAGCCACTTGGCCAAAAATAAAAATAACCATAGTAACGATAAAATCATGGATGTTCTGTTATGACTCCAAGGCACCTGCCTGGGGCCAGGTACACAGCTGGTGCTCCATAAACGCTGCTGATGAGCTCCTCTGTCCAGGGCTCGTTGAGCGAGGGGCCCCCTGCAGCATCTGTTCACTGTTGCAACACTGGCCGAATGAATGAACTCACTGCGTCTGTGTGCTCTGCCCTGGCCGGCGCCCAGCCTGGACGAGCGCCTGGGCACACACAGCCCCTGCCCCCCGCGGCCACAGCTGAGCAGGGCTGCTGACCTCCAGCGCCCTGGGGGCTCTTGGGAGTGTGTACCCCCTTCCAAATTCCTGGAGGGCTGACCTCACGCTGGAACTAAAAGCAGCTGCGTGGGGGTGGGCTCTGGGGCTGGGGTGGGGAATGCCAGAAGCAGAGCCTTTTTTCCAGGTGCCTCCAGCACATCTGGGGTTAACCCCACGGGGAAGGGGGTCAGGGAGCAGAAGGGGACAGAGGGACAGACAGGCCGAGACATAGACGGAGGGACGCGTGGGCACCAAAGCACCCAGGGAGGAGACAGGAGAGGCCCCGGGGCAGAAGAGAGTGTTGGGGGGGAGCTGGTTTGGGGCCAGAGACACCAAGGCAGATGCCCCGGAGAAGGCCAGGGGAGGGCGGACAGAGCTGGGGGGCTGGGGCGAGGAGGTGGGCAGGGCGAGGCAGGGAGGGGTCCCCACATGCAGGGCTGGCCCCAGGATGCCCCCCTGCTTGCCGTCTGGCTGCAGGCCTCCCCCAGGGCTGCAGGCCTCCCCCAGGCCGGAGCAGACCGACCCCCACCTGAGCAGGCCCAGCCAAGAGGGGTCAGCCTGGGGCTCCTGCAGCGGCCGACAGGGAAGTCGGGCGTTCGAACCCGAGCCTCTTCTCACAGGCATTCTGAAGAGCAGGCCGGAAGGCGACAACAGGGCCGGGCTGCAGCCCTCAGGCCAGAGCCAGGGCCTGGTCCCCAGGTGGCTTCCTTCTGACCACAAAGCCAGCGCTGGGGGTGGGGGAGGGGGGAGGCCATCCCATGCCCGGGGCCTGGCCCCTCCACCCTGGCCCAGGAATTAGCTCTTGGTGGGGGCCTCTGGGACTGGGCCTCCCAGACCCCCCCATGACTGGTGAGTCTCCTACAGCGGTCAGGGAGCGCCCCCTCACCGCCTCTGCTTCTGGCCCAACCTGATACGAGCTTCAGGGAAAGGTCGGGTCACCCCCCACAGGACTGTGGGGTGCGGGGGGGCACCCCGCGAGTTTGCACAGAGCCTAACTCCCTGACTCCTGACCCCTCCAGGGCCCCCACAAGGGGGTGGGCTCCAGGGGCCCGCCTGCCCGAAAGGCCCTGGAGAAGGAAGCCCTGCCTCTGGGAAGGGCTCCCACTCTGGCTCTGTGCCCGCCCGCCTGCCTGCCTTCCTCCCGGCCTCCTGGAGCCTTGGTCCCTCCAGGTCCAGCCCTAGCCCCACAAGTTTACTGCCCAGAGGCGGAATGGGAGTGTTTACTTTGAGCTGTTCCTGAGCTCACCTGGCTGCTGGGCAGGTGTGGCGTCACTGGGGAAACAGACCCTGCAGGCAGGCACTTCCAGGCCCATCTGTGAAACCTACAGCTCCAGGGTCGGCTCGGGAGGTGGGCTGGGGGGCAGGGACAGACCACTGGGTGAGCCTGTCTCCCCACCCACAGCAGACACCACACATCTGCCAGGGTGCCTGCAGGCGACCAGCGCAGGGCACACGGGAGCCCCAGGTCCCGCTGGGCAGAGCCACCGTGAGGACCCAGCAGCAGGCAGCCAGAGCCCCCCACTGGTGGGCTCAGCGCCCACTCCTCCAGAGCTATGCTCCTCCGCAGGGTGCCAGGAGGAGACAGGCAGCAGGAAGGCCAGAGAGGAGATAAAGGGAAGGCCTTCCTGATGGCAAAGCTAGGAGACGCGGAGACAGGATGTCCACTTTCCTGCTGCCGAGGGGTCTTCACTGGATGGGGAGGGAGGGGGTGAGTCTCGCCCAGGTCTGACCAGGGAGGACAGCCACCCTGCCAAGTTCCCAGGTGCTTCCTCCCCGTCCTGCACCACTGGGGGATGGTGGGGTGGCTCAGAGCTTCTTGGAGAGGCCACCCCCTCGCCCAGAGGCACGGCTGGAACCAGAAGTGGTAGAGGGGTGTTTAGGGCACAGACAGAGGCCCATGACGCATGTGGGCCCACGCTCACGGGATCCCCCCAGTTAGTATCCCTTCCAGGCCCCACCACGGACAGGAGCCTGACGCGTCGCCCACGGCTGCTGTGACAAACATCCGAAAACGGGTGGCTCAGAGTAACAGATGTTTACTCCCTTCCCAGCTGGAGACCGGAAGTCCAACATCAAGGTGTCGTCAGGGCTCAGCTCCCTGCGGAAGCTCCGTGTCCCTCTAGCCTCCGGTGGCCTCCCCCGGCTGCAGCCACATGCCTCCATCCCTGCCTCTGTGGTCACAGGCTGCCTCTGCCCTTGTCTGCTGCTCCCAGGCGCCTGCAGAGCCCTCACTTGGCAATGACAGCCATACCTGCTGGGCCCCAAGCACCAGCCACATCTGTCAACCTCCAGCTGAGTGCTGTTAGCCACTGAGCACCTGGCACATGCCAGATACGGTTCCAGGCACTGGCGCAAAGCAGACATCCCCACCCCCTGGAGCTGAGAGTCCAGTGGGGGCAGGTGACCAACACCAGACCAGCAGGAAGGGGTTACGCCATCCCGCACGCAGAGCGAGGCCTCCTCCTCCCCGCAGCGGCCCCTGCCCCACCCTCACCACCCCCGGAGCTGCCTGGAGCCTCTGTCCCTGTGTCTGCGGGCCGTCTCGACATCACTCCCTGCCTGAGGCAGGGGCCAAGGCCACCTTGCACAGTATGCAGTGCTGAGCACACAGCAGGCGCTCAATAACGGGTGTCGGAACTGCTGTATGATACCAGCTTGTGCCAGGACGCAGACACGCCCACATGCGCACACCCGTGCTCACCTGTGGGCAGTGCATGCTGGGATAGGCTTGCACGCGAGCGCGCACGCACACACACACACACGAAGGCCTCCAACCCCAGCTCAGCTGAGAACAGACGGGTGCTCCTGGGGTTTGGAAAGGCCTCAGATTTCCAGTTACACCCGTGTGGAGTCCTGAGGCTGTGGGGCTGGCAGAGGGCCGCACCCGCTGCCTTTTCCCGCCAATAGCAGACTGCTCCCGCTGACCGCGTCTGAGTTTCCTGGGCTCAGCCAGCCAGCCTTCCCCAGGACCCTGCCTGCCCCAGCCTCCACTGCTAGTCCGTGCCCCAGTCTCCAAGACCCCAGGCCACCCCTCAAAGCCCAGCTTCAGCTTTTCATTGTGGAACACTCGCTGTATCCCTGGGCCGGGGCTGGGGACAGACAGCACGGCCCACCGGCTCCACACGTGCATTTCACAACCCCCGGCTGCAGGAAGAAATTTTTGCGGGCCTCTTTCTTAAGACCAGCTTCCTTCTAGAGGGCCTAGGGACAATCCCCGGGGGCGTACAGGGGACATCTGGGTAGCAGGGGTGGGGGCACGTGCCAGCCCTGGTTCTGCATGACGTGCTCTGTGTCCCAAGCAAGGATGCCTCCTCCCTGGGCCTCCGTCTCCTGATCTGTACAGCAGACCCCTGAGGGCAGCACTTACTGTAGGAGGTGCAGCCTCAGGCCTCTCCCACCCACGGGCTCCCTGGAAAACCCCTCCACCCACCTCTGGCTCCACCCACGACTTCTCGGGAGAACTTTGAAACGCCCTGCTTTCCCAGAAGGCGCCTTCTGAGGACACCCTTCCTGAGCCTCTGGCCGGCCCAGGCAGCTTTACTCATTGTGAATCCTCACGATGTGGGGGGCCAGGGCCTCACGGCACAGAGCTCTGTCCCAGCCAGCTGGGTCTCAGTCACTGCCAAAGAGTGTTTGCTGAGTGGGTAACAGATGGAAGGGCCCAGAACGGGGACAAGGCCTGGCAGCAGGGCAGGGTCCACCTCCCGGCCTCGGCTCCGAGACCCTCCTGAGGGGAGACGAGCTAGTCCCCAGACCTCCCCACCTCCCAACCCTCCTGTCTCTGGCCCTATCACCCTTGGTACTGAGGCCTGGCCAGTGGGGCCAGGACTGGGTGGTCTCAAGCTTTCAGCTCTGTTGGCCCCTCCCCTACAGTGACCCTGGGCTGCATTCCGAGAGGTGCCTAAACAGGCTCAGGGAGGGGCAGTCCCCCACAGTCAGTCTGATCAGCAAGGACCCCTGATCTGGTGGCTAGGTCTCAGAACAGTGAGGGGTCTCAGAGGGCCCAGAAGGGAGACCGGCCAGGAAGGCTGGCTGTGGCCAGAGCCCAGGTCGCTGGCCTGAGTCACAGACTGACTAAGCCGGCGGGGGCGGCCGGAGGGCCTGGCTCCGGCCCAGCTGCACTCGGTGGCCGGGCAAGCTGAGGCCGCGGGGGGCGGCCTGCGGAGCGTCCCGCCGGGGCCGGGGGTCCTGACCGCGGCCCGCTGCCCCGCCCCCGGCCCGGGCAGCCCGGCCTCGGCGTCGCCGGCGGCGCGCGGGCGGCGGGCGCACTCACATGAGGTCCGGCCGGTGGCGGTGCAGGATGGCGCAGAAGGCCAGGCCGTCGCGGAACGACGTGGTCATGTTGCTGATGCTCACGTCCCGGTAGCCCTCACACTGCTGCCGGCACCACTGCTGCAGCGCCTTGATGGCCGCCATGCGGGCGGCGGCGTCCGCCCGGCCGGCGCCGGAGCTCCGGCAGCGCTTCCCGGGACCCGCGGCCCGGCCCGAGCCCCCGAGCCCGAGCGCTGGGAGGACGAGGCGCCGCGGCCGAGGAGCCCCGGGCGCTCGAGGAGCCGGCTGGAGCGCGGCCGGAGTCCGCCCGCCCGGCCCTGCCCCCGGCGAAGCCCCGCCCCTAGCGCGAGGCCCCGCCCCGAGCCCCACTGCTCCAATCAGGATCCGCCCGGGGAGGCCCCGCCCCGGGCCCCGCCCACGCCCGGCGAGGCTTGGCCCGAGCGGGCCCCGCCCCCGGGCCCCACTGCTCCAATCAGGATCCGCCCGGGGAGGCCCCGCCCACCCGCCCGCCGCTCGCCCCTCCGTCCCGGGTCCCGCGCAGCAGCTTCGACGCTTTCTTTCCGACCCGCTCCCGCACCCTCCTGGGCGCGGAGACTGAGGCCCTGCCCGGGTGCCGCCAGGCGGGCCGGCCGGCCGCCCCCACGCCCTCCCGGCGCGCAGCAGGAACGGCCCTCGCATTTCTGGCCTTTGGAAGCACTTTCCGATCCGGCCTGTGGCGCCGGCGGGCCCGTGAACCTCCCGGATACAAGGGAGAGGCCGCGGAGGCCGGGGAAGGGGCGCGGAGTCGTCGGCGGCCCTGCCGGCGGGGCGACGTCCTGCAGGAGTCTCCCTGCCTGAAACCCCTGGGGGGACTCGCTGTTCTGGTCTGTGTCCCAGTTTTCCACTAGGAGCAGCTGAGCCCCAGTTATTAAGGAAAAGGCCCCCTTGGGCACCTGTTACGGGGCTGCTCCCGGCCGTCCGCGTTCTCTGGGAACGCTGTCTGTATGCAGGTCAGCCAGAAACACCGACACCAGACATGTGCGGCGGCCCCGCCCACCCGGCCGGGCCCAGGGCTTGTCCAGACAAGGCTGCCGGCGGGCAGAAAGGAAGGTGTTTTCCCGATAGAGGCCCAGCAAGGGGACAGGGTGGCTTCTGTGCCTACTAGAAGGAGTGGAGACGGTCTTGCCATGCAGAGCCAACTCCTTTCTGCGACTGGGTCCAGTGGTGGTGAGCTTCCCATCACAAGGGGCAAGCAGGTACTGGACAGGGAGCCCCTGTGACCTGAGACCGTGGCCGCTGCCCTGACCCACTGGGGTTTTCCGGATAGAGGACAAAGGGTGATGTCCTGCCAGCTCGGCTGGGGTGGCGGTTAGTCCTAGAGCCAAGTGGGTTTTCCTGACCCCAGGGCAGAATTTAGAACTGGAAAAGCCAGTGAGGCAGGGGAAGGCCAAGACCACGAAGGGGCAGCCGTAGGACTGGACGAGGCCGGGCGCTCAGAAGGGGAGGGAGGCGCTCAGAAGGGGAGGGAGGCGGCCGCTGCGCTGCCTCTTCGGTTGAGCTGCACCCTTGCCCACGTGGCTGCCTCTGGGGACAGTGATGTGGAAGGCAGCACGCGTGGGCTGTCCCCTCCAGCCCCCCAGCCGGGAGACCCCCAGTCTGCCCACATCTCCCTGCCGCGGCCCCTCCCGTCCAGGCCATGGACACCTGGCCCCTGACCTCGGGCCCATCTCCCTCAGCTCCCTCCTGTCCTCTGGCCACAATAGTCCACCCCTCCCCCGCAGCCTAGGGATCCTTCCAGAAAGCCAGCAGAGCAAGCCCTTCCCTGTTCCGGCCCCTGCAGCACTGAGTGAAGTCCGGCCCTTATCACAGCTGCTGCTGCTCCCTGGCCCCACCCTCCCACACCCGCCCTGCCCCTCTGGCCTGGAACCTCTGCCCCAGGGCCCCTGCACTCAGCCACTCCTGGGCCTCCCAGCCCCCAACCAGCCCCGCCCGAAGCCGCCGACGTGGTCCTGCTGCTGGGGCCTCGAGCCTGGGCATGACCCTCCCCTCCTGGCTTCTCCCTGCCCACATCCAGTCCAGCCAGAAGCTGACCGTTGCCACCACCTCCACAGCCACCAGCTGCTGCAAGCCTGGGCTTCTCCAGGAATCTTCTAGCCATGCCTCTGCTTCTGGCGTGACAAAATCTTGAACAGTGGGAGCCAGAACTTGCCCCGCAACTTCTCAAACCCCTCCTCTGACCCCTCCACCCCCACTCAACAGAAAAGCACTGTCTTCAAAACGGGCCATCCAGCCCTCCCCCAAAGTCACCTCTCCACGTCCCCTCCCACCACTGCCCCTTGGAGTGCTCCTCTTCCTGCCGTTTCCGCTGCCTGGTGCCGGCCGTGTCTCCAGCCTCCCACGCAGGTCGAGGCTGTTGTGGCCGACGGAGGCGGTGGGTGACAGACTCAGTCTGTCTTCTCCGTGGTCTGCTGGCTGGGTGTAGAGGACTTACCAGTTGTTGGGGCCGCAGATGGACGAGCTTGGACAGTGGAGGTCTGGTGGAAGGTCATCACTGACCCGGGTGGCCTCTGCGTAGTGAGAAACACTGGCAGGCTGGATCCAGTTGCTGGAACTTTGGGACCTGTTTGTTACAGCAGCTAGCATTCCTACCTGACTGATACACAGACAAAGGCAAAACTGCCCCCATGACAGCACCCCAAGGGGACCCACAGTCCCTTTAGAAGGTGAACGTGGGGCCCCTGTGTTGAGCCAGAGGCAGGAGATGGTTTCCCTGAGGAGGAGACGTGAGAACTGGGACCCGAGGGTAAGTGGGAATTGGCTTGTCACGGAGGAAAGTGGGGAGTGTCCCAGGCACAGGGACTGGCGTGCATGGAGCTCGGCAGCAGGGATGAAGCCACAGGAGCTCCCGAGGGATGGAGGAGCAATGGAGGAGCGCCCAAGGGATGGAAAGACCCAGCTGTGGAGGTGGCTGCGGGGGCTTGGGGAGGCAGCAGGGCCAGGCCGGCCCCACTCCAGCCTTTTCTAGCATTTCCACACCCACTTTTCTCACCAAAAGTGGATTGACCCGATCTGTTCTGCAGCTCAGGAAAATGAGGCTCTGAGGGGAGAGGGGGCCACCGGGTCAGCAGACAGAGCTGAGACCTCGGAGCCCCAGCCCCGGCGTCGGGGAGGGCCCGGGAGCCTGGGTCAGCCCGGCCGACCTCCTGCTGGGGGGCCTCCCTGGTCCCGGGCAGGACTTCCAGACCAGATGGTCTCAATCTCCCCTCTCCTGCTTTCCAGACCTCTTGGTGATGCTGGGGGACCCTCCCTGGGAGGAAGGCTGGCAGGCACAGTGCTGGGGACCAGGGACATTCGGGCCACAGGCGGCACTAATTTGCATCCAAAAAGTCTGCTGGGCCCCTAGGCAGGTTCGTGGTGGGGGACCGTGGAGTGGTGGGGAGGGGTCTGCAGACCCTTTAACCGGTAGATTGAACCGCAAGTAACAGATCTGGTCAAGGCTGATGGCCTGAGCTGGAACAAAAAACGGAGGTACCTGTCCAGACAGCAGAGCTGGCAGTGCCCGGAGCCTTGAGGCAGAGGGAGGAAACCAGAGCAGGAGTGCGGGACGGGTGGAGAAAGAAGGGAGAGGTACCCACCCACGAGGCCCTTCCTGCAGGACTTCTCAGAGCCTTCATCCCCTGCCGAGCAGCGTGACACCCAAGGGAACGGCCATGATGCACAGGGGTTCCCAAACTGACCCCCATGTCAGGGCTGTCTCGGGAAACAGCGCTGGGAGCCGGGGCTTGTGTGGAAGACACGCTGGGACCTCACCAGGCGGGCCCGGGCTGGCAGCCGCGCTCTGCACAACTTTGCCCCGTCCATCACCCCCCTTCTCTGAACCTCCTGCGCTTCACGGCAAGGCAGGCGGCTTGTCCCAAGTAGCACCGGGGCTGACCCGTGGAAGTGAGGGCAGCTGCGGTTGTGGTCGACAGACGCGGGGAACAGCTGAGCAGAGCACCCTGAGGGGAACCAGAGCCATTTGCAGGGTTCCGGGGTCACACGGACTTCACAGCAGAGCATCCAAGGGGCGTCCTGTCCTCCCCCAGTTCCCAAGGCCACGGTCACTTCAGCCGATGGCGGCTGTGGATGCCAGCACCCCAGGCAGGAGGGAGCTGGAAGCTGTGACACCCCATTTTAAGGGGCCACCTATTAATTAATTAGGCTCCATGAATAATGCACACTGCCTTGGGTATATTAATAGCATATTTATATGATGTGCTATGGATAGTATATGTTCTCGTCCGAACACCTCACGAATAATTCACGACCTGCTCCTTCCCCGGGCTCCGGGGAAACCCGGCCGGTGCTTTGGCTGGGGCTCCCGATTTGCTTCCAACAGCCGAATTTTACATTTCATTATAAATGGCTTTGCTGGGCATGTCGGTAACTTTTACATTTCCATCCACTTTATTATTAATGGCTTTCCCGAACTGTAGCAGCCCAACGTTGCACACAATGCATTATAAATATTTGATCCGGCATCTATAGTCTGCCATTTATCATTTATAGCGGGTTACAAAAACATTATAAAACATTAACCGCACATTTATAGATCATTTTCGGCTACCACGACGATGTGTTATAGATACATTATTAATTCTCCTCATGCCATTTACAGGAACCCCGTGTAATGGGGCCCAGCCCTCCCGTCCTGTTAACAGTATGCAGGGGCTGGTGGGGGCAGCGGGTGGTGGGCCCAGGGCGGAAGGAAGCCCGGTCCTGCCTGCGGTGGCTGTGTGTCCTGGGCAAGGTCGCAGCACATCTCTGTCCAGAAAGCAGGCTGCAAGGACAGACGCCCTTCACTGAGCCCTGGCCCTGTGCTAACAGCCTCCCAGACCCGGGTACTGTCGCGTTTCATTATGTGGAAGCGGACGCTGCAGTCAGGGATGCTGAGCTGGCCAGGGAAGCCTGGGGTGCCCCGAGTCACCTGCCCCCGGCTTGGGGCTGAGTTCAGACACGGCTGCCCAGGCCTTGAAGGGAGCAGGCCTGGAGGACCCCGGGGTGGAGCAGATTCAGGGCGAGGCACCCGGGCAGGGGTGGTGGTCTGACAGGGCGGCTGGGGCGGGAGGACCGCACACTGGCCTCAGGCTGGCGTCCCCCAGCTCCTGCTGCCATGGCACTTCCATCCCATGGGCTCTCCCGGCCTGTGGGCGCCAGGGATGCTGACGGTGATGTGGGCCAGGGATGACGGGCTTGTGGGCCCTTGGGAGCCCCCCAGAGCCTCGCCTGGGTTCACAGAGCAGGCGGCCGTCAGCAGCTGCTTCCTCCGCTGGAGCGGTCAGTGGGACCCAGGGCTCTGTTGCCTGAAGTCCTGCCCAATGCCCCCACTCCCTGCGCTTGGCACGTGACCACTCGCTGGATGATGCCCATGGAGCCCCATGTGTCAGGCACACCCTCTGTAGGCTGGCAAGTTAAGTCCTGCAAAACTCCTCCTCATCCTACAAAACCCACTGGACACTCCACCTTCTCGGAACAGCCCTTCCCAGCTCCCCAGAGTGTGAGCTTGGTGGGGTCTGACCTCTGGGGGCCCAGCCTGGGCCTGGACTGGGGAGGGGGCTCCGTGGTCAGCCTGTCCTCCCCAGAGCCTTCCGAACAGGCCACTTCCCCCGGAAGGGATGGGCTGGCAGCCCTGGGGGGGCACCCCCGCTATAGCCCTCGTGGCCAAGACGCCTGAAATAACCCTACCTCAGCCAGGCCAGGCCGACCTGCCTGTTTGCAGTTGCTCTGAGGGAGGAAACGAGGGGTGGCGTCCTGGCCCAGGACTCAGGGCAGCTCAACCTCATGTGACCCAAACCACGAACGGCCTCAGGGCCTCATCTGCAAAGCGGGCCGTGAGCCGGCCCTCCCCGGGTGAAGGCGGGGCCCTGCTGCTGGGAACCTCCTTGAGGACACCTGGGTCCTGGGCCCCCGCTGGCCACATCTCTCTGGCCCTCTGCCCGGCTCGGCTGCAGGTCAGGGTCCACACCTTGCCAGGACCAAAAATGAAACCAGGAGACGTTTGTTAATGAGGCTGTAAGGACACAGGTGAACTCGTCACCACGGCAATGGCGCATCTGGCCCCGCCCCTCTGCACCTGGTGAGGACAGCCAGGTCTGCTGTGTCCTGACAGCCCTCCCCGGACAGCGAGGGGCTGGGGGCCGGCGGGACTCCACAGCTCACCGCTTCCCTCTGCTTGTCGAGCGGAGCTGAGGCCCAGGGAGGGTGCAGGGGTCACACGTCCAGGACTGGAGCCGGGGGGCTCCACCCCGCCCCCGCGCCTCCCCACCTTCCTGACTCTCAGGAGCCCCAGCCCCAGTCTGGCCCGTTTCCTGGGCCCTGTGGGTCCAGCCAGGCTCCTGGACCTCAGACATCCCCTGGGCAGCTCAGCCCACCCTGCTCTGCAGGGAAAGGCCCCGAGACTCAGACTGCCTCCTGCATGGCCCCGCACAGGTGCCTGTCAGGTGGCCTTGCTGCCCCCCGAGGGGCTCACTCGGCGTCCCCATGCCCCTGCTCACCCCACACATGCATACCCCACCCCTGCCCCCCTCTGCTGGACCCTGGGCCAGGTGTCCCTATGTAGAATGGAGCTGGCCGAGGGTGCTCACAGGGATGGGGGCCAAGCCAGGAGGCCGCCCGTACCCCCGCTCTGCCCTCCCCTGCGCATGACCACGCGCTCCCCAGCTGGCCGCGCAGGCCCCACCCGCCAGGCAACGCTGAACCCAGACTGGTGAACGCAGGGGCCATGGACGCCGCCGAGCTCCAGCCACCCACCCGCAGCCCTGCCTTTGCCCCTGTGGGTGGGGACGGGCAGCGCCGCCCACCCAGGGCCCGGCTGTGCCTTCCCCCAGCCTCAGCCCTGACGTTGCTGGGACTGGGCAGCAAGGGGCCCCAGGAACCCCTGGAGGCTGCCTGCCGGCTGGGCCCATCCTCAACCCATGCTGGGGTGAAATGCCCCAGCCCCCATCCTCCCAAACCCCAGAGCGCCTGTTTCCGGCCACCTAGCCCGGGTGAGGCCTGCAGGTGTCCCCACGACCGTCACCCAGGCCCAGATGGGGGTCTGTGGCATTGTGGAGGTGCCATGGGGCTCCCTGCAGGGCACCCAGGCTGGGAGGGGACCCTTCAGGTCCATGCCTGTCTTTGCAGGGGCGGCAGGGGAGCTCCAGCCCCCAGGAGGGGCATCCATCCCACATGCCCTGGGCAGGAGCCAAACAGACGGGACAGGAGCGGGTCCTGGGGCTCCACCGGGGAGTGGGCAGGATCTGAACACTGAGGGGCCACAGCTGTGTGGCTGACCCATCAGGGGCACGGGGAGCAAGAAGGCTGGGTGAGGGTGCAGGGGTAGGAGGGGGCCTGCAGCCAGACAAGTCCACAGCACAGCCCCATCCCTGGTGGGCCGGAGGCACTGCCCACCCCAGCCCCCAAGGCCTGTCCGCCTCACCCAAGCCAGCCTCCTGGGCCTGGGCCCGTCAGAGCCTCAGCGCCCCCTGGTGGCCCCGGCTGAGCAGGAGCCAGGTGACCCTGCTGGGGGGGTGGGGCAGCGGTGATGAACCCGGGGTGCGGGGAGGGGCAGTGGGAGGGAAGGCGCCTGTGTGCAGGGAACACCCCGCTGGTGTGAGCGTTGGTGGGCGGGGGACAGCGTCACTCCACAATATGGGACACTGACCTGGAGAAACCAGTGCCGCCTGGGGGCCCCGGGGCCCTCACTGGACAGGGCCCTCCCCTGCCCTCAGTGCCCCAGGCCAAGTTCCCGGGCAGACCACCCCCCAGCACTGCAGCTCCGCAGGGCCGCCAGCCACCCTCAGTGGACAGACGCGGCTGGCCATCCCCCTTTCAGCTAGAACACAGAGGCTTCTGGGAAGGAAGCCTGCAGCCTCAGGCCCTGTGGTCCCTTCTGGGGACGGAGCGGGGACTGGTCTGCACCCCCAGCACGCCCCACTCCCCCAGGCGCTGATGAGGCCAGGCCCATGGGCAGGGGGTGCCTGGGCACCGTCGTCTCTCTTCCCCCAGTGCTGCCAGAAAAAGAGAGCTGGCTAGAGGGCCAGGACTGTGCCAAGGCAGGGGGCCTCCTGTCTCCAGATAGACAGCCCCCGTGCCCCCCCGGGGCCAGCCGGCTGGGCCAGGCTCCCGGCTCCCACTTACTTCCCCCGAATCCCCCCCACCAGTTGTCCGGAAACCACACAGACAGCGGGATCAGGGAATTCAGCACGTTTCATTTGAACCCAGATCTGTGCCACGATCTGCAAAATATCAGCGCCCCTCCCCCAGCTACGCCCCCAGCACCCGCAGGCGGGACAGCCTCTGGGGCGGGTGGCCCCCACTGCTGGCCGGGACCCTGGGCGTGGGCTCCAAGCGCTGTGCGGCCCGCCTTGGTGGTCCCGAAGCTTGGCTCACATCACGGCCTCCAAGCGCAGGATCCTCAGGGCCTCGGAGATCTGGGGGCTGGTGTCTGTCTGGCCGTACATGCCCACCAGGAAGGCTCGGTGCAGCAACACGGCCGCGTGCTCTGCGGGCAGAGGAGGTCCTGTCAGCGCTGCCCCCTTCCCCCGGGCGCTCTCGGGAGCGGAGCCTCTGCCCGTTCTTGCTCCTGGCCGGAGGACCAAGGCCCCCGGGGGCAGCAGACTGACCTTGGCAGAGGAGGGTGTACTCGGGCAGGTTCCTCAGCGCCGTCTGCACCACCTCGAAGTCCCGGCTGCCCAGGCAGTACATGAATGTGGGCAGGAAGTCAGCTGCGATGCTGAAAAAGCCACGAGTTCAGGGGAGCCCCACCCCTCCACCCCTACCCCGAGCCAGGATGGCTGAGGCCCCTCGGTCCCTCACAACCCCAGCCCTGCGGGGACGCCGGCTCACCCAGGGTTGTTCTGGATGGCGCGCAGGGCCAGGCTGAAGGCCAGGCTGCGGCAGGAGTCCTCGGCTGAGCTCATGAGCCGCTGCAGGCTGGTCTGCAGGAGAAGGCGTGTCAGCGCGGCCACCCCCGCCGGGGACCCCACTCCCCCAGCCCTGAGCCCCCTCCCTGAGCCGCCTCAGTTCCGGGCTGGATGGTGATGCACCCTGCCCCCGCAGGAAGGGGGGTGGGGGTGGCTGTGCCTCCCGCCCCAGGCCCCTGGGGCCTGCGGCCGCTCCGCACCGAGAAGAAGCCCAGGATCTCGGGTCTCCGCCGGGACATCTCGTCCACGTCACTCAGGACCTCCAGCAGATCTAAGTCGGGCAGAGGGCGTGTGTGACGGAGCTGTGTTCCCCCCACCCCAGCAACCTGGAGGTGGGGGTGGAGTCCAGGGCCAGCCTGCTGCCCTCTCCACACCGGCCGGGCAGTGATCCCAGCCTGGCCAAGACCCCAGGGTCCTGGGTGCAGTATGGCTGCTCAGAACAAGGCACCCGAGCCTCCTGGGACCCTCCACGCCGCCTCAGCGCTCACTCAGGCCGGGGAGCCCCCAGCACCTTGGGACGCCAAGCACTGGGGTTCTGCCACCTTCCCGACTCCACCGGGACAGCACCTCTGGTTTGGGATCGACCAGGAGGTGCACGCTCCCCAAGACCCTCCTCCAGGTCTGCGGGGCCTGGGATCTGCATGTGTACCGTGTTCCTGGCCGCCTCAGAGTCACGCTGCAGACACACTGCCCTGCCCACCTGCAGGGGCCACCCGGGCTCAGCTCCCCGGGAGGGGACCAGGGGCTGCCAGCCAGCTCCTCGCCTGGCCTCCCTTCCTTGGTGTCCACAGGGACTCCAGAGGGTTCCCCAAGAACACTGGCCAGCAGGGCAACCCCCACGCCCCCACCCTGGTCTCCAGCTTCCTCCTCCAACCCCGTCCATGCCCCACCCCCACTATAAGCAAAGACCCAGCTCTCCCAGCCTCCCCAGGGGCCCTGCCGTCTTCCGGATGCCCCCCAGAAGAAGCCAGGACAGCCAGGGCTGCTTTGGGACCCAGGACCGCAGGGACAGAATGGGAACCACTACCCACCATGGGGGCACCCCGTCCTGGAGGGCCCATGCCCTGCTAACTTACCCTCAACCGTCTGGCCCCGGGACAGCCTCTTCATGTAGGGAGCCATCTCGGCTGCAGTCAGAGGGGTGAAGATGTAGACGCTGACTAGAGGCAGGGAGCCGGCCGAGCTCTCGTCTGCGAGACAGGAAACCAGTGCCAGTCAGGGGTGGGGGGACAGGATGGCTCACCCCCGGCCACCAGCCGCAGAGGGCCTGTGCGGCCCAGACACACTCAATGCTGTGGGCACAGGATCCTGGTGTGGAGGGGAGAACGCTGCTGAGCAGCATCTGGAGTCACAGATCCCTGAAGACGCGGCCCTGCCCAGGCTGGGCACAGCGCCGACACACAGCGGGTGCTCAGTGACTGCGATGAGACCACGAGCCTGCCGGGGGCCGCCTAGGAGACACACGCTTCTCCCCAGAGCCACGCACTCCCTGCTGCTGCCGTGCACACAGCAGGTGCTCAATTAAGGTACCACTGTGCACAGCACTGTGCCAGGCGTGTCGGTGGATGGCTGAGAGTCACACTCAGCACCAACAACAGGGCAAAACTGGGGCAGGATGGCCGTGAAGAGCCACCACCAGATTGGTCCCGGGTCCTCAGCCCACTCACGAACCCACCACTTGCTGGACACGCTGCCGCAGGCGCCGGTCACCGCTGGAGCGGTGGGGGCCACGGAATGGGGGCAGGAACGTGGATGCCGCCAGGCAGGGGAACAGAGGACCCGGCTGGTCCCAGAAGGCGGGTGCTGGAGGCCACGTGGGCCACAGCACCACCCGGGGCTGTGTGCGTGTCAGAACCAGGGCCAACGACGCCCCAGGAACACCCAGGGCAGTCCAGCGCGCCCCCCACCCAGCAGAAGCCCAGCCCCACTCACCCTCACCCTCCTCGTCCAGGGCCCGGTCGGCCCCGCCGTCCCTGCTGGGAAGGCTGAGCCCTGCCAGGAGCGACTTAAGCATCACCAGGTCGCTGCTGTCAAGGGACAGGTCACTAGGGGGACAAAGGTGGGGAGACAAGGTCTGCGTGAGGGCCACACGGGGGGGTGGGCGGGCCAAGGCTGTGCCTGAGCAGCATGGGGATAGGGGGCTCAGGAGGCCAGGGAGGAGGGAGCCAGCTCAGGACGGCCCTGGCGCAGACCCAGCATCTGTGTCCCGGGCACCACGGCCCTGGGACCTCCCAGCCCTGAGCCCCGCCAGGTTGGACACCGGCCTAGACAGCCCCGACGGGGGCACACTCACTGCAGCACGCTCAGGTGCTTCTGTAGGAAGGCGATGGCGGCCGCCGGGCTGCAGCTGATGTACTTGTGGGTGAACCGCACGAACTTGCTGGCGAAAGGCACCAGGTGGCGGGAGGACTTCCTGTAGTTCTGCAAAGGGCACCACGAGGCAGCGCTGAGCCCGGGCTGCCCCCGACGGAGGCCGTGGCCCCGTCCTGCTCGCACCCCTCCTGGAGCCTCACAGCGCAGGCTGGACACCACCAGGCGCCGACCTCTGCTGGATCCCTGAGGCTCAGAAGTGGCCGCGGCCCACGCCCCACAGGGGCTCCCCACGTAAGGGGCCAGCTGGGGGCCTGGCCCTGCCGCTGTCCCCCTGCAGCCCGGGGCTCCGCTCTCCTGCAGGGCTCCCTGGAGCCGCGTCTGCCCTCACCCAGCGGCCTCTGGGGGACAGACCCCCAGTCCTGGTCAGGAGGATCGAGCCCTCTGCGGTTGGGGGAGCAGGCAGACAGACCGACCGGGGAGAGAATTCGGAATGGGGGCGTGGCCTGGGACGGTGGGGCGGGGCCTGGGACGGTGGGGGCGTGGCCCTGCGGGCGCGGGGGCGGGGCGGGCACCCACCCGCAGCAGGCGCACGAAGGAGAGCAGGCAGTCCCACAGCGCCCCCTGGTGCTCGCTCTGGAACACCTGGGGCTGCAGCAGCTCCAGGACCCCCAGCACGTGCATGAAGAAGGTCAGGTGGTTCTGCTGCCGGAACTCCTGGAAGTTGAGGTGCGTGCGGCCGTGCAGAAGGGCGGCGATCATAGGCAGGTGCCTGCGGCCAAGCCAGAGCTGCCTGGTCCCGGGCGTCCCCCAGCCCCTCCCCTCGGAGACCTCATCTGCTGGGACCGAGACCACCCCCAGCCCGCGGATGCCCACCGCGAGGCTCACAGCCTCTGGACTGACGCGCCCGGCCCCGCCCGCCCCCCAGGCTCGGTTTGTCAGCAAGCGGCCTCCGGCCCTGACCGCCCCCAGGATGACCGCCGCAGAGCCCGTTCTTGCAGGAACGCCAGGTGTGGGGCCCGCCCCTGGCTGGGGGTGGGGAGACACAAGGCCGCAAGGCCAGGCGGTACCTCAGCAGCAGGAGGGGGTGGGCCACCGCCAGCTTCCGACAGGCCATGCTGGCGTCAGCCACTCGGCTCTCGGACGCCCGGGAGTCGCTGGTGTCCGCCAGGAGGGTGATGAAGCGGTGGATGAGGCCGTCCAGCTGAGAGGGGCAGGGGGTCAGGGCCAGGGCCCCCACAGCCTTCACGCGCAGCTGCCCACCGGGATCAGCCCCGAGGCCCTGGCACGGTCCCTGAGGACCCTCGCGGTGTCCCAGAGAAACCTGCCCCCCCTGCTTTCTGGGGCTTCAGAGGATCAAGCTGGCTGTAGCCGGAGCTCCCGGCCAACCTCAGCACACGGTGTGACGTCAGCCGCTCCCCGCAGACAGAAGACCCGAACTATCTCAGGTGAGAAAGAGCAACCTCACAGGTAAAGCTTAACTTCACGTGTGTGAAACATGGAACCCACACGAAGGAAAGCAAGCACAGCGAGAGAAATATCGCTCCCTCCTCCTCCCGAGACGCAGGGCCAGAGGCAGATCTGACTCAGGGCCCTGCCCAGGGAAGGTGAGTATGGCAGGGAGACCCGCCAGACCACATGCCCCCCACACCGCTGAAAGGAAGGGAAGGCAGACGCTGAACACGGAGGACCCACGCCAGGCAGGTGGGAGAGGCAGGCAGCCAGGAAGGGACCCGCTGTCTACACGCGCCCAGCACGGCAGCTCTGAAGTCACCACGCCCACAGAGAGCCCACTGACGTGGGGCACAGAGCCAGGGCTGGGGCACAGGAGACGTCATCACACGCATCGTGCAGCCTGCGGTTCTTAGCAGTCCCCATCAGGGAGTGAGGGGACACGGGGGGACACCCACTCTGCTCTGCTCCACACCTGGAGGACTTCCTGGAGGAGGAAGGACCCTCCAAGAGGTCAGACAGGAGAGGGTGGCAGGGTAGGCTCCGCCCTCAGACACTCCATCCACACTCACCAAGTTCTAAGAAAAAGCACTTCCCTACCTCCCGGTCTGGGTTCCTACTCCCAAGCAAAGGACCCAGGTGCCTGGAGCAGCCCGTCAGGCCTTACCTTGCAGACACTGCTGCCGGTGGCCCCTTGGCTATGCAGCAGGACATCGGGCAGGGGCACCCGCAAGTCCGGCCGCTGCAGGTAGAGCTGCACCAGCAGGTCGCGGCTGCATCTGCCCAGCACGCTGTGGGAGAGCAGACATGGTGGCCACGTGGCCGGGGCAGCCCCATCCCCCTCGCATGGTCTGAGACGGGCGGGCCCTCACCTGTTGCCCCACTGCTGCACGCAGCCCGTCAAGTGTGCCGTCACCTTCCTGATGCCTTCGTCGCCGCCACGGCAGCAGCTCAGCAGCAGGGGCAGCCGCGCCTGGAGCAGCCCGCAGGCACCTGCGTCCCCGTCCTGGCTGCGCGCCTCCGCCTCGGCCAGGATCAGCTCCACTAGCCCCACGAGCTCCGCCGGCTGCACCCGCAGCACCAGCTCCTCCCGCCGCTTCTGTAGTCGGACACCGTCGGTCAGCCCCACGCGGGATGGCCGTACCCAGACCACCCCGCCCTCCAGGCAGAAGACACCCCAAACCTGCCTGCGGGGTGCGCTGGTCCCTGCCCTGCCAGATCCGAGGGACGTGGATGCAGGCCCAGAGGAAGTCAAGGGAGGCCGAGGGGTCAAACCTGGAGGAGGTGGGGAGGCCAGACCCAGCAGGAAGCGTGACTCTGGGCGGAGGGAGGCGGAGGCGACGGGCAAGACGACCCCTGTCAGCTGGGACCCCGGCTGGCTGTGGAGAACGTGGGCCACCCGCCCGACCTCGTCCAGCCCTGCCCCCACCCGCCCCTCGCTTGCAGCCATGCAGCACAGACAACAGCCCTTCACCGTGACTGGAGCACAGGTGACTGGCCACCCAGAGCAGGGCCGCCCGGGCCAGAGAGCCAGCTCCTGAGGGGGCCGGGGTGGAGCTGGGCCAGATCCCCCGGGCCAGGCTCCCAGAGCAGCTCTGCACTGGGCGGCTCCACACGGCACCCTGGGGCCTCACCATGTCCGTGGTGACAAGGCAGGAGCCGACCTGTTGGGTGGCGGGCGCTCACCTCTGTTCCCGGCCCCTGCCCAGCAGGATGCGGATGCACTGGTGCAGCGTGGACCAGCTGGACTGGTGTGTGAGCAGGGCCAGCAGGTAGGGACGGAAAGATGGCACCTGGGGGCCAGGGTGGCCTTTGCCCTGGGACGGAGGAAACCTGGGTTGGTCTCTGCCGGTTTGCCCAGCTCTGGCGAGTGGGGTCAGTGGACGGCGGGCAGCCTGCGGGAGGCAGCACAGGGCAGAGAGCAGCCGATGCTTCAGGGCAGGGCCTCCAGGCTGGCGGGTCACTCCGCAGATTAAATGTGGGCTGAACTGAACCCACCTCTCAGAGACGGGGACACACAAGCAGTGCTGTGGGCGCGGGAGTGTGACCCGCACCCTCAGAAGTACAGACCCGCCAGCTCAGGGCAGGAACAGGGACAGGGGTCACACAGCCCCTCCCCAGTGCCGGTCAGCGTTTCTTCATCTTCCCACGGCCAGAAGG
Organism: Moschus berezovskii; assembly: GCF_049115385.1. Classification (NCBI taxonomy): domain Eukaryota; kingdom Metazoa; phylum Chordata; class Mammalia; order Artiodactyla; family Moschidae; genus Moschus; species Moschus berezovskii. The sequence continues at coordinate 898,766 of NC_142486.1, forward strand.
GCCCTGATACGGGCTCCACCCCTCGTCAGGAGAGCTGGGCTCCACTCTCCCTCCAGCGTCCTGCAAGGACCTGGACCCACAGGGACCAACCCCGCCCCTGCCCTCCCGCCTCTGTGACCAGATCGGGCCGGTCGTGGCGACTGGTTCAGCACACTCGGGATCTGTCTGGCCGATGAAACTCCAGCCTGGGGCCTGCCAGAACCAACAGGAAGAGCACATGCCTGCCCGGCGAGGCCCACCTTGCCCCGGGAGAAGAGCAGCCTCTGCTGAAGGTCGGGACAGCTGCCGACCACCTCGGGGTCCAGCATCTCCAGCCAGTCGACAAGCAGCCCTGAGCAGGGCCCCAGGCGCACTGCCTCCTGGCTGCAGGGAAGGGGGTGGGGGGTCAGACACAGCCACCCGGGGCTGCCCCAGGCCCAACCACAGCTCCGCCGGCTCACCTGCAGCTGTCGGCATCCTGCTTCCCTGGGACCAGGGGCTCCTCCTTCTCTGGCAGCAGCAGCGAGCTGACCACCGCCACGGGCCCCGAGGCCGGGACGGCGGACGCAGTGGAGAAGAGCGCGGCTAGCAGCTCCTCCAAGTGAGGTGACCTTGCCTCGATCAAACCCCGGAGGACTGTGGGGGAGAGGGGGCGCCTGTCACACAGGCCCAGGGCATGCCCGACTCTAGGACAGACAGCCCCAACTCCAGGACAGACAGCCCCACCCCCAGGATTCTATTCTCCTGGGGGTACCGGGCAGAGGGACTCTGGAGTGGCAAGGGGGTCTTAGTGGAACCTGCGACCCGGATACCTTTGCTGATGAGCTCAGGCTCCACGTCACACTGCTCCCCAGACTTGAGGGTGGCCACGATGGCACGCACGGTGGAGCTGACCGCTTCCGGGTCCCCGCGGAATGTCAGGGCCTCTGCCAGGTGCAGGAACCCGCTCCGCACTGCAGAGGAGCATATGACCAGCGGGACTCCCGCCAGGACCCCAGGCATGACCCCCTCGGCTCCCACACACACTCCCCTCCCCGAGGGGCCGCCCCTGGGCTCCGGCCCTCTTAACCACTGGGCCACACCCCCCAATGCTGTTGGGGCCCCGCCGGGAACAGGCCCCTCAATGCAGCGGCAGAGCCTGGGAGCCCCGCCTCACCGTTGCTGATACGGCGCCGCGCTGAGCACTGGGCAGCGAATAGCCTGAGCTGGGCCTGCAGGGGCCCAGCCTCCACGGAGGGGTCGTCCAGCCACTGCAGGGCCTGCACGAGCACTTTGAGAAAGAGCGACGAGAAGCCAGTGTCCTGGGGCGCGCAGCGCTGGGGTGGGCGGGGCACAGCTCAGACAGGGCCAGACCCTGGGAACCCACCCGCCGCAGAGAAGCGCCCCGTGAGCGCCCCAGCCTCCGCCGGCGAGAGCCCGTGTGCAGCTCCTCCCAGTGACCACAAAGATGCATGACGGGGCGAGCACGCACGCAGGTGTGGATGGGGCGGGCGCGGCCCACCCGCGACCCACCTGGTACTGGCAGAGCTGGCGCATCAGGGGGCAGGCGAGGACGTGGCTGCGGTGCATGGCCAGGGCCAGGGCCCCGCCATGCGGGGAGCTCAGCAGGGTGGCGAGGGCCTGCAGGAGGCGCACAGCGACGCCTGGCACCTCGGGGCTCCCCTGGCGGACTCGCGCCAGCTCCCGGCCCAGGGCCTGCTGCAGTGCCAGGGCAGCAGGGCGTGCGCTGGAACTCTGCCACCGCGGGCCCGGGCTCAGTGGGAAGATCTGCGCAGAGAAGGGGGCCATCAGGCCAGCAGCGGCCACCCTAATCCACCACACTCTCCAGGCGGGCGTGTGGAGGGGGCCGTGGGCTGGGGACAGGGGCCCAAAGCAACAGGCCCTGGAGAGCACGTGTGGACCTGTGCACACACATGTGTGCAAGTCTGTCAGCTGGGAAACGACACATGTGCTCTGCAGCACCTGTCACTGTGCCCAGGAAGCCCAGGCCCATGGGTGAGGGTGGAGGGACAAGGGGGCCCATACCTGCAGGAGCAAGCCGGCCAGGTCGTCCTCCGGGCCCAGCACTCGCACCTGCGTCACGGCCCGGGTCCTGCCCTGGCCCGGCGGCTGCTCCGGGCTGCTTTTGGGTTTCGATGCCTCTGCGCTGTCTGCAGGGAAGGAGGGGCGGCGTCAGTGAGAAGCCTCCTCACTGCTTCACCAGGACCCTGCCAACCAAAGCCAGGCTCACCTGGGGCCCGCCGCCCACAGAGGAGCAGCTCACGGGCCCTACTGAGAGCTCTCACCCAGGACCCCAGCCTCACCAGGGCTCCTGAAGCCTATAAGGTACAGAAGCCACTATTGGAAGGGGATGCGGGACAGATGCTGCCTGAGCGGCCGTGTGTGGGGACTCGGGGGCAGGGCATGGGTACCTCGCCGGGCAGGCAGGGAGGCTGTGAGCAGCGAGTGGAAAGTCTGGCCTCCGGACGCCCCGCGCTCATGCTGGACCTCCACCAGGTGCGCCATATAGTCTGCGGGGACACCGCGGGTAACCCAGACGGTCAGGGAGGAGGGCTCCTCCCCACAGCGCCCGGAGATCCCCACGCCTCCCCGGGACCGGCAAGCGGTGTCTGAGGTGGCCGTCCGCTCGGAACCCCAGGCGGGGCATTCGGCCAGGCCTGGCACTCACTCTTGTCCATGATGTTCTGCTCCAGGGTCTGGGGGTCATGGGCCACGGCCTGGTCCAGGTACTGCAGCAGCTTGCTCATGCTGGACACGGGGATGCCGAAGGACTGCACGAACAGCAGCAGTTGCTGCGGCTCCAGGTCCTGCAGGGCTGTGGGCAGCTCCCCTCAGCGGCCGGCGGGCAGGCGCAGTGCCGGACGACAGCCCCCACCCCGCATCAGACTCGCCCAAGTGTGTCCTCTCTGTGTTTCCCAAACCAACTCGCCCCCAACCTGCCCGGCCTCCCCAGCTGTTGGGCAACCCTCCTCCTCCCTGCAGGCTGCCCCAGCCCCCATAGTCCAGACCACTGCCTCCCTCTCTCCTCCAGCACCCCATTCTCTCTGGGCCTTGTAAGGCCATAAGAGCTTGCAGGCAGCGTCAGCTCCCTGAAGGATCTAGACACAAACCGAATAACGGACGCCCCAGAACCTGCCAGAGGCCCCGAGCTGCCCTCTCTCCTTGGCAATGGCCTGTAGTGAGAGGCGAGGACCAGTCCCCCTGGGCCATACCAGTGTCCCCCCTGGGCAGTACCGGCATCCCCGCCCCTGGCAGTACAGGCGTCCCCCTCCCCAGGCCGTCCCCCCGGGCAGTACCAGCGTCCACCAGCCGCGGGACCTCTGAGCGGATCATACGCAGCTTCAGCCAGTCGGGCAGCAGCAGCGCCTCCTCCGATGTGTCCACCAGGAAGGCCGTGGGCAGTGGCTTCTTCTCCGGGAACCAGATGTCCAGCAGGGCCTGGAACTCGCTATCACCAGCTTCAGGAGAGATGGTGCAGTCAGCACCGTGGCTGCTCTGCGACCTCAGGCTGAAGGCTGAGGCCAGCATGTCCCCAGTTTACAAGGGAAGCTGGGGCTGCTGAGGAACAGAGCTGGGGGAGGTCTACCAAAAGTGAGTGTGACTGGCAACAGAGGCTTCAAGGGGCGGGCTTATCTAATCCTCACAACCGCTGTACTCTCCCCTCAGTCAAGGAAACCGAAGTGCAGGGAGCCGGCCAGGCCCCCCAGAAACTGGGTGAGGCCGGGACCAGCACATACGCTGGGCTCTGTGGGCTTGGCAGAACCAGCTTCTTCCCACCCTCATCTCCACAAAGCCCTGGGCAGCCAGCAGGCCAGACAAGCATAAGGCCGCCTCCCTGGACACAAGACGCAGAGCCACCCACACCTTCATTCCCACAGAAGGGATGGAGAAGCTGCCGGGCCGGGAGGTTTCAGGCGGCCAGAGGATCAGCCAGCTCTGGACACAGCCCCTGGCCAGCGGGTCAAGGGCCACGCACAGGCCTATGGCGGGGACCCGCGGCCCCTCAGTGGGCAGCCCTGTGGACATCTCCATCTCCAGAAACCCGGCAGGAGGAGGGGCAGCCCCAGGTGTCCAGCAGCACCCACGCGCATCTCAGGACGATGGGACCGCGCCTGGACCTGAGGAGTCCCGCCACGGAGAGGTTCACGCGCTCCCCAGGAGGACCGGCTGCCTCCACGGGAGACCCGGCCCCACCCCCGCAGCCTGCTCACCGCGGGGCGGGCCCAGAGTCAGGAGGATGACCATGGCGTGAACCACCAGAATGTGCATGGTGGCCGTCTCCCCGCTGCTCCAGCGCAGGAAGACCTGGTCCTGCGACTCCGACTGGAGGGAGAGGGCGCGGTGAGAAGCCGAGGCGGGGCGCAGCGCTGGGCGGGGCCTGGCAGGGCGCCACCCCCTTACCCAGCTGTAGACCTCTTCGCCCTCCTTGCTCTTGCGCATGCGCTGCACGTAGCGGGAGAAGATGGACAGCAGGGCCGCCAGTACCACGTCTGACTCCGCGGGGCAGGAGCGCTTGGAGAAGAGGTGAGACATGATGGTGGAACGCTCCACGATGAGCCGGGCCACGTCCTGGAGGACCGGGCAGGGGGCAGGGTCAGTGGCTCGGGCTCTCCTCCCGTCACACCCGGCCACCGGCCCATCCCCATCCAAGGCCACCCGACGCCGCTCCCCATTCGGCACAGCCACCGCAACACCGGCCAGGACGCCGACGACAGAGGTGGCCCCATGTGCAGCCCCCTCAAACACGCGGGCGGTGAGCTGGAGAGGGCTGGCCCCGTGGAAAGGAGGGAGTGACGGGAACACAGGCGTCTCAGGACCCACAGGGAGAAGCCGCCTGCCCACAGCCAGACACGCGTCTACTTGCAATCGGCAGAAGTGACGGGGCAGGCTGGCCCCTAGACCACTGGGAAGGCAGAGGCCGCCGGCCACTCGGCAAGAACCCAGGCTTGGACAGAATTCCACTGCCCACCAACCCCAGTCCTCAGCCAGTCCCTCCACTCACTCCCTCAACAAGGACCTGCGGCCTTCAGGACCCCCGCTCTGTCAGCCGACAAGCTCACAGAAAGCAAGGTCAGGAGAAAGACGCCGTGAAAGAGCAGGCCGCGGGAGAACACAGGCCCGTGCCCGGCTCAGAGCCCCTCCGCTTCCCAGGCTGGCCACACCACACCTCTCTGGCCCAGAGTCACAGAGGTAAGACACGGGGGGCTCCTGCCCTCGACTCCTGCTCTGGACAGAAGGTCCCTGCCGAGGCAGCTTGGCACTTGGGGCTCGGAACCAAGGTGTGGACCTGCTGCCCAGGCTGGGTCACAAGCTCCCCTATCCCTGCCCCCTCACCAGGGCCAGGTCGCTGTGCTGGCCCTGTTCCTCCACGGGCGTGTGCTGGGACAGGTAGACCAGGTAGGCGCTGATGGTCTGCGGGTCGGTCTCCATGTGGATGGCCTGCGGAGGGGGGCTGTGTGAGCAGCCAGGATGGCCCCTGGGCCGCCTCCACCCAGCTTCTCCTGTCCTGGCTGGCCCCGCCCCGCGCCTTCCCCCTGCGCCGCCCCACCCCCACCCTCCCCGCCCCCGCCCTCCCTGTTGGTGCCCCGCCCCCGCCCGCACCTGCTGCAGCGCCAGCGCCGTGGTGCTCCTCACGCTCTCGAACAGCGGCAGCCGGGGCAGGTCACGCAGCAGCCACTGGTAGCCCTGCAGCGCGTCCGCGTCACCCGAGTCCTCCTCCAGGGGTGGCTCCTTCTCCTCCCCGTCCCGCAGGCTGCTCTCCGAGAGCACCAGGGACAGGCCCTGCAAGCGGACACGCCGGCTCTGGGGCTGTCGGCTCCCTCCAGCCCAGCAGAGCTGCCACGACAGAGGGCCGGCTCCCCAGGAGCCCAGCGCCAGCGCCTCGGGGAGGCAGCAGGATGGACAGGGGCCGCCCCCGGGACACTTCCAGTCACCCCAGAGCGGGAAGGGCCCGGGCAGGACAGGACCCAGTGTCTGCACAGTACTGCCCTGGCCTTTTCCGATAGTCTCTTCCGGTGAAGTCCCGGTGAGAAAAACGGTCGTTTTAACAGAAAAGACAACCGTGCCAGGGGAGCAGAGGGCCTGGCCCCCTCACCTTCATGGCCAGCACCCTGGCGGCCACCTGGGAGGAGCCCAGTCGCCGCAGGAAGTAGTCCAGCACCTCACACGTGGTCTGCTCGTCCGCCTTGGGGCCCAGCAGCAGGTCCTGCAGGCGGCCCAGCAGCTGCTTCTGCTTCTGCTGCCTCTGTGGGGACGGGGGTTGGGGATCAGGAGACAGGGTCAGGGAGGGCGCGTGGGACCTGGGGAAGGGGGGTGGGGTCAGGAGATGGGGTCAGGGCGGGCGTGTGGGCCCCAGGTAGGCACTGACCTGCCGCTTCCTGGCCTTCTGCTCCTTGCTCTCACCCTCCTCCTCCTCCCCGCCCGAGGCGGGCTCGTCAGCCGCGTCATGCAGCAGGAACTCGCACAGGCACTGCACGGGCAGCACATCCAGGGAGCCCTCGCTGGACTGCACCAGGTCGGCCAGCCAGGGCATGGACTGCGAGGAGGCCTGGGCGGGCGGCAGGAACATGGCTCTTTCTCGCCAGTCCCGCTGCCGCTCCCCCACCCCGCAACTGCCCGCCACCCGTGGGACTCCCAAGGCTGCTCTCTGCACCCCAGAGCCATCGCTGAGGGGCCTGGTCTCCAGGCGTGACCTCCAGCCCACGGTCTCATCTAATGCCAGGGCCCCCCGCAGCCTCGGGGGGACTTACCTGCCTCTGGATGATGTTGAGGAGGAAGTCAGGGTTCCGGCTCCGACACAGCAGGTGCCCCAGGCGCAGGGACTGGTTGAGGCCTTTCACCTGGTCCAGGATGTGAGGCGGAGGTCTCCGGGGCGGCCCTCTGAGAGCGCCAGGTGACACGCGTGTGTCAAAGCAGCAAGTGCAGTGCCCCCAGCTGAGTGGGGGGGGCACCTACCTGCCTCCCACCTGCAGCCAGCTGCCCATCCTCCAGCAAGCCCGTGGCTCTTCCCCTCAGCCTGGCCTCAGGGGCTCTTGGCTTCACCCACAGTGTGGCCTGGCCTCCCATCAGACCCCACCCCTGCCCCCCAGGCCCGGCTGCCCCTTGTGCCCGGCCGCCAGGCTGGCTGGCCCCGCGCCGCGCACCGCACGCACTGGGGCTCGAGGCTGGTGAGCTGGGACAGCAGCAGGCTACTGCTCTCCGTGATCGTTTGCCGCGTGGAGGCGGCGGCCAGGTGCCCCTCGAACGCCAGGATCTCCTGCTTCTCCCGCTGCGAGACCTGCAGCTCCCGGTTGATCATCTCGGTGCGGCTCTCCTCGTCCGTCAGCGTGCACGGCGGGTACGAGTAGTTGCTGGGACCAGGGAACAGGGGCCTGTCGTCGTGCCGCCCCCAGGTGGCGCTCACGAGCAGGGGTCAGAGCCCACAGCGACGCCGCCCCCCCCCCCCCCCCCCCCCCGCCCCGGCCCAGGCGCGGCTGCAGCCTTCAGACTGAGGAAGGCCTCTGGGGGCCCGTCGGCAGCACGGCCACAGCCAGAGCTCGGTGAGGGCGCGGGGGTCCCTCAGAGCCCACCGCGGCCACCCTCTCCTTCCACACGCCCGCACGGTGGTGCCTCCACAACTGCAGAGCGGACTGTGCGGGAGGGCCGCGCAAGACCCCTGCCACTGGGCCAGGTGGTCCGACACAGGCACCCAGGCCGACTCCCCCTTCAGAAACACAGGCGCCCTCCGGGGCCGAGGGCTGGCACCCCCGACACACGTTCTGAATGTGACCGAGCCCCCACGTCCTGGCCCTGTGCGGCGGCAAGCGACTCACTTGGTCATCGCCATCTCCATGAGCATCTTAAGCGTGGGGTACTCTTCCCAGGCGGCCAGGCCTAGGGGGCAAGGCGACAGGTGGCAGCGGGACCCCCGCCCGAAGCCCAGCCCCCAGCCCAGCTCTGCCCCCCGGCCCGACGAGCGGGATGTTCAGGAGAGGCGAGGCCCACACAGGCTCAGGTGGCTGTGGCTGGCTGAGGTGGGGTGGCAGGGCAGGGGGCGCTCACCAATGTTCTCCGGGTTGAACGCAGCGACCACCAGCAGGAGGGGCCACGCCTTCCAGTACAGGGTGGAGATGGCCAGGTTCGGAGGCTGGTACCTGGAACCAAAGTGTCCACAGCTCAGCCTCGGCACCCGAGGTCCAAGAGGCGGACGGGTCCAGACCCAAGCAGCAACAGCACACACATCCTGTGAGCGACCACCCAGACACTGCATCTCAGATGTAAAACGTCCAAGCTATAGGATTCGTGGTGTCTGACGGCTGTGTGTGTTTGCAGGGAAGTGGAGGGACGCGCCAGTGGATGGGAAGAGGCTTCTTGGAGGGATGACGCTGTCAGGTCACACAGACGACAGCTGCGGGGCCCTGCGGGTGCGCTGAGACCACCCACCACAACCGTAAACCAGTGACGCACACGGCAAACAAACTGCACTGCGACCAGTGCGGAGGAAACGGGGCGTGAACTGCCTAGCTCACACACAGGAACTAAGCAGCACAGTGACGCGGGCCGAGGAGAGAACGGGGGGCATTCGGGGGACCCGGGTGCCGGGGCCTCACCCTGGCGGGAGCTGGATATTCTCAGGGTGGTGGTAGGTGCACAGGTTCAGAACGGCGTCGATCAGCTGCACTCGCTCCACCTTCAGCACGTCCACGTCTGAAACGCAAGAGCCACAAGCGGGTCCCTCGGTGGACGTACCACCCGGACTCGGGCCGCGGACGTCCGGGAGCGGGGACACGGAGCAGGTGGGGTGGGGACAATGCAGGCGCGGGACACGCTGCCACAGGAGCCCCGGGGTGCCAGGGCACGTCTGCACCGCGCGGTGCTCGAGGGTGCAGCAGATGCGCCAGGGAGGGCAGGGGAACAGCGAGCCCCCCTACGCTGCAGGCTGGCCCAGGCCCACCAGCAGTGAGACACCTGCTCCAGAAGGGGGCTGCTCTGCGTCACGCCTCCCGCGGCCCTTCGGGGAGGCGGGGCACAGACGCTCCGGTCCGGTCCACCGTGCAGAAAACACACAGAGGCCCGGGCGGTTGCGGGGAGGGGAGCCGACGGCAGGAGGCCCTCACCATCAGCCTGCACGGCCGCAGCCCGCTTCACCAGGTGGTCGGCCAGTTCCATGGCATCGGCGGGGCCCAGTGGGAGCTCCCGTGAGAGCCCAATGACCAGGATGCGCATCAGCGTGTCCTCCAAGATGGGCACCTCCGAGCAGAGGCGGAGGAAGAAGCTGCGGGCAGAGTGGGCAGAGGCGGGCTCGTGGGAGCTGCCCACCTCCAGGTCAGGGGAAGCCCCAGCTCCAGTCTCGTCTGGGCACAGAGGGAGCACCGCCCACCCTTCCTGCGGTCACTTGTGCCTGATGCCCGTGTGGACCGGGCCCTGTAGTCCCGCGGAGGGCTGTGAGTGGAAACCCAGCCTCGGGGGGCTCACAGGCCAGCTCCGCCCCCAAGCCGTGCTCCCAGACAGGGGCGGGGCTCGGGCAGGTGTGAGGGGAGCATGCTGACCCTGCGGTGGGGCCCAAAGAGGCAACAGAGGGGAGCGACCTGTCGGAAGGTCGGGGAGGGTGACCTGGCTCGGGGACTGGTGAGGGCAGAGACAGGATATGTGTGTGCGCTGCTGGACACGAGGGGTGGGGACCGGGGACGTCTCGGGGGCCCCTGACCAGCCGAGCACCCGGGAGGGCGCAGGAGACTACAGACAGTGCAGCCGTGGGAAGGCGGCACAGGGTGTGGGCACAGGGCCAGTGACCCCCAAGACTGCCGGCTGCCTGCCCGGCCTCGGTGCCAGCCCCGCTCCCCCAGCCGGTCTGCTCACTTGCGGTCACTCTCGGGCGGCCAGTTGTCCCATTTGTAGTAGGTCTCGGGCTGCTCCGTGAAGAGAACCTTGTGGAGGCTGCAGGGCGGGAGAGACGTCAGGGTGGGCCCCTGGGCTCCCCCACCCCATCAGTCCCCATGGGCAGGGAAGCCTGTGTGCAAAGGGATGGCCCGGCTCCTGGCCCTGCAGCGAGGCCTGGGGAGGCTGGCAGGCTATGGGCCCCTCCCAACAGGGGGCTCCCCACCCCAACCAGACAGGACCCCGCCTCCCCGAGGCTCTGCCGGAAGATCAGACACCGCAAGGTGTTGGCTGCTGCCCACTGGCCCTCTGGTCTCTGAGAGCCTGGCACCAGCTAGTGACCTGTCACCGGGGAGGAGCCCTGTCACTCGTCACCAGTGAGCCCCAAGAGCGGGGCAGAGCTGGCCGCACCAGTGCACGTAGTCCTTGGGGGCGAGCTTGCTGATAGAGGGCACGACAGTGTGCAGCCACCACACGGCGTCCCGCTGGATCGCGGCGATCTGGTTCTGGAAGGAGCGCAGCACCTCGAGGTCTGGGGAGGAGGAAACAGTTACTGCGCCTGCACGGCAGCCACGCGCACGAAGACCTGGGCGGCACAAGCTCCCTGAGACCTCCACAGAGTGGCAGGGCCGAGACGGGGCGGGGCCGAGAGGCTGGAGCAAGGCTCAGAGCACACCGTCCTCCAGGGTTGCGGACACCTCAGGGAACTGAAACCCTGAAATTCCAAGTGTCCTTCCAGCCAATCGCTTAAAGGGCCTTGCAGTCAACCCTTTCCAGGGTCAGTAATGACCCAGAGCAGGCTGACCCAGACACCGCTGCCCTGCCCCCCACACTACCCCCCCAGCCCAAAGGCACCAGGACCCCCACAAGCAAACCAGCAGAGGGCGACCCTGGGCTGGGAGCTGTTGCTCTCCCCCTCCCCCTGGACAGAGTAGGAACCAGCAGTTTCAGAAGCTCCTGGGACTCCAGGAGCCGAGCTGCAGCTGTGACCCTCCTGCCCCAGGCCCACACTCAGAGCAGAGCCCCCTTCTCCCACCCAAGGCCGCCTCCCCACCAGGAGAGCCCCCCGCAGCAGGCAGCCCACCCCCAGCTCCTCACTCTTCTTCTCTCCTTTGTCCCAGGCGACGCCAGCCTCCTTCACCTGGGCGGTGATGCCGAGCATCATGGACACGGCCAGCACGTCCGTGACATGCACCACAAAGCGCTCCTGCACGACAGGGCAGCCCCGTCCAGCCCGGCCCGGCCCAGCTCAGCGGGTCCATGTCCGTCTCCCCCAACCCCCCACGACAGGGCAGCCCCTCCTGGCCCAGCCTGGCTCAGCTCAGCGGGTCCACATCCCTGTCTCCCCCCTACACACCCCCAACCCCCACACGTCCAGCTGGACGGCAGGAGGCTAGGGACCAAGAACCGGCCACAGCAAAGCCAGGTCGGGCCATAGGGGTAGGTTCAGCCCACAGAGCTGGACTGAGCTACCCTCTGGAGAACAGGACCCCCACGGGCTATCTGCTGACCTGCTCATGTGGCACTTGAGATCCGCCACCCTTGGCCCCAAGTCCTATTCTCCGGAGGCCCTTCCCACCTCCCCAAACCCCCTAAAATTCACCCTGAGCAGACCCCCGGCCCTGGGGGTGCCGTCGGTCTGCTCACACCAGACACAGCTGCCCCATCCCCACACCCCGCCCAGAGGCCGCCGGGGGAAGCGGCCAGTGGCAGAGCTGTGTGCACCTTGAACTCCATGTCCAGGTACTGGGGCTCCTTGCGCTCCTGCATGAGCCCGAGGCAGAAGGCCTGGAAGTTGATCTCATGCTTGGTCTGCTTGATGATCTCGCGCAGCAGGGCCCGCGAGGCCCGCAGGTAGTCGTCCTTGTTGGTCAGCAGGTCCTGGAACACCATGGCCAGGAACTGGGGAGGAAGAGCGCGGGAGCTGCCGGCGGCCCGCCCCAGGCCACGCGGCCCCCGCCGCTCTCATTCTCACGGGCCAGCAGGAGGCCTGCCCGGAGACCCCGCGCCCCACAGACTGTGGGGCCGGCCCCAGCGGCTGCTGCTGCACCGCCAGGGCCTCCTCACACACGCTCTCCTCCAGCCGGGCCCCGGGGCAGGGTCCCAGGGCCCCACCTTGGGCGCCAGCTCGGAGCTGTGCTGCAGCACGGTGTACAGGATCTGCATGTTGTTGGGGTTCCGCGCGTTGGAGAGCTCGTTGAAGACCACAAACTTGATGGTGGTGCCAAGGTTGTCCTTGTGCGCGTTCAGCAGCTCCCTGGGCGCGACCGAGCAGAGGGAGATCCGGAGGCTGCCGCTCGGCGCCGGCACCCTCCACAATCCCCCACGGCCCCCGGCGGCTCAGCGCCCCTGCCGCCCGCCTCCGGCGCCCCTGATGCCTCCCCCACACCCCCCGGCAGCCCCGCCCCCCGGCAACCCCCAACGCCTCCCCCACATCCCCCGGCGGCCCCGCACCCCTGCCACCCGCTGCCGGCGCCCCCCACGATCCCCCACGGCCCCCGGCGGCCCGCGCCCCTGCCGCCCGCGCCCCCAACAATCCCCCACACCCCCCGGCGGCCCCGCGCCCCTGCCGCCCGCCGCCGGCGCCCCCGACGCCCCCCCAGCGGCCCCGCCCGCGGCTGCCCCAGGCCCCGCCCCCCGCACACCTGATGCAGAGCATGTAGTGGTTGAGCAGGACCTTGGGCTTGAGGCGGATCTTGATCAGGTGGGAGATGACATCCATGTCCTCGGCGCCATGCGTGCTGCAGTTCATGCACACGGACATGAGCAGGTCCTGGGCGGGCCGCGTCAGCTGCGGGGGGCGGGGATGGGGAAACGCCGTCAGCCCCGCGGCCTCAGGCGCCGGAAGGGCCCGCGTGCGCGTATCCGTGCGCGTACCCGCGCGCCCTCACCTTGGGGTTCTGCAGCCACATCTCCAGCTTCTGCACCGTCATCAGCCGCACCTCCTTGTAGCCGCAGGTGGACGTGAGCAGCCGTAGGAGGTTCCGCGAGACGCTGTCGATGGGCTGCCGCCGGTTGAGCTGGTCGCGCAGCACGTCCAGGACATACTCCTCCACGCTCTCCGCCAGCTCCTCGTACCTAGGCCAGAGGGGGGACGGCAGCGGGCAGGAAAGCAGGCGCGAGGGGGGCTCTCCCGGGCCGCGCGGGTTGGGGCGCGCAGCACACCTACCTGGGCATGAGCTGGCCCTCCTGCTCGGGGCTGAGCTTCTCCTCGGCGATCAGGAGCTCCGTCTGGCTGTCCTCTTCCTCTGTGAGGGACGGGTGCGGGCTGCTCCCTGCAGAAGGAGCGCCTCATGGACACCAGCTCCCCAGGCGCCGCATGCCCGGGCCCCTCCCACGGGGAACCCCAGCCCAGCTGCGAGTGACGGGGGGAGGGGGATCTCACCAGCACTGAGGTCCCCTCCGCCACGCCCCGCCTCCCCCTGCAGGAGCACACTCTTGGGGGGCATCTTGGTGTTGAAGGCCGTCTGGATGTTGTCCACGAAGGTCCTGCAGTGCTGGCTGTCCACCCAGATCCGCTCCCCCAGGGAATCTTCGATGTACACCTGCAAGGACGGAGCCTGAGCCTCAGCCTGCCCTCTACTGCGTCCCCCTGCGTGTGGGCAGGAGCGAGCTGGGAGCCTCCCCAGGCCCCGGCTGCCCCTTCGCAGCCGGCAGCTCAGGAGAGGAGATGCCCTGGGTTGCCACACGCAGCCCTTGGGGCTCAGATGCCTTTAACCCCCTGGTGGTCCAGCGGTCCCCTCGCCCCGATCGCGGCCCTCTGACCCCTTCACCAACAGTGATCACCTGGGAGAGGCTGCTCACCTTGACGAAGATCTCGGGCCAGTTCTCGTCCTCCTCATACGCAGCCATGAGGAGATTGCAGGCCAGCACAGACACCAGGCTGTTCCCCTTGGCCTTGAAGTTGATGGAGGCGTCCCGCCGCAAGAGGCTGCACAGGGCCTGCGGGAGACGCGGTGGAGGTGGGAGGCCCGTGTGGAGGCGGGAGGCGGCGTGGCCCCGCCCCACCCCGCCCCCCCACCCCTGCACAGGAGGGGGCGGGCCTCACCTCAATGACGCCCTCCGTAGAGAAGATGTTGGGCTTCATCTTTGCCAGGTACATGAGGCTGAGGTACAGGACGCTGTCCGGCTTGGCCCGCGTCACCCTCAGCTGCTTCACAGCCCCGCACAGCACGCCCTCCAGCCGGTCATCGTTGCCCTCCAGCTCGGCCGCCTCGATCTCATCCAGCAGCACCGTGGGCGGCACTGCCGGGGGGACGGCCAGTCAGGCGGGCAGCCCCAAGAGAGACCGCCCCGTGGGGCCCCAGGCCAGGGGCTGCCAAGGGCGACCTCCAGGGACCTGACTGAGGGCCTGGGGCGGAGCCACAACCACAGGTCCCCAGGGCGGGCAGCCGGGCTGTGCAGAGCAGGGGTCACCTGACCCCTGGGAGTGACCAGGCCCAGGAGGGGCCGTGCAGGATCCACCAGGCACTGCCAGAGCCCTCTCGCTGCACCCAACCTGGCCTAGGAACATCTCTTTCTCTTCAAATTGGTCCTTTTTTCTAAGCTTCTGAGCAACCCGGCGGGGCGCCACCTGTGGCCTCCTCCTCCACCGCGGCCGCTCCTGCGCGGTCTCCCTGTCTCTCTGAGAGAGCCCGCCGAGGGCTCTGACTCTCCCTCCACGCAGCTGCCCTCTGCTATTTCCCTCCTGCTACCTCCTCGGGCATCCTGGCCCCCACCTTCCTTCTCTGATGGGATCGGAGGCCCCCAACCCTGCCCCCTACCTCTGAGGGCCCCCTGGGCCAGGCTCGGCTCCACCCACGTCTGATCTGTGCTGCACTTGCCATCACTCGGGGCCACCTACTCTCTCACTTCCACTGTGATTTCTTCTCTGACTCAAGAGGTTTTTTAGGACTGTGTTTCTAGATACCCAAGTGATGGTGACACGACGGATTTCTGACTCAGATGCATGGAGGACAGAGGTTAACCGACACTCTCCAAGTGATTTCCATGTGCCAGGGAAAAAGACAAACAGGCAGGACAGGTGGTGGAGCTCGGAAGGTCTTGGCCGTGGAGATACTCCAAGCACCAGACGCCATGAAGTAGCTGAACTCAGCCTCTTCTGTTTTGCTAAATGTGTTTCATTTGTAATATGCCTTTCATAACCATACTCCACGTAACCTTCAAAGCCACCTCACCTGGGACTCGTATGATGGTAAAACCAATGCACGGCCAGTGAGGACAGAGCTGTGGCCTGAGTTGGGACTTGGCCCCTCAAATGCTCCCAGCACTGACCTGCCCAGCTGCCAGGGAGGGACCCCGAGCCGGGGATCCGAGGCGGCCTCCACCTCGGTCTCACCACTGCTCAGTGCAGCCCCAGCCCTTCCTCGAGCACGGGTCCCTCCACCAGCACAAAGGCCGCCACGCCACAGCTCCTCTCCTAGCCCCGCACTGCCAGTCAAATCCCAGCCAGCCTTTCAGGCTCTGTTTCCCGCCACAGTCCCCGACGGGCCTCCTCCCTCCCCGGTTCCCGATGGACCTTCCCTCTCCCCCACTGCCACGTGAGCACCCGTACACTTTAACACCTGGGACTAGAGTGACGTTAAACAGACCCGATCTACAGAAAAACAAGGGAATGTCAGGTTCAGAACTAACAGCTTCTGTATAGACAGTGGGCTCTTGGATAAGCTTAACGCTATCATGATACCTCATCAGCTAAGAAATAAAAAACAAGCAGGTAAACTCTGCATTGTTAGGAACTGGGAAGAGGGCTGAGGCAGCACAAACCACCTCCTCCTGGGTGGACAGGGTACTCACGAGACGCACAGCTCCCAAGGAGAGCACCTATCTGTCTGCGCTGCCCTGGACTCCCTGCGCTCAGAGAAGACTGTCACAGACATGGCCTCGGAAAACACATCAGACCAGCAAGGGAACAAGAGAGTGAGCCTGTTCCCCGAGGACAGGAGCAGGTAGCCCTCCAGGAGGGCATCAGGCTCACGCCGGCTCCAGCCCCGGAGCAGGGCCGACAGAAATCCGTACAAGGCTTTCCCCTGCAGGAGGCCCCTGCACGGCTCTGTCTGCTCCACAGAGAGAGGGCCGCGGAGGCGCACACTTGGCAGCAGTACCTTCGGGCCCCAGATCGACGTGGGCCATCTTGTCCTGAGTGACATACGCACCTCCTGTCACTGTCAGTCTGAGGCAGAGGTGAGGTGAAGGCGGCCCTATGAGAGATGCTCTGAAAAACAAACTCACAGCTGACTCCTGTCCTCCATTCTCCAAAGAGCCTATACGGCTAAACCTGGAAGTGGCCTTTCTGAACCCGGGGGCATTGACGAGGCAGGGGCTGTGCTCTCTGGGGGTCGTCCAGAGGCCGTCTTTACCTTCAATCGGGACCACGGATGGCTCTTTAATCGAGGGAGAGATGGCACGCTTCTCTGCAACCGCAGCTTCAGCCAGGCGTCCCAGGGCACTCAACGGGGGCGTGGAGGAGAGTTTGGGGCGCTTGGTGAGCCCCGGCAGGGCTGAGGCACCCGCCAACGCAGCCGCAGCATCGCGCTTCCGCTCCGAGGGCAGGCCAGAAGGAGCAGGCTTCAGCAGGGTGGAGGCTGTTTTTGATTCAGTGGTCTGACCCTTAGAGCCCAGAGCAATGAAGTCTCCTGGTGGAGGGTGACCTGCAGAGGGACATGCACCTTCACACAGCAGCTAGGTGGAAAGGGTATCCCAGAACAACCTCCCACGAGTTCCATGGGGATTCAACTACGGTTGGGGGAGGTGTAAAGACACCCAGAAGTCCACAGCAGTGCTGGGACTGGACAGTGAGCAACAACGGACAGTCACACGGCGCTGACTGCAGACCAGGCCGTTTCCAGCTGAACGGCATCCGTTCCCTTCACCCTCAACAAGTTTCTGAAACAGGCACCATTAACCTCACTTTACAGGTTGAGAACCACCAGGCACAGAGGAGTCAAGGGAAGCGCCCAAGGCCACTCAGCTAGAGGGAGCGAAGCGCGGGTCGGGGGCCAGGCTGGCTCCGGCCTGCTGTCAGCCCCTGCGTTTGTGCCGCCCCTCCTCCCGCCAGAGACTCCTGGGCTGCTGTCCACGGCCTCGGATGCACAGACCAACGAGACGGCCTGGGTCGAGAGGGCGGCGGCGGCGGTCCCACACCCCCGCCCCGGGGCTCCCAGGGCCGCCGGGACCAAGGGCTGCTGTCCGAGACCGCATTCCTGGGCACCGCGATCGGCTCGGGGAAACAAAGCCGCGGACCCGAGGGCGCAGCGCCGCGTGCCGCGGGGAGAGGCAGCGCACCCGAAGGCTTAGCCGCCGCGCTGGGCCTGCGGACAGTGGCGGGCTTGGCCCGGTTCATGCTGCCGCCGAGCGCTCGCCGCTCCGCGCTGCCGACGCCGCACTGCGGGGAAGACCGGCGCTAGTCAGCAGCGCGCCGCTCGCCCATTCATTGCGGCCTGGGCCTGCGGCCCGGGGCGAACGCTCCGCCGCGCCGCGGGCAGCGACTCCTGAAGCGGCCGCGCGACCCCGCCTTTCCGCCCGGGATCCCGGGAGGCTCCGTCTCTCCTGCAGAGGTGGCCCCGTCCCTTTAGTGAGATCGACAGGGGCCCATCGCAGCGGCGCCCGGGTACCGCCGCCCGGAACCGGAAGCCGTCCTCCGACCCCGACTTCCGGAGCACCCGGAAGCAAAATGGCGAGGGGCGGGGCAGCAGGGTGGGCCGGTGAGCGGGTCCGCGGCGCCTGCGGCGCCCCCTGGCGGCGGGAGGCCGGTGCCGCCTGCGAGGGGAGGCGGGGTCCGCCGCGCGCTCCCGGGTGCAGAGGCCCGTGGTGCGCCTGGAGCCCAAGGACCCACAGCGCGGAAGGGGGCCTGGGCCGCTCCCCGCGCGGGCTGGGCCGTCCGAGCGCTGTCCCGCCCGTGGGCCGAAGGGCGGGTTGCGGGGTCCGCTGGGGGCTCTAGGAGGGAGCCTGGCGGCCGGGGCTGGGCCCGCTCGGCGCTGAGGACGCGGTCGCCAACCGCGCGCTGCGTGCGGGCCCCGGCGACCCGCACGCGCTGCTCTTGCCGGGGGTCTGCACGCCGTCCCCGCCTCCTAACCAGGGCCGGGGACCGGGTGACAGCCAGGCGGCCCCCGGCCACGCGCAGAGGGCGCCCCGCTTGCAGGCGGAGCGGAGGGCCCCGCGCAGGACGAGGCCGCCGTGGGAAGGGCGCGGCGCGCGTCGGACAGGCGGCGTCGCCGAGAAGGAAGCCGGGCGCGGGTTTGAACCGCCGCAGCGGGCGCAGCGCTGAGCTTCGAAGGGCGCAGAGCGGGAGGGCTCAGGTGAACACCTGCGCATGGAGGTCGCTGTGGACGCCCCGGAACAGCTGCCGGCGGCTGTCAGAGCCGGGGGTCTGCCCTCCAGCGCCGGACCGGCCTTCCTCCCGAGGATGGTGTTCGGAGAAAGGGCTGCGACCCCGGAGAGACTCCTGCAGGGGAAGGGGTCCAGGGGGGCGGGTGCTGGCTGCACAGCCAGTGCTCTGCGCAGCCCGGACATTGCTGGACCGAACGCACACAGAGGCGGCGTCCTGGGACGTTCGTCAGCTAGAAGCCCTGCTCGTCTCGGTCACGTCTCTGAGTGAGGGTGTTTGTGCAGAGGTGGTGTCTTGTTTGTTTCTTAAAATTAAGTTTATTTGTTTTTGTCTGTGCTGGGCCTTCGTTGCAGCGAGGGCTTCCCTCCAGCTGCGGCGAGTGGGGGCTCCCTACGGTTTTGGGGTGCGAGCGGCTCACTTCGGTGCTTCTTTTGTCTCAGAGCACGGGCTTCTGAGCGCAGGGGCTTCAGAAATTGTGGTGCAGACGCTTAGCTGCTCCACGGGGAGTGGGGTCTTCCCGGACCAGGGACCGAGCCCGTGTCCCCTGCATTGGCACGCGGATTCTTCTCCACCGCTCCGCCAGGGATCCCCCTGAGCAGAGATGTGCGGTTCTCACAGCCCAGCCCCAGCCCGAGAGGGGCCTTCCCGGACCCCACCAGCCCCGCCCCGCTCCCCCGGGCCTCTGCTGCCCGCCTGGGGCGAGGTGGGTCCTGGTCGCTTTTCCCTGTGCTGCGACAACATTAGTTGCAGTTGGGGTGTTGAGGTTCTAAGCCAAGGGTCCAAAGGTTCCCAGGGGCGTCTGCAGGAAGGACCGCTCTCCAGGGACCCTCGACACCGGAGAGGCTGACCTTGAGCCCCCCCCTCCATAGGGCCAGGCAAGCCCCGGAAGGTACCAGGGAGCCGGCAGCTCCAGGTGCAGGGAGCGGGGGCCAGTCTGCTGAGACCGGGCAGGAGGGCCAAAGGCTCAGCAGAGGCTGCAGGGAGGGCCGGACTCTGTTTTGCTTCCTTGGGGCCCGTCTGCCCTAGGTGTAACGACGGTGAAGGTGACGGTGGAGCAAGCGGGGGACGCTCCGTGAGGAGAGAGGTGCCGCCTCCGGGAGGGGAGACGGGCGGGGCGGCGGGCGGCCGGGTCAAGACACGCCCCTCTGACGGGGTCGGAGGTGGGCCGCCAAGGTGGGTGGACGGGCGTACACCTACGGCGGACCCGTGCCCGATACGGTAGTGTAATTATTCTTCTATTAGGAATTAATGTAAAAAATTGAAACAAACAAACAAAGAAAACCCCTCAGCATCTGACTCCCGGCGGCACGCCCAGCACTCCCCGTCAAGGCTGCCCCTGGCAGTGCTGGGGAAGCCCCCTTCTCAAACCCCTGAGTGGGAGCCGGGCTGCTGCAGACAGCGGGGCTCTGGGAAAACGGCCCAGGGAGCCGTCACGCCAAGGCCAGGTTCCGGCAGAGACTCTGCCAATGCTGGCCTTCCCCCGGGGCGCCAGCCGCCCCCACACCACGTGAGTGCACGACCCTCCTGGAGGGGGGGAAGTCTAGCGACAGCTTCATTCTGTGAGCTGTGCCCAACCTCTGACCCAGCCGGCGCTCCTAGGATCTGACCCCAAATGTGCAGGAATTCCAGCACCAAGTTGATCCTCTTGGAGGCCCGGGGTCCAGCTGCCTGGACCGGTAAGCTCAGCCACAGGGCGTCCAGACGATGCACTTGTCAGAAGCTGCTGCGGAAGCGCCAAGCAGGGCTCCTGTGATGGAACAGCCCCGTCGGCAGCAGAGGGGAAGAGGCCATTCGTGCGTCAGGATGTGGGAAGTGACCACATCTATCTAACGGCAGAAACGGTCTAGGAAGAAGCATACCCAGTGCTCCCCGTGGTTACGAGCAGGGCCAGGCTGGGGCAGGACAGCCAGACAAGCTGTCCTCTCTGTGTGCTTCATTTCACTGATATGTGAATGGCCCAGATAAGTTTCCCACTAGGGAATGAAAGGCAGCGTGCCTGCCCCACGGGGCTGTCCCGGCTCCTCCCGTGGGGGCCACACAGGCCCCAGCCTCCCTCTGTGTCCCAGGAGGGGCAGGCACGGTCCAGGCTGGCAGTCACCACCCTGGCCTCTCCCTGGGACTTCAACCTCTTTCTCACTGGACAGCCTCTTCTTCCTTCAGAATCCAGCCTCCCAGCATGGCCCCTTCTTCCGTGAAGTCCTCCAGGGCTCCCCCCGCCGGGGCAGGTGGTGGCCATTCCCCTGCTGGTGCCTCCGCCCTGGCAGCTCGCACACCTGGGTGTCTGGGCCCCAGGAATAGCACCCGACCCTTGTGGAATGGAGCCTGCCTGTCTGAACTTTCTGGACAAGTCCCAGATGCAGAGATCGGGGTCACAGAGGTCAGAGGTCAAGGGGTGATGGACAGATCTTTCCCACTGGGATTCTGGGGCAGCAACACTGGAGTCCCGTCCCCCACGGTGCCGCCCGGCCACCTGGAGCTCTGCCGCGCCTGGTCCAGGAGGGAGGAAGGGGCTGCAGGGGGCAGAGAGGGACCACCCGGGCCGCCCCCAGAACTGAGTCCTGGGGTCCCAGGAATCTGCTTTCCACAGGTTCCCCGAGAATGCAGGGGTCTCCAGGCCTCCCTGAGGCCCCACTGCGTTCGTTAGCTTCCCAGGAAGCCCCTCTGCCAGACGGCTGGAGCACAGGCGTGTCCTGCAGGCTGGACGTCGAGGCCGGGCGTCCAGGGGAGGGGCCCTCTGCCCCTTCCAACTCGTGGGGCACTGGCTCCGGCCGCGCCCTCTGTCTCTGCTGCCTGATCCCCAGGCCACCCCTTTCTGGTCCCCTTTTCTCTTGATGGATTTAGGCCCCCCAACCCAGGACGACCCCAGCTCAAAGGCTTTCCCCGAATTAGAGCCACAAAGACCCTGTTTCCCAACAAGACCCACTCTAAGGGTCCAGGGGGAAGGGTGGAGTGGGCATGTGTTCTGGGGCCGCCCTCCCGCCCACGGCAGCTGCATTCTGAGGAACCCCGCCTGGTCTGCCACGCCCCCCGACCCTGTCCAGCACCCCAGCCTTATCTCTGTGCGCGCCAGTCTCCTGTCTCGGGGCCTCTGCCTGCCCGGGCTGTTCCTGCGTCAGAAACCCCAGGCGCTGCCGTCCTCACCCCAGGACCGTGGCCCGGGCCCCAACAGCACCCTTTGGAGCCCCCGCCACCCCGAAATCCTATCGTTTACCTCCTTATTTAAGGCCTGCCTCCTGCCTCCCCCCAGCAGCACCTCGCCTGGGTGTTCCCTGCCAGGTGAATGTGGGTGGGCTGACTGGACCAGGTGGGCAGAGGGAGATCGCGAGCAGAGAAGCTGTGATGGGCCGGAGCGGGGTTCAGCCGGACGGATGCATTGGCTGGACAAACCCAGGCCTCTGACCCCCGCAGCCCCAGGTCATGTGGGCAGCGACCCCGCAGCCACGGTGAGAACTCTCATCCCCCAGATTCCTGACCTAGCGACCATGTGGCAGGCATACACCTCCTCCAAGCCCCCGCGGCTCCGCAGGAGGGCAGCCCTCCCCGGCACCTGCGGGTCTCAGGAGCTGAGCGGCCGGGAGGTGGGGGTCAGAGGTGAGACGCACCCACCCCGGCCCCCCGGGAGGGGGTGGGGGAGAGGGCAGGGCTGCAGCTGCGTGTGGTCTAACGGCCTCCACGCAGGAAGCAGCTGCTCCAATCTGGGGCCCTGGGCCCCCCTGAGCTGGGCTCCAGCCCCAGAGGGCGCCCTGTCTCCGACTGAGGTCTCCTTGCCCAGGGCAGGGGTCCCCCACCCAGCCAGGCCTGGCCCGGCCCAGCACTCACGGTGGGGGGCTGGGAGATGGGTGCCCCCGAGAGACCACCACAGGCTGGGGACCCATCAGCTTCTAAATCTAGAAGCCACCTCGTCCATGCTGGAGGCCGGGTCAGCCATGAGTCAGCGGCCTTGGGGGCTCTCAGGAATTCCCTCTGCCAACGCCGGGGCTGTCGGGGGCGCAGGAGCCTGCCGCGGGGTGCGGCTGTGGTGGGGCCAGTTGGGGAGCAGGTGCCCTGGGCACCCCCCACCCCGCCACCCTGCCTGAAGCCTCTGCGGGGGGCTGGGGGGCTGGGAAGGTGGAGCGGAAGCCCCAGGGAGGCTGCCTCTGGCCGGAGGTGGGAAGCGCCTTCCAACAATGGTCTGAAAATAGAACAGGCAGCTCCCGAGGAAGCTGACCGTCAGGGGAAGGGGTGGGAGCAGGAAGGCTGCCCGGCCGGGAGGAGCCCCCGGCCTCAGTTTCTCCGCCGGCACCGCCCGGGTGTGGGGGCTTGCGGCTGAGGAAGCAGGCCTGGGGGGCAACCCCCAACAGGAGTGCCTCTCGGAGGGCATGCTTCCCACCAGGCCGCGGGCGTGCCCAGCAAAGGATTCCAGGGATGTTCCCGGGGCGGCCAGCGCCCCCTCCCGCCCAGTGAGGGTGGCACTGTCTGTGGGGCCCGCACCCGCCCGCCCCAGCGCCCAGGACCAGGCCTAGCGCCTCCAGGGATGAGACTGAGCCCAGGGTGCAGCTTTGGTGGGCACGCCAGCCCACGTGTGACACGCTGCTCCCACGCCTGCGAGAGCTGCGAAGCAGCGGGAAGCAAGTGTCCACTGCGGAGAGCAGAGTGGGGAGGAGTCGGGGCCCCGGGGAGACCCTTCCGCCTGCGCAACCCTGGGGCCCCAGGGAACCCTGCTGGAGAAGCAGGGCAAGCGGACTAAGCAGCAGGGACCCCCGGCCCAGCCCGACCCCCCCCCACCGACCAGTGCTTCGCCGGGTTCCAGGCTCCCCGGAACAGTCGAGGCTGAGCACCTGCATCGCGGCTGGGAAGCCCCAGGTGCACCTGGGGGGCCGGTCAGCTATGGTGGGGAGAAGAGGCCAGGGGTCCAGGGCACGGCGCTGGCAGGGCTGGGGTCACTGGTGTCAGGGCCGGGCCGGGAGGGGCTCCCCCAGGCCTGCACGTGCCCTGGCCGGGGACGGAGACCCTCAGCCCAGCACCCCCTTCTCGTCTGTCCTCCGGCTGGCGGGCCACATGGGGGTCCTGCGACGGCCATGGCGAGGGCGGCGCCCCTCTGCTCAGGGCAGCCCTGAGTCCGCGCTCCCGTCTCGCCGTCCCGACACCACCTCGGAACCTCCCAGCTCCACCAGCCGGGTTTAGCTTCCTTGTGGGGTTTGCTTAAGTTGGCTGCAAAAAGCATGCACCAGGTTTGAAATTAGAGAAATACCCTCACATATTTTCCTTTCTTCTTCCCACTTTTCTTAAAAGCAGATACACACACAGATAGACAAACGTCCCAGAGGTTCCGACCTCCTTCCAGGCCTGCTTCTCCCAGTTGACACTTTTTTGTGGGAAGTGCCCTCACAGACTCACACTCCGTCACGTGCTCCAGCTTTTGGCTCAGAAACGAGTCAGATGTCCCAGGTTGGCTTGGTCTCCATGATATTCTCAGGCTGAGCGGAGGCCGGAGGGAGGGGGGCCCCCCCCCCAGGTGGTAGACAGGCAGGCCCCACGGGTCACAGGACTCGATGCACAGCCTGAGTTATCTCTCCTGGTCCAGGGCTCACTGGACTCAGCTGGGCAGTTTTGGGTGTGTGTGTGTGTGTGTGTGTGTCTGGGCAGTTCTGGGGTGTGTATCTGTGTGTGTCTGTGTGTCTGGGCAGTTCTGGGGTGTGTATCTGTGTGTGTCTGTGTGTCTGGGCAGTTCTGGGCAGTTCTGGGGTGTGTGCATGTGTCTGTGTGTGTGTGTGTGTGCAGTTCTGGGGTGTGTATCTGTGTGTGTCTGTGTGTCTGGGCAGTTCTGGGCAGTTCTGGGGTGTGTGT
This sequence comes from Moschus berezovskii, assembly GCF_049115385.1. Taxonomy (NCBI): domain Eukaryota; kingdom Metazoa; phylum Chordata; class Mammalia; order Artiodactyla; family Moschidae; genus Moschus; species Moschus berezovskii. The sequence goes on from NC_142486.1 coordinate 922,752, forward strand.
GTGTGTGTCTGTGTGTCTGGGCAGTTCTGGGGTGTGTATCTGTGTGTGTCTGTGTGTCTGGGCAGTTCTGGGGTGTGTGTGTGTGTCTGTGTGTGTGTGTGCAGTTCTGGGGTGTGTGTCTGTGTGTCTGGGCAGTTCTGGGGTGTGTATCTGTGTGTGTCTGTGTGTCTGGGCAGTTCTGGGCAGTTCTGGGGTGTGTGTGTGTGTGTCTGTGTGTGTGTGTGCAGTTCTGGGGTGTGTGTCTGTGTGTCTGGGCAGTTCTGGGGTGTGTATCTGTGTGTGTCTGTGTGTCTGGGCAGTTCTGGGGTGTCTGTGTGTGTGTCTGGGTGTCTGGGCAGTTCTGGGGTGTGTATCTGTGTGTGTCTGTGTGTCTGGGCAGTTCTGGGCAGTTCTGGGGGATGTGTGTGTGTGTCTGTGTGTCTGGGCAGTTTTGGGGTGTGGATCTGTGTGTGTCTGTGTGTCTGGGCAGTTCTGGGGTGTGGATCTGTGTGTGTCTGTGTCTGGGCAGTTCTGGGGTGTGTGTGTGTGTGTCTGGGTGTCTGGGCAGTTCTGGGCAGTTCTGGGGTGTGTGTGTGTGTGTCTGTGTGTCTGGGCAGTTCTGGGGTGTGTATCTGTGTATGTCTGTGTGTCTGGGCAGTTCTGGGCGGTTCTGGGGTGTGTGTGTGTGTGTGTGTGCAGTTCTGGGGTGTGTGTGTGTGTCTGTGTGTGTGTGTGCAGTTCTGGGGTGTGTATCTGTGTGTGTCTGTGTGTCTGGGCAGTTCTGGGGTGTGTATCTGTGTGTGTCTGTGTGTCTGGGCAGTTCTGGGGTGTGTGTGTGTCTGGGTGTCTGGGCAGTTCTGGGGTGTGTATCTGTGTGTCTGGGCAGTTCTGGGGTGTGTATCTGTGTGTGTCTGTGTGTCTGGGCAGTTCTGGGCAGTTATGGGGTGTGTGTGTGTGTCTGTGTGTCTGGGCAGTTCTGGGGTGTGTATCTGTGTGTGTCTTTGTGTCTGGGCAGTTCTGGGCAGTTCTGGGGGGGGTGTGTGTGTGTGTGTGCAGTTCTGGGGTGTGTATCTGTGTGTCTGTGTGTCTGGGCAGTTGTGGGCAGTTCTGGGGTGTGTGTGTCTGTGTCTGTGTGTGCAGTTCTGGGGTGTGTATCTGTGTGTGTCTGTGTGTCTGGGCAGTTCTGGGGTCTGTATCTGTGTGTATCTGTGTGTGTCTGTGTGTCTGGGCAGTTCTGGGCAGTTCTGGGGTGTGTGTGTGTGTCTGTGTGTGTGCAGTTCTGGGGTGTGTATCTGTGTGTGTCTGGGCAGTTCTGGGGTGTGTCTCTGTGTGTGTCTGTGTGTCTGGGCAGTTCTGGGGTGTGTGTGTGTGTCTGTGTGTGTGTGTGTGTGTGCAGTTCTGGGGTGTGTATCTGTGTGTGTGTGTCTGGGCAGTTCTGGGCAGTTCTGGGGTGTGTGTGTGTCTGTGTGTGTGTGTGTGTGTGTGCAGTTCTGGGGTGTGTGTCTGTGTGTGTGTGTGTGTCTGGGCAGTTCTGGGGTGTGTCTGTGTGCATGTGTGTGTGTGTGTGCACGCGCAGGTCTGGGGCGGGGGAGGCAGGGACACAGGGCCAGACGGGAGCACCCCGCAGTCAGTCTGGTCGGGGGTTGGGACCTCCTTAGGGGCAGCTCTCCGCGGCTTGGGCCTCCTCCCTGCAGGACACCAGGTTTCCAGGTCAGGAGGCAGAAAGACAGCCCAGCAACACTGCATAGCAAGAAGGGTGTGCGCTTGCCCGGTGGTCCACTGGCTAAGACTCCACGCTCCCAGGACCGGGAGTTTGATCCCTGGTCAGGGAACTAGATCCCTCCTACCACAACCGAGACCTGCCGCAGCCAATTGACATTTTTTAAAAAAGAAGGATGTGTTTCGTCTTCCTGCAGATCGCCCGGCGGGGAGCTCCTGAAGCCTTGAAGCTTCCTGAAGGGCAGGGTTATCTGCAGTTGTTCCTGACAAGCCTCCGTGGCCCCACCAGAGTTCACGCTAAGGAGGTGACTCCGGCCGGGCCTTGCGCGCCTGCGGGTGGAACCGCCCAATGAGGAGGGGGTGGAGCTTACAGCTGCACCCCACCCCCAACTCGGAGGAGGTGGGGCGGGGGGACCGGAGGAGGTCCGGTGAGTTCAATGGTCAATGGCCAGGGGCTGGATCGATCATGTGTACACAGCGAAACCTTGATGGAAACTCTGGAAGGAGCGCGCCTAGGAGCCTCTGGGCTGCTGCAGGCGCGGCTGCCCGGGGAGGACGTCTGCGCCCGGGGAGGACGTCTGCGCCCAGGCCCATCCCCCCACGGCCTGTGACCGGCCCCCCCACGCCTTCCCTGTGACCGTCCCCGGTGGTTCCTGAGCTGCGTCAGTGACGCCCCGCCCTGAGTATAAGTCCTTCCTGCGCCCTGGGCATGGGTCTCTTTGAGTGAATCATTGAACCTGAGGTTGGGGTCATGGGAACCCCCGGAATCTGCAGTCAGACAGGTAGATGAGTGGGGAACCTGGGACCTGGGGCTTGGACTGGGCTCCTGAAATCGAGGGGGGACCTCCTGGGGCCGAGCCCTCGCCCGCGGGGTCTGCACCGACCCCGGGAGCTGGTGCTCGAGTCGAGTTGCAGGACACCCCGCTGACGTTGGAGCGTCACACGGTTGGTTGGTATTTGGAGAAACCGAGCAGCTCCTTTGGTGGCCTGGCGTGGAAGCCCCCACCGTCCTCTGCGCCCCAGTGCGCTTCGGTCTTGGAAGCGGGACTCAGGGCCCGGCCGCCGCTGACCACAGCACGTGGTGACAGCTATGTCTGCTGCTCAGAGGGCGCAGCGGACGTTTCAGTTTGGGGAGATTACGAGTCAGGCCAAGATAAACTCCTGTGCGCAAGCCTGTTACCTAGACTGACTTCACCTGCACACAGTCACCCAGACGTGCTTCTCTGACCTGGTAACTGGGAGGTGAGGGAGCTGTGTCTCCAGGCCCTTGGCGGGGGCGTCTAATGAAGGCGTCTGATGGCCTCACCCTGCGTCTGGGGCCAAAAAGAACACAAAACGCAGCCATTTCTGTCATTGTTGTGGTAGGGCGTGGGGGGACACAAGACTTGCGTTTCCCCAGAGCAGTTTTTTACCATCCTTTTAAAAAGTCAATATACTGTTTATTGATAGGGAGTGTGTGTATATTTTGGAGAAGGAAATGGCAGCCCACTCCAGTTCTCTTGCCTGGAAAATTCCGTGGATGGAGGAGCCTGGTAGGCTACAGTCCATGGCATCGCACAAAGTCAATCTTGACTGAGCACCTTCGCTGGTGTGTATATATAGTTGTTGTTTGGCTGCTAAGCCGTCTCCTGTTCTTTGCCACCCAGTGCTTTGCCACCAGGCTCCTCCGTCCGTGGGCTTCCCCGGCAGGAACCCTGGAGTGGGCTGCCCTTTCCTTCTCTTTCTGTCCTGCGGTCTGCTTTGCTTTCTGGGGCTGTTCTGTGCATTGTGGGGTGTTTAGCAGCATTCCTGGCAACCACATGCTAGATGCCATAGCAATTTGTTATCTCAGTGGGACAGGGGAGAACCGCTCAAAGTGTCCTCTTGAGCAGACCCACAGCATTGGCAGGGAAAGCTACAGGGTTTCTGTGTAGGTTTCACACACACAAAGCATCACTGGCAAGGAAGCCTATGCTGTGCTCTCTGAGCAAAGCCCACATGGCTGTGTAAACAGGGACCATTATCGTGGTCACTTAACGACTCCAGACGGAAAGGCATGACTTGGCAAAAGAATTTTTAGTTTTGGATCCTAAAGTCAAGTGCAGTTATTGAGAGAGGAACTTCTGACAACATTTTTTGTCACTTCTCCAAGCTGTGACAACCCAAAATACAAAACTGTGTCCAGTCTTGACCAAGTGTCCCTAGACCTGGGTCATCCCGGTTGAGAACCCCACCCTCCAGCATCTCTAAGCCCCATGGGCAGGAAAGGTGCGTTTCTTTGCAGAATCAAAGGATGGAGGGTACCTGGCGAGTGGTCTCCCCGCCCTCACCGCAGGCCCTCCTCCTGCTTTATAACCCGCAGGGTCTGGGGGCCCTGAGACAAGGGAGTGAGCACCTTCAGTGAGACGCTGGTGCCCGCAAGCGAGCTTGCCATCGCCTGGGTCTCAAGTGCCCCGCCTGGAAAGGGGGCCAAGCAGCACCTGGGTAGCCCGTGGATACCAGTGTAGGGCAGGGCTGCAGACCACGAGGGCAGCCAGTGTCCCCCCACCAGCTGGCCGCCACAGATGGGCTGGGAATGTCAGGGGCGTTGGTCACGGGACCCTCACCTGGGAGCGGGAGCTTTGCAGAGCGCGCGGCTGCTGCCCGACTCCTACACCTCAGTTCCACTCCAGCACTAATTCCCAGGGTCAGTGCAGACCCCAATAGGTGGGGGCTCAGTCCCGCGAGGACCCCCGACATCTCCAGGAGCCTGTTCCAAGCCCCAGGGCCCCGGGTGAACACAGGAGCGGCGGTGGGCAGGGAGTTTGCTGGGGTAGGGGGTGGAAGGAGGTAACTTCTTCAGGAAACTTGATAGAATTGTTCTCAAAGTGTGACTGGAGACAAGCTTTATTACTCAGGAATACGTGAACCTGGGGCCATCACGGCCGCGATAACCGAGGTCTTTTCCTTTCACGGGAGCTCTCCCATGTGATCCTCGGGCAACTCCGCTCAGATGGACGCGGAGAGGACCAGCGCACACAGCACCCTTGGGAGCCCAACTCCGCTTCCTCCCTCCGCGGCCCCTTGGTCCCCCCCCAGGGTGGAGATAGAGGGGCCCCTTCCCTGGAGCTGGAGGGGGAGGAGACCACTGGGACACGGAGGGTTCCAGACGGGCCCCTGTCCCAGCCAGGCTACCACCTCCTTTGCCCCAGAAGCCAGGTGGGAAGCAGCAGACAGAGGCTCCCAGCCGCCCCCCAACCCCTGCTTCCTGGTGGCTCTGCACTCCCAGGAGGGGCCTTGGCCCCAAGGGAGGGATCAGGGCCCGGAGCAGGTGCATACATCTCCCAACGAGGGCGGCCCCTTGTAGGCCTGAGTGCCAGCGCCAGCCCTTGGTTCCTCCAGAGCCCTGATGGCCTGCCCAGGGCTGGGGGGGGCATGCAGGAGGAGCCCCTGCAGTCCAGCCCCCCCCAAGGCTCCAGCCCCCCACCTTTCAGGGGTCTGGGATCCTGAGGGGTCGTAACTGCTGGGAGCCCCCCAGGGCTGAAGCAGGCCCCTCGTCCCCTCCCCTGTAGACAGAGTCACTGATCTCCAGGCCTCAGTGTGGCTCCCTTTCCCCGGACCTTGGCCAGGGACACCTGAGTCTGCCCACGGCCTCCAGCTGTCTGGGAGGAGGGAGGAGCCGGGCCCAGACTCCTCCCTGGAAACCAGCTCTACCCAGCTGGGCAACGGGCAGGTCTGCTGCAGGTGGGGGCCCTGATGGTCACAAGCCTCTTCCCAGGGCAAAGAGGAGCCATTTATCTGGTAACCAGCTCTGCCTTCACCATAAAGGCGTCATAAAAGGGCTATTTGTCAAGGCCAACCATGATCCAGAGCCGTGCAAAGGTCTTCGCCGCCATTTAGAAACTACACTCTCACGACAGTCCTGTGAGGTCAGCCTAGGTCCCTCCATTTTCTTCCATTTCTAATTTGACTTTATAGCTTTGAATATAGTACGCTGCACGGTCTGGCTGTGGGACTGATGTAGAGGCTGGCACAGTCCTCGTTTCCGTCGCCGCGGCATCAGCCCCGCCAGCGACAGGCAACCCTCGCCCCGGTTTCCGTTTTGCCCCCGGCTTGCCTTCTGCAGGAACAGATGTGAATACGGCCGTACCTCCTCCATGGAAACCAAGTTCCAAGGATGCTCAAGTCCATTCCGTAACATAGCACAGGGGACTTCCCCGGTGGTCCAGTGGGTAAGACTCTGCGCATCCACTTCCAGGGGCCAGAGGTTCGGTCCCTGGTCAGGGAACTAAGATCCCATATTCCGTGAGGCACAACCAAATAAATTAAAAAAAAAAAATCTCACAGTATTTGCATGAAACCTACACACATATGCTCTCAATCATCTCTAGGTTACCTGTGATGCTTAATGCGATGTCATTTCTATGTAAATAGCTGCCAGTGCATTGCAGACTCGAGGTTTTGCTTTTTGGAACTTCTGAGAAGTTTTACCCCCGAATATTTTCAATCTGAGACTGATTGCATCTGAGGATATGGAACCCAAAGATGCAGAGCACCGACTGTATGCATTTTTATGTCCTTCCCTTCCCTAGTTCTGCACCTTGATGCTTCGTGTACAACAGACCCTGAGGTCTTTGATATCGATGCGTGGGACCTCTCACGCTCTTTCTGCGTGGCTGCGTAGTGCTCCGTCACGCAGGCGTCCCACAGTTTATCCAGCTGGTCCCTTGATAATGACAATGTGGTGGTTTCCATCTTCCTTAATTAACGGTGAGCTCATGCACTCCCAGCTTCACATGTGGCCAGGTGCACATGTGGCTCAGATTTCCAGAAGCGAGTGACAGGGTCTGAGATCGAGTAAGGTCCACGGTGAGTGTGGAAGAAGCTGCCAGATACCCCCCGCACCCGCTGCAGTGCGCTCCAGGGCCCACTCCCCCAGCCGCTCCATCCGAGGAGGTGCTCTGGCGTTTGGACCCTAGAAGATGAGCCGTGGCGTTGCACGGCCATGGTACCGCGCGTCCTCTCTGTGATGGACGTCCTTGCTGCGTCTGTCAGGTAGATGTTTTCTTCTGTGACTGACTAGATCTGATAGATAGAGAGTGCCTGATGAACTCTGGACGGAGGTTCGTGACATTGTACAGGAGACAAGGACCAAGACCATCCCCATGGAAAAGAAATGCAAAAAAGCAAAATGGCTGTCTGAGGAGGTCTTACAAATAGCTGTGAAAAGAAGAGAAGCGAAAAGCAAAGGAGAAAAGGAAAGATATAAGCATCTGAATGCAGAGTTCCAAAGAATAGCAAGGAGAGATAAGAAAGCCTTCCTCAGCGATCAATGCAAAGAAATAGAGGAAAACAACAGAATAGGAAAAACAAGAGATCTCTTCAAAAAAATTAGAGATTCCAAGGGAACATTTCATGCAAAGATGGGCTCGATAAAGGACAGAAATGGTAGGGACCTAACAGAAGCAGAAGATATTAAGAAGAGGTGGCAAGAATACACAGAAGAACTGTACAAAAAAGATCTTCACGACCAAGATAGTCACGATAACGTGATCACTCACCTAGAGCCAGACATCTTGGAATGTGAAGTCAAGTGGGCCTTAGAAAGCATCACTAGGAACAAAGCTAGTGGTGGTGATGGAATTCCAGCTGAGCTATTTCAAATCTTGAAAGATGATGCTGTGAAAGTGCTGCACTCAATATGCCAGCAAATTTGGAAAACTCAGCAGTGGCCACAGGACTGGAAAAGGTCAGTCTTCATTCCAATCCCAAAGAAAGGCAATGCCAAAGAATGCTCAAACTACTGCACAATTGCACTCATCTCACACGCTAGTAAAGTCATGCTCAAAATTCTCCAAGCCAGGCTTCAGCAATATGTGAACCATGAACTCCCAGATGTTCAAGCAGGTTTTAAAAAAGGCAGAGGCACCAGAGATCAAATTGCCAACATCTGCTGGATCATGGAGAAAGCAAGAGAGTTCCAGAACAGCATCTATTTCTGCTTCATTGACTATACCAAAGCCTTTGACTGTGTGGATCACAATAAACTGTGGAACATTCTGAAAGAGATGGGAATACCAGACCACCTGACCTGCCTCTTGAGAAACCTGTATGCAGGTCAGGAAGCAACAGTCAGAACTGTACATGGAACAACAGACTGGTTCCAAATAGGAAAAGGAGTACGTCAAGGCTGTATATTGTCACCCTGCTTATTTAACTTATATGCAGAGTACATCATGAGGAACGCTGGGCTGGAAGAAGCACAAACTGGAATCAAGATTGCTGGGAGAAATATCAATAACCTCAGATATGCAGATGACACTACCCTTATAGCAGAAAGTGAAGAGGAACTCAAAAGCCTCTTGATGAAAGTGAAAGAGGAGAGTGAAAAGGTTGGCTTGAAGCTCAACATTCAGAAAACAAAGATCATGGCATCTGATCCCATCACTTCATGGGAAATAGATGGAAAAACAGTGGAAACAGTGGCTGAATTTATTTTTCTGGGCTCCAAAATCACTGCAGATGCTGATTGCAGCCATGAAATTAAAAGACGCTTACTTCTTGGAAGGAAAGTTATGACCAACCTTGATAATATATTGAAAAGCAGAGACATTACTTTGCCAACCAAGGTCCGTCTAGTCAAGGCTATGGTTTTTACCGTGGTCATGTATGGATGTGAGAGTTGGACTGTGAAGAAAGCTGAGCGCCGAAGAATTGATGCTTTTGAACTGTGGTGTTGGAGAAGACTCTTGAGAGTCTCTTGTACTGCAAGGAGATCCAACCAGTCCGTTCTAAAGGAGATCGATCCTGGGTGTTCATTGGAAGGACTGATGCTAAAGCTGAAACTGCAATACTTTGGCCACCTCATGCGATGAGTTGACTCACTGGAAAAGACTCTGATGCTGGGAAAGGTTGGGGGCGGGAGGAGAAGGGGACGACGGAGAATGAAATGGCTGGATGGCATCACCGACTCTGTGGACATGAGTTTGAGTGAACTCCGGGAGTTGGTGATGGACAGGGAGGCCTGGCGTGCTGTGATTCATGGGGTCGCGGAGAGTCGGACACGACTGAGCGACTGAACTGAACTGAACTGAACTAAAAATAAAAAGCCCATCTTCATTTTGGTTTAATCAAGCCCATCTTATTTAAAAAGTTTATTTTATGTTGGAGAATTGATTAACATTGCTGTGTTCGTTTCAGGTTTATAGCAACATGATCACTTATACGTGTATATGTGTCTGTTCTTTATCACATTCTTTTCCCATTTAGGTTATTAGAGAGTACTGGGCAGAGTTCCCTGAGCTATAGAGGGAACTTGTGAGACAGGTCCTTGTTGCTTATCTGTTTTAACTACAGCAGTGTGTACATGTTAACACTAAACTCCCAGTATTCCTGCCCCCTACACTTCCCCACCGCCACCCTCGTAACCATAAGTTCTTGCTCTACGTTTGTGAGTCAGTTTCTATTTTGTAAAGAAGTTCGTTTATCCAAGCCCATTTTCCAGCTGAGGACACTGAGACGCAGAAGTGAATCTGCATGACCAGCCCCAGCACAGGTGTGCCCTCCGGCTCCCGCGCCCACCTGCTGCCGCTTCTCTGTGCCCGGCGGTCCCGGCCTGAGGAGACCGTTCAGACAGCGCCCTTGGTAACCAAGTGAACACGAAGCGTCTGCAGGCCAGTGAGGGAAAGAGAGTCCGTCACCCTGGCCTCTCAGCGTGGTGTCCTGCTGAGAGAGTCGCAATCTGAGGGCAGAGGGCGTGGGCTGGGAGAAGGGGAAACACCTTTCAAACTCCAGCTCTGAAAACATCCTGGAGAGGCGAACGCTGCTGTGTTTGTTGGCAGCTGTTACGGCTGAGGCCGTCGGCAAAGTCCAGCGTGCCTGGTGGCCCCACGAGGCCAGGGCACCCTGGCAGAGCAGGTCGCTCAGAAGGAAGCCCGCCTGTTGTGGGGACTGCGAACGGGGGACTCGAAAACCCCTTGGTACTTTCTCCCATTTGTTGCCAGGATAAACTCTGAAGGACCCAAGATGGTTTGAGGCCCCCCCACCCTCGCAACTTTTCCTGTTCTCTCAGAACTCAGAAATGCGGCCTCATGGACATAGCTCATTATTTCCGAGAAGAATCCAGATACCGTCCAGGGATCCGGCCTGCCATCCAAGTGCTGGGGAAGGGGGAGTGGGTCGGGGCGTGGGACTACACGGGTCAGCTCCCCGCTTCGGCCTGCACATGCAGCAGCAGGGGGCTTTCCTCTCCTGGGCTGGCCCTGACCTGAGTCTGGGCACATTCTATTCTGCCTTTTCGGGATCTGCCACCCCACAGCAACCATCAGCTGGGCCTTAGGTGGGCACTGTTTCCAGGCCAGGGGTCTCGGAGCCCCTTAACACTGAGGCTCTGGGTTGAAACCATTTATCACCATTTTATCTTGTTCTCTCTACCCCTATCTTGGTCAAACTGGGAAATCAAAAGACAGGGGTGTCTATCTGGAGGTCATGTCAGGGCTCTTCCCTCATTGCTGGGGCCAGGCTACCCCAAGACAGGGAGGTTGGTGTGTCCCCAGACCCACCTTCTCTCTTGATGAAACTACCAGACTGTTCCCAACAGGGGCTCCCCAACAGAGGTTCCTGCTGCGGCCAACCCTGGGGAGATCGGGGTCTCTGAGGGCCCTGGTGAGTCTCAGGGATGCGCGGGCCTTGGGGTTGGGGGGCGTTTAAGGTTAGGTTCGGGAGGCCAACTGGAGAATATGGATGTGGATTGCAGACAGGAGTTTGCCCCTCCACGGAGCTGAGAGCGGGCGAGCTCGAGAGAGACTGGGGGTGCTCCCGGCTGTTGACGTCTGGGGACTGCTGCCGCTAGCGCGCTGCACCTGCAGTCACAGGTTCGGCGGGTCGGCTCAGCGCAGGTGGGCTCGGGGGCGGAGCCTGCGCTGGGCGGGGCCCGGGAGGGGCGGGCGGTGTGTGGGCGGGGCGGCGCGCGGTGGGCGGGGCCTTGGCGCGCGGCTGGTGGGCGGGGCGGCGTGACGCGCGCCGACGCCGATCCCGGAAGCGGTGTCAGATGCTGGGGAGCCGGGCGGGAGGGCTGGCGGCGGGCGGCGCGGGGCACTTGTTGTTCTCCGCGAGGTCGGGGCCCGAGCGCTCGGCGGAGGCGGCGGCCGAAGGGAGGCGCGAGACCGAGCGCGCGGAGAGCGCGTGCCCGCGAGGAGCCGCCTCGCGCCCGCGCCCCCCGCGCGACGCCAGGTGAGGGGCGGCCGGGCGGGGCCGGGCGGGGCGCCGAGGGGCCGCCGAGCCTCCGCCGCCTCCGGCCCGCGGAGCCCGGCGCGGCCCCAGCCCTGAGCCGCGGCGCGCGTCCGGGGCCGGCGGGCGCCAGGCGGGCCGGGGAGGGACGGGAGGGCCGCGCGGCTTTCCGGCGGGCGCGGCGCCCCTGCCAGGCCCGCCGCGCCTGCTCCGCCCTCGGGCCGCGGGGCCGCGCGGGGGCCGCGTGCCGGGCAGCGCACGGCGACCCGGGCGACCCGGGCCTCGCGCACCTCGGCGCTGCCCGCCCCGGCGGCGCTCAGGCCCGGCCTGCGCTGCCCGCGCGCGCCCGGGTGCCCGCCGCGCCGGACGCGCACGGGGCGAGGAGCAGGGGCCTCGCTGCCCGGGTCCCTGTCCGAGCGGCCGACCTGCCGGGCTTCACCGAGGGCGGCCTCGGCGCGGGAGCTTGGGGTGGGGAGCGGGGCGCCGAGCGCGTCGTTTCCCGGTCCGTGGCTCGCGTCTCATCTTTCTCCTCGTTGAGTGAGGGTCTCCGCCGCTTCTAACTGGAAACGGAGGCCCTTCGCTACTTGCGTTGAGTTCCGGACCCCGCGCTTCCACACACCTGCCCCGCCACCTGGCCTCGGGTCTGCGTTGGGACAGCACGGCCGCTCCGCCCTGGACCCCGCACCACCACGTCCCCTGGCCCCGAAGCAGTGTCCTCACTCGCCACGTGTCCCGGAGCCCCCAACCAAGCGGCACTCGCCCCTTCTGCTCACATTCCGGGAGCAGCCTGCGGCCGCGTTGCTGGAAGTCCCCTGCTCTCCGTCTTGTGTTAATGATTACGCTCTTGTTTACCTTCCGCACGGTAGGGTAGGCTAGAGAAGTGAGATCCTCCCTCTGACAGTCATTCAGAGTTGACTGCCACTCAGCCCCCTCCTGCCAGGTGCCTGCTCTCTAGAGGTCCTGGGACTCGGATGGCCACATGCAGCCCATAGTGACAGATCAGTGGCTTCCGGGCAGTGTGGCTTGGCTGCCCATCGCCCTCCCCTCGTCCCTTTGTTGGCATCAACCAGGTTTTGCCAGCACAGTGGTTGCTGCCCAGGAGTCTTAACGAAGTGTGGCTGAATGCCTTGCCTGCCATCTCTGAAGCCCCGTCCGCCAGCCTGATGTCTTTGCTGGCTGGTGGGGGGTTGACCCTTTTTTAAAAAGCATTCCTTTAAGCAGGTGGAAGGGCCTGGAACTGAAGGTGGGCTGTGCAGTGGGTGGGGCACACCTGCAGCTTGTTGCATTGTGGCTGGTTGCCTCCTATACGAACTTCCCTCTCTGGGTCCAGTTTGAGCTTGGTAGAGGGTGGCTGCTCTTACAACTTAAAGCTGGCTCTCTCGGTATTCCAGAATAGAATATTTTTAAATTCAGAACCACAGGCGAGCCTTCTCGCCCGAGTGCATTTGCGCCTCATGCTTGAGCAGGGCCAGCCTTTAAGGGACAGCTTCCAAGTTCAGCATCGCTCACTTTCAAGGTAGCTGCTAAAAATGGGAGTTGAATCGCGGCTACTGGGGAAGTCGGCTCCGGGGCTTGCTGCGTTCCGGCCCTGAGGCTGAGGGCTGAGGCTGCCGCCAAGCGCGGTCGTTTTCCGGACCATTCTTTGTCCGCTGCAGTGCGTGCTTTCACTCTCAGGCTCTCCCATAGCTGGAAAGTTTGTTTACAGTCTCAGGCAACCTAGGATTCCTGCCTGTGTCCTGGTTGTTCCCGAGTCTAAAGGTTTCTGGATGGACTTTCTGGACAGCAGGTCCAGTCCGCACGGGAAGTGGAGCCCTGGCCAGTGGGGACGGCCCTCTGCATGGCTGCTCCTCGGGGCAGTAAACAGTGACTCACTGTCCTCTCTGCTCCCCGCCTCCCTGGTCTCGGCTGATGGAAGATGCGTTGCTCCGGTATTTACTTTTGCTTTTTATAAGTCACAGACTTGTCATGTTTCCTCTTTCTTACAGTTTCAGGAAATTGAGAGTGTCATCTAACAATCGTAGGATTTTAGAGCAGGTAGAGATGAACCTGCAGGGTCTCCGTCTACAGACACACAGTTCTCCCCGAGGAAACTGAGCCCCAGGGCGCCTCACCTGCCAGAGGGGCGGGCCCCACGCCCAGAGCCTGGTGTGACTGGCCTGCCTTTCTGCACTGCCCACCTGGGTGCCCGGGGCAGAGAGGAGACGGGGTGGAAGCTGCCCCAGCCCCCTCCCTCACGCAGGTGCTGGCACCTGCTCATGCAGCAGACCTTCTACCTGCCAGGGGCCAACGCTGGTCCTGGGCGCCGCCCTGGATGCGTGCTCAGGAGGGGCGCCCACCTCCCACACATGAAGCGAGGGAAGGAAGGGGGCAATGGCAAAGGGGCAGGAGCTCAGAAGCGGGAGGGTCCCCAGCACAGATGGGTGGGGGGCTTCAGGAAGCTCATGGGGGAGGCCTGGCGTGGCAACAGGTGGCCCTGAGAGTGGCAGCTTCAGGAGGGGCTCCCCCGCCTGCTTGTGGGGTTTGAGGCACTGGGATGGGAATCCAGACCAGACTTGGGCCTGTGCCCAGGCGGTGCCGAAGGGCTGCAGCATCAACGGGGACGCGGGTCAAGACAGCAGGTGGGTGGGGAGGGAAGGGGAGGCCTGGGGCTGCCGCCCAAGCTGGAGACCCAGGAGGAACGTGGTGCGAGAGGAGCGTCTCCGGGGCTGTGCAGGCTGGGGTGGTCCACGGCCGTTGCGTCCCTGGCTGGACAGAGAGGTGGGGCTGGTCGGAGCCCTAGTCAGCCTGGCTGGGCTGGGGCAGAGCAGAACCCCCTGCCGTGGGGGCTCCGGGGGAGCAGGGGCCCTGCCTGAAGCTGGGTGGCGGGGGTGGGGTGGTGTTCAGCCTGCTGTCAGCCCGGCGGCTGCCTGAGTCACCTCTGGACATGGCCAGGATGACACAGCTTCCTCGGGCTGCAAAGGCAAGGTGACCAGACGTCCTCCAGGCTGGGCAGACAGTCACGTCTTGCCGGAGGGCAGCCGGCCAGGGCCAGCCTGCAGGCTGGGTGCGGGCTGGACCGGTGGGGTGGCCGGCAGGGCGTGGCGGGATACACCCCCATCTCAGGGAGCTGGCACAGGCGGTGGGCGCCCTCCTGGTTCTGGGACCTGCCTCTGCTGGCTCCTTCCAGGGACGGATGAGTCGCCGGTTGCTTGTTTGGCAGACAGGCATCTGCTGTGGCGCCAGCCCACGGGGCAGTCAGCCGGGGGTCTCTCGAGAGGAGGCCCCCAGCCCCCAGAGCAGAGGCGGCACGGCATGGTGGTTCTGGCTTTGGGGTTCACTCTTGGCTGCCATGATGGTGAGCTGACCCCCTCCCTCAGGATGCCCCCAAGGCCTGGCAGTGGAAGGTCCGCTCCGACTCCCTCTCTTGGGCTGAGCACCGTGGGCGTCGGGAGCCTGCCCCGCTCGAAGCTGACATTGGAGACTCGGCTTCTCCCACCCGGGCTCACGACCTGGGCGTGTAGACTGGTCGCGCAGTCTAGTGAGAATCTGAGACTCTTGAGGCCCCCTTTGCTCCTGGGGAATCTAAGCCCAGGGCTGCCCAGGTGGGTCGTGCCCCCGTTTGCCAGTGCCTGCCCTGATGAAGAACGGGTTCCCCAGGCCTCGGCCACTGGCCCAGCCCGGTGAGGGGCCAGCCAGGCCATGCGTCACCCCGGGAGCCAGGTCTCAGCCACGGCAGGGACTTGCGAGGAGGAGGGCAGGAAGTGCTCCTGGCCCTGGCTCACCTGCCTGCTGGAAGGACACCTGCGCTGTCAGACCCGGGCGCCCTGCCCTGCCCTGCTTCTCACGGGCCCAGAATTTACTGCAGACCCCGTGGTCCCCAGGGTTGCCTCTGTCTAGGCCGCTGGGTTCCCTTCCTCTTTCGTGTTCAGCTGGACATCGGAATAGAGTTTCTGGCTTTGGGTTGAAAAGCAGCCTCTTAGCCGACAGTTGGCTGGGAGGTGTTCCTGGGAGAGGTGCTGGCTGTGCGCGCTGGACCAGTGACTCCTCGGGGCAGAAGAGGGAGCAGAGGCAGCCCCGTCCAGTGTCCCAGCCTGGCGTGGGCCCGGCTTCACAGGTGACGGCACCAGGATGAGCCGCTGGCCGGGCTCTCAGGAAGGCGTGTGGAGGGTCCAGCCTCCGATGCGGCAGCGCTGGCGCCGGGCGCCCTGGCCACCGTCTCCCCGGCCGGCTCCCACCTCTGAGCTCTGCTGGCCCGCACGGCCGCGGGGTCACAAACAGCCCTCCAGGGCAGCGCTTCCCCCGTCAGTTGTTCTACAAACTCTTGTTCGCACCTGCAGAGCCCTCCTCTGAACCTCTCTCCAGAAGCAGGCTGCTCTTTCCTGAAGCCTGAAGCGGCAGAGGTCGGTTCTGGGGGTGTGTCGGGTGTTTTGGGGAGAGCTGAGTAGCCTGCCGCTCCTGTCCCCTTACTGAGGCCACGGAAGGTTTCTCGGCCCGCCGACCTGCAGTATGACTTCGAGGTGAGCCCCCGGGGCCCTGAGGGCAGTGGAAGCCGAGCGCAGCGCCCGGGTCTGTGGGGGTTTGACGACGGGCAGGACCAGCCGGCGTCTGCTTGCCTGGAGCGAGCGCCCAGGGTCAGGGTGTGTCTCCGGGTGTCACTGGAGTGGCCCAGCTGAGGACATTTGGCACTGGGCCCTTGGTTCCGACCCCCTCATTTTTCAGAAGAGAAGACCAGGACCCAAAGAGAGCAGGGGCTCTGTCACCCCCAGCTCGTTTCAGAGGCTGGGAACCAGCCCCTCGGCTCTGTCTGGTTGTGGGGGGCCTGAGGACTGAGGTCAGGCCCTGGGAGGGTGCAGCCGAGCTGCTCTTCCCCGTCTCTGCCAAGGCTCCTCGCCCAGGTCCTGGGCCCAGAGGCCAGGTGGTGGGCCAGGTGGGCTCAGAGCCGGCAGACGTGGGGCCTGGGGTCTGCAGGCAGCTTGGCCCGGCGGACGGGGGCGCTGAGCCTGCGGTACTGAGCCCCAGTCCCTTGTGCATCCTGGGCCCTGGGTGCCCCACCCGGCAACGTCATGGTGGGCTGGTCTCCGGGGGAGGTGTCCCTGGGAAGGCGCTGGGGTCCCGGCCAGGCTGGCGAGTCCCTGAGGGTCTGCTCGGTCCAGTGCAGGCCCCCTGCCCTTCCTTTTCCCACCGGGGGTGGGCGGAGCCTCCGCCTGTGGGAATGTGAGCCCAGCTCTGTAAACAGCTGGTGACTCACCGCCCAGCTATGCCCTGGCGTGCTGGGAGCAGGCTGGAATGATAGTGGCCCCTCCTCGCTCGACGTGGAGAAGTTTCTCATGGCCTCTCAGCCACCCGGCCCGCCAGCCCTCCCGGTGGCTTCTCCAGGCCGGGGCTGACTCCCAAGCCGAGGACGGGTGGCCCACAGGGCGCCCTGGGTCCCGGGGTTGGGCTGCAGTCAGGCCACAGCTCTTGCCGCCTGGGTGGCCGCAAGTCCACCATGGGCACACGCATGAGCTGGAAAGGGCCCAGGGGCCTGGTGCCCCCAGGGCTGGGAGAGCAGGCCGGGCGCAGACCAGGCTGCTGAGACCCTCTGGTGCTGAAGGGTGGACGGGCCACCAGAGACAGGGCCAGTGCCTGGGGAGTCCAGGTGGTGCCACCGTGAGGGTCTTGGGGCTGCAGGGGAAGACTGCCCAGAAGGTCTCCCTCACCTTGAGATGGAGCCTCTGCTGTGGCTCCGTGTCTGGCCCCAGACCCTCCCTGGGTGTCTCTCTCTGCTCAGTTCACCTTGGGGCATTCGGAACCGGGGGGGGGGGGTGGGCGGCGCAGGCCCCAATCCCATGAGCCCGAGACCCGTGCCTGAGTCGGGGCCGGTCTTCCGCACCCCCTCCCCAGCTGCGAGCCTGGGGGGCCTGCTTGCCACCCCACAACCTGTGCTGTTGGTGTGGCCTGCACAAAGCCATTGTTGCTGTGGGCTTCTCCGTTTCCATGACAACCATCAGGGGCTGGCTACTTCCCAAGGTCGTCATGGCAACTATCAGAGGGGAATCATGCTTGGGATGCTTTGGCTGGCTTTTTCATGAATGATTAGAATGTGTGACACAATGCAGACGGGAAAACGAGAAGGGCGGGCGGCGGGTACAGCTCCTGCCAGATGGTCGGTGGGCGCTGGAGGTGGCGGCTCCTGCTCTCCACCCCACCCCACCCCCCGGTCCCAGGCTGGCCGGCGTCGGGTGCCCCCACCCACCCTCTGGGCCTTGGGTCATGGCTGCGGGGCAGCCTCAGTGGAGGGGGTGATGTCACCGCTGCAGTGCCCTTGGAGGAGGTAGGTCTTCCAGGGAGGGTGGGGCTGCCCGCACAGGTCGTGGGGGCAAGCTCAGCAAGGCTGGAGTTCCCCAAAGGGGGCCTTCCTGTCAGGGGCCAGGTGGGCCCAGGGTGACGGGGTCCTGCCAGGGCGGGCGCATCCCTGGGGCCGGCATGCTTCTCGGCTGAGGTGTGGCCTCCTGGGAAGGTACTCTGCTGCTGTGCATGTGGACCCCCAGGCGGGGTGTCCCGCGCGCTGCCCCGGCGCCGCCGTCCAGCTCAGGGCAAGAGCAGGAAGCAGCCACGGCTCCTGCCTGGTGCCAGCCCTCGGCGCTGGCGCTTGTAGCCAGGGCCCTGCGGGCAGGACAGCTGTGTGACCGCTGGCCCCAGAGGAGGCACGTCCAGGCCGCCCCGAGGGCGGATGCTAGACTGGAGGGCATAACCCGGCGTCCCCTCCGCCCTCGGCAGAGGCTCAGGCCCACCAAGATGCCCTCGCTTTCAGGGCTCTGTGACCAGATGGTGCGGACTGGGGAGCGGGGCCTCCCGGGTGCCCCTGCAAGGGGCCGTCCCCACTCGGATCACTTGTGACAGCGGTCTGTCCCCCAAGCCCCTGCCAGAAACTGACTGCACACGTCTCTCTGATTTCCAGCTACCCTTTCCAGGTGGTTCTGTCCGGGTGACTGTGCCCAGGTTATGACGACTAATCCCAAAGCGAACAAGGCGTTGAAGGTAAGGGAGGGTGTGCGCAGCCCCGTCTCTGCCCCGGGCACTGGCCTGGGAGAGGCCCCCCTCTGGCCCCAGAAGCCTGGAACCACCCTGGTGTGTGTGGAAGGGCGCCTGTCAGCAGGGTGGGGAGGGGGCTGTGGGCTGGAGGAAGTATCTGAGGGAGGCGGGAAGCCTCGGGGTTGCGGCCTCAGGAGACGCTGGGGAGGAGGGGTGGGTGTGCCACCCCTGCCGGCCAGGATGTGCTTGTCAGCCCAGCACCCAGATGTGGGCACGTGGCCTCTGGTCCTGCAGAGCCCCTAGGGCTGGCCAGAGTCGGTTCTCCGTGTGTGTGTGTGTGTGTGTGTGTGGCCTGAAGATCTCCAGGCCCCTGCTGGGTCCCGCTGGGTCAAGGTGGCCTTGGGGACACCCCATAGACCGGAGGGGCATGCAGGGCAGGGCAGCCCCCACCAGGCACTGGAGGTCCCCAGAGGGCAGCATAGCTGGCCCGGCCTCGCAGGGTTGGGGTAGCCAGCTCACGGCAGGTCATAGCCAACGGCCCCCTCTGGATGCCCTGCGCCATGTATGCCCAATGCCAGGTGAGGCAGCGGTGCCCGTCCTGTGCCTGGTGGGGGGCAGCCTGGGGGAGAGAGGGGCCTGGCCCCTCACGCCGCTCACCACCGGAGCCCTGGCCCCCGGAGCTGACTCCGCGCCACGGCTCCGCAGGTCAAGAAGGAGGCGGGCGAGAACGCCGCGGCGCTCAGCGACGATGAGCTGGTGTCCATGTCCGTGCGGGAGCTGAACCAGCATCTGCGCGGCCTCACGCGCGAGGAGGTGGTGCGCCTGAAGCAGCGGCGCCGCACGCTCAAGAACCGCGGCTACGCGGCCAGCTGCCGCATCAAGCGCGTGACGCAGAAGGAGGAGCTGGAGCGCCAGCGCGTGGAGCTGCAGCAGGAGGTGGAGAAGCTGGCCCGCGAGAACAGCAGCATGCGGCTCGAGCTGGATGCCCTGCGCTCCAAGTACGAGGCCCTGCAGACCTTCGCGCGCACCGTGGCCCGCGGCCCCGTCACGCCCACCAAGGTGGCCGCCACCAGCGTCATCACCATCGTCAAGTCCGCCGAGATGGCCGCCTCCGCCTCCGTGCCCTTCTCGGCCGCCTCCTAGTGCCTGCCCGGCCGAGGGGCGTGGTCCCGCGGAGAGCGGACAGGCCGGCGGGAACGGAGGGGGTTCCGCGCGCCGCCCACCCTGTGCACGCGCACGCGCACGCGCACCGCACGCCCCGCGCGCTCCGGGCTCCGCCGCCCGCCCCGGGCCGCTTCCCGGGCTCCCTCTCCGGCGCCGGCGGGGCAGGGTGTGTGGACGGAAGGCCCTCAGGAGGCCTCTGGCCCAAACGTCTTCCACCCCTCCCTGGAGCTGCCCGTCCGCACGCGGCAGCGTGTCCACACCGCACGGGCCCCCAGCTGGGCCAGCACCTCTTCAACACGCCGACTGCACCTGGGCTCCCGGGAGGAACCGCTCCCTGCGGGGTCCAAACACTGTGATCCTGCCGAAGCCTCGGCCAGAGGCCCAGACCCCATGAGTGGGCGGAGGAAGGGCTGTGCGCGCGTGCAAGCGTGTGCGAGGGTATGTCAGCCTGCACAACCTGTGCATGTGAACATGCGTGCACATGTACCTGTCCTCCTGCCGGGGCTGCAGCCACTCTGGGGGCCTCAGGGAGCAGCTTGTTGCTGGGGCCCGGGCAAGCTTTGGGTTTCCTCTCCGTGTCGGGTGACCCAGGGGCGGTCCCCAGCGAGGAGCAGCAGCCACCTGGCCAGGAGAGGGGAACCCTTGAGGGGCAAGCAGGGAGAGCACGTTCTGTGGGGAGCAGGTGTGAAGTTGGCAGCAGCCGAGGTCATGCTGGATGAGACGGAAAGCAGGGAGGAGGGTGGGTTGGAGGATGAGGAGTGTTGGTGGTGGGGGAAGGTAAGGACTGGGGTGGGGTGGGCACTGGGCTGGGGAGGCGGCAAGGACTAGCCTCCCGGGGGCACTCGGACAGTCTGTCGGCAGAGGACATGGGACTCTGCCACCCTGGTGCTTAATCGTTGCCTAAAACCTTCATCTGCTCTTCCTTCTTGGCACTCGGAGCCACTGCTGATCGGGTGGCCTTTGCTGGGCATCCCTTCCCCAAGTGTGGCCAGGCTTGGCCGCCCCTTCCCACCCTTCCTGGGAAGGTGCCGGGAGGAGAGGCGGGTGGTGGATGGGCAGTGAGCCCCAAGTCCCCCGAAGGCCGGAAGCCCTGAGCTCCAGCTCCCGGCTGCTTCTTGGCTTGCTTCCCACCTGTTGGCCCACCCGGGAGGAGGAGGAGGCGGCGTGCGGGGAGGGCAGAGGGCCCCAAGGGCTGCAGACAGAAAGTGTCCCCCTATCTGGGGGGAGGCGCGGCCTCGGGGACGTCTGGGTGCCTTCAGAGCCAGGCGGGCGTGTAGAGAAGCTGTCCGTACCATAGCCATGGTAGGTAATCCACATTGGATATCAATAAGGACCATGGGGATATTTAAAAGAGAGAGAAGTATATATATATACAAAATTATATACACATTTTATCGTACAGATTTTCATACCTTTTCTTCCTATTTGATACTGTAAATCTCTATAGAGCAGAGCTGCCTGGTAGTGAGGGTGGGGGGGACCCCTTCCCACGCCTGGCCTCTCAAGTCGGCTGCCGAGCGCTGCCCTCAGGCCTCTGCCCACCGGGGGTCCTGCCGGGCACCCCGCTCCCAGGACCAGGCCTGGGAGACCCGTGTGCCCCCTCCTCCTTTCAGAGCGTTGGAGTTTCATTGTCACAGTTTTAATATATGGGTTTTTTTTATTTAAGAAGACAGGCCCGTCCCCCTGCTCCCGGGCGACAGGGCCCTGCGCCAGCTCCACCCACACCCGTCTCCCACCTCCGGCCACTCAGCAGTTTCATTTCAATATTTATTTTTGTGCTGCTTTTATCGTGATATAAATTATTGAGAAGAGACCCTATGTCGTGGCCCTGAGGCAGGAGCGGCCCGCCCGCCGGCCACACCTAATTTATTGCTGTACATCTCCGCTGTGACGCTTTTGTACCTTTCAATAAAGAGTTTTCTGGTTTCATGTCGTCTTGCCGTACGGCTGCCGCTCGGGCCAGCTGTCTGTCCGTCTGTCCTTCCCCTGCCCGAGGGGGCTGTCTGCGCTGCACGTACCCCGCATTGCCGTGACCACACCCCCCAGGCCCGGGTCAGCAGCGGAGCTGCTGGGGGCGGGCGGCAGTGGGTGGGCTCCCCGGGACCCCACTGCCCTGACCGGGAGACCCCGTCGTGGACGCTGCGCGGCTGTCGGCTGGGGCTCGAGTGAGCCAACAGGAGGCGGCAGAGCTGGGGTCTGCTCGGGGTGTGGGGGAAGCAAGGCGGGAGGCTCTGCTGAAAGCCGGTGCCGGGGCCCAGCCAGCCTGGGCCTGCTGGGGTGGGGCGCCCGTCCTCAGACGCTGCCCCCTCCGTGCCCCACGGACCCGTGGAGGGTCAGGAGGGTCAGCACTCGGCCTTGGCCTCTGAAGAGTCAGGCTTGCAGGAGAACTGCTCATCGGTGTTTCTGACCACTGGCGGCCCTTCCGCCCACCCCTGCCTGAGCTGACCCGGGCGGCACCTGATAACCCAGGGACTCTGCTTCAGCGCCAGCCGCTCCGCAGGAGTCCACACCCGGCTTCCGCCGGCTCCTTCTCCTGCGTGCCCTGAGTGCCCTTCCGTGGAGTCAGGTGTGGGGACAGGTGTGCTCAGCTCCCCCCTGCCTTCTCTCAGCAAGGCTGGACCCCCACCCCGGCCTGCTGCTTCTCAGGACCCCCAGGACGTGGGCTGCAGACCAGGGCAGGCAGCAGCCATAGGTGTGGGCGGGGGAGGCACAAAGTGTGGGTATCCTGTCCCTTGGCTTTGTCAGGTCAGGAGGGCCTGGCCACAGGCAGATGGGCTGCAGGGCAGGACTGGGGTGAGCCGCTCCCTGCTTCCCAGCTCTGTGACCTCAGGCACGTGGCCCAACCTCGCTGAGCCTTCGTGGAGGTGGGGAAGGGGGGAGTGTGTGTGTGTGCACATGCCCGGGAGCCTCCTGCCCCCAGGACCCCACCACCTTGGGGTCTGCAGGAGGAGGCCCCATGGGCTCTCCGGGTGCACAGCTTTGAGCAACTCACACTGCATGGAGGTACCTGTGGACAAGGGCCTCCAGGCCACCGCGCCACCTGGCTTACCACGGAGCCTGGGCGGCAGGCCCCTGTCCTACAGCCTGCAGAAAACCTCCCTCCTGGGCAGGCACGTCTCTGGGAAGCCCCGTGGCAGCTCCCACACCAGCTGACAGATGAGGGGCCTCCCCAAGCTGGGTCTGGCAGCCGCAGAGGGCGATAAGGCAGGTGGGGACTTCCCAGGGGGCAGCGGGGAGGAGGCCAGCCTATCTTATCAGGCAGGCGGTCTGGGCCCTGGGAGAGGCCGCTGGCCTGGAGCCCCGTGTCCCCAGGCCCAGGGGTGGCCCGCTCTGGCCTGGACACCGCAGGCTGCTCCTGCCTGGCTGAGCCTCTCTGAGGCCCTCGGCCATTCGCTCTTTCCCTGGTGAGGTGGGAGCCAGAGACGGGGAGGCCTGGGGCGTCGCAGCTGGGTGGCGCCGGGGCTTCCTGCCCACCCAGCCGGGCCACTGCCCCCGCCCTGCTCCTTCCCCCAGACACACTGGACTGACTCAGACTCCCGGGTGGCTGCCGCCCCCTTCCCACGTGCTGACCCCCGACACCTGGGGCCCACTCTCACTTCCCCCGCTTCTGTTCCCCCTCCCAGGTCCCAGGCTCCCCCCGCACTCCAGCCCAGCACAGGGACGGGGAGAGGATGGGGAGGTGGCTCCAGGGACCAGGCCCCTCCTTGGCCTCTGCATACCTGGCCTCCTCAACCCATCCCAGGCGGGGTGGCACAGGGCCTCGAACCGGGAGAGCGGAGGCTCTGGATCTCAGGGCCCATGAGGGCTAGGCTGCCCTATCTCGGGTCCAAGCCCCTTGCCCGCCTACTCAGAGCTGTGACCGTGGCCGGTCGCCCCACGGTGGATGAGACCCCGCCCGCAGCACCCAGACTTAGGACGGTGGTGTCATCTGTCCCCCCCACCCTGCAATCCGTCCTGCAGGGACACAGGCCGCTGGAGGCACTGGAAAACCCGGCTGTTTATGAATAAATAAGTGCAGTTCATCAGGAGACCCTGTGCCCTCCACTGGGGGCCCTGCCCCTCCCCCTAGACCATAGCCAGCACACCCTCCACCTGGCGGGTCGGCTGACCTGGGGGCTTGCACCTCGGCCCCTCCCTCCACGCCTGCCTGCCTCCCGCAGCCCGCATGGAGCCCTCCCGCCTTGTGGCCCGCAGCTCCCGGCTGCCCAGCTTCCTTCCCCTCCACTGCCCTGCCCGGGGTCTGTCCATGCAGGGAGGCCACCTGAGCTGCCGGCCGGGGGAGCCCGGCAGGTCACTGGGGTCATCAGGGGGGCGGGAGTGCCCTCTTGTGGGGCTGCGGGCCCACTGGGTAAGGGTGAGGCCCCTGGGCGCCTGGCAGGGCTACCAGGTGACCCGCTCCACCGGCCGCAGGTGGGTGGGCAGGAGGCTCCCAGGAGAGGCCTGACCTTTGGCAAGACGGTCAGTGGGCGGGGTCCTTTCCAGGCGGCCACTGACTGCAGGCCCCTACAGCTCCTCTGCAGGTATTAGCATCCGCTTCTCCACGTTGCGGCTTTTCCTGCCCCGGCCAGGGCCGCCGTCCAGGCCGTGGGGGGGTGTGCGAGGTGAGGGCGCCCTGCCCTGGCTGGGCCGGGGCGCCTCCTGCGTGGCCTGCTGCGTGTACTGTTGGTAGGTGGGCGAGAAGTTGTGGATGGCGTCCTGCACAATGTCCTGCGGGCTCATGGTCTCCTTGAGGCCACTGGAGATGCTCTGCATGGGCGCTGAGGGGGCTGGAGGTGGACGGTGGGTGGGCTGGGTGCTCCCCGGGCACGCCCTGCCCCTCGTGCGCCTGGCCCCCAGGACCTGGTTTTGCTCCCTGCCAGCCTGCACGCTGCCCAGGGCCAAGGCCTCTCTTCTGCATGTCCAGGTCCTGGCTCGGCCAGCAGGGGGTGATTCCAGGACCCCTGGACCTCAGCCCAGCCCTGGGGCACTCCCAGCTCAGACCCTCTGCCAAGGCCGATGGTGGGAGGCCACCTTGGGCTGGCCCCACCTTATCTCCACCCTGGGGTGACCCCCCTCCACCTCCTCACCACTCTGGGCTGACCAGTCCCGGCCGAGACCCATCCCTACCCACATGGGCCTTTCTCTAGGGGCGCCAGCACCAGCCAGCCCCCCGACTCTCCTGTCAGGCCTGTCTGGGCACCTGGGAGTGCTGGCGGGGACCCCGCAGTCCCGGGGGCAGGAACCGTCTATCAGTGCAGGGACCCTGGGCCCAAACGCCAGGTCCCGCCATCTCAGAGCTCATCCCGCCCCTGGTCTCCTCCCCTGGACTGTGAGCAGGTGAGGCTCCTGTCGGGGGCTCGGGCCCTCCTTGGGGCCGTCTCCCTGCCAACCAGGGTGAGGTGGGGAACAGAGGCATGGTTCGGGGGCTGCTCGGGCCCCGCTCCGCACCCCTGCCCTCGAGACGGTCCAGGCACTCCTCGCCCCGGGGCTGTGGGTCCCACATACCTGGTGAGTTCTCTTTCTTCTCCGAGTACACCTGGCAGCTGAAGGCATAGCGCAGGGCGACGGAAGCGAAGAGCATCTCAATGCAGATGATGAAGTTCTGGTAGCCAGCGGCCACCGTGCCGGCCCCCACCGTGCTCCCGTCGATGACCTGGACCTCGGGGATGACCCCACACCTCTCCAGGACGGCCAGCAGCAGCCCTGGGGGTTAGTGCCGGCCACTCAGTCAGCTGCGTGGACAGGAGGCTGGACGGGAGCCGACCCCAGCCCAGACCCCGCCCCGCCGAGGCCACGTGAGCCTGGTGGGGGTCTGCAGCGCCGAGCTCAGTTCAGGGGGCTGGATGCCTCCAGTGCTGGTCCCTTGGCACAGCGGGCATCAAGAATCCCCAAGGGCCTGTCTTGCTCTCCCCCTGGCCCCAGCTGCTCACTGTCCTCTGAGAAATGGGGGCCACGAGTGCCCAGGAGCTGGTGGGCGCAGGGCTCCTGCACCCCTCTGGGCGTGCAGTCTCCCCACGTCAGGCCCCACATGCTGGGGGGTCCTCGTGTCTCCCCTGCTGAGAGCCCTGCTGACCGGGACTGCAGCTGGGGTGGGGCTGGGCCTGAGGGCAGCGGGGCCTGTGCACCCACCCTGCCAGAAAGAGAGGAAGATGGCGGCCTTGATGGTGAGGAACTTGAGGGCGGGCTCGAAGGGCCGCAGCAGCTCCCTGGTGGCGGAGTAGAAGAGGAACAGGCCGTAGAGCGCCAGGCTGACCGAGGCATTGTAGACCAGGGTGACGTACAGGTAGCCGCTGCGGATGCTGGGGGCCAGGGCGGGCACCCGTCAGGGCGGCCACCCCGCTCCACCCGCTGTGCCATCGGCCTGAGCCGCTAGCCTGGGCACCGCAGAGACTCAGAGCTGGGCTCCCCAGGGCCACACGGGACACGTGGAGGGCGGCCGAGGAGCTGGGGGCGCTGGTCTCCAGACCCCACCGCCTCCAGGCAGGAACACCACTGCCCCTCCCCAGCCTCCCGCCATGGGAGCAGCCCTGTGCAAGGCGGACTCACATCGTGGGCGGGCATTGGCGTGCATGTGACCATGTGGGTGGGCACACGTGTGCACACGCATGCGTGTGCTCCTCTGTGAGAACGTGTGTGCGCTCATGTGAGCAGGTGTGCCCATGCGTGTGAGATGCGCCTGTGGGCCTGGCCCAGGGGTGCATGTGAGGGCGGAGCTTGGCTCCCTGGGTGCCCTTAACTCCACCCTGGCTGCCTGGGGCCGTGGGGTCCCCAGGGCTCACCTGTGGCAAGGGTGTGTTTGCCACAGCCTTGCCCCTGGCCCTTCCCCCTGTGCTGAGCCCTGCCTCCTGCCCCGGCCCCCTAGGGTGCCCCCCCCACCCTGCCCACCGCCAGCCAGGCCTCACTTGAAGTCCCCGTCGTGGTATTTGCCGAATGCCTGCAGGACGATGGTAACCACGGCCATGATGGGCTTCACAACGCAGAACTGCAGCGTGGCCTGCGGGGCGGAGAGGGGCTGGGGGTGGTGGCTGCGGGCTGCTGGTGAGGAGCCAGCCCAGCGTGCTGGGCATGCAGGGGCCGTGTGGGACTGGCCGGGGGGCCCAGGACTCACCTGTTTGCAGAAGCGCAGAAAGCCGATGGAGTAGGTCATGCCCCGAAGGCAGCAGGTGCCGTGGAAGCAGCTGGTCCTGGGGTGCAGGAGTCCCTGAGGTGTGTCCCCAGAGGACACCCCCAGCTGGCTGCCCACGGAGGGGTGGGGGACCCGCGGGCTCTGGGCAGACGCTTACCGGACGGGCTTTCCCCGGATCTCAGCCATGATGGCGCTCTCGCCCCCCAGGTACTGGAAACAGAGGCTTAGGAAGCTATAAATGACAAAGGCTGCAGAGCAGGGTGTGGGCAGTGAGCCTGGGCCCGCCGGCCACGCAGAGCTCCTGGGCGCCCCCTGCCTGGGAGACAGACTCACTCCTCGGGGCTCGCAGCCCAGCCCTGGGACCTCCCCGGCTGGGGTGGGGCCCACAGCAGTCCCTGTGGCTCTGACTCCCCCACGACCTCCCCCACGACCTTTCCCAGGCTCCGGGCCGGCCCAGCTGCAGCCCCACCCCCACCTTGGGAGCCCGGGAGTCTCCTTGGCACCCCTGATCTGGCTATCGGGCGGGGCCCTCACTAAGCCAGACTCAGGCTGGCAGGGGCTGTGCAAGCCCCTGGTAGCCCCTCGCTCACGCCCCGGGCCCTGGAAAGTCAGCGGCACCCACCTTCGTAGCAATCCCGCACGGAGTCGAAGTAGATGTAGTGCTGGTGGCCCCCCAGGAGGAGGAGGCTGAGCCAGGAGTCGAAGGCGTAGACGGGGACGATGAACAGCAGGCGGATGATGTACCGCTGCTCGCTGGGCACCGTGTAGGAGCGCAGGTGCAGGTAGATCTGGGCAGGTGGAGAAGGCAGGCCTGGCGCACGCTGCCCACCTGCCCCTGGCCCCCCAGCCAGTGGGAGGAAGCAGAGCCAGCCTCCCTGGGCCCTGCCCTGAGCGGATGCTGCGCAGCGGGAACACGCATTTAGACACAGGCTCGCTCACTCATTCATTTCAGAGCCTGCGGAGCAGCGGGGCACAGCAACATGGGGGCGTTAGGACGGCCGATGCCTCCGACCCCTCCTGGGGATTTAGCCCACGGAACAGATTTATTCCGAGACAAAGACAGAATTCACGTTCAAGGACGTTCGTCGGAGAGACACCGGAGACCGAGCCGGGTGGTGGGCCCGTGACTGTGACGCAGCCGTGCAGACAGCGGCCCTCAGCCCCCGGGCACCGGCCTGGGGAGCTGCTCTGAGAGAACGCGACAGCACAGCAAAGCAAGTAGGGCCCAGCTTGTGCCAAAGCCGGGCAGAGACAAAGGGGAGGGCGCACCTGGACGAGAGGGACGGGTGGGAGGTCCCCACACTCATCTGTGACCTTCCTACGTGTTCCTTGTTTTCTGCGAGGACGTGAAGAAGCAGTTGGGGGAAGAAGCACAGGGAGCCAGGCAAAGAGGTCGCTGGCTGTGGCCCCCAGCACCCCTGGGAGGCTTCCTGGAGGAAGCGCCATGAGGGCAGCGGGAGGGGCAGGCAGAGGGCAGGCTGAGCGCAGAAGCAGAGCCTCTGGGGGCACAGCCCAGGGTGGCAGGGGCAGGCCGGCGTCAGTCAGGCTCCTTATCAGCCGCTCCCTCCCCAGTGGGTGCAGTGGGAAGGGCACGGCCTGGCCAGCTATCAGGAGACAGACTCGGGCCCCTGGGCAGGCGCTGCCCACTGCGGGCCTCGGCAAGCCACTGTCCTCTCAGGCCTCACTCTTTAAAGTGAGGGTCAAGTCGCTCTCTGTCCCCCTGCGTGGAGAGTGAGGGACTCCCTGTCAGGGTGGGGGCCTGGGAAGTGCCGCCCACGGGCTCTCTGTCAGCCCCGCCCAGGCTGTGGGGCCCTGGGACGCTGGGCTCCAGGCACACACTCCCAGAATTACAGAAGGTCAGGGCTGGACAGAGGGCCAAAGCCCAGACTGTGGCTGGAACTGGGGCAGCCTGGACCCAGGATGCTGGGTGCCCAATCGCCCCGGTTCTCCTTGTCCCACAAAGCACAGCCACCTGGGAACCTAAAGCCGTGCTGCCACCAGGAAGAAGGCCTGGCTTCTGTATGATGCAAACACACCACCCACCTGTCCTGTCTACCCTTACAGATGCTCTGGGACAGCTTGCTAAAACTCAGGGCAAATACTGCCTTCTCCAGGAAGGCCTCCTGGGTGGCCCCAACAGGAAGGGGCCACCTCCTCCTGCTGTCCTCAGCTGCAGCTGGCCCACCCTAACACACCTGCCCTGTCCCCCTCACAACCTGGTTATCTGAGGCCACACCTAGACACGCACCGCCCTGGGGGCGACACTCACGGGGTGGGGGGGCTCGGCCCCCACAGCTCCGCCTCGAGGCCTCTGGTCACCTGCTGTCCTGCCCGGCAGTCTCCTGACTGCCCCTGCCCCAGGCTCACTCTGCCAGTCCAGCCCCTGCAATGATTCCAGCCAAGCCATCCTACAGGGGCTGCCCTGCCCTTGGTGCCCAACCGCAGCCTCCTCTGGCTCCCCAGCACCCCCGGCTGAGGGCCAAACTCCTGCACGTCCGGGGAGTGCCTCCAGCCCGGGCAGCCTTCTCCTGCCCACCTCCGCTTGTGCCTCTCTGGGCTGGCCCTGGGCTCCCGAGCCACAGTTATCTGCGATGCCCGGTACCTGCTGCCCAGAGCTGCCCCCATGCACTGCCTCCCACCCCCACTCCCTCTCCCTTGCTGCCAGGCCCAGCGCTTCCACCTGGGGCCACCTGGCTCCCCAGCTTTGGGCCCCTCCAGCCACGCTCTGACTCCCGGGAGCAGACTCTTCCCCTCCCAGTGACCAAGCCTGGGAAAGACCCCTGACCTCTCGCAGCCCCAGTCTCCTCGTCTGTGGAAGGGGACCCTGCCGCTGACCTTGGCGAACCAGCCCACGGGCTGACGAAGCGCCCACGGAGGGGGTTAGGGGGGCTGGGCATCCGGCTGGAGTTCTTCCCACTGCTGGGAGGAGGCCATCTGTCTTCCCGCCCGGCTCTCTGCGTCCCCTGACCCTCCCCTGGCCCCACGTGGCTGCGGTGAGCGCCCAGGTGCTGCTCCTCCAGCCAGCCAGGCCTCCGGGTCTGCCCCAAAGCCACGGGCTGAGGCAGGCCCCCTGGGGCTGGGCTGCAGGTCCCCTCACCTGGTGGCCGGTGAGCACCAGGGCCGCCCACACGAAGACACCCGAGACGCCGCGGGCCAGAGGCGAGGTGAGGAAGAGGGGCCCAGGGCCCTGGGAGTCGTTCCCCGCATGCTCCATCTGCAGCCCCGCAGGCCCAGCTGGCAGCGTCCACGCCAGGGGGGTGCCCGGGAGCCCCGGGGCGTCAGTCATCTGCAGAGGGAGGGCGGGCACACGGGACGTGGTGAGGGCAAAGGTGCGCCAGGGGCGGGCGGCAGTGTGGGCGGGCAGGAGTGCCAGGCTGGGCGGCCGTGCTGGGCTTTGGCCAGCAGCCCTCCCGTGAGGGTGCCAGGTGGATCCTCCTGCCTGTGTGCCTGGGCTCCGGGCAGCCCTCCATATGCAGGGACCCAACTCTGAGGCCTGGCCCCGAGGTGCCCTCCTTCCTGGTGTTGGCTGCCTGGGCGCAGACGCCAGGCACCCGCCCGTGACCTGGGGCGGTGTCCCCCTCTGGTTTCCTGGGCTTGTGGGGAGCCCGTGTTCAGGGGTCAAAGACACCAGAGGAAGTCAGGGAGCCCCTGTGGCCCTGCCTGTTGGGGGTGGGGTCTGGGAAGCCGGTCAGACTGGCCCTGCCCTCAGCAGCAGATGGGGTGTGGGGCGCGCCCAGTACCTACCCAGCCCACCTGCCTGACCATCTGATCTGGGATCCTGCTTGGCCGGGGTGCCCACTCTGCAGCCTCTTGTAACCTGCTGGGACACCAGGCACCTCCCCGCTCTCGCACTCAAGGCCTCCACCCCGCCCTCCGGCCCTGGTCACAGGGCCCAGCACCTACCTCTCCGGCAGGAAGCTCCCGGGCCAGTCCTGGGCGGCCGGGCCTCTAGGGAAGCCAGGCTGGTCGTTTGCGTGGCCAGTGAACCCGGCGGGTGGCCCTGGTGAGGGTGGGACCAGGGTACCTTCCGGAGGTCGTGCTAGGCCAGGGAGGGGCTGCCACAAGCAGGCCCCCAGCCTCGGGCAGAGGGCGGGCCGGCAGAGGGGCGGCGCAGAGGGCAGGCCCCTCCCTGACACTCTATCCCTCGGCCGGCTGCTTGCTCCAGGCGGCTGGCTCCCTGGGACTTCCTGCCGCCAGGTGCACTCACCTGCCTGGACCAGAAGGCCAGGCCCGCAGGGGCCTGAGACGGGGGAGGGTCTGCGGCGGGCCAGGGTGGGCTGCGCCCCTGTGGGTAGGGGCTTCCCGTCGGGCTGATGGAGTTCTCCGAGGAGACAGAGTGGGCATAGCATGACACCGAGGGCAGATTAAATGCCCCTTAAAATGGGTAAACTATCATCGGGTCCCAGCCCCCAAAAGTCCCCTGGAAACGTTCCTGTTTGTCTGCTGGGGGTGGGGAGGATGGGCCAGGGTGAGTGAGAAAGGCGGCTGGGCCTGCGGGGTCAGCCCTGGGCCGGGGGCCCGGGGAGCTGCTCACCCGCCTGGCCTCAGAGGGGGCTGTGGGGGCACCTTGGTGGGCATCAGCGTGGGTACCTGCCTGCACGGTCTGTCCTTGGTGCCACCCACCCTCCCCAAGGCCCTGGGTCAAGGGGTCAGGCTCCTTTCAGAGGCGGGAGTCATTGGGGGGACGTGACTGGGGTCCCCCAGGGGTATGGGGGGGCTCCAGGGAGGCTGCCCGCCCTTGCGCCTGCACCGTCCACCCACACGGTCGCCCCCAGACACACCCTGAGGCCCTGGTCCTGACCGGAGAGCCCAGGACCGCCCCTCCCCCAGGCCCCCTGCAGGCTCCCTCTGCCAAGGAGAGGGCCCAGTGTCCTCCTGCCCTGCGTCCCACATGTCACCTCCTTCAATTCCACAGACTCGTCAGGATCCCTGTGCCCTGCCCAGCCCACACCCGGGCCCCAGGGAGCCAGTGCCCTGCCCGTGGGCTCCCACGCAGCCTGGCGGTTGGCCCCTTCGGCCTGTGGCTTCTCCTGCTGCTGCGAGTTCCTGCGGGCCCCCAGCCCTGCCTGCCCACCGTGCAGTGGCTGCACGTTATAAACCTGGGCGCCCGCCCATCCTGCGGCTTCCTGATCAGGTCACCCCAGCGGCCGCCTCGGCCCTGCCTCCTGCTGGGATCCCGGCCTCCTTGGAGGCCCCTTCACCTCACTGCACCTCTGCTTTCTCGTCTGCAAAGGTGAGTCTGAACTCCGCCAGCCCTCCCATGGGGTGCTGTGTGTAGACTGCAGTCCCTGCCCCACCTTCTCCTTCCTTGAGCCCCAGACCCCAGACCGCAGACCGTGGAGCAGGGCCACGTACCAGTCGCGGCAGGATCAGGGGCCCGCGGGCCCGGGGGCGTGAGGTGTGGCTTTTCCAGCTTAGAGGGAAGGACCAGCTGTGCCAAGCCTGCGCAAGTCCAACGAAGGGTCCCGGGCCTGGGGAGGCGCGGGCTCCAGCACCCGGCTCCCGGGAAGGGCCAGGGCGAGGCTGACCCTTCGGCCACCATGGGACTCTGGCCAAAGGAGGCCCTACCGCTGTCACAGCCACACTTTCCTGGGAGAGGTGGCCGGTCCGGCTGGGCCTGCTCACCCTCCTGGGGCTGGACACTGACCAAGCCCATCTCGGGACAAACCTGCCCGCCCAGAGGCCAAGGCCCTTGACTGCAGGTAACCTGATGTGACGGGGCCCCAGGCAGCTCCCGGCCAGGCTGTGGGAGGCTGGGACCCGCGGGCCCGTCACAGACCTCAGCGCCCTTCCCTCACCTGACGCCCAGGGCTCTCGGCCTGGGTCGGGCACCGAACCTCCCTCCAGGCATCCCTGCCGAGCCAGCCCCTTTCTAGGCCGGCCTGATGCCTGGGGATGTCTCTGGGGGCATGCGGGGGCAGACTCTTCCCTCCCGCCCTCCTCGCATCCAGGTCCTTCCCACACTGAAAGCCGCCCACCCCGGGCTGGCCCGCCAGGGTCCTTTGATGGCCCCTGGGCCCTCGCCGACGGTGCCCACGGGCAGCAAAAGGACTCACCCCTGGGCTGTGGCTGCTGCCTGCAGAATGGCTGCTAACAGCCAACACCTGCCATGGCCTGCGCCGGGCGCCTGTCAGGCCCGCAGAGCGCCTCTGCAGCCCGCGGGGGATGAGTCCCGGCCTGGCCGCCCACCAGCCAGGGGACTCCAAGCCCCTCCTCCACTCCCTCTGGGCCTCAGCGGGGCGGGGGCTGAGGGTCCTTCCAGCTCTAGTTTGCGGGCGGTTTTGGAAGCGTGGCCTCCCCGGTCCAAGGTGCCGGCTCCCTGCCTGGGCGGGGCCCTGGGCCTGAAGCCGGGTGCAGGCCTGGTCAGAGGCGGACCCGGGACCCTGCGGGCCCCCACTGTGTCTGTGGCTTTGGCCGATTGTGGCCTCTCTGGGCCCTGGTTTCCGTGGGTGACGGATGGCCGTGTGTGGCAGGGCAGCCCTGGTCAGCGTGGGACTCGGGAGGCTCTGCCGGCTCCTCCCAAAGGCGGCCTCGGCAGCTGCCGCCGGGTGCTGGGCAAGGGGTCCCGCCAGCGAGCGCACGTGAGTGGCCTTCTGCTGCCCAGGCACTGAGCCAGCGAGCCTGGCTCCGCAGGGACCCACACAAGGCTTCCTCCTTTCATCCCGCCCTCTTTCCCACCTGTGCCTGGCCGAGTCCCTACCAGGCCTGCTGCCTCGGTCCCCAGGAGAGCCTGTGCTTCCCCAGGGCCTGTCCGTACCTGCACGTTGCCCCAGAGCAGACCGCCAGCCCTGGCCGCCTGCGTGGGGGACACTCTTCCCGGTGGCACTGGGGCAGGGGTGCTGACCTGGGCCTGGCCTGACCGGGCTAGCCTGAGGCTCTTTTTGGCCACCTGGTGGCACATGGGGCACGGGGTGCCTCGCAGGGGGCACGGCCTCTGGGGTGGAGGCAGGTTGGGGACGGAACCGCTGTGAAGCTCAGAATCTCAGGGTGTGGGCATTTCTCTCCAGGGGTGAGCGGGGCCCAGCCTGGACACCTCTCTCCTGGGTGTGCGGGCGCGCAGACACACACGTGCACACACATGCACACACACACACACAGCTCACCTTCCTGGTAGCGCCCTCGACCGTCTGGCTGGGCCCCTGAGGCAGGTTTGATGCAGGCCTCCGGGCCCGAGAGGGTGGCTGGGCAGTCTGGCACCACCGCCAGACCTCCAGGCCTCTGCCGTGCCTCCTCCCAGAGGCCTGGGTCAGTCATGCTGCTGGGAAAGCGCTGGCCTTGCCCCAGACCCAGCAAACGCCTCCCTGCCAGGCCGGCCCTACCTGCCCGGGTAGCCCAGCCACGCCCTCCGCCGTGCCCTGCCCAGGGTTGGGGCCAGCCGTCCTTCCCACCCACCACCCACCTGGCTGTCGCGGCTCCGACCCCCAGGCATGGGTCTTGCTGGACCAGCGACCGCTGTGGCTCTGGGTCCTGCGTCTGCCCGGCCCGTCTGTGTGGCCGGGGGTCTGAGACCCACTTCACGTGAGGGTTGAGTGGGGTGACGTGGCGTCTGCCACACCCGGAGACCCCCACCCAGCCCTGCTCTGTTCATGCTGTTCCATTTTCCTGTCTTCCGTCCCTTCTGCCCTCAGCTGCCCCACGTCAGGGAGCCGCGCCTCCCGGGGCTCCGGCACCTCCCACGTCTCGCACCGTGCGGAATGTACCATCCTGATGTTCCTGGTCCCCACAGGAAGCCGGGCCTGCCCTCTGCTCTCCAGCTGTGACTGTGAAAGCTGATGGCGCGGTCACCGTCCACGTCCCTCAGCCAGCTCCGAGCTTGTGCTCATGGATCCGGCCATCACCCTCGTCCCCTGCCCAGCACCTGCTCCTGATTTCCAGTTTCACTCCAAGGTGCGAAACAGAACAGCCAACACCAGCTTATCCAGCTGGGCTCGCGGCCGCTGCCTCAGTCCGCGGGCTGTCTGTCATGATTGGTTCAGGAGGATAGAGGGCTCCACCAAACCCTGCACAAGCTGCTTGGATGGATAACCGAGGATGGCCGTTCTCCCGGCCTCTCTTGACCGCCAGGGCACCCACTCGCCCTTGACTCTGAGATGGGGCTGCAGGCCCGTGTCCACTTAGGAAAAGGTAGCAAGCGGAAGAACTTGGGCTTCTCTGCTTGCAGCTCAGCAGCAGGGGTGTCTACACCAGCCCATCCCACATGTCCACACCACACTGCGTTGGTCCAAGGGCACGGCCTTGAACAAGGGCACTTCCTGCACCTGTCAGCGTTGCAGGGGCTGGCACACCGACCCCACGTGCGTTATTCACATTTGGCCGTAAATTGCTGGGAGTTGTAATTACAGTTTGATCGCTGGGTAAAGCGCCATACGCAGCCTTTCCGTCTAAACGAATAACAATTTCCATGAGGTCGACAGCCCTGCCTGCGGAAACCGCGGCTTTATGGGTCTCTTTATTGGAGCACATATCTCTGCTCCTGAATTACAGCAGCTGCAAGCAAAGCACCGCGGAAAGCAAGGGCCCAGCGCCTCCTCACGAGCCGCTCATCTTGATTTACAAGGCAGAGCAGAGCAGCGAGGCACTGGCTTCAGTGACGGAAGTCTATTCTCGATAGCTGCCAGACAGCTTCAGGCAGTTCTGAGTGAGTGCCACTTGGGACAGCGCCGGGGACCCTGGTTTCAATTATACGTCAGCCGTCGGGCTCAAGGCTGTTTGCATCCTGGGGCCAGTCCCCTGGGGGTCTGAGCAACTTGCCCTGTCCTGCCGAGCCTCGATTTCCTCCACTGCCCGCCTGCCTCTAACGCAGTCACCAGGACTCGGTCAGACGGCGGGGGTGCCGCCAGGGCCTGGTGCGCAGGAGGCCTCCGCATAAGGTTGCACCGGAGCCCTGCATGCAGAGCCCGGAGGGACATCTGCCTTCAGTGTCGACGAGGATGGCCTGTTCCTTAGAAAGGGGACCAGGGAGTGCCAGTGAGGGGCTGGGGCCAGGTAAACAGTGTGGAAAAGTGAAAGTCGCTGTCGTGTCCGACTCTTTGTGACCCCTCGGACTGTAGCCCGCCAGGCTCCTCTGTCCATGGGATTCTCCAGGCAAGAATACCGGAGTGGGTAGCCTTTCCCTTCTCCGGGGCATCTTCCCATCCCAGGGATCAAACTCTGGTCTCCTGCACTGCAAGTGGCTTCTTTACCAGCTGAGCTACTAGGGAAGCCAGTGTGGCCCATCCAAGGAGTGTCAGTGAGGGGCCTGGGGACGGTAAACGGTGTGGCCGCGGGGCCTTCAAACGCCAGCCCTGCCGCCTGGTGGCAGCGTGCCTCCGTTTCCTCAACTGCCGAGTGGATGACAGCGGTGACCTCATGGAGCGGGCGGGAGAATTAAACGTTACCAGGACTGAAGGGTGAGCCCAGAGCTCACCAATGGGCAGCGTGAGTCAGACCTCTTGTACATTTAGGGGCTGAGTCAGAAAACCAAAGCTGCAAATCTGGACTTAGCCCCAGGCTGGAGCCTGACCCGAGGTTCAGGTTCCCAGCTGGTCAAGCGGGAGAAGCGTGTTTCCAGACTGATGGTTGGATGACAAGCGCACTAATTACAGGCTGATACGGATTGAGGCGGCTCCAGCCCCGTGTGCCCAGCCAGGCACCAGTTCCCCCATCACTCCCAGGTCCTACTGACCCAACACGCCCCCTGTACTCCGGTGTCTGTGTCCCCAGCGCCTGCCGTGACCTGTGTCGCCCCTCGGGTCCTCTCACGTGGGCGGACAGGCCTTTCCTTCTCCGGTTGGTCAGCTGCTTCCTGGCCTTTAAAGCATCCATGCAGCCCCTCCAAGTGCAGACGCCAGGTGGGGTCTTCTCAGGAGAAAGGCCGGGGCTGAGAGCAAGCAGCAGGGAGGTGGGACCCGGGGCCCCCAGCCAGATGTGGCTGCCGAACAGCCCTGAGCCACCTGGCGTAGATCTGCCTGTTTCCCCTGGTGGGGGCCTGGCTCCCGGGTCCCTCAAGCTCTCCACAGGGGCATCTGCACTGCTCCAGGAAGTCTGGTGGACCCTTGTATGACTGCCCGGCCCTCCTGAACCAGGTCACCAGGTCACCCCACAGCTGGCGTGTGCCTGCAGGTTTACCCGAGGGTCCTGAGGGGCTGTGAACGTGCCTCCCCAGGGGCCCCGGCATCTGCTGAGGGAATGAGCCTTTAAACACTGTGGTCCTCTGTCCCATGCTCAGCAACCTCACTGAGTCCTTCTCAGGTTAGACCAGCAGCGTGGTCTCGCCATCATGGGTCCTCAGCAGCCCCTAACGTCCCAGTCTGCACTTCTGCCTCCCGGCCGTTCCCACAAGCACCCGCGCCTGTGGGGGGAAGCGCCTCTACCCCCCTACCTTTAAGCACGCGGCTCTGGACGCTAGGGTGCCAACCCACCGCGAGGCCGCGTCTGGGCAACCGAAGGATCAGAAAAGCCATGGGAAGAGGAGCAGGATGAGGGAGGGGCAGAGTCAGCTCCGGAGCCGTTGCACCATATGAACCTCAGATCGAGCTTTTGCCAGATAGGTTTTCCTCCCCCTCGGCTGTTCACGGCAGTGAACGTATGCTGTGTGCCTAACGTTTCTCATCGTTGTTAAGAACAATAGTAAGGTATTTGGGGATGTGCATTTATTTTTAATAATAATAAAAAAAAAATTTCCCCCAATAATTGAGGGCCATGACTCCTCCTGTCAATTCTCACACATGTTAGGCTGTCTGGACCTGGGGAGGAGGACTCGCAACCTTCTCAGGATATGTTTCCCATCCTCCCTCCATAGGGAACGTCAGCCTCCAAACCAAGGTCAGCCTGAGGTGTTTGTGCTTCTTCCAGCTTCAAGGGCCACAGCCAGAGAGCTCCTCCTCCTGACTAAAGGAGGACCTTCTGGTCCTTGAGGAGGTGTCTGAGTTGCCGCCTCTGGACGGCAGGGGTGGCCGCTCCAGGGTCACCACACCTGGCACGCCTGGATCAACTCCTTCAGGGCCTTCACCACCTCCATGTTCTTGTCCTTCATGGCCAGGGCGAGGAGAACGGCTCTGTTTCCAGCTTCTTGAGACACAAATGCCACCAGGTTCTTTGCGAAGACATGGACAAGAGGCTGATAAGGGTAAGGGGGGAAGACCACTTTAACCGAAAGACACCTGTTTGCTTCTTAATGCCTCCTCCCAGTACCTCTCAGGAGCCCAGGCCAGCTTCCCAGTCCGTTCAGTCATCGCCGGCCAGTGGGGTGCGACAGTGACTCAGATTTAACCAGACCCTCTGGACACTCAGTCACACACACGCTGCTTGGGAGCGTCACTGGCCATGTTTCCTTAGTGCTTTCCGGCTCCCCTCTCTCCTGGTTATCTCTACTCTGGAAGGGCCGCGAGAGTCCACAGAGCGAAACCCTGACAGACCTCACAGATGATCTTTCCAGACCGGGGCAGAACAGGCACTCATTACCGTAAGATACTATGATGGGGTCAAACTGGCACAGGCTGGCATTACAAAATCAATGGCTCCGTGTGTCTGTCTGATAAAATGCTGATGGGATGCACGTCGCAGGCGGACACCCTCCAGTTATCTGGGGGGCCCCGCACAGCGCTGCCCTGGGCTGTGGGGGCTGTGGGGGCTGGGGGACGGGGGCTGTGCCTGCCTACTGGATGCTCCACATCCTGACAAAGTACAGGCACTGGGAGCCGTTCCCAACCACATTACCTCATCCTTCCCGAGGAGCACTTTAGTGGTCAGCAGAGGCTTGCCGATGTCACTGGTCACACTGCTGGGTTCCAGGGAGACCAGGGTGCCCATCTTCCCCAGCTGGGTCGCCACCACGAGGATGTGACTGCTGAAGGCTGTGCAGACCACCTGAGTGGGGACGCCACACACCACGGCAGCCTTCTGTTTGGATGTCACCAACGGTTTACCTTCCATGGCTGAGTCTGCTCGATGGCACCTTTCATTTATGTTAAGAAGAAAAGTAAATCAATCAATGGCAGGTAGCGTGGGAGCCCCAGAATAAACACTGGCGTTAAAAGAGAAACACAAGTTGGCCCGTTCAAAAGCCCGTGTGTGTTCGCCCACAGAGGCTTTACTCGCCGGGAGCTTTTTGGATTCACTCAGACACACAGAGGCACGCAGGCTGGACGCCGAAGTGTGCCTGTCCCTGCGGAGGCAGACGAGGGCTCTCCCTGCCCGCGCGGGGCCCGCACCCCACCCCGAGGGCCCTCCCGGAGCCCCGCGGGCAGGCTCGGAAACGCGGCGGAGCGGCAGGCCGCGCCTCCGGCCCGCCCACTGATCGAGCCCTGCGTTCGGGGAACCCGGCGGCCCCACAGAAGCAGCAGCACCCCGACCGCAGCGCGGGGACGGCGGCGGCGGGGGCGCCCGGCCAACGCGCCCCGCTCCGGCCCCGCGAGCCG
Organism: Moschus berezovskii; assembly: GCF_049115385.1. Classification (NCBI taxonomy): domain Eukaryota; kingdom Metazoa; phylum Chordata; class Mammalia; order Artiodactyla; family Moschidae; genus Moschus; species Moschus berezovskii. Next base: position 961,296 of record NC_142486.1, read on the forward strand.
CCCACTGCCCGGCCGCCCGCCGCGCCGCCCGCGCTCACCGAGCCGCGCCCGGAAGTGACGCACGCCGGCGCCGCGGCCCCGCCCCGCCAGGCCCCGCCCCGCCGGAAGTGCGGCCGGAAGTGCAGCCTGCCCGCTTCCGGCTGCGCTGGGGCCGCGCGGCTCCGCGCTGCGGCGTCCGTGCTCCCGGGCCGCGCGGGCTGGCGCCATGTTTGCGGAAGGGGGCTGCAGCACCAACCCGGGGGCCTCGGCCTCTCGGCCCCCGGCCCTCCGGCTAGGGGCGTCTGGCCTCTCCAAAAGGGCGTCCCCGCGCCCTCCTGAGGGAGCCCTGCAGCTCTGTGTTGAGGAGCCTCAGACGGGGTTTCTGGCCCCTTGGCCGTGGGTTCCAGGACCTTCAAGGAAGCACGGGGAGCTGAGGGAAAAGCAGGGCTGGTCGCCACTTTAAGCGCCGACAACTCCAGTCAGGACCCTTGATGTACGGCGCAAGAGAGCTAGGTGTGGGACCCTCTGGGTTCATCCCAAATGCCTCTTGACTGAAAAAAAACACACGACCCAAAAGTCGGGAGTTATGTGTCATTCCTTGGACAAAACTGAGGACTTTAGCCCAGGACGCAGCATCTCAGAGAACTGAGAGACTGCCCCGGAGAGGTGAGGGAGGAGCCAGGGTGTATACGGGTTTCCCAATAAAGACCAGGTAGTCCGAGAGTCAGAAGGTTGCTTAATACAGGAAAACCCGGTGTCTCCAGGAATTCTGCGCTTTCCGACGCTCCTTTGATGTGCATCTCAGCTTCCTGGGGCCAGCGTCCCGTGGCTTCTCACCCCGAGTCCCCTCAGGGTGCACCGTTGGGCAGCTGTGATGTCATGGCTTGGAGGTTGCAACATCCTTTGGTTACTGATACAGCAGGTGACATTTTTCACTTAGAGCAGCAGGAACCAGTGGGGATTTACCGCCAAGGAGCAGGATAGGGTCAGTGGGTGAGAAATTGCTAGGAGGAAGAGGGGTTGGGGGCTTTCTAGGCAGGAAAACCTAGCAGAATTCCTGCTGGAGGCGGGCCAGGGTGGCCTCAAACCACCTGGGGGACGGTGGGGGATGAGGAACTGGTTAGACATTGGCAGTTACCAGACATGCAGGATCGGGGAGCTGTTCTTGCTAAGACTGGAAAATGCACAGACATCACAGAAATCCAAAAGGAGTGTCTAGTTGGGAAAGAGTTGAGAGGGACTTCCCTGGCGGTCCAGTGGATAAGACTGTGCTCCCAGTGCAGGGTTCCATTCCTGGTAGGGCACTGGATCCCTCATGCTGCAGCTAAGCCCAAGTGCTGCAATGGAGACCCAGTGCAGTCAAGATTAAATAAATAAAATGTGGAATAGAATTTTTAAAAACAGTTCAGGGAGTAGAGTCTGGTCTAGGAGAGAATCTTTGTCAGTATCCTCTGCCCGGCAGTAACAAAAACCTTTTCAAAAAACAAATCTTTTGGGGGTTTCCCTGGGGGCTCAGTGGTAAAGAATGTGCCTGCCAGTGCAGGAGACAGGTTCAGTTTGTGGTCGGGAAAGAGTCCGCGTCCCGAGGGGCAGCTCCGCCTGTGCACAGCCTCTTAGCCTGTGCTCCGAGACCCACAAGGAGAGAAGCCACAGAATGTGCACCACAGCCAGAGAGAACCCCCCGCTCACTTCAGTCAGAGAGAAGTCCTCACAGCAACGAAGACCCACACGGCAAAATACATGTATTTGAAAGTCACTGAGATTTTAGAAAACCTTTTGGTTGCACCACGTGGCATGTGGGATCTTAGTTTCCTGACCAGGGATTGAACCCATGTCTCCTGCATGGGAAGTGCGGAGTCTTAACCGCTGGGCCTCCAGGGAGCTCCCTGACTAAGGTCTGTGAACCCCTCTCGATGGTGCCAGGAGCCTCTACCCTCAGAAACCCGTCTGGGCCGGGCTTCCCCGTCCAAGGGGATGATGACAGCTGACATTTGTTTGGCACTTAGTGTGTGCCAGGAGCTGTGCTAGGGGCTTTCCTATAGTGCCGTATTTAATCCTAACCCCACTCAGCAGACACATTACCATCCCCATCGTGTAGACAGTATGTTCAGGTTCGCAGAACTTGCCCAAGGTCACAAAGCTGAGAAGGGCGGGATCTGGGCTTCTGAACTTTACCCTTGGTGACTGGTCTCACAACGTGCACGCCCAGGTGGAGGGGAAGAGCAATGGCAGTGCTGTCCTGCAGCAGGATCATTTCTGGTCCCCCCAGGAGTCTTGAGCACACCCCACACCCCCTGCACACGTCTCTCTCAGCTGAAGTGGTGTTGGCAGAGGGGGTGTCTTGTGCTGATCCTGCAGTAATCAGAGCCCTGAGCCTCTCCCTGAAGAGATGAACAACCCCTCAGAAACCTAACCGGCTTCCTGACAGGCCTGTCAAGGCAGATTCCCCCCGGCCTGGTCTGTCCACATCACTTAACCCCTCAGGAAGCCCTGTTGTCATGTCCAACTCTGCGATACCGTGGACTGTAGCCCACTAGACTTCTCTGTCCGTAGGATTTCCCAGGCAGGAATACTGGAGTGAGTTGTCATTTCCTCCTCCAGGGGATCTTCCTGACCCAGGGATTGAAACTGTGCCTTCTGCCTTAGCAGGCAGATTCTTTACCACCAAACCACCTGGGAAGCCCTAGGAAACTTTGGCACCCTTCTATCCTCACTGCTCTTTCTCAGGGTTTAATAACTCCGTGCACAATCCAAGTTATGTCAAATGAAGCATGCTCCTTGCACAGTGATTTCTGGCGGCATGAAAGAAAAAGGCATATCTGCGAAACATGATCAAGATAGAAAAGCCAAGAGAAACCTTGTATTTTGCTTTTTTTTGCAGTCGGTTCACTGAGGGAAAAATTAGGAGTTTCGTGGTTCTAAGATCCAAAAGAGGAAGCATACAGTTTCTCAGGAGGGTCTAGGTTTTTTTTGGCTCTAAATTTAAATAACCATCCATCCACACATGCCTCAAAAGCCAATTACCAACGTATTGCCGTGTGAAACCTGTAAAAGGTTCATTTACTTTCATTTACCAGTTCATGCATTCTCTCTCTCTAGGCAAATAGGTACAAGAAATCTGAGCCCCCCTGAAAATAACCCCACCCAAAACAAAACAAAACCCCCCATGTCTGGAATAGGCTTATCGCTTTTATTAAAGAGATGCTGAAGAACAAAGTAGATAGTTTTTTTAAAGATTCATTTTGATGACCATATTTTAAGTCTCTGTTGAATTTGTTGTAATATTGCTTCTGTTTTATGTTTTGGATTTTTGGCTGTGAGGCTTGTGGGGTCTTAGCTTCCTGACCAGGGATAGAACCCACAGCCCCTGTGTTGGAAGGTGAACTCTTATTTTCACTGGACTGCCAGGGAAGTCCCTAAACTGGATGTTTTTATGATGGTGTTCTTTGGTTTAGATCTTTGGTAAAGACTGAGTATGCAGGACACATGAGGTGAGATGCCAGCCCAAACTGAGGTGATGGCCGTGCGGGGAGGGGGCTTCCTGGTGGCCTGAGCGGGTGTGTGAGCAGAATTTACACAGTTACAGTGTTGGAGCAGGAGGTCACCGCCTGCCCCCGAGTACTTGAGTGCAAGACGAGACTCGACCTGGAAAGAAATATCCCTTAAGTGAATTCACTGAAAATGGGGATGACATAGTAATGATGTCAGTGGTGGGCAAAGGAGTTTGAGAATTTATCTTGAAAAAAAAAAGAGGGAGCATCTTGAATTTGTCTTGAATTCAAGGAAATTTAGGTTCTCAATGCAATGATAAGTTGTAGAACCAACAAAGAATTAATGAGGTGTTGTTTTGGCAGGTCATAATTTTTCCAACAAATTGTATGCTAGCTCTCCACGTCCGCCTTCACAGCGTGTATGATCCTCTCGGTTCTGTCATAGGAAGGGGCAGTTGTGCTGAGATGTATCAGCTCGCTATCCGTCTCCCGGGGGCCTCTCCTAGCCCCTTGCTGCTCACGTCACCCTCAGTGGGAGCCCCAGCCTGGCACCAGCGTCATCAGTTTCCTGGTCCTCACTTGCACAGTCAGGCCCTCCCACACTTGCCGGTGGCTCTGGGCCAGGTCTGAGCGTCCCTCGGCACTTCAGTTAGGGACTTTCTGAAATGTTGCATCTCTTGCAAGATTTACAATCTGACTTGGTCTGCACCGCGCTCCCACAGCCTCACGACATGATTCCCAGGGCGTTCGGTGTTGGGGGTGTGAGAGAGAGAGAGAGGCAGATTCCGGAGCTACACAGTGGGGGGCGCCTGCGCGGGGGGCCGCTCATGCAGGTAGTCCGCTCACTCAGCTCCTTCGTTATGACACTGCCTCTTTTCCCCTGCAGCCTCCTGACCGCAGGCTCTCAGGCAGCTGAACCTGGACCAGCAGGACCTCCAGGTGTCGCGGTCTTGGAACAGGTAAGGCGTTGCCAGGGTTTGCCTCGGTCTCATAGAGGCAACGTCCCTCTAAATTTTTATGAGACGCAGCAGTTGGTGGAACCCCTTTACTTATTTGACTGCACCTCCTTGCTTTCGGGATCCTGACGAGCAGTTGGACCTGGGGCTGCAGCAGTGAAAACACTGGGTCCTAACCACTGGACCACCAGGGAAGTCCCAGAACCACTTTATTTGTATAAATGATGCTCTCACTTATCTTGGCTTGTCTGGGTCGCAGCCACTGGAGATTACATTTGTAATGCGGGCCTAAGACACAGCCATCAGATACAGATATTTTATTATATTTAGATTATAGATATCTTCAAGTGAGTGAGAAAGCTGCATCCATTAGGATTTTTTTCAAGTGTAGGTGGCAGACACAGATGTGAAACCATCTTCTGCCCAAAAGGAGAGCAGACGGGCTTGTACAGAGAAGACCAGAGCTCTGACGTCTCCCTCTGCCTCTCAGCTCTGCAGGCGCACGGGCCCCACCCTTGGATGGGCTGACCCTGTGCTGCGGCGGAAGCACTAGCCTCCATACCTCAGCAGCTACCCTTTCCTTGGGTCCCCAGTGCAAGTCCTATGACTAATCTCCTTAGACCATCCTGGGTCATGTGCCTGTCCTTGAATCAGTCACTTTTTTTAAGAAGTTAATGTCAGGAGTTCCCTGGCTGTCCGGTGATTAGGACTCGGAGCTTTCACTGCTGTGGGTTCAGTCCCTGGTCGGGGAACTAAGATCCCACAAGCTATGTGGCTCGGTCAAAAAAAGAAAAGAAAAAGTTAACGGAGAAGCATTAACCCATGTATCTAGGAGTTTAAAAAATACTCCTGAATAACGTATGTCAAAGAAGAGGTTGTAAGTGGGAATAACAGAATGTTTAGGACTTTCCATTGGAAACCACTCATTCACTTCCCACTTCTGTGGTTCTGCCTGTCCTGGGCATTTCCTACAAATGGGCTGACAGTCTGCGGCCTTTCATGTCCGGCTCTCAGCCTTTGAGACTCATCTGTGCTGTGGCATGGGTCAGTGCTTTATCCCTCTTGGAGAAACCCATTCTTGCTCGTTCAACAATTGGGAGGATTAAATGATATCCCTCTTGGAGAAGGGCCTCCTTTAGGGCCTGGTCCATACGAGGCGCTTACAGAGTCTCCTTCCCCCTCACGAGTCATTGAGTTTCACTGGCAGTGCCCTACGCACAGGCCCTCATGTGATCTGTGACACCAGCCGCTCCATGCGCCAAGCTTTGGCAAGCAGCAGAAAGACCAGGAGAGGCTCGGTCCCTGATTCCTCTCGATGCCGAGTCTGGTATCAGAGCAGTGTCCTAGGGACCATCGGGGCCATGAGGTACTGATGCCCCGGCCCCCTCTCCGAAGAAAGGCTGTGATGACGCGGAAACCGTGTCTTGCTGAAACAGGACGTGTGTTCAGAAGCAGGCACGATAGCTGCGGGGCCGAGAGGGCCAGCGTGGCAACCACGGTCAGCCTCGGGGTGTCTGCAGACCTCTGTCCACTCGGCAGCCCTGCACCAAGGATGGAGCGTCTTCGTGCTTGCAGACCCCGGGTGTTACCCCCGCCTGCCCCTGCTCCTTGTCTGCCCGCCGCAGGGTGCAGCCTAGTCTCAGGTGTGGCCGCATGCCCGCAGTCACCTGTGTGGTGTGGGGTGTCCCTGCTCGGCGGTTGCAAAGAGCCTTGCGTAAGCAGCAGCACAGAAATGACACAGTTCCAGCCAGGAGGCTCTGGGGTCCGGAAGTGGCCTTTCACTGCACCCAGTTATCTGGGAAAAGATGGTGAACCAGGAATTTTTTACGAACTAGGTTTATCTAAGCTGAGGGAGGGGGAAGGATATAAAGATTAAAGCAACGCATTGAAAATCATATGTATTTTATTACAGAAACAAAACGCTGGGACTCCCTGAAATTCTGATTTTTCCTCAGGGATACAAACACCGTTAACACCGAGCCCAGTTTATAAGGGTCCGGGGAGTGTTTCGCTGGAAAGGGCATAAATCCTCTTCCCGGAGAGCATTCAGAGACCGTTTCCGAGATGCCTGCCACCCAGGCCGGGAGTGGAAGCAGCACTCTGCCGTGGAGGCTGGTGCCATCTCTCCGGCCAGGAGCCCGCTGCGTGGCCTAGCGGTGCCCCCAGCTTTGGAGCTTTATATCAGCAGGAGTATTTTTATTTAATGTCACGTGGTAAACACAAAGAAAATCCTGAGTTTTCAGACCTAATTTCAGCAGGGCACAGAATTAAGAGTTTAGCTTATCGCCTTGTTTTCTGCCAAATTTAGCCAGGCTTCAGTATTTTTGTTCCTGGAGCGAACCTTCCTGCCCTCATTAGAGATATTGAAAACTTCCTTGTACTCATATCTTGCACTATTTGTTTAGTTCTTTAATAAATGAAACCCTAATCCAAGTGCAATTTCCGAAAGCCTTTCTTTCAATATTTTAAGGAGTTATTTCCCCTGATGAGAAGCCGTCTTGTTGCCGCGTATTGAGCTGAATGACAGAGCCTGCCAGGCTGGCTGTCGGCCGTCCTCTCCTCTCTCACAGGGAGAGGACAGGAAGCCAGTGCACAGCTGTGATGACGGCTGGCCAAGCTGGATTGTATCCTAGTTGGTGAGTGAGACAGGGGTCCAGGGTAGTGGGTGGGAGTGGGGAGGGGGCAGGGTGAAGCGGAAGGATGAAGCCCTGCCCCTGGGCCCTGGCACTAACTTCTGATGACCACGGACAGTGCCCTTCTGTGCTCTGGGCCTCCGTTTCCTCATTTGTAAAATGGGCAAACTGACTGGGTGGCCTCCAGGTGTCTCTGATCCATCCCCTGAGCTCTGGGCCTGCAATGAGGACAGAGCCGGGCGGGGGTGGGGGGAACCCGGCGTCGGTCCTGTCCAAGCAGGGAGGGCGTGGAGCTGTCTGGAGAGGTCAGAGGCAGGCTCGCCTTTCTGAAGGCCCGTTCTGCATCTGTGCAATGGGCTGGGGGCCTGCACCCCGCGGAGGGTCTGGGAAGGCAGGCTGGGCACAACACAGGGACTGTCTGGCCACCAGGGACGCTGGGCCTTCCATGGGAGGTGGTGACCACGCTCCCTCTGGAGGTGTTGAGGCCGGGCGGTCACTGGGGGTAACGGCTGTGCTAGGGTGTCTGCGCTGAGGGGACTGGACTCAGAAGAGTTTGAAGGCTTTCCCAAATCCAATGTCTGCTGTTCTGTGAGTCAGTGTGGGCCAAGGACCACGAGAGATGTGGCTACCAGCAAGACACACAGCTGAACTCCACAGGGACCCGCCACGCCAAGTGCTGGCGGGAACGCGGAGCAGCTGGGGAGCCCCTGCACCACTGCTGGGGTTGCTGAGCAGGCCGGGCTCCTTGAAAAGCAGTGTGGCTGCTCCTCACAGAGGTGAGCATGCACCTGCCGTATGACTCCCTGCATGCAGATGCTTACCTGGGAGACAGCGAGCATCGTGTTCATACCAGCGCCTGCACACAGGCGTCCTCACTGACCAAAACCTGAATACGACCCAGGTGTCTCCAGCAGGCAAGCAGATGACAAGCTGTGTACATCTGTGGACAGAGCACTGCTCTCTGATAGGAAGGACAGAGTTATCGGGGCTTTTGATGGCGGGATGGATCTCAAGAACAGAACCAGGAAGGAAGCCAAGCAGGGAAGGCAGTGTGCTCTGTGAGTCAGCTCGGGTGATGTTCTGGAAAAGGCAGGGTTCTGCATGGATCAGGGTGGGGGTGAGGAGCGGCTTTGGATGCGAATGGGGGGCGCCCGGGGAGGACGGATCCGCCGCGTCCTGAGTGTGATGGTGGCTGAGCACTCATCTGCACTCAGAACTGTGTCCTGAGTGAATCCTAAGCTTGTAAATTAAAGAAGGGCAAGGAAGTGATTCAAGTGAAGAGCAGACAGCAGCAGTAGGAAACTCCCACTCCCGCCCAAGGCAGTGACTGCCTTTAAACGGGGGTCCGTCACACCCTTTGGGATGTCTCGTGTACACACAGAAGTGGGGAGAACGAGCGTTGGCCGGAGCGTGGGGGGATGGCACTGTCCGTGAGGGGCTGTCAGTGGTGCGGTCGCTGTGTAAAACCATGTGGCGTTTCCTCAAAACATTGAGTTATGATGTGATCACAGTGCTCCACTCCTGGGTCTGCCCAGAAGAACTGAAAGCAGGGCCTTAAAGCGACGTGTCAACACACACACCCACGGTCACCGCGGTATCGTTCCCTGAAGCCGGAAGGTGGAAGCGACCCAAGTGTCCACGGACAGGCAGACGGATAAACACCATGGGGGCCGTCCCTGCAGCGGGAAATCACTCAGCCCGCAATCCGTGCGTGCGTCTGCATGTCCGTCCATTCATACATCCGTCCCTAACTCTCCACGCGTCCGTCTCTGCGTCCGTCTCTCCATCCAGCCAGCAGTGAATTGTTTGCTTGCTCACTCGGTCGGTGGACAGCCTCTGCGGGGAGCTGGTCTGAGGGCTCCCCAGATGCCCACCACCTCCACCATTCATCAAGAGATGAATGATGAGCAAACAGCTGCAGGTCAAAGGTAGAAGCAGGAGAAGCCCCACCCCAACAAAGGAAGCAAATGAGACTTTGGAAGGAGGCTGAAAGTGCAGTGGGGATACTCCTCTAGGAAGACAACTCTGAAACATAAGGAGACGGACGCAAACGCAGCGAGGTCCTGAGACACAGGGTCCACAGCCTGGTGAAAAGGCCCGTCACGACACTGGCTTTCTGGGGTGGTGGGGGTAAAGAGTTAGGTGGGACTTTGGGTCTCCACGGCCATGCCTTTCTGTGCCATTTGGGTCTGTGGCGTATTTCAGAAGAGAAGTACAAAGGGGAAGAGGGGGATGTGGTCCTGGCCGTCGGGGTTTGTGCCCTGCAGACGCGCCCAGAGCACCAGGTGGACCCCGGCTGGGGTCTGAGCAGGGTCAGGGAGGGAGGGGCTGGGCCGGGGGGGGGGGTCCCTGTGTTACCAGCGAGCACCCCTGGGGGGCAGCAGAGGCCGCAGAACTTGCTCAGCGTGTGGAGCAGGGACCGGCCAACCCCAGTGTGGGCCGAGCGTGGTCCTGTCCGCCTCCTCCCCGCAGGCCCTTCTGCCTTGTCAGCCGCCCCGCGTCTTCCCAGAGGCCGGGGCCGATTCCACTCCCTGCCTCCCTCCCTCCGCTGCCCACCCACCCTTCCTCTCACCCCAGCCCACCCACTCTCCTGCTCTGCCTCTCTGCCCTCCAAAGAGCCGCCTGATGACAGAGCTCTTTGCCCCTCAGAGGTGTCAGCATCTGTAATTTATGTCACAGTCTCCTGCCAAGCTTGTCCTGAGGTTTGGACCGCGGGCTGCAGGGTTAGCAGGAAGCTCAGGTCCAGCCCTGGCCCCTGGGAGACCGTGGAGTCAGCCCCGTGTGGGCATTGCCCTCAGCACTAGGAAGTACCACTGGACGAGACCGTCAGGGCCGTGCTGAAACAGAGTGGGTCCCGCTGGCCTCTGGGCTCCACATCCGCTAAGGTTGGCCTCAGGTTTAGCTTTGCGTTTCATGGTGCTGCCGAGAGAAGGGGAAAGAGGTCCGGCATCCGGGTGCCTCCCCCGCTGTCCACAGTCAGAAGCGTGGGCTGTGCGGACTCCGTGGGAAGGACGGTCCTCTCCAGGCTTTCTGCAGGGGCCACTGCGGGGCTCGAGCTGCCCCTTGCTGGGATGTGGCCCCGAAGCATCACTCAGACAGGCCTGGATGGTTGGGAGACGGAGAATAAGGACCAGCCTCCCCTGGGGCTCAGTCTTGGAGCCCTCGGGGCCGTGATTTCCCCTGAATAAACAGCAGGACTCTAGTGCGGGTTTTCGTTCTTTTAAAAAGTTGAGGCGTGATGTCCACGTGGGGGATGCCCTTGGCGTGCCATCCTGAGTTCTGACAAGCGTGTCGTCATGTAACCATGACCGCGTGCCCCACCCCCGGCTCCCCCGGCCCCCGGCCCCCATGGCCCCTGGGCTCTTCTGTCCCCGCAGTTTTGCTTTTCCAAGCCATCACCTGGAGAAGGAAACGGCAACCCACTCCACTGTTCCTGCCTGGAGAATCCCATGGACAGGGGAGCCTGGCAGGGCACAGTCCACGGGTTACAGAGAGTCGGACACAACTGAGCGACTGAGCAATAAAGCAAGCGCCTGAGCAGAACCGCACAGTGCGTGCTGGCAGGGCCGCCGGGGGCGGCGAGCTGTGCGGACACGCGTGCGTAAGCGTTTGCGCATGTGCAGCTGTGCGTCTCTGCTCCCTCCTGGGGTGCTGGCGGCCCCGCCCGCGCTCCGCCCCCGCCCGGCTCGCAGCCCCTGCAGGGATGAGCTCCTGACCTCCGTCCGCTGACACTAGTCCTCCCCCCTTGCATTCAGGCTGCTCGCCGCCCACCCCTCACCAAGGGCATGGCCCCCCCGGCCACGGCAGGCACTTCTGTAGAGACACACGGGTGACCGTGGGAAGGGAGGCTGTGGGGGGACCCCGTGGGCGCGGCTCCCGGAGGGGCCAACAGGGGTAAGTGGGCAGTGCCACGCCTCCATCCTGGCCCTTGGCTCACGGCTGTTGGGCCAACCCTCCAGCGTGACTGGTCAGACTCCCAGTGCGCGGGGGCACGCGGTGGGGGCCTTACATCCGCCCAGATTGCGGTTCTGCTGGGCCCTCCGGTGGTCAGTCAACCGCTGCCTGCGAGTCCCCTGCTGCTCCCACCACGCGCTCTGGGGGTGAGCACTGGTCCTAAGTGCCGCTGCCCGAGCCCTTCCCTCCCCAAACGAGCGAGGAGGCGGCTGTGTCACAGCAGGCTTCGCCCAGCGCAGCTGGAGACGGTAACCTTCTCAGCTGACTGCCCTGGTTGTCGACACGTGGGCCTTGCATGGCCTCAGGCCTATCGAGGGGCTTCTTCATCTGCCGAGTGTCTGGGGGAGACCCCAGCACCCCTGCATGGGGCTGGGGGCCGTGGACTCACTCTGGGGCATGGCCTGGCACAGCAGAGGTGGCCAGGGTCTGGATGCAGCGTGGGCCATGGCACTGTGGGGTGCAGGGTGAGGGCTGGGGTGGAGGTCTGCCGCCCCCACCCCCGCCCGTCTCCTCCCACGTCACACTTGGCTCCACCAGCGGGAGGTGCTTCTCTCCTGCACCCAAAGGCCTCCCAGCTCCCGCCTGTGCCCCGCCGCTGTGTGTCTGCTGTCCCTTGGCAGCCCCCCAGGGCTGTGGCCCCCGAGAGCCTGCACTCCGGGAGCAGAGCGGCCTGAAACCAGAGAAGCGAACACGGAGGATTTGGCTTAAACTCATTACACCCCACGGCCTCGCCTGCCCGTGATCCCAGCCTGCATGCCCGGCCTTTTAATCTCGTCCGGCCTGGGGATAATTTGTTTAGCTGTGCTGATCAGTTGAAGGTTGATTCAATTGCACTGGGGTTATTTATTTGTGCCCGGACTTGCTAAGTGTCATTGGAGGTGCACGAGGCCTTCATTATGGTGGCCAGGTGGCTTCGTCAGGGTGACGGCCCCTCCCTCCCAGGGAGGGCGTGGCCGCCTGGCTTGGGGGGCGGATGCTGTGGGGGGTCCAGGCCGGGGTTCTGATTCTTGCTCTCATTTTCAACCATCTGCAGTCCCGCTTATGAAAGCGCCGGCTCTGAATGAGTTCGGGTGACCTGCTCACCTGCACTCCGCACAGTGTGTGTGTGTGTGTGTGTGTGTGTGTGTGTGCTCAGTTGTGTCTGACTCTTTGCGACCCCATGGGCTGTAGCCCACCAGGCTCCTCTGTCCACGCCATTTCCCAGCAAGAACACTGGAGTGGGCTGCCATGTTCTTCTCCAGGGGATCTTCCCGACCCAGGGATCGAACCCGGGTGTCCCACAGCACCTGCATTGCAGGAGGATGGCTTACCACCGAGCCATCTGAGGGGCCACTCTCCCCTTTTAGTCTCCTCCTTGTATAAGGACTCCAGGAGAACCCCAAAGGCACCCCCTCCACAGCCTTGGATTTCCCCTCCTCACACTGGGAACACCCACCTTCCCTGTTGCTGCACCCCCACCCCCTCCCTGGGGTAGGCTGCACAGTCCGTGAGACCCCGTGGCTGGTGCCTGTGGACACCGAGGTCACAGGGAGGGCAGGTGGGGCCAGCCGGCTGGCACACTGTCCGAGCTGGGCTCACTCTCTGGGCAGTTGGGAATGATGGATGGCCCTGCGGTGCCCGCCCAGGATGAGTGGCCCTGGCAGCTTGCCGCTTCCCTGGCCCAGGGTCAGATGCCTAGCCGGCTCCTCCGCCTGGCCTGTGTCCTCCCAACCCACCTCATCGTGACTGGTGTTGGGGGCCGGGGCAGGCGGGCGGGGGGCCCCTCTCCGTGATGGCGCCTGGGGTCACCCCAGGGCTGCCCGTCCCAGCCTGCAGCTCTCCAGCCCAGAGCAGGGCAGCGAGGACAGCAGCAGCATTCTGGGTGGAGTGGCGGGCCCGGGGTGGGGACTGCAGTGACCACAGCCGGGGAGATGGGCACGGGACGGGGGAGCCCCCAGAGACCGCCGGGAGGGCTGGAGGACGGCCATCATTCCGGTCTCTGATGCAGGAGCCAGGGCAGGGCGGGAGGGCAGGGGCGTGGGGACAAAGATCCCGCCCACGTTCCCCACCCAGGAGGCACCCAGGACCAGCTTGTCCTTCCATCCCTTCTGGGGAGGAAGCAGGGCGGAGTCGAGTTGCCCCCTAGGCAGCGCTTCCTCAGCGAATACGCTCAGTTCTAGGAGCTCAGTGGGTCTCAGTTGCTCAGGCTGACCCCTCAGCTGAACCTGGAGGAATCTGAGGCCCAGAGAGGGACGGCGGTGCCTGCAGAGTCACAGGGCTCACCAGGGGCCCCGCAGGGACCGCAGTCCAGGGCCACACGAGGAAGATGCTGGAAGTGACCCAGAAGCCAAGCCCTCCATCCACAGCTACCGATTTGTTAAGGCCCAGAGAGTTTAGGTGACGTCCGCGGGTGCGCAGCTGCCACACTGAAGAACCGACTGCAGACGTGTCTGTCTCTGCCTCTGTCCCCGGGCCTCCCTGTGCAAGGCAGGCGTCAGGCCGTCCTGGGAAAGACTCGGGGTTACCCCCACCAGCCAACCCCGAGAGGAGGGTCTGAGAAGTGCGGCTGTCGGGAGGTGTGTGCAGGGTGGTGGTGGGGAGGGAGGCAGGGGAGGGGCGGCCGTTGGGGGCAGGGCTTCATGCAGGTCACCCCGGGGTGGCTGGGCCCCCTCTGCTGCAGGCCCTGGGCCACGCCGTGGGGCACCCCTCAGGGCTGGCCCCTCCTGCAGGTGAGGGGTGTGTCGTCAGGCGCTGGTGAGCCTCTGTGTCCTGGACCGTCTCCTCCTGACACTGTGGTGTCCCGTGGCCCTCACGTCACGGATGGAGAAGGGTTCAGAGAGTCCTGGCCAGTGCAGAGCCCAGAGGCCCAAGCAGGAGGCCCTACTTCCTTCTCCCCAGCTGGATGCCCCAAGTCATCACTGTCATTGCCTCGAAGAGCTCATGTGAGCCCCCAGGGAAGTGCGTTTCTGACTCACCTGAATGCCCCCAGCTGTCCCCATGCTCTGGGCACCGTGAGAGGGTTAGTATCTGCACTGTCAGTCCTACTGTGTGTTCCAGTTACCCGTGCAGTGTAACAAACCATGTAACAACACTTACCGTCGCTTGAGACTCTCTGGGTCAAGAATCCGGGCGGGGCTCAGCTGGCTGGTTCTTCTGTTCTATGTGATGCCAACCAGAGGCCACCTGGGGCACTCAGCCCAGGCTGGGCTGGTCTGGTGGGTCCCTGACAGAATCACTCACATGCCTGGCACTGTGACAGGGATGGCTGGGTGGCTGGGCTTAACTGGGATTGTCCGCTGGGGTTCCCACCTGTGGCCTCTCCAGAGGAGCTGGACATCTCACGTGACAGCCCAGGGCCCCCAGAGCCAGTGTCCTGGACGCAGAAGCTGCCAGTGTCTTTGGGCTGGAGCAGAAGCCAGCAGCGTGGCACTGGTCCCCTGTTCCCTCTCTGTTAATTGTGGCAAAATACTCAGAACGCAGTGGGGCTTCCCAGGTGGCTCTAGTGGTGAAGAACCCACCTGCCAATGCAAGAGACAGGAGAGATTCAGGTTCCATCCCTGGGTCGGGAAAATCCCCTGGAGGAGGGCATGGCAACCCACTCCAGTACTCTTGTCTAGAGAATCCCGTGGACAGAGGAGCCTGGTGGGCTGCAGTCCACGGGGTCGCAAAAGAGTCAGACATAACTGAAGTGACTCAGCGTGCATACACACAGAACACAGTAGGCATTATACCATTTTAACCGTTTGTAAATGTCAATCCAGCGACATTAAAGTTACTTACAGCGTTGTGTGACCATCACCATCCGTACCTGAAATATTTTCATCACTTGGAACAAAAGCTCCGTCCCCATTAAATACTGACTCCCCCTTGCCCTCCCCCAGGCCCTGACTCTCAGCCTCTGCCCTCTGTCTCTATGAATTTGACTCCAGCGGGGACCCCTCTAAGTGGAATCGTGCAGTATTTGTCGTTTTGTAACTGGCTAGCTTTGCCGAGCGCATTGTCTCCCAGGTTCATGCATCGTGTAGCGGGTGTCAGCATGTCCTTCCTCTTTGAAAGCCGAGTCGTATCCCGTTGTGGAGATGGACCACATTTTATGATCCATTCACCCCCTGATGGTCACTTGGGGTGTTCCACGCATTGGCTACAATAATGGTGCTGTGATTGTGGGTGTACAAGTATCTGAATCCCCAGGATTTTTTTGGGGGCATGCCGTGCCGTGTCGCCTGCAAAATTTAGTTCCTCCACTGGGGATTGAAGCTGGGCCCTCAGCAGTGAAAGCACAGTATCCTAACCACAGGGATGCCAAGGACCCCTGCACGCTCTTTTTAAAAAAACGTTAATGAGTTGATGTTGGCTGCGCCGGGTCTTACTGCCGCAGGGCTTTCTCTAGTCGTGACCAGCGGGGGCTGCTCTCTAGCCGCGGGGCCCAGGCCCCTTTCGCTGTGGCTTTTGCTGCAGAGCACGGGCTCCAGGGTGCACAGGCTTCAGTGGTTGTGGCGTCCAGGAAGTTGTGGCTTCCCGAGGCAAGTGGAATCTTCCTGGATCAGGGAAGGAACCTGTGTCCTGTGCATGGGCAGGTGGATCCTTATCCACTGACCACCAGGGAAGTCCCCCCATATTCTCTCAATAAGCAGCCATGGAGCTCACAGTCAGGGGAGGGCGTGCGGGCTCCGTGTCAGCAGGAGGAGGGAAAGGACTTGCAGTGTCTTTGGTGCCCCAGCCGTGCTCGCAGAGAGAGGCCCCCTGGACGCTTCGGGTCACGTGGTGAGTCAGGAGGCAGCAGCAGGGATTGTCAGAGGGGAGGAAAGGGGGCTGGGGGCCTGGTGTCTGGGGTCTGGGAGGGCGGGTGGGAGGCAGAAGTGTCCTGAGAAGGGAGGGCTGCGGCTGAGTCCTCTGGGGAGGGAGGGCCTCTGGTCACACAGTCACAGAGGACGTCTGGGTGTGAGGCTGGGCTCTGCCCTCCGGGAGCTTTGTGACCTGAGTCTCAAACGTCCTCCTGAGAAGACGAGAGTGAGGGAGTAGGGGGGGCAGGGATGGCACTGCCGCCCTCGAAGGATGTGGTGAGAGTTCAGTGGGGCTTCTTGCCTGGCTCCCAGCTGCCCAGGTGACAGAGGGCTGGGGCCCACAGTTATGCCCCCAGGGGTCAGAGTTGGGAGAGCTGGGTGTGGGGGCTCCCGGCTCCCTGCGGTGGAGCAGTGCCTGCCCACCTGCACCGGCGCCCCCAGGGCCACCCTCTGGAGGCTGAAGCGCTGGGCGGCTCCCTTCCTGGGCCCCCACCCTCAGAAGGCTGGGCCAGCTTCCTTACTGGGACAGGGCGGCTCGGGTGAGCCTTTCAGGGGCTTCTCAGGTCAAACTTGGGAACGTGGAACTTCACCCCTGAGGCATTCCAGTGGTCAGATGTGTTCTGGGAGACCTAGGGGAGGGGAACAGACCGCCTCTGGGGGCGAGGGGGACCCCTCCACTACAGAGGGCCTTGACTGCAGGGCACAGGGGCCCGAGGCAACGGCACCAGGGGTGTCCAGCAGGCACCCAGTGTGTGCTTGTCACAGGGGTGCAGTGGACAGGCCACCTGGGCGGGCCCTGCCGGCTGGCAGTGGGCACCGGGGAGGCAGTGAGGCCGAGCGGGCACCTTGCAAGGGTTGCACCCGCCCCCGCCTCCCCTCGCCCCCGCCGCGGGTTACCCACCCTCCCCGCCTCCCCCCAGCCTGTCTCTCCTTCGTGTCAGCCAAATTCCAATTCCCCCACGGCTGCCTCATCAAACATTCCTTCTTTCTCATCACCATAATTTTTCATTTGTAGGTTAAGCTGCACCTGGGGTTCTCAGAAATCTACTCGCTGCCCTGCAACTTGCCAACTTCTCAGACACCTCGTCCTCCTCCTCTGCGTCTTTCCTTCTGGAGGAGGAGCTGGGCCGTGGGGGCGGGGAGCGCCCGGGGCCATCTGTGGGACTTCGCCTGGACACAGTGGGCCTCGGGCCCCGCTCTCAGCTGGGAAGAAGGAGCCCTTCCCGATCCGTCTGTCCATCCTTCCCAGGCACGGTGGACTAGACAGGTTAGTCAGGCTCGACCGTTTTTCCAGCACCTTACACATGCCGGGCACTGTCTACCGGACCCACTGAGATCATCTCATGAACACTGAACACCACACCCCCTGGTGGCCGCCCCTCGTCCCCACAGAGCCGAGGCTCAGGAAGGCTGCCGCCCCGGGTCACCTGGACCGTAAGGAGCAGAGCTGGGGTTAGAGTCCAGGGCTCTGGGGTCTCAGTTTGCTCAGGGGGAGGGGCGTGGTTAGCACCAGGGAGCAGCGTGGCTCGCGGCCTCGGGAGGGCCCCGGGCAGGGGCCCAGCACAGGCGAGGCTGGAGGTGGGGAGCGCGGGGCCGAGTGGCTGGATGTGCCGTGGAGGGTCAGAGCACAGGCCGGGGCTGGGCCCGTCCCAGGGAGCCCGTCCGAGCCCCAAGCCCCGGTTTGGCGGCGGGGGCAGCTCTGCTAGCTGGCAGTGTCTGTGGGGAACCTCTGCTGGCCCTCTGCTGGGGGGCGAAGGCAGAGCCCCACCCGCAGCTCCTCATCCAGGATGCCCGCCCCCCAGCAGGTCCGAGTCCTGGGGGTGGACACGAAGACACGGCTGTGCCTCTGACCCCAGGCGGCAGTGTCGCTCAGCCCTCGACAGGAAGCAGCTCCTGCTTCCCGCACACCCTGAGGGGCTGGTGCTGTGTTTTTAACCCATTACACGGATTATTATTCCATTAGTGAGGTCACACAGTGGGGACCGCGGGACTCTCATCTCCAAAAGGCCTTGAGCGCATTGATCACTAAAAATTAATTAAAGCATTCTAATCTCTAAGTGCCTCCAGGCTGCAATATTCCCTTCCTGTGTCAGCTGAGAGAAACACAGCCCTGGTTACGGGAAGCTCCTGGTGGCTGGGTGGGGGGCGGGGACCGTGCAAAGGCAGCCGGGCAGAAACCAGACGCCAGAAGGGAGAGCAGGGGGGGCAGGGGGCTGGGGGCTGGCCGTATCCCCTGCCGCCTGTGCAGGGGTGGGGCCGCTTCCTGGGCTGAGGTCCCCTGCCCGCCTGCGAGGAAGCCACTTGACGACCTTGAGGGCATCCCTCTGCTTCCACTGCATCCCCGGGGGGCTGTGAGGAGGAGCAGTCATGACTCTCGACGACCCCCAACCCCAGGCCCCACGTTCTCATCAGTTAGTCTCCGGCACCCCTTCCCACCCTGACTCCCCCAGATCCGAGGGAAGCTTCCGGCACTCTGCAGCCTTGTCAGGCTGACTCTCGGGCGTAAACGTCACACCAGCCAGAAGGTTGAACTAACAAGGAAGGTTCTCCGGGTTCATTATATTCCCGGCTTGCTCTCCCTGCAGGAGCCCTGGACGTCAGATGAGAAGGTTTGGGAAGCAGAGCGGCCTGGCCGAGGGCTGTTCTCGGGGTGGGCTGCGGTGGGCTCAGTGGGCGTCAGATGCAAAGGGCAGGTGTGCTGGGGGGACCCAGGGGCTGTCGGTCTGGGCACCACGTGCCCAGTGTGTGGACGTGTCTGTGCACGGCGTGTGTGGCCTCCACAACCCCAACCTCAGAAAGCCAGGGCTGTCCAGGCTCCCAGGGCCTCAGGGTGCCCCGGGATGGGCATGCTGGCCACATGTCCAGGACACAGGGTAAGTCCAGGTTCCTCGTTAACTTATGGGGGGGGTTGTGATTGGTGTTGGCACTGCTGGGAGGGGTGTGCCAGCCCCGGGTCGCAGGGCACGGTCCCGGTTAGCGCTGACTTAGCGGAGTGCAGGCGTCAGGGCCCCTCAGCAAGGCCTCAGGGTGGTCCGGCAGCTGGGCTGGTGGCAGGGCTGGAGCGGACGTCTGGTGAGCAGGAGGCCACGGCTGAGGGTCTCCCACAGGAGGCAGGGCGGGCGGTGCTGGCTCAGGACTGCAGAGAGGCCTCTGAGGAAGGCACTGCTGCTCTAGGGTCACTGGTGGCCGCTTGTGTCCGGCTAGTGGGCGAGGGGGTAGGAATCTGGGGAGTTGCGACCAGGAAGGAGGCTCTGGATGATGTTACAAAGGCCATGAGACCAGAGCCCAGCCAGAAGCCGGGAACCAGGGCCTCGGGTCACACGCTTCCATGCTGCGTGGGGGGTCACCCGGCCTCCAGTCCTGGCCGGGCCTTGGAGGAGCTGGGCAGGCTCGGGCCAGCCAGTCTCTGAAGGCCGGAGTCTTTGTAGGCACGCTCTGAACTCTGCAGTGCTCCAGAGTCAGCAGTCACGGGGGTCAAACCCCAGCTCAGGGTGTGCCTGGCCCAGCAGGAGCACAGCCCATCGGTCGGTTGTGATCTTTGCTTTTCAAAGAGAGCTTCAAGGTAACAGTGTCAGTGCCCAGTTGTGTCCGGCTGTTTGGACTGCAGCCCTCCGGGCTCCGCTGTGCATCGATTCTCCAGGCAAGAGTACTGGAGTGGGTTGCCATTCCCTTCTCCAGGGGATCTTCCCGACCCAGGCATCAAACCCAGGTCTCCTGCATTGCAGGCAGATTCTTTACCATCTGAGCCACCAGGGAAGTCCAAAAAGAGAGTTTATTTTTATTTATTTATGTGGCTGCACTGGGTCTTGGGTATGTGCCGTATGCAGACTCTTCAGTTGCATAAGGCGGGATCTAGTCCCTCGGTGAGGGGTCGGACCCAAGCCCCCTGCATTGGAAGCGTGGAGACTTAGCCACTGGACCACCAAGGGAGTCTCGGGATAGTGTCTGATCACTGACCCGCTTAAGGAGTGAGGCTTCTTCCAGGGCCGGGGGAGCGTGGGTGGGCAGGGCTGTCCTCAAGGAGCTCGCCTCTTCGCTGCAGGAGCGGACACTCAACAAGCAACTCCAGTCTCAGGCGCTCAGGGCTGTGATGGGGAGAGGGCTGTGGGTGCCCGGACCAGGGGGCGGGGTTCCTGGGAACATTCTGTGAGGCGCTCCCAGCTCAGACCTGTCGAGTGAGTAACTCTTGTCCAGTGAAGACGCGCGGAGTCCAGGGAGGAGGGGCCGGCACTCACACAGGCCTGGGAGGGGTGCGCTCGGAGCAGGCGCCGGTGCTGCTGACGCCGAGGGCGATGACAACCGTGGTGAAGGTGGCGACGGTGCCGAGGTAGCGGAGCGGGTGATGGAGATGCTGACGGCGGCGATGGTGGTCAGGGTAACCGTGACGAGGCAGTGAGCGGACGGCGGCGGCGGCGATGGTGGTGATGCTCGTGGTGGAGCCAGTGACGCTGATGGTGATGTTTATGGCAACGATGGCTTAACCGGCACAGAGCCTCCTCCAGCCCTGTCAGGGGTCCAGCTCGGCTGACGGGACTGGAACAGGAGTGCTGGCTAGTCGGGATCCGGCTGACTTTTCTTAAGTCTGAGCTTTGCTCTCTGACCCCCCTGCCTTTTCCGCGGCCCCGTGCGGACTGCAGGCCCGGGGTTCCTCCCGTCTGTCTCCAGACAGGGCTTTGGTCTCTGCTGTGTCCCATCTCGGGCACGGACCATCCAGGCTTTGGTGCCTCTCAGTCATTTCCCAGCTCCTCCACAGATGGCCACTCCCAGTCTGGCTGGTTGGGGGAGGTGAGCTTCCATCTTGGAAGGGCTGGCCACCTCTCGCTGAGTAGCCCTTATTGGGAGGTGACGGCTGGCAGCTGCCAGACCACTGTCTCCAAGGCTGACTGCGACCAGGGGTCTTATCAGGTAGGACTGACTGCCCCCTGGTTCCCCCCAACCCTCCTCCTGGACCAGCCACATCTTCCTTAAGAGCAAGTGATTGTGATTGGAAACTAAGATCACTTCGGAGGTTCTAGAAATCCAGAGAACCTCCCTACAGGAGGTCCCTGTAGGGACTGCATGCAGCCACGGTGCAGTTTTATTGGAAGGGAACCAGTCTGTGAGCCTTTGCACCTACCTGGCCCTGAGCCCGTGCGGACACTGATTGCAGAGGCTGAGGAGCCGGCTGAGAACACAGGACAGAGGCTCCTTCTCGGGGCTGTGGTCCATTTTCCTGAGGCTTCCTAGTCTTCTCCAGGCCCTCCTAATGTGTCCCTGCCCTGCCCTGGCCCCACTCCCTTCATCCTGTCGGGCACTCAGCGGGTACCAGGCATTGGTCCCCACTCACCCTTTACAGATGAAAAAACAGAGGCGCCCGAGCCAGACCTCTCCAGCTTCTGAGCCCAGATGCTTGGCCGGGGCCCAGCCCCCTCCCCGCCCGTGTTCCAGCCGTGCGAGCTCCCCTGAGTGCTGCTCACACGCGCTGGCACAGCCTTCTGACCCCAGCCCAACAATCATACCTTCACACTCCCCAGACGTCTCCTGTCTCTGGGGCTGAGCCCCGAGCCGCCTCGAGGTCCCTGGGTGGGGATCCCCCCAGAACAGACAGGTGCGGCATCATCCCGGGGTGTGGAGCCAGCTCACGGCGAGGGGGGCGGTTGGGAGGACCAGGCCTTGAGTGAGAGCATTCTCCTGGCTCTCTGCACGCCCAGCAGGCATTTCTAGGCCCAGGCAGGGCAGTGATGTCCCTGAGTCCTGCCGGGGTGGGGGCGGTAAGGGGATTGCCGGGCCTGGTGATGGCAGACAGGCAGGGGGCTGGAGAGGGGCTGGGGGGTAGCCAGGGCCTCCGGTGTCTGAGGGGCTTAGGTGGCATCCGTCCGGGCGTGGGGATGTGTGGGAACTTGGGGCAGCTGAGGGCTGCTGCCCTGGTGCCATGCGGGGAGACCGAGGCCCTTCTGCCATGTCCTGCCCACTTCCCATGACACAGGCGGGGAGCAGCCAGGAGGAGGGGCCGCCCAGGGTCCTGGCCCCCCGAGCCCTGCATGGGTGTCCCCGGAGGCCAGTGGAGGGGCCGCAGCCTGCAGGGTGTCATGACCGGGGCGAATGGCCTTGAGAGAGGACGGCGAAGCGCCGCCCGCGTGACCACGGCAGCAGCCGCGTGGACGCCAGCCCTCCCCGAGGATGTCCCCGCACAACCCATGACGCTCACGAGCTTGGCAAGCAGCTCCCAGCTTTTAATTTGTGGGGAAGCGACCTTTTATATTTCAGATCACATGAAGTTAATTTGCACTCCAAGTTCAAGAGAGCTTCTGAGAAGGTACAAATGTGATTTCTTAACAGCTGTTCCTGTAGGACTCAACATGACAGAAATGATGAGAAGTGAGGATTCATCTTTAGAGAGAGAGAGACGCTCCCTCCCCAGGCCGGCCCCGGAGGGCGGCCATCGGGAGAGAAAAGCCTGTGGGAGTGTGGGAGCCAAGTGCTCACCTCGCCTGATGCCCCCGACCCACAGCTGTCCTACTGCCGCTCAAATACCACCGATGATGGGGAGCTCACTGTCTCCAGGGCAGCCGTGCCTGACGCTGCTCAGCTTGGCTGTGGGAAGGTCTTGCAAGTGTTGGGTCAAACCTGCTTCTGCTGATTGTGGTCTGCCCTCGGAAGATGCATAGATGACCTCCCTTCCTTCTCCTCCTGCCCTTCTGGTGTCTGAAGGTGGTC
The DNA here is from genome assembly GCF_049115385.1 of Moschus berezovskii. Taxonomy (NCBI): domain Eukaryota; kingdom Metazoa; phylum Chordata; class Mammalia; order Artiodactyla; family Moschidae; genus Moschus; species Moschus berezovskii. The sequence continues at coordinate 983,768 of NC_142486.1, forward strand.
AGCTCATCCTGCTCTTCTGCTGACCACCTCCATTTCCTTAACGGCGTGGCCCAAGCTGGCGTCCGGGTCCTCCCACCCCATCCCTGAGGATGTTCCAATCCGCCCAAGCCCTACAATCAGAACCAAACAGAACGTGGCTTTTTCTGACCGACTGGCCAGGATCCCTGTCACCTTCCTGCCTCGGGACACCGCACCTCCAGCCCGATGGCTGAGGGTCACACTGGGCATGACCTTCAAGACACTGCTGGCCTGCCCGGTCAGCATCCAGGGAGAAACCACACAGGGCAGTTCCGCACCGATCGCCGTGGGGGTTTGGGCAGGGAGGCGGCCGCAGGGCGACAGGTCTAGTCTGAGGACCAGCTGACACTGATGGGGCTGTGGCTTTAGGGTGAACCCAGCTGTCATGCTGTCTTCCCTGCCATTCCCCCAGGCCTACCTGGGCCCCTGACGACTGGCCCCAGGCTGGTTGCCTGACTTAAGCTACACCAGTTGGACTGGGAGTCGGGATAGTAGGTCACTCCCTGCAGCTAGCCGTGGGGGAGCTCTGTTCCCACGGGGCTGGGAAATCTGATGTCTGTCTGCAGAGACGTGGTGGGGGCCACGTGGACAGAGGCGTGAAATGGGACACAGATGCAGGGAGGTGGGGGTGGCCCCCAAGTCACCTGCCACCCCCAGAATGTCCCAAGGGAAGGGCTGGTGCCGGGTGTCCGGCCCCTGACTCGGCTCAAGTTCCGTCCTGAGCCCCTCCTGGAGCCAGGATTCTCCGACGTCCTCTGCTTCGTGGGAAGAGCCAGGCGCCCGCCCCTCAGGCCCACCCTCCTTGCTGCCCTGGGGCGGGGGGCAGGCCAGCAGCCTGTTGCCTCAGGCCCCCGGCGGCGGCGCGGTTCTGCCCCTTCTGTGCTTTGCTCCTGCCACCCTTGGGGACAGTTCCTGGCTTTTGGCTCTGTACCTGCCCAGGTGTGGAGCCCGCCTGCCAGTCAGGGCTGGATGAGGCCTGGAATCGGGGAGAGTGTTTCCAGGCCGAGCAGATGCTTCGCTGCTGGGCCGAGAGTGGTTGAGACCAGCCTGGGTTCAGTCTTGCCTGGGTCCTGCTCCAGCCGGAGCCTCTGGTCTCCCCCTGCAGGACAGAGGACGGTTAAGTCCTCCACCTCCTCCCAGGCCAGCTGACACGGCTCTCGGTAGGACGCCTGGCACGGAGCCAGTCCTTTGGAAGGCTGCCTGCAAGGTGGTGTGTTCACGGGGCGGCAGGGGTGCTGGCTGAGGGCCAGAGTCCTCCTTCCCTTCCAGGTGGGTCTCCCCACTCCCGGCCCCTCCATGCCCGCCCCCGTGCCCGCCGAGCCTCATCGTTAGCGTGTGCTACGAGTGCAATTGTGTCCCCTCCAAACTGTGGAGTCCGGAGTCCTAGCAGCTCAGGCTGCGGCTGTGGTGAGATGGGTCTTTAAAGGGTGAACTAAGGTAAAACGAGGTCACGTGTGTGGCTCCTAATCCAGTCTGACAGGTGTCCTAATAAGAAGGAGATTAGGACACAGACGCGCAGAGGGACAACCACGTGGGGCCTGGGAGCAGACGGCCATCTGCACACGGAAGAGAGAGGCCTGGGGAGGCACGGGCCCTGCCCACACCCGGCTCTGCGGCTTCCAGAGCTGACGGGAACTAGGCGTCTGCTGCTTCCCCTGCCCGGGGGTACGTCTGCAGCTGCCCCGGGCCCCTGAGGCCGTCAGAGGCCTGTCCAGGCAGAAGGAGGGGTCACAGCTGACCCCACCCCTTGATGGGGGAAGGTTCTGGAAGAGCAGGTGGCCCTGGAATGTCATTGGTGGGGAAGTCCATGTGCTCCAGAGATGCTAGAGGACAGTCCACGGTGGGGTTCAGGCAGGAAGTGCGGGAGGGGCAGGTGGCGAGGCGGCGGTGTGGAGCGGGGCCGGGGGTGAGCGGTGATGGTTACGTTGGTTAAGGGGCGGCCGGGGTCAGGGCCCAGCGTGCAGCCCCTGAGAGCACAGCCCTGCGGCCCGGGAGGCAGGAGATGCCCCGGGACAGCAGGGAGCCTCCCGGCCGCCCAGCGCCCCAGCCCCGCCCTGGCCCTTCCGACCCCCACCCGGCCCCCGGGTCTGCAGGCGTCAGGGTTTGTGGCCGCGTCTCAGTGGGCTTTACTCCTCGCCTTGCTCTGTTCAGCAGGCTGACAGCCGCTCAGGCGGCGTGGGGAGGTGTGCCGTGGGGAGAGGCTGGGGGCAGTGACTTCGGCCGAGGCGGGGCTCCCGGCTGCTGAGCAGGCTCTCCTGCGGCCCTCCCAGCGCAGGCGGGCGGGGCCAGCCTGAGCCAAGCCCCGCCTCATGGCCGCAGACCCGAGGCTCCCCTCACTTTCTGGTTCCTCTGCTCCCGCCCCTTGGGTCATCTCATTTCATTCATTCGTCCACTTACGCGTCCGTGAAAGGTCCCTTTGGTGCCGGAGGACACAGAAACGGATGAGAAAAGAAAGAAATTCCCAGTCCCCAGCCACCCAGCACAGCACCTACCCTGAAGCCCCGCCGTTTCCTCTTTTATCCTCAGAACCGCTTCCTTTTCAGGGAGTCCAGCTGTTCCAGTGGTTAAATACAAAATTACCCTGTGACCCAGCAATTCCACTCCTTGGTATTCGCCCATGAGAAAGGGAAACACATGTTCACAGAAAAATCTGCACAAAATGTTCACAGCAGCATATTCACAAGAGCCCAAAGGTGGAAAGAACCCCAGTGTCCAGATGAACAGATGGTGAAACGTGGTCTGTTCACACGGGGGAATATTATTATTCACACGGGGGAATGTTATTATTCACACGGGGAAATATTATTCAGCGAAAAAGAGGGCAAGGTTCTCATATGTGCTTCTGCCTGGATGAATCTGAAAACAGGTGCTCAGTGAAAACACTTGTCACACCAAAGCCCCAGAGTGTGTGATTCCATTTACATGAAACCTGGTCGGCAGGGCTGGGAGCAGGGGGATGGGGCGACGGCTGAGGGGTGCAGAGTTGTTTTCTGGGGTGAAGAAAATGTTCTAAAATTGACTGTTCGTGGTGGGTGCAGACTTCTGTGCAGGTACTAAAGCCTCCACCTCATGCCCTCCAAGTGGGTGATCTGCCTGTGAGTTATGTCTCAGCAAAGCTATGGAGCATCACCGCGCCTGCCTTCACAGGGGTGCCCAGGGGGTTCACTGTTTTCTGTGAAATATTTAAAATAGTGCCTGACACAGGCTAAGTGCTCAATAAATGTGAGCTATTTAAAAATCATACATCCCTTTTAAGCTCCTGAAGCTGTGTGTCCTCCGAAAAGCCTGCTCGGCCTGGATAGGCAGGGTTCCCCGCACTGGTGCCCCTGCCAGCCCCCCGCCGTCCATGACACTCACCCCTTGGACTTTTTTTTCTTTTTTGATTTATTATTTTTGACGGCGCTGGGTCTTCGTTGCTGTGTGCGGGTTTTCTCTCGTTGCGGGGCGAGGCTTTCTCACTGCAGTGCTTTCTCGGTGCGGAGCGTGGGCTCCAGGGTAAGTGGGCCTCAGGAGTCATGGCGCACGGGCTTAGTGGAATCTCCCCAGACCAGGGCTTGAACTCGTGTCCCTGCGCTGGCAGGTGGATTCTTATCCAGTGTATGCCACTTGGGAAGTCCCCTTGTATTTCTTTTAACATCCGGGCTTCCTAGCCAGCTCCTTGGTCTGTGGTTTCAGCATCACCTTGCGGGGGCCCGGCATGGCCTTCTCCTCCCACCGTCCCCACCGCCCCACAGCACCCACACTTTCGGGCTACGTGGCCTGCCGGGGGCGGCCCCTTCCTGCCCTTGCCCACTCACTGCTCTCAGACCGCAGCGCCCCCATCTCTTCTCACATGGCCGCGGCCAGCAGCCGGCCCCAAATGCACACACATGCTTTGGGCTCTCCCCAGGTTTTGCCTGGTCCCTGAGAGGTAGTTTGGGAATACCAGACCACCTGACCTATCTCTTGAGAAACCTGTATGCAGGTCAGGAAGCAACAGTCAGAACTGTACATGGAACAACAGACTGGTTCCAAATAGGAAAAGGAGTACGTCAAGGTTGTATATTGTCACCCTGCTTATTTAACTTCTATGCAGAGTACATCATGAGGAACGCTGGGCTGGAAGAAGCACAAGCTGGAATCAAGATTGCCGGGAGAAATATCAATAACCTCAGATATGCAGATGATACCACCCTTATGGCAGAAAGTGAAGAGGAACTCAAAAGCCTCTTGATGAAAGTGAAAGAGGAGAGTGTGAAAAGGTTGGCTTAAAGCTCAACATTCAGAAAACGAAGATCATGGCATCTGGTCCCATCACTTCATGGGAAATAGATGGAAAAACAGTGGAAACAGTGTCAGATTTTATTTTTTTGGTCTCCAAAATCACTGCGGATGCTGATTGCAGCCATGAAATTAAAAGATGCTTACTCCTTGGAAGAAAAGTTATGATCAACCTTGATAGTATATTAAAAAGCAGAGACATTACTTTGCCAACCAAGGTCCATCTAGTCAAGGCTATGGTTTTTCCCGTGATCATGTATGGATGTGAGAGTTGGACTGTGAAGAAAGCTGATCGCCGAAGAATTGATGCTTTTGAACTGTGGTGTTGGAGAAGACTCTTGAGAATCCCTTGGACCGCAAGAAGATCCAACCAGTCCATTCTAAAGGAGATCAATCCTGGGTGTTCATTGGAAGGACTGATGCTAAAGCTGAAACTCCAATACTTTGGCCACCTCATGCGGCGAGTTGACTCACTGGAAAAGACTCTGATGCTGGGAAAGGTTGGGGGCGGGAGGAGACGGGGATGACAGAGAATGAGATGGCTGGATGGCATCACCGACTCTGTGGACATGAGTTTGAGTGAACTCCGGGAGTTGGTGATGGACAGGGAGGCCTGGCGTGCTGTGATTCATGGGGTCACGGAGAGTCGGACACGACTGAGCGACTGAACTGAACTGAACTGAAAGGTAGTTTGGGCAGACAGGTGCCCTCGAGGCTGGTGCTGTGTCCCGCTTCTGGGGCCCCGGCTGGAGGCAGCCTCCAGGAAGCTCGTGGATTTCTGACCCAGAGGACAGGCTGGCAAGTCCATGGGGGTGAACATTTGCAGATATCATTAAACTGACAGAATGGCTAATAATTTAGGTGATATTAAAACCATCCAACTTTGTCTGAGTAAATTAGAAGAATAAAATGAGATTTATTAAGGGCAAAGCCAGAGCAATCCAGCAAGAGAGTCAGAAATAGAAAAGGCAGGGTTTGGAGCAGTGTTACATGGAGGACCAAGGAGTGGTGTCTGCTGAGAGATGATGAGTTAATCACAGCGATGAGCCCCCTGACCCTCCCCCGTCTCCCCGGGGGACCCAGAGCCGCCGGGGCTTTGATGAGTCACCTACCCAGTGCTGAGGGCAGAGGGGGCAGCCTCTGGGTCTAGCCTGGCAGCTACCCAGGGCCCAGCCCTGGAGCTGGGGCCTCTCCCGGGAACCCAGCCAGATGAGCAGCCCCTTGGGGGCATTGCATTTATAGAGCACCTACTGTGTGCCAGGCAGGGCTGGAAGACTTTAAAAATGCAATGTTGAGCGTTCAGGGTGTGCTGGGCGCCTTCCAGACAGTGTTCGGTGTGTGCCACCACGACTGTCTGTCAGGTGTGCTCTCCTAGTTTATGGGTGTGTAGCCAGGCTCAGAGAGGGTCAGCAGCTTGCCCAGGGTCACACAGCCAGCAACGGGCAGAGCCTGGGTTCGGGGTCCCACCGTCCTCCCAGCTGCCCCACAAGCGTGTGGGACACCCTCTGCACACAAGATCGGAGGGTGTGGGGTGGGCACAGTTCCCTCCCCCAGGGGAAGAGGAGACCCCGGCCAGAGAGCCATTTGGGGGTCTCCCATGGTGGGGAGGTTGTGGGGGGCTCTCTCATGGGAGAGGAGTGGGTGAGAGGGCAGGGCTGGGGAGAAGTCTTGAGAAGTTCCACCTTCTGCTGGGCAGGTCAGTGATGGCTTGGGGCCCAGGATCAAGGGAGGGAGGGTGTCTAGGGAGAGAAGGTGGTCGACCAGTTGTCCCGTGTGCCGCAGCAGCGTTTGTGCCCAGATGGGGCATCCCTGCCCACTCACCCCGTCTCAGATTGAGGGCCCCTGGGAGGAGAGGGGAGCTTGCTGTGAGTGGGCAGCCAGGCCAGCTGAACCGCCCGAGTTCTGAGCAAGCTCACCGGCAGCTCAGAGGGCCCCAGGCTGAGTCTCCCCAGCATGTCGGTGGCTCACGCTGGCTCCCAGTCCCAGCACGCAGACGTGACTCCGGGCTTCTTCATGGACTCTGTGTGCCGGGCTGTCCTGACTGGTCGTCCAGAGCTGGCTGGGCACGTGTGGGCAGCCTAGACACCCCAAGGTGAGAGACGGCAGGCCTAGGTCCCTCACACACCCCGGTCCTTCCACAGGCCTGGCCATGCTGTGAGTGTGGCCCCCCGCCAGCTGGGGGAGAGGCTGGGCCAGCAGCGATGTTATGCCCGTCTGCATTTGTGGAAAGCGAGGCTCAGACCAGGGTAGGGAGCTGTGTGCACGCCGAGGACACCTGCCAGGGGAAGCAGTGGCCTCGTGGATGGGGCCCAGCGATGCGCTGGTTGGTTTTCCCCGCACACTTAACGAGGCCCCGGCAGGCTGGCTGAGGCTGGCCTGGAGAGGCAATGCTGCTACTGAGGGAGAGCAGAGACCCCCGCAGTACGCCAGGATTTGACCAGCCTCCCAGGGTGGGGATCTGTGTGGAAACAGGCCTGGGCTCCCTCCGGGAGCCATAGGGAACAGCCGTCTGGGGCCCGGCTGTCAGATACTGGGGAGCTGGGGTGGGGTCTGCCGGGCCGTGGCTTCGGGAGGGGCAGGGTGGGGACTTGCCCCTGGCGCAGAGCTGCCCGAGGCGCTCTAATGATGCCTCATGTCAGAGCCGGGCCTCCGCTCTCACCATGGCATCCTTGGCAGCATCACGCCAATTAAGGGTGAGCTGAGTGTATCGTTAGTTTCCAAATCGTCAGGATTCCAATTAGGGGCGTCTTAGATCTGCTTGAGCGGTTCTGCCACTCGTCCGGGCTGGAGAAGTTGGGCAAGGGGTGCTACCGCACGCTGACAGGCTGTAGTGGGGCTTTGCCAGGCAGGGGGCTGGGTTAAATTGGCACAGAGAGGCCAGTTTCCTGGCTCAGCCCGGGGGCCAGGGCCTCGGTTTCCTGACTGGTCAGGGTGAGTGTCCTTCTCATGGAGGTGGGGAGTGGGCCAGACAGATTGGAAGTCCACTGGGAGACAGTTCATATGTCACATTCCCATCAGACTTTGCCCTGAGGCCATGTGGTCTACCCCTTCATTGACAACAGCAGAAGCAGGCTGCTCAAGGCCGCAAGAGACCCTAGAGGTAGACCTGATCCAGACTCCGAGGCGGATTCGAACCCCCTCCATCATCCCAGCCAAGTGGCCATTCACTGGGCCTCTCTCGCGACGACGAGGCCGCCCCTGCTCCCATCAGGGCCCGCTCCCTGTCCGTCGAGGCTCCTCTTCTTCTTGCTGTACCATCCTCATTGCGGCACCTTCGGTCGAGTTCCCTGACCAGGGATTGAACCCCAGCCTCCTGCATTGGAAGCACCAAGTCAGCCGCTGGACCTCCGGGAAAGCCCCTCCACTGGGGCTCTTCATTTGGAAGGAGGGGGTTTCGGCTCGAATGGCCAGAGCAGCCTTGTGAAGGCCATGGCACATCCAGAGGAAGAGCTTCCCAGGCAGAAGAAACAGCAAGTGCAAAGGCCCCGGCGTGGATCCGGAACCCAGCCCGTGTGGCTACTGGACCACGAGGAGCCCCCTGGCCAAGGGGGAAGGGACGTGAGAGGCTGTGGGTGAGGGGGCTGGGGGGACGAGATCGGTGCTTTTGTGGGAGGGATGTGAGGAGCCTCTGTGAGGAGCTAAGCTGGGGGCTGTGATCTGTGCTCTGAGGGATGGAGCTGCCTCCTTGTGGGGAGTTAAAGGGGGGAACACCTGGGGATTCTGGTGTGGCTTCTGGCTGGAGGTGAGGGATAGGGCTCTTGAACTTGCTCCTGGCCTTGGCAGGGGCAATGCTGGGAAGTGGGGACGATGAACAGTTTTGGCCTGAGCCACTCCCGAGGTGTGGAGAACGAGGCGTCTGTGTGGACACGTCCCGTTTGAGCTGGGCCAGGGCAAGGGCAGCGCAGGGCTGGAGAGGCTGGGCTGGAGCTGAGGGATTGGCGGGGCCAGGCAGGTAAACTGTCGACACTGCAGCGTGGCCCCGCCCGGGAGCCGGAGATGTAGCCCGGGGGCAGGGGCGGCGGGGGGCCCCGGGTCTGGACCCCGGCCCTGGACCCCGGCCCTGTTCCTCCTGCGCCCTGAATGGGCCTCGTGGGGACCCCATGTTCTTCTGGGGCCTCACTTTTGTCACCTGTGAAATGGGAGCACTCTGCAGGCCACCTCTGCCTGCCCAGAGATGTCCCCCTCTCGTTGGGTGTGGCTTCCTCGCTGGTCAGCTCCGCCCCGTGGGTGGCTTCCGCAGGGCAGGTGCCTGAGACCCTTCTTTGCTGGGTGTGTGAGTGCTGCCCCAGTTCCCCCTCCTCCTGCTGTTTCTATCTCCCCATTTTGGACGAGCCCAATGAAAGGGCTTTAGGGCCCGCGCTGACATCCGGCCTCTGGGGTCACTCTCCTGGGACCACCTCTCATTTGACTTGCTCTAGTTGAGGATGTGTCTCACCCGAGCATCCCTCAGGGCCTGTGACCTGAGACTCCTCTCCTGGATCCCACCCTCCCCAGACCTTGGGTGGCTTGAGGTTGCTGCTGCTTTGCTTCCAGGGTCAGGAGGGTCCTGATTAAGTAGGCGTGCTGCTGGCCGTGGGGAGGCCAGGCACGGAGTGTGATGGAAAACCAGGTTGGGTGTAGACAGTCCTGAAGGGGGGACGGGGCCTGGCCCCGGGGTGAGAAGCCCTCTCCTCACTGTGGGGCTGGTGGGGGGCAGAGACGGGCGTGCAGCTGACCTGGGAGTGGAGGTCGGGCCACTCTCAGAACGATCAGCAACATTCTCCGCTGGCCGAGAGGCATGGGAGCCTCTGGACCCAGCACCCGGGCTGAGCAGACGTGGCGTTCCGATACGCGCCCTTTCTCAGACCTTTCTTTGCTTGGCTCAGCCCCACCGTGTCTCTGTGTGTTTACTGCGCGCTTCCGTCCATGCAGCCCACGGAGTCGACATTTGGACTTGGTATAAATGGTGCCGGAGTCCCTGACGTTCAGCACCGCTCTGCCGCGCAGTCTGACCCTCCCGAGACTTGCTGAGTCAGTCCACGTCCGGCTCACCCCCCCGCCTGTTTCCTGCGGTCCAGGGCCCCCGTGCGAACGTCATTCATTCATGCCCCACCGAGTACCCACGGTGCTCTCCCCACGCTTTCCCATCGCAGGCCGGCGAGGAGGGCAGCGGCCGGGTCCTGGGCAGTCGTGTGCGGCTCCAGGAGGATCCCGGACAGTTCCTGAAATGACGGTCCCCTCTGCCCTGCCCTCGCTGGGAGAGTCCCCGTGCTCAGAGCCTCACCGGCCCTGCCGTCTGTGGACCCGAGTTTCTGCCCCTGGTGGTTCTGAAGTGGGTTAGTGTTCACCGACCCTGCCGTCTATGACCCGACTTTCTGCCCCTGGTGGTTCTGAAGTGGGTTAGTGCTCACCGACCCTGCCGTGTGTGGACCCGAGTCTTTGCCCTGGTGGTTCTGAAGTGGGTTAGTGCTCACCGACCCTGCCGTCCTTGTTCCCGAGTCTTTGCCCTGGTGCTTCTGAAGTGGGTTAGTGTTCACCGACCCTGCCGTGTGTGGACCCGAGTCTTTGCCCTGGTGGTTCTGAAGTGGGTTAGTGTTCACCGACCCTGCCGTCTATGACCCGAGTTTCTGCCCCTGGTGGTTCTGAAGTGGGTTAGTGTTCACCGACCCTGCCGTCTATGACCCGACTTTCTGCCCCTGGTGCTTCTGAAGTGGGTTAGTGCTCACCGACCCTGCCGTCTGAGGACCCGAGTCTTTGCCCTGGTGGTTCTGAAGTGGGTTAGTGCTCACCGACCCTGCCGTGTGTGGACCCGAGTCTTTGCCCTGGTGCTTCTGAAGTGGGTTAGTGTTCACCGACCCTGCCGTCTATGACCCGACTTTCTGCCCCTGGTGCTTCTGAAGTGGGTTAGTGTTCACCGACCCTGCCGTCTATGACCCGAGTTTCTGCCCCTGGTGGTTCTGAAGTGGGTTAGTGTTCACCGACCCTGCCGTGTGTGGACCCGAGTCTTTGCCCTGGTGCTTCTGAAGTGGGTTAGTGCTCACCGACCCTGCCATCCTTGTTCCCGAGTCTTTGCCCCTGGTGCTTCTGAAGTGGGTTAGTACTCACCGACCCTGCCGTCTGTGGACCCGAGTCTTTGCCCCTGGTGCTTCTGAAGTGGGTTAGTGCTCACCGACCCTGCCGTGTGTGAACCCGAGTCTTTGCCCTGGTGGTTCTGAAGTGGGTTAGTGCTCACCGACCCTGCCGTCTGTGGACCCTGGTGCTTCTGAAGTGGGTTAGTGCTCACCGACCCTGCCGTGTGTGGACCCTGGTGCTTCTGAAGTGGGTTAGTGCTCACCGACCCTGCCGTGTGTGGACCCTGGTGCTTCTGAAGTGGGTTAGTGCTCACCGACCCTGCCGTGTGTGGACCCTGGTGCTTCTGAAGTGGGTTAGTGCTCACCGACCCTGCCGTGTGTGGACCCTGGTGCTTCTGAAGTGGGTTAGTGCTCACCGACCCTGCCGTGTGTGGACCCTGGTGCTTCTGAAGTGGGTTAGTGCTCACCGACCCTGCCGTGTGTGGACCCTGGTGCTTCTGAAGTGGGTTAGTGCTCACCGACCCTGCCGTGTGTGGACCCTGGTGCTTCTGAAGTGGGTTAGTGCTCACCGACCCTGCCGTGTGTGGACCCTGGTGCTTCTGAAGTGGGTTAGTGCTCACCGACCCTGCCGTGTGTGGACCCTGGTGCTTCTGAAGTGGGATAGTGCTCACCGACCCTGCCGTGTGTGGACCCTGGTGCTTCTGAAGTGGGTTAGTGCTCACCGACCCTGCCGTGTGTGGACCCTGGTGCTTCTGAAGTGGGTTAGTGCTCACCGACCCTGCCGTGTGTGGACCCTGGTGCTTCTGAAGTGGGATAGTGCTCACCGACCCTGCCGTCTGTGGACCCTGGTGCTTCTGAAGTTGGTTAGTGCTCACCGACCCTGCCGTCTGTGGACCCTGGTGCTTCTGAAGTGGGTTAGTGCTCACCGACCCTGCCGTGTGTGGACCCTGGTGCTTCTGAAGTGGGTTAGTGCTCACCGACCCTGCCGTGTGTGGACCCTGGTGCTTCTGAAGTGGGTTAGTGCTCACCGACCCTGCCGTGTGTGGACCCTGGTGCTTCTGAAGTGGGTTAGTGCTCACCGACCCTGCCGTGTGTGGACCCTGGTGCTTCTGAAGTGGGTTAGTGCTCACCGACCCTGCCGTGTGTGGACCCTGGTGCTTCTGAAGTGGGTTAGTGCTCACCGACCCTGCCGTGTGTGGACCCTGGTGCTTCTGAAGTGGGTTAGTGCTCACCGACCCTGCCGTGTGTGGACCCTGGTGCTTCTGAAGTGGGTTAGTGCTCACCGACCCTGCCGTGTGTGGACCCTGGTGCTTCTGAAGTGGGTTAGTGCTCACCGACCCTGCCGTGTGTGGACCCGAGTCTTTGCCCTGGTGGTTCTGAAGTGGGTTAGTGCTCACCGACCCTGCCGTGTGTGGACCCTGGTGCTTCTGAAGTGGGTTAGTGCTCACCGACCCTGCCGTGTGTGGACCCTGGTGCTTCTGAAGTGGGTTAGTGCTCACCGACCCTGCCGTGTGTGGACCCTGGTGCTTCTGAAGTGGGTTAGTGCTCACCGACCCTGCCGTGTGTGGACCCTGGTGCTTCTGAAGTGGGTTAGTGCTCACCGACCCTGCCGTGTGTGGACCCTGGTGGTTCTGAAGTGGGTTAGTGCTCACCGACCCTGCCGTGTGTGGACCCTGGTGCTTCTGAAGTGGGTTAGTGCTCACCGACCCTGCCGTGTGTGGACCCTGGTGCTTCTGAAGTGGGTTATTGCTCACCGACCCTGCCGTGTGTGGACCCTGGTGCTTCTGAAGTGGGTTAGTGCTCACCGACCCTGCCGTGTGTGGACCCTGGTGCTTCTGAAGTGGGTTAGTGCTCACCGACCCTGCCGTGTGTGGACCCTGGTGCTTCTGAAGTGGGTTAGTGCTCACCGACCCTGCCGTGTGTGGACCCTGGTGCTTCTGAAGTGGGTTAGTGCTCACCGACCCTGCCGTGTGTGGACCCTGGTGCTTCTGAAGTGGGTTAGTGCTCACCGACCCTGCCGTGTGTGGACCCTGGTGCTTCTGAAGTGGGTTAGTGCTCACCGACCCTGCCGTGTGTGGACCCGAGTCTTTGCCCTGGTGGTTCTGAAGTGGGTTAGTGCTCACCGACCCTGCCGTGTGTGGACCCTGGTGGTTCTGAAGTGGGTTAGTGCTCACCGACCCTGCCGTGTGTGGACCCTGGTGCTTCTGAAGTGGGTTAGTGCTCACCGACCCTGCCGTGTGTGGACCCTGGTGCTTCTGAAGTGGGTTAGTGCTCACCGACCCTGCCGTGTGTGGACCCTGGTGGTTCTGAAGTGGGTTAGTGCTCACCGACCCTGCCGTGTGTGGACCCTGGTGCTTCTGAAGTGGGTTAGTGCTCACCGACCCTGCCGTGTGTGGACCCTGGTGCTTCTGAAGTGGGTTAGTGCTCACCGACCCTGCCGTGTATGGACCCGAGTCTTTGCCCTGGTGGTTCTGAAGTGGGTTAGTGCTCACCGACCCTGCCGTGTGTGGACCCTGGTGCTTCTGAAGTGGGTTAGTGCTCACCGACCGTGCCGTGTGTGGACCCTGGTGCTTCTGAAGTGGGTTAGTGCTCACCGACCCTGCCGTGTGTGGACCCGAGTCTTTGCCCTGGTGGTTCTGAAGTGGGTTAGTGCTCACCGACCCTGCCGTGTGTGGACCCTGGTGCTTCTGAAGTGGGTTAGTGCTCACCGACCCTGCCGTCTGTGGACCCTGGTGCTTCTGAAGTGGGTTAGTGCTCACCGACCCTGCCGTGTGTGGACCCTGGTGCTTCTGAAGTGGGTTAGTGCTCACCGACCCTGCCGTGTGTGGACCCTGGTGCTTATGAAGTGGGTTAGTGCTCACCGACCCTGCCGTGTGTGGACCCTGGTGCTTATGAAGTGGGTTAGTGCTCACCGACCCTGCCGTGTATGGACCCGAGTCTTTGCCCTGGTGGTTCTGAAGTGGGTTAGTGCTCACGGACCCTGCCGTGTGTGGACCCTGGTGCTTCTGAAGTGGGTTAGTGCTCACCGACCCTGCCGTGTGTGGACCCTGGTGGTTCTGAAGTGGGTTAGTGCTCACCGACCCTGCCGTGTGTGGACCCGGGTGCTTCTGAAGTGGGTTAGTGCTCACCGACCCTGCCGTGTGTGGACCCTGGTGCTTCTGAAGTGGGTTAGTGCTCACCGACCCTGCCGGGTGTGGACCCTGGTGCTTCTGAAGTGGGTTAGTGCTCACCGACCCTGCCGTGTGTGGACCCTGGTGCTTCTGAAGTGGGTTAGTGCTCACCGACCCTGCCGTCTGTGGACCCTGGTGGTTCTGAAGTGGGTTAGTGCTCACCGACCCTGCCGTGTGTGGACCCGAGTCTTTGCCCTGGTGGTTCTGAAGTGGGTTAGTGCTCACCGACCCTGCCGTGTGTGGACCCGAGTCTTTGCCCTGGTGGTTCTGAAGTGGGTTAGTGCTCACCGACCCTGCCGTGTGTGGACCCTGGTGGTTCTGAAGTGGGTTAGTGCTCACCGACCCTGCCGTGTGTGGACCCTGGTGCTTCTGAAGTGGGTTAGTGCTCACCGACCCTGCCGTGTGTGGACCCTGGTGCTTCTGAAGTGTGTTAGTGCTCACCGACCCTGCCGTGTGTGGACCCTGGTGCTTCTGAAGTGGGTTAGTGCTCACCGACCCTGCCGTGTGTGGACCCTGGTGCTTCTGAAGTGGGTTAGTGCTCACCGACCCTGCCGTGTGTGGACCCTGGAGCTTCTGAAGTGGGTTAGTGCTCACCGACCCTGCCGTGTGTGGACCCTGGTGCTTCTGAAGTGGGTTAGTGCTCACCGACCCTGCCGTGTGTGGACCCTGGTGCTTCTGAAGTGGGTTAGTGCTCACCGACCCTGCCGTGTGTGGACCCTGGTGCTTCTGAAGTGGGTTAGTGCTCACCGACCCTGCCGTGTGTGGACCCGGGTGCTTCTGAAGTGGGTTAGTGCTCACCGACCCTGCCGTGTGTGGACCCTGGTGCTTCTGAAGTGGGTTAGTGCTCACCGACCCTGCCGGGTGTGGACCCTGGTGCTTCTGAAGTGGGTTAGTGCTCACCGACCCTGCCGTGTGTGGACCCTGGTGCTTCTGAAGTGGGTTAGTGCTCACCGACCCTGCCGTCTGTGGACCCTGGTGGTTCTGAAGTGGGTTAGTGCTCACCGACCCTGCCGTGTGTGGACCCGAGTCTTTGCCCTGGTGGTTCTGAAGTGGGTTAGTGCTCACCGACCCTGCCGTGTGTGGACCCGAGTCTTTGCCCTGGTGGTTCTGAAGTGGGTTAGTGCTCACCGACCCTGCCGTGTGTGGACCCTGGTGGTTCTGAAGTGGGTTAGTGCTCACCGACCCTGCCGTGTGTGGACCCTGGTGCTTCTGAAGTGGGTTAGTGCTCACCGACCCTGCCGTGTGTGGACCCTGGTGCTTCTGAAGTGTGTTAGTGCTCACCGACCCTGCCGTGTGTGGACCCTGGTGCTTCTGAAGTGGGTTAGTGCTCACCGACCCTGCCGTGTGTGGACCCTGGTGCTTCTGAAGTGGGTTAGTGCTCACCGACCCTGCCGTGTGTGGACCCTGGAGCTTCTGAAGTGGGTTAGTGCTCACCGACCCTGCCGTGTGTGGACCCTGGTGCTTCTGAAGTGGGTTAGTGCTCACCGACCCTGCCGTGTGTGGACCCTGGTGCTTCTGAAGTGGGTTAGTGCTCACCGACCCTGCCGTGTGTGGACCCTGGTGCTTCTGAAGTGGGTTAGTGCTCACCGACCCTGCCGTGTGTGGACCCTGGTCGTTCTGAAGTGGGTTAGTGCTCACCGACCCTGCCGTGTGTGGACCCTGGTGGTTCTGAAGTGGGTTAGTGCTCAGCGACCGTGCCGTCTGTGGACCCTGGTGGTTCTGAAGTGGGTTAGTGCTCACCGACCCTGCCGTCTGTGGACCCTGGTGCTTCTGAAGTGGGTTAGTGCTCACCGACCCTGCCGTGTGTGGACCCTGGTGCTTCTGAAGTGGGTTAGTGCTAACCGACCCTGCCGTGTGTGGACCCTGGTGCTTCTGAAGTGGGTTAGTGCTCACCGACCCTGCCGTGTGTGGACCCTGGTGCTTCTGAAGTGGGTTAGTGCTCACCGACCCTGCCGTGTGTGGACCCTGGTGCTTCTGAAGTGGGTTAGTGCTCACCGACCCTGCCGTGTGTGGACCCTGGTGGTTCTGAAGTGGGTTAGTGCTCACCGACCCTGCCGTGTGTGGACCCTGGTGCTTCTGAAGTGGGTTAGTGCTCACCGACCCTGCCGTGTGTGGACCCTGGTGCTTCTGAAGTGGGTTAGTGCTCACCGACCCTGCCGTGTGTGGACCCTGGTGCTTCTGAAGTGGGTTAGTGCTCACCGACCCTGCCGTGTGTGGACCCTGGTGCTTCTGAAGTGGGTTAGTGCTCACCGACCCTGCCGTGTGTGGACCCTGGTGCTTCTGAAGTGGGTTAGTGCTCACCGACCCTGCCGTGTGTGGACCCTGGTGCTTCTGAAGTGGGTTAGTGCTCACCGACCCTGGCGTGTGTGGACCCTGGTGCTTCTGAAGTGGGTTAGTGCTCACCGACCCTGCCGTCTGTGGACCCTGGTGCTTCTGAAGTGGGTTAGTGCTCACCGACCCTGCCGTGTGTGGACCCTGGTGCTTCTGAAGTGGGTTAGTGCTCACCGACCCTGCCGTGTGTGGACCCTGGTGCTTCTGAAGTGGGTTAGTGCTCACCGACCCTGCCGTGTGTGGACCCTGGTGCTTCTGAAGTGGGTTAGTGCTCACCGACCCTGCCGTGTGTGGACCCTGGTGCTTCTGAAGTGGGTTAGTGCTCACCGACCCTGGCGTGTGTGGACCGTGGTGCTTCTGAAGTGGGTTAGTGCTCACCGACCCTGCCGTCTGTGGACCCTGGTGCTTCTGAAGTGGGTTAGTGCTCACCGACCCTGCCGTGTGTGGACCCTGGTGCTTCTGAAGTGGGTTAGTGCTCACCGACCCTGCCGTGTGTGGACCCTGGTGCTTCTGAAGTGGGTTAGTGCTCACCGACCCTGCCGTGTGTGGACCCTGGTGCTTCTGAAGTGGGTTAGTGCTCACCGACCCTGCCGTGTGTGGACCCTGGTGCTTCTGAAGTGGGTTAGTGCTCACCGACCCTGCCGTGTGTGGACCCTGGTGCTTCTGAAGTGGGTTAGTGCTCACCGACCCTGCCGTGTGTGGACCCTGGTGCTTCTGAAGTGGGTTAGTGCTCACCGACCCTGCCGTGTGTGGACCCTGGTGCTTCTGAAGTGGGTTAGTGCTCACCGACCTGCCGTGTGTGGACCCTGGTGCTTCTGAAGTGGGTTAGTGCTCACCGACCCTGCCGTGTGTGGACCCTGGTGCTTCTGAAGTGGGTTAGTGCTCACCGACCCTGCCGTGTGTGGACCCTGTTGGTTCTGAAGTGGGTTATTGCTCACCGACCCTGCCGTGTGTGGACCCTGGTGCTTCTGAAGTGGGTTAGTGCTCACCGACCCTGCCGTGTGTGGACCCTGGTGCTTCTGAAGTGGGTTAGTGCTCACCGACCCTGCCGTGTGTGGACCCTGGTGCTTCTGAAGTGAGTTAGTGCTCACCGACCCTGCCGTGTGTGGACCCTGGTGCTTCTGAAGTGGGTTAGTGCTCACCGACCCTGCCGTGTGTGGACCCTGGTGGTTCTGAAGTGGGTTAGTGCTCACCGACCCTGCCGTCTGTGGACCCTGGTGCTTCTGAAGTGGGTTAGTGCTCACCGACCCTGCCGTGTGTGGACCCTGGTCGTTCTGAAGTGGGTTAGTGCTCACCGACCCTGCCGTCTGTGGACCCTGGTGCTTCTGAAGTGGGTTAGTGCTCACCGACCCTGCCGTGTGTGGACCCTGGTGCTTCTGAAGTGGGTTAGTGCTCACCGACCCTGCCGTGTGTGGACCCTGTTGGTTCTGAAGTGGGTTAGTGCTCACCGACCCTGCCGTCTGTGGACCCTGGTGCTTCTGAAGTGGGTTAGTGCTCACCGACCCTGCCGTGTGTGGACCCTGGTGCTTCTGAAGTGGGTTAGTGCTCACCGACCCTGCCGTCTGTGGACCTTGGTGCTTCTGAAGTGGGTTAGTGCTCACCGACCCTGCCGTGTGTGGACCCTGGTGCTTCTGAAGTGGGTTAGTGCTCACCGACCCTGCCGTGTGTGGACCCTGGTGCTTCTGAAGTGGGTTAGTGCTCACCGACCCTGCCGTGTGTGGACCCTGGTGGTTCTGAAGTGTGTTAGTGCTCACCGACCCTGCCGTGTGTGGACCCTGGTGCTTCTGAAGTGGGTTAGTGCTCACCGACCCTGCCGTGTGTGGACCCTGGTGCTTCTGAAGTGGGTTAGTGCTCACCGACCCTGCCGTGTGTGGACCCTGTTGGTTCTGAAGTGGGTTAGTGCTCACCGACCCTGCCGTCTGTGGACCCTGGTGCTTCTGAAGTGGGTTAGTGCTCACCGACCCTGCCGTCTGTGGACCTTGGTGCTTCTGAAGTGGGTTAGTGCTCACCGACCCTGCCGTGTGTGGACCCTGGTGCTTCTGAAGTGGGTTAGTGCTCACCGACCCTGCCGTGTGTGGACCCTGGTGCTTCTGAAGTGGGTTAGTGCTCACCGACCCTGCCGTGTGTGGACCCTGGTGGTTCTGAAGTGGGTTAGTGCTCACCGACCCTGCCGTGTGTGGACCCTGGTGCTTCTGAAGTGGGTTAGTGCTCACCGACCCTGCCGTGTGTGGACCCTGGTGCTTCTGAAGTGGGTTAGTGCTCACCGACCTGCCGTGTGTGGACCCTGGTGCTTCTGAAGTGGGTTAGTGCTCACCGACCCTGCCGTGTGTGGACCCTGGTGCTTCTGAAGTGGGTTAGTGCTCACCGACCCTGCCGTGTGTGGACCCTGGTGCTTCTGAAGTGGGTTAGTGCTCACCGACCCTGCCGTGTGTGGACCCTGGTGCTTCTGAAGTGGGTTAGTGCTCACCGACCCTGCCGTGTGTGGACCCTGGTGCTTCTGAAGTGGGTTAGTGCTCACCGACCCTGCCGTCTGTGGACCCTGGTGCTTCTGAAGTGGGTTAGTGCTCACCGACCCTGGCGTGTGTGGACCCTGGTGCTTCTGAAGTGGGTTAGTGCTCACCGACCCTGCCGTCTGTGGACCCTGGTGCTTCTGAAGTGGGTTAGTGCTCACCGACCCTGCCGTGTGTGGACCCTGGTGCTTCTGAAGTGGGTTAGTGCTCACCGACCCTGCCGTGTGTGGACCCTGGTGCTTCTGAAGTGGGGTCTCGCTGAGGCTTCCTCCTGCACCGCCTGGTGACGTTGCTGCCCGTGGAGAGCCCGCCGCCGGCCGTCCTGCCCCAGGGCCCCTGCTCCCGCCCCCGGCCAGCCCCCCATGGTCCTTCCCTCGCTGTTGTGCGGAGGTGCAGGAGCCCCCTGTGGCCCGGGCCCTGGTCCCTCGTTGGCTGTGCGTGTCACGGCAGCCCCTCTGGGCCTGGCGGCCTTCTGCGGCTTACGGTGTGCCTCGTCACAGACTTTCCTCGTTTGGCTCCAGCTGGATCCTTCTGTCTCTCCCTGAGTGATTTGTGCCCTGTATTTTTTTAAGGGGTCTTTCTCCACCCGAGGATGGTAAAAAAAGTTAGCTCTGCACACTTGGCTCTGTAACCTTCCAGGACGTACCTCGTGGTGAGATGAGGCGGGGCCGCACCTGGTGGTGTCCGCCCAGGGGACCGATTCCCCGGGTCCCTTCACTGCTTGACTGTCTCCCCCTCTGCTCAGTGTAACGGCCCCCACCTTGTGATCCACGGGCTGGTCTGTGTTGCTGGAAGCCCTGAGGGAGGAAACGTGGATGGGACAGAGGGAAGCGGGGCTTGCGGGAGCAAGGAGGCCACCTGCGATGGAGGCAGCTGGGCCGGACGCTGTGGGAGGTGGGGTGTTCCTGGTGGGGGCTCTGGGGAGGCCGGACGGTCACATGGGACCAGACGCCACAGGGATAGGGTGACTTGGTGGGCCTCTGAGGACAGGGCTGCCCCCGAAGGTCAGGAGGCAATGCCTGGGGGCAGGTGGCCTTGAGGGCAGGTGCCCCCTGCACGCCCCCCCCCCCACACACGGAAGAACTCAGACCCCGGTCTGCAGTGGAGGAGGAGGAGCCCACGTTCCCGCTGCGGGCAGCGGCGCCTCAAGGCCGACCTTCAGCTGAGTTACAGACGCTCATAAATCTCCTTTGCTCACACCTCAGCATCTGCATCTTGTCTCCTCCCAGGGGCCACGTGTTCTCCCAGAGCCTGGGATTAAGCAGCGAGAAAGACGGGGGACCCCTGGGCCGGCTGGAGGGGGCGGGGTCCCAGACTGCCTGTCTCCCCCATGCCATCATGGGCCTGAAGTTGGATCTGGAGCCGGAGAGCTTCGGCAGTTGGGGGGCAGGCAGGGGAGATGATGGCACCCCGGGTCTTGGGCTCTGGGCTAAGCCGTGGCTGGGGAGAGGCAAACAGCAGCCCCGACGCCCAGCAGTTGGCGGAGGCCAGGCAGGCACAGAGTGCAGAGGGCCCCTGTGTGGCTCCCAAGGCCCCCTCCAGGCCCCTAGTCCCTCCCGCCCATCATCAAGGAGATTAGGTGTGAGGTGGCCCGGCTGCCTTCTGAGGCCGCTGAGCCCATGGCATTAGACATCTCCTTCTGACCTTGGGAGGATTTGGCGCAGCGTCTGGGCTGGCCAGGTGGGAGGGGGCGGCCCAGAGCAGGGTCAGCTACCCAGTCACTGCTCCACACGCCGTTTCAGCACAGGCCCCAGACACGGGCTTCGGCTGAAAGTGAGATAGTTAAACAGATCATCAGAATCAGTGGCCAAGATTTAAACTGGAGAGGTTTTACATTCAAATCTGATTTCTAGCTTTTTTTTAGGAAACATAAACTGAAAGCCAGGTAACTCTGGGCTGTGCTGGGGCTCTGCTCAGACCCTCCAGGTCCCAGCCCCCTTGAGGGAGACACCGCCAAAGGCCCCCCGCCCCCAGACCCCCGGCCCTGCTTGCACGTCCTGCCCCCCGCCTTTGGCCATGGCCCTGCCTCTCCTGCTGCTCCTCCTGGGTCACCTGCATGGCCCCGCCCCTCCAGCTTCCAGGCGGGCTGCTGCCCCAGGGCCTTTGCACTTGCCGCTGCCCCTACCTTCCTCCCCACCTGCTCACACCCGCCTCGCTGGGGTCTTCACTGTCACGTGGAATTGCAAGTGAACACAATGATAGTACCTGTTTACACTGTGAAGTGGATATTGTTGCAGACGATAGACCAGAGGCTTTCTCACTTGTTAAGCTCAATAATGCCTTGTGAATGTATGATCTCCAGCCACCTTCTGACCTTGGGAGGATTTGGCACGGCGTCTGGGCTGGCCAGGTGTATAAACTACACCCACCCTTCCCCTCTGTTTGGGATTGCTGTCCCCCACTCCTGTCTCCCTCTCCTCTGCTCGCGCGCTGATAGGCAGGGCTGAGGGCTGACTGGCCGCTTCTCCGTGGGGTCTGGGCTTTCTTGCAGTGCGGGCGCCGGGCAGCATCTGGAGACAGCACCCAGGTGTCCTGCTTGTGGCCCAGCCCAGGATACGTGCACAGGGGCTGCTCCTCTGCACACTCTGGGCCGGTGGAGTCATGGGTCCCTGTCCAGACCAAGAGGAGGGAACAGAGTCCTGACCACCGCCCAGGACCAGGCCCACGGCCAGTTTCAGTGAATACAGCCGAGCGCGTCTGAGACCCGCGGTGCTCAGCGAGACCTTGGCATGTGGATGCCACCCGCCCGCTGGGGCCCCTCAGGCCAGAGCTCCCTCTTGCTGCCAGATGCCTGAGCTGTCGTGCCCACCTTTAGAGACCCCCCAGCCCTTCCCCACTTCTCAGGCCCTCCCTCCTGATGTCTTTTTGCAGGCAGCCCCCCAACTGCCCCGCTTCTCAGCCCCCCTTTGTTTTTTATCTTTTATTTACACATGGATATCCAAACGTTCCCATGTCATTGGGTGAGAAGACTGTCCTTTCTCTTCTAAGTTGCTTTTGTCAAAAGTTAGCTGTTTGCGTGCACGTCCGGGCCCCGTTCCGTGCCTGCCTGTCTGCACTGTGCCAGCGCCTGCCTGTCTGCGCCGCTGCAGTTTTACAATCTGTCCTGAAATCAGGTCATGGTAGTGCTCCTGCTTTGTGCTTTTTCAGTCACTTTGCCTCTTCTGGGTCTTTTCATTCCGTATACATTTTGCAAACAGCCTGTCAGTTTCTCAAGACAAAACCGAACCAGGCCCGGTGCAGACTTGGGCCTGTGGTGGCTGGCAGAGGCTAAGGCTCACACTGTTTCCTCCCCCGCAGGCCGACCCAGGAGCTCCTCCTGCTTTTCCCTGGTGTGGTCCCTCCGCGCTGCATCCAGTGTCTTAACCGACTTGCTCTCGTTTCTTGACCCCCACACAGAGACCCTGGGCCTCTTGCATCACCCATGGAGTTTCCTGGGCAGGGGGGGAATCATCACATTCTCCACCATCCACAGAATCTATTGGAGTTGGGTTTACCCTTGACTCATCCTCCCTCCCCTCCCTCACCCACACCCTTCCCTGCCCCACCCGCCATCGCGGTCCCGGCCCTCCCTCCCTGATCACACACTGTGCTGGGCACTGAGGCGCAGACCTGTTTCCAGGACCCAAGTTTCTCTCTCTTTAAACAGGCAGGTTGAGGCACCTGCTTTTCCCGGGCCCTCCACACTGTTTTTCTTTGACTCCTATACAAGGATAGCCAATCCCGGAAGCTGAAAGGTTCGCACTATTCCCAGAAGAAGGGTGAGGAGCTGGGCCAAGTGAGGGAGGTGGTTTCACGCCCACTGACTCAGCGACAGTCACAGGTGGCCGCCTGCCCTGTTTGAGCCAAGACCCCAGGGACCCAGGCACGGTGGGTGTCCCCAAGACGGCCCCTCTTGGCTACAGGTGGCGTTACCTGGGCATCCAAGGGTGCCCCACACTGTGTACAGTGGGAGCCTCCAGGTGCCCAGGAGGCAGTGGCTGAGCACAGAGGACCCAAGGGGTGCGCAGTGGGGGCCACTCAGGCCCGAGGGGCAGGGTGGGGTCTGAGGAAGCCTCAGGTTTAAGTTTTTAAATAATTTTATGTATGTATGTATGGCTGTGCTGGTTCTTCACTGCTGTGCATGGGCTTTCTCTCCTTGTGGCAAGCAGGGGCTACTTTCTAGAGGCGGTGTGAGGCAGCTCTTGCGGCAGAGCGGGGACCCTGGGGCACGCAGGCTCAGTTGCTGCACTGCACGTGAGATCCTTCTGGGCCAGGGGTTGAACCCATGTCTCCTGCACTGACCACTGAGCAGCGAAGCCTCAGGTTTGTTGTGCCCCACGGCGGGGTCAAGGCCCGTGGGTCGAAAGCTTCTGAGCTGACGCCATCAGTGACCGGAAGCCCTGTTCCGCCGCCGCGCCCTCTGCCTCTCCGCTGAGCACGCCCAGGGCTGTTTGCACCGACCCCGGTCTCCCTGGCCAGGCCATGCCCTTGGTGTGTAGGACCGCTGGGGCTGACATCTCAGAGGTGGGGGGGGCTCCCAGCTGGAGGGAACGCTAGGGCTGGGGCCCAGGGGGAGGCAACTGACCCCCATCCCGTCCACCGTGGCTCCAGTGCCTCCTGGCTCCTGGGGCTCACCTGCCCCTCCCGCAGCCTGGGCCCGCTTGTGACACTGTACAGTTTGGAGTTAATAACAGAGGCTTTTTATCTTTTCTGCAGTTTTCTTGTTGCGCTGTGGCCTCTGCCCGTTGAATCAGGGCCCCGGCTGCCTCAGGGGGGAGGCAGACACAACCAGGAACAAGGAAATCAATTGAGTTTCTGGATGAATTTTTAAAAACGCGCAGCAGAGGCAATATTCTGAAAGCGCAGAGGATTTCTTTTGCAAGAGCAGGGCTTTTCAAGAAAGGCAGCGTTTTTGAGTGAGAACAAGACTTTATTGCATAAGCCACAGATGGGGGGAACTGTGTGAGGGCTTTTTCCTGCTGAAAGGGGCAATAACGGGACAGGGGAGGGAGAGCCGAGGGACCCGAGCCCCCTCCCCGCCCCTGCCTGGGTGAAGCCGCGTGGAGGCGGCTGGTGGGAAATTCGGCGAGTCTGGGGACTCTCAGGGCATGAGGCCCGTGCCTGCTCGTGCCTTCACGGGGAAGCCCCTGCCTGACGCAGTCACGGGGGGTCCTGGGCCGGGGGAGGCCCCACCCACCACTCGGGCAAAAATGTGTATCGTTATTATTATCATTATTTTTGGCTCACAAAACAAATGTGTATTTGCTATCTCTTGCTGCATAACAAATCCCCCCTAGATTTAGTGAAGGACAAGACCACATGTCACCTCCATAATTTCAGGAGTAAGTCATCTGGGGGGGTCACTCGGTTGGGTGGGTCCAGCTCAGGGGCTCTCAGGAGGCTGCATCGGAAGGCTTAACTGGGGCCAGAGCGCCCGTCCATGTGGCTCGGGGTCAGTCTGCCTGGTGGCTGGGGCTTCGGTTCCTCCCACGTGGCCCTTGCACTGTCTGTCGTGTGCCCTCACGGGCCAGCGGCTTGCCTCCTAGAACCAGTGACCGGGGAGGGTGGGGAGGGGAGTGCAACGCCTCGTGGTCCATTCAGCACGGGAAGAGACAGCGGTGGGCGTGGGTACCGGGAGGGGCGTGTCCTCCAAGGCTGCAGCATGTGAAGGCCTCCTGGATTCCAAAGCGCTCCACACACACAGCAGAGGAGCGCGCCCGGTAGCTCGTAGCCCCTCGCTGAGATGTTTCCATTTTCCTGTGAACGGACTGGTGCGGGGGGCAGCTCTGAGAGTTGCTCTGGTCTTGTAGGGCCCCGAGCTGGGTCTCCAGAGTTCGTGGGGCCAAGGAAGTCATCTTGGAGGAGTGGTCCAACCCCAGCCCCAAGGAGCAAGGTCGCAGGTCAGAAGGAGGGGTCGGGTGTGGGTCAGCGAGGAGTGGAGCGGGCAGAGCACTGAGAATGCAGCCGGGGTCATCCAGAGGGTCTGGGACGCCCGGCGGAGCTGTTGGCCAGTGGAAACCTCGATCCCCTGCATCCCTTCCTCAACACCCTCAACGCCCAGCCCAGGGCCTGGCCCCAGACGGTCCGTGGGATTGGGGGCGCCCCCAGGTTTTGGAGTGGGAGCAGGAGTGCTGCTGGGTGGCCAGCTCCTGTTGGGGAGGCCTGGAGGCAGGGAGGCCCGGTGGAGGCTGAGAAGCCCGGTGGCCTGGCGGGTAACGCTGGGGCTGGGCCTGCCTTGCCATGGCCCCCTGTATGATTTGGGGTCCCCTCTGCTCCTGAACTGTCCATGAATGATAGTTAATGCCTTCTAGAGGTCTGACCCGCCTGGGGGATCCGTGTTCCAGTCTGACCTTGGGGCCGAGGCAGGAGCCTGTGAGGTGAGGGGCTTGGTGCCCATGAGCAGCCTGTGCTCAGCGCCCCGGGCCCCCCGGCTGGCCCACAGATGTGCCAGACTCCTTGTTCCCAGGCAGGGCTCCTCTCCCAAGGCCACCTCCTGCTGCTCCGTGGACTCTGCCAGTCTCTGCTTCCCAGCTTTCCCGGGACTCCCCGCTCCTAAATCCTGCGTCCACAGGGCGCACTCTTGCTCTCCCGAGCAGCAGAGCCTCCGCTGGGGCCAGACTCCAGGCCACAAGACGGGCACCACCGCTCAGCGGTAGGGGTGCCCCCTTGGGCCAGTGCTGTGTGCCCACCCCAGCAACCAGCAGGGGCCAGAGGCTACCTTGGCTGAGATGCTGAGGCCAGAGAGCTGAGCCGGGAGCCAGTCACCCTGATCCCATCCTCCCTCCCCCTCGCCACGCCCCGCCCTGGGCTTACCCGGGAAAGGCGAGATGCCTCAGGTCTCCCTCTCCTCATCATTAACGCGGGCACCACACGGTAGCTGTCGATCGAGTCCACTTTATCTCACAGTCTATGCTTTTTGGGTCACGCTTGAGAAATCTCTACCAAACCCAAGGTCCCTAGGATTTTCTCCCATGAAAAGGCAGACGGCAGACTCGGAGGAAATGCTTGTGTTCAGAATGTCTCAAGATCTTTCATAACTCAGTGACAGGAAGACTCTGAGCCCACTTTTTTTTTTAAAGGATTTATTGATTTTTTTGGTCGTGCTGGGTCTTGCCTGCTGTGCGTGGACTTTCTCTAGCTGTGGCAGCTCTCCTGTTGTGGAGCGGGGGCTTCTCCTCGCAGTGACTTCTGTTGTGGATCAGGCTCTAGGGCACGCGGGCTTCAGTAGTCCTGGCTCATGGATTCGGTAGCTGGGGCGCATGGGCTTAGTTGCCTCATGGCATGTGGGATCTTCCTGCACTAGAGATCAAACCTGTGTCCCCTACACTGGCAGGTGGATTCTTAACCATTGGACCTCCTGGGAAGCCTGAGCCCACGTTTTAAAATGGCAGCATGCCAGGATTCCCGGACCTTCACCATCTCCCGGAGTTTGCGCAAACTTACATCTGTCAAGTCGGTGCTGCCATCCAACCATCTCATCTTCTGCCACCCTCTTCTCCTTCTGCCTTCAATCTTTCCCAGCATCAGGGTCTTTTCCAATGAGTCAGCTCTTTGCATCAGGTGGCCAAAGTATTGGAGCTTCAGCTTCACCATCAGTCCTTCCAGTGTGTATTCCGGGTTCATTTCCTTTAAAATTGACTGGTTGGATCTCCTTGCTGTCCGAGGGACTCTCAAGAGTCTTCTCCAACAACACAGTTCGAAGGCATCAATTCTTCAGCGCTCAGCTTCTTTATACTCATCCCTTTTTTCAAATCCGTACATGGCCACTGGGAAAACCACAGGTTTGACTGTGTGAACCTCTGTCAGCAGAGTGACGTCTCTGCTTTTTAATATGCTATCTAGGTTGTCATAGCTTTCCTTCCAAGGAGCAAGCGTCTCTCAGTTTCATGGCCGCGGTCACCATCCGCATTGATTTAGGTGGTTAGGAAAATGCAAATGAGAACCACAGCGCCATACCGTCTCGTGCCCCCTAGAAAGGCTAAAGTAGAAAAGACCAACCACGGCAGGCGCGGGTGGGCACATGGAGCAGCGGACGTGGCGTGGGCGGCATGTTGGGGAGTCTGGTGGTTTCTTAAGGAGTTGAATGCACACCTGCCCTGGAGACCCAGCTGCTCCACTCCTAGCCTCCCACACACGCCGTCCCACAAAGACGGTGCATGGATGTTCCCAGCAGCTCCTGTGACCAGCAGACCGAGCGCCCCTCCCTGCGCTGTTGGGAGGATTGATTCTGCTGGTGGATGCTGTTACCTGGGAGGCTGCCCAGGTGGTGCTAGTGGTGAAGAACCCACCTGCCAATGCAGGAGACCTAAGAGATGCGGGTTCGATCCCTGGGTCGGGAAGATCCCCTGGAGGAGGAAACAGCAACCCGCCCCAGTACTCTTGCCTGGAGAATCCCATGCAGAGGAGCCTGCAGGGATGCAGTCCGCGGGGTCACGGAGGGTCAGACATGGCCGAGCGCGCACGCCGTCACTCGGGCCTGCACCTGGGAAGCCCTGAATCATTACATCTCGTTGTGTTGTCTTCATCTCGTCCGACAGTCAGAGAGCAGGTGGGGAAACTGAGGCCTGGAGCGGGGCAGGGTGATTACTGGGGTCAGCCAGTGGTCAATGCCGATGCCAGAGGCAGCAGCCAGGCCTCTTACTGCGGTCAGCAGACGCTCAGCTCCCCTTCCACCTCCGTCTTGGCGCGGCCGCTGGGCCTCCATCTCACGGGCACAGGAGTGTCTCCAAGCTTCCTCTCGGCTGGACGGAAGCAGCCCGGCCTGCGCAGACCGGGCGAGGACCCATCCCCGAACCACCCAGCTAATAAGCTCCCCATTAAGCCCTAACGTGCAGCACCTGTCCCCCTTGCTCGTCTGGGCTAAATTAATCCAAAAAGAACCTCATCTGATGTGAGGCCGGCTCTTCGGGGCAGTCCTGACAGGGGCAGAGGGGAGGGAAGCAGACATAGGCAGAGCAGTGAGCGTCTGCTTTGATAGTCTTCAGTTCCCAAGTGAGGACAGGAGGGAGGAGAGGCAGCTGGCAGCACTGCGTCCCAGAGCCGCTGGGCCCGGGGTGAGGGTGGCACGCGGGGTGCCAAGCCGGGCGCTGGGCACAGCTTGGAGCCCCCGAGCCCCGCCCAGCTCCCATCCAGAGTGTTCTGTCACCATGCGCCCCGGACTTGGGGCTGAAGTGCAGCCGTTTCTTCTGCTTCCGAATCCCAGCTTGGTCAGGGCCCCATGTGGGCTCCACGCTGGGCTCTGCTGCCCGTGGCACTGGGGGGTCGTCACCAACCCCCCAGGAGAAAGGGACTTTGTTCGAGAAGGTGCCCTCGCGGGGGCGGTCTGCAGGGCCGGTGTCTGTGTCTCCAGGGTGGAGCCGGGGGCCATCGCGCCGCTGTTTGTGACCAGTGTCACTCCGTCAGGCTGCCCGTGGGGGCCGTCCAGACACCACCCCTCAGCAGGGGAGCCAAGGGTCCGCCAGGGCCATGGGATGGGAAGGAAGGGAGATTACCGTTCTCAGAGCTGTGTCCACGCGGCCCCCACACGCTACAGACAGAATGGACCCCGGGTCACCCTGCCCAGAGCCCTTAAGACGCCAGCTCTGCCCGACATTCTGCCTGTGGCCTCTGAGAGCGAATGGGTTTGAGAAACTGGCTTCAGCTCTCCACGCCTGTGAAGGCCAGGGGCTTGCTGACCTGGAGGGCCTGAGGGTGGGGGCCTGGCCTGGAGGGGGCTCTGCTCACCTGACGGAGGACAACCTTTCCCTCTGAGGTCTGACTGCCCTTCTGTTAACAGACCCTCCGCCACCCCACTTACCTGGCCCTCGAGCAGGGGTCCTGGGCCGGGCGATGTCAGGAAGCAGAACAACATGCCCGAGCACTTGTGCTCCTGGTTCCGAGTCATGAGCGTCGCCGTGGTGTCCCCACACCTGCCCTGAGGCCTCTCCAAAACATCAGGGCCCCCAGGACCCGGCTGCTCCCCGAGGCTCAGCGCGGGCAGTGGACTGGCCCAGCGCAGACACCTCCTGGCCGTGCAGCTGGCCCTCACCTGTCACCCGGCCATCACCAGCCTCGGAGAGACAGATCTTGGCCTGGGTGGGGCTAGAGCTGCCAGTAGGTGGGGGACGCACAGCCTAGCAAAGTGTGGGCTGCAGGGGTGGGGCCTGGATGCAGTCCTGGGCACCCGGGGAGAGCGGGGCAGGCTGGGCAGGGCCTTGGGTATCTGAGGGCCAGGACCCCACCCTAGCCTCCACCCGGAGGTCACCCCAGGAGCGGGGCCCTTCTGCGGGGGCGTCTCCCCTGGGCCCCAGGCAGGTGGTGGCTCCCCATGCCTCCATCTCCGACCCCTACAGGGAGGGCCTGCCACCACAAGGCCCTGCGGAGTAAGATGACGACAGCCCCCCTCAAGCTCCGGGGGGGCCCCAAGTGATGCATGTTGGTGGGGACCCCAGACTCCCTCCCGGGGGATAAGAGGGGCCTGGAGTCCCTGGCCGAGCTCCTCCGCGCCAGGCCGGCGTGGGCCCATCAAAGTCTCCAAGTTAACAAGTTCAGGCCTGATGATTATTAACTAGATTCACAAAGTTGATGAAAAAAATCGAGATATAAATAAATATTCCTGGAGATATTCCACCCCCCGCAGGCATGAACTTTGAATAATTGGAGAGAATTATGCTGAGGACTAATCAGAACTTTTTTTTTTCTTTTGCTAATTACCTCTGGGTTTCATCAGTGTCAGAGTCTAATCAACTCCAGACATCTTAATCGACCCTCGGGAAACGTTAGGGAGGGGAGGCGTGGTGTCACAGGGAGGGAGAGGGGTGCTGGGCGGGCGGGGGTCCTGGCTGCAGGGCTGCCCGGCCGGGCGCGGTCGGGGTGGGAGTGTGGGTGGGTCCCTGCGCCGCAGCCTCCTCTGAGCTGCGTTTCTCGGTCAGGTGGACGAGCCCAATGTGGGGGCTGCCCCGGGGGGCCCCCAATCCTGGGGGGAGGTGGGCGGGTTGTGGTGAGGCCTGGGGGCAGCTCAGGATTGTGGCCGTCTCCGGTCGGAAGGATGCTTTGCTCCCCCCGACCCCCCACAGGAAGACCGTTTGTGTCTGTTGAAAAATTGCTCCAGCGCCTGGGAGCAGAGGCCCGGGCCTCCAGGGGCTGACAGCCTGATCACGGTTTTCGCCCTGAACGCAGGGGCTCCGGAGCTGTGACGGCGGGCCTGTGTGGCCGCTCAGCCCTGAAGGGATGCCCACCCCTCATCAGACTCCGAGCCAGGCGCCCACCCCGCGGGCGTCTCCGCCGCTGGGGCTGCATCTGCCCCCTTCCTCACATCCTCGCTTCCTGAGCCCAGGAGCCTTTAACCAGTTTCAGAGGGAAAACTCTTCACATGGAAAGTCACCTCAACATGGGGCCCTTCTCCAGGGCTCCTGCCTGGAGAGCCCCATGGACAGAGGAGCCTGGCGGGCCACGCCAAGTTGGGCACAACTGGGTGACTGAACCGCGCGTCCTCAGGAACCAGGGCCCCTGAGCCCCCGGCAGCGCGCCCCTCCCTGCTCCCTCCGGGCTCGGCTCTGGGAGTCGCCCCCAGTCAGGTCGGGTCGGGTCGGGGTCCTTAGGCCCGCACTGCCGCAGGGAGCAGGCTGGACGGATGCCCTGCCCGTCCCTGCAGCCAACAGCCCGCAGACCCTGCAGGCCAGCGGGGGGATAGCCCCTCGGAGCTGGGTCCTAGGACAGGCCCGCCACATGAATCGCCGACCCCGCAAGGACCCTGGATTCGGGGTCCTGCACCCCCAGCAGGGGGCCTTCGTAGACCCAGGACGCCTGAGGTGGTCTGTCTGACGGCCCCGCTCCTCTCCTGGGACCCGCGAGGGTCACGGCTCCCCCAGCAGGCAGGTCCTGGCTGTGGTGATGGGTGGACAGTCTGTCCTGTTCTCACAGCCCCAGAGCGGCCAACTTTGCCTGCATTTCCTGGAGGTGCCCTGGGCTGTGGCTCCAGGGAAGCCCACCCCTCGCCCGGTGCTGGCCTGGACCCGGGC
This sequence comes from Moschus berezovskii, assembly GCF_049115385.1. Taxonomy (NCBI): domain Eukaryota; kingdom Metazoa; phylum Chordata; class Mammalia; order Artiodactyla; family Moschidae; genus Moschus; species Moschus berezovskii. The sequence continues at coordinate 1,014,085 of NC_142486.1, forward strand.
CGGATCCCGATCGTCCCTCTGGCAGCTGCCGGGGACACTGAGTGTGGGAGCCGGCCCAGGAACATCACAGCTGGGGCCACACCCTCCCCTGCAGGCCCAGGGGCACAGCCTCTCCCCGCTCTGACATGGGGGCTCCAAAGCGGGCTTGCTCCTTTTCCTCCCGAAGCTTCCTGAACGGAGGCTGGGGGCTGGGGCCTGGGGCCTGGGGCACAGGGGCTTTGCAGGGAAAGTGCCCCTGGGGCCCGGGCCTTGCAGAAGGGCACGCGGGGAGGCTGCGCTGAGCGGTGTCCCGGGGAGGCCCCGGGGGGGGGCTGGGAGGGTGGGCGTCCCAGGGGTGGCATCTGAGGGGGCTCCGTCTCCGTCTCTGGCTCGCTCCTCGCTTCTCCAGGCCTGGCCGCCTCCTCCCGTCTCCTCATCTCTCCCCACCTACCTCGCAGAGCTCAGGGTTCAGGTGGCCCAGGGCCCCTGTGGGCACAGGGCAGGGCTCGCTGCGCCACCCCCACTGCCTGTCCCTCCTGACGCCACCTGACCCGCTGCCCCCGCAGCCCCTCCCCACCCCCGTTGGGGAGACGGTGGTCCGACCGCTGCCTCCCTCTCCGGGGGTCCCGAGGATTAAACAGGCACAGACACACCCGAGTCTGAGCCCTGGCCACCCCCGTCCCCCCTGCCTCCCTACCTCCTCAGCCAGACCTGAAGGGTTGATTATTTCCTTTTCTCTCTTCCTTTTTTTTTCATCTGGCTGCACCTGGCCTTGGCTGACCTTGCTGGCATCACGCGGGACCTTTCGTTGCTGCGCCGGACCTCTGGCTGTGGCACTCGGGCTCTGGGGCACACAGGCTCCGTAGGTGCAGCCGCCGAGAACTCAGTTGCTCCGAGGCAGGTGGGATCTTCCTTCCCCAACCGGGATCGAACCTGCGTTGCCTGCATTGCAAGGCGGGTTCTTAACCTCCGCACCCCCAGGGAAGTCCCTACACGGGATCTTTGGCTGTGACACGCATGCTCTTCACTGAGGCCTGTGGGCTCTAGTTCCCTGACCTGGGGTCAAATCCCGGCCCCTGCTTCTCCCCCCGAAGAGTCTTAGCCTCTGGGCCCCCAGGGAAGTCCCACAGGTGGGTTATCTCTGATTCCTGCCAAAGACAGGGTAGATGACCACTGACCTGAGAGGGTCTGGGTTTCTTTCTTGTCTTTAGACAAGTCAGGGGTTGGCACCCCTGTGGCACAGGACGGGGGCCCAAGGAGAGCTGCCTGGTGGACGGGGCACCAGACGTTCCAGTGCTAGTTGTGGGCGAACAGGGGACCCTGCCCTGCGCCCGGCACTACGCACAGCCCACCCTCCATGTCCAGGAGGGACTTGTGTGCTGGGGAACTTTTCCGGGGGAAGTGGTTGACTCAGGATTCAAACCCAGATTGGATCCCCAGCCCGCACCCCCAGGGAGGGGCAGAGAGGGGCTGGGGGGTGTTCTGTGGCCTGGCTGCTCGGCTGGAGGTGGTGGGAGACAGAACGGCCTCCCTGACTCCTCCCCGAGGGACCCTGGGCCTGGGGGTCTGGGCGCTGCTGTGTCCCCACACCCCCGTCCTAACGCTGGATTCCTGTGTGGCTCTGGGCACTGGCCTGCTGTCTCTGGGCCTGTTTTCCATCTCCCATCAGACTGGGTTCCACGTGCCCCAGGCCCAGACCCCGTGTAACGGGCCGGGCAGGGCCACCAAAGGCCGACCCCGCCCTCCCGGGGACCCTGGCTCCTGCGGGGCCCGCAGCAGGCCTGGCCTCCCTGTCCAAGCAGGACCATCCATCACGGCCCCATGATGGATTGTCTGTCCCTCCTCTTGCTGCCGTGCCTGCTATTTTGGCTGCAGAATAATGTTTATCACTTCACACTACATGACACCCTCCCTCCGCTCCTTCCTTCCCTGCAGCCGCCAGCAGATATCGGAAGATTTTCTTGGGCTATTTTCATGATTTTAATTTTCATCCCCCTTCTCCTCTCTTCCCCCTTATTGCATTTTGGGCTCTTTTTGGACTTCTGCAATGAGCCTACATTTTCCTGGTGATATTTTTTAATAAAAACCATCATTTATGATTATTTCTCTTCCCCACGAACTGTCAGCCTCCTCCCTGGATTTCCTAACAACACGGCGTCCTGCCTGCTCAGTCACCACGCAGATGGGTGAGCGCGCCCGCCCTGACAGGTCCGGGGTTTGCTCCAGAGGCCCCCCTCGGCCTGAGGACCCTCCCGTCCCCCTGCCTTGCCCCGTCTCAGCCCAGCCCTGGTCTCCCTGGTTTCCTGAAGTCTCACTGCAGCTTTCTCAGATCCGACTGTTAGAAGGGACTGAGGTCAGGGAGGAGGCGGGGCTGCCTCCCGGCTCCTGACCGCGCAGGACGGCCAAGGACGCTGGTCCTCCACCACGATTCCCATCGAGCCTGCAGGCAGTGCCCGGTGAGACGCAGGCTGGTCCGTGACGCCCTCCAGCACGGCCTGGGACGGGGCCCTTCCTCTGAGACTTGGTTTCTCCCCTTTAAAATACAGAGACATTCATTCAACAACTGCAAATTGAGGGCCTACTGTGTGCGGGAAGGGCCACACGCCTGTCCTGGGGGAGGAACCCGCCCAGAGGTCATCCTCCTGTGTGCCAGTTCCTGCACCCACAGACTCACAGGACGGAGCCCTGGGCTGTCCCAGGTTTCACTGTGTGACCTCGGGCACGGTGTTGCCACTCTCTGGGCCGCCCTTGCTGTCCTTCCCTGGACACCCTCCACCCCTACGTGGATCCTGTCCTCATCAGCCCCTGGGGGTCCTGTTTCCAGCAGCTGCTGCCTCCTCCCAGCTCCTCCTGGCTGCTGGCCAGTTAGCCAGACCGTCCTGAGGCTCCCGGCTGCTCCTCCCTCGCCTGCCACGTCCAGGTGGCCCTCACCAGCTGCACCCGGGAGCCCAAGTCCACGTCAGGGAGAGGCCACATGGCCCTCCCACCCTGGCCAGCCCCTTGCTAGCCCTGGCTCCTTGGCGACCTTTGCAGAGGAGCCCTGTTGGGTCCTACAGCAGATGGGCTCAAAGCCCAGGACCACTGTCCGGGTTCTGGACAAGCGAGTGGTGGGTTCTCCCTCCCAGGCCAGTATCTCCCTTATCAGTGGTAGAGATGTTGCTACGAATATTCATGGCCTCATGAATATTCACGCTGGTAATGCCACACTCCCCTCGCCCTTGGGCCCCTCCACAGCTTTCCGGGCTCCTGCACCCTCTCCTCCCCTTGACCTCTGCCTGCGGGCGGCCTTACCTTCACTGCAGGGAGGCCTGGGCCCCTGGTCCTGGAGACCCAGGTGGGAAAGAGCCCTGACCTGGTGCCCAGGGGTCCATACTCCCGCCTCCACTCTGATCCCACTCCCCACGAAAGGGCTGGCCTCCCCGGGCCTCAGTTTCCCTTCTGACTTCCAGGGGCCCTGAGGGTCAACCAGGCTGAGGGCATCAGAACAAACATGCCCTCTCTGAGTCCACTTTCCGGGCGAGCGCTTTATTGTATGGGGACAAAGCTGGGGGCTTGGGTTCTCTGGGGACAGGCCAGGGGGCCTCGGGTTACCCAGGCAGTAACCAGAGCGGCCTGGGGTCCAGTGCTGCGGGCCCACGGCTGGGGCCTGCTCACCTGGCCATCCCTCGGGATGGGAGAGACACAGCTGGGTGCTCTCTCTGTGGGAGCGGAGGAGCTGACGGGACAGCAAGCTCTGGAGGGCGAAGAGCTGCTGAGGCGACGCCGATCCTCTAGCTGAACTCAATCCCCAGGTCTCTGGGCGGATATGAGAGTTCACCCCCAAGACGAGGTCTGCCTCAAGAGCTTCAGTGTCCCAGTGCCGTCCAGACACGGAGAAAACAGGGCAAGAGTGGCAGAGACACCGCGGAGAACTCAGCTCTGGAAGCCAGGGAGGGCGGGGTCCAGGGGCAGGAGCAGGGCGAGCCCTGACCCCCGTCCCGTCTCTCTGGCTGGGCACTGGCTGCAGGGAGTTGGGCCCCCGGGTCACCGTGGGCCCCCAGGCAGGCGCCCGGCTGTGCCCCAGGGTCCCTGTCTCTGCCTTTCCCACTTCATTCAAGGCCGAGCTACCCTTGCCCGCTGTGGGACAGCCCACTCTGAGGGCATTTGACCATTTGTCCCGACAGGACCCACCGTGGGGAGCCATGACACGCTGGAGTCCAACACCTTGGGATTCCGAGAGGCCAAATGCTACCTCAATGTCCTGCCCTCGGCCCCAGGGTGCTCAGGGAGAGCTGCCTGCCCGCGCCAGACCTCCAGGGACTCCTCTCTGGGCAGTGTCACGCATGCCGACCCTAATCCTAACCCTGATCCGTCTCACTGAGGCTCCCTCTTTGCCGGTCTGACTCTCACTGGGCTGCAGGTCATGGGCATCTGAGGTTCCCAGCCTGGTCTCCTGCTGATGGGCCCACTGCCCAGGCAAGAGGTAGCCCTCAGCCTGCAGGCCGTTTCCAGGGGTGGGGGCATCTCCGGCAGGAGCAGACGAGCGGCTGGAATTGTCAAGGAGAAAAAGTCCCAACCAGCTCTTCTGGAGAATTCCAAGACCCTAGGCCCCCTTGGTCTGCTGGTCACTAACCAGACTCCATGGACGGTGGCCTCCTTTGCGCTTGAGCGAGCTGAAGGCTCTGGGAGCCCTGTGCTCCCAGCACACACTGACCACTGTCCTGGGGGCCCGCCCCGCTCCCTGCGGCAGCGTGGAGGTGGAGGCCCGGACCCGTGGGGTGCTCGCCCAAGGTCATGCCGAGAGCGTGTGCGGCCAGGTGGACGATGGACGCTGGGCGCCGGTCTGGGGGTCTCACACAGGCCGGCCTGCGTGAGCCCCGCGGCTGAAACCCAGCCCACTCCACGCTGTTTGCCTGAATTTGTCTGACTCTGTCTTCCCGCGGGAGCCACGGCGACATCTGTGGGGACGCGGCCGAGGAATGCCTAATGAGGGCCAGCGTGGCTGTGCCGTGGAGCGCGGGCCGCACAGATGGCCCATCATCGCCCATTTTTATTAATTACTGGCTCCGTGTGATACGATTGGCTCGCGCGCCCTAGGCTCTTTGGCCGCACCGCGGGCCCAGCTATTCTGGAAGAAGAAATGGCGCTTCATTTACATCAACGCGCTTTGAGCCACAGACACTGCTGGCTCAGCTCGGCCCCTGGGGTGCTGAGCAGCAGGCATGCATCTGCCACCCGCCCAATGGGCTGGGGGGGCTGGGTGGGTCTATGCAGGAGAGGCCCGGAGGGTCTGGGGGACCCCAGCATGGGGTGCGGGTAGGCAAGGAGACGCCAGGACCGCAGGGGCCCAGCCCAGGGCTGAGGCCTCCTGGAAGCCCCTCCCTGCTGGCCTCAAGCCTGCAGGCCCGATGGGCCTCAGAAGGAGAGTCTTTCATCCCCGCCCTCAGACATGGGCACGACCTTTCGAGGGGCTTGGGGCCCGCGGACGCCTGGCACCGCAAGAAGCCTCGGGTGTTTGAGTGGCGCTGCACAGCCTCCCTCCCATGTACAGATGCTCCAGACCCCAGCCGGGGGCTCCCTCAGGCTCGGGGGCGTCCCACAGCCCAGCACGGCCTCTGGCTGGCAGGGGTGTCGGCTAAGCGCCCCGTCCCTGGGCCTCACAGTCCCGCCTGCAAGGCGGGGGCACGTCCTCCTGAAGGACGAGCGGCGGGGGGTGGCCTGCGGCTCTGCCGACGCTGCCGGTCCACCTCGGCCCTGGGCATGTCCCTCGCTGCCCTCAGCCTCCGTGAGGAGCGATCGTGTCCTGCCAGACCCCCAACAGAAAGGAAAGAAAGCGCACAGGGGACAGGGACCCACCATGCCAGACAGTCCTGGGAGGGGGCCCCTGGGCTCCGTGGGGCATCTCCCCATGGCCAGGATACCGCGTTCCCTCGGGCTTCTGTGTGCGGTCTGCTAGCCCGGGAGATAATGGAACATGAAGCACAAGGTCTCTAGTCAATGAAAAGATGCCACAGAGGCTTTTATACCTTGTTTCTGTCATGCCGGGCCAGAGCCTTATCTGCTGCCCACTTGACAGCCACTCATAAAGCTGGGTCCCTGCCCCGCTGGCGTCCATCACAGCCTGTTCAGGGTTGCTACCCGTAAGCCTGCGGAGGGAGCGCCCGTGGCTGCAGTCAGGAGAGCTGGGGGCGTTTTGCAGAGATGTGGGGGAGGCGAGGACGTTGGGTGCAGGTCATGTCAGAGGGGCAGGTAGGGCTGGGCTGTGGGCTGAACGGAGGTCAGGAGGGCTCGGAGGTGGGCCCACCACTGGCTGCCCTGAGATGGCTCGAGGGGCAGTATGGGTGCTCAGCCCTCGTCAAGACAGAACCAGGTGAGACTGTATATAGAAAGCCAGCATCTGCCAGGGCTGGGTGGTAGTGAGCTCCCCGACACTTGGGGGAATCAAGCACATCCTGCGTCAGGAAGCTTGAGTGGGAGAAGAAAGGCCAGTATCATTGGAGTTGGGGGGGGGTGGATATTTTTATCAAAAGTAATTGGGGGGAGCAGTGTCCTGGAAGGAAGCAGGGGAGGAGCTGTCTCCCACACCAGTCGGTGCCTTGATGGCGGCCCAGGGGCTGGGCAGCCTGGTGGGCTCCGCTCCTGGGGGCAGCTGTGGACCCCAGAGCTGGAACCCGGCATCGCAGAGTCATCGCCACTGACCCAGAGGCAAGGGCAGAGGAGGGTGGCTGTGAGGGTGGCCTGGACGCTCGCTGGCAGGCCTGTGACCCGCGGAGCAGGCCAGAGGGAGGGCGGCCGGCCAGCAGGAGGCCCTGGCCTCCTTCCCGAGGAAATGCGATCGATCACTCCTGCGGCAGAGCGCCTCCTTCCCGAGTCTTCCGCTTGGGCCTGGACTGCTGTCCCCGCGGGGCTCAGAGTGCGGCCTGGCCATGCGGGGCCTCTGGGGGAGGAGGGCAGCGACCCCAAGAGGGGATGGGCGGGTTGTGCGTGGATGCTGCGGGGAGCGAGGTGGTCTCTGTGCCCTGGACCCTCCTGCCTCCCCCTCCCCTGGGGTCCCACCCCTTCAGCCCCCGCCTGCCAGGTCAGTTCAAAGTCCTTGAGGGGCACGGGGCTCGGGGGCGCTGGCACAAGACCCCCTCAAAGTGCTCCCTGTCCAGAAGCCAGGGACTCCAGCCCAGGTGATGAGCAGTCACGGGCACCGAACATGTCTGGGACACCCAAGCCAGGCTTGAAGGACAGAGGCTGGGGCAGGCCAGCCAGGGTGCGGGAGGGCACGCCAGGCAGAGGCACCTGTGAGGGCAGGCCTTGGGGAAGGGGGACCAGCACGCCCCCAAATGGGGCCCCCCGCCCCTGGGCCCACCCCGGGTTTCTGAGCACGTGAGCCCCTGGGCTGGGCTGCAGCGGGTCCCTGGGGAGAAGGGTGAGGAGGGGTCCCCGCCCCGGCAGGCTGCAGGGCTGCACACTGACAGCTCACCCTCAGCTCAGTCCCGAAGCACCGCTTGCGCACAACGTGGCTCAGGCTGGTCCTGACGCCGGGGGTCATGTGGGAAGCGGGCCGGTGCTGCGGCCTCTTCGTCACGAGTGCAGAGGCGCTCAGGCACTCAGGCCCACATCCGCCTGTGGCCTCCGAGCACCTTGTCTTGGGGTCTCCGGGGGGTCTGGGGGACCCCACAGGCAGAAAGCCTCTACCAGCCTCAACACCCTGGGTCTCTCCTTCCAGGAAGGAAATCCTGGTGGCTGATACTATTTTTAAGAAATCAGATACCTCTCAGTCCACTTCGAAGCTTCCGCATGTCACCTTTGCTATTTTCTGGCCAAGTCCTTCAACGAGCAGGATGAACAGGGGAGGGCCAAGTGGCCAGTGCTGGCGCTGTGGTCCCGGCCTCTCATGAGGCACGAGGGGGTGCGGGCCCCTTGGGAACAGCGAGGGGTGGTTCTCCCAGCCCCACCTCTGAGGTCCGGGGAAAGGTGGCCACTTAGCCCCCGGAACCTGGACCTGACACAGGTGTGGGGCCTGCTCTGTCCATCTGTCCTTCTGTCCCTCCTGCCGGCATTCAGGCTGCAAACGTCGGTTGGTTATGAATGTTGGCCCTGTGCTGGGTCTGGCAGGGATGCAGGCCTGACATCTCAGCGTCTCTGAGGACAGGGTGCCTTGGAGGGGCCCGAGCTCCGCTGTCTCCTGCACCTCCACCCATCACAATCCACATCCCTAATGGTCAAGAGGGACGATTCTGGGGGAAAGAATCCACCATCATTCTGCCAGCTCTTTCTTCTAAGCACATGTACATTTTTGCTTTGCAAAACTGGATTGAATTTATTACTGTGCGATTTATAATCTGTTGATATCTCCACCTAACAGTCTGTCATGTGATTTATCCCAGACTCAAGATGCCAGCAAAGACATGTGTCTCTGCAACCTCTGGCTTCCAAGGGGGTGGCATCACCCTCCTTTCCTCTGATCGGCGTGCATTTGGAAGGTGGCCCTGAGGATTGCGTGGGGGATGCAGGTGCAAGCAGAGGTCACACAGGTGAGCAGGCCAGAGGCCAGAGTGGAGGCTGTGGGGGGCAACGTGGGTGTACGACTCAGCACCGCTCCGCAAAACACAGCAACCCACGGACACGCACCCCGTGTGCAGAGCGGCAGGGGCCAGACACAGGTAGGACAGTCTCTGTGACTCCACGTTTATGAAGGTCTTGTTGTTCAGTTGCTATGTCACGTCCGACTCTCTGCAACCCCATGGACCGCAGCACGCCAGGCCTCCCTGTCCATCACCAACTCCCGGAGTTTGCTCAAACTCATGTCCATCGAGTCGGTGATGCCATCCAGCCATCTCATTCTCTGTCGTCCCCATCTCCTCCTGCCCCCAATCCCTCCCAGCATCAGAGTCTTTTCCATTGAGTCAGCTCTTCACATCAGGTGGCCAAAGTATTGGAGCTTCAGCTTCAGCATCAGTCCTTCCAATGTATATTCAGGGTTAATTTCCTTTAGGATGGACTGGTTTGATGTCTGGGACAGAGTAAAGCAACTTTCGCTGGGAAAAGTCAGAACCAGGATGGTGTGTGGGGGTGGCGCTGGGCACATGGGAACTCTTTTAGTGGAAGTTCTGTCTCTCAGTAGGGGTTTGGGCTGCAGCGAGTGCGTTCACGGTCCCCAGACAGGTCTCCATTTCGTTGTGTCCGTTTTCCTCCAAAGAATTCAAAACTCCGTAACAAGCATCAGACTCTAGTTGGTGCTGCGGGCACTGCCTATCTGGGGTGCCCCGTGCTGGCATCTGCAACCGACCTGGGCAGCGGCTGGTTCCCGCAGGGCGGGGGGGAAGGTGACAAGGCGAGTGGAGCCGGACGCCGGCTGCGGGCGTCTGGGCGTCACCGTGAAACTGTTTCGACTTTTCTGTGTGTCTGAAAACTTTCAAGCTTCCACGTGAAGAACAGTGGGAGTCCGGGCGCTGTAGACAAGCAGCTGCTCCGTGACCGTGTGGGTGACCCTGGACTCGTTCCCCAGCCTCCTGGCGCCTGGGTGTTGCCACGGCCTGAAGGAATTAACAAGCATCAAGAGCTCACACGCAGGGAGTGCCGGCATACAGCAGGTGCTTAGCATGTGTGCGCTTGGCTGGTTGCATTTCTCTGCTGGTCACACTGAGTCGCTGGGGCTCCTACAGGTTCTGGAGGTGCTCAGGGAGGCTGAGGGACGAGCCGAGGCTTTGCACCGAGTTCAGGTGTGTGTGCATGCTCCGTGGTCAGTCGTGTCCGACTCTCTGCGACCCCATGGACTGTAAGCCTGCCAGGCTCCTCTGTCTGTGGGATTCTCCGGGCAAGAAGACTGGAGTGAGTTGCCATTTCCTCTTCCAGGGGATCTTCCCAACCCAGGGATCGAACCTGCATCTCCTGAATTGGCAGGCAGAGTCTTTACTCTGGGGCCAACTGGGAAGCCTTGAGTTCAAGAGTAAGGCACCCCAAAGAGCCAAAACGATCTTGCAAAAGAACAAAGCCAGAGACTCACAGGTCCTGCTGTCGAGCTGGACAGAGTGGTCTGGCAGAAGGATGGAGACATATCCACCGATGGGCTAGAGGTGAGGGTGTGGAAATACACCCTCGCCTGAAGGTGACTCTATTTTTGACAAGCGGGTCAAGACGATTCAGTGGAAGAAGAACAGACTTTTCAACAAATGGTGCTGGGGCCAACAACACGTGCACGAGAGTGAAGCTGGAGCCCATTTCACAGCGTCTGAGAAATGACTCGGGGGATCAAAGAGCTGAAACTGTAAAACCCCTAGAAGAAAACATGGGAGTAAATCTTCACCTTAGGCAAAGGCTTCTTAGACGCGACATCAAAAGCATGAGCCCCCAAAAGAAAGACTTCATCAAAGTTAAAGCCTTCTGTGCTGCCAACAATTCCAATGAGGAAGTGAAAAAACAACCCACAGAAAGAGGGGAAATATTTGCAAGTTGTAAATCTAATTAGGAACTTATGTCCAGACTATATAAAGAACTCTTGAAAGTGTAAGTCACTCAGTCGTGTCCGACTCTTTGCGACCCCATGGTCTGTAGCCCACCAGGCTCCTCTGTCCATGGAATTCTCTAGGCAAGAATCCTGGAGTGAGAAGCCTTTCCTTTCTCCAAGGGATCTTCCCAACCCAGGGATTTAATCCGGGTCTCCTGCTTAACTCTTACAACCCAATAATAAAAAGATAAATAGCCCAGTGGCCACGCGTAAGGATCCTAATAGACATTTCTCCAAAGATTTACAAGGGCCAAGAAGCTTGTGAAAAGATGCTCATCGTTATTGGCCACTGGGAAATGCAAGCTGAAGCCACAGTGAGATACCCTCTCACACCCACCATGTTGGCTGGAATCAAAGAAATAAAAACAAGTGTCAGTGAGGGCGCAGAGAAATTGAAACACACACACACACTGCTGGTGGGAAACAGCCTGGGAATTCTTTAAAACATTAAACACAGAGTCACCACGTGGCCAGCAATTCTACTCCTCAATATGAACCCAAGAGAAATGAAAGCGTCTGTTCACATGAAAACTATGTAAGTGTTCGCAGCAGCATATCTGTAATATCCCCTAAAGTGGAAACAACCCGAACGTCCATCAGCTGATGAGTGGATGGGAAAAGGGGGCTCATCTATACAACGGGCTCGTATCATCGGGCAGTCAGAATGAAACAGTGACTCGTATCGGGCAGTCAGAATGAAAGTGACATCGGTGCAACACGTGCGCATCTCGGGCTTCCCTCGTAGCTCAGTCAGGAAAGAATCCACCTGCAGTGCAAGAGACCCAGGTTCAGTTCCTGGGTCGGGAAAATCCCCCAGAGGAGGAAATGGCAACCCACTCCAGTCTTCTTGCCTGGAGAGTCCCATGGACAGAGGAGCCTGGTGGGCCACAGTCCACGGGGTCGCAAAGTCAGACACGACTGAGTGACTAAACCGCCACGTGAGCCTCAGAAAGATACCAGTAAGTGAAAGCAGCCAGTCACAGAGGACCACTGAGCAGGCAATTGCATTGATTTGAAACATCCAGAACAGTCAAAAGTCAGAGACAGAAAGCAGGCTGGTGACGAGTCCTACTGTCGCCGACCTGCTGAGTGTTTCGTGGCAGGCTGGATGGGAAGGGATTTGGGGGAGAATGGGTACACGTATATGTGTGGCTGAGCCTTTGCTGTAAACCTGGAACTATCACAGCTTAATTCAATGTAATAGTTTATAGTTTTAATTTAAGCACTTAATTAGCTATAAGTGAAGTGAAGTCGCTCAGGCGTGTCCGACTCTTTGCGACCCCATGAACTATAGCCTACCAGGATCCTCCGTCCATAGGATTTTCCAGGCAAGAGTACTGGAGTGGGTTGCCATTTCCTTCTCTATACTCCAATAAAAAATAAAAAGTTAAAAGAGAAAGACCTAGGGATAGACGTCATGGTGGAGGGTGGGGTGATTACTCACGGATACTGGGGTTTCCTCTGGGGATAAAAAATGCTCAAAAAGTTAGATGGTTGCACAACTCTGTGAATATACTAAAAACCATTGAATAGCACACTTGAAACAGTGAACTGAGTAGTTATGTGAATTAACCCTCAACGAGGCTGCTAAAGTCAGAGAGAGCCGAGGGTTCCAGTTCTGCCTGGGCTCTCCAGGCAAGTCTCTCTTACGCGAAGCTCAGTCTGATCTGTAAACGGGACTGGGAAGAGTCGCCTTCCCGGGATACTGCAGGTACGCGATAACAGACGCGAAACCATCTTTCATCTTAACTTCTGTATTTAAATTTATTACAAAGGAAATGTATGCGCACTGTACAAAATTCAAACCGCAGATGTGGGCACACAGTGCAAAGCCTCGTTTTCTGGTGCGCTGGAAGTTTCAGTACCTTGATTGGGGTGGTGATACAGACGTATACATTTGTCAAAGCTCATGGCATGCTATACTCTTAAGAAGGGTGAAGTTCACGGTCAACAAACATTACATGAGGAATGCCTTTGAGTGAAACAGTCCTCCCCTCTCCGTGTCTCCCGGCCCTCCAGTTTTCCTGCTGCTTTGCACACACAGGCAAATGACGCGTTACTGTGTTATATCCTTCTTGTAGGAGTTAATAAACAGTCCTACACACACAGGTCCAGTCCTCGTTTTGTTCCCCTAAAGACCGTTCTGGGAGGTGGACTCAGATTAGCGCGTGCCTAACCAGCTGTGCGTGCATCTGTGTGGACGCGGCCCTGCACTCCACTGTCGGCCGGCGTTTCAGATGCTTCCAATCTGCTGCTATTACAGAGAGTGCTTCAGTGATATATCATTTTTCACTTTTGTGAGCACTCTCTGGAGGACAGATTCCTAGAAGTAAATGCTGGGCCAAAGGGTATAAAGCATCTGGAACTTGGACCTCGTTTCAGAGGCTCTAAAAGTGCCGGTTCCCACATCATTGCAACACAGTGTGTCACTGAACCTTCCTCTCTGCCCATTGGATGAATGAATCATCTCTCAGGGTAGTTTTAACTTGCCTTTCTGTTGTTAGGAGTGAGACAGGGCCCTTTTTGTATATATAAGCATTATTTTTATTTCCTTTTCTGTTCATAATCTCTGCCCATTGTTCCTGCTTTTGGGTTTTTATTATTATTGATTTGTAAGAGCTTTTTACATATGGGGGAACAGGCTCTTGCTTAGACATAAGATGGCCACATTGCTGTTTGCATGGCCCTTGGTTTTCCGGTGTCTGTTGTCATCACTATGAAGTTCTGGGCACAGGAAGGGCCAGTCTCCCCCTCCCTCTGGGCACCGTCTCCCAGGGTGGGCTTGGGGAGGGCTCTTTTCCACATTAACCGCCGCCATGGTGTCCCTCTGCTCTTTCCCTGTACACCCTCAGCTGTCTGACTGACCTGCCTGGGTCAGTTCCTCCCAGCCAGGCCTTCCTTAGAGGAGAGAGGAGCCGCAACAGGGGCGCAGACACGCGTCAGAGCCGCCTCTGTCGTGAAACCACACCCGGTCAGGCCTCCTGTGCTGGTCCCGCGTTCAGAGGTGTGTCAGACCTCTTCTCTGCAGAGTTCCCAGTCTGGTGAAGAATCCAGTGTGGGAAGTACTTGGGCAGGGGATCTTGAGAGGCACAGAGGGGCCTCTAGCAGCTGGGGAAGGTGGTGGTCCCAGAGCCCCAGGCCCAAGGCCCCCCCTCACTGCCTAGCTGGCCTCTCCCCAGGGCACTGGGGTGAGTCTGGATTTAGTGGTTGGTTTGCAGGGGTGAAAACAAGGATCTGCTGACCCAGTTCCCAGAGAGTTCAACCCCGGCCTCCCTGTGAAGTGGGAGACGTTAGCAGTGCTCATTTCTAGGTGGCCGTGAGCATGAACTGAGTTGATGCAAGCCGCATGCTTGCTACACAGAGGTGAGTTTCATCATTGCATTCGGGCGTGCGAGCCTGCCCGTGTGTGTCAGGTGTGGACTGGGGTGCGTCTGGCCTGGGGGTGTTTGGAGCTGGCTGCAGGCTGTACCACCGACAACTCAAGCTGTGCGTCTGCGAGGACGGGAAGAGTATCCCGTGTTCCAGCCCAGATAATGCCTGGCGGCGAGATGGGCCGGTGGGTGCGACCGGGGCTGTGTGTAGATACGCAGTGTGTGGGCGGAGTCTGTGTGTCTACAAGGCAGGCTGCGTGGGGGTTTTCAGGAGATGAGCGTCTGAGAGAGGAAGGCAGGAGAGAGAGAGAGGGGCCCAGCGAGATCTCACAGCCGCGAGACCAGCGACAGAGCACTGGGCTTTATTTAGCCCAGAGAAAGAGGGGCCCCTCCTGCCTCCTCCTTCCAGGGCTGCGCTGGGGTCTCCTGTTCTCAGCTGAGGGGTGTCTGGCCTTTCCAGGGAACAGAAGCTAGGTTCTGCTTTCAGAGCAAGCAAGGGCATATTTCAGCATCTCAAGATGTTGGAGTGTGAAAGTATCCGGCAGGCAGGCTCCCTCAGGCAGGAGAGCCGCTGCTGGCAACCAGGTCAGGACGGACTCGCAAGGCCCTGGCCAATTAGGGGGAAGTGGGAACCGGAGGCTGCAGCCGGCCTGGGCTAACAAGCGCCTCCATTAGGGACCTGGACAAGAGAAACCCCCAAGGCTGGCCTCTGCCCCTACATCCCGGTCCAGGGGGGTCTGAGTGCCCCTCAAGGACAGGACAGCTTGAAGACAGTGGCTCCGACCTTGACCGTCATCCTCCGGGTCCCAGGGTCCATGGGAAAGGCGGTGGGCTCTCCTCCACTGTGGCCCCCTTGGGGATGCCTCGGGGACATCCAGTCTGGAGGAGACGCGGGTGCGGTTGGGAGGAGCTGGAGGGTGGCAGCTGGCGCCGCAGGCTGGACCCAACCTGACCCGGAACCCTGCGCGCCCTTTCTGGGTCCGGCCTGCCTTTGGCGGCGGGGCTCGCAGCCTCACCCGCCACTCCCACGCCGGTCCTGGTGCCTCCTCCAGGAGGGGCGCCCCTCACCCTCCATCAGACCCCTCCTCTTTGTGTGCGCGCCCGGGGGCGCGCAGGTAGACCTCGCTGCCTTTGGCTCCCCTCCCAGTCCCGGGCAGCGCGCGGGGCAGGGGCGCCCCGCAGGCGGCCGCGTCCGTAGGGTCGCGCCCCGAGCCCGAGCCCGGCCGGGTCTCTGCTCCGCGGCTCGGACTCAGCAGCTCGGGGAGCGGCGCGCAGGCCGTGCCGCGCGGGTGCGCTCTTGAGCCTGGTTTGCAGTTCTCGCCCAACGCGCAAGCCGCAGGCTGGGCAGCGGCCGTGGGGAGTGGGAGCCGCCCGGCGAGGCGGGGTGGACGCCGGGAGCGGGCGCGGGGCCACCGAGAAGCTGCGGATGTAGAACCCAGTCTAGAGGCCGACCGAGCGGTTGCAGCCCCCCAGGGATTCGGGAGGCGAACGAGGAGGAAGGGATCCGTGGGAGGAAAATCCTCTAAACCGAACCTTCCGGGAATCGAAGGAGCCTGGCTGGTCCCACACCCCTCCCCGGCCCTGCCCCTCCCCGAAAGTGGGGAGGGCGGCGCTGAGCCCCGGGAGGGTTAGTGGGGGTCAGCGATCTAGGGGGGAGCACGTCCTTCGGGGGCGATCACCCTCTCGCCCCCCCTCCAGGTGCAGCGCCCTCCCCATCCCGGAAACGCGCGCCCCAGCGGGCAGAGCAATTGCACTCGCGGACGCGCGCGCCCACACAGGGTCTGACTTCGGGTCAACTTTCACGCGGTTCCCCGTGTGTGTGCGCACGGCAGTGCCCGCACGCGCGTGCTCGTCTCCGCCCAGTGCCCACCTCCCATCGCCACCCGGCGTCCCGACTCCTAGACCTTCGGGGGCTTCTGTTCTAACGGTGGCCTGGGGCGAGGGCAGGGGCGCGCAGGGCGAGCCAGAAGGAGGGGGGCGAAGACGCCTCTGGGGTGCCCACGCCGCCCCCCAGCCTGCTCGACCTCCCCTCCGCGTCACCCTTCGGACACCCCCAGTCCGTCGACGGGCTGGAGCTCCACCGTCGCCCGCCCCTCCGGCCGCCCCCGCCCGCGTCCCCCGCCCCTCCTCCAGCCCTCCCCGCTCCGGCTCCTACACGAAATCTTCGATCACGCTCAGAAAGAATGTGCTACAACCTCGGCGCGGCCGCGGCCGCCACCACCGCGCCCGCGCCGGAGCCGGAGGAGCCGGAGCCGGAGCCGCCGCTGCCCCGCCTGTCCGGCCGGCCCCGGGCTCGCCGCGCGCTGTCTCCGCCGCCGCCGCCCCGCGCTCGCCCAGCGCTTGACGCAGTGAGCGCCGCAGCCCGGCTCCCGCCGGCTCCGCTCCGCTCCCCGTCGCAGGCCGAGCCCAGCCCGGCGGGCTCCGGGAGGGGCAGGCAGGGCGCTAGGGGGAGGAGAGCTGTCTGGAGCCAGCGAGGCCGGCGGAGGAAGAGCTGGAGGAAGGAGGGGAAGCCGCCGCCGCCGCCGCCGCCGCGCTCCGGGAACCTGGGCGCGCGCGCTGCGCTCTCCTGCGACCGTGCCTCCAGCCCCGGGCCCACAACCCAGAGCAGGTAG
This sequence comes from Moschus berezovskii, assembly GCF_049115385.1. Lineage (NCBI taxonomy): Eukaryota > Metazoa > Chordata > Mammalia > Artiodactyla > Moschidae > Moschus > Moschus berezovskii. The sequence goes on from NC_142486.1 coordinate 1,030,524, forward strand.
GAGGGGGATGGTGGGGGCGGGGGCTGCGGTTCGGGGGTCCTTTCTCCGCGGCTGCAGGGCCAGCAGGCCCCCGCCCCTGGGGGAGGCAGGGAAGACGCTCTCCCGGGCGGCAGTGGGCGGGCGCGCGGGGTCCCCAGAGGCTCTCGCCGCCCGGGCCGCCCCAGTCCCCGCGCCCCGCCCTGAGCGTTCTCGCCGGGGCCGAGTCCCCCGCCAGTGGGGCTGGGTTATGGAGCGTTGTTTCCGCCGGTCCTCGCCTCCCGGCTCTCGGGTGCCGAGGCGGTCGCACCCGAAGTTAGCAGTCGCCGGGCCCCGGCCGGACAAACTTCCCTCCCCGACGCCGCGGCCCGAAGGCCCGGGACTCCGGACCCCTCGGGCTAGGAGGCGCCCCGGGGACCCCGAAACTTTCCTGAGCGTTGTGAGCAGGAAGGGACGGATAGGCAGGGATGGGGTAACGGGGTGGTCTTGCTTGCGAGGGAGCAGTGGTAGCCGCGGCGCCCCAAGTTCATGCGGAGACCTCCCATTAAGAACCATCAGGAACCCCATCTTGTAGTCTAGGGCGGGCAGGGCGCGGGCTGAGGGTGCCCAGCTTTCTCACGGCCGGCGTGGGGGCAGCCTTGCGCGGAGCGGGCGTTACAGAACCCCCGCCCCCACCCCACCGGGTCTCCTGGCCCCGCCGGCCGCGGCCGCTCTCCCGCGAGGGACCCGGCTCCAGGCGATTCGCAGGCGCCTCTACCCGAGCCTCTGCGCCCGGAAGCCGGGGGCCGGGCTGGGCTCCGGGGTGTGGCGGGACCCCAGCGCGCGGCACTCAGCCTTACCCTGCCGCTCCTGCCTCCACGCCCCCTGCTCGTCCCTCCTTCTTGACGCTCCGGTCTCTGGGTGTCGCCCCCAACTTTCTCTCTTCCCAAACTGCACCGTGTGGCCTGTGGCCGCCCAGACCGGCGCGATGCTAGCACAGTCCTCAACGGAGCCCTCCCGCTGGCGGGGCGAGCGGTTCCCGGGCGCGACTGTCGCCGCTGAGCGGGAATTCCCTCCCGACCCACTGACGCGAGCCCGTCCCCCGGCCCCATCTGAGCGGCGGGGGGCGTGCGGTGGTCGCGGCGAGCCACCGGCGGGACTGAGGAGAGTAAAGGGGACCCGCGAAGCTTCCGAGAGGGTTTTGGGGTGTAGCTACAGCCTCGCGTGCAGGGAGGAGGCGACGCCCCGGTGGGCCCCCCTGCAGCGTCGCCTGCACGCACCCCCAAGGCGCAGGAGGGTTCTGTCCTCCCCTTCACCCACCCCAACACTCAGGTCCCAGCTTGAGTGGATTTGGGGGACGGAGGACACGGGGTACTTGCTTTTTCTCCCTGTCTGCCGCATCCAGCCCCCAGGCAGCCTGGGGGTCTTTGTCCCCAGGGCGGGCCTCGGGCCCCGCCCCCTCCACCAACTCGGGGACCCCGACGCCCTCCAGCGCTTCTGTGCCGCGCTCCAGCGGTCTCCAAGCCTCCGTGAGAGAGGAGCCGCATCCGTGTCCACCCCTCACCCGCCCTGGGTCTGGGGGTGGGGCAGGGGGCGGGGAGCGCGGTGTGGGGTCGCTGACAGAAGTCCTCGCCGCGGCGCCGGCGCCTCTGGAACAGAATTAATGACTTACACGCAGACGGCCATCGGCGCGACCACAGGGGAGGGGTGATAGAGCTGAGACTCGGAGGAGAGGTCGCAGCCTTAAGGGGCGGCCTCGGCCGGGGTGACAGCGTCAGTGGCCAGGACCTCAAGCTTCCCCTCAGGCCCCACCTGCGATCCCCTGTGCCCCCAACACCCCAGCTCGCTCTCTGCGCAGCTGGCTCGGGGACCTGACCCTGTGCGGAGCCTGGACCCTCCCGGCCCCTCCGCAGAGACCTGACCCTGGGCGGAGGAATACTCGCCTGGCAGTGGGGCAGGGCTGGGGCCGGTGCTCTGGCCTCGGCTTGCTCGCCTAAGAAACGGGCTTATAGCCCCCAGGCCTGGGGAGCAGCAGGAGGCAGCTCCGTAACTCTGGCCGGCCCTAGCTCAGTTGCTGGCATTCTGGGGTGGCCCCTCCCAAGCCAACCCCATCCTTCCTGAGCCACAGCTGCTGGCTGGGGTGGGTGGACCGGCCAGAAACAGGCATCCATCACCTCCGGGCAGGGGCTTGCCTGGAGAAGGACGCACTGGAGCCCCGCTCCCGGGCGTTCACTGCCCAGGGCTGGTGAGGCCAGAGGCCCAGAGGCTGATTTCTCAGACCTTCCAGGAGTGACCAGTGTTCCCGGAGAGGTTCTCCCCAGCCCCAGCTGCAGCTGGAGGGGGGCGGCTCTGAGGCAGGAGGGGAGCCCTCTCCCTGGCCAGCCTGCTCTCTGGTCCCCCAGCTCCAGCCGAGCACATCTGAGGCTTGCTGTGTCTATGGGGAGAACCCGGAGCCTGGCCTTGGCCTGGGGCCTGCGGGGCGAGGGTCCAGGCAGGGGCAACCCAAGGAGAAGGGATGCAGCTCAGTTGCCCTCTCGGCCCAGCAGCCTCCTTCCCTGGGCCTCACCCTGATCCCTGGGGCTGTGACAGGTTTCTGGACACAGCACTACCCAGGGCTTGGTCCCCACCACCGGGCACGCTGGCTTCGCTCTAGCAGCCCCTTTATAGCCTGGCAGAGCCCCACCGGGCAGGCAGGAGAGGGCCAAGGAGCACTGAATCCCTAAGTCCCCACCTGGCAGGGGAGGCAGCTTGGCACCCACTCCCCAGGCCCTGGCTGACCTTCTGCACCCCAGTGGCGCTGGGGGAGGGGGTCTGCCAGCTCCTTTAGGAGTCGCCTGTGCCGTGGGCGTCCATTCACATCCCCTCTCCGGTCCCCACACACTATAGGATTTATCTTGATTTGCTGCCTTTGAATTGAGTCAACTCTTTTGTATGCTCGGTGAATTGCCCAGCTGCTGGCGGGGAGCGGAGAGCGTGCCGGGGGTACTGAGGCCGGGAATCAGAGGCGGGAGGGGGACAGGAAGCGGGGAGGGGGCTGCGGGCGCCTGAGGGGACAGGCCGGGCGGCGCGGGGACTTGAGCGCCGGGCTGCGGGCTGGGCAGCCCCCCGGGCAGTCGAGAGCACCGCCGAGGCCTGCCTGGCCCCAGCGAGGAGTTCCGGAGGCGTCAGGAGGCCCAGTCCTGGGGGCAAAGCTGCCCCTCGGGTTCTGCTTCGGACCGGCTGTGTGGCGGGGGCGGGGGGGGCATGCCCCGGGGCCTCTCTGGGCCGTTTCCTCGCCTGTAACTTGCGGAGAGGGGGCTTCTGCACGCGCAGGTGGCAGGGTTCAAACGAAGAAGAGAGCTTGCTCAGAGCCCCCCCACCCCACCTCACCCCACACCACCCCACCCCACCCCGAGTCTCCCCCCGCAGTCTCCCCAGAGGCTGGGGGAGTGAGGGAAGGAAGGGGACCAGAGCTGGGAGAGGGTGCCGGCCCTCCCCGCCCCTCCCCCAGCTCTCCCCCCGGCCCCCTGCCTGCTCCCAGGCGGGCCGGATCGTCGGGCCGCCCCGGGTCCCGAGAACGCCGGGCTTTGCTTAACGGGGAGGGGGTCGCGGGCAGCCCTTCCCAGCCTCAGCTGCTGCGCGCTCCGCATCGGAGCCCGGCCGGGGGCCGAGAGGAAACCCTCCTGCGCTTTCTAGTACCTCCCCTCCCGCTCCCTCCCCCGCGCCCCCGCCCCCGGCTGGGCGGCGGGAGGGCCGGAGCGAGGCCGCGGGGAGGCCGGGCGGGCGCGGGGCTCGGCGCCGGGCGCGGAGGCAGAGGGGGCGGCGGCGCGCGGCGGCGGCGGCGGGGGCGGCGCGGGCTCCGGTGCCCCTGCCCGCGCGCGAGGGGCGGGGCGGCGCGCGGATCGATGGGCGAAGCTGGGGAGGAATTTCAATCCCCGGAGCGAAGTTAGAGCTTGAAGGACGGCGGCGGCGGCGGCGGCGGCGGGCGCAGCCCCGGAACGGCGGCCGGGCGAGCAGGTAAGCGCGGAGCCGGCGCATCCCGAGTCCGCGCGGGGCCGGGACCCAGCCCGGGGGCGCGGCAGTCCGGCCGCTCGCGGGGGCGGCGCGGCGGGCCCCGCGCCCCCGCACCCCGCGCCCCCGGCCCCTCGTGCGCCCCGGCCCCGCGCGCCCTCCGAGCGGAGCGGGCAAAGTTGGAGGAACTTGGCGGCGGCGGCGGAGCGGGCGCTCGGCTCGGCGGGGCAGCGGGGGTCCTGGCTGGGGCTCCGCGGCCGCCCCCGGAGCGCCGCTGCCCCAGCACCCCTCTCCCCCCGTCGCCCTTCATCCGAGCCCCGCTCCGAGCTGCTGCTTCCCGTGGTCGACCCCACGCGGCCCTCGCCCTTCCCCGGAGCCTCCTCGGCCCGGGGTCCCTGACGCCCGTCGGTGCGAGCGGGTGTCACCCTGCTCGGTCTGCTCGCACTCCCGACGTTCGGCGCCTCCCAGCCCGGCACCCAGGGACCGTCCGGCCGCGCGCCGGGGAGGGGCGGCGGAGCGGGAGCCGGACCCTCGGCGTGGGGGCGGGGCCTTCGCTCGGAACCTGGTGGAAGTTCTCCCCCCTCCCCCACCGTGGACACGGTCTCTTCGTCATCCTTTGGGGGAGGGACGCTGAGCCTTCTTGCCCCAACGTGCCTCTAAGACTGGGGTCCCCTTCCGTTCTGTAAAAGCTGCCGCTCACCTGCTTGCTGCTCAGGGCCCCCTGCAGGTGTTCCCCCTCCAAAACAGACCGGCAGCCTCTGGCATCAAAACCAGACTCTTCCCGACAAGAGCTGCGTGACCTTGGGGCAGGTAACCCTCTCAGAGCCTCAGTTCCCAAATCTGTGAAATGGGACACAAGGCTCGCCTGTGCTCTGTGGAAGGCACACCCCAGGGAAGGGTCAGCACTGGCAGGGCCCCTGGAGGCCTCTCCTCCAGGCTCGGGAGCCTCCAGCCAGGCTTGCAGCCCCAGCAGAGCCTCAGGTGTGAGCATCCTCTCCTAGACCTGCCTGCGCATTGTGGAGCGCTTGCTTGGGTGCCCCTGTGTCTGCCTTTCTCCCTCGCTGTTGGGCTGGGGGCTGGGAAGAAAGTGTTAACAAGATCTAAGGTCTCGCGGGCCCTGCGGGGCGGGGACTTTCAAGGCTGGGGGGCAAGGGGGAACACTGGGGAACAGGAAGGTAACCACCCCTAGACTCCTCTCTGGCTGCCGTCTCCAGTGGGGCCCCAGCCCCAGAGCAAAGGAGCACGTTGGCCTGTGTTGCCTTGCAGCCGCGAGTACTGTCCTGCTTCTTGCCCAACCAGCCCCTTGGCCTCCTGTGCCCTGGGTCCTTGCAGCTGTCACCTTTTATTTGAGCCAGCCCTGGGGGACGTTCTCCCAAACCCCACCCCAGGTTTGCGTCCCGCTTCATCAGAAAGGGAGACACCCCGAGATGGAGGCACGGATGCCGGATGGCTGTGTGTCAGAGGGGAAGGGCCCCTGCTTTCTGGGTTTGGGGGTGGCAGCGGGGCCTCACTTTCCTGGGCTTGTGGAGGGCTTCCCCCCCGCCAGCCCTGCAGGATCTCCGGGTCTGGAAGGTTGGGAGTCACACAGTCAGATCCTCTCGGACCCCCTCCTGCAGGCTGGCCGTCCGGATACCACTTAGGGTGACACAGCAGCTGCGAGCTGGCAGTCCTGATGAAGGAAGCGGGGTGGGCATCTTGTCCTGCGACCTGGCAGATGTGAGGGGGTTGGCATGGGTTGTGGTGGTCACCCATACCTGGGCCTGGGGACAAGAAGGACCGAGGTCCCCTCCCCATTGCCCCCCAGGACTCCCTATGGAAAGCTCAGCGGTTGTTCACAGTGCCTTTGGAAGCCAGCACCCCCCACCCAAGCTGGGGAGAGGCTGTTGCTCCTCTAATTCCCTACCCCCCAAAAATTAGGTGATGGGGCCCCAGGAGAGACGGGGACCCAGCAGCCCCTGTCTTAGACCCTGGGAGTTTGAACTTAAAAGTCTCCTTGTCAGCATCATCTGCTGCAAGAGAGGAAAAATTCGTGGGGTCTAAATTATGACAGGATCTCAGCACGGTAACAGGGGGGTGTCTGCCCCAGTCCACATCTGTATGTGTCTGTTAGACACACACGCACGCATGCACACACACCACACACTTCCCGGGTCCCATGTTTGTGTGTGCCCGTGTCTCTAAGACACGCACACACCCCACCCAGGTTTCAGTGGGGCCCCCCTAGGTTTCAGTGGGGTTTTCTAAGCACTCAGATCGCCTGGGTCAGAGCCCCACCCCTGAGAGGCCCAGGCCATGAGCCCAGAACCCTCTTTCTGAGGACGCCTAGCAGCAGGAGAAATTTACGAGCAGAGGTGCTGGGACCGGGGTGTCCATATATCTCCGCAGGAAGCAGGCAGCCCCCGCGAATGCCCGGGCGGGTGGTGTAGAATACACGCGGGGTGGGGGTGCTGTGGGCGCGTCGGGTGAAAGCAGCTGGTGAGTGACAGGCAGGAGCTGGATCTCAGGGCCGGGGCTGGGGCCGTAAATCTCCAGGCGTGGACCTGGAGCAGATTGCTGCGGACATGGGATACGTTTGCCATCTCTCCAGCACCCCCGTGCCCCCACACCACACTTCCCTCTTTGTCCCCGGTCATGGATTCTGATTTCTTCCCGCAGAAGCTCGGGCGTCACCTGGCCCTGGGCAGGTCTCCGGGTGGGGTTGGGGGCGGGCTGATGGTGGAGCCCACGCAGGGGCTGGTCCCCGGATACATGAAGGACGACTTGGGTATCATCTGTCCCAGCACCCACTGCACAGATGGGGAGACTGAGGCCAGGGTGGGGCAGGGAGCGGTCTGGGGATGCACGGTGAGTGGGGCTGGTGGCGGGGCCCCCGCGTCACTACTGTGTGGGTTCAGGTCTGGTCTCCTGAGCAGGGCAGGCCGGCCTTGGCTGCTGGGGACACCTGCCCCCTGACCATCCTCACCCCCTGTCGGGTGCGGTGTCCGTGCGCGCCCACGCAGGTGAGCAGGAGAGGGTGGCGGGTGTGGACACAGCCTCTCCGTCTGGCCCCACTGCCAGTCATTTGCCCTGCCCAGTTGATTCCCAGCTTTGCTGAGCTCTCCAGGGAGGGGAGGGTGTGGAGAGACCTGGGGGACTCAGCACCCACGTGGGGCAGGAACTGAGGCTTCCGGCCCTCTGAGCTGGAGGGTCCTGACGGTTATTCCCCCGGTGGGTTGAGGGTCCCTGCGTGCTCTGCTGGAGCCCGAGCGTGTTGAGGCCCTGGCGACTGGGGGGCTTGAGTCCGGGTTGGGGAGACAGCTGGTGCAGCATACGGGCACGTGCACCCAGTCCTTCCCTGGGCGGTCAGCCGTCTGGCCCCGCCTTTCAGAAGGGTCCAGCATCGCCCAAGGTCACACACGAGCCCGCTGGGAGGCCGAGGCTGGGGTCCTCCTGGGAGCCGGGTCTGGGTCGGCCTCGGGCTTGCAGGAGGAGCTGGAACAGAGGCTGAGGGTGGCGGGGACTGCAGGAGGGCCTGACAGCCTCCCTGGGGCCCCCTTGGGGTCAGCAGGGGGCTGGGGCAGCGCTATGGGGAAACCGAGTCACAGGCCTGCCTGCACTCAGGCTTCTCATGACAGCTGTCCCCACGCCCGGCGCTGCGACTCCTGGTGGTTCTGTGCTGGGAGACCCTGAGCCTCTGCCTCAGCCCTGCCGGGCCCTCCCTTCCAGGCCTGATGGGGGACCTTAGTTCCTGAGAACCTGTGGCCTTTCCGGTCCTTGGGGTTCCCTGCCCCCGGGAGGGGGGCCCACTCCTCCTTGGGGGGCTGCTGTGCCCCAGGCTTGGGGGCTCCCGGAGGAGGATTTTGGTGGGCCCTTCAGCGTTTAGATTCACTGGACACGAGCTTGGGCAAACTCTGGGAGACGGTGAGGGACGGGCAGACCTGGCGTGCTGCAGTCCGTGGGGTTGCAGAGTTGGACTCGACTGAGCCAGCGACAGTGGCATGAGAATCTGGGTGATCCAGCAGGAAGAGGCTGCCTGAGGGCGGAGGCTGCCTGGCATCCAGCCCCTCCTGGCCGGCAGAGCAGGGCAGTTGACAGATGGGGAGACTGAGGCCCACACTGCAGTGCCAGCAAGCCAGGCCCTCCAGGCTCAGCCCCACCCGCCTTGGGGAGAGCGGAGGGCCCTTTCAGACCCTGTTGCCTAGCAGCCGGGCCTCAGCTCCACCCCTGCTGCCTCAGGGCCCACGTTGGCCCCCGCTCTTTAACAGCCCCCCCAAGCACACTGTCTGCTGTCCGTCCTCCCCCCGTGCCCCTCCCCCGGCCGTGCTGAGAGCCGTCCCCAGCCTGGAGATGTGGACGGTGTGACTCGGGAGCCTGGGTTTGCCCCCGGGAGTGCCCGGCACGCCCCCTCCCCCGCCGTGGGAAGCCTGGGGTCCCGTTGGCGTCCTCCCGTGGGCTGGGAACCCCGGGCTCCCTCGTGTTTGCCGACAGATCCTGGTTTATTTTCGGCAGGAGCGACTCTCCCTCTGCGGCTCCCTGGAGCTGAATAAACAGAGACACAGACCAGCAGCCGCCCGCACGTGGGGATCGGGCCGGGCCGGCCTTGGGGGCTGAGAGCCCTGGTCACAGGGGCTTTCTAGATCCTTCCTGCACACAGAAGGCGCTGCAGGGAGAAGGCGTGTGAGCGCGCAGTGAGGACGCGCTCCTTGCCCCTTGCTGTCAGGACAGAGCCTGGAGGACTTCCGGGAGGAGCAGCAGGGACCCTGCCTCTGCACCCGCCCCTCCCCAGGCTCCCGCGCTGCCCTGGAGACCTGCGGGCCAGGGGCTCCCGGGTGCTTCTGGAGCCTGTTTCCTGCCCCCCCGCCATCCCCCATCTCCACGCAGGGGTCTCCTCTACGTCTGGTCACCCTGTGGAAGTTTCCGGAAGGGCCCAGCGGCAGGTCAGGGTGGCCCCGTGTCTGTGCTGGCCGTGCGAGCTGGGAATGGGAGCCTTTCTGCCTCAGTGCTTCCGTCTCTCAAGTGGGTTGAGAGCCCGGCCCTCCCCGGGTGCTGGGCTGGGGGCAGAGCCCAGGGCCTGGGTCAAGGTCTCGGTCGGGAGGCCTGGGCTGGGGGCTCGGCGCCCTCCCCCGAGCCTGCTCTCTGCTCGGCAAGGGCAGGGCTGAGGTAGACTCAGCCGTGGTGAGTCTGAATGGGGGAACCCGAGTTCTGCGGAAGACAGAGCTGCCCCTGGTGTCTGTGCGGGCCCTGCTCAGCCCCAGCCCCGCCTCCCTGGAGGCCCAGCCTGGCCCCATGTCCCCTCGCGCTGTGCCATGGAAAGGTGGGGCAGCGAGAAGGGCTGCCCGCGTGGGGGCCCTGAGCTGGTGCAGCCTTGGCATGCTGGAGGGGCTGGGCCAGAGGTGTAGGTTCGGTGGGGACAGGGCCCCCCGTGCCAGCTGAGAGGGCCAGGGCTTCTGGGCAAGACGTGGGTCTCGTTCTGTTTGCCTTGGGATGTTTTTGGGGACTTTGAGATGGTGAGGGACGCAGTGTCTAAAGGTCCCTGTGGTTGGAGGGGAGGAAGGGGTGTCCACCCACGTCTGGTGAGACAGGACTGCCCGTTGGGGCTGACGGCGCCGGTGAGGGAGAGCCCGGAGCATCTGTTTTGACGTTGCTTTAAAGATGGGAACCGCACGCCTGCAGAGAAGACAGTTCTGTAAAGCTACCCGGGTTCCCATCTGTGTCCGTTACCAAGCGAGGAGTGTGTGTGTGGAGGGTACGACAGTGTAAAGCGAATCCTGCTCTCCTCTGACACCACCCGCAGTTCCGAGCCATCGCTCTAAGGGGAGCAGGGCCCGCGCCCCCCGCCAGAGGATGCAGGGTGGCGTGAGGCCGGGGGGCCTGGCCCCCGCTGCGGTGCCCGGTGGGAGCGTGCGGGCTGTTGCCCCAGCCGGCGGCAGGTGCTTCCTTTTCGAGACGCACATCTCAAGTCTGGGTGTGCGTGTGCTGGTGCGTGCCTCCCGGGAACCGGAGCCAGCAGCGGGTACGGCCCCGTGACCGACACTGCCTGACGGAGGGTGCGTTCCCGTCCCACGTTCCTGTCTGGGGTCTGGGGTCAGGAGGCGTGCTCCTAGGGGCCGTGTGAGAGAGTGGACACCTTCCCCAGAGCCCGGCCCCGCTGCCCCCCAGCTGGCCTGGGGGCCTGCTCCATCGTGAGCTCACCTTCGCTGTGTCAGCCCTGCACAGGGCCCGGGTGATGCTCTGCCCTTCCCTGGGGGGTCCTTGGGAAGCCACAGGCCTGGGGGAGCAGGTAAGGTGAGTGGTGGTGACGGTTGGGGAGGGCACATCCGCAGGCTGTGCAGGGCTGTCTCGTGCGTGTAGGTGGTGGGAGGCCGCCACCCTGGCTGGCACTGGGGCCACGCCCCGCTGCGGGACGCTGGGCTGTCTGGTGTTGCCCTCGGCGGAAGGTGACAGACGCGGGGTCACCTGGGTCCTCGGTGGCACCGGTGCCTCCCGGAGCCACGTGGCCAGAGGCTGGCGGGAGCCAAATTCAGGTCCTTTCGGCCAGAACCTCTTCTGTTCCCCTCTGCCCCCTGCCCCTTGGGGGAAGATGTCTGGAAATTCTAAATTCCAGGAGAAAAGCCTTATCTCTGGGGGCTGGGCGATGGGGCTGTGGGTTCTGGGCAGGAAGGGTGAAGCCAGGCGATGTTCTACACCCAGAGCTCTAGGGCTGTCAGCGCCCTCTTCCGGAAGGGGAAGTGGGGCGGGCGGGGCAGGGCCCGGTCCCTGGGCGCGTGGCCCCCTTGCCGGCTCCCTGAGCTCACAGGGAAGGTGCCCGAGCTTTGTGGAGCACAGCCCCTTCCCCTGACGGCCTCTTGGCCCCTGTCTCACCTGCTGCCATCCTGGCCTGTGAGACTCCTTGAAATGCAGAGCTCAGTGCCCGCCTGGGCGTGGTGGTCCAGACCCTGCCCGTCCCGTGCCCGGTGTGGGCCCCCAGCACCACCCGGGAGCCTCTTGCGGCTGAGAGGGAGGGGCTGGGCCTGGCTCGTATCACAAGCTCCAGAACCCAGACCCGCCTGTCCTGATACCCCTCGCCCCACCCACCCCCGCCCAGCAGCCCCTCTGCCCATTTTGCAGCTGGGAGAGCTGAGTCTCAGGGCAGGAGGCAGAGCTGGGAGCTGGCTGTCGGTGGCTCTGGGCCCTTGACTGCAGAGGAGCAGGGGCCTGTCCCCGGCAGGCGCCGAGGTGGGAGCCCCCTGGCCGGCTGCGGGCGGTGGCCGTGGGGTCCAGGCTGCCCAGGTGTGCCCACTCTGTCCTGCCCAGGGTTCTGCACGGTGCTCCAGGGTTTGGTGCGGGGTCCTCCTGTTTGAGTGAAATATCGGACTGGCGCGGAGGCTTACGGCCTTGGGGGCCGCTCGGTTATCCTGAAGGTGACTCTGGCCTTTAGAAAAAAGCTGGTTGCCTGTGAGCTGGCGTCCCGTGAGGCTGGGGTGTGTGTCCGAGCGTGCCGGCCTGCCTGTTCTTCCCGCTCCCCGCTTTCTGGAGGTTCCTGACAGCCTGAGCACGCTTCTCTGCCCTTGGGATGGGACCCCGCAGTGGCGTCTGTGTGTTGACAGAGGTGCTCAGCCACCGCTGCAGGTGAGTCTTAGACCCTTCCCATCACCCTGGAAGGCTCCCTACCTCCTGCCCAGTGGGGGTGGTCCCCTCGCCCCCCAGGCACAGATTGCCACCTGTCTCTGCAGGCTTCTTATCAGGCTCCCGCAGGAGGGCTGCAGCCCCTCACGTTCCCCCAACACCTGGCAATGTTGCTCTTTTTTACAGATGCGCTGGCAGGGGTGGGGGGGTGGGGGCTGTGGTTTTAATTTGCATTTTCCTAATGACCAGTGAAGTTGGACATTTCCTTGTGTGTTTATTGGTGCTCATGTTTCATTTCTGATAGAATGTCTAGATCTTTTGCCCATTTTAATGTGTTTATTGTCTTAACTGAGTTTCAAAATTATTCAGAATTGCTGTGAGAGTTCTTTATACATTCAGGATACAAGTCCTTTATCTGAAGTATGATTTGCAAATATCCTGGTCTGTGTCCTGCCTTTAATGCTTTTCATGGTGTCTTGGAGCACACAAGTTTTCATGTGTAATGAAGTTTGCTTTATCGATTTTTCTCTTTTATGAGTCCTATTATTAGTGTTACACTCAAGAATTCTTTGCCTAATCCAAGGTCACAAATGTTTCTTCTGTGTTTTCTCCTAGGAGTTTACATTCTACTTTGCTCTTGGATTTAGGTTTATTGCCCATTTTAAGTTAATGTTTGTGTATGCTGTGTATGGCCCTTCATTTTTTTTGGGTATGGGGGTATCTGATTGCCCCAGCACCGTTTTTAAATAAAAATATTCATTTTTAATTGGAAGATAACTGCTTTACAGTGTTGTGTGGCTTCTGTCAAGCCTCAACATGAATCAGCTGGAGGGGTACACGTGTCCCCCCCGGACCTCCCTCCCTCCCTCCCACCCCCAAGGCTGTTACAGAGCCTGGTGTGAGTCCCACCGGCTGGCTGTTTACCTTTGGTGACGTGTGTTTCCCTGTTTCTCTCTCCACGCCTCCCGCCCCCTCCTTCCTCCCCGCTGTGTCCGTAAGTCCTTTCTCCATGGCCATCCAGCACTGTGTTTTGAAGAGACTGTCTTTCCTGTTAAGTTTTCCTGGGGCCGTAGGGGTAAGGGTTTGCTTCTGGACTCTCAGCTCTGCCTCACTGGTGTGTGTCCGATCTTTTGCCAGGACCACACTCGTGTGATTACGTAGGTTTGTGGCCCATTTGGAAAGTGGGTAGTGTAAGTCCTCTAAATTTTTTTCTTTTCGGAATATTTTCTGCTATTCTTAGTCCTTTACATTTCTGTGCAAATTTTAAGATCACCTTGTTAACTAAAAAAAATGCTTGCTGGGATATTGATGGGCTTCTGTTTAATTCATAGATCAACTTGGAAATATTAAGTCTTCCTGTCCATGAACATGGACTGTGTCTCCATGAATTAGACCTTTATTTTCTATAAGCAGTTTTTTGGGGTCATTTTCAGTGTGCAAGTCTTGCAAATTAAATTTCTGTTGTTAAATTTATTCCTAAGTGTTTTCTGATGCTATTGTGAATGGAATTATTTTCTTAATTTCATTTTCGGATTGTTTGTTGCTGGTGCATGGAATAAAGCTGAGTTTTGTGTATTGGTATTTTGTTCTATGACCTTGCTGAATTTAATTATTGGCTAGTTCCACTAGGCTTTTGTGGATTCCTTAGGATTTTCTGCGTGTCCTCTGCAAAGAAGGGGAGTCTTACATCTTCTTTTTCAAACAGGCTGTCTTTTATTAGGATTATTTTTCTTGCCTTATTGCACTGACCAGAACCTCCAGAGTGATGCTGAAAGGCACTGGTGTTAAACGTGTTAGCTGTGACTTTCCTAGATGGTCTTCATCAGGTTGAGAAGCTCCCTTGTGTTCCTGGTGTCTGAGTGCTTCTGTGGTGACGTGTGTTGGATTTGTTCTCTGCGTCTGCTGAAGCGGTCATTTGGCCCTTGGCCTGGTATTAGTATGGCTTTAGCTGATTTTCAGAGGTTAAACCAGCCTTGCATTGCTGGCATAGATGCTGCCTGTACAGTCCTCCTTCTTTACTGCTGGGTTTGGTTTGCTACTGTCTTATGAAGGAGTTTTGCGCCAGTATTCATGTGGTGCTTGGGTCTGTTATTCCCTTATGATGTCTTTGGTTTTGGTAGCGGGGAAAATCCTGGTCTCATAGAGTGAGTGAGGAAGTTTTTCTTTCTCTTTTTTCCTGAGTTTGTCTAGATTCAGTGTGATTTTTAAAAAATATTTGACAGAGTTTGCAATTTAAGCCACCTGGGCTTGGACTTTTCTTGGTGGGAGTGTTTTAAATTAATCATTCATTTTCAGATAAATGATTGTCAGTTGATTCAGGCTTTCTATTTTTGAATCACTTTTGTGAATTTGTGTCTTTCTGTGAATCTGCCGACTCATCTTCTAAGTTGTGTAGTTTGCGGGTGTAAAGTTGTTCACAATATTACTTTTATATCCCTTTGATTTCTGTAGGGTTGGTAGCAATGATTTCTTTTTAATAATAACTGATTTTGGTGATTTCTGTTGTCTTTTTTTTTCTTGATCCGTCTAAAGGTTTTGTCAATTTTGTTAATCTTTTCAAATAGATGATTTTTGCTTTGTGTTGATTTATTTTTCTATTTTTTCATCAGCCTTAGTTCTGATTTATTATTTCCTTTGTTCTACTTGCTTTGACTTTTTCAAGTTTCTTAAGGTAGATGCTTCGGTTGTTGAGATTTTTTTTTTCTTTTCTGATGCACTCTGAAAGCTATAACTCTCGAGCTAAACCCTGCTTTAACCGCATCTCACAGACTTTGGTATGTTCCGTTTTCATTTATTTAAAGACGTTATCTAATGTTCTTTGTGATTTCTTTGACTTATGGCTATTGTTAAAATCGTGTTCACGTTCCAGATATTTGAGGATTTCTCAGATTTGTTTCTTTTGTTGATTTCTATCTCAGTTCCACTGTGGTTGGTGAACACACTTTCTATGGTGACATTCATTTTAAATTGATGGAAGTTTGTCTTTTGGCCTAAAAGATTGTCCATCCTGGAGATTCACCTCATGTGTTTGAAAAGAACGTGTATTCTGCTGGGTCGGATGTTCTACAAATGTCAGTTAGGTCAGGTTGGTGATGGCGTTGTTCAGATTGTGTCTTTGCTGATTTCTTTGGTCTGGTTTTCTCAGTTATTGAAAGTGGAATATTAGAATCTTTAACTATTAGTGGTGAATTGTCTGTTTCTCCTTTCAGTTCTGTTAATTTTGCTTGGCTCTCGTGGGCATATTCGTTTATAGTCGTCACCTCCTTCTGAGGTACCGACCTGAATGTGGTTATGCCTTTGGTGCTTCTTGAGGTTGCTCTTGCCCGATAATAACTTGCCTGCTCTGGCTCTGATGTGGCTCCTGTTTGCATGTATTTTTCTGTCTAAAATCATCATAGTTGTGTGTGTGAACCTAAAGTGTAAGAGTTTCGGACAACGTATATTTGGATCTTGCTCTTTTCATCCAGTCTGACAGCTGCTGCCTTTTAGTTGAGCCGTTTGGTCTACTCACACGGAGTGCAGGTTTTGATTTGGCGGGGGTGCTGTTTTCTGAGTTGTTTTCTGCACGTCTCACCTCTTTTCCCTTCTGCTTCTCTTTTGATGTTAGGTAACTGCTTCCAGTATACTGTTTGAGTTCCTTTGTTAGTTTTTTAAACTTTATTTCTTTGCGTCGCTTTCTTGGTTGCTCTGGGGATTACAATATGCGTCTTGTTACAAATGATTTCAGATTAACACTGATTTTTGTTGTTCAGTCACTAAGTCGTGTTTGACTCTGCAACCACACGAACTGCAGCACGCCAGGCTTCCCTGTCCTTTGCCATCTCCCAGAGTGTGCTCTAACTCCGGTCTGTTGAGTCGGTGATGCCATCCAACCATGTCATCCTCTGCCGTCCCCTTCTCCCACCTTCAAACTTTCCCAGCATCAGGGTCTTTTCCAGTGAGTCAGTTCTTTGTATCAAGTGGCCAAAGTATTGGAGTTTCAGCTTCAGCATCAGTCCTTCCAATGGATATTCAGGACTGATTTCCTTTAGGATGGACTGGTTGGATCTCCTTGCTGTCCAAGGGACTCTCAAGAGTCTTCTCCAACACCACAGTGCAAAAGCATCAATTCTTTGGTGCTCAGCCTTTCTTATGGTCCAGCTCTCACATCCATACATGACCACTGGAAAAAAAAAACATAGCTTTGACTAGACGGACCTTTGTTGGCAAAGGGATGCCTCTGCTTTTTAATATGCTGTCTTGATTTGTCATAGCTTTTAATACAGACTTAGCTATGGTAAAATACGGAAGCTTTACTCCAGTATAGCTCCATTTCCCCTCCCTGTTTTGTGCTAAAATTGTCATATAAAGTACATCATTATATGCTAGTTATAACAGCAATGTGGTGGGCTACAATTGTTGCTTTATATACTCATATTATTAAAAGAAGTTAAGGGAATGGAAGAGAAAATAATGCATTTACAGAGTATTTTATGTTCATCCACACATTCGTCATGTCTGGCACTCCTCATTTCTTTCTGAGGATTTGAATCGCCCTGGACGTGACTGCCTTTCAACCTGAAGTCCTTCCTTTGGTAAATTTCTTCTGAGTCGGGGCTGCTGGCACCAATTCTCTCAGCCTTTGTCGACGCGTGTCTGCGGTCTGCCTTCGTTTCTGAAGGACAGTTTCGTGGGGTGTGGACTTCTCGGCGACGTCTCTTCTCTCAGCTTCTGTGCGCCACACCACTGGGTGGGGAGCCCGCCGTGGCCGCGCCGCCTTCGTCTCGCGTGTGACCGATGGCTCGTCTCTCCTGTTGCCTCTGCCTCTCAGCAGCTTGATGATGTGTCTGGGTGTCGATTTTTTGTTTTCATCCTTCTTGGCATCTGTTGATCTTGCCTCTGTTAGATTAATGCTTTTCATCAAATATGGGGCATGTTTAGCTGTTACTTCCTGAAATATTTTCTTACCTCTTTCTCTTCTCTTCTCCTAGGACTTCTCTCACGTATATGTGGGTACCAAGCCCTTGATGTTGCCTCCCACAGATGTCTGAGGCTCACTTTATTTTCCTTAATCTGTTTCCTAAAAAAGGATTTATTTTTTGGATGCACCAATAAGTATTTATGTAAATATTAGATCTTTCTTAGTTGCGACATGTGAGATCTTTATTGCAGCATGCGGGATTTTAGTTGTGGCGTATGGGATCCTGTTCCCTGACCAAGGGTGGAAGCCGGGTCCCCTGCATTGAGGGTGCAGGGTCTTAGCCCCGGGGCCTCCTCCTCCTGCGTTTCCTCTCTGCTCTCCAGATTGGAGACTTTGTTTTGACCTGTCTTCAGGTTCACTGGCCCTTTCTTCTGCCGCCTCAGCCTGGCTGCTGAGCCCTTCACGCGTCTTTCACTCCAGTCACCGCACCTTTGAATTCCAAAGTTCTGCCGAACAGTTCCTCTCTCTCCACTTAGGCTCTGCTTTTTGAGCCCCTGTCATACTGTTTCCTTTCATCTCTGAGCGTGATTGTCTTTTGCCCTTTTTAAACACAGGCTTATGATTGCGGCTTTGAAGCCTTTGCTGTACACGCAACGTCTTGTGACATTCAGCGACACTTCTTATTGACTGCTTTTTGAGTGTGAGTTGCCTTCTCCTGCTCCTTTGCATGTCTTGTAATCTTGTGCTGGAAACAGGCATCTGAGACAGCGTACGGCAGCACCTCTGGATGCCGATTCCGCTCCCCCACCCCACCCCCGTTTGCCAGGTTTTTTGTTTGTTTATTGGGTAACTTGCCTGGACTAAAACTTTGAAATCCATGTCCCCTCATGTGTGATGATTGATATCTCTGCTTAGTCTGCCTTTTGTGAAAAAACAAACTCCTGTTTCCTTTTAATTTTGGCTTCCTAGGGATCATCTCTGTGTCTGCTTAGCTTAGTGGTCAGCCAGTGATTGGTCAGAGGTCGTATCAGGCTTTTGCTGTCTGCTGATGGATCCACATGTGGGTTTAGGGGCACCTTCAAGGACCAGGCAGTTTCGAGTCTGTTCTGCCTTTTACTCCCTGCCAGACTCCTTGCGTCTCCTCTGCGTGTGTCTGCAGGCTCTCTGTAGGCCAGGGCGTGTGGATTTCTTGGGCTCTGTCTGCGCTCCCCCAGGCGTGCTGCCCATCGTCGGGCTTATGTGGAGAGTTTATCGAGCACGTCTGCAACTCTCACGTTTCCTGTCTTTCTCGGTCAGATTCCCAGCTAGTCCCCTGGTCTGTGGCTGCCCCAGCCAGGATCACAGCCTCAGCCTGGTGGCACAGCTGGCTTTCCTCATTCACTCACCACCGAGATTGCCTCTTGCTGTTGACATCACTGCCGCTGAGCGTGAGTTTTGTGCCTTCTGCTCTAAATCAAATCAGCCTCTGGCAGTGAAGCTTCTGGTTTCCATGGCCTGCTCTGTGCTGTCCTGTTAGGATGATGTTCCAGCCGAGCTGGGAGTGGGGAGGTGGAAGCAGTTCCAGGTAAGAATATCACAGATTTTCCCTGACTTATTCATGTTTAATCATTTTTCCTGGATAAATGCCTTTTGGTCATTTGCAAGGATACTGAAATGGTTATTTTTGATCATTTTTTTTTTTACTATTTTTATAGTTTTGGGGAAAGGATTTGGCAACCCTCTTCCTCCAGTGTGCTGGAAGACCCATCTCATGGTGCCACCTTCTAAAAACACAACTTTAAAAAACTGGCAGCTCCATGAATTATCACAAAGTGAGATTTGTTTCAGGACCAACTAGTTCAGAGAATGAGACGCGACTTGCGTCCCGGGATGTCTTCGTGTTCTCCCGTGATTGCTACCCTTCTTTTCTCCTTAAAGGGAAACGCTTTTCTGATTCTTTAATGCTATGGTTTTCCTGTTTTTATGCTTTATGTGAATGTGTGTGTGTCTGCGTCACTCAGTCGTGTCTGACTCTGACCCCATGGACTGTATCTCTCCCGGCTCCTCTGCCCATGGGATTCTCCAGGCAAGAACACTGGAGTGGGTTGCCATGCCCTCCTCCGGGGATCTTCCTGACCCAGGGATTGAACGCGGGCCTCCCGCGTGGCAGGCGGATTCTTTACCGTCGGAGCCATGAGCTGCACGACGCGTGTCCTCGAGCTGTTTCTACTCAGCACGTTTCTGTGAGGGCCGTGGTGTCGGCGAGCCCGTCACTTCTGTTTGCTCCTGCTCCTCTTCCGTTGGTCTTTGCTGCTGTGGATGGACGTTTGGGCTTTCCCAGGCTCCAGCGACTGTGGCTGGTACTGTTATGAACGTGCTTGCACTTGCCTTTTGGTGGGCACGTGCACCCATTTCTGTTGGACAAATACTTAGCAGTGGGGTTATACACGGTGTGTGTTGAGTGTGGGTAGATGTTGCCAAACAGCTTTCAGAAGCGCTTGTAGGAGTTGATGCTCTCCTGAGGCCCCCCTCCTCTCCTGAGGCCCCCCTCCTGTCCTGAGGCCCCCCTCCTCTCCTGAGGACCCCCTCCTCTCCTGAGGGCCCCCTCCTATCCTGAGGCCCCCCTCCTGTCCTGAGGGCCCCCTCCTCTCCTGAGGCCCCCCTCCTCTCCTGAGGGCCCCCTCCTCTCCTGAGGCCCCCCTCCTGTCCTGAGGACCCCCTCCTCTCCTGAGGCCCCCCTCCTGTCCTGAGGGCCCCCTCCTCTCCTGAGGGCCCCCTCCTCTCCTGAGGCCCCCCCTCCTGTCCTGAGGACCCCCTCCTCTCCTGAGGCCCCCCTCCTCTCCTGAGGGCCCCCTCCTGTCCTGAGGGCCCCCTCCTATCCTGAGGCCCCCCTCCTGTCCTGAGGGCCCCCTCCTCTCCTGGGGCCCCCCTCCTCTCCTGAGGCCCCCCTCCTCTCCTGAGGCCCCCCCTCCTGTCCTGAGGCCCCCCTCCTCTCCTGAGGCCCCCCTCCTGTCCTGAGGGCCCCCTCCTCTCCTGAGGCTCCCCTCCTCTCCTGAGGGCCCCCTCCTCTCCTGAGGCCCCCCTCCTCTCCTGAGGGCCCCCTCCTCTCCTGAGGCCCCCCCTCCTGTCCTGAGGGCCCCCTCCTCTCCTGAGGCCCCCCTCCTCTCCTGAGGCCCCCCTCCTCTCCTGAGGGCCCCCTCCTCTCCTGAGGGCCCCCTCCTCTCCTGGGGCCCCCCTCCTCTCCTGAGGCCCCCCTCCTCTCCTGAGGCCCCCCCTCCTGTCCTGAGGCCCCCCTCCTCTCCTGAGGCCCCCCTCCTGTCCTGAGGGCCCCCTCCTCTCCTGAGGCTCCCCTCCTCTCCTGAGGGCCCCCTCCTCTCCTGAGGCCCCCCTCCTCTCCTGAGGGCCCCCTCCTCTCCTGAGGCCCCCCCTCCTGTCCTGAGGGCCCCCTCCTCTCCTGAGGGCCCCCTCCTCTCCTGAGGCCCCCCTCCTCTCCTGAGGCCCCCCTCCTGTCCTGAGGACCCCCTCCTCTCCTGAGGCCCCCCTCCTCTCCTGAGGGCCCCCTCCTGTCCTGAGGGCCCCCTCCTATCCTGAGGCCCCCCTCCTCTCCTGAGGCCCCCCTCCTCTCCTGAGGGCCCCCTCCTCTCCTGAGGCCCCCCTCCTCTCCTGAGGGCCCCCTCCTCTCCTGAGGCCCCCCTCCTCTCCTGAGGGCCCCCCTCCTGTCCTGAGGGCCCCCTCCTCTCCTGAGGGCCCCCTCCTCTCCTGAGGGCCCCCCTCCTGTCCTGAGGGCCCCCCTCCTCTTCTGAGGCCCCTCCTGTCCTGAGGCCCCCCTCCTCTCCTGAGGGCCCCCTCCTGTCCTGAGGGCCCCCTCCTCTCCTGAGGGCCCCCTCCTGTCCTGAGGGCCCCCCTCCTCTCCTGAGGGCCCCCCTCCTATCAGTGCCCATTCAGCACTGAATGTCCTGCATCCTTGTCAACATTCGATACTGTCCTTTTCATTTTACCCCTACTAAAAGGTGAGCACCTTTTCCTATGTTTATTGACCAAATAGTGTTCAAAACTTTTACCCATTTCTTTCTGTTGAGATTCCTGCCTTCCTCTTACACAGCTGTAAGAATTCTTGATATTCTTTTCCAGTCTTGATTATGTAGGTTTTAAGTCTCTCCCCCCACCCTATGGCTTGACACTTCCCTCTTCTATTCGTGTCTTTTAATGAGATCTTCATTTTGATGTAGTCCACGTTTTCCTTCAGAGTTAGTGCTTCTTGTTAGCTTAAAGCAAAATCTTTCTCACTTCAAGTTTCTGAAGAGGTTCCCCTAGATGCTTTGTTGTTTTACGTTTGACATTGAGACTTTCAGTCCATCTGGAATTGATTTTTCATCCTATGGTGTGAGGTAGGGATTCAGTTTCATTTCTTTTCATGTATGTTAATCTAGTTGATCCTACACTTTTATTAAAAACGCCACCCCTTTTCAATGCATTATTTCATCCATTTTAAGTTGAGCATTTTTATTTTGAGGCCCACTGTAGACCCCATGCAATCATGATAAATAATTCAGAAGTATCTCGGTACCTTTTATCCATTTCTCCCCAGGAGTAACATCTTGCAAAACTGGGGTATCGACAGTGATTTAGTCCAGATACAGAACATCTCCATCAGTACTGAAATCTTTATCTTCTGTAGCCACATAGCCACACTCAGCTCCCTCCCCCAGACCTCATCTCTGGCCCCTGGAGAACACTGATCTGTCCTCCATGTCTATGGTTTCTGTCTTTTCAAGTGTACTGTGTAAATCACATGGTATGTAACTTTTGGGGCTGGATTTGTTTTCACTTAGCAACACTTCCTGGACGTTCATCCAAGTTTCGACAAAAGGCCGTTGTTTTTTGTAGCTGAGTAATGACGTTGTTTCTTAACCTGGTCTCTCCACAGGGCGCCTGCGTATGTTAACTGCACGTGTGAATGTGCTCGCCAGTGTGTGAGCGCAGCTTCAGGGCTGTGTAGGGTCTCTGTTGTGTAGGGTTGTGTAGGGTTGTGTAGGGTCCCTGCTCCAGTAATATATGCCTGGGGTCTGACGGTACAAATGGACAAGCAAGGGAACCCCGGGATCCAGGGACACGTGGGGAAGAAGACCGCTTCCCAGCGTGGACCCCACAGGTGTGGGCTGCTAAGGGATCATGCATGTTTCTGTGTTTGGTATAATTTGGGGGTTTCAGATTGTCCTGGTTGCCTGGGCTCTGCAGAGGGGTCCTCTGGGCAGGTTTAGTCCAGCCCAGCTGGGACCCTTGGGAAGCTGTGGCATCGGTGGCAAGGGCAGAACCTTTATCTTTCCTCATTTTGGCACATCCTCCAGCCACATTGTCCATTTACAGCCGCTTCTCCCTGTGCGGCCCAGGGTGAAGCCTCCGCAGTCAAGTGTCTGTTGCAGATGGGGGGTGGTCCGAGGTTCTTGACCAAGTTCACATGGTCCCTGAAGCAGGGCCAGTGGTGAGGGCTTCTCGGGGCCTTTGGCTTTTGTTTGTCTCCAAGAACCCTCGAGTGGAGATGGGAGCCCTTCCTCAAGCTGACAGGGTTCAGAGCCAATGCCAGTGACAGAATGGGGACTCCTGGAGCTGTTTGAGTAGCTGGCATCCTGGAGAGGACATTGGGTCAGGATCTGGGGACCTGGGCTCTAGCCCTGGCCCAGGACTGTCTGACTTACTCTTCATAAATGGATGGGTAGATGGCTGAGGTGGTGGGTTTGTAGATGGCTTTGATTGGATGATGAATAAAATGGATGGATGGTGGATACATGAGCTGGACGGAGGATGGGATGATGGGTGGATGGATGGTGGATGGATGGTGGATGGACAGACTGGACGGAGGATGGGATGGACGGACGGATGAGTGGACAGATGTGTGGGGACTGAGGGCAGGAAGGATGGGTGATGGACGGCTGGATGGGTGGCTGAAAGGTGCGTGAGTGGAGGGTGGGTAGACACGCCTCCAGGGACTGAAAGTGTCAGTCTTTCATGGACAGAGCTTTGGAAGAAATGGGAGTGTGGACGGCCCCTGGCTCAGGGACAAATGGCACCAGATGGCAGTTGGGGATTCTGAGGGCCAGGGGAGTGGCTGGGGCGAGCTCACAGAGGTGGGTGGTTGCAGAGCTGAGGCTTGAACCCCAATCTGCCTGAGTCCACTTTCAGGCCTCCTGCCAGCCCTTCCACTCAGAGAGGTAGGGGTGACCAAGGGGTCTGACCACCTCATACAGACGATAGCAGTGGTCCTGGCAGACAGGGGTCAGCTGGCGCCCTCCTGGGCGTATGCAGTGGGCCCAGGGGTCTGGGGTCTCCACCCACGGCTGCCCCTTGAATGGCCCTGCAGGTCCTCGGCCCTTACCCCGAGGTGGTTGAGACTTTGAGGTCGCTGTTGGGGGACTTGCAGCCCCTCCGCCAGTCTCCCCTCTGTGAGGTAGGGCAGGGTCAGGGTGCCCCGTGTGAAGGCTGCGCTGGGCTGAGGCCGCCCTGCCCAGCCTTGTCCACGCCGCCTCAGCGTCCCTCGGGCTAGCCGCTGGGGTTGTTTTCCATGGACCCCAGGTGGGCAGCGAGAGCTGGGGTGTTGAGGAGTCCGTGTGGGCACCGGCCTCCCCGAGCAGCTGTCTTGGCCCCGCATCCAGCATGTCACTCGGCTGCGTCTGGAGGCTGGGCCAGGGAGCCCGGGAAATGTTCAACTTTGAAAAATGGACCTTCACAGCTCATTAGGCGTCCGTCGCGTGGCCGGGTACCTCAGGCGGCTGGGGAGGAGGAAGATGCCGTGGCGTGAAATCACCAGGGTACTTAAAGGTCGCTCTGCATCCCTGACCAGTGCCTTTAGCTGCCCAGGCCAGCAGTGCCTGGCAAGCCAGGCGTTCAGGACGACCGTGTGGCTGGCGGGGTGGCGCCCAGGCTGTGTGTAGCGATGTGATCCCAGCCAGACTCTCCTGGTGGCTTCTGTCTCCTGGCAGCCACTTCTGACGTGGGGCCTCAGTTTCTGCACCTGCCCCATGACCGGTGGGCTGAGCGGAAGGCAGGGTGGCTGGGAGGATGGTTAGGAGCCACCGTGAGGCCTGGGGGAGGGCTGCTGGCAGCACGTCCCCCAACCCCCACCTGGGTGCTGCAGCCAAGCCCCACCCCCGAGGGCTGCTCACTGGGGCCCGGACAGCTCTGTCCGGCCTGCCTGCCTGCGGCTGGGATGGCAGAGGACCCTCGTGGACCCGTCAGAGGCTGCAGGGCCAGGCCGGGCTGCTTGGTTTATCCGGGCAGAGGCCCCCTTTCTGTCCTCACACCCACTTGCTGACCTGCCTGGTGGAGGGGCTTGTCTCTCCTCGGCCTGGCCGCGAGGGCCCTGATGCCGGCAGGGGTAGACAGGGAGCCGGGCGGGGCGGCCAGGAGGGGTCCGTGCCGTCAGCGGAGGCCAGGCTGCCGCGCGATGCTCTCAGTGTGGAGACCTGCTCTCCTGCACCCCGCTGTCTGTGGGAGATGCGGGGTCATAGATGGGAGGCACCAGGCTGGACTGCAGCTGGGGGTGGTCGGGGGAGAGGCAGGGCTGGGACCTCCCTGCACAACCTCCCGGCCTGTCCGAGGGCTCTGTGACCTTGGGCGAGCTCCTTCTGTCTCTGGGCCTCGATTCTAGTCGGAAGTTGAGGGAAGCTTCCCGAATCCCCACCTCAAGAGTTGAATGCAAGGAGACAGTAGAAGAAGGTGCCTGCCCCCCCCGACCATGTGCTGGGCCGTGGGGGGTCAGGGGTCAAGGTCCAGGTTGGATAGGCACATGCCATGCACAGCCTGTATCTACCCCTAGGTTAGAACACGCAGGTGTGTGTGCACGCACGTGTGGGCCTGGCGTGGGCACACCTGCACCTGTCTGTGTCCTCAGCTCCTCGGATACCTCGGGGGTGCCCACGGCCCCACTTGAACACGCTCCCCCCACTGGCTCGTCCCCATGGCAACCCTGGGCTTGGAGTGGGTTTCTGGGAGACCTGGATTGGTGCCAACAGGTGGGTGCACGTGGTGGGGTCCCCAGGGGCAGCTGGCCCCATGAGAGCCCCGGGATGGGGGCTCCCGGAAGATGGGGAAGTGCTTCCCTCTTCCCAGGAAATGCCCACCCTCCAGAGCAGGAGTAGGTGGGAAGCTTCCGGAAGCCCCCATCTGGCTGTGATTCACGCAGGATGTGCCGGGGCCTTCACATCTGAACAGCGCCCTGCCCCCACGGGTGCCAGACACAGCGCGGAGTCCTCTGGAAGTCCTGGGCTCCCGGACTTGCTCCTGCCTTCTGAGAGGGAAACCGAGGCTGTTCTCAGCCTCCTTGGGCAGACGTGGCCCCGCCGCCCTCTGTCTGGAAGGAGTGGGGCTCAGACTCGGAATGCCCTCACCCTGCACCGAGCTCGGCCTGTTGGCCAGGTGGCTCCCCTGCGTCCTGTGCCGTGTGGCGGGCAGCCCAGCGCGGCCTTTGCTGCAAGACCAGGCAGGCCCAGCCCCACTCCTCCTGTCTGCCCGCCTGTGAAGTCACCCGCTCAGCTGGCAGGGTTCCCATGGCAACAGCAGTGACGTCACAAAGGGCCCTGGAGGATGGAGGGTGGGTGAGGACACAGCAGGGGATCTCTGGCTTCTCAGTGGCCCACGGGCTTTGCTGCGGGGATGGAAGGGGCCGGGGCGCCCCCACCGCTTGGAGAAAGGACCCCCTCCCTCAGGGGGTGGTCTCCACACCCGCGGCCCAGGTGTGGAGATGCTCGCAGGAGCGAGGGCAAAGACAGGCACAGGCGGCATCTCGGTCGCCGCGCCTGGGCACCGTGCTTTGCCAGACTGGCCCTGAGGTCCTCCAGCCACACACCTCACCTGGGGTCTGTCTGGGTCCCGTGAGACCACAGGCTGGTGACCCTGCCTGGGGGGGGTGGGAACCAGACTTGACTTTCTGGGTCTCATAGGAACTAGCCTGAGATGCACTGCAGAAGAAAACAAACGCTTTCGGTTAAAGGGCGGTGGGCGCCCTGGGAGGCCCTGTGTCCTGACCCCCTGGCTGCCCGTCGGCACGGGGCGAGGCTGCTGCCCACTGCCTGGCCGCAGGTGTGGGGGCCTCCTGCCTGTTGGGGCCAGACGCAGCGTCCTGTTCCACCTGGGGCCGTTGGGGACCCCTCGCCCGACTTGCTGCCTCTGTGCCCGTCGCTGCTCACGTGGCATCATACACCATGCAGGGCGCGCTGCTGCTCAGCCTTGCCCTGCGCGCTCGGTGTTGGGGGAGGACTCAGCCCCCCGACCTGGAACCTGCTCCGCCCCCAGCCCAGCGAGTACTCTGATGACTCTGCCTTCCCTTGTGACGTCCACTTGGTGCTCCTGCTGGCCTGGGTGCTGGACACCTTCATCCTCTCAACTCCTGAGAACCAGCCTTAGTTCAGAGCGACGGGGACCCACCTCCCTGACTCCGCTCTGCCGGCTCCCAGTGCCAGCCTGTGCCCTCCCCCTTGCGCCAACCCTGGGGCCAGGCAGGGGGAGCAGGAGCCCACCGGAGGCAGAGGAGCAGGCACAGCCCCACCCCACCCCCCACTCTGAAAACCTGGCTGGTTGAAGGCGTCCCTGATTCCTGTTCACTGGTTCACTCAGCGAGTTTCGTGGCCCCCCGCCCTGCGCCAGGCCTGGGGGTAGGAGACCAGTCCTTGCCCTTGTCAGGTGTGCCCGGCCTGTCCTGGTGTAGTCACCAGGGCACAGGAAGTCGACACGGTCCCTGCCCACGTGGGGTTGATGTCAGTGGGGGTGGTGTGCAGACGCAGAGAAGTGAGAAAAATGCTGGAGGACGGGGCCTGGTGGACGTGGCCTGGGGCGGCCCGCGGGCTCCCTCCGCCTGAGCAGGCTGGGGGTGCTTTCTGGAGGAGGCGGCATTGAGCACTGGTCCAGGCTAGGGTCCAAGTCCCCCACCATCTGCCTTGAGATCTGGAAGAAGCCCCTGCCCTCTCTGGTTGGGGCTTCCCGGCAGGCGTGTGGATGCCCGGAGACATGGGGTGTCAGAGGGTTTGCTGTGAGCGGGGCGGGGCGAGAGGACGGAGTGCTGGTGGTCCTGGGGAGGAGGAGCCCCCACCCCCTGGCAGGAGAGATGCCACTCAGGTTCCGGAGGGGGCGGCCAGCAGGGTCTCCTGCCCGTGTCCACTCATAGAGACGCAGACGAGCCTGGGGCCTCGGCCCAGCGAGGACGACTGCCCCTTCTGCCCATCCTCCCCGCTGGGGGTGTCTGCACGGTTCGCGGGTGCATAGACCAGGACGCCGTCCCAGCCTCGCCGAGCCCCCCCGCTTGTCTGCTGGTGCTGAGCGTGGGGTCCACGGCCCACGCGGAGGTGGGGCTCTGGTGGGAGTGTTTGGGGTCGGGCTCCTGCCCACTGGCCGTGGGGCCCCGACACTACGTTCTTATCTGTCAGGAGGGCTCCCAGCGGGAGGGGGACAGCTCACGCGGGCACACTGATTTCCCCTTTGATTCCAGCCCTTTCGAGAATCTGCCCCCCCATATTCTTCTGGGAACATGTCTGTTTTCTCCTATCAGCGCTGCCGTCATGAACGGGGAAGGTGTATGTCATCGTCGGCAGATGGGCCCGAGCAGGTGTTGGCTGGGCCGGAGCGCACGGGCCTCCCTGCCAGGGCCCTCGGGGAGGGAGGCACCATCCCAGGCTGCCCGGCAGCGGGGGTGGAGGGGCATCCTGCCAGGCTGCGCTCGGCCTCGGTGCTCACCTGCCGCCTGGGTCCCGAACCGGGGCCACCCGCCCGGGTCGATTGAAGAGAGAGAGTGAGGCCCGGGGGCTCACTGCGCCGCTCAGAGCTCCGCTGGCCGGGTGGACTAGGGCTGGGGTCACTGGACGGATGGCGGAGGGTGTGGGGGTCTGGCCGCTTTTCTGGCCCGTTTCAGAGGAGGGCTTTCTGGAGCCCCCAGCACAGTAACAAGCTCACTGGGGATCTCACTTCTGTCGAGATGTATTTTTTTAACCTTGCACCTACAGTGGAACAGCTTACCGTGTTCAGCCAGTGAGAGTCTGAGGGCACCTCAGCCATATCTCAGGCCGGCGAGCACGTTTGAAGCCTCATTCTCATATTTCTAAACTTACAGCTCTTGCAAACGACTCGTCAGGCTCCCGCCTCCCCTTCGCTGCGGTTTTCTTTCCTGCTTCGCACCCTCCAAGCTGGCTCTGCCTTTGCTCAGCAGATTAGTGTGTCAGCTCCTGTCGGCCGAGGAGTGACAGGGCTGCAGTCGCAGAAGGTGGGTCCCGGGCATGGTAGCGTCAGCCCTGAGTTCTCCCAGCATCGAAGCATCAGGCTGTCCTGGATGGCAAAACATTAATTAGCACCTGCACTTCTTTTTTTTTTGCCCGGCATTTTAATATATGTAATAAGTGTATTATTTCCCAATTATTTTTTTCATTTCTAAAGATAACTATTTCTTCTCTAAAGCAAATTAGGAAAATTCTCAAAGGAGAAAAGAATTGTGGTTCCACCTGGAGAATGGCCTTCTGGGCTTTCCTTCACATGAGGATGAGGGTTTGTTACAGAGCGTTGGTATCAATCAGCCTTAAAAAACACACAACAGGCTGAAACATAAGTCACCTACAGAGATGTGCACAGACCCCCCAGGGTACTGTTTGCTGAATTTTTCACAAAGTGTAACCAGCGCCTCTGTCAAGAGGCAGAACCCACCCGCTCCTGGAAGTCACCTCTTGGCCTTTCGGGGTCATGCCCCGCCCATGGGTGACCGCAGTTTTGGCTTCTAGCGGCATCGTTTTGATGGAGTTTCCTGGTGGTTCAGTGGTAAAGAACCCGCCTGCTAATGCAGGAGAGGTGGATTTGACCCCTGGGTCGGGAAGATCCCCCGGAGTAGGAAGTGACAGCACACTCCAGTATTCTTGCCTGGAAAGTCCTTGGATAGACGGGCCTGGCAGGCTGCAGTCCCCGGGGCCGCAGAGTCAGACTCGACTCCGCCACGGAGCAGCAGCAGCAAAAGCAGAGTTTTGCTCTCGCGCGTTGTGTAAATGGAGTCACAGGCGACACACTCTCCACGTGTGGCTGCTTTTGTCACGCGTTTCACTCGTGAGGATCACGCGCCTCTGCTGGACGTGACGGCCCCTCCACCTTCATCCCCGTGTGTAGACGCCGCGGTCTGCCGGTCTCTGCTGGCACCGATGAGCGTCGTTCCCGGTGTGGGCTGCTCTGAACGGTGCTGCTGAGGACGCCCTTGCACGTGTGTTTTGCGGGTGTGTGTTCCTGTTTCTGTCCGTCTGGGAGGGAACTTGCTGGCTCTGGTCATTCACAGATACTGAGCGGTTTCCAAGCTGCAAAATTTTCATCAGCATTATTAAAATGATGGTGCAGTGTTTAGAGAGGGTGTCCTGTAACTGATTCACAGCCCTTCTCATATCGAACACTTAGGTGGTTTCCAATTTTTTCCTCTTCTATATTAAGAGGCAGTGGAAGTCTTTGGCCCAGCTCCTCTTTGGGATTATTTCTTTATGATAGGTTCTTGGGAGGAAGACAGTTGGCCCAAAGGCTGGACTTTTCTCCCCGACTCCCGGGACTTTTTCAAATTGTCAGATGGGCTTTCCAGGTGGCTCATTGGTAAAGGGCTTCCCTGGAGCTCAGATGGTAAAGAATCTGCCTGCAGTGTGGGAGATGGTGGTTCAATCCCTGGGTCGGGAAGATCCCCGGAGAAGGGCATGGCAACCCACTCCAGGATTCTTGCCTGGAGAATCCCATGGACAGAGGAGCCCAGTGGGCTACAGTCCATGGGGTCGCAGAGTCGGATACGGCTGAGTGACTGTCACTGTCTTGGTAAAAGAGTCCGCCTGCCAAAGCAGGAGACGGCGGTTCGATCCCTGAGTCGGGAAGATCCCCTTGAGGAGGTCATGGCGACCCACTCCGGTGTTCTTGCGTGGAGAATCCCATGGACAGAGGAGCCTGGTGGGCTTCAGTGCCTGCGGTTGCAAGGAGGCGGCCAGGACTGAGCGGCTGAGCCTGCACACGTACTTGCAGTGAGGAGTGTGCACGGGAGGCTCCTGGAATCACGTGTGAGCACGGAAAGGGTGGTCGGTGTGTGGGCACTGCGCAGCCACAGTCAAGGCTGAGGGACCGTGACGGAAGCCCTTCCAGGAGCTTTTCTGTGATACAGCCCTCTTGTCACTCCCACACACACGACACACTCTGGGATGGCCTGTGTCTGTACATAACTGTGACCCCTGCATCCGCAGCCTTTTCGACTGCGTTCGTTTGGTCAGCAGTACTTGGGGACGATTTATCCCTGCATCACGGGTGGATTTGCACTGCTGCGGAGCATCCCTTTCTAGGCCTGGATCAGACTGGTTCCCGCTGTGGGGCTGTGAGAAACCTCTGTGTGTGACTTCGGTTGTCTGAGTGCTGTAGTCTGAGCTTTCCTCCTGGGCCGGGGGTCTCTGCTCCCGACATGTACCGGCGTGTGTCAGTCTCCTCCTTGGTGTGATGGGGAAACGGCCCCCGAAGCAGAGGATGTCTTCTGTTTCTCCACGCCCCCAACACAACACTCCGGAGACTTCTGAAGCTTTTCTGTCCCCATAAATAATGAAGCTGAGCTCCTTTATGGTTTGATGTTTCGGAGCCATGCGGATGTCCCCGTTTGGGAAATGCCTCCTCAGGGCCTCTGTCCATTTTCTGTGTGACTGTGGGGTATCTTCCTCCTGAGTCTGTGGGCGCTGTCCGTAGATTCGGGGTGGAACGGCCTTTCCTCAGAGTGGATTGCTCTTCCTGTTCAGTCGCTCAGTCGTGGCCTCTCTGCGACCCCAGGGACTGCAGCCTGCCAGGCTCCTCTGTCCATGGGATTGCCCAGGCAAGAATACTGGAGTGGGTTGCCATGCCCTCCTCCAGGGGATCTTCCTAACCCAGGGGTCGAACCCACATCTCCTGCATTGGCAGATAGATTCTTTACCACTGAGCCGCCAGGGAAGCCCCAGGAATTCTTCACTTTTATGGAGTGAAGTTTATCAGTGTGTTCCTGTGTGTGTCCAAGGGAAGACCTTCCTTGCTTCCAGGCTGTCAGTGTATTTTTCTGTTAGCTCCTTAGATATATAGTTCTTCTTTTCTCATTGAGGTCTGTAGTCAACCTGGAATTGGTTTTTCACGTGGTGTGAGGTAGGGGTCTGATTTCATTTTCCTCCCAGATATCTCATTTCTTGATTTACTGGTCTCCTTTGACATGACAAGGGCTGGCTCCTAGTTCAGTGGGTGAGCTTCCTGTTTTGATCCATGGGTTCATCTTCTGATCTCCTGCCATGAGCATCCTGAGTTTCTGTGGTTGTGTAATAAACTACCTGATGAGCAATCCCACCCCCCACCCCCACTCCACCTTGTTCTTATTTAGGACCATTCTAGGCCCTTGGCTCTTCCATATAAATTTTAGAGTCAGCTCGTCAGGTTCCACAAAAAGGAAAGAATTTCCAGGATTTTGGTTGTGATTGCACAGAATCTGTGGATCAGTTTGAGTGTTGAATTTTAATAAGTATTCCTGTTCTGCTTACTACAGATGTATAGAAACCCACTTCACATTTGAATATGGATTTTGTATCCAGTGCTCCAAGCTCCGCCATCCATCACTGCATTTATACACTCTGGGTTTTTTATGTAACACCTTGAGTAGCTAGAGTTGTTCCTCCCTTCCCGAGCCACATCATTGTCGTTTCTTTTTCTGGCCTTATTGCAATGGCTGAACGCACTAGTGCGGTTTTGAATGGAAGCGGTGGCAGCAGGCAGCCGTGTGTTGCCCTTGATCTCAAAGGGAAAGTTCTAGCTTCACCATTAAGCCTCTTGTCTGCTACAAGCTGTGTGCACTTTAGAAGCTTCTTATCTGTGTTGCCAGATGACTTTCCAAAAACAATGTGCCAGTTTCACCGTGACCTTAGCAGTGCTTACCTTTAGTTGATTTTTTTTTGGTGGTGTTTAGATAGATCACTGTTTATTTGATGAGCCTATATGGTGTCTCTGTGTAATTTAAGAATTTGCATTTCCCTGATTATGCAGGGAGCTGAACACCCTCTCATACATTTGTGTGTTCTTTGTGTCTGTTTGTTTGTACGTCGTTAGTGGTTCCCTAATCAATTTGAATTCTTTCCATAATGAAGTCATCGTTTCTGTCACACTTGCTGTGAATAGTTCTCCCTGTGTGTTGGGCAGCTCACATTGTTTTATGTTCTTTTACCTTATATTTATATGGTCAGATCTGTGTCTCTGTCCTTGTACAATTTATTCTATCCCTCCAGAGCTTGGAAAGCCTGTCTCTCTCCTGAGGACTGTTAAGTATTGAATTCTGTTTTCATCCAGTTTTTTTTTTATGGTGTAATATTTCATATTTAACTGTTTACTCCATCTGGAATTTGTGGGGCTGTGGGGTGTGAAGTGAGGGGTTAATTGCTGCTCGCAGTTACAGGGGAAGGGGCCTCATTTGCACTTCCAAGCTTGGGCCGCCCCCCCTTCCCTTCGGCAGGGCTGAGTGGGAAGAGATTAAAAGGTGGTGTGTCTGCAGCCAGCCTGGGAGCTGTAATTACCGGCCCTCACTGCCACTGCCCGACTTTAAGTCAGAAGCAAAGAGCTGTTGGGCCAGCTGAGTAGCGTCCTGGATGATCCCAGGCCTGTCTCTCCCGCATCTGGGGCTGAGTTTCCCCGACCGCAGAGGGGTGGCACTGATGACCCCTGTCCTGTGGGTGCCGTCACGGGAGCGAGTCCTGCAGAAAGTGGGGAGCGGGGGGTCAGGCCGGCCGGGCACGGGTCCTGACTCCCGTGTGTGGAGTGACTCCTCTGAGCCTTGGTTTCTGTGTCTGGTGGCCAGGGTCACAAGACCAAGGTGCCCACCAGGCGGGGCCTGCGTGGTTGCATCTCTGCTGTTGTGGTCACTGTTCAGGGACCCCAGCTCTGATGGGCCGGGGACATCCCCTCCCCTTCCTCAGCACCCCAGACTGAGCTGGGTGGCCAGCACACAGAGCCCGTCTGCTTCCCAACCCAGGGAGTGGGCCTGGGGAACGCCGCCCAGCAGGGTTCCGCTGCCCCTCGGCCTGTCCTCCCTGCTGGGCCCCCTCCCGCCCTGCTGCCTCCTGACTTGCCCTCCACTGGAAACCAGCCACTCAGCCCCGTGGACCCAACAGAGCAGGGAGAAGCCACCCGGCTCCCTTCATGGGTCCCCAGCCTGGGATGAGCCCAGGGACCCATCTGGAGCCTTGGGTAGGGAGTCTGCCTTCTGTCTAGCTCCGCGGGCAGCGGAAGCAGGTGGGGTGCCGAGGAGTGGAGCCTCCCTGGAGCCTCCCGGAGGCAGGAGGGACCTGAGACCGCGTGGGGCAGCCCTGCCCCCTGGACGCCCCAGGAGGGCACCGCCCACAGCAGTTGCCAGGGAGGGGCCTGGGCAGCTCAGTTCACCCTTCCTTACCCCTCCCCGCCAGTCCCATCCCCCAGCCCACGAATCCCCTCTGAGTCGGGGGTCCCCGCCCCCTCCGTGCTGCCCGCTCTGTGGGGTTGGCACCAGGATGGTGCCCTTCCCCAACCTCTGGCGCAGAGTAGGTGCCTGGAAGGTGTGCAGACCGCAGGGACCTGGGGTGGCAGTGCCACAGAGCTGAGCCTGCTGCCTGCCAGGCCTGGCGAGGCGGAGAGGGTGGCCGGCCTGCTGGCTGCGGGGCAGTGGGGTCAGGTCGGGGCGGAGGCCATTGTGAGGGGGGTGCACGCCGGGGGCGGAGGAGAGGCGTGGAGCGTCTGAGTGAGAGCCGAGCCTGAGCTCGGTGGGCAGGGGGCACCTCCTGGGCCTCACTTCACAGGAGGGGTTGGGGTCTGGCTCCAGACCTGTGAGGCAGGCCGCTTCCTGCTGCCCGGAGTCCCCGAGCCCCCGCCCCGTGGGGTGCGGGCTGGAGGGGAGGGCCTGCGGGGGCAGCGCAGCTGCAGAGGCGGCTGCTGGCTTCAGCAGGAGCCCCTGCTCCCCCCCCCAACAATCACGGCAGAAGATATGCAAATACATAATTACCGGCATTTGTTTTGCTGATATCAGTGCTTGAAATGCAAATGTCAAGTTTGGGCCTTTCCTCGGTCCCACCGTCACCCGGACTGACGTCCTCGGGGGACGCGTGGCTCCCTCCCTGGAGGAGGGTTGGGGGCCCTGCCCCCTCTGTCCACCTCTGCTGCCAGAGGGGCATCTGGATGCGGTGGGCTGCCGGGCCCCCACCCGACCTGTGCACAGCGCTCCTCAGAAGGGCGGCCTCGGGCACCCACACCGTGTGGCCTGGGGCCTGTCGGTTGGCCCCCAGCCCCAGGTCACCTGTCTGAGGGGTGGACCACAGCCGCGAGGCCCCGGGGCAGCTGAGGGAGGTTTGGGGCCCGCTCTCCCACCTGAGAAGTCCGGCACAGGTCAGTCTCGGTAAATCGGAGACTCAGAGTCCCCGGGAGGCCCTCGCGGCCCGTGGTGAACCCCCAGCATCTGCCCGGGGAGGGGCGGGGGATGGTCACCTTAACCCCTCCATCCCAGGGGGTCTCTGGGGCTTGGGGGCCCTGAGGCCTGTGGGCTCAGACTAGCCGGGGTGGTGGCCAGCGAGGGGTGGTCACCATCCTCCCCGTAGTCTGGAGGGGGAGCTGAAGCTTGTCGAGGCCCCCGGGTCGGCGTATGTCCTTTGGACACCTGCTTCCCCCCTCCCCACCCCACCCCTGGGTCTCCCGCCTGGGCCGCGCCCCCCCCCCCCCAGCCCGCACCCGCAGTCACTGGCCTCAGCCGAGCTCCTCCTGTGAGCCCAGCATCTCTGGGCTGTTGAGCAGCACAGGTGCCGTCTTAAAACTGCAATGGGCACAGCCCCAGAGAGGCCTCCCACCAGGCCCCAGGCGGTGCTCCGGGCTGCTCGGGAAAGACCGCGTGTGGTCAGAGGCGGGCGGGGGCTGGGCCCCTGGCTCCCCTGCGGTCTGCGTGGTGGGACGCTGGCTGGGGCTGAGTTGCAGTGAAGCGTGAGTGTGTGGGCACACGCAGGCCTTGGAGGGTGTGCCTGCGCGTGCACCCGTGTGATCTGTGGGTCTGTGCGCGATGCCAGTGGAGCAGTGTGAACGCAGGACCAGGTGGCCGCCAGCTTCTCACACGCCTGTGAGCCGGGGCCCGCTCCACCCTGGCCAGCTGTGCTGGACATCCGAGGGCTGCTGGAAGCCCTGCCTGGCGCTGCCCAGACAGCAGGGTAGGGGTCCCCGGCCTTCCAAGTCTGTAGTCTGGGTATACAGCAGGCACTCAGCATGAGTGCCTTCCTGCTTCTCTGGGGCCTGGTGGGCGAGGCAGCGCCTCTGCCTGCTCTGGGCAGCTGGAAGGCTGACCTGGGGTGGTCAAGGTCCCCAGGACCTGGGAGAGGAGAGCAGAGAGAGGAGAGCAGAGGCCGCCCTGGGCGGGCAGAGGCTGTGGGTGGGAGCGGCTCTGGCCTCCCGCCCCTGGTCCCCCGGCTTCTGAGCCCCCGCGTTCTATTTTTATTCCAATTACCTTTTCCTGGGCAGGTTCGGCCTCATTAGCATATTCAAATGCATCCATTATTATTTCAATTAGCTGTTAAGTAATTAAGTCTAATTGATGAGCATTCCCCCCACTTCCCCACATATTTTTTGGTTATTTACATCCGCTTCTAACCAACAATTTTAGGTAATTACATGCCACTCACTCATCTATTTGCACACACTCCAGCGCGACAGGCGCCCTCCCCCAGCCCCGGAGGCGGGGGGCTTCCAGTGGGGGTGGGGGCTTCGGGCTGACAGCCTGGGGACCCCCTCGGCTCTTGCCTAGGCCCTCCTGAGGGTCACTGCCAGGCTTCCAGTGGCCAAAGGTGTCCCAGGGCCCCACTTACTCCCAGAAAGCACCTGGGAGTCCCAAAGACAGCACTTCCCTGGGCAGCCCCTTAGCCCCCCAACCAGGTGGTGACACCCTTGAGTTGGTGGGATACACAGGCCTTCAGTCAGAAAGGCTGAGAGCAAGGGGCCCGGCTTCTCACAGCATCTCCACTGTGTGTCCCCCTCTCTGCAGGAGGCGCCCCCTGCCTCAGTTTCCCTGCCTGCAATAGGGGATCCAGTGACTGCGGAGTGAGGGCTCACGAGGTCCGGGAGGCCGTTCAGGGTCCAGAGAGGTGGTGGATGACCGGTCACAGCTGGTGGGCAGGTGGGGGGCTCAGGCTGTAAACTGACTTCCTAAGTGTCAGCCAGAGCCTGGCGTGGGCCTAAGGCTTCTGTTTGGGGGCCCCTGCCCAGCGTCTGGGCCACCGCATGGTGAGCGGGCTGGAGCCCCAGCAGCGACCACAGGCCCCGGCGGTCTGAACTCGGGAGTTCTGTCGTCTGTTTCTGGGTCGGCGCTGCCCTCTGCCTTCCGCCCTCCTCGAGTACCGGAAGCCCCAGCCTTTCTCTTTGTGGTCCACGTGCAGGCATGCCCAGGGTGGAGGCTTCCGTGTGCCTGGGGGCAGGGTCTTCCAAATGTCCCCACATCCTTCTTACCTCCACCCGCTCTGTCTCCACACAGCCGGAGCTGCCGGAGACCCTGTGTCCTGCCTGGACCCTCGTCTCCCTGTGTGTCCTGCAGTGAGGAGCTGATGCCCACCACCCCCACGGGGAGGAATCCACCCTCCTGGGCTCCACAGATGGGCCAGCTCACCGGCGGGCCCTGAGCTCAAGGTAAGGGCCACCTCGCCTCATGGGCCATCTGGATGAGGCAGGCAGGGCAAGTCCTGCGACCTGGAGGCAGGGGTGCTGGGTCGTGGGCGGGCTTGCAGTCCTCCATGAGACCCGCTGTCCAACAGAAACGGACGGCCTTCGGGGTCCGACTCTCGTGCAGCGGCGATGCCTGCCCCAGGGAGGAGATGGCCAAGGCTTCAGGGCCCCCTTGGGCCCGACAGGAGGAGCTCGGGGCTTTAGGAGACCCGGGGGTGGGGCCCGTGTCCTCCCTGATGGGACACCAGTGCTCTGTGGGTTAAAGGAGCTTTCATCTTCTCCCGCTTTGTGGGAGCAGGTGCAGCGTCGGGTTGGAGCGTGCACGCTGCGAGGCCGGTGCGTGTTGACATGCCTCGTGTCTGCTTGCAGACAGGCTCTTTATCCTGAAGACGGACGCTGGACCGAGCGCCCCAGTGAGTGAGGGGGTCGGAGCTGCCCTGCCGTGGCTGGGGGTTCAGTGACCAGCAGTGCCGTGTCTGCTGGGCGCCTCGTTCCAGCTGAAACGTAGCCGGACAGGCTGTCTTCCGTTGCCTCAAGAGTCGCGGACGCGCCCTCTTGGGGTGCTGTCTCGGTTTCTTGGGCCACGGGCACTTCCCGGGCCTCTGACTCGGCGGCTCTGACTGGGCTCCTGGGCCTGTGCCGTGGGGCCTCTGGTTCAGGCGTCTCCCTGGACCGGCAGGGGTGCTGTCCGTGAGCTGCGGTGCACTGACTGCAGACCGCGGGCTTCAGGTTTGGGGTGTCCGGCAGACCGCTGTCTGCTGTATAGAGAATTCTGTACGCTGAGTTTATTTAAAGTGACCGTGGCCTTACGCTCTGCCGACTGTCACTGGAGATGACAGGAGTCGTTGCGGAGTTTGCGAGGCTTCCTCCTCCATCACGCACTCCCCTGGCTTCTCTGTGGCTTTAGACGGAGGCCTCTGGGGGTGGCTCTGGAGGGGCGCGGAGGGTGGGGACCGCCAGGAACCGAGGCAGCGGGCGTCTGGGCAGGCCTGGCCTGGGTGGGCATTAGTCCGCAGGCGCAGGGGCTGGGCCCGGATCGTGGGTTCAGCCTCCTGGCCACTGCTCCGCCCCTCATTCCTGAGATGGCCATCAGGGGCCTGCTATTGGCCAGAGCCTGGTCTCCGTGTTGGGTGGAGACCCCGCCCCTAGTCCGGGGGGGAGGGCGGGTGTGAGGACGCGCAGGTCGTGCTGGGCCAAGGCCTCGCCGCTTGAGCCGATCTCGTTAAGGAGCTTGGGGTGGGTGGCCTGGGCTCTGCCCATCATGGCCGCCAGCTCCGTGTGACCGTGGTCAGCACCTGCCCCTCAGTGGGCTTCAGGGTCCCATCTGAAACGTGGTGGGTCCCCAAGAACCTTCCGCATGGACTTGTTGAGAAGTCGAGAAGACAGGACCGTCTGGGGAGGGGTCAGCTCTGACCACATAGTAGCCCAAGACCCCTGTGGGCGTCCAGACCGAGACTCACACGGCAGTGGCGCTGTCCACACAGGCTGTGGGGCGTGGACGCTGAGGGCCCGGCTGGGTGGACTCGGGTGCTGACCGCAGGCCACTGGCACGGCCACGGGGGCGCCCGTCAGCCGGGGTTTGGCTGAGGCTCCGGCGTCGGCTCAGTCCTTTCTCGGCCCGAGCCTCTGCTGTCAGCGGTGCCGTCTCCGCAGGGTCCTTGAGTCTCTGGAGCGATCTTGGTGTCGGGCAAAACCCACTCTGCTGAGTTGTGGAGGTAAAACGCTGGGAAGGTCGCTCACCACCTCTGATGTCCCGTTTTAAACAAACTCATTGAAGTATATTTGATTTACAATGTATTAGTTTCTGCTCTACAGGAAAATGATTCAGTTATGCGTGTGTGTGTGTGTGTGTGTGCACGCGCCTGCTTTCCCGTCGGGGTTCATCACAGGATATTGACTACAGCTCCGTGTGCTCCACGGTAGGACATTGGTGCCCATCCATCCTGTATGCACTGGCTCGCATCTGCTAACCCCAGACTCCAGCCCTTCCCCACCCCACACCTCCTTGGCTGCACAAGTCTGTGCTCTGATATGAATCTCTGTTTCGTAGACGAATTCATTTGCGTCACATTTTAGATCCCACATATGTGGGATCATACGGCAATTGTCCTCTTTCTGACTGACTTGTGACCTCCTGGTTTTTAAACCTGTGAAGTGGCGATAATATCCTTATTCTCCTGCATAAGGAGAGCCTCAGTGGGGACATGTCAGCTGCCCCACGTCCAGCAGGCACTCAGGAAACAGAGGTGGGCACCCCCTCCCTGCCCCCCGGGCCACCCCAAGCATGAAACAGCAGCGTTTCTGGTGCATCACGTTCCTTGAACGCTAGCTCTTCCCTTCCTTCCCCTGTGAGCCCTTCCCGGCTCACGGCAGGCTGTGCAGGTCCGGGCCCGCCCGAGCCCTCACACTCGTCCCAGGCTGTGTGCTCCACTGAGCCTTGCGGGAGGCAGACCTGAATGAGTGTCTGGGATGAATGGACGGGTGTTTCCCAGCCCCGCCCCACCTGAGAAGGCAGGTGGCAAAGCAGATGGCGGGGCCCCTGCGGGCCTTTCAGAGGAGCCGGAGCCCTGCGCTCTTCTTCTCTGGGAACCTGGGGGTTGGGCGGTTGTTCCCATATCCCTTCCAGAGAGAACACTTTGTCATTTAGTGACTTGAACTTTCTCAGTCTATTCTTGCCTCCTTCCTCCTCCGTTTCCTGGTCCAGAGGCCTCGTCCCTAGAAGTTGCTTTTATTGAAGCCGTGACTAAGAGTCCAGGAGGGACCTTCTGAGCGTTCTGATGACCCCAGATGACCTGTGGGGCAGGGCCTGCTCTGGGTCGGCCCCATGTTCAGCACCAAGGACAGAGCCCCCATGGGCCTCTCTGGACTGCAGGGGGCCGTCTGGGAGCCGCGGAGCTGGAGCCCAGTGCCCCCTATGAGACCCCTCCCTCTCTAGGCCTTGGTTTTCTTGAGATATGGGGGTGATGCTCTCCCCAGCAGAGCCAGAGTGACATAGGGGTGACTTGCCATCCCGCAACTGTCAGGACACCCCCACCCTGCACGTCTCTGCCCCTCCCCCAGCCCCCCAGCCAGTACCCCCCCATGCCCCCTCCCCGCACCTCTCCAAGGAGCAGTTATTTATCTGCTGGAAGGTGACAGGCGGCAGTGACTGGAGTTGGAGCTGCTGTCCAGAGATCAGCTGGCGGCTGCAGAGCAAACAGCCCGAGCTAATTAGCAAAAGGTCACGCCCGCTCCTGGAGGCCCCGCTTTTGAAGTCAGGGCCTCACACAGACAGGCTGGAAGGAACTGAGGCTTTGAGTTAGTGGCTTGGTTACCAGAATGGCTTCAAAACCCTGCCCACAGCTCATCACTTGACCACCCAGCCCACAGCTCTGAGCTTCACCTTTTAGAAATTCCCGGCGCCAGGGGTCCAGCCACCCACTCCCGGCCCAGGCTGGACAGACCACAGAGACAGTCCTCAGTGTGTGTCCAGGGCTGGCCTCGACCCCCGCACCCCGGGGCATCCAGCCCAGAGCCCAGGGTTGGAGCGTCCATAGACCTTCTGTGGCAGCCACCCACGTCCCATCCCCCGCCCCTGCCTTCCTGCTGCCCGCATTCTTACTGGTTTTCCTC
Organism: Moschus berezovskii; assembly: GCF_049115385.1. Classification (NCBI taxonomy): domain Eukaryota; kingdom Metazoa; phylum Chordata; class Mammalia; order Artiodactyla; family Moschidae; genus Moschus; species Moschus berezovskii. The sequence goes on from NC_142486.1 coordinate 1,070,233, forward strand.
TTAAGCAAATTTACTTTTTAAAAACTTAAATACATTTATTTAAAAGGGAAGTTTTATGGCACTACTACAAATGGAAAACAAGCCTTCTTTTTCCATAAATAGAATTGATAATCATAAAAATAAATTCACTGGAAACAAAACAATGTTATTAAATTCTAGTTGGATGCTGGGGCTCAGGGGAGGCTCAGAGCCCAAGGCCTTCTATCGCTTTATTAAAAAGGGAAAACAGCAAGTGTGCAGAGGTGTTCAAGATGTGCTAGCCCTGACCTGAGACTTTCTCTTGATGTAATCAGAAGCACTGAAAAGAATTAAATTGAGAGTAACTTTCTAATGAAATTATTCAGCAGTATTTTATGCTGTGTCAGCTAGGGGTTGAATTTGGCTGCACAAGACAGAAACCTGACACTTGTGTGGCTGAACCCCATGGAGGGAGTCATTTTTCTCTTGTAAAGAGTGCAGTGGTGAGGGTGGTGCATAGTCTAAGGAGTCTGTCAGCAGTTCAGGTTTCTTGTAGCTCCCCCTTTAGCCAGGCTCAGCATTTGTCCTCATGGCCTCCCAGAGGCTGCTGCACCTCCAGTCATCATATCTGCATCTCAGGTGGGAAAAGCAGGAGAGGGGAAGGGAAAGGAGTGTGCTGGCCGAGTGTGTTCCTCGTTAGCAGGGTAACAACTTGAGCCCGTTCCCTCTGCCCGCTGTGGTCCACGATTGCCTCCTGACGGGTTCTCACTGAACAGTTCATCTCTGCCGCATGCTTTCTCGGTGCCTACTGGTTTCCAGGCAGTAGCCCCTGCCTTTGTGGTGTTCGCAAGGCCATGTGCGGCACTTGTGAGCTGAGTCATGGAGGGCCTCCTTCCCCACTCCACCCACGCCTGGTCGTGCTGCTCACAGTGGGCTCAGCTCAAGGACGGTCCCCGCCTCCAGTACCACTTCCCCTCCCCCAAGCCGCCCTTGCCACCTGCATGGGTGTCCAGGTTCAAGGGCCCAGTCGGCCTGTACAGCGCTGCCCCGGGTCGGGGAGCAGCTCTGCCCGTCCTCAGGGCCTTCTCGGGCCCTGGGTCCCCGTCCCCCCCTCCTGCCTCTGGCAGAGCCCACTTTGGCTTTTGTGTCCCTCTAGCCGGGGGCCAGGTCAGGCCACCAGGGGCCACGTCTCTGCTCCCTTACCTCAGCCTTTCCTTTCCTCCTGGAAAGCACCCTTCGCGGTTTCTGAGTGGAACCAGCAGGAGGAGGGTCGGGCTCGGGCGGAACTGGCCCTGGGGACCCCCGCTCCTTCAGGCCAGGGCTGTGGGTGTCCTGCCTGCTGCTCCTGTGTCCGCCCCGCCACAGGCTTGGCCCTACGGCCTGAGCTCCTTCTCGCCCCCTCCCTCTGCTTCTGCCCCCTCTCCCCAGGCCCCAGATTTGAATACAGGTCCCGTGCTGGGCAGCTGTGTGATCACGGGCAAGTCTCTTGACCTCTGTTGTTCATCCATACGATGGGCTGATGGCAGCTGCTGGGGGGCTCTTTGAAGTGAATGAGAGGCCCCGAGGGGCACCCCACCTGTGCCTCCCATTCCCCGCCCCGGGGATGTCCACATTCTGTACACATGGGCACACACCGCTCTGTGCGGATTACCCGCCCTACAGCGACTCAGCGCCTCCCTCCCCAGCTCCGCCTGCTGAGCTGGGACTCCAGCAGCCACCGTGGGCCCAGGGCTAGGCTGCAGGAGGGAAGGGTCGAGGGAGGGGAGGCGGCTGCCCAGGCTGGGGTGACAGCGGCTGTGGGGGTAAAGGGAGAGGCGGGGAGACAGGAAGGACTGGGGTTTGGAGCCGGGGGTGGGGGGCTTGGGCAGGGGAGCCAGTGGGGAAACCAGCAGAGTTTCTCGTTGTGGGGATTTGATAGGGAGGGACGTGGCCCAGAGCTCAGGAGATGCGTCTCTACCAGACGGCTGTGCGGGCGAGAGGACAGGAGGGACGGGGGATGCGTTTGCTGAGCGCCGACTGTGTGCAGGTCCTCCCCGCACCTGAGCTCAGCTCCCTCGGCCCCCGACCACCCCTGGGAAAGGCATGTGCCGAGTGGCTGAGGGTCCTGCCCCTGGTGGACCACGGTGGGAGGCTGGAGATGGGGGACGCGGAAGATGGCAGGGACAAGCTTGCAGAGGGCGTGTGGGGGCGTCTGGCCCTGCCTCTCCTTTGTCCCTCCCCCGCCCAGGCCCAGAGCATCTCATCCATCCCTGTCCTCCAGAGCGTCTCCAGAGCTGGTTGAGCATCGTCACTAGTAATCTGTCCCTGAGTGAGACGGCCCTCATCTGCTGCTGACGTTCTCGGAAACGCGGCAGTTCCAATGAGATAGAAGTTTATTTATTGTTCACAGAACAACCCAGAGGTCCGTGGTCCAGGGCTGGCAGGACAGCTCTATAACCTGTGGCTTCTGTGTCTGGAACCAAAGTGGCTGCTCCAGTTCCCACCATCACCTCTGCATCCCAACTGGGCAAGGTGCACGCATGCCCATTCCTGTTAAGGGAGTGATTCAGCAGTGGTGCACTTCAACTCCACTCACAGCCCATTCGCCAGACCTTAGGCCGTGCCTAGCTGCAAGGGAGACTGGCAACCAGTCTTTACGTGGATCCAGCAGCAAAGGAATAGACGGGAACTGGTGACCACAGAGAGCGTGGTCACACACCCTTCCTGGTCGGTCTGTGGCCTGTGGGGGGAAGTGGGTGCAGGGGCACCCTCAGCCGACCTGGCTGGTGAGCAGGGGCGGGGCTGGCGTGTGATGGACTCACTCCAGGGCCAGGGCAGGAGGAGGTCTTGCACATTTTAAATAGGTGGCGGAGGCTGGCACTCCTTCCACCTGGTGAGAGGGTGACTGTATAAGCAGCATCTAATCGAGAGACACTTCTGAGAGTAAAAACACGATTTTAATAATTACATGGAAACGGGGGAGACCCGGGTGTGGTCACCTGTTTCCTGTGTAGGGACAGTGAGGCCCGGGCCCTGGGTTGGTGACACCGGGTCTCAGCCGCGTCCTCACTTCTGCCCCCACCCCGGCACATCAGCTTCTCTCAGCCTGGGTTTCAGGGCTGCCCAGGGTGGGGTGTCCCCGAGGCAGGGAGCTTGCAGTTCCGAGTTTAGGCCTCCCGGAGCTGTCCAGGGTCCTGACCAGCTGCACAGGCAGGGCACGGGGTGCGGCTCCGACGGCACTGGGTGGCCGTCACTTGCTGCCCCTGGCCCCCCGTCGTCCAGTAAGCCACCAGGTGACGTTGGTCTGACGTCTGCTGTCCCCGTTTCCCTCGCTCGAGTCTTCAGTGTTACGAGTATGTTTAGCTCCATAAACTTTTATGACCAGACACACTCGTGTCCCCAGGACCCAGACCAAGGGCATCACTGCCCCCTGAGGCTCACCTCCGTCCCTTCCCGGTCACACCCCGAGGGCAACCACTCGCCTGCAGCATTTGTGATTTCGTGGGCCCGAGTTTGTGACCCCGCCACGCTGTTGGCTCCTCGGGGCCCGCCCGCCCTGTTGCTGTCGCCTGGCACGGGGCGGTGTCGTCGGGGCCTTTACGGGCAGTGCTGCCGTGAGCGTCCGCGTCCCCCTGTGCCCGCGGGCGCGCGCTTCTTTCAGGGCTCATCGCGTCTCGTCTCCGTGTCCAGAGCCCCGCCCGCCCCCTTTCTGAGACTGCTGCAGTTTCCTCTCTGTTCCCTGCACCCACCGTTCCCAGCAGGTTCGTTCTCCGTCCACAGCCAGCACGGTCCTGCCTCGTCCCTTCTGACCCTTCCTTGGCTCCCCGGCACCCCTGGTCTGATCACAGCTCCCAGCAGTTCTGCCCCGATGGGACCTCTCACCATCTGCCACCCACTTCCCGGTTCCAGCCTCCCTGCCCCTCTCTCCCTTCCACCCACCCGGGGCTCTGCAGGGGCAGACTGTCTCCTCAGCCTCTGAGGCCACTGGCCGAGGCCTGGACCCTGGACTGCGCCTCCGTGGTGGGCTCCCCGCAGCGCTCACAGTCCCGCCTCCCTCTGGCCGGTTGGAGTTCTGTCTTCCCTGCCTTGGTCTGCATCCCAGTTGGCCCAGCATCTGGCCCGTGGCGGGGCGGGGGGCTCGCTCGCCATTTGTCTGTGAGGTGGGCGGGCAGGGTGGGAGCCACGGTCCCCATCAAAGGGCAGGGACTGAGTCACCGGGGCCCCTGGGCGGGGAGTGCAGTTGGCCGGGCAGCCGCGCACACCGAGCAGAGCTCGGAGCCCTGCCGTCACCCTGAAAACCAAAGACACCGGAGGGCCCAGAGGACTTTTCTTAAATGGGGGTGGGGGGGTGAGCATGGAGATGGGGTGGGGCAGACCCCGGGGTCAGGCGGTGCCTGCACCCTCGCCACCCCCACCACCCTGGCCTGGAGCGGTCCCATGAGACGCCACTTGTCTCCTCCCCGGTTCCCCTCCTCACAAGGAAGCCCTCACTGGGATGTGGCCTGGGACCACCACCCACCCTCTCTGCTGGGAGCAGGAGGTGGGGACCAGCCAGGGTCCCAAGTCTCCAGCCTGGGCCCACTTTAATTCCTCTAGCTCCCCTTGAGGCCTGCCCAGCCTTGGGAGAGGGGCAGCTGGCCCGACCCCCGACCAGCCAGGTGCAGAGGGTCCCAGAGGTCATGGGCAGGGGCGGGCTGGGCAGCCACGTTCACGGACCCCGCTGGGCCCTGTGGGGCAGCTGGGGACCAGACCGCCCTCTGCCTGGCCTCGTGAGCCAGCAGCGTGCCTGGCGTGGATCCGGAGACCCCTGCAGCCCCTCCTGCTCTGGCATCGCGGGCCCTGAGACCGCCTCGCCCTTCCTGAGCTGGCCCCCCCACCATCTCAGTACTTGGGCCTCCCTCTCACAGAGCCGACTGTCAGGGTTTCTGTGTGTTTTGTGAACTGGGGCATCCTTTCTTATTCCTGGAAGGACGGAGGACTGGATGCTGGCTCTCGGACCCTGCGCCCAGACGGTCCAGTGGGCAGCCCCCGCCGTCCGCCGGGTCCCGCGCCCAGCCCGGCCGCTGCTCTTGCGGTGCCTCCGTTTCCTGTTCTCAGAATGAGCCCGTCACTGCGCTGCTGCGTTAGGAGCATTTACACGGACACGTGTCAGCGCTTGTGAGGCCAGACGCTGGGAGCAGTGAGGTGCGTGACTGTAGCTGGTCCCCCAGCCCTGGGGAGCAGCAGCTTGTCTGCAGAGCCTGAGCTCTCAGCCCTTCTGCTCACCCCATTTGGCCAGGAGGTGCAGGCAGAAGGGAGCCAACTCCACGACTGACCCCTCTCTTGACTTCAGCCTGGACTCCCGCCCCTGGGGCGGCGACACGGACTGACGTCCTGGGTGGGGGCCCAGAGGAGCCCCCGGGAGAGGGTCAGGATGGCCAGGCCCTTTTCCCTGTTCTGCCGTGACCTTGCTGTGTGACCCGGGAAAATTCCTTGCTCTCTCTGAGCCTCACAGAGCGGAGACCAGAGCTAGGAGGCTCTCTTGGAATGAATCCTCAGGCTGACTGGGAGGGCACCTTGCTTTATGGTTCACTGTGTGCCCTGCCTCCCTGCAGGCTGCCTGGCTTGTAGTAGGGGCTTCGCTCTGTCAACCGGGGCAGGGAGAGGCTGGGGTGTCAGTGCCATCGGCTGTGAGGTGAGGACGCAGCCTCTCCTGGGAGCTGCCGCCGGGAGCGTTACACACCTGCCCGGCGGTCGAGTGCAACCCGCACAGGGTCACGCAGCGCCTGGTGAGGCCGGGCCTGGCCGGAGCGACCCTGGGTGGATGCGGGCCTCCGAGGGGCGCCTGCCCCTGCGCCCTCGGGCGGCAGTGTGGTTCCATCCACCGGTGGTCGTGAAGCCAGGGGGCCCTCAGAACAAATACAGACCCCGGGCCCTCACGTGACTTCCTGAGTCGGGACCAGAGTCTGGCCCCGGGCCGGGGGCGGCGGTCTGCGTGGTTGAAGCTCACGAGGGCTCCGCTGGGTTTCCCGGGCTGGAGACGGTTGCTCCAGCCCGCCCCCTGCAGCCTGAGTGCCCACGCCGACCCCGCCGGTCCATCACTCCTCGGGTGACGGGGAGCTCAGTCTCGCACAGCGGTCCATTCCTTTTCAAAACACTTTAAAATCTGTTGTGAAATATTTAAGCTGTCTCAAATATTTAAGAAATCTCTAATAAATATTTCACTAATTATAAAATATTTAACGCCACCCGAGATACGAAGCATGATAGCGGGAATACCTGAAAGGGCTCCTCTCCAGCGTGAAAGTAGCCCAGTCCCCTCCCGTGTCCGGGGACACCCTGGGGGGACACAGGGCGTCCGGTGCCCCGCCGCCCCCACCCCCGAGGCCGCAGCCCTCGTGGACCCCGCCCCCGTCCGTCTCTCTCCTGAGACGCTAGTGGTGTGCAACGCGCAGAACGTGAAGCCAGGGTCTCGGTGTGCGGGTCAGGGGCCCCGAGCGTGTTGGTGCCGCGTGCCGTCGCCCTGCACCCCCGCCTTCACCCCGCGGACCCACCCTGCCCGCCCCCATCTGAAGCTGAGTCCTTCTCCACGTTCTCTGCTGACGATCCTCCTGCAGGCTTTTGCTTGCGCTCAGTCCGTATGAGCCCCTCGTGACACACTGTTTGGGGAGTATTGGAGCCTCCAGTCTGCGTCCCCCGTTGTGGCGGCTGCCCCCCACCTCTGGGGCCTGTGTGCGTGGCGTCCTGCGTGTGTGCGGCTCGTGTGTGCATGGCGTCCTGCGTGTGTGCAGCTCGGCGTGGGGCACACAGCACTGACTGATGGAATTGGGGTCCGAGGTCAGCTTAGGGCTGTGCGAGCCTGTTCTCTGCGTTGTTCGCAGACTGACCCAGGGGCCGAAGCCACGTCCTGCACCTGTGAGGTGCTGGGTAAGCAAGCAACTGCGGAAGAGGCCCGTCCCCGCAGCGGAGCGGGGCGTCTCCAGGGCTGCCAGCCAGGGTGTCCCCTCCACCTCAGTGGCCGAGGCGTGCAGCCTTGGTCTCCCTCCCTGCAGTAGCGGACATGATGGGGACGAGGCCTTTTATTCTGGTGGGGGGATCTCCTCAGACTCAAGGCCAGGTAACTGGACTGTCTTCTCTGCCTCTTCGGGACCTTCCAGCAGTGACCAAAGGCCTCTCGGGGCAGCTGTGGGCTGCCCGTGCTCCACAGCCCAGCGGGGGTTTCCGTTCACTGCTCGCTGACCCCAGCCTCCTCCCGGGCTGCTCCTGGCTGGAGGCTCCGGCCGTGTCTGCACGCCCTGACTTGAGAGGGCCGTGGGTGGACCTTCTCTGCACCCTGTCCGTGGGGGTCTGCACTCGGTCCTCCCCACGTTTGGCCGTCGGCAGGAAGCAGCACCCCTCTGCCCGGTCCTTCCCTGGACCACGAGCTGGAGGGGTGGGGCCAGACCCAGAGCACGGGTGGGAACGGGAGACCCCTGCGCCTGCCCGAGCATCTCAGGGACCAGCAGTGTCTCCCAGACCAGTCCCGTCTTGCCCTTCAGCTGTAGGGATATTTGCTGTGTTAGGGGGCTGATGTTTTCATAGACGGGCAAGGATTGACAGAGTCGGCAGGGGGCAGAGGGGCAGCTCTGTCTGCCCCGGACCCTCACACCAGACGCCACCCCCGTCGACCCCGAGCCTCTCCACACGTGGTGCTGGGAGCCGCTGTCCTCAGCTGATGGCTGTTCCCCGGCCCGGACGCGTCCCTGCCGGGCTGGCTGAGGGCTGTGCCTGGGACGGGCGCGGCTTCCTTCCGCCGGTGCTGTCGCCAGAGCGGAGTCGGGGCCCTGCTTCAGGGGGTCAGAGAGAGACCCCCTGGGGCCGGGGGCAGTCTGGGAATGCTGTCTGCTGTGGCGGCTCACCCCCATGAAGCGCGCTTGCCCCAGTCACGGGCGGGCTTGAGGGCTGGTGCCGCCTGCCTGCTGCTGTCCCCTGTGCTGTCTGTCCGCACGGATGGCGCCGAGGCCGGTGAGGCTGTGACCCTGACCTCACCGAGGGGCTGGGCCTTCCTTCCAGGCCCCTGGCAGCCCTCCCTGCCCCGCCCTGGGCCCCCAGAGGCCGGGGCAGCACTCCCCTGAGCGAGGCACCCATCCTGAGCTTCCCCAGCCGAGGTCTCCCTGCTGCTCGCCCGCCTGAGCCGACCCAACTCCCATAAACCCGGGATGCACGGAAGGCAGGTCGGGGTGACCCTTGCCGTGAGGAGACGGCCGTGCTCCTTGCAGACTGGCCTGTGGGACTTGTCTGCATGGCTCTCCAGGGCAGATCTGAGCGTACAGAGCCAGGAGGCCAGAAGTGAGAAGGGCCCCAGACCGCACACTGTGAAGACGGCCCAGGAGAGAAGCCCCACGGGGGTCTCGCCCGTAAAGAGCAGATCAATAACCCTCTGTAAGTCACAGGCAAATTCAGTTCCACAGAGTATTAGGCAGAGACTCTGCCGTGATCATGTAGGATTTACGAAAGAATTCAAAGGTGGCTTAATAGTGGAGAGGGCTATTAATGTGACACATAGAGCTAGCAGGCAAGTCAGTGCCACGGCAGCAAATGACAAAAGGCCTGTGATAAAACCCAGCACCAGTATTTTAAAGTAGCTGCTAAAAGTAGAGCCAGAGAGACCCTTTGCTATCACAGTGAAATGTCGGTGTCTCCGTTCAACAGCCAGCGTCATTCTAGGAGATTGAGGTTGTTGACTCCAACTCAGAAACTTTTATTAAAAACGCCCAGCAGTGTGCCCTTTATCACTGTCCAGATGTTCTGGACGCAGCAATAAGACACGAAAGAAAATTAAAGGGGGTACGAGAAAGAACTGAAATTACTTGCAGACAGTGTGATCTGAGAGCTTAGAAACCCAAGAGACAACATGAGCCCCCGGCGGAGGCGCGGAGTGGAGCACGACACGGACGCACACGGATCGATAGTTTCCTTCCGTACCAGCAGCGCTCGTTGGATAACATAATGAAGTAAACAGTCCCCAGTCACAGTGGCAGCCAAGAAACCCGCCACGAATTCCTAGGAATGCTTTTGCAAGAAGAGAGTAGGAGTGTTATGAAGAACTCTGCAAAGTTTTCCTGAGAGATGCCGGGGGGAACAGTGGCGACGTGAGCCACGCAGGCATACCATCAGCCTGGAGGCTCTGCCAGAGTGAATTCACAGGTTCCGTGCAGCCCCGCCTGCACCGTGCTGGCGTGTTCAGAAGGGCGGGATGACATGGTTCTACAAGGTTTACCTCGAAGAACGTGCTCAGGATTCTGCCCCCTGCATGCGGAAGCTGCGACAGAGACACAGTGATTTATCTTGTTTTTGACCAAAGCCTGGCTGACACGTGCCATGCTGTGTAGGTCTCTGCCAGAGAGCAGTGACTCACTTACACATGTGTGTGCATCTATACCTTCCTTTCCGACGTGGTTAATCACGGGGTATGGACTCGTCCCTGAGCTGCACAGGAGGACCTTGCCATTTGTCCGTCCTGTGTATCGGGGTCCCCGGTCCAGGGCTGCCCGTTACGAACAGGCCACACAGCAGGGGCTGAGCCCGCGAAGCCTCATCTGCTGCTCGCGTTACCGCCTGAACCGCCAGCGCCAACCCCGCCCCGTCCGTGGAAAACTGTCCCCCACGAAACCGGCCGCTGTGCCACAAAGGTGTGGACCGCGACGCTCTGTGTGGCTTGCGTCCTCTCACCCAGACTCCTGCCATGCCCCACCCCGCCTCGGCGGCCCTGAGTCCCTGTGTGCTGCGAGTCTCATGAATGTGTTCACTTGTGTCACAGTCTCGAGCCCACAGCTGGGGGCTGTCACCCGGCGTTTATCCTTCCGACAGGGCGACTCTGTTGCTGCAAGTGACGCCACCTCGTTCTTTCCGTGGTTGAGTAGGTTCCGTTGTGAACAGGCACCGCGTCTTTATCCACGCCTCTTCGATGGACGTTCGGGCTGTCTCCACGCCTTGCCTGTTGTAAATTGTGCATCTCTCTGAGGGTTTTTTCCTGCACGTACCCCCAGGGGCGGGACCGCACGGTGGTTCCGGGTTTAGTTTTCTGAAGCCTCCAGGCTGTTCTCCGTAGTGACTGTACCGTCTGCATTCTCACCCACCGTGTAGGAGGGGTCCCTTCCGTGTGAGTGTGTGTGTGTGACCCGGCCCTGCCGGCCACGGGCTTTCTGCCTGGGATCTGACGGGTGGGGAGATGGGGTCTGGCCCTGGCGGTGTGGGGTCATGGTAGGGCAGCCCCAGCAGCTCTGGGGATCACCCAGGGGAGACCCCAGCCCCAGCCTGGCATCTGAACAGGACACTTGCCCAGGGAGGGGGAGGGGTGCTCCAGGCAGAGGAGACAGCATCCTGGACAAAGCCTGAGGAACGCGAGCTGGCCGCCCCTCCAGGTCACAGGAAGGGTGCGGAGGGCGGGGCTGGGCCTGGTCGGCTGTGGGGTAGCGGGAGGGGGCTGCTTGAGCAGCCTCCCTGGGCTGGGGGCAGAGTCCTGATGACCCCACTGTGCCTGCAGCGGGGCTGGGGCGGGTGAGGTTTGACCCTCCTCTGTGCCCGAGGAGTCCATTCCTGCTGGAGGCAAGTTGCATGGACGGATGCAGACGTAGGGACGCTCAGACAGGCGGGCGTCCGGTCTCAGGAGCCCTGCGGTCCCCACGGGCGGAGCAGCCAGAGCCGTGCTGTGCGTCTGTGGTGACACATGAGCACGCACCTTGGCCCAGGCCTGGCTGTGGGCGGCGTCCCCTCTGGAAGCTGCAGCCACGGGTGTCATGAGACCAGGCAGCTTCCAGGTTTGTCTTCTGGAGGCTGGTGGACCCTCGGAGTGCGGGGCTGGAGCCGGGGCTGACGTGTCTGGGGGATTTCTTGGTGTGTGCGGGGCAGCTGATGGTGGGGAGCCTGCTGGAAGGACATGGCCTCTGGGGACTTGATGGCTCAGGTCACGGGCGCAGGGACACGCATCCTCAGATGCCCGGCCGCCTGTTCCGCGGGAGCAGCCCGGGTCGCTGGGCGGTGTGAACAGCTCTCTTGATTCCCACGTGGACACCCCCACGGCCGAGAGTGCTGTGCGGACCTGCACCTGCCCGTGTCTGCGCATGTGGTGGCCACCGAGGCCAGCCTGGGCTCTGCAGACGTGTCCTGACTGCGACGCTGCACGTATGTCTTAGACTGACTTTGCCTGGTGTTTTATTCCCCATACTAATTTAGCATTTGAGGGCTAACTGTTCATTTATAACCTCTACTCCAAAACCGTGCCCCAAATCTTTAATACCATTCATCATGGCCAGCAATTATGCTCTTATGAATAATCGCAGCCCACCAAGGTGAGGCAGGGCCTGTGTGTGCAGGGGTGTGACTGCGTGAACGGGGTCCTGGGGCCACAGAGCTCAGGGCATCAGAAGGGTCCCTGGTTCAGGGTCCACCCAGCAGGAGAAGAGACGATCTCGGCGTCCCGGCTCGGACTGACCAGCCCTCAGAACGAGAGATTCAGGTCCGACTGAAGACAGAACTTCCTGGCACCAGGTCCCTGGGGCTGTGAGGGGAACAGGGCCTGGCGGCCACCCCCACCTTCCCCTGGTGTCGAGGACGTGCGTCCACAGCACAGGCCATGCCTGTGTTCCTGGAGAGGGTCTCGCGTCAGCCCCCTCCCTGGAGGCCAGCCAGCTACCCTCGCCTACGTCCTGCCAGCGCCGAGCAGGAAACCATTGCAAAGTGATTTCTCCCTCCAACGATGCCGTACATCATGTTTTTTAATTTAAAAAGATGCCCAGTGGAAGCATAACAGACCATGAAATGTTTGGGTCCCTAATTAACTCCAGAGCAGCCTGAGCGGGGGCCTGGGGGCGGGGCAGGAGTGGGCGAGGGGGAGTGGGCAGGACTCCAGCCCCCCAGCCTCCTGCTGCTCAGGCGCCCTCCCTGGGCCCCGGGGGTGCTAACACAGCGGCGGGTACCACCTTCACTGTGGGAGGGCTGACCCACGGTGCCAGTGCCGTTCCTGCCCTGAGCCTGCTTCCCCTCCATCCGTTGTGTAATGCTGACAACTGCCTCCCCGCAGACCGCAGAGGGGAGAAGCGGGCTGGTATACACTAGGCACTCAATACGTGCAGGATCCTGGAGGAAGTAAGAGGGCACGCCGGGCGGGTCAGGCACACAGCACCTCTGTGCCTGGCCCTCACACAGGGATCGTGATACCTTCCCCTCACGCCTCCTGGAGGACGAGGACGGGGCCGGGGCCGCCCCAGCCGAGGTCAGGGACTCACTGGCCCCAACCCCGTGGCCAGGTCCTGAGGCTCCAGCCCTGCTGAGTCAGTGCCACCCACTGTGGGAGCCCATGCCAGCCTCCGTCGGCACCCAGGAAGGGAGGGGGCGGGCAAGGGCAGGCTCTGGGTGGGTGCTGAGCTGGGACAGCCCCTCGCAGGCACACCAGGTGGCCAGCTCACTGGGGTGCTGCCCAGGGTTCCTCCTGGTCTGCAAGGCAGGCAGCAGAGGAGAGACCAGGGCATACAGAGCACCCCGCTTGGGACGCCTCTGGTCACATTGCCCTCCCCGTTACGTTTGACCGAGGAGGCAGCGGCTCAGAGAGGTTGGGTGATCAGCCTAGGGTCACAGAGCCAGAGCATGGCCTGGCCAGTGTGCCAGTCCCGGCCTGGGAACCTGCGGTCCCGGCTGGCTCCACACCCTTCCTCGTGGGCAGGCCCCATGGCTGGTCTGGCTGGTCCAGGTCACGCCGTCTGCCTCATGGCCCCCTCCACCCTTGGGTTCCCCCCATGACCCACAGACTCTGCGGCAGTGCCAGGCTGCAGAGCCCGGCAGACGTTAGCTGTTAGCGTGATCTGTCGGCAGAACCCAGCATGGCAGGAGGCGGGGGGACGTGACTCCCCCGCCTGGCCCTCAGCCCGCGTGGCCCTCTGGAGGCGCCAAGTCCTCTCCTCTCGGTCCGCAGGCTCCTTGGCCAGCCCAGCCCTCGTCCGTGCCCCGTGGCTTATAAGCAGGTGCTTCTGTCCTTGCACCGCGCCCGTGATCATGCAAATCCAGTTGTAAGAAGTTTAAGAGCCTGGAACCACCGTACTTCTTCACTTCATCAGCGGCCACCCAGGCCAGTGCTGACGGGACCGAGTGAGCACGGTGCTGGGCTCGCCTCCCCATCGGGCCCCTCCTCGGGGACAGGGCGAGGGGCTCTGCGGGGCCGTCCGGCCCGGGGCCCAGGGTCCCTTCTCCTCTGGGCCCGGAGGGCGTGGTGGCCATGCCACCCCCTCACCTGCAGGGCCGCTAGCTGCAGACCCGATGGCTGTGACAGCCACTTGTGCCTCGGGGCTGCGTCCCCCTGGGCACAGGATGGGCACATCACACACATTCCTGGTCGTGCCAGAACTCAGGCCAGGGTGGCCCTCGGGCATAGGGGCACCTCCTGCTGGCCCCGTGAAACCGAAGTAGCTGGTGCCTGTGAGCTGGGCACTCCTCCCCCGCCTCTCAGATGAGGAAGCGGAGCAGACGCGCCCACTGGTGCCCAGCCGGGCAGCTCCCATGCGCTGGGCGCTGCTCTGGGCCTGGGGCGTCACGGCGGGGACTGGACACTTCCGTCTGGAGTTCACATCCCAGCAGGGAGAGGACCTCGTCTAGAAAATCAAGAGGACAAGGAGCCCGTCGGGAGGCGGTGGCGGGCAGAGAGGGAGAGGGCGACGGACAGTCAGGAGCTGGCTCAGACGGGGCCGCTGACCCGCGATCCCCACCCCGAGGGGAGGGGTCTCTTCTGAGCAGCAGAATGCGCCCTCGGGCGGAGCAGCCGTGCTGGGGCAGCTGGAGGGCAGAGGGTGCTGGGCAGGCCCTGGTAGGTCCGTGTGGGGGGCCTGGGTCTTGCTCCCCGCGGGGAAGGATGGCTGTCCTTTGGGGTGGGGACGGAGGGGTCATGAGGCTCGGGAAGGGGCTGGCTTGGCCTGGGGGATGCACAGTGGGTGTGGCGGGAAGCGGGGATCACGGCTGGGAGTGGCGTGGGCCTGGGCGCGTGCGGTCCGGAGGGGGGCACCTGAGGACAGGACTTGGTTCCTGTGTGAGGAGCATGGCGGGCAGGATGCGCCCAGTTGGGATTCTGAGCTCCAAGGGGAGCAGCTGGGTCTGAGTCTGGGGTCCAGGGCAGGGAGGGCGGTGGGTCAGGCACGTGGAGAGGGCACTGTGACTGCTGGTGAGGGGAGACGGGGGGATGCGGGGTGGGGAGACGGGGGATGCAGGGCGGGGAGACGGGGGGAGACCACTGCGGGGTGGGGAGATGGGGGACGCGGGGTGGGGAGACGGGGGGAGACAGGGGACGCGGGGCGGGGAGACGGGGGACGCAGGGTGGGGAGACGGGGGACGCGGGGCGGGGAGATGGGGGACGTGGGGTGGGGAGACCACTGCGGGGTGGGGAGACCACTGCGGGGTGGGGAGACGGGGCACAGTGAGGGCGGGGCAGGGCCGGGCTGCGACCTGGACGCACAGGAAGGCGGCCTGGGACGTGGGGGCCGGACGCTGCCCGGATGGTCAGGAGGGATGGAACCGCTGACAGCCCTGGGGAGGAAGGCAGGGCAGGGGGCGCAGCCTGAGGCTGTTCAGGCCTGCTGCCTCCCTGGGGAACGTTCTAGAACAGTATCTAATGCCATTACCGCCCAGCCGTGTTGCTAGTGCCCCACCCCGCTGAGACCGGGGCCGTCTGGTCGGGGGGCTTGCGTGTAGCCCATCCACATCTGCGGGGTCTGCGGGCGCTGTGGGTGGCCGGGGTGGAAGGCGAGGGGACTGTGTAGGAGCAGGGGGCTTATGTCAGAGGTGTGGGGAAAAGGGACCCTGGGGAGGAGTCGGGGGTGCAGGGGGGACAGTGTCTTGGCCCCTCGGGCCCAGGGCATGCGCTCTGCCGTATGATGACGTAGGGTGCCCGGGGCCGGGGGTGAGTGGGTGGGGGGCTTTGTGGATGAACAAGAGGACCGTGAGCCCAAGGGGCGGGGGGCTTGGGGGAACTTTCCAAACCTTCCTAGGTAGTCGGCCAGCTGTTCCCTGAAGTCCCCAGTCCTCAGGGCTCCCAGGCCCTGGGGGTGGGGTCCCCCCCTGCCACAGCCTGGGGTTCAGGGTGACGCTGCACACGGTGCCCGAGGGGCGTGATGGGGGCAGAGGCAGCTCTTGCACGCCGTGGGGGGACAGCCTCCAGGTGACACCCACACTCTCGCCGAGGTGCCGTCTCCCCAGCCTGGCTCCTGCTCAGCCCAGGCTCTGAGAGCGGGGGAGCTTGGGGCGCTGAGGGCGGGCTGACCCAGTGGAGCCCGTTGGGCCGGGCCCGTTGGTGGGCAGGACCCAGTCATGCCTCCTGGTCTCACAGGACTCTGGGCGGGGGTGCCCCCGGGATGAGACTCGTCCCCAGAAGTGCTCACAAGCGCCAAACCAGCACAGTTCCTAGACTCTCACAGCCAGGGCGGGAGGCAGTGCGGCTGGCCCAGCTGGATCCCAGCTGGGACCCCAGCTGCCGGCACGCCCTCGGGCGCTGGGGCGAGGCCACGTCCACCTCCAGGCACACCGGCCCGCACATGCAGGTCCCAGCGCATGCACACACACACGGGCACCGCACACCTAGGTGCTGGGCGTGGGGGCGGCAGAGGCTGGGCAGCCCATCACCCCGCCCGCTGAGATAAGGGTTCTTTAGGCCTGTAATCCTCCTTAACTTGACTTTGGGTTATTTTGAGCAAGAGATTAAAGGTGATTATGATCAGGCTGCACCTCCTAGCTGGGCCTGCTCCGCACATGCCTGGCTGAGGCCGCCTGGCGCTCCCACCCACACCTGCTATCCAGATGCACCTGCAGACCCGGGCATAGGCCCCACTGGCCAGCCCACGCTGGGCACCAGAGCGACCCCAGTCTCAGCACCTGGACAATGAGGCAGGTGTGTGTGTGGGGGTGCCGGGCAGCGGCGATGGCCCCAGGAGGCCCCAGGGGATGTAGATTTCACATCAGGAGACCACTACATGGGGATCCCAGGGATGCTCCCCGAGGGGAGGGGTCCGAATGAGCCCCAGGCCGCCCTCTCTGAGCTGCTGCTTGCTGGGCCCAGAGAGGCCCCGAGCTCTCCTGGGGGTCCTTCTCCCGCCCCCACTGCTGCTGACCCTTCCCCTCGCTTTAAATCGGAAAGGCTCGTCTGCAGGAGCGAGGTCAGAACTGTTCCTGATGAAGTTTCTGAAGGGGGAGAACCTACTGCACATCATTATTTTTTCTCCTAGTTTAAGCCGCCTCAGTGCAGACTAGTTGCAAACATCAGTATCAGTGAGATACAGGCAGCTGGCAGCCTGCCAGGCCACAGAGCGGTTACAGAGGCCGCTGTAAATCCAAACAGTGACAAGCAAACACACCCCCATCCTTCCCTCCTGTGGGAGGAATACGAGGGGCGGAGGGGAGAGTCCTGCAGGGTCCCGGGGCACAGGACCAACCCAGCGGCCATCTGGCCACATCTCCCCACACACTGGGCTCTGTGGGGCAGGGGGCGGGGGTGAGTGTGTGTGATCGGGGGTCCCTGCTCTAGAGAAGCTCAAGGTGCGTTCACAGCCAAGACCCAGTGTTGGGGGGTGGGGTTAGGTGGGAGGAGTCAGGGCCACAGAGGTGTCCTCAGTGGAGCCGGGGGGCAGCATCCTCCCAGCCCTTACTGCCGGGACCCAGCTCAGTGGTGACAGCCTTGGGGTCCACGACGCGTTGGAGGAAGCAGGCCCGGAGTGCAGCGTCCGCACCTCCCTTGAGAGGAGCTCAGGAGGGCTTCCCTCCACCCCAGGCTCAGGAGGGCTTCCCTCCACCCCAGCTCAGGAGGGCTTCCCTCCACCCCAGCTCAGGATCCAGGGTGGGGCTCAGAGCTGCCCCCCAGGGTGCACAGCAGGGCACCTGTCACCCCCATCACCCCTGGCTGAGTGATGGCAGCCTTACCCCTGGGGTGCCCCCCTGTCTGGCTCAGCACTGGATTCCCACGTGTCAAGGCAGCGGTGGACGCCTGCCCCCGGTCAGAGAACTGCCCTGCTGAGCCCCCCGGGTCCCCTTCCTCATCACCAACACCCTGGATGCACCTCCACGTCCCACGGGCTGGGTGCAGGCCTGCACCAGACCCGTGCCCGCCAGGAGACCTGCTGACCCACCTTCCCTTTCATCTTCTGCAGGACCAGCTGGACCGATGGGGAAGCAGGCCGAGGCCCCAGCCGGACACGGGTGGACGAAGCGAGGCGGCCGGCTGTGAGGGAGGCACTCCCCTCGTAGCGCGCGGGCCGTGTGGCCATGCGCCCGGGACGCCCCTGAGCAGGCAGGCGCCCTCCCCTCCCGCGCACCCTGCCGCCCAGGCCCCCACCCCGTGCCCCGGGCAGGCTGAGCGGGCGGCCCCCGCGGGCAGGTCCTGATGGCCGGGTGTGGGCGGGGGGCGCCGTGGGTGTGGGTGTGCGTGGCAGCCGCCCTGCTGCACGCGGGCGGGCTGGCGCGCGGCGACTGCTGGCTCATTGAGGGCGACAAGGGCTTCGTGTGGCTGGCCATCTGCAGCCAGAACCAGCCGCCCTACGAGGCCATCCCGCAGCAGATCAACAGCACCATCGTAGACCTGCGGCTCAATGAGAACCGCATCCGCAGCGTGCAGTACGCGGCGCTGAGCCGCTTCGGCAACCTCACGTACCTCAACCTCACCAAGAACGAGATCGGCTACATCGAGGACGGCGCCTTCTCGGGCCAGTTCAACCTGCAGGTGCTGCAGCTCGGCTACAACCGGCTGCGCAACCTGACGGAGGGCGTGCTGCGCGGCCTGGGCAAGCTCGAGTACCTGTACCTGCAGGCCAACCTCATTGAGGCGGTGGCGCCCGGCGCCTTCTGGGAGTGCCCCAACATCGTCAACGTGGACCTGTCCATGAACCGCATCCAGCGCCTGCACAGCGCCACCTTCGCAGGCCTGGCCCGGCTCTCCGTGTGCGAACTCTATAGCAACCCCTTCTACTGCTCCTGTGAGCTGCTGGGCTTCCTGCGCTGGCTGGCGGCCTTTGCCAATGCCACGCAGGCCCATGACCGCGTGCAGTGCGAGTCC
This sequence comes from Moschus berezovskii, assembly GCF_049115385.1. Lineage (NCBI taxonomy): Eukaryota > Metazoa > Chordata > Mammalia > Artiodactyla > Moschidae > Moschus > Moschus berezovskii. Next base: position 1,088,207 of record NC_142486.1, read on the forward strand.
CCACCGCTCTACTCCGGCTACTTCCTGCTGGGCCAGGGCCGCCACGGCCAGCGCAGCATCCTGGGCAAGCTGCAGTCTGTGTGCACCGACAGCCCGTATGCGGCAGAGACGCGCCCGGCGCCTGGCCGCCCCCCACCTGGCCACTCACCCCCGCCGCCCCCTGCGCCGCCCGTGGAGCCCAGCGAGGCCCCCTGTGCCGACGACGAGTGCTTCTCTGGCGACGGCACCACGCCGCTGGTGGCCCTGCCCACACTGGCCCCGCAGGCCGAGGCCCGCCCGCTCATCAAGGTCAAGCAGCTGACGCAGAACTCGGCCACCATCACGGTGCAGCTGCCCAGCCCATTCACCCGCATGTACACGCTGGAGCACTTCAACAACAGCAAGTCGTCCACCGTGTCCAGGCTGACCCGGGCCCAGGAGGAGATCCGCCTGACCAACCTGTACGCGCTCACCAACTACACCTACTGCGTGGTGTCCAGCAGCTCGGGCCTCCACCACAACCACACCTGCCTCACCATCTGCCTGCCGCAGCCGCCCAGCCCGCCGGGCCCTGTGCCCAGCCCCTCCACGGCCACCCACTACATCATGACCGTCCTGGGCTGCCTCTTCGGCATGGTGGTGGTGCTGGGCGCCGTCTACTACTGCCTGCGGCGGCGGCGGCGGCGGGAGGGCAAGCAGAAGCAGGCTGCTGCGGCGGCCGGCAGCCTCAAGAAGACCATCATTGAGCTCAAGTATGGGCCCGAGCTGGAGGCGCCCGGCCTGGCCCCGCTGTCCCAGGGCCCACTGCTGGGCCCCGAGGCGGTGACCCGCATCCCGTACCTGCCCGCCACCCCTGGCGAGGTGGAGCAGTACCAGCTGGCGGAGGGTGGCGGGACGCCCAAGGGCAGCAAGGGCGGCTACATGGAGGTGCGCGCGGCGGAGCAGGCGGAGCGCAGGGACGGGGAGCCAGGCCGGCCGGGCCCTGACAGCCAGAGCTCAGTGGCCGAGATCTCCACCATCGCCAAGGAGGTGGACAAGGTCAACCAGATCATCAACAACTGCATCGACGCCCTCAAGGCCGAGTCCACCTCCTTCCACGGCGGCAAGCCGGGGGCCGTGTCCACGGCCGAGCCGCTGGCCGGCAAGCGCGGCTTCCTGGCGCCTGCCTACCAGGACTCCTGCGGCCTGCAGCGGCACCACAGCCTGGAGGCCGCCCCTGGGGCCCCGCGGGCCAGCTCCTCGTCCAGCGGCTCCGCCCGCAGCCCGCGGCCCTACCGCGCCGAGCCGCCCGCGCTGCACGAGGCCAAGTACATCGAGAAGGGCTCGCCCGCGGCGGAGGCCATCCTCACCGTGACGCCCGCGGCCGCCGTGCTGCGGGCCGAGCCCGAAAAGGGCCGGCAGTACGGGGAGCACCGGCACTCGTACCCCGGGCCCCACCCCGCCGAGCCGCCCGCGCCGCCCGAGAGCCTGGGCGGCCGCAAGCCCTCCATCCTGGAGCCTCTGACGCGGACGCGGCCCCGCGACCTGGCCTACGCGCCGCTGTCGCCGCAGTACCGCCACCTGAGCTACGCCGCCAGCCCCGAATGCGCCCGCCGCGCCTCCCGCAGCCTCTGGGGCCGCCTCGGACTCGGCCGCCGGCGGCACCGGGACGCCGCGGAGTGCGTGGCGGCCGGGCACGCGCTGCGCCGCAAGGTGCAGTTCGCCAAGGACGAGGACCTGCACGACATCCTGGACTACTGGAAGGGCGTGTCGGCGCAGCACAAGCCCTGAGCCGGCGCGGGCCGAGGACGCGCCGCGGCCTGTGAGCCAAGCCTCACGGCGCACACACGCGCGCACACACACAGACACACACAGACACATGCGCGCACAGACAGACGCGCACGCGCACACACAGACACGCGCGCACACACACATGCGCGCACAGACAGACGCGCGCACACACAGACGCACGCACACACACGCACAGACACATGCGCGCACAGACAGACGCGCACACAGACACACGCGCGCACACACACACGCACACACACAGACACAGACGCGCGCACACACACGCACAGACACATGCGCGCACAGACAGACGCGCACACAGACACGCGCGCGCACACAGACGCACGCACACACACAGATACGCACACACACGCACAGACACGTGCACACAGACACGCACACACGTACAGACGTGCACACACAGACACGCACACACACAGACACGCACACACACAGACACACACACACACAGACACACATGCACAGACACACGTGCACACACAGACGCACACACGAACACACAGACACGCGCGCGCACACACGCACACAGACACGCACACACAGACCGTGGCCGCTGAAGCCCGGGCTTCGCGGGCACCGTGGGGAGGGCGCCGGCAGGCCAAGCGTGGGCACCCGCCCTGGGACACTCAGCGGCGCGAGGGGCCCGTCCGCACACGCACGCACACGCACGCACACACACACAAGGGACTTCCGAAAACTGTGTCTTAGGGGCGGGGGCGGGGGCGGGGGTTTTTTCATCTTTTGATTCTTCTCTGCCTTCTTTCTCTCCCTCTTTTTTTTAAAGTTCTCTTTAAAAGACGTAAAATGCTCGCCGTCGGGGGTGGCTGCCGCCCCCGCATGACTCCTCTGTCCGTGGCTTTCTGTGGACTCTGTTAGTCCGTCTCTTCGTTGCCGCCACGGGAGAGGGACAGAGCGAACGCAGGCGGCCAGGTGGTCTCAGGAGGGTCCCAGAGCCCCCGGAACTTGGGGCGGGGAGGGCTGTGCCTGCAGACGGCCGGGGTGGCGGGGCCGGGAGTGTGCGTTCCAGCCCTGCCCCGCTATACACTGTCGTCCTGTTGTATAGAGAAATATTTCTATATTTGCAATGTTTGCTGTAAAATGAGAAAGGGAAAAAAAAAAGACTGTGTCTACTAAAAAAAAAAAAAAAGACAATTCTGCAAAGGAAAAAAATCCCAACAGTTGTTTGCAGTGGTTTTTCCTCTGGGACTTGGGGCAAGATGTGTGGTGTGGGGCAGATTGAGGCCCTTGGGAGACAGGGAAGCCAACCCTGGGCTGGGGAGTGGCTTTGAGAGGCGGTGTGGATGGGGCAGAAAGGGCTGAGGGAGCCGGCACGTGGCTGGCACGGTTCAGTGGGAGTGGGGTGACCTGGGGAAAGCCAGCACCCCTCCAATCGCTGGAGACCCAGCTGCAGGATGTGAGCCCCGAGATCCAGATACCACAGGCTCCTGGGGCCCTGAATCTGGCGGGAGAGGCGTGAGTGCATTTATGAACACCAGACTCTTCAAAGTCTCCACGGAAGCCTGGACCCCAACCTCCAGCTGGCACCAGGTCCGTCCAAGTGGCCGGCTCCAGGGCTGCATGCTGCCAAGGTCACAGGTGCCCCCGGGAGCCAGAGCAAGGCTTGGAGCACGAGACGCCATCTGGGAGCCTTATGCACAGTTGGCCACGTGGGGGGCACTGCACCCACCCCATCCTCTGTCCATGGTGGGGGTGGAGCCCCCAGGGACAGCTGACCCCCTGCGGGACGCTGTCAGGCCTTCCAGCCTCCTTTCCCTGCAGGGGTCTGGGCCCCGCCCTCTTCCTGGGGCCCTGGCATCCAGGGCGGACCCACTCACTCTGTTTCACACAGATGCCGGAACTCGGAGGCGGTGGGAGCCTCGGAGATGCCAGGCTTAAGGAGCGACGGGGCGGGAGCAGTCTGGGTCGGCCGTGCTGCTTGCACACCCCCAGGGACAGGCCGCTCACTCCCCTCTCCGCGAGTGTCTCCCTCGGGGCACCTTGCAGACCCTGCAGGAGTGGGTGGCTCGCTCAGGGCCCAGCGCTGGGACAGGGCTGGTCTGTCCATCCTGGTCTCTGCACCCAGGTGACCCCACGAGTTCCTGCCCCTGTGGCCTCCTCTCAGCCCCCTCGATGAGCCCCCCTGAGTGAGCCCCCTCTGAGGATGCCGCCCCACCCTGCTTGACCAGACAGGCCCCGGGCTCCCTGGCTCTGGGCAGCTCCTCGCCCTGTCATGGGGTCCTGAAGGACAGCTCAAGGAACCCAGAGACATGAGTGAGCTGGAGACCACGCGGCTGTGCCCAGAGTGGCTGGGGCAGGGAGGGGGCATAGAGGGGGGCCAGACCCTGCTGGCAGGGGTGGGGGGCCTCGTCCAAGGTCACATAGTCAGGGGCACCCGTCCTGGTCAGATGCAGGGTAAGGCCTCTCAGCCTGCTGTTCCCTGCCGCTGAGGAGGAAATGCTGGCTGTTTCCAGGGCATCAGACAACAGCGGTCACAACAGAGGTACCTGCCCTGGGGAGAGGGCAGCTGATCGGATGGGCCAGGCCGGGAGGACACGTCTGCCCCGGGAGCACCCCATCCCCAGCAGGGCTCCCTGGGGAAGGGCAAGGACCTGGAGAGACGCAGGGGCGGGGCTGTGTCCCGAGTAGGACGCCTGTCAGCGCAGCCCCTCCCGGGAACACCGTGGGCTGACAGACGCCCGACCCTGGGCCAGTCCCAGTGCACAGCCGTGCGCCACTGCGGCCCTGCTCGAAGGCAGTCACACACGATACACACACTTACTGAGCACCGCCTGTGTGCAGGGCTCTCTGCCGAGCGCTACAAGAGCCCAGCGGGGGATCTGACCTTGCTTCCCCACTGCCCCTCTAGAGAGGCTCACGTCAAGCTGGCAGGGGACCCAGCTCTGGGTGGCACAGGGTCCAGGCGGCCCAGGGGAGGGTGAACACTTCTGCAAGGGAAGAGTGTGGAAGGCTTCCTGGAAGAGGAGGTGTCTGGTCTGGAAAAAGGAGGCCATGGTGAGGAAGGAGGGTGGAGGCTACAGAGTGGACAGAGGCCACCAGCCTGCAGGCTTGGCGCACAGAGCAAGGGTCCGCCTGAGGGGGTCCTGCCCTGGTCTGGGGCTGGTGCCAGCTGCCCCGAGGGTGGCTCCTGGGGTCTGTGAGACAGGCTGTGCTGCTTATGACCAGAGACCCCAGAAAACCCTGTGCTCCTGGCATATCGGGGGGCTGCCCCTCCTCACCGCACTCAGCCCCTGGCGCTTAGATGCAGAGGTCACGTCCGTCACCTGCTGGCCTGACTACGCCATGTAACCAGCCACCACCACACACGCAGCTGCTCACACGACGGGCTGATCTGGGTCAGTCTGGCCCCATGACTGGGGAGGTTGGTGGGGACGGTGGGGGGTTCTACGGGGACTGAGCTCTGCTCCGCACGACTCTCGTCCTCCACAAGCCAGCCCTGGTGACGGCCAAGACAGCATGCCTCCGGCGCTCAGAGTAAGTCACGTGGCCGGACTGAGTGTCAAGGTGCTCGCAGGCCAACCTGTCCGCAGGGGCAGAGCGCTGGGAGAACTGGAGGCCGAACGCAGGGCCAGGCCCAGCGCGCCCTCCCTGCAGGGGCACAGCAGAGAGAGCAGAAAGCCCAAGGCCAGGGTCCTGGTTCACTCCGCGTGCAGTTACAGAGCACCGCCTGTGTACCAGACACCCTGGAGACATCAACAAACCTGCCCCACCAAGGAGCAGTCACCGTCCCAGCAGGGAAGAGGTGGTGTCCCATCCGAGTAATTCAAGAGGGCCTGCCTGAAAGGGCTGCGTCCCGAGAGCGTGGAGGGCCCAGGGGACAGCGACAGCCACCTGGCCGTAGAGCTCAGCCCCCGGGGCCCGGGGGGAAGCCAGTGGAGAGGCTGTGCAGAGGAGCCACTGAAGGGGGCGTGCAGTGGGGGGCCGCCAGCCCAGGACCTCACAGACCCCCCCACCCGATGTCCCCGCTCCCAGCTCCCCGGGTGGAATGGCCGGGGAAGCAGGAGCAGAGAGCCCGGGGTGGAGTCCGCGCGTGTCAGGACGTGGGAGGGGGGCGGGAAGCGGCAGAGAGGACAGGGAGGGGCCGCGGGCAGATGCGGGCACTGACCTGATGCCCCTCGGGCGCTGACCGGGCTCGGGGCTGGGACGTCCCTCGAGGAGAGCAGGAGGCCCTTGGGGAGGGAGGTCTCCAGACCCTGATGGACAAACGGGTTGGCACGCTGGACAGGGTGGGAACAGGGCAGGGCCTGCCTCCTAGAAGGACCCTGGGGGACCAAGGCCGCCCCCCACATCTGAGGGGCAGGAAGGTGCCCTGGAGGTCAGCTGGGGCCTGGGGTGGGGCTGGTCGGGCTCAGGGCCTGCTTTGCAAGTGTAAAGGAATTAAGAATTAGGCTCTGGATCATGGGGGCATGGAGGGAATTTTGTAGAATAATAACTTGTATTGGTTTTCGCCTTATCTCAAAGCAACCCTTTTATTACAGAAACTTTAGAAAACAGCTAAACAGAGAAGAAAACAGGAGTTGCCGCCTGGACTGTTAGGTAATCGTGGTATCCATCTGTCCAGCCCCTCTCCAGACACACCCCTCTGGACGCCCCAGCGAGCTGACTGCGTGGAGGATGCAGGGAGACGGGAGAGCGGACAGGATGCCAGCGAGATCCAGGCGGGAATAGGGCGCGGCTGGTGCTGAGAGGGAGGGATGGCCAGAACACGTCTGAGTAAGAAAGCCTGAGATTTACCGGCCAGAGAGGCCATCGTTAGAAAGCCTACCAACATCAGGGGCTTCCCGGGTGGCTCAGCGGTGAAGAACCTGCCTGCCAGTTGGGAGACACAGGTCCCATCTCTGCTCCCAGAAGATCCCACAGGCCCCGGAGCAACGAAGCCTGTGGGCCACAGCCACCAGAGGTCATGCACCCTGAGCCCATCTCTGCAACGAAGAGATGCGAGCCCAAGCCTCGCAGCGAAGCCCGCACAGCCTAACTGGAGAGCAGACCCCGCTCCCTGCAACTGGAGAAAAGCCTATGGGCAGCAACGCAGACTCAGTATAGCCAAAAAAAAAAAGTCTATGAATAGCAAATGCTGGAGACGGTGTGGGGGGGAAAGGAACCCGCTCCTGCACTGGTGGTGGGAATGTAAACTGCTGCAGCCGCTGTGCGGAACAGAGTGGAGGGTCCTCAGAAAACTACAAGCAGAATGAGCACACGAGCCAGCAGCCCCACTCCCGGGCGCAGATGCAGACAGAACTGTAATTGAAAAGGTACATCCATGCACCCCTGTGCTCAGAGCAGCAGGACTGACAACAACCAAGGCGTGGAGACAACCTCAGCGTCCACGCACAGACGAGCGGAGACGCGGTGCCTGCGCCAAGGAGCGTTGCTCGGCCTTGACAGGGTGCAAAGGCCATTCCCCAGCAGCGTGACTGGGCTGAGGCTGTCACACTCAGCCCGTCAGGAAGAGAAACGCCGCGTGGATCACATACGTGTGGGGTCTAAAACAGGACACAGATGGACTGACTCTGTGAAACAAAAACAGGCTCAGAACAGGCTGCCGTGGGGGGGCGGATGCAAACCATCCAGCGTAGCACGGACAAACAAGGCCCTACTGTAGGGCACGGGAAACTGCATTCAATATTCCATGACAAACCATAATAGAGAAAATATGGAAAAGAACATATGCCGCTGCTAAGAGCTGGACACTCGCAGACTGAGAGACTCCACTTTCACTTTTCACTTTCATGCACTGGGGAAGGAAAAGGCAACCCACTCCAGTGCTCTTGCCTGGAGAATCCCAGGGACGGGGGAGCCTGGTGGGCTGCCATCTATGGGGTCGCACAGAGTTGGACACGACTGACGCGACTTAGCAGCAGCAGGGTGACTTTTCTGTATAGGAGAGACTAACCACACTGGAAAACAACGATACTTCAATAAAAAACTTATGTAAAGCATGGACGAGGTTTACTGCTTGATGGAAAGAGTGGTCTGGACAGTTCGCCACCCGTAAGGGAGAGCAGACCACATACAGGACTCGAGGCTGGGCCATCAGGGCCATGAGGGGGCCCCTCTGACCACTGCAGACTTTTCTCACTCCACTGCACCGCTTCACTGTTCTACTTCCTGGGAGACTTTTAGGTTTTTTAATGTGAAACAATTACACAGCCACACAGGAAGTCACAGAAGCAGTACACAGCCAGCCACTCCCCACCAGCGGCGCCATTTCATATACCTGAGCTGGGCTCAGTCGCGTCTGACTCTTTGTGACCCCGTGGACTGCAGCCCACCAGGTTCCTCTGTCCATGGGGATTCAGAATACTGGAGTGGGTAGTCTTTTCTCTCCTCCAGGGGATCTTCCCAACCCAGGGATCGAACCCAGGTCTCCCGCATTGCAGGCTGATTCTTTACTGTCTGAGCCATCAGGGAAGCCCAAGAATACTGGAGTGGGTAGCCTATCCCTTCTCCAGCGGATCCTCCCAACCTAGGAATTGAATCGGGGTCTCCTGCACTACAGGCGGGTTCTTTACCAGCTGAGCCCCAGGGAAGCCCCATATGCTCGTGGGACAGCGCCAGACTCAGGAAGGCACTGTGTCCATCGGTGTGGTCGTGTTAACACCCTGCAGAGTGCACCGAGGGCCACCAGCCTTCACAGGCACTCGTGTGAGAAGCCTCTGCAGATACACCCTGTGTGTGCAGACCTGCGTAACCACCACCCGATCAAGAAAATGCAGCCAGCCCATCGCCATGAAGAACACACACTGCTGCCCTCCATGGTCGCCCCACCTCTGGGACCGCCCCTGTCCTTTTGAGAACCCTGCATAAATGAAGTCACACACTCTGGAAACTTCTGGTACTGGCTTTTGTTCACTCAGCAAAATTTCCTTGAGAGCCATCCAAGTTGTTACTGAATCAACCGTCTTCCCCTTTCCATTGCTGGCTGTGACCCACAGAGGATGGGCTAGAACTGTTTGCCGCTCACCTGTTGAAGGACATCTGGGTTGTGTCCAGCTTGGGGTTATAACAAATAAAGCTGCTATGAAAATCCTCATACAGGCTTTTCATGTGAACTTTTCATTTCTCTGGGATAAATGCTCAGGAGTGCAACTGCTGGACCGGATGGTAAGTATGAGGTTAGGGCTGGAAGGAACCGCCCACCTGGGTTTTCAGAGCTCTTGCACCTCTTCACGTTCCCACCAGCAGTGGACGCGAGGTCCACCTTCTCCAATGTCACTGCCCTGTTCTGAATGCTGGTGGGTGGAATGGCGTGTGCTGACACCTCTCCACCGTCCAATGTTCAGCATCTTTCCGTGTGCTGACTTGCCATCAGCCTCTCTTCTCTGAGAGTCCTCATCTTCCACCTCTGTTCTGAACACTTTGCTTTTACCACTGAGTTTTAAGAGTCCCTCACATTTTCTAGACACAAGGCCTTTGTCAGGTGTGTGGTTTAGAGACATCAAGCCCTTTTCCAGGCTGTGGCCAGCGTGAAGCCTTAAGCGAGATGAAGGGTCAGAAAAGCACGTTCCAAACGAGACGAGATGAAACCTCAGAAGAAGACCTTAATGAGCAGAGGGAGACCATTTACCTAAAAGAGCTCAAAATAACAGTCGCAGAGATGCTCAGGAAGCTCAGGGGAAGGATGGACGAACAAGGTGAAGATTTCGGCCAAGAGGAAGGACATAAAATACCAAAGGGAGGTCGCAGAATCGAGGCAACAGTTGGACTGAGAGAGCAGAGAGGCTCAGCTACAGACGAGGCAGAGCAGGAGGAAGGGCCAAGGAGCGCGAAGACAGAGCAGTGAAGACGCGCCCACAGGGGCGGCAGAAAGAGGAGGAAAGGACACGGACATCCCTGCTGGTCCAGCGGCTAAGACTCGGCGCCCCCAGTGCAGCGGGCTAGGCTCAATCCCTAGTCAGGGAACTAGACCCCACATGCCACAGCTAAAAGCTCCTGCCTGCTGCACCTAAGACCCAGAACAGCCAAGTAAATAAATATTTTTAACAAAAATAAAAGGCGGAAAGACAGTTGAGGGACTAACGGGAAACACCAAGCAGACCGACATCCGACTCCTGGGGGCCCAGGAGGAAGAGAGAGACGAAGAGGCAGAAAACTTATTCAAAGAAATATGGCTGTTAATTTAATAACCTGGGGCAAGGAAACAGAATCCAGATCCAGGAAGCCCGAAAAGCTCCAAATAAGATGAACCCAAAGAGACCCAGGCCAAGACACATCATAATTAAAATGTCAAAACTGAAAGAAGAGAATCTTAAAAACAGCAAGAGAAAAACAACTTATGCTGATGATACTCATAAGCCCATAAGCAGATTTCTTGGCAGAAACTTTGCAGGCCAGAAGGGAGTGGCATGGAACATTCAAAGTGCTGAAAGAAAAAATTCTCCCACTAAGAATACTCTACCTGGAGAAGTTGTCATTCAGAATTGAAGGAGACAGAAAAAAGCTGAAAAAGATGACCACTTCTAGACTAGTCTTAAAAGAATTGTTAAAGGGGCTCTTTAAGCAGAAACAAAAGGGCAGTAATTAGTAACAGGAAAACATATGGAAGCACAAATCTCACTGGGAAAGCACAAATCTAACACCAGATACGTGGTAACATTCAGAATAACACCGCACAGTCGCAAACAGTCGCCCAGCCCTGTCTGACTCTGTGACCCCACAGCCTGCCAGGCTCCTCTGTCCGTGAAATTCCCCAGGCAAGAATACTGGAGTGAGCAACCATTCTCTTTGCCAGGGGATCTTCCCAACCCAGGGATCAAACCCACATCTCCTGCACGGCAGGCAGATTCTTTACCATCTGAGTCACGAGGGAAGCCCCAATATTGTAAAGGTGGTGGGTTAGTCACTTATAAAGCTAGTATGAAGGCTAAAATACGAAAGTCATAAAAAGTTATTTACTACAGTAATTTGTTAAGGGATCAGTTCAGTTCAGTCACTCAGTCGTGTCCAACTCTTTGCGACCCCATGGACAGCAGCACGCCAGGCCTTCCTGTCCATCACCAACTCCTAGAGCTTACTCAAACTCATGTCCATTGAGTTGGTGATGCCATCCCACCATCTCATCCTCTGTCGTCCCCTTCTCCTCCCACCTTCAATCTTTCCCAGCATCAGGGTCTTTTCAAATAAGCCAGTTCTTTGCATCAGGTGGCCAAAGTATTGGAACTTCAGTTTCAGCACCAGTCCTTCCAATGAACATTCAGGACTGACTTCCTTTAGGATGGACTGGTTGGATCTCCTTGCAGTCCAGGGGACTCTCAAGAGTCTTCTCCAACACCACAGTTCAGAAGCATCAATTCTTCGGCGCTCAGCTTTCTTCATAGTCCAACTCTCACATCCATACACGACTACTGGTAAAACCATAGCTTTGACTAACCGGACCTTTGTTGGCAAAGTAATGTCCCTGCTATTTAATATGCTGTCTAGGTTGGTCATAACTTTCCTGCCAAGGAGTAAGTGTCTTTTAACTTCGTGGCTCCAGTCACCATCTGCAGCAACTCTGGAGCCCAGAAAAATAAAGTCTCTCACTGTTTCCACTGTTTCCCCATTTATTTGCCATGAAGTCACGGGACCAGATGACATGATCTTAGTTTTCTGAATGTAGAGTTTTAAGCCAACTTTTTCACTCTCCTCTTTCACTTTCATCAAGAGGCTCTTTAGTTCTTCACTTTCTGCCATATGGGTGGTGTCATCTGCGTATCTGAGGTTATTGATATTGCTGTTGTTAAGGGATACACAGGATTAAAGATGTAAACTCTAACATCAAAAACATAATGCACGGGACTTCCCTGGAGGTCCAGTGGCTAAGACTCCATGCTCCCGATGCAGGGGCCTGGGTTCCATTCCTGATCAGGATCTAGATCCCTCATGCCACAGCTAAGACCTGGTGCAGCCACCTCAGATAATAAATAAATATTAAAACAAAATCCCCACAAATATAAAGCATACTGGTGCGGGGGGAGTAAAAATGGAGAGCTTAAAAATGCATTCAAACTTAAGCTGTTATCAACTTAAAATGGGCCATTACAAGTGTAAGTTGTCTTATGTAAGCCTCATGGTAACCGCAAGCAAAAGCCTATAGAGCAGGTAAAGAATGGCGGCTCAGCAGTAAAGAACCCGTCTGCCAATGCAGGAGACGCGGGTTCAGTCCCTGATCCTCGAAGACCCGACGTGCCCCAGAGCAATGAGCCCGCGTGCGCACTGCTGAGTCGCGCTCCAGAACCCGGGAGCGGCCAGGGAGGAGCCGCCACGAGGAGAGGCCCTCACACCGCAGTGGAGAGCAGCCCTCACGCCCCACAGCCAGAAAAGGCCACAGTGGCTGAACAGACAGAAAACTAAGACACACCTATGTACTGGTGTACATACACACACTGAAAGTGAAGGGATGGACACTGATACTCCACGAAAACGGAGATCAAAAGAAACCTGGGATAGCTCCACTTAAATCAGACAAAATGCCCTTTAAGACAAAGGCTGTGTATGAGAGACAGAAAGGTCGTTACGTGATGATAAAAAGGTCACTTCAACACTTCACCATTTGTGACTATTTATGCCCCCAGTGTAGGAGCACCTGAATATATAAACCAGTATTAACAAACCCGAAGGGAGAAATAGGCAACAATACAAGGATGGCACAGACGCTAACAATTCACTGTCGCCCGTGCACAGATTGCCTAGACAGAAAGCCAGTAAGGAGAACACTGCCCATCAACAACACATTAGACCAGACACTTAACAGACAATACACTGAGAATTCCATGCAAAAGCAATAAAATATATATACTCAAGTATGCATGGTATGTTCTTCTGGGTAAACTGTATGTTAGACAACAAAACAAGTCTTACTACGTTTAAGACAAGAGACTGAAATCATATCGAGCATCTTTTCAACCACGATGACATAAGACGAGAAATCAGTTACAAGAAGAAAACTGGAAAAGTCACAAATATGTGGATCGGTGGCTCAGAGGTTAAAGCGTCTGCCTCCAATGCGGGAGACCCGGGTTCGATCCCTGGGTCGGGAAGATCCCCTGGAGAAGGAAATGGTAACCCACTCCAGTATTCTTGCCTGGAGAATCCCATGGACGGAGAAGCCTGGTAGGCTACAGTCCACGGGGTCGCAAAGAGTCGGACACGACTGAGTGACGGAACGGAACGGAACGGAAGTTACTGAGCAACCAATGGGTCAAATAAGAAATAATAGGAAAAAATTTAAATATCTTGAAACAAATGAAAATAGAAGCACAACCTATCAAAACTTATGGGGAATATACCAAAAGCAGTTCTAAGAAGGAGTTCATACAGATAAATGCTTACATGAAGAAACAAGTATTTCAGCTGCTTAAAACTCAACATTCAAAAAAGAAGATCATGGCATGCGGTCCCTTCACTTCATGGCAAATAGATGGGGAAAAAGTGGAAACAGTGACAGATTTTCCTGGGCTCCAAAATCACTGCAGACGGTGACTGCAGCCATGAAATTAAGATGCTTGCTCCTTGGAAAAAAAGCAGTGACAAACCTAGACAGCGTATAAAAAAGCAGAGACATCACTTTGCCAACAAAGGTCCGTATAGGCAAAGCTACGGTTTTTCCAGTAGTCATGTATGGATGTTAGCAGCACCATAAAGAAGGCTGAGCGTCCAAGAAAGTGACGTTTCCGAACTGTGGAGCTGGAGAAGACTCTTGAGAGTCCCTTGGACTTCAAGGAGATAAAACCAGTCAATAATAAAGGAAATCAACCCTGAATACTCATTGGAAGGACTGATGCTGAAGCTCCAATACTTTGACTACCTGATGCAAAGAGCCAACTCACTGGAAAGACCCTGATGCTGGGAAAGGCTGAGGGGCGACAGAGGATGAGATGGTTGGACGGCGTCACTGATTCAATGGACGTGAGTTTTAGCAAACTCTGGGAGACAGTGAGGGACAGGGAAGCCTGGTGTTCTGCAGTCCACAGCGTCACAAAGAATCAGACACAACTTAGTGACTGAACAACAGCAAATAAACCATCTACCTTTACACCTCAAGGAATCAGGAAAGAACAAGCAAAGCCCCAAGTAAGGAAATAACAGAAATCAGAGCAGAAACAGAGACAACAAGATCAATGAGACTTATGAGCTGGCCTTTGTTGGCAAAAACCACCAGCCAAATTCACCGAGAGAGAGAGGGAGAGAGAGAGGACTCAAATAACTAAAATCAGAAATGAAGACAGTCACAGCCGATGTCACAGGGATACAAATGACCACAAAGAACTACCACACACAATTATAATGCCAAGTTGGACAACTTAAAAAACGGACAAACCCCTAGAAACACACAACCCACCAAGACTGAATCGTGAAATAATAGAAAGCTGAACAGACTAATTACTACATAAGAGGCTGAATCAGTCATCAAAAGCTCCCAACAAAAATCCAGCACCAGATGACTTAACTGGTGAATTTTTACTAAATGTTCAGAAAAGATTCAACATCTGTTATTCTCAAACTTTCAAAAAACTGAAGACGAGGGAACACTGCAACACTCATTTTACCAGAATTACCCTGATACCAAAACCAGGCAAGGATGCCACAAGAAAAGTGCAGGCCAGTATTTCTGGTGAAATAGACGCAAAAGTCCTCAACGAAATATTAGCAAGTTGAAGTCAACAACGTTAAAATGATCCTATGCCACAGCTGAGTGGGATTTATTCCAGGGACACAAGGGTGGCTTACCTCTTCAAGTCAATCAACGCGATACGCGTTAACAAAATGATGAATAAAGGCACATGATATCTCAGCAGATGCAGAAGACACATCTGACGAAACTCAATATCCGTTTATGATCAAAACTCTCAACGCAGTGGGTATAGAAGGAACACATGTCAACAAACCAACGACCATGTATGGAACAGCACACGGTGGTCATAAGCTGAAAGCTTTTCCTTTAAGATCAGGAAGAGACAAAGATGCCCACTCCTGCTTCTTTTATTCAACAAGGCATTCAAAGTCCTCCTCAGAGCAACTGGGCAATAAAAAGAAGAAAAGGCACACAGATTGGAAAGGAAGAAGTAAAACTTCACTGTTTGCAGATGATGGTTTACATGTACTAAACCCTAAAGACGCCATGACAAACTGTTAGCACTAATACACAAAGTAAAGCTGCAAGATACAAAAAATACTGTTTCTGTACCCTAATAACAGAGAGCAAGCCCACGCATAATGACGTCAAGAATAGAGTACCTAAGAACACATTTATCCAAGGAGATAAAAGACGTGTACTGAGGGCTCTAAGACAGTGACGACTGAAACGGAAGGCAATGAGTAAAAGGAGGAAATCTCTCCCACTCGTGGGCTGGAAGAACCAGCACTGCAGAAAAGTCCATACGACCCAATCTACAGGTTCAGTGGAATCCCTCTCGAAACTTTTAATGGTAGTAGTCACAGAAATATAATGAGCACTCCGAAATTTGCATGGAACCACAAAAAGACCCCAAGTAGCCAAAGCAACCTTAAGAGAGAGGAGCAAAGCTGGAAGCATCACACTTCATGATTTCAAACTACGTTACAAATACAGTAATCAGAACTCCATGGTATCGAGACAAAGACAGACACACAGGTCAGCTGAACGGAACACAGAGACGAGAAATAAGCCCACACACGTACGGCCAATCTGCGAGCAGAGAGTCAAAAACACACAATGGGGCAAAGGACAGTCTCGTCAGTAAATAGCGGGAAACCTGGGTAACCTGATGCAAAAAATAAAAAGGAAGCTGAACCAATAACTTGCACCATGCACAAGGGCCAACTCAAAACAGATTAAAGACTTGAATCTAAGACGTGAAGCCACAGAACTCCCAAAAGAAAACACAGGTGTTAAGTTCCTCGACATTGTACTGGTGATGAGTTTTTGGATTTGACACCAAAAGCAAAGGCAATAAAAGAAAAGATAAATAAATGCAACTAGATCAAACTAAAAAGCTTCTGCACATATAAGGGAACCATCAACAAAATGAATAGGCAACCTACCAAACGGGAAAAAATATTATAAATCAGGTATCTGATAGGGGGTTGACATTCCCTTATATATATATATATATATATATAAAGGACTCATACAGCTCAACAACAACAACAACAAATCTTTTAAAAAATCTTAAAATTTTTAAAGTGGGCAGGGGGTATGAATAGATATTTTCCCCAACAAGACACAGATGTCCAAGAGGTTCCATGTTACCAACCATCAGGGAAATGCAAACCAAGCCCATGAGGAGCGGTCACCTCATGCGGGTCAGAACGGCTATCACCAGGACGAGGATGAGCTCTGAGACGTGGGCGCCAGGGAGCCCATGGGCAGCACTGGAAAAACGCAACCTGGGGCAGCCGCCGTGGAAACCAGCATGGCGGAAAAGGACTACCAGGCGGCCCAGCAACCCCACCTCTGGGCACAGAGCCACATGAGATGGAAACACGGACTCCACAGGTGCACCCGCCAAGGTCGGTGCAGCGGGAGTTGCACCGCCCACGTGAATGCTGCTGAGAGGGCCACCTTAGGGTCCCCGTCATGGAAAACCCCCTGCAGTTTGCGTGGCGCTGGCCTTTGGGCGCGAGTCTCTCGCTCTGCACATAAATGGAGAATCACTTTGTTGCACACCTGAAACTATACAGGGCCAGTTATATCTTAATAATTTTTTTCAGCCCACACTTTCTGGCACTCCGCTGACACAAGTATTAGATCTTTTGTTACTGTTCCACAGATTCCTAAGAGTCGGATACTTTGTTTCTAGCCTGCTCTCTCTCTGTAGTTCTGATTGGGTTATTTCATAATACATCTTTAAGTTTACCGGCTCTTTTTTTCCTGCCGTTTCCACCTACCGCTCGGCTCGTCCAGTGAAGTTTAGCTTTGCTCCTGTAGTCTCAGGCCTCTGATTTCTGTAACTTCTTTTTGGTATCATCTGTATCTTAGTTGAGACTTCCTTGTTCACTTGTTTCAAGGCTCTGCAGCCTTACAGCGCTGCTTTCAAACGTCTGTGAGGCGATTCCGATGCCTGGGGGGAGCTGCCCGTGGGGGATCCAAGCTGCGGCGTGGTCTCCTGCTCACACCGCGTGGATCTCAGGCCCCGTCTTCTGCTCGCTGGGGGAACAGCCCCGCGCAGCCGCCAGTGTGGGAGCCGGAAGCAGCTGCGTGAGAAGCCCCTCGATGCTTGCAGTGGAGCCCCCCGCCCGATCCGCGCTGCGCTGGCCCTGTGGCTTCTGTCTGCAGACACAGTCACCACACCCGCGCCCATCCCGCGCCCAGTGAGTGCCCACCTCTTCCCCGCGCGCCCTGGGCAGTGTCCTGGAGACCAGCCCTCCTCCGGCACCCGGGGCGGGGCTCTCGTCATATGCCCGGAGTGAGCCAGGTTCAGGCCGGCGTCCTTCACGTCTGCAGGCCCAACTCCAGACGCTGAGAGTTAGGCTGGTTTTCTAGAAGCAGAGCCTAGAGGGGAATTCTTGGCAAGGAATCAAGGGTGTTCCCAGTATAAGCCGGGGGCGGCGGGCGTGGGCAGTGGAGGCAGAATGCGGATCCCGAGCTGTGGCCCGGCCTGGCCCGCGGGGCCTGGAAGCAAAACACGGTGCTGGAGGCTCCGCCCCACCCAGGACACGGAGCAGGGAGGCTGAGTCCGAGTCTCTTAGGAACCAGTCGCCTCTGCAGGGGGAGGGCTGCTCTCGGGGGTCCCTGCTGCCCCCGGGGTCCCCAGGGCGAGCCCTGGAGAAGGCTGCCGGCGGGGCAGGAAGGACGGAGACGCCTGGGGACGCTCGGCCGCCCCCGCCGCACGTGCAGGGCCACGCGCAGGTTTACTGTGACTCAAGGAACCTCTGAACACTTACTCGGCAAAAATGCATCCATCTTTTTTTCTTTATACAGCCTAGTATTTTTACAAGAATATTTACAACAGCCCAAAGCGGGAACACCCCAAAGGCCCAGCGACAGAAGAAGGGATGAGCTGAGGTCACCGGAGAAGCAGACGCGGGGCGGCGGTTCTGGTCCCAGGACAGCGGGACGCGCCGGACGCCGGGCCGCCCGCGAGGAGCGCTGTTTCTGCGGAGCCGCGAGTCCCAGCCCCGCCGTAATGAAGAACAACCCCACGTTTCCTTTCAGCTTTCATTGTATCTTTTCATCTTAAATATTTAATACTCTGGAGTGTACTTTGGTCTGTCACATGAGGCAGGCTCTCAGAAAATTTCTTCCAAGTGGTGACCAGCTGCCCCACACTATTATTGACTCATCCATCCTGGAGCAGCGGCCGCCCTGTCTGTCTCGATCCCGGGTCCTCGCCCACTGGTCGGTCTGTCTGTCCTCTCTGGAGTCTCGGCGGCGTCGGTCAGCGGGGGATGCGGGGTGGGGGTACTGACGGCAGCCCCCGCGTCATCCCTGCGTATTTCCACGTTCTTCTTGGCTGTCTCCACACATGCTCTCGTCCAGATGAACATGAGAACCGCTGTATCATATTCCAGAAGTCGTGCTGCGCTTTTGTATGGAATTGCTTTAAATTTATAGACTAACTTGGAGGGAAATTATATCCTCACAGTATCAGGTCTTCTGATGCAGCAACATCATAATTCTCTCCTTGAATTCAGGCTTTTTCACGCCCTGGTGTCAGAGCCACGTGCAGGGGCGGGAGCCCGGGGGAGGAGCTGGGGGAGGAGGGGGCATGAAGTGGGGGAGGGGTCCGCTCATGGCCAGTCCCGCCCGCTCTGGCCTGACAGCCCCTTCCTGAGCGAGAGACTCCGAGGGCCATCCCCACAAAAGGGGCGGATGCTGTGAGTCAACCCAGCCAGGCAGAACCCTTCCAGCTGCAGTGATGGGGCCACCGCTCATGCAGAGCCGTCAGGCCCGTCCAGGTCTGGCATTTGGAAGCCAGAGGGCGGGGGGTCACCCGCTGTGAGGACTCGCCAGGCTGGGCACGACGCCTTCAGCAGAAGCCCAGCAGCAAAGCTGTCAGCGCTCCCTGAGCACAGGCCACGCACCAGGGGCTGTCCTGGGTCTGTTGAGAAGTGGCTCCTGTGAGGGGCACAAGAGCCCTGGGCAATGGACAGGGGCGAATCCAGGCATTTAATAACGGGCTGATGAGAAAAGTGGACCTCCCAAGGGGCGGGCAGTGGCCCGGCCGGCTCAGGGGCGCAGGGCGTCCACTCGGCTGCTCTGGCCTGCTTGGCAGGGTTGGGATTTCCTCCTGCCTCCAGAGGTCAGGGGCCAACTCGAGACGGCGGGTGTGCGGGGCGCCGAGCCTGAGCCCACCTGAAGCACTCTTGTCCTCACTCTGGGGGCAGCCGTCACTGCTGGGACCCTCGGTGTCCCCTGGCTCTGGGGGGTGGGGGGCTTGCTGTGCAGGGGTGATCCTGCCGAGGTCTGCACCCCCACAAGCCACACCACTGCCGTGAAGTTGCGGGCGGGGCCCCCAGCCAAGGAACTCGGGCACCTCCAGGAGATCAAAGGATGTCCTGCAGCCTCTGGGGACACAGCCGGGCCCATGAGACCCGGTCCAGGCGGACTGCCCACGCCCCGGGATGAGTCTGTCATGTTGAGCCGCTGATTCTGTGCTACTTGTTGCAGCAGTAATGCACGCGCAGCCTCTGTGCTCCCAGGGCTCAGAGTGAACCTGCTGTTTAAAGCCCGCAGGAGCGGACGTGAACTGTGTCCTGTTGTGGACTTGGGGTCTGGGCGCCCGGGAGGGGTCCCCCGAATCCACTTCGGGCGGAAGAGGAGGGCAGGAAACCGAGCAGAGGACCCACGGGCTGAAGCCGCAGACTCCTTTCTCCATCCCGAGAAAGGGCAGAGGAAGCCCCGTCCGTCCGAGAGCCGGTGTCGGCAGCATGGGTCCCCTCAGGCCGTGAGGGGATCTGCTCCGGGGCTCCCCCGTGCTGCTGGTCTGCTGTGACCTGATGGCTCCCGGGTGTAGGCGCGTCCCCCACCCCTGCCCCCGTCTTCCCACGGGCCTCTCCCCGCACCCTAAGGTCCCCTCCCTATAGGTCAGCTCACTTGTGACATCCGCACATTCACAGGCAGAGGAGGCAGGGCTGCGCCCTCCCTGCAGGAAACGGCTCAACCCGCGACACCCCTGCGGTGTTCAGACAGCCATGGAGGCAGGGACTGCAGAGAAGTGAGACCCTGAGAGAGCCCAGCGTGTCGCTGGAGCAGCCAGGGCCCAGCGGCCACGAGAGCAGAGGGACCCTGATCGGTTTTGCTATCGACCTGAAATCCTCCGCAGAGCACACGCCGCCCGCCCCGTGGCGCCTGGTGCCCGGGTTCCCCTCACAGTGCCGGGCGGTGGACCCGCCAGCGCTCCCACGAGGGCCGCCTGCTGCCAGGGGAGGTGGGGGGGGCCTCCTGGAATGGACCTTGGTGCCGGCCGTGTCCTCCCCGGCGCCGATGCCCCTTATCCACTGCGTGGAGGCATCCGGCCTGCCCCCTCTTCACCCGCTGATGGGCGGGGGCGGCTTTGTGTGTTAAGAATGAAGTCTCCCAACAGAGGAACAGATAAAGCAGACAGGGCACACACAGAGTAGAATAGTGCGCAGCCATAAAAAGGGTGAAAGAAAGCCATCTACAAAAACATGGATGCAGCCAGAGATCACCATACTAAGTCAGAAAGACAAGCATGGTGTGATGTCGCCTATATGTGGAAGCTAAAGGCTGACCCAAACGCACCTATCTGAAACAGAAAGGGACTCGGGGAAGTAGAAAACAGACTGGTGGTTGCCAACTCGGGGGAAGGGAGCGGGGGAGGAAGGGCTGGGGCCTGGGGTCTGCAGATGCAGACTGGTATATGTGTACGGACAAGCAACGCGGTCCTACCGTGATACCCTGTGATAAACCACAATAGAAAAGAATGTGGAAGAGAGGCTGCACACGCAGGGCTGAGCTGCTCTGCTGTATAGCAGGAACGACACAACTTCGCAAATCAACTGTCGCCAATAACATCAGAAGGACCGAAGCCACCGACTCATCGCTCCTGCTCCCCTTCACAGGCCTCGGACGGCTGTTCCACACGCTCCTAGGAGTTTTCCATCGCGACTGATGTGACAGATGAACCGTAGCTGGACCAATTGACGGTGACCGTTTACTCCAGGGCTGGGATTCTGGCACCAGAACTTAGGATTCAGTTCAGTTCAGTCGCTCAGTCGTTACACACTGTCTAATCAGCTACGTTACTGGGATCTCAGGTGTTCCCAAATCTTTTTCTTTTTCCTGTAAGACTATCTCACACACACACAATGTAGAATGCACGTGTGCCGTTCGCTGACAGCACGCACCTGGGCCACCCGTGACGCCCCGGCACCCCCCACCCATCCCCCGCCCCCGGGGCCACAGTCCGAGCCGATCTGTTCTCATTACAACCGTCTCTCCTCGTGGCTGTGTCACTTTCGTGCGCACCCTCAAGACAGCAAAACTACCTTCAGACAGAAAACTGCTGTCACAGTGCGTCGATTCTTTGACAACTTGCTTTCTTCTTCCACTTTTGAGACTCGTGCATTGACGTGTGTGGCTGAGCTCCACTTACCCTGACTCCCGTGCTGCGGTCCACGGCACACACGCACATCAACAGGCTTTCTCGCTCTTCCCGTTCCCGCTTCGAACCTCAGGACTGTCTGGCCCCTCCCGCCCTATGGCTTTCACACAAATTCTAGACTCAGTCTCTCAAGCTCCATGAAAGCCCCAAGTGTGCCTCTAATGGGTCCCACTATCAGTGATGCCAAAGTTTTGGGTGAAGGAAACTGTGTGTTTCTGGGGATTTTGTCACGGATGGCTGTTCCTTTCTGCCTTAAATGCCTTCCCTTCACCTACTGAGGTGGGCGAAGAGTCTCCTCTTTCAGCGTCATGGAGAAAGGCGGAGACCACCTTCCAGGGCCAAAGCTCCCTCTCACTACAGGGGTGACCCAGATCTGGTGATAACGTGCGGCATGCTTTTAAAGTTGAGAGTTTACTAGAGAGGGCCACTGGGCTTCCTTTCCCTCACTGTCCTGTCCACTGGGCATAAAGGTTTTCCAGCCTCACGTATCTAGCCAGGGAGTGACTGCTGTTCCTCTCTGGTCCGAGAGGCCAGGAATCAAAGACTGGAATCATCTGTGCTGTGAAAGCTTTGCTGGAACTTTTGCCCGTAAAACAGGCCGAGACTCATTCTTACATTACGGGAAGATTTCTGAAATACTGATTCAATTTTTGTTGTTATTACAGCACAGTTCAGGTGGCAGTTTTTGAATCTGTTTTGGCAATACGCATTTTCCTGGAAACTTGTCATTTCATCTATATTTTAAAATTTATTTGCAAAAAGATATTCATAATATTCCCTTATTAACTTTTAAATCTCTCCTGTCATCTGCAGTAATATCCCTTTCCCGAGTCTAATAGTTTCATTGGTGTTTTTCATCTTTTTGAAAGTTGATCAGTCTCATAAGCAGTTATCAGCTGTATTAGTCTTTAAAAAAAACAACTTCATCTTTGTCATTTCTCCCCCTTCCATTTTAATTTTCTAGTTCATTAAACTCTTTTCTTTTTTTTAATTTCCCTTCCATTCTCTTTGGATTTACTTTGTTGTTATTTTCTAACTTTTTTTTTGGCCATGTCACGCCACTTATGGTATCTTAGTTCCCAGGACTGGCAGTGAAAGTGTGGAGTTCTAACCACTGAGCTGCCAAGGAATCACCACTGTTTGCTAACTTTTCAAGTCAGACACTTAATTCATTAATTTTCCGATTTTCTCGTCCAACACATGCATTTATGACCATAAATCACACTCCAAGCAGCACCCAGTATCACGCTCATTACCGTCGTTTGGTTTTCCATTATTATGTAACCCTAAGCATTTCACAATTTCCATTCTGAGACTTTCTTTTTAACCCATGTGCCATTAGAAGTGTGCTTTTTTTTTTTTTTTTTTTACCACAGACAAACACAATTTATTACTATTAGATTCACAGACATACAGCCAAACTGCTCCAAATGTTTTTTAAACTGAACTGAACTGATCTTAAAAAAGAAGAAACATACATTCCTGAGTCTTCAGAGTAGAAATAACTTACAAATCATCGGGAGCAGAGCTCTTCAAGTGTGGTCCTTAGACCTGAGCCTGTTGACTAACTGTTATTGGTCTATAAAGTGATAAGTAAAGAAACTGAGAGCAAGAAGTGTGCTTTTTAAATTTCCAGATGATTCTCAGGATGAGAGCCCCTAATTCTCACTAGTCTCCTGCCTACTTATGCTGTGATCAGAGAATGTGCTTTCTGTGCTTTAATCCTTCTGTCTGCTGAGACTGGATTTATGACCTAATGCAGCCAATTTTATAATGTTCCTTGCGCACTTAAAAAGAAAGTATATTCCCCAATTACTGCATGCAGAGTTCTGTAAAAATCTCGTAGATCAAGTTTGTTCCTTTTGCTGTTCACATCTTCTAAATCCTCACTGATATTTATCTGCTTGTTCTATTATGCTGCTGGGTTTGTCAGTTACCCCGTGTAGCTCTGCAACTTGTTTTCTTGATATTAATAAAATACGTCATGCTAATAGGTACATTCAGAACCGAGTTCCCAAACTGCATTCCTCTGCCGAGTTTACAATGAACCCTTCCATCCAAAATGTTATTCCCTTTCTTGCTCCACACCTGTTCCCTCGGGACTGAATTAGGAGGGGAAAGGCGGGACTGAAACCAAGCAGGACGCTATGGGCCTTCCTGGGACAGCCCCCGGCCCTGTCCTCCGCCTGTCTCTTGTTTGTAGGATGGCTGTGGTCTCCCAGGCCTGCCCAGGTCTCAGACGGCAGCTGGACAGGTAATGACCAGGGAACGTGCAGATGCAGAAACAAGGCCAGGCTGCTGGGCCCGGAGCCGGCGACTGCTGAGACGACAAACCAGCCCGAGTCACCGAGCCGCCAGTTCCGAGAGGTACGGGGAGAAGTCGGACACGTCCGAGTTGTCTTTACAGGAAGCAGACCCGGCCCCCGTGTAGAAACTGCTGACCATAAGCACAGAGACCCCAGACCACGTGCGACCAGAAGATGGGTGGACGCCAAGCAACCCGAGACTCGTGTGGGGGATACCCTTGGGCCACAGCCTCTGCACCGCAGTCCTGGAAGCCTGTCTGCTGCCCTCGGACGGCAGGCCTCCGTCTGTCTTCCCAGGTCACCAGCCTCCGGAATAAGGCGATGTGTCTCTTCCACCAACACTTGTGTCTTTATGGACTGAGATCTGTCTGTCTTTTGGGGTTTTCCCTTTTTGGATGCTTTGCGACTTTACAGATCCATATGGTCACCTACGCCTTATATAAACACGTGCATGAGTGCACGCTTGACCCTGAGTGTGGAAATTCTCTGCGGCCTGGAGTGGGTTTGCTTCAGGTGGGTCCCTGGGGCACCACAGGGCCACTTCAGACGCCATCTGGCACTCTGCCATCTGGGGTCCTGCAGAGCACACAACTCTGAGTCCAGCCCCACGGCAGAGCCGGCCCCTGGCCCGAGGCTCGGGAGAGGGCAGCCCCGGCCGCATCCTGACGTCAGGCGGGGCTCTGACCTACCCCACCCGTGTCCCAGGCTTGGTGCCCTGTCCTTCTGGGCACAGGACAGCCATGTCAGAGCCTTTCGGCCCTGGGGGCCTGCATGCCTCCACTCCTGCTCCTGTGTTTCCCGGGTCCGAGGACTCCCTCTCATTACAGGCTTGCCCTCACCCTGCCCGGCAGGAAGTCAGCTCAGGTCTCAAGCAGCACCTCTGGGGAGGCTCTCTCTGTTAGAGCCCCAGCCCAGAGCCTGACTCAGAGCGGCCGCCGTGGGGCCCGAATCTGCACTCCGTTTCCATCAGGGCCTCGGCTGAGACCTGCACGGCACCCTCACGGACTGTACCTGGAGTGCGGCCCCTCCCGGCAGCCCCGGACCCCCGAGACACAGCTCACACCTGCCGGGATGGCGGGGGCACCTGCCGGCGGCTTCCAGCCAGGCTGAGGGGCCCGCCTTGACCATCGGCGGCGCACAGACCTCCAGACCTCGCACAGCCGCCCATCACTGCCTCTGTGCGTCAGGGCCGGTTTCCAAGAATCAGCTTCAGGGTCTACATGTGTCACTATTAATCTTTTTAACATAACTTGTTTTTCATTTATTCTTGTTTTCTTCTTTAGGTATGTTTTGATGTCTTTCCAAGTTCTTGGCTTTTATTTTTTTTTGCTCAACAATGGAATCCTTTAATCCTATAGTGTTTTCTCCCCTCACAGTCTTAGCTGAATCTCATAATTAAACATCTGACATTCCCTTCATCACTATAGAATTTAAGTGCAGTCTTTTATTTCCTTTCTGACTCAAGATTTATTTAAGAGAATATTTCAAAGTCTAATTATAAAATGCTTATTAAACAGAAGTCACACTGCACTGCATTTTGAGAATACAGTCCAGATACAAACACTGATATTTTTGTTGTGTTTCAGCAGATTGTTAATCTTTCTAAATGCCACACAGGACTGAAGAATTCTATTCTCTGCCTGGATGAAAAGTGATGAGAACATACCTGTCTCCTCAGCAAACCCCAGTCATCACAGTGTCTCCTAGAGTGAGCCCCGAGCCCCCAGCTTTCTGCCTCGAGAGGGGGTCCAGACCGTGACGCTGGGCGGCCGGGCGGTCAGAGCGGGGAAGCGCAGACTTCAAGGGCATCCTCTGCTCCAGGCTCCCCGGGGCCTGCGCGGCTGCCCAGACCATCCCCGAGGGGGCTGGGGCCCCATGCCCCAGGCCTGCCCGGCTGCCCCCTGCCCAGAGCGCTGCTCTGCTTTCCAGGGGCCGTGGAACAGACCTTGCCCAGAAAACCAGCAAACTCTCCTCCCTCGTGGGGACCCCACCTTCCTCAGGGAGGCCTGAGCTCCCAAGTCTGTCCTGCCTCCCTGAGCCCTCAAGCCCCTCGAGTTCCCTCCCCACCTTGACAGAGCCTCCCCTGACCTACTCTTTTTTTTCTCTGCGTCACACTTCCCCTGCTTAGACTATGGTGTGGTTTCTGTCTGGTTGGATCCACATCAGAACTTGAAAAATAAAAGCAAATTAAAAGCAAGCAGCAGAAAGCAAAAAAATTTTTAAAAGAGCCGAAATGAGCGAACGTGAACAGAGAAAAACAACAGAGAAAAATCAATGGAATGAAAACCTGGTTCCTTGAAAAGGTCAATAAAATTAACAAATCTTTAGCCTAAGGAGGAGGAGGAACAGGAACAGGAGAAATAATAAGTTGCCAACATGATAAAGGAAGGAATGGGCGTCGTCACAGCCCTGCAGACTTCTAGGGGACATTACACACTACTTTACCCTCATAAATTCTAAATCTGAGGCTATCACACTTCTCGAGAGATACTAACCACCAAAGCTCATTCTAGGGAAAATAAACTGGACAGTCCTGTATCTGTTAAAGAAATGCGATTCACACTATAAAACATGGCAGAAGTGAGACTCCAGGCCTAGATGGCTTCCCTGGTGAATTCTACCAAACATTCAAGGGGGAAATAACCCCAATCTACAGGCTCAGAGGTAACGAATCCACCTGCAATGCAGGCGAAGCTGGCTTGATCCCTGGGTGGGGAAGATCCTCCAGAGGAGGAAACGGCAACCCACTCCAGCATTCTTGCCTGGAGAATCCTATGGACAGAGGAGCCTGGTGGGCTACAGTCCATGGGGTTGCAAAGAGTCGGACACGACCAAGCAGAAGAAGTTTTTGTTTCCACACAGTTTCAGAAGCAGAAAGACCAGCAATCACTTCATACTCATATTATGAGGTCGCTGTTACTCTGATAACAAAATCAAAGACACCCAAGAAAATTTCAGAATATGCCTCGTTAAGGTAGACTCAAATATCTTTAAAAAAAATTCAGCAAACTGAACGCAGGGATGTCTAAAAATGTCTAGTATATCATGACCAAGTGGGCTGACCCCAGGAATCAAAGGTTGCTTCAACACTTTAAAAAAAATGTTATTTACCATATCAACAGAGCAGAAGAGGAAAGAAGCCATATGGTCACCTCAACAGAAATGAAAAAAGAGCAAAAGTACCACAACTTTTCATAATAAAAAGCTCCGAAAATCATGGATAGCACAACACTTTAAGTCAAACAAGGGTATCAAAGCAACTTACAGGTAACATATCGACAGCGAACCGTTGCCCGCCTTATAAACACAGTAAGATCACCTGCAACCACTGTTTCCACCGAGCGCCGTGCAGTAGGTCCTGGCTGATGCAATGAGGCGAGAGCAGAAGGGGTGAGAATCAGATGCGAGGCAGCGAGCTGTCTTATGTGAGGGCGTGACTGTGAGAACAGCCAGTCCAGCATAACACGTGAGTTATTACAATCGGTAATGAACTTGGCGCAACTTCCTAGACACCTTATCTCTAGGCTTAACAGAGGGGTACAGTGGTTCAGAGCATGTGGAACCGGTGATCAGAGTAGCAAGAGGCAGAGCCCCCAGCCGATGGCACAGGCAGAGGCGGAGGACGCACATTCCAGGCAAGGGTTCCAAAGTAACGGGCATTCAACCAAAGACATGAATCCCGACCCCACACCATACATAAAACTAACTTGAGGTAGGCCGTATATCCAAGCATAAAAGCTAAATGACAAAGTCTCTGGAAGAAAATAGGGAGAACATCCCGTTCCCTTGGGCTAGACAAAGCTGACTGAAACAAAATGCAAAAAGCACCAACCATTAAACAATGATAAACGAGACGATTAAAACTGCAAACGTTTGTTCATCAGGAGACATTATTAAGAAAATAAATAGGCAAGCCCACAGTCTGGGAGACATTATTTGTAACACATGTCTGACAAGGAATTCATACTCAGAATGTCCCATAAAGAAATAAGAAAGAGGAAAACAGCCAGATTTAAAAACAGGCAGAAAGACAACTCTCGAGTTCTTCATCCTGCCGGGAAGGCGCCTAGAGTCGTCACTCTGTCCCGTGACGAGTGGACACCAGGACCTCCCAGAGCGGAGGCCGCCGGACAGACGCCAGCCCAGCGCAGAGCATCCCAACTCAGAACAGAGAAAGCCTAAGCCCACCCCGGCCACCGGGCTGGGCAGGGAGCCTGTGCTGCAACTAACCCGGAGTGCAGTGCACGTGGACCTGTCCATGGGGCAGAGACTCCAGGGTCCCCGTTCTGGGTCTCCACACTGTGGGAGCTCCTCCAGCTCCTCGCAGTGAATGTTGGCTAAGACCCCCCTTCTGCTTCCTGCCGGGTTGGGGGGGGATGGAACCCTCCAGAACCCTTAACAAGGCCGCAGTCAGAGAAAGCTTGTCAGGATGAAAGGGGGAAAGAGGCCAGACACCCGGGAGCTGGACGAAGGCTGAGTCGGGGTGCCCAGGACCTGCAGGCATCAGTTACGTCCCAACAAAGTGGCCAAACCAGAGAGCTGCTGCCTCTGGGGGATGAGGAGGAGGCTGGCCGAGAAGGGGAAGCAGGGATGTTCTGGAACCACGCCGACTGTGTGCTCTGGGGCTTCACACGTGTGTGAGGGCATCACTCAAGGGTGACACTTCAGGGGTGAATCTGACTTTGGAAAAAAGAAACTGAAGACACGGAGGGAACCGTGGTTAACCTCACAGACGCTGAACTATCCGCTGAGAAGGGTGCTGACACCTGTGCTTTACTCTCAAATGCATCAAGGTGTGAGGACGGATGGAACGGTGGATGCACAGACGGAGCAGGCCAAACACAGTAAATATGAATGGCAGAGCAGGGGTGGAGAGTGCGGGCTTCACTGTCCAATTCTTTCATCTCCGCTAAATGTTTCTCCATAATAAAAAGCTGGGGAAAAGGAACCCCTGGCAGCAACGTGGTCGGGTGTGTTAAACGCAAGACTGAGCAGAAGTCAGACACCGAAGAACACTGCTCAGGTTCAAGAACAGGCAAACCTGCGGCAGGTGGGGGAGGCCACTTGGGGGTTGGGGGCTGTGCCTGGGAGCGGGCCCGCGGTGGCTTCTGACGCCCCAGCAGCGCTTCACGTGGGCGCTGGAGACCCGGAGAATTCAGTGGCGTCACTGGGAATTCATTAGTGCATCTTCACTCATGTGTGTTATGCTTCAGTAACAACTTCCATAACAGAACCTCCCAGGGACGGGGGAGAGACTGGAACTTTCCCACCCTGAAGAAAGACTCTGCTGGTAACACGACAGCCTGTAATTGTGGTTGTCCGTGTACAAGCCCGTGTTACGTAACGTGTGAATCTGTGTGACTGTGTACAGTAGGTAATGTACACACGCACAAGTTTATTCAGTGTGTAAGAAAAAACAAACGTGCAGCAAAAAGAAGTATTCTCTTTTAAGAAAACAAAAAGCTTACTACAAGAGCACAGAAGGCCCCTTATGGCCCCTTCCATCCCCTGACCTTGCTGTGTGAGCAGCTCAGTAATTAAGACACTCTGGCATTAATCCTGCGATAGACTTAGTGACCCAGGAGAAGAGGAGAAGCCCAGGAGCAGACCTACTGGTTCATGGAACCTGATTTATGACGGCGGAGGCAGGGGAAGACCCCCGGGCAAGAGGAGACCATTTAACAAATGCTACCAAGACAATTAGCTATTCATGTGGAAAAAATGAAATTGGATTTCTGTCTCAAGCCATAAATAAAAATCAGCTGTAGAAGACAAAGTGGGGGATTATCTTTATGACCTCACCTAGGCGGGAAGCCTGCTTAAACAAGACACAAACACGCCGGGCGTCAAAGAGCAGATTGATAAGTGTAAGTAAGTGCTGACACCGAGAACTCTGCTCATCAAAAACAGAGGGGATAAAAGTCAGTAACGGAGTGGGAGGGGATGATGCCAGACATAAACCCGCAAAGGGACGGTATCAGGGTGTAGAAACCGGTAAGGGGTGGAAACCAGCTCCTCAGTAACAGACACGGGCAAAGATGCCCACCCCTCTGCTAGCTGGAGGAAAGTGAGTGAAGACCCCCGAGTGGCCACACCTGTGGGACCACCGCTGGGGATGCGGTTTTCCTGCTGGTGGAACGCAAATGGCTCTGGGCTCTTTGGAAAATAATTAGGCTTCATCTTGTAAAACTGAGCATTTGCAGACGCCATGACCCTGCAGCTCTGCTTCTTGTTAAACTCTAAAGAAATGTTTGCTTCTGAGCCCAAGGAGACGAGCTGGGTTGTTCACAGCACGTTGCTTTTAGAAGCAAAACACTGGAAACGGTCCAAACGTCCGTTTGACGGGTGAATGGAAAAGTACATTTTCGGGGTGTATTTATGCAATGGAATTTTACAGACAAAGCAGACGAACCTTAGAAACACTGTTGAGTGGGGAAAGCTGCGTCGATCACCAACAGGCACGAAAGCAAGCAACACCAAACCACACGTCGTGCAGAGTGACGTGAGCGGCAGACAGAGTGAGCTGACGGGTGCGCTCCAAACCCAGGGTGCAGGGGAGGGGGCCGGGGCGCTTCTCAACATCACCATGAGCATGTGCGGCAGGGGCTCCCTGAGGTGCACGCCCCCGTGACCTATTCGCTGGCCTGTGTCACATACTGCATGGCCGGATTAATTACACACAAGTGGAACCTTGCACACACCCAAGCATCGTGAATACCGCGTGCCTTGTGTGTTCACTTTCAAGAGGAACGGTTCATGTTCATTCAGTGTAAGACTGAAGGCGGGAGGAGAAGGGGGTGACAGAGGATGAGATGGTTGGACGGCATCACCCACTCGATGGACATGACTCTGAGCAAGCTCCGGGAGTTGGTGATGGATGGGGAAGCCTGGTGGCTGCAGTCCACGAGGTCGCAGTCGGACACGACTGAGCGACTGGACTGAGCGTAATACACAGACTTACGGAAACAGACGTGGTTCCAGTGAAGCCAACCTGAGTGCTTAGCGCCGGCCCGTTCCCTGTGGACTCGAGGCCAGTTTGCCCGACTGCTGGGTCCACTGGGCCGGGCCTCTGAGGACTCTACAGGTGGGAGGGCTTTCTGAGCGCCAGGTACCTGGGGGTGTTTGCTCTGCTTTAAGACACAAAACCCCACTCCCTGAACTCGAACTCCCAGCTCGGAAGTGCCCTCCCCTCGAACCCTGGGTTTGGTCTGCTGCCTCCTGGCATCGGGTTTCCCCCCACGGGGTCCACCTTCTGGCCTAGGTACTCCAGGAAGCTGTGGGTGTGGGTTCCTCCCGGGAGCCGGCCGACACTGGCCCTGCTGCGCCCGCTCCCGCGTCCCGCAGAGTCCCCGACCCGCTGCTGCCTCTCCGCGTCTGGACTCCCGACCTCTCGCACGCCTTCTACAGCCCCTCCTGTTCCCCTCGAGCAGCAGGCCGCCTGCGGCTGGAGCCCCGAAGCTAGAAGAGCGCTCCCAGGAGGCTGGGGCGGGGGCCGAGCTCCAGCGCCGCCCACGGGATGGGGATGCGCGCGAGCGGGGCGTGCGCCCAGCCCATCCCAGCTGCGCCCTTCGTGGGCGGCCAGGGCCCAACTCGCTAATCTTAGCGATCTATTAAGCATCTTTCCCTAAATGTTTAAACACTCGTGCAATTAATGAATCCCCATTTAAAAATTAACCAAGAAAACTTGCCAGATATTTAGGTATTGATTATAAACTCTAATCAAACGCGTCTAAATGTTTAATGAAAACCAGACGCTAAATACACAGATCTGCTTAGACTGCGTCGCGCGCCTTCCCAACTTAGCAAGCCCTGCGGCTGGGGCTGGACGACCCACCGCGGACGTGCTCGCGCGCACAGGCCGGCGGGGCGGCCGAGGCGAACCAGCTGCGGCGGGACGCGGCCTCCCGAGAAGCCGGGGGCCGGGCCGGGCAGGCCGCCC
Source organism: Moschus berezovskii (assembly GCF_049115385.1). Taxonomy (NCBI): domain Eukaryota; kingdom Metazoa; phylum Chordata; class Mammalia; order Artiodactyla; family Moschidae; genus Moschus; species Moschus berezovskii. Next base: position 1,119,766 of record NC_142486.1, read on the forward strand.
GCAGCCCCGCCGGCACCAGGCCCGGGGGAAGGCGGCGTCTGAGCAGCGCCGTCTGCGGGCAGGGCTTCCGAGCGGGGGCCTGGCGGGCGGCGGGCAAGCGCGCCGGGCAGGAAGCGGGGCGCCCGCCGCGGCCCCGCGCTGCGATCACTCGCGCGCCCCCCGGCCGGCGGGGCTCCAGGCCGCGGCCGCCGCGCGTCCCCACGCCCCGAAGCCGGACGCGGGCGGCACCCGGGACCACCTGCTGCCGCTGCGTGCGGCGTCGTCTGCGGGCCGGGCCCGGCGTCATCCGTCCCGCGGGGCGCGCGGGCACGCGGCTGCGGCGGAAGCGCGTGGAGGCGCCGCCCGGCGCGCGGGGAGGCCGAGGGGCGCGCGCACGCCACGCACATCGCGCACGCACACCGGGCACGCACACGCACGGACACGTGCACCGGGCACGCACACGCACACCGCGCTCGCACACGCACGCACACTGGGCACGGACACGCACACTGGGCATGCACACGCACACCGGGCACGCACACGCACACCGCTCTCGCATACGTACGCCGTGTGCGCGCACGCACACGCACTCCAAGCGGGCATACGGCGCACACGCGTGCCCGCCGGAGCGGGCCGGAAGACCGCTGTCCGTGATGGGTAGTGGGTGACTCACTTTCTTCCCAGACTTTCCCATTCTCCAAATATTTGACAATGACCGGTGGCGAATGTTACAAGAAAGACAAAACACTCAGATGTGTGTAAGTAAAACCCAGCAGCTCCGCCTGCGGGGTGGCTGCTGTGAAGGCCGTGGGCCGGACCCGCGCGCGGTCCTCTGGTCTCAGGACACGTGGCGCAGGAAGTGGCTCAGCGGCGGGTCTTGGGGCCAAGTTGGGCCCCTTTGGCCCGCCTGGGCCCTCTCAGCCTCGGGTCAGCTTGGAAGGGGTTAAGATGCTCCACCAATGCAAATTAGGTTTAATTAATCGTTTTCATGAGTTGCAAATATACCTTCTGAACCCTATTAAAAACATGAATATGCAAATGCAGACCTTTCTTAATTCTCATTTTCAAGGACTTGGTGTTGGGGTTTGATTAAGTGAATTCCGTTAACATCCTGTAAACCTGGTGCAAAAGTAAATTTCCATTTTAAGTTTGAAACAAAAAGCCACGAAGGCTGCTGGTAATTGAGCTAATTACAGTGTCACACTACAGGGCACACGTGGAGCCCACGGGGGCAGCGTCCCTGGGGGCGGCTCTCAGGGGCCCACAGCCGGTTCTGCTGTCCGGCCATTTTCCCCACGTGGAGACGGAGGCTCAGGTAGGGGCGGAGCCTGGAGTCCAAGCCAGGGAGTGCGCGCTGCCTGGGCCTGGCTCATGGGGAAGTGGGGGCGCCCCGGAGGGAACCCCTGAAGGAGCCTGGACCCAGATGTGCACTGCGATCGTGGGGGGGCCGAGCCCCACGGCTCTGCCGACGTCTCCAGGAGCTCCAGGTGACCTGCTGGGACAGCCACTTCTCTCATCAGTCGGCCACCACGGTTCCCCGGCAGTACCGCCAGATGCCCGGGGCCCTGGCCACCCGGGCCCTGTCCGCAGTGCTGGAGAGCGGGGCGGGGGTGCCGTACTGGTGGCCTTTGCGCATGCGCCACTGAGACCATGGCTGGTTGGAACTCAGATGGGCCGCAAGGGTAAAACACGAGCTGGGTTTCCAAGAGATGGTCAAGTGACTCTCGCTAATTTATACGTATGTATATAATTTAGAGAACTCCTATTTTAAAGTTAAGATATAACTGACATATTGGTTTCAACAACACGATGATTCACTGTATATACTGCAAAACTAATTTTCAAATTGATTCCATGTTGAAATAAAATTTTGGATATATTGCTTGCTTGCTCTGCTTAGTCACTTCAGTCGTGTCCGACTCTGTGTGACCCCATAGACGGAAGCCCACCAGGCTCCCCTGTCCCTGGGATTCTCCAGGCAAGAACACTGGAGTGGGTTGCCATTTCCTTCTCCAATGTGTGAAAGTGGAAAGTGAAAAGTGAAAGTGAAGTCGCTCGGTCATGTCCGACCCTTAGAGACCCCACGGACAGCAGCCTACCAGGCTCCTCCATCCATGGGATTTTCCAGGCAAGATATATTAGGTTAAGTATATTCATTAAAATTTCACCTGCTTTTTAAATGTGGTTACCAAGAATTTCGAATTACATACATATATGGCTTGCGTGTTATTTCTGTCATCAGGGTGGTTCTACAAGTTCTTGAGAAGGCACTGAAGCTGATGAAAACATATGCATATGTAACATACATATATTGTAAGTGAAACATGCAAAAGGAAGTGTCAGGTGCTGGTATTATTAAGTGCCACAGGAAGGATACAGAGGCTCAGGCACGAGCCGGCTCAGGGCCCCCCGCCGCCCCCCGTAACAACGAACCACAGCCTGGGTGGCTTCAGCATCAGATGGTTTTCTCATAGTCCTGGAGGCTGGGCGTCTGCGAGCCAGGTGTGGGCAGGGCTGGTTCCTCCAGAAGCCTGTGTCCTCAGCGTGCAGACGGCGGACTTCTCCTTGCGTTCCCACGTGGTCCCCGGTGGCTGCGTCCTCGTCTCCTCTTACAAGGACACCAGTCCTATGGGATTAGGGCCCAGCCCAAACCCTCGTGTTAACTCGGTCACCTCTTGAAAGGCTCAGTCTCCACAGTCATACTGTGAGGTACAGAGGTAGGAACTCAACGGATGAATCTGGGGGACAGCTCCGGCCACAAGGGAGGGCGAGGTGGTGAGATTCCGGGAAGAAGCCCCCGCTGCGGGGATGCCGGGGCGGGGGGCAGTGGGGAAGACCAGGGCTGGCGTGGCCGAGGCTTGCCATGGGGTCCAGTTCTCAGAAATATTAACCAGTTGGGTAAAACCCCAAGCCGCCTGCTCACTCTGGAAAATCTGGGGCCATGAACAGGCTGGGGACTGGAACCACAAGAAAAAGGGCTACAGGCAGGAGTTGTTAATTGGACCTGGAAGTTAGCTTTGTTTGTTTTGGCATTTGCTTGTTTTTAAATGACCAACATGGCTCAGAGGTATGGAAGTTCTGAGAGATGCTGTCGATTTCACTTTAAAATGAGAATCTGGTGTTTCTGTAGGTTATTGCTTTCAATAAAACTCCTTAAGTGTTTTGGAAATAACAACAACAAAAATCCAGTGAAATACATCAGTAGATGCTTTTATGGAAAATTTCCAAGACAATTGTTAAGTGAGAAAAAAAACCCAAGCTGCAGAACAACCCAGTTATTCAAAAAGCTCAGAGAAGCCCAGCAAGACAACGCCGCAGTGTGTGAGGTGTGTGCGGCCTCCGCAGGTGGGGAGCTGGGCCGGGCCGGGGCTTCCCTACTCGACCTTCCTGCTGCCGAGGGCTTCTTTACGCACTGCGGCTGAAGACAGAGGAAGAGGAGAAAACGGGAGCCACGAGGTCACAGGCCACAGGGCGCTGGCCCCTCGTGCTGCATGACTCTGGGTGAGGCCCTGCCCCTCTCTGGGCCCGAAGCAGGAATCTCTGCAGCTTGGTAAAGCCGCCGGTCCTCACTGTGCACGCACTTGCATGCACACACGTGACACAACCCTCCATGCACACAGAGCACACGTGACGGTCACGCGCACGCGTCCACTCACGCAGTCCTGCACATGGGCCTGTCCTGCCCTGGACCTCTTGAGTCGCCCTTGAGGCTGCCTGGGGACAGACACCCGGCCCTTCACTTGGCCCTGGCGTCCTGGTGACACTGAACCACAAGGGAAGCAGGCCACGTTTGACCCAGAAGCTGGGGTCGTGAGGGGAGCTGACCCTGCCAGGAGGGCCAGGCCTGAAGGACATGCATGTGGCCTGAGGCGGGTTCAGGCCTTCCCGAACCTCCACCGCCTCCTCTGATGAGATCCAGCCTGCAGGATCATCGTGGGATGGGAGTCAGCTCGCAGGGGGGACGGAGCTTTGCACACTGGGATGTTTCCATCGGGGTGGGGAGGGGAAGAGCCTACCAGGCTGGAACGGGGCGCGTCACACGCTGATTCTGACCCAGCAGGCCCCAGCGGGTCTAACCGCCTCCGGGTGATGCGATGGTTGTGGTCCACACCAGGGTTGTGCTTGTCTTCAGAGCTTGAACCAGGCGCACATGCAGGGACGGGGACCACGCTGCACGCTGGCGAGCTGAGCTGGCAGCCCTGCTGCCCAGTGCAGGGGGAGGCGGGGTCCCGGGGGCCCCAGGCGGCACCCTCCTCCCTGGGAGCCCGGGGGACGCTGGAAGGAGCCTGGCGCACACCAAACCCCACTCTGTCCTGGCAATTACGGCTTATCACTGGAGAACTAATCCCTTAAAATTAGTCATTAGCGGCTTAACAACCCCTTAGCATCGGTGCCCGCTAAGGAGCTGGTGGCAGAGGGGGTCTAGCTCCCCACGCGAGCGCGCTCGGAGCCCCTGGCCGGCGGTGGGGCAGGGAGCGGGCAAGCTCAGCAGCCGGTGACCCAGCTGACTGGGAGGACACCAGAGGCCTCTGTGCCCCGTCCTGCTCAGAGGCATCCCTGGGCGTGCGTCAGCTCCTTCTGCCTCTTTTCAGGGACAGAAATCTTGTAACTGAGCCCAAGCACTGTCAACCTGGGGCTGGCCCAGAGCCGGCGCAGGGTGGGCGGTCCAGGCCTGGGGTGGGTTTCCCACCTGGAAGCGGCCTTGGGGACCTCACTGTGGACAAAGGTGGGGAGGCCGGGGCAGCAGGGAGACCAGGGCCGGGTGCTCACGTGAGGCCCCCTGGCCTGGGGGCCGCATCGCCCGTGGGACTTGGGGCCTGGCACAAGCGTGGCCCCAGCCTTCCAGCCTGACTCACGTGCCCCCAACCCTCCAGCGCCTTTTCTGCCGAGACTGCGGGAGCTTAGCTCTGGCCGTGCAACGGAGACCACCATCCTGGGGGGAGCCCACCTGGCCCGCACACCCTGTGTTGGCCCGCGGTGACCCCCGGACACAGGCCAAGCACCTCAGCCCTGGCCTGTGTTTCGGGACCATCTGGCCAGCATGACTCTCTTCCTCCCCCTGCCCCGCGGACCCCGGTACCAGCCCCGAGGGGAGCTGGCCCTAGTGAGCGCTCTCTGCAGGCGGGGACATGCTGGTGCACACAGGGACCTTGCAGGGCATTTCAGGGGCTAATGATTTTGTGTCAGGTTCTGACTTGAGCATTTTATTACCGTTGGCAGCATCTGGTCTCAGCGATTTCACCCGGGAGGGAGATCAGGCCCAGGCCTCATCTCCCACACCTGGGCTCAGTCCAGCTCTCCAGGGGGCTCTCCATGGGGCTCGGGACGGGGCACCGTCAGAGCCCGGTCCCCGGACCCCCGCCTGTGGGATCTCACCCCCTGTGAAGCGGCAGGAAGTCATCATTGAGGGTTTGGGGCTCCTGAGGGGAGGTAGGAGGGGGCCCACAGGCCTCGGAACCCCAGCACAGCTGCCTGAGGAGGGCTGCAGAGCCCAGGAGGGCACCGGGTGCTGCGCTGATGCGTCCAGGGCCCAGGGAGCTGGGGGTGTGGGGAGTAGAAACACGCTGGATGTCTGCCAGCCTTGCTAAGCAGGGACCCTCGCCCCCCCGACGGCTCAGCAGTGTTGCTTCCGCCCAGCGCTGTGACCACAGTCGGGCACAAAACCGCGCTCCCCACCCCCGAGAGCTGGCACTGGGGTGCGCGGCTATGCGTGAGGAACCCAGAGTGTCTGATGCGAGGGTAGCGGCATGCCCCAGCGGGACCAGAGTCCAGTTCGGAGCAGCTGGGGGCCCTGGGAAGCCAGTCCACATGCCAGGCCGCGGCCTTCACATCTGAGAAGAGGGAACGGCAACCCCAGGTTGCAGTGTGGCTGGACGAGCTAGGGGCTCCGGGTCCCAGCAAGAGGGCCTGGGCTGACCTCGCGGTGACCCTGGGCCGGGCCGGGCTGCGTCTGTCCGAGGCCCACAGTCAAGGTCTGAGCTCCGGAGCCGACAGTGATGGGCTGGAGCGCAGAGCAGGGTCGGGGGTGGCCCCAGCTTCGCCGGCCCCGCCCACCTCCCCGGCAGTGACCTGGGAACTCGCCGCAGGTAGCGCCCAAGGTGAGTCTGTGGTCATGGGCTGGCCCATAGGGCAGAGGGCCCCAGCCCTGGGGTTCAGATGCACACACAGTGAGGGGCTGGGGTGTTAAGGGGGCCTTTATTTCATGAGAGCTGGGGACTTCGCAGGCTCACTCGCCTGGCCCCAGCCAGGCCAGGCTGGAGCAGGCTGTGGTGACAGGGCACCGCGGGGAGGGGCGGGGAGCCGGCCACAGAAACCCCCACCTGCCCTGCAGGACGGGGGGCGAGGGGGTGGCCTGCCCTGCAGAGCGGGCGTGGGCTCAGGGCTCGGGGAGGGGCCACCCTAAGCGGCTTAACCCCCCCAAAGCAGCCAGAAGTGCGCCCCTGGGCCCTGAGCTCGGGCGGGGCGCCCGGCAGGGTGGCAGGGCGATGCTCAGGAGTCCCCAACAGGCCGGGAGACTCGAGGCCCCGTCGGGGCAGAGGCCCGGCCAGGCCTGGGGGCCCGGGCAGGGGTGGGTGGGGCCAGCTGGCCAGGGGGAGCTGGGACCCCGAGGAACAGACAGTGAGGCTCCTGCGGGACGCCTGCTCCCCACGCCGAGGCTGGGGCCGGGGGCTAGGCCAGCGTCTGGCGGCTGAAGAGGTCAAGGGTCAGGGCACTGAGGAAGGCAGGGATGCTGTCCTGCTGCAGCAGATGCAGCTCGATGAGGCCTGGCACCGTCTGTGAGAACGCCGTCTCCAGCAGCTGCATCTTGGTGCCCGAGGGGCCCGCGGCCTGCAGGGGACATGGAGACGCGTCAGCAGGTGTGGGTCCGGGCAGACACCCCCCACCCAAGGCCCCAGGTCCAGACACGGACGGGCAGCCTGGCCATTGCCCATGTCCAGGCACGTCCCCGCAGGCGAGGCCGAGCCTCAGGCCTCACGGGCAGGGTCTCACCCCTTCTCTAGGGTCCAGAAGCAGACGGGCGTGTGGACTCCAGCTTGCCAGCTCCTCCAGGTCAGCCCACCTGGCACCCCCCGCTCTCAGCCCCCGCCCTCGTGATGACACTCAGAGCCAGGTGTGAGGGCCCCGTGCTGGCCACATGCAGTCTGAGGCGGGTCTCACTCCCGGGCTGTGCTTGGTGGGGTGGGGTGGGGCGGCTGAGAGGCCGCGGAGCAGGGCCTCCTTCACCCAGTGCCCTTGGGCTGGCCACACAGCAAGGGCGGGGTCTCTGCGGGGCCGCCTCTGGCGCCTACCCGCCTACCCGTCCAGGCTCAGATCCCGTCCTTTCTGGCTGGGAGGCTTCGGGCAGGAGTGGAGGGGCTCCCAATGAGGGCGTGCTGGGGCCCACCGCCTCCTGGAGGGCTTCCTGCAGGCGGCAGGTGGGGGTCCGGCATCCTGGAGAACCCAAGGGGTCAATTCCTCCCACGCTTCTTTATCTAAACGTCAGCTGAAGTTGCAGAAGTGCCAGGAAGGAAGACGAGCCTCCCTCTAAACACTGGGCGCCACACGGCAGGGCCCCCCAGACTAGCCTGTCAGCCCCTCACATGTGAGTTTGGAGATGTCTCGGGGCCAGCCGGGGTCACCAGGCAGGTCTGAGCAGAGGCAAGCCCGGGTCCTCGGCTACTGGGGGTGGACGGAGGCCCAAAGGTGCCTGAACACTCGGGCAGGGCTCACGTGACTGCTCCCTCCCGTGGGCAGCGCCCAGGGGCAGGTGGAGGCTGCCTGCTGGGGTCCGGGAGAGCTGGGACGCAGGCCTGGGGAGAGGCCGTCGAGGATCAGACGGGAGCCTGTGGCCTGCAGCCCTGCTCCTCGAGGCGGGGGTGCTGGTGGGGTAGCTCGGGGGGGCGGGAGGGGAGGGGGTGGTGGCCACCGAGGGTGGACGCCCCCCAGCGGAGCAGCCACCTGCCCAGCCTGCCCACCTGACCCGGTCAGCTCCACCCCTGCCCAGAAGACGCCGGCTGCCGCTCCATTTGGACAATCCGGGGCTGGATACCCTCGTGGTACGCACCCCTCTGGGACCCCTCCTTCCCAGGCAGCTCCTTCTGACTCCAAACCCGCCTGCCGGCTGAACTCCAGCTCTCCCTCAGTCTGTGGGCGCCCGCCCCACCAGAATTCTTGTAACGGCCACCAGAGGGCTGCCTGGGGCCCACGCACGCTCCTCCCAGCCGCGGAGACCCTGCAACACGCCTCCACCCGGGCCAGGCATCCGTTACAGGACCACGTGCAGGACGCACCTGCGAGTCTTCCAACCAACGAAAAAAGACAAGTGACCCAACGAGAAAGTAGCGGAAGGATCCGAACGGACGTGCCCTCAGAACACAGACCAACAGCCACGACGCCGTCTGTCTTCAGGGAAACATAAGCGAAGCCCATGTGAGACCTGCCCCAGGCCTGCGGGACCGTCTAACCCAGGCCGCAAGGACCGCGCTGGTGCGGACACTGAGCTGACCGCCCAGCGGTTCCTCAGGAGAGAACCCTGCGACTCGCGACGCCACTCCTGGGCACGTGCCCGAGAGACGTGAGAGCACGTCCACACGGGGCTGGTGCGGGAGTGTCCACGGCAGCAAGACAGGACAGGCACACAGGCCCGCGCTGCGGCCACGGGCGGGCGGGCTGGGCGCGGGAGGCGCGGGAGGCGCTCTGTGCCACGGCGCCACGGGGCTCACGCGGGAGCGCTCTGCGGGGCCTGCCGCAGCGAGGCACGCAGAGCAGGAGACGGGCCTGGGCAGCGCCGCGCCTCCCGAGACACCCCGCCCCGCCGAAGGGTAGCCCGCGGCCCCGTGAGCGCTGCTCGCGTGCGCAGCTCAGGTCCTCTCAGAGCCTCTCTCGCTGACGCAGACAGACCTCCCTTGAAAGGCTGGGTGCCACGGGACAGGGCCCCCAAACTAGCTCTCATCCCCCACAGAGGCCGTGCCCGCTGCCCTCCTCCCCCGGCCCCAGCCCCGGGCCCGAACCCCCCGACTCCCCCTGCCCAGGCCGGCCCCGACCTGTGACCACGGCCCCCCGCTGGCCCCCGAGCGCGGACTCGGCCACCGGCACCTCCTCCCGCCACGCGGCCCCGCCGGGCGGCCGGTCCCGCTCCGCTGTCCACTTAGCCCTGTCAGAGCTCAACAGACTATTTTTACAGAAAAATACGAGAAACCACTCTGACCTTTACCGAGAAAATCCTTTCATTTCTGCCTTTTGCTCCTGATTCTGAGTCTCCCCTAAATGTCAGAGGGGCTGGTTCTCCTGTAGCTGTGGGCCCAGCGCAGGCTGGGGGTGGGCGGGGGCTGGACGGGCAACTACGTCTGCCTGGCCGGGGAGGGGGCAGGCCCTGCCGTCCCTCCTCCCAGCCTGGCCCCCGTCTCCCTGCCCCTGGCATGGCCCCTCCTCTCTGACTGAACCCGACTCCTCCGGGCGCCTCCCCAGGCCCCGGTGCGCTGCGGGCTCCTGACTGCCCTTCACGTGCAGACGTGCCTCGCAGAGTCCGCAGTGGGGTTGCGTGGGGCCGCTCGCCCAGCCACCAGGCGCTCCCTCTGTGCCCGGGGACATCAGGACACCCATGTGCCCTCAGGACCCGGGGACCTTGGGACAGGTCAGCCGGTCCGGGGGTGGCCTGCCCCCGGCCCAGCCTGCTGCCCGCCCTCTGAGGTGGTGGCTGCCACGGACACTGTTCTCTGCCCGGGCTAGGCTTCCAGACACTCGCATCTGCAGAACAGAACCAGGGCTCCTCCAGCCAGGGTCTCACACACTCCAGGTGCCTTCTGGTGCTCCCAGGCTGATCTGGGGGGCTGCATCGAGGACGCCGGGGCCCTGCCCCAGGACGCCCGCGCGGCACTCCCACCAACCGCAGGGAAGAGGCTGTCAGAAAGGGCGGCGGAGCAGGGGTGCCGGCCGGCCGCTCACATGGCCGGGGTGAAAGGTGGCTCATCACAGCTTCCTGCGATCTCCAGGGTTTTTACTGTGACTGCACATTATATTTGTGATCAGAAAAAACAATAACAGCTCAGAGAACAGGCAAACACACACACACACACACCATCCCTGCTACAGACATGCGCTGAGGTCCGTGTCACCAGCCCTCAGGCCTGGGCCAGGCAGGACCTGCGGTGGGGACACGGCATCGGGGGCCAGGCCTCGCAGGACAGCCTGCCCTGGGGCCCTGTCACCAAGGTCGGCCTTCAGGGCCGCTGTGAGCTTGGCCGGGGGCTGGGGGGGGCAACACCTGGCTGCTTCCCCCAGATCTGAGCCGCCCTCCACCATGGGAGGGTGCCTCTGGGGAGACCCGCCTGCCCACGAGTGTTCTGCGGGCAGAGACGTGCACACACCCTGGGCTCCCCGAGAACCTGGGCGTGTGGAGCAGCCCCGCCCTGTCCATGCCCGTTGCTCTCCCCTTGCCTCGGAGCCCAGGCCTGAGGCCCACGCGCAACCCCCAGCCTTCTGAGGGCCTGCGGGCATGTCCCTGCCATCCCCGAGGCCCAGCACCCTCCTTTGTCAGCAGGAGATGCTGTCAACCCTGCGAGGCCGCTGGGCGTGGATGCCTGGACCAGGCACCTGGGGGCTGGCCGCGTGTCTGGGTCCCGGAGGCCCCTGGGAGCCCCAGGCAGATGCTGCTGTGCATGAAGAGAGAGGCCACGGAGGCAAGTGGGTCAGGACGCTTGGCCAGGAGCTGAGCGTGCTGTCCTGGCACCAAGTTCCAGGGACGAACGGAAGCTGGCGAGGAAGCATGTCCAGCACGCGGAAAATAGCTCAGCCAATTATCCCCACTTAATTGTACTGAAAGCATCTAAATACTGCAAGTTCTAATTACACCAGCGCTATTGGAATTCACCGTCCCTGGCGAGGGGTGACCTTTCCCAAGAGCGATTGTTGGGGGGGCAAGGCCAGGCACCCCAACAGTTGCAGACCGATCTCAAACCCACAATTATTATTATTATTCTATTTATACAGCCCTCCATCTATCAGATGCTCCATTTTAGATCCACACGCAGCTGTTCCTGGGGCCTCACGCGGGGGAGGGAGGCAGGCCTCAGGAGGTCACGTCCAGGAGCCCCGCCCAGCAGAGGCGGGTGCCCAGGCAGAGGGTCCCAGCGGCAGAGGCCGGAGGTCGGGGCAAAGGCGGGGCACGCGGGCAGAGGCGAGTGCGGCGGGCACCGCAGGGCTGACCGCGCCCTTCCCCTGCTCTCAAGGGGCAGAGAGGACCCTGCAGGCCCGGCCCCCAGTTCCGGGAGAGCCTGGGTCCCCATCTTCTCCTTCACGTGGGCTGGACCGCCTGCCCCTCCTCGCCTACCCGTTCAGACAGCCTGGGAGTGGCTGAGAGGAGCCCACGGGGCTGTCTGAGGGGCGGGGTGCTTGGGGGGATGGCTCCGACGGAGATGCGGGAGTGGGGGTCCGCGGGGGTCCACACGGGCCGCTCTGCTAGGTGCAGCGTGACGGCGGTCCTCACTTCACTGCTCTGAGCCGGACTGCCCTATTTTAGGGGAGGGTTGTTGGTGGGCTCAGATGATATCACCCGTCCAAACACGCGGCTCTGGGAGAAAGAGGGACATTACTCGCCTGCCTGAAACGACCGGAAAAACGAGACACAAAAATGCAACGACGCTTTTAGGTCCTGGGAAGTGAGGAAGTGAGGGGGTGGCCCTGGCAGACGAGAGGGGAGCCCGGGACAGCCCCGTCCTCCCGAGAGGCTTTCTGGGCACAGGGGGGCCACTCTGAGCGGAGGGTCAGCTGAGAGCTGGGGAGACCCAGGGACCAGAGGGTGCAGGGCAGAGCGCACGAGGCGGGAGCCACGGCTGGAAGTAGCACCGAGCAGACTGTCCCTGAGCACCCCGCAGGGAGCTGATTGGCGTGTGAGCAGGAAAGCACTGAGACCAGGAAAGCAAAGTTCCCACAATGGTTCAGAGCAAACATCGCCACCACAGAAGCTCACACAGAAGCCGGGCCCCTGCCCGCCCCCCGGCCATGCCAGGAAAGCGTCACAGGGCGGTCTCCCCTCAGCACGAGCAGACACCCTCGACCACCTGCTGCTCTGGTCCTGCTCAGAAGGCTTTCTCTGCTGCGCCGCTCGGCATCCAGGATCTTAATTTCCCTGAGCAGGGACTGAACCCGCATGCCCTGCGGTGAAGCACGGAATCTTCACCACTGGATCACCAAGGACACCCCTGGCTCACACATCTTAAACCAAGACCTGAAAGGCTCTGTTTCCAAGTAACAGAACTTCTGAGCAAAACTGGGCGGGAGCAGTCACAGGAAGACAAAACGCCCAGCTCCCAACAGGGGGAAATTCACCACCCATCAGATGCCAGTCCGTGCAAAACCCAGAAGACTGTGATCCACAGTGAGGAGAAAAAGCAGTCCATGGAAACTCACCCAGAAGCGACACTGACGCTGGAGTCAGCACATGATGTGAGAGAGCTGTCGCAACCTAACCCCCGTGTTCAGAAAGCTGAGGACACAAAGTGCACACTGAGCTTCTGCAGGCGCGTCTACAGCGCTTGCGACAAGCGTCCTGGGGGGTGTTAATGGCAGACTGGATGCTGTGGAAAAACGTCCAGTGAACTTGAAAACATAGCAACAGAGACCGATCAGAAGGGAAAGTACATGCGTGAGCTGGCCGCGGGGCCCTTGAGGGACGCACCACACACGGCCGCACCCCTGCAGAGGACCACAGGAGTGCAGGGTGGCTTCCGAAAGGCTCCCAGTGACCCCACCTCCAGGCATTTGCATCCCATGGAACCCACAAAAGAATGGGAAAAAAGATACACCACCCTAGCAGAAGCCGAAAGCTGGAGTGACCGTTTGTTTAATACCAAACAAAGCAGATTTCAGAGCAAAGAATATTACCAAGGAAAATGGTCATTTGAAAACAATAAAGGGATTCATTTACACATAAAATAAAAGCTACCAGAAATGCAAGGGACAGACAAATCTGTAACTACAGTCGGAGATTTCAATACCTCTCTGTCCACTGACAGAAAAGAAAGACAGGAAATGAACACAGATTCAGAAGATCTGACAAGCCTACCAAAAAACTACCTCACATATTCATAGCATTCCTGCAGAATACAAATTATTTTCAAGTATTATTTACTTAGACAACATTCTGGACCTTAACACAAATTTTAACAAATTTAAAAATAGGGTATCAGAGTTTGCAGAGTGCTGCTGAAGCAAGCCTTAGGGGAGGTTGTACAGCTCTGAGTGTCTACATCAGAAAAGAGAACGGAGTCAAACAGAGGCTTCAGCCTCACAGGGAGTTCATGGTTAAGACGCCACACTTCCACTGCAGGGGGCAAGTGTCTGATTCCTGGTTGGGGAACTAAGATCCTGCAAGCCGTGGGGCACAGCCAAGAAAAAGTTTTTTTTTTTTTAAAATAATAAACTAAAATAGAAAGGGTAAAGTCGACACAAAGTAAGAAAGGAAATACAGATCAAAGCGGAAATCAGTGAAGCAGAAAAAGCATTAGAAAAAAATGAAACCAAAAGTGACTTTTTCAGAACATTAATAAAGTTGATATACTGGTCAGATGAATCAGGAATAAAAGAAGACACAAACTGCGATTAACAGGATCGCGAGTAAGCGAGATGACAGCACTATGGATTCCAGAGTTTCAAAGGGCGGTGAGAAAACAGCATAAACAGCCGTTTCCCAATAAAGGTGACAACTGACGTCAAATGGACAAAGTTTTCTGAAAGACACCAAACGACCAGAACTCACCACAAAGGAAAGAGATAACCTGAACAGCCCTACAGCTTCTCAAGGAAATGAGATGGTAGAGAAAAAGCTCACAAAGAAATCCCCAAGGCAGGATGGCTCTCCTGCTAAACTCTATCCAACATTTAAGGAACAAACTATTCCAGCTCTACAGAAAGTGTTTACAGAAATGGAAGAGGAGAAACGCTCTCCAGCTCATCCTACGAGTCAGGTGACAGCAGGACACCATGGTTGGATGGCGGCATCACAAGGGAGAAGGCTGTCCGAGAATCCTCAGGAACACAGATGCGGAGATTCTGAGCAAAGCAGCAAGCGATACACGCCTGATAACACGGGTAGTAAGGGTAACACAATTCTATCCCAGGAGGGCTTCCCAGGTGGCTCAGACGGCAAGGAATCCACCTGCCAAGCAGGAGATGCGGGAGACCCAGGTTCGATCCCTGGGTCGGGAAGACCCCCTGGAGAAGGAAATGGCAACTCACTCCAGGGCTCTTGCCTGGGAGATTCCACGGACAGAGGAGCCTGGGGGGCTATAGTCCATGGCGTCGGACAGGACTGAGCTCACACACCACATCGCTCTTCCAGGAATGCAAGGATGGTTTACTGCTAGAAAAAGTTTAATTCAACATATTAACAAAGTAAAGAAGAAAAACCATGATATCTCAATAGATGTAGAGAAAGCATCTGACCACACCTGACACGGGTTCCTCAAAAACATTCCTCCTTGGACGAGACCAGACCAGCACGTCCTCAGCCTGATAACGGGCATCTCCAACTGCCCCATGGCTGACGCTACACTTAGTGGCTCCAGCTGAATGCGTCCCTTCAGTGTGAATGTGGGACAGGAAAGCTCCCACTCCCGCTCCTACTCAACGCTGTTGTGGGGGTCCCGGCCAGGGAAACAAGACAGGAAAGAGAGATGAGACCCTCCAGCCGGGAGGCAGCAGCAGGTGTCCCTGCTTACACATCCCACTACTGTCTCTGCAGAAAATACCACACAACAGGTTAAAAGGCTGGAGAAGGCAATGGCACCCCACTCCAGTACTCTTGACTGGAAAATCCCATGGATGGAGGAGCCTGGTGGGCTGCAGTCCATGGCGTGCTGAGTCGACACGACTGAGCGACTTCACTTTCACTTTTCACTTTCGTGCATTGGAGAAGGAAATGGCAACTCACTCCAGTGTTCCTGCCTGGAGAATCCCGGGGACAGGGGAGCCTGGTGGGCTGCTGTCTATGGGGTCGCACAGAGTCGGTCACGACTGAAGCGACTTAGCAGCAGCAGCAACAAAACAAAATTAAAAGTAAAAACCAGTTTATGATAGCATCAGACACACGAAACACTTAGAGATAAACCTGATGGAAAGACATGAGACTGTGCCCTGGAAATGGGAAGGCAGAGCAGAGAGACGGTTCTCAGGCTGGAGACGCGACACTGCTGAGGGGCAGTTATCCCCAGGGGACCCCAGCTGCAGTGCGGTCCCAACCGAACCTCAGCAGGCTTCTCCTGGAGAAGTCGACAAGCTGGCTCGAAAATGAATGTGGAAATGCCAAGAACCAGAACCCCCCAAAGTCTGAAGAAGAACAAAACTGGAGGCCAAGACCGAGCCTTGAAGACGGCAGAGGAGAGAGGGGCTGGCTTCCCACCACAGCCTCCTGGCCTCTCCTGACCCCGCTCCTTCCAGCTGCTCGCCCGTCCTAGACACAGGCACTCACTCTCTTGTACACACACACACACAGTACTTGTACACACACTCTCTTGCACACACACACACACACACTCTTGCACACACACCGCCGGCAGTCCTGCTGCAGACACGCCATCTCCCAGGAGCCTCCTTGCCGCCTCTGCGTGGACCCTGACACTTGTGTGATGCTCTCCTGTTTTCACGCTGGGCTGTACAAGCGTGTCCGGCACAAACGTCCGACACGCTGCCCCAGCAGCCGCGGTCCCTCCGTCAACAGAGCGGCGTGGGGGGAGGAGGGAGCGCTCTCCTCTCACCTGGGCTGCCTCCTCCGGCGCATGGACGGTGGGACCGGGCCTGACCGCGAGGGCACGCCCACTGCAGGACGAGGCCTCCGTGCATGGAACAGGTGACCAGCCCCAGGAGCTGCCCGGCCGGCGCTGGCGGAACCACAGGGGCACCGGCGACGCCTGGAGGCCCAGCCGAGCCCTCGTCACAGGCTGGAGCCGGCCACGCCTCACCCCGCACCAGACCGTCTGCACCGGCCTTGCTTTCCATCTCTGGCAGGGATGAGGCTCTGATCTCCAGACAGAATTTTCTCTCTTCCTTTTTAATTAGTACTTGGTAACATCACCAAGCTGTGAGTTTATGGCTTTGTAGATCTTGTGTTTTTGACACTAATTACTCACAAAGGCTTTTTAAGCTCCATTTCAACTCTGCAACTGACACGCTAGTAATTAAACGAGAGAGGAAGTGGCAACAGACTTCAGCCCCGGCCCTTCCCACCTGAGCGCTGGGCTTCCACGTGGCTGCAGCCCCCACGGCCCCGAGGCTTCAGTCCGGAGGCAGTCCGTCCAGGGTCCCGCTGCAGCCTTCCCTGCTCAGGGTCTGACCCTGCTGTCCATTCTGGAGCTAGACCACACGTCCTTGAAGTGGGAAAGGAGCCGAAAGTGGACACTTCCCCAAGGATCCCAAGGGTCTGATCCCGTGGGGTGCTCAGTGCCCCCAGGACAGGCCGGCCCCCTCCTCGGGGCTCCCGTGCCCACATGGCCCTTCGGTCAGTCCTCAGTCGGACGCGTGCCGGGCACTGGTGTGTGTGGCTGTAGAGCTGACCCTTCCTCCGTGGCTCCCCCTGCAGAGCAGCGGAGTCAGGGGCCGAGAGGGCAGGGCAGGGGGTGTGAGGGTTACGAGGCGTGGCCACCGCTGTCCTCCTCTCTGGATGGAAGCAGACTGGGGGGCCAGGACCAGTGTGTCTGAGCCCCAGGCTGGAGGCTGGGCTGTGGGGGGACTGGAGTAGGATGTCACCAGGCTGGCCAATCTCGGGGCTTTTGGAGCCGACGTGGCCCCCCCGGGAGCCCCCAGCGGGCAGGGTGGCTGCAAGGGGGACCTGCTCACTCAGGACCACGCAGGAGCTCCAGTGACCGCCCAGATCCACTGCAGCCAGGGCCAGCTCCCCATGGCTCCCCACACCCCTGTAGAGCCGGTCCAGTCCCTGTGTCCTGACGGGGAGGTGGCCTCCTCTTTTGCTGGCAGAACCCAAAGGCTCTCTGGTGGACAATAAATCAACCCAACAGGGTCCAGCCCTCCCCTCTTGTTTCCAAGCCGGGCAGTGCCTGCCCGGTGTGAAGGAGCTGGACCCAGGCAAGGGTCGGGGTGGCCAGAGGTCCCGGAGTCCTTCTGAGGGCTGGGGCTCGGGAAGTGGGCCAGCTTCATTAGTCTGCCCGCCTCTGACCGTGCTGGGACTCCCTTAAATACAATTGGTTACTCACAGTTTAAGGTTCTTTATTGCAATTCTATTTTAAGATGCAATTAAAACATCTCATTGTTGAAGTGCATGGTTCCTACTGGGCTTTTCTGCTAATACGGAGTCAAAGCCAAAAGTGGGGGTGGAGACCGGGCCAAGACTCGTTTCCGAGGCAGCGGGTTTGGTCAGGACTCAACTCCCGTAGAGAAGCCCCCAATCCGTGAGCCACCTTCCCTGGCACAAGCCAGGGTCCAAGACCCCTAAGCTCCGTACCACGCCCTATCCAGGCACTGTTGCCCTGCTGGCCAGACAGGTCCCTGGGTCCGGCTGTGTTGAAGGCACGTCCTCTGTGCCCGCTCCCAGGGGTTCTGTGCTGGCGCCAAGTGGCAGGCCCTCACCTGGCGGCAGCTTCTCACGCTGCCCTGCCGCCCAGCTCCACCAAGGCTCACGACTTCCAGGCAGCTCAGAGCACAGGTGGGGCGGGGGCGTCCTCTGCTCTGGCTGGACGGCGTCCCACTGTCAGGATGGATGACATCGATACCACCAAGGGAGGCCCAACCCGAGGGCGCCTGTCTGATGAGTCACCGGGGGTGTCTGCCCACTGCTAGGACCCACGGGGCGTCGGGCATAGGATGAGCGCCAGCCAGTGGCCACCAGATCGGCGGGGTGGAAGCAAAGGGTCCTGGCCCCCAGGCCCCGGCAGGAGATGCTGTGCATGCACTTGCATTCACCCATGGGCACCCCCACCCCCCACCGCCGACAATGGGAGCAAAAGGGCGGAAGGGCTTCATTCTCCGCAGGCAACGCCGGGGATGCAGTCTGCAAGTGCACAGCGTGTTAAGTGCATTTTCCGTTGCATCAGCGCCTCAGCCTGCATGCGGCCGCGCTCGGCTTCCTGACGCGAGTCGTGGGGCTTTCCTCATCCTGCTGACAGCGCTGCATTTGCATTGACCATTCATTTAAAAAAAGAAATTTCCAAACACATTCTGTAGCTGAATTTGCTCCTTGGCCCCAAGAATGGAATATAGATAATCTCCTCACTTCTTGCAGGTATCTTCCTGTGATTTAATTCCAGAAATGATTTTTGCAAAGGCCCCTGGTGTTCGCATCTGTCCAGGGAGAGGAAATTACTCTCTTTGGGGAGCTGGAAGACCACAGATTGTTTCCAACTTCGCCGGCCTTTTCTGCCGAGTAAGCACCAGCTTTGTGTCCGGACATGGGACCCAGGACTCGCGCACTGCAGCCTTGGGGCAGAGCCGGGCGTGGGCGGGGGCAGAGGCCAGTATCAGTGAGCCTGGAGGGTGCACGGCGGTTCAGGGTGACCCTGCAGAGCCGGTCCTGCAGGAAGGCTTCGGAGCCCCGCCTTGGCCTCCCTGAGCTGAGGTGACTCCGGGAAGTCAGTCAGGGCTCTGACACCCGCTGCTCCCACAAGGCAGAGGGTTCCCATCCACACTGCCTTCCCTGCAGCCTGCTCACGGCCGAGAGGACTCCTGGGGCTTGGGTCCACCGGGTTGGGAGGGCGCACGAGGGGAGGCCTATGAGGGGTTGCCGGCCTTTCTGCGCTCTGGGAGCAGGACAGCGTGCAGGTTGGGCCCATGCAGGGAGACGGAATCCCACACACTGCTGTCCTTCCCTCCAGGAAGGATGGCCACCCCGATTAGGAAAACACTGCTTAGTTTCCCAGCAGGGCATGACCTTAAGGGGGAATCTCATCTCCCAAGCAGCCTGGCAGGGCCTCTGTCCGAACACAGCTCGCGCTCACCAGTCTAAGCAGCTTCTCTGGGCCTCGTTCCCGGGCCAAAGCTCCTGGGCTGTGACACCCCCTTGGGTTTCCAGGGCCCCGTCCTCGGTGCCAGGCAGGGTGGCAGGGCACGTGGCCACCGCAGCAGAGCAGGGACCTCAGGCCACAGTGAGGAGCCCGAATCCTGTCTGAGAGGGGCGGGGGTCTCGCCAGGATGGGCACGTCGGGTGGCTCAGTCCCCAAGCCCGGTTCAGAGAGCCAACATCTGAGCGCGGTCCGGTGACATCATGTGATTTAAAAGTTAATTAAACGGAGGGGGATAAAGTATAACAGCCCCAGGTGTTTATTTCCAAGCAGCGTTTGGAAGGAAAGGGGGAAATCTAATAAGCAGCTCTGTGAGGTATTGCGTTAGGAGTAATCACGTCGCTAAATCACCCGGCGTTCACGGAGGGGCTCCCCGCCGCTCAGGCGCCCCTCCTGGCCTGGCACCCGCGGGTGGGAGCCAGGGCAGGGGTTCTGAGCCCAGGGGCCCCAGCTGCCCAGAAGGTGCACCCCTAGATGCAGGCGGGCCTCTTGCTCCAGGCGTGGGTGCCCCTGTGGACGGAGGGAGGAGAGGCCTGGGGACCAGGGCCTGACCGCGGCCAGGACCCGCTGGATGGACGGTCACTGGGGTCAGCCCCTCGGGGGGGCTCCCTCTGCGTCTGGTAGGGGGAGCGCGGCAGGAGCTCAGCGGGGCTGGGGGCCTCAGTCCTTCCCGGCCCCTGCGACCTCCTTCAGGCTGAACCAAGCGAGCCCCCTTCATCCTTTGCAATCCCCGGGCGCCCTGCCATCCAGGGACCTGTGCACAGCCCTCCTGCTGGCTTCCCAGGCACCATGTGGCCAGGCAGGTCAAGCCGGGGGGGAAGGGAGGGGGAGCTGGGCGGGCAGGTGTGGGGGACAGGCAGGTGGGGGCCGCCCTGGAGCCTGGGTTCAGCCCCCGGAAAGGTCTGCTTGGAGCTGGCTGAGCCGCTCCTGTGAGTCACCAGGTAACAAATGGCCTCCCCAGCTCCCGTGGGGGCGCTCTGGCGAGGGCCGCGATTGATGGCCCTCACGGTGAAGTGTAATTACCAGCTCACTCCCCGAGCACCAGGCACATTCATCCATATGCCCACGGAGGCCCTCGTCACTGAGCAGGTGGCCCCGCGCCACCTCCACGCCTGCACGACCTCCCCGTCACCCGGTCCTGATGTCCGAGCTCCTCTGTGGGCCTTGGGCCCCACGAGCTGGCTCTGAACCTGTGGGGCGCACCCTGTGCCCTGCCCACAGCTGCCCACGGGCCCCCCTGCTCACAGGGCACTTCAGGCAGGGGTACCCTAACCCCTCAGCAGACATGGAGGGACCCCTGCCTGACGATGGCCCACAGGACCCTGGAGGGACCCGGGCCCTGCCCCCGACCCGTCCTGGAGGGCCTGCCGTCCTCCTGGGAGACGGCTGGCACTGCTGGGAGGGAGCTCACCCAAGGGAACCCCCATCAGCAATCTCGCCAGCCCGCCACCCGCCCCAAGAGGCCAGGGCAGCTGCCTCTCCCAGGCAGGCAGGGTTGGGGCGAGGGGAAACCCACCCCCGGCACCGGCGGGACCCCGTCAGGGCCAGGCTGACGGGCTGACCACCGCTCCTCCCCGTGGCTGCCCCAGGAGTGCCTCCCAGGTCAGGGATTGAGCCTGTCTCCTGCGCTGGCAGGCCGATTCCTCACCACGGAGCCACCAGGGAAGCCCCGTTATTTACAGCTCTGTCTGGATACAGGCCCCAGTTTGTGGCTGGAGGGTCACAGCGTGGCTCGAGCTTCAGTTTTTGGAGGAGTCTCCAGACCGCTGTCCAAAGCGGCTGCACCAGCTCACATTCCCGCTGATGGGGGAGGACAGCCCGCTTATCTCCACACCCTCCCCGCTGCTCGATACTTGTGGTGTGGGCTTTCTGATGACGGCAATTCTGACCCGTTTGGGGGGTGCCTCCCTGCAGCTCTGACCTGCGTTTCTCTAAGACACCGAGCACCTCTCGTGTGCCCGTGGGCCATCGAGCGTCTTCTCTGGAGAAAGTCCTCTTAGGCCTTCTGTCCGCTTTTTGACTTGGTTGCCTGCGTTTTTGTTACCGTGTTGTATGAGCTTCTGTGTGGTTTGGAAAGGAAGCCCTTGTCGATAACGAATTTCACAAATGTCTTCTCCCAGTCTGCAGGCTGTCGTTTCATTCTTTATGGTTTCCATTACCGTGAAAAAGCTTCTACGTTTGATTAGGTCCCATTTATTTTCGTTTTCATTTCTGTTACCTTGGGAGACTGATATAAGAAAACACATGCCGTCATTTATGCCAGAGAACGTTTTGTCTGTTCTCTCTTCTAGGAGTTTAGAGTTTGATGGTGTCCTGTTCTATATTTTGGTCTTTAAGCCGTTTTGTGTTTATTTTCGTATACGGCGAGAAGGTGTGTTGTAACTTCACGGATTTACATGTGGCTGTACAACTTTCCCAATACCACCTGCTGAAGGAACGCTCTTTTCTCCACTATGTATTCTTGCCTTTTGATCCGTGGGTTTGCTGCTGGGCTCCCTGGTCTGTCTCACTGATCCACGTGTCTGTTTCTGTGCCACTGCCATGCTGCTTTGATTGCTGTAGCTTTGCAGCATCGTCTGAAGTCTGGGAGGGTCCTGCCTTCAGCTTTGCTCTTTTTGATCAGGATTGCTTTGGCAATTCTGGGTCTTCTGTGGTTCCATGTAAGTTTCAGAGTTATCTGTTCCGGCTCTGTGAGAAACATCAGGGGTGACAGACAGCACTGAGTCTCAGATGGCGTTGGGCAGTGCTGGCTGAAGCGTTCTCACTCCTCGCCAGCCCCTGACCCATGGACATAGCCTGTCCTGCATGAACATGGGCTCCAGTCCTGATCCCAAGTGCAGGACAGGCCAGGCCACCAGGGAGAGGAGAGGAGCAGGAGACGGAGCAGAAGTGCTGGAGGGGACACTGCCGGCAGACAATGCACCCAGGGGTGAAGGCCAGGCTGGGCCTCCTCGCTGGGGGGCTGGGCCCAGGGATGTCTTGCCCCAGGACGCTGGTGCCCGGTCAGAGGTGTGCTCAGCACCTTCTTGGACTCCTGGCCAGAGGAACAGGCAGGGGCCGGGACCCGCAGGTCTGCACTCCAAGGAGGGCTCTGGGTTGGGCTCTGCCCTGCACCCGCCAGGGACATGTCACAGGGACAGTGTCAGCACTGGACTCGCTGCCCCGCAGCCCAGACCTCCTTCCTGCACACTTTAATTAGGGCAGAGTAAACAACGGTGTTTTGAAAAACGCATGTTTCTGTGTGATTGCTTTTTTAATTGGTTAGCTTAACATTTGAAATTTGATTTAATTTCAGCTTGATTTTCCTCACCACGGGGTCAGGCTGAGAGCCGGGGAAATCACTGCAGGAGCTCCGTCGTTAACGGCGGGGGTCCGGGGGCATGCGTGCTGGAGCCTGCAGGCTGGCATCAGGGCCTCATCTCAGCTGAGTCGGGGGAGAGGGGCGGGGAGCCTGCAGCCCCCGGGTCAGAGGATGCCTGTGTCGGCCCCTGTGAGCTGGGAGCTCCCTGGGAACCCTCTGTGTGGTGAGGAGCTGCTGCTGGCTGAGCAGGCGGCCAGTGAGCAGGCGCATGGCGGTTCTCTGAGTGGCAGCTGTCCACGCGTGCCGCCGGCCATGTCTGTCATTTACTTAATGTTTTTCTTTAAATCAACTATCCTTATCAACTTAAATAGGCTCAGTTTGGAAGCAAGCTTTGTATCACCAGCATAACATGAAAACAAACACTGCCTGCCATACGGTAACCACGAAAACAAGTTCGACACTCACAAAAGAGCGGCACCGAGCCTCGTCCCCATCTGGTGGGGGGCAGCCCACGGCTGGTTGGGGAGGGGACCCGGGGACTCAGAACGGCCAGGCTAGCCCCAAAGAAGCGCCCCCCACCCCACCACGGGAAGAAGGTGGCGGGGCAGGAGCTGCCCCGGGCAATGCCTGAGAGAACCCACCACCATCACCAGCTGGGAGTCGGAAGAGGAGCACTGGCCTGGAGGACTGTCCTGGGGGGGCACTGCTCACTCCTCAGCTCCAAGCCTGCCCCAGACACATGTTGACCTTGGGACTCTGAACGTCCATCCTGACCTGAGGATTTCTGACCCGAAAGCAAGCCACCTTCCCCATGTAAGGGGAAACCCGGCCCCCAACCCGGGCTGGCTGCGGGAAGCTGGGCATGTGCCGGGCCCCTGCCCATGGGATCAGCAACCCCCCAGGCTCCTGACTCCCCAGACCCTGGGGTTCTGGTTCCCAGGTGAGTTAAAGCTACAGGACTCCATGCGGGTGGGGCGGGGTGCAACGGGCCCTGCACCCTGGCCCGGTCAGCTCGCTTGTCCAGCCCTGGGGTCCGCCAGGCCCTGAGGATGGAGGGCGAGCTGGGGCCCCGCCCTGCGGCCCTACCAGGGGTCTCCACCCGTCTCCAGGGGCGCTCCGTCATTGCATTCACAGGCCCTTTCCCGAAGGGGTGCAGCTGTGAGCCACAGAGGGGCCGTGTGGAGGAGGGCAGCCCCCAGGACCCAGGCCAGGGGCCACCGCGGGTGACATCAGGGCCCCTCTTCGCCTTGAGGCTAGAGGGACGGGCGGTCGGTGGGTCTCAGGGAAGCCAGAAGGCGGGGCTGTGACAGGCGGGGCTGAGGAACAGGACAGTGGGCAGCTCCCCTCGGCCCCCACCCTGGACTCGACGCGCAGCCTTCTGACCCCGTGTGCGTGGGGCAGAGGACAGATGGTGAGGCTGCCCCGTGGCAGGGTCACCGTCAGAGTGCCCAGCCGGCCCAGCAGTCCCCAAGACTCCAGCTCCCCGAGGGGCTCTGCCGGGCCCCTGTGCCACGGCCATGCCCCCAGGACAGACACTAGAGCCCAGCCCGGCCCCAGCTCCGAGGGGAC
Source organism: Moschus berezovskii (assembly GCF_049115385.1). Taxonomy (NCBI): domain Eukaryota; kingdom Metazoa; phylum Chordata; class Mammalia; order Artiodactyla; family Moschidae; genus Moschus; species Moschus berezovskii. The sequence goes on from NC_142486.1 coordinate 1,143,598, forward strand.
CATACCGGACGCCGGCCCATGCAGGGATCTCCGTGCTCCCTTCCCTCTCCTGAAAAAACTGCTTTAATATTCTTCACAGCAGCAGCGCCTTCGAGGAGGGGCAGACAGACTGTGGTGCCTGGGCGGGTGGGGCTGAGAGCCGAGGGGGGCCATTCCTGGGAGAGCAGAGGCTGCTCACGCGGCCCCTGGAGGAGCACCTTCCATGAAGTCTGATGTGAACTAATGAGGTTTGCACAGTTAATCAGGGCCGGCGGCCCGGGAGACTCAGCATCCGCCCAGGGCGGCCACCAGACGAGCGCTCCTGCTCAGCCCTGCGGCGTCAGCTCGGGGGGAGGTCTGGCTCCCCGGGGAGAGCAGGCAGTCCTGCACCAGGAGTCTTGGCTGCACGAGCTAGACAAGGGCACCGGGTGACCCACTAGGCCTTGGGACCTCAGTACAGCCCAGCGGTGCACAGCACCAGCCCCAGTGTCCTGCAGTGGGCCCTTTCCAGGTGGACGGCACCTGAACTGGTGCCCCGTGACCGGGTAAGGACGCCTGTGCCAGGCCGGGGGGAGGGTATGAGGGCCCCGAGACAAGTGCTGGGTGAGGCTGGGGGCAGCGAGGCCTGGGCCTGCAGGGAAGGGCAGGCGGGGCAGGGGTCGGCACATGAGCTCAGGGGCAAAGCCCCCTGGGGATAGCCTTCATGGACAAGGGCCTGCCAGCTCTGTGGGGTGGGGTTGGGGTTGTTCTTGGGTGGGCCCCCCAAGTTGCTGAGGGGCTCTTGTTTGAGGCAGTCACTAGCAGTCCGCTGGCCTCGGGACCCCCCAGGACAGCACCCTGTGGGTGCCCAGTCACCCACACCTGCAGCTCCCATGCCTGCTCCCTGGCCCCATCATGGGTGACCCGTGCTCAACTACAAACCGTCACCAGGTCCAATCACGTAGGAGACAGAGGGCCAGGGCCGGGCCCCCGCAGCTCGGAGTCCTCGCTGTCTCAGGCCTCCGCTCTCGCTGCCCCCAGCCTGCACCCCAGCGCCCTGCCGCGCAGAGAGAGGTGTGGGGAGGGCCCCCATGTCCCAGCGCGACCCTGAGGCCCAGAACAGGCAGGCACGCTTGGCTGAGGAGCCCCGGATCATGGCCTGGCCCAGGTCAGCATGGGCAGAGGAGGCACCTCTGAGCCCCGCACCCACCCCAAGATGAGAGCTGTCACTGGCAACCCTGAGGTGCCCTCCCAGCAAAGCCTGCTGGCTCCAGTCCGGAGCCCTGAGTCCAGGCCGCATGGAGCGCTCCCATGGCCTAGCTCGTGCTTTGTTCTGGCTCCAGCATAGTCCATTCTCTTCTCCAGCCCCAGCCCTGGCTCAGGTGGCTCTCTCTATGGAGGCAGGGGTGGTGGACAGAGGATGCCCGGGGTTGGGGGGGCTTCCCGGCCCTTCCTGCCTCCACTGGGGCTGCCCTCTCCATGCTCCCGCCCCCATGAACGCAGCAGGCTGCTGGCCTGTGTCCAGCGGATGGGACGCCTGTGCCAGGGCAGGGTAGTACTGTGAGCCAGGGTGGTGAGGGGCCTGCTCCCCCCACGAGGTTGGAGTGGGGTGGGGGCACCGCAAACATGTTTGCTCATCCTAGTCGCTTTCCCAGGATGCAGTGGGCAGCTGGGGGCACATGCTCACCCCCGGGGGCAGCGGGGCCTGTAGGTGCCGAACACTCGTGGGCGCCTGCACAACAGCCCTCCAGGACACTCACGGGGCCATGGGGGCCTCAGCCTGAGTCTCTGACCGCTGACAACAGGCGCCCTGGGGCGGACCCTGCTGTGCCTGTCGGCAGGGCCCAACAGGCGGGGTGTGCTGGACAGGCCGTGAGGGAGCAGGGCGTCCGGTCAGTGGGGACCAGGCCCCCCCACCTGTAGGTAAGCACCTGAGGCCCCACAGGGCAGAACAGAGCCTGGCAGGCGGGACAGGAGCGGCCGCCCTCTGGCCGCTCTACTGGTCTCTGCCGGGAAAGCTCTGGATGCCAGAGGACCAGCTGACAGTGGCTGGGGGCAAGTGGGGGAGGGGCAGCTCAGGACCCCCAGCACTGGCACTGCACAGCCTGGAGACTCCAGGGACCCGGCCCACTGCACTGCCTACCATGGACTTCTCAGGGGTGGGGCCGTGGGCCCCCCGGAGGCGCGCTGAGCGGGCTCGAGGGGACAGAGGCAGGCGGGGCTCCCGGCACACCCACGTGCCCTGCCAGTGCACTCACGGAGCCACGAGGTGCCCTGCCCGCAGGCGCTGGCGACAGGCACACGTCCGAGGCTCTGGCCCGCGGTCCAGCACGTCCCCCCACCTGACGGCAACGCCTCGGGAGTCACCTCCATCCCGTAGACACTGACCCATCACCAGCTCAAGGCCACAGCCAACGCTGAGGGGTCGAGGGGCTGTGGGGAGGAGTAGACGCCCCCAGGATGACCCCCATGGAGTGCAAGTGGGCCCCAGGCACAGGCCCTGCTGCCCGACTCCACTCCCTGCTTCTGACCCTCGGGGACCTGCCACCAACTCTGGGCCCGAGGCCAGGCTGAGAACGAGACCAGCTCCCCGGGTGGACTTGCCTCAGGGCTGGGCTGGGAGGACAGAGGGGTGAGGGCAGCCCCTGCTTCCTGCAGAGGCCGCGCCTGAGCTGGGCCGGCTCAGCTGACCTGGATGCACCGAGCGGGGGGAAGGCGCTCTGGGTGCAGAAGCAGGGAGGCGGCCGGCAAACCCCAGCCCCTGGACCACCCAGCTGCAAGCCAGCCTCGGCGCCGCCCGCGGGCTGAGGCTGCGCTTACAGGCTCACGCGGCCGAAGACGTTTAAGCCTGTTTACAGCAGCGTGATCTGTAATTGCTGAAACCTGGGAACAACCACGTCCTTCAGTGAGTGATGGACAAATCAACTGTGGGTTGTCCAGACGGGGAAGATGGCTCAGAGCGAAAGAGGAACCAGCCGTCAAGTCAGGAGAAGAACTGGGGCCTCAGTCGGGTCATGAATAAGGAGGCCAACCTGTGAGTCTACTGCCTCCGGGAAGGCAAGACCACGGAGCCGGTGATGACCGGGGCGCCAGGTGGGGGTGAGCGCAGGACTGCTCAGGGCGCGACGGCTCGCATTTGTCAAAACCCACAGACCCCGACGACACACGGGCGAACCATGGACTCCAGGGTTACAACAACGCGGGAGCCCGGGCTCAGCACCCCTAACAGAACCACCCCGTGTGCATGCCCAGGGGCCCCGCTCCGCCCCCACGCCCCCTCCACAAGGCGGGCGCGCGCGCGCACACTCCGCGGCCCTGGCGTGAGCGGGCGAGAAGCAGGCACCTCCCCCCGGATCCCTGGGCCCCGTTCCCTGGGGTCTCAGACAGCAGGGCCGCCGTGACCCTGGGTGACAGGGCCTGCTGGAAGGCTCAAGCTGTGGGGGCCTCCAGACACCACACCCCAAAGTCTGCACTGCTTATGGGTCTGGGCAGTGGACGGAGGCAGTGCCCATTCCAGAACACGGTGGTCAGCGGGGCCTGGATGGGGGCTCAGAGCCGCAGGCAAGCACCGCAGGGCCCAGGGGCACTGACACCCACAGGCAGGAGAAGCGGCTGCCTGCACACGGGGCGTCCGGAACTCCCACCCTCCTCACAGCTCAACAGGGACCCTGGCCGCCAGCTCCCGGGACAGACCTGGACACGCCTGAGGGCTCCGGGCCCACTCCTGGGGGCGGGGGGGCCGGGGCCAGGCCCTGCGGGGAGACGGCGGGGCTGAGCTCTGGCAGGTGGCTCCCCGCCCCCTGGGGCTGCCCAGGCCCACCAGCCCCTCTGTACCCATGAGCCCCCCACCTGCAATGGTGCCGCTGTTTCTCACTCTGCCTTCAGCACCCCTGCTGCCTGAGAAACCACCTTTGGAAAAACAAAGTCAACCACGGAGGCTGCTGTTGTCTGTGGTCATTCCTTAGCTGGACCCGCGGCCCCGGGAGCCTGTGTCCGTCCCAGGCGGCAGAGCTGGCCTCCGCTCCTGCCAGTTCCCCTGAGACCCTTCTGTGGAGCTCGGCTGGCCGGGAATCATTCTGACCCCTGGGGCCAGGCAAGACGTGCCCTGAGTCCCAGTCCAGTGAAACGGGCGCTCCGCCTGGAGAGCAGGGCCCCACCAGCCACCTTCTCTCTGGGTCCCTCCCTCGGCCCACAGTCTGCACGTGCTCTGAGCCGGCAGGCAGGGGGCCATGCTGGACATGGGGCTCCAGCCCCGACTCAGCGCCCTGGGGTCCAGCAAGAAGGCAGAGGTGCACTGAGCTGCTTAGACTTCCCACCGGGCGGAGCCAAAGCCACCCTGCTGGCCCCCGAAAGCCCTCCCCGGGGCCCCCGGCTGTGGGAGCCGCTCGGGTTCGGGGCTCTCTCCCTGGCCGCGCCCACCACCGTCCAGCTGCACCGGCTGCGGTGCTGAGGGCCCCTCCCTGCCTTTCACCCTGTCCCTCAGCCCCAGAGGGCACTGTGCCGCGGAGCCCTGCCCCCCGCGGAGGGGGCGGCGGACGCGAGGGAGAGGGCAGGGAGGGGCCCGGGGGCGCCGCATCCCACCTTGAAGATGAGGCAGTCGGCCTTCTGCTCAGCGTACATGGAGGTCAGCCGGTATTGGTTCTCCGTGGTGATGTCCACCTGGTAGCCCGTCAGCGTGTAGCACGCTTTCCGGAACTCCTGGATCTTGGTCTGGAAGACCTCCTTCAGCCGCTGGTTCTTCAGCTCCGCGCTCTCCACTTGCTTCTTCAGCTCTGCAGGAAGGGAGAGGCGGTCAGCTCCCCAGGGTCTCAGGGAGGCAGGGGTGAGAAGGGCGCGCCACGTCCAGGGGTCAGGCGGCCACACGCGGCTCCCGATGAGAAGCCGGGCAGCAGGCGGGCTCAACCCTCCTCTGGGCCCAGACAGGGACCCCCACCCCGCACTCCAGCCCCGGGGCTGTCCCGTCAGCCCGGGGAGTGGCAAACACTTCCCAGGCTGCCGCTGAGAAGCACGGGGATGGGAGCCGTGGGAGCAGAGGTCATCTGGAGGTTTGGGATCACGCTGCCTGTGGCTCCCTGGCCAGCCTCCTGGAAACCAGACGCTGGGAGAAGACAGGCTCCCTGCGTGTGGGGTTGGGCAAGGCACCCTGGGCCCTGTTCTAATTGGAGAGGTCAGGGCAGGGCCCTCGGGCCCACCTGCAGTCCCCCAGGTGCAAGGCTGCTCGGGGAGAAAGCAGCTGTGGGAAGCCACCAGCGCACACGGCGATTACATGAGTCCTCCCCTCGAGATGCCGTCCCAGCAAGTAACCCTCGGCTCAGCCCCCGTCATCAGCGAGCCGGCTCTACTCGGTGCAAGCGAGTCGCCCGTGAGGCCAGACGCTGCCCGGGGGTGCAGGACCCCCAGGCCTCCAGTCTCAGCCTAGTGTGCGGCCGGCCCTCCCAGAGAACCACCCCCTCACAGTGATGGGGACACGAGCGGCCCCTGCCCCAGGCTGACCCTCAGGACCCAGGGCGTCTGGTGCAGGTGTGGGCGCCCTGGCAGGGCCGCTTTAAGGTGAACGGATGTCATCAGGGTCTCTTCCAGAGGCGATGGGGCAGGCGGGCAGGGAGCCTGCATTCCAGGGAGAGAGACCCTCCCCTTCTCCCCACATGCTGGTTCCAAGGATGCAGCCGTGTTGAGGATTAGGGTGGACTGAGCGCGGCTGGGGGGAGGGTGGCAGCCACCAGTCAGGCCCCAACGTGCTCAGCAGCCACCGCGGCTGCGAGGTGTGTGCAGGGCCCCCCCGCTTCACAAGCGCGGACTCGAGCAACCGACCACTGACCGCAGATCCGCATCAGAGGCGGGGCCCTCTGACCCCGGACCCTCACAGATTCCGCAGCACGCCAGGGTTCTAGCACACTTCCCAGGTCTCATCCGTGCAGCCTGCAGCGCTGGGGCAGCCCGGCAGCGGCCGCCCCCGGCCCCAAACCAGGAACCCTGACGCCAGGCCTCTTCATGGCCCCCGCGCTCCTGGACGGTCTCCTGCCCCGAAGGCCTGAGTGCCGCCCTCACTCCAGAGCTGAGCCTGGGCACGGGGCCCTTGACTGACCGAGTAATCGGACTCCGAAGTTAGAAAGGTGGCCGGCCACTCTGAAGCCAGGTTCTCCCCTTGTCCCGCAGCCGAGCCACGAAGGACGGGCCGTTAACAGGGGGGAAACCTGCTCTGGAGGAAGCGCTCACGGCCGAGCTCGTGGGGGCGTCTCACCTGGGACACAGGCCGCACCGCCCATGAGCTCTTGGATGCTGGATGCACGCAGCACAGTCATGAGAGGGGACGCCCGCTGTGTGCAGATGCGGCCTGTTCCCCTGCCGACAGACCCCAGAAGCAGGCGGGTGACCCGAGCCACCTGCTGCCCAGAGACCTGCTGGGGACCTGCAAGGCGAGGCCGGGACGTAGGGCTCGGGGGCAGCATCCTACAGGCCGAGGGCACCTGGCCCGGGTGGCCTGGTCTACGGGGGCAGGCCAGGGGCGGCAGAGCCTGCCAAGCGGGTGAGTCCAGGGAGGACCCCGGGGGCGGCCCCTTTGATTCGGGGCAGAGTCAGTGTCTTGACCTGCCCCCACAATCCATGTAGCTCAATCGCTTACATAAAGGTGAATGAATAATTCACCGAATGGCTTGGATTCAATAAATAAAAGATAGGCCTTCCTCTGTGGAAACAGCATCGCTCTGGCCCAGCCTCTCCCAGAGTGAGCAGAGGCCTCCCCTGGCGGGACCAGGGACCCAGAGCCCACGGCATAGTCACAGCCGTCCCACCAGGGCCCAGGCCGGCCTCGGGCCTGACCTGCTGGCGATTGCCACTCTTGGCCGACAGCAGCCAGCGGCCAACGGCTGCCCGGCTCGCTGAGCTCCCACCCCAGCCCTCACTCCCAGGTTGAGCTCTTGCCTACCCCCACACCAGCCCTCACCCCCAGGAGCTCCCCCAGGCCGCTCCGCTGTGCGAGGGATGAAAGCTTCACCCCTGGGCCCTGCCCAGGGCCGCTGGCCTCCCCATCAGCCCGGGCAGCAGGTGCAGCTGGGAGGGCCCTGAGCCACGGTGAGAGACCCGCCCGGCCATCCTGCCCCTCCTGCCCTGCAGCCTGTGGGCAGTCTCCTCTGAGCAGTCTTCCTCCCCACCCCACCAGAAGGCCTGAGCTGTGCCCATGGGTGGCCTGCGCCCAGTGTAGGCAGCCGGGGTCTGAGGGTCCCGGTGAGGGCGTCACCCCGCTCCTCCTGCCCCAGGGGACCCACCTCCCCAGGAGGAGACAGAGTCCAGCCTCAGGCCACAGGCCCGTTTCAGATGCTCCCTTCCTGAGACACCCACAAAATGCTCCCAGGACACACACCTGTGGTGGAGATGGTCTCCCCCCAGCCCCACTGACCAGCACAGCCGGAGAGGGCCTCCCCAGCTCTCTGTGCCTTGCAGGGGGAGTGAGAGGGTCTCTCTCTGTGCCTGGTGGGGGGGGAGTGAGGGGGCCTGGCAGCTGAGCTCCCTGCTGAGCCCCAAACCCCAGCAGCTGGGCAGCAGCCCTTCCGGGTTGCCACATCAGCGTCCGGCAGAGAAGCCCCCGGCCAGCCTCCTCCCCCACCCCCCCAGAGGAAGCATCCACAGAAGCACACCCAGGGTCACTGGACATGCAGGAGCTTCCAAATTAGACGAGAATGAGACAACCTGGATGGACAGATTCTGGCAACGTCCAGCCGTGTCAAAGAGGCCACCCCACGGCGGGGGTCAGGCTCCCATGGGCATCAGGGAGAGGCTCAGACAGCAGAGGACGCCTCCCAGAAACACACAGAACAGACAGAAAAGAGCAAAGGCAGGATGAAACCAGAGACCCTGGGAGCCCCAATGCCGAGCTGGCGGGAATGTTACACAAAGAGATTTCAGAAGGCGGGCAGGAGAAATGTCAAGGAAACCACACAGAAGCCTCCGGAAGCAGAGGCCGCATCTCCCAGGCTGGTGGGCTCAGAACACGCCACCTCCTGCAGGGAGCAGGAGCTGGATGCACATGAACTCCGAGTCCCAGGGCCACTGGCAGAACTGACCACTGACCCAACGAAGGGGGCCGCAAAGCTGTGTGGAAACCGGCTCCTGACTGGGGCTTGAGGGCAGACAGCAGTCTCCAAGAAGCCCCACCCTACCGTCCAAAGCCCCTGGACACGCCGCGGGGTGGGAACAGCAGGGGAAGGGGAGTGTGGATGGCGGGGCAGGGGCTGACAGCAGGGGAACGCCACCCGGGGAGGCCAGTCCGCTGTGACGGGCTGTGGTCTAAGTGCCAGGAAGTGTGCAGGGCCCGGGACTGGGGGAGTGCGGAGGCCAGAGAAACGAGAGGAGCCCTGGAGGGGGTGAGACTCGTATGTCCCCACAGGACACCGTGTGTTTCTGGCTGTGAGAAACGCGGCCAGTCACAGGACGGCCCACGCCCTTCCCAGGATGCTGCCCACAGCCACAGTCACGGGATGACCCATGCCCTTCTCAGAGGGCCACTCACGCCCTTCCCAGGACGCTGCCCACGGCCATTATGGCAGCACGAGGTGACCACAGGTGCTCCAAAAGGGCTTCTGTCCCCGAGACGATGGTGATGAAAGCCCAGGGCGGCTGGGGGCCCCAGATGGGAGGGGGCGCTGATGGCACCAAGAGTGGCTGGTGCTGAGACCAGACCCCAGTGGCCTCCCCATGCCCTTTCATGAAGTGACCCTCGGGCAGGTGGCTGCCACAGCGGGGGGGCCCCGAGCTGGCCATGGACCAGGCCCCTGAGGGCTGCCTGTCCAGGCTGGGCTCCTGCAGCGATGCTGTTTAGGAGTTGGAAGTAGCTTCTGAAATTGTCCTTTGGGGACTCAGGACAGAGTCATTTTTCTTTCTGAAAAGTGAATAAAAAACACTTAGGTAATGACTGAGCGACTGAACTGAACTGAACAGGTAATGCGGAGATCTTCAGGCTTTACAAAAAAATCAAAAGGCTGCATCTTCACTGTTAGAGCATCTCTCTGTATAAAAGGGTCCACTCCCAGGACACCTGACAGATGGCGAGAGGAAGGCCTTCGGGACTGCCCGGCAGTGGAGGCACCGTCTGCTTTTCCACAAGCTGGGACCACCAGCTCCCACGTTCACACAGAGCCCGTCCCCCCGGCAGTGGGGGCAGGACGCGCGCGGGCTGGGGGCACCGTCTGCTTTTCCACGAGCTGGGACCACCAGCTCCCACGTTCACACAGAGCCCGTCCCGCCGGCAGTGGGGGCAGGACGCGCGCGGGCTGGGGGCACCGTCTGCTTTTCCACGAGCTGGGACCACCAGCTCCCACGTTCACACAGAGCCCGTCCCCCCGGGCACAGCAGGGGCAGCCATGGCTGGAGTGATGGCCGCCCAGCTCCACACCGCTCACCAGGAGCAGCTTCCGTGGCCTCAGCGCGTCCACAGGAGGTGGGGAGCGTGGCCAGCACCATGACAGGGAGGCCAAGGCTGGGGACAGGGGCAGACTGGTTCTCTTGACTGCCCTGGCAGGCGGCTCGGACGCAGGCTGGTCCACCCGGGAAGCAGGGCTCCCTGCGGCCTCTGGACGCTCAGCCTTGGGCCCCGGCAGGCCACGAGCACCGCTGGTTCTGCTCAGGCCCCACGCAGGGCCACTGCCAGAGCTGAATTATTCTTGTCTGAGAGTACCTAAACTAGTTCAGTTTTACATTTTAAAATATTTAATAATTAGGCATCAAATATTGATGCAAATTTATTAGCCACCATGGGAGCTGGCGCTGCAGGGCAGGGACTGGTTGGGTGCCCCGGCCCCACGGGCCACCTGGAGCGGGGAGATGGTGGGGCGTCTACGGGTGCCGAGCTCCACAAGTGGGGCTCCTTCACAGCAGAGCGAGACTGCCCCACCGACACAGCAGAGCCTCCTGCTGGGGAAGGAGAGGAGGGGAGACTGCAGAGAAGCCCGCGTGGTCTGCAGGCACTGAGCGGCTCACGGCCAGCCTGGCAGCTCCGCGGTTCCACGCTCCCCTCCCAACACAGCACCCAGGCCGGACCCCTTTCCAGGAAGGGCATGCTGGGCACACCACCCCTGCTGCTGGCTTCAGCGACAGGACTCTGAGACCTGCACGCGCTGGCTGGGGAGTCTACTGCTGCCAGAGGGCCCAGAACATTCTCTCCGCCATGAGCCCGGGCCCCCTATGGGGCCGGAAATTGCACGTTTCACGCGAGAGAGGAGACGCGGCCCTAGAATTACATGCAGATGAGCAGCACGCGTGCCCGCCACCAGGCTGCCAGGCAGACGCCCACCCTGGTGAGCGCAGTGCCGGCTTTCAAACGGGCCTTGCTGTGTGGTTAACTGCTCACTCGGCAAGCAGCTTGTCACCTTGCACAGAAATGATCTGAAAAGACACCAGCAATTACAGCCCACCAGATTACGGGGTGGGAGAGTCCCGGGGTGACAGGCGGGCACGGATGCAACACCATGATCCTGGGTAGCCAGCCTCCTCCACTGCCGAGACGCGGCAGCGGGGGCCCAGGGGGCGGCCTGTCCCCTGGCCCGAGCCATACCAAGCACCGACCCACCAGCTCCTTCGGGAATAGACGGCCAGCTGAGCCTGGATGGAAGGCCACAGCCTGCCCTCCCTGGACTCACATAGCCCTGGGCAGGGTAGATGTGGGGTCAGGCCCAGAGAAGGTCAGTGCTCTGCTCAGTGTCACCCAGACAGCCAGCAGGGGAGCCGGGTGGCCACCAGGCAGAGCCAGCCCTGCGGTGAGGCCTGCCCTGCCTCCGGACCGCCTCGGCACAAGGCTGGCCCCCTGCCCAGGCCCCAGCACGGCCTCTGGGGGCCCCACGTTTGGTGGGTTTCCCCTCGTGGAGCTCACCGCCCTCTGATGACTAATTCACCTGCCTGGTTGCCAACCACCCACGTCTCCCACCTAAAGCCCCCACGGGGGGACCTGGGTGCACGGCTCGCAACTGCCGCTCGTCCAGCCAGCCGAGCCTCCCTCTGCACGTGCTGGCTGGTCTCATGCTTTGGAACTACCCCACGAAGCATCACCACACGCGCCCCCACCTCACGGACAGGGAAATGGGCTCCGGCAGTCAGAAGCAAAGCGCCTGGAGATATGCTCGTGTGCTGACACGCGCACACGTGCATGCTCCTCCACACACATTCACACACACACCAGGGCCAGAGACCACCCGGAAGACAAGCGCCTCCAACCCCCGAGATGGATCGTGAGACCACCGCTGGCTGACATGGGTCTCCAGTGGCTTCCACACGCCCTGCAGGCTGTCCACCAGAGGAGGCGGCTCCAGGGAGCAGAAGATGCCGGGGCCCTGGCCTGCTGGCTCGGGTCAGGAGGAGCCTGGGGCAGTGGCTGTGAGCTGCTGGCTAGCGGGCACTGTCCCGAGTGGGGGGTGGGTCCAGGAGGGTCTGGCTCTGTCCACCCCGCGCTGTGTGTATTATTAATTCCTGGTGGTCGGCTCGCAGAACATGAACTCTCTGGAAGGTGAGCTCCCTCTCAGAGACGGAAGGCTTCCAGAGCTCATCTTTTATTGACTGAGCTGTTCGTGAGTCAATCTGTCTGCTTTGGGCGAGAAGAGAGTTTAAATTGTCTCTCTCTTCCTCCTTTGGAGGTAAGGCGGTTTATTAAAGCTGCAACGTCTGCAGCAAGGCCTTGTGGCCAAACTGCAGGGACCCCCTCAGATAGCACGGGAGCAGAAAGAGAGCCTCGGAACCAGCTGGCCGCCGGCTCAAGAAGCAGTGGACAGGTGGGGGCAGCCTGCGGGGTCTGCGGGGCCAGGACACAGGCTTCCCAGCGGAGCCAGGCCTGGGCAAGCACAGGGAAGATGGGCTCCAGCCTGGAGGTGACCACATGGAGAGTGTCCTGGCTCCGCCTGTGAGGAGCAGAGAGCCCGATGTACACGCCCACCGGCGGAGGGGAAGGAGACAGCCGGGTGGTCCTGCAGCCCCTCGGCCTAGACGGCCCTGGTGTCCTGGTAAACAGGGCCCCCATCAGAGGTCACAACCGCCCAGCGCAGCAGGCAGTGCCGGCTCAGGGACAGCTTCTGCCAGGGGAGGAAGCGGAGGCTCAGAGGGGCCAAGGGACTTGCCCGAGGACACACAGCAGTTGGTGGCTGTCAGGACCAGAATCTAGGCTGCATGAACTCTGCTCCTGGCCCAGGGAGTGGGGCTTGGGCTGACCACCAACGATGTGGCAGCACATGCCCCGCCCCCACTGCAGAGTCCAGACATGACATACGTGGCTCCCCCTCCCCCGCAGAGTCCAGACATGACAGCACATGGCTTCCCCCTGCCCCACGGGGTCCAGATGTGATGCATGTGGTTCCCCTCCCCCACAGGGTCCAGACATGATGACATCTGCCCCCCCCACCGCAGAGTCCAGACATGACGCACATGGCTCCCCCTCCTCCACAGGGTCCAAAAGATGCCACTGATGCCCCCCGGCCACGGGCAAGCCTTCTCCCCCAACCTCCGCCCAGCCCCCACCCCTTTGAGGGCCCCTGACCATGAACAGCCACAGAGCCAGCACCACATGCTCCACCCAACAAGGGCGGCGAGGGAGGTCCTCTGGGGCCCACAAGGCAGTGGAGCATTTGGAGAGCCCGCCATGGGCCTTCCAGCAGCGGCAGGAGAGCACCCTCCCCAGAGCCCCCAGAGGAACGTGGCCCTGGTGGCTGCAGCTCAGCGAGGCCCCAGAGCCCAGCTGTGAGGCCGCAGGGCGCTGAGCGGGAGGACGGGCGCTTGGGCAACGTGCGCAAAGAACGGGAACTGCGCTGCCGCCCCAGGAGGTCCTCTGGCCGTTTCTTAGACGTAAACATACCGCAGAGCCTGGCAACCCCGTTCCCACTGAGGGGAATGCAAACCTTTGTCCACACGCAGGCTCGGACCCAGATGTTAACAGTAGCCAGGGCATGCGAACAGTCCGTGGGCACCAGCTGACGGGGGGCCCGCCACGGAGCATGTGCAGAGGGGGTCACCCGAGACACAGGGATGAGATGCCAACCCTTCTGTCACACAGACGCCCACGGGCCGGGACCCCCTTCCTGCGAGGCATCCAGAGGGCACCCACCGACAGAGCCAGAGGCCGATGGGGCTGCAGGGGGCGCGGTCTCATTGCAAACGGGAGTGAGACCCTTTGGGGGCCCCAAACGTCCCGGAGCCTGATTGTCGGGACTGCTGCACAACACCCGGCGTTTACTGGACACCCCTGCTCACGTAGAACAGCGGACGACTGGGCATCCAGGTTGCTGCTCTTTCTAAAGACTCTCAGAAGAGCTTTAGGTTCATAGCCAAACTGACTGGAGGTGACAAAGACTGCCTCAAAACCATGCCACGCCGCTCCCCCTGCCCGGCGCCAACAGTCCCAGTGGAGGAGGCCCTTGTTCACGAGCCCGCCCAGAAGCCACGGGCCCCACGGCCACGCCGCTCACTTGAGGGCCGTGCCGCCTGAGGGCCTGCCCGAATGTGTAAGGGCGAACGTTCGGCCTCCCAGGGGCACCGAGGACAGCCTCCTCGCCCTGAATGCTCCCTGGGCGCCACCTCGCCCCCCGGCGCCCCGCATCCTCCCGGCTCCACCACTCCGCCCTCTCCAGACGGGTGTGCCGCCAGTCGCGGGGCCCGTCGTCTCCCTCAGTCACGGGCACGGAAGTTTCCTCCGTGTCTCCCTCACGACTTGACGGATCACCTGTTCTTGGTGCTGAATGACGTTCCACTGTCTGCGGAGCGCGGTTCCCTCACCACTCGCCTCCTGGAGGCCTCCTCGCTTGCCTCCAGGCGGTGGCAGTTGCAGGCTTTTGTGCGGACATACACGTGTCCTGCTCCTTCGGGTAAATGCTGAGGGGTGTGATGGCTGATCATCCGGTCGCTTTCTAAGAAAACACCAAACTGGCTTCCAGACTGGCTGCGCCATCCCGCGCCCCCAGCAGCCACAGATGGCAGTTCCCGCTGCTCCGCTGCTTGCCAGCATTTGGTGACAGCAGCGAGGGGCCGGTGTCGTTCTCACAGGTTTGGGGACTCTCACTGTAGCCTGGGGAGGTCAGTTTTGACCCCGCTAATCCCGCGATGCCCAGGAGACAGCTCGTGGAGGAGTCCCATCAAGAGCCGGGAGCCAGGGAGAGGGGGGCGCGGGGACCCCACAGACGCTGCAGACACACGCCCTGTGGAGCCGCTCCTGCCCAGACAAGCTGACTGCCCAGGAACATCCCTGCCACCCACGTTCTAAGCAGGCCGCCTCGCCTGGCCATTGGCGCTGTTTCCAACGTGGAGAAGCAGGCTGGGTGGGGGCGCTGGGCTGGTGACCATGCGGGGTCTGGCCCCTTGACGGCGTCAGGTCTGCCCGCAGCCAGGGACAGGGCAGGGCCGCCAGGGACTTGCTCACGGGTAGCAGGAGGCAGAGGGGCCGCCGCCACTGCGGCAGGGGCTGGCACACCCCTCCCTCGGCCTGCCTGCCTGCAAACCCGGAGATTAAATTACACGACTCCCTTACAACCCCAATTAAACACCTAATTGATGGTGTTGCCCTTTATTACCTGACACCAAGAACAAACAAACAGTGCAGAGAGAGCAGCCTGGGACACACAGTGATTAAAGTGACACTGGTTTCCACACAGAGCCTGCCTGGGAGCGGCTGACGAGGGCGGATCTCTGCACCCCCCAGTGGGCTGACCTGGCATCGCCCCTGCCGGGTACGCCCGGGCTCAGGGGCTCGGCTGACGTCCAGGCTCCTGCGGGGGTCCTCTTGGGCTCTGGAGAAGCCATGCTGGAGGCGGTAACCACCGCCCAGCAGCTCTGGGCAGCAGCCAGGGCAGCAGTGCCCACCCTCGGGCCCCGGGGCCCTGCCTGACCCCGTCAGCAAGCATGGTGACCTCCCCACACCTCCAGACCCCTGGCTCGTGGGGCCGTGTCCCTGAGAAGGCGCGCACCCTGCCGGAGATGGAGGGGCGTGACCCTGGCCCCTCGCCCCCCCACCCCCCCCCTCGGCTTCCGGCTCTTCTCTGGGGCTTGGGTCCTGCCTCCAGTAGACGCGCACCTGGAGCTGCAGGCCACTCGCTGTGAGCGTGCTGGGGAGCTACCGGGCAACCGGCTCTCAAGCTGTTCCTGTTTTTCCAGCAGAGGCGACCCCGGGAGAACTGCGAGAATGGGAGGAGAAGCGGGCAGGCTTGGGGCCTGGGGCTGGGGGCGCAGGGAGATGCACGGGCCCCTGACGGAGGAAGGTGGCCTGGACCCACGTTTCCGGACACGGCCCAGCAGCAGAGGGTGGCCAGGGGCGGGGCGGGGGTAGAGGCACGCGTCCCGGGACCCACGCCTGGAGAGGGGCTCCAAGCGCCCAGGGGTGCCCCAGCATGGCCCTTCAGTCCCACAGGCCTGGCGCTCCCCCACCCGTCCAGAGACACGGGAGGCAATGAAGCTGAAAACTCGCCCACCAAACTAATTTTTATCTTTAAAGCAGTGTCAATAAAAACCAAAACCTCAATGGCTTTTTCTTGAACTTGACAAAACATTTCTGAAATTCACTTAGAATAATAAACAAGCTAAGGAAACCTAAATGAAAGGAAAGAAAAGGGAAAAGCCGTGCTCTACACTGGATATGCAAACATACTTTCTGTCGTAGTTACTAAAGATGTGGAACAGAAAAATGAAATAAATGCCCAGCAGCCACAGAATAAAGACAAAGAAAAATAAAGACCCATTATAAACCTACAGGGCAAGGAGCGATTATCTGATGGGCGGCACCAGGGCAGTCTTCTAAAATCAGGAAAAAGATCAATTGAGGCCTTTACCTTAGGCCACATCCCCAAACACATTCCCCGAAGATTAGATCTTTAAATACAAAATACAAGCCCAAAAGTCACAGAATAAAATGGAATTTATCTAATCAGTAAAGAACCTTCTAAGCTTAAACGGAACAGACTGATGAAACTCCAAAATAAGCCAACACTTTCCATACAAAGTCATCATAGAGAAAAACAGGAAGTTAAACTTCTGTACAGACCGGGAAAAGAAGAGACAGAGGAGCCCTGGCTGCGATGAGACCGAGCGGAAGCGGGAGCGGAGACTGCGTCCTTACTGGTGACCCGGCGAGACGCCACTTCTATTTAAAAGTCTTCAGTATGCAGTAAAGTTGACCCGCTGGGTGTACATCTGCAGGGTATGGCCAGGCGCAGGCGCCTGCGGGCCCAGCACTGCATCCCGTGCTGTCTCTGACTTGCCGCCCGGCCCCTCCCGGCACGTGCGCCACAGGGCCTGGCGCCCTGGGGACCTTGAGGCCTCTCCCACACGCGGCTCTGACCCTTTACGGAACCCCGGACAGGTCGTCGGCCGTCTCCACGCTGAGCGGCAGGGCGGCGGCTGCACCAGGGGGTCTGTCCGCTCACCAGTTCAAGGTTGTCTGTGTGGTTATTGACGGCTCTGGTGACCATGAGTTATCCTCACTGGATTCGGGCCACAGGTTCATAAGTTCCAGGTCTGGGAAAGATGAAGGAAGGAAACCCACCGGCTCCTCAGGAAGGCGCTGACCTACAAGCAGGGAACGGCCGCCCAGCAGCCAGGAGACGCACCCGCGCGGGCAGACCGGGGAAGAAGCCACGGCTGCGGAGCTGACCTCCCGTGGTAAGCGCGGCTCGGGGCCAGCCCGGGTGCAGGGGCAGCTTCCTGATGGGTAGCCTCTCACCCCTGAGTGCAGTCTGCCTCCTCCTTTACTGGAAGCCCTCTGGCTCCTTGCTCAGGGCGCGGTCATTTTCAGCCACAGACCTTTTCTGTGCTTTGTTAGAATTACACTCAGGAATTTCATCTTGGGAGAGTGAGCAGGGATGGTTATAATGTCTTAGATTTCAGCTTCCCTAACTGCTCACAGGTGTCATATTCGCATTATACGCACGTATCATGTACAGTGAATTCAGCAAGGTTGCAGGATATAATGGGATTCCCAGATGGCACTCATGGTCAAGAACCTGCCTGCCAATGTAGGAGACGAAAGAAACGTGGGTTTGGGCTCGACCCCTGGGTCGGGAAGATCCCCGGAGGAGGGCATGGCAACCCTCTCCAGTGTTCTCGCCTGGAGAAGCCGTGGACAGAGGAGCCTGGCGGGCTACGGGCCACAGGGTCACAAAGAGCGGGACATGACTGAAGGGACCGAGCTCACACAGGATATGAGAGCAACACGCAAAAGCCAACAGTGAACTCACTGCACTCTTTAAAAACCACCTCTCGGGACGGTGTGTGTGGACAAACAGGCCATCTGCACAGGGGACAGGCTGCGCACGCCCTTCCTTCCCTTCCTGCTCGGCCGGGTCAGACAACAACAGAACAGGACGAGTTCAGACCAAGACGAGCAGAGACGAGGACTACCGACAAGACGGCTCGAGTCAGCGACGCGGGAAGGAGAAGCGACGCGCGGAAGGAGAAGCGCACCACAGGCTCGAGTCAGCGACGCGCGGAAGGAGAAGCGCACCACAGGCAAGGGCGACCGACACCGGGATGCAGGGCTGGTCCAACGCATCAGAAGAAATTTCACAATAACCCACCGCACTGACAGCCTATGGAAGAAAAACCAGATAAGCCTATAAGTGAGGCAGAAAAGCATTTGGAGAAACTCCACACCTAACATGGCAAACGCTCTCGGTGGACTCAGACTAGACGGGAACGAGCAAGGGCATCTGCAAAGAGCCCAGAGCTGACCGCACGTCCCCCGGACCGGAAGGAGGGCCAGTGCCCACGCTGACCACCGCGGCCCGGCACGGTCGTCAAGTCCCAGCCGCGCGGCGTCAGGCCCTGCTCACGGACGACATGGCACAGGCGATGAGAAACAAAATCCTCCCAGAGCTGACTAGCCTCAGCGAGGTCACGGGCTGCAGCCCCACACAGAAATCAGCCATGTCTCCGTGTCGCTGTTTGTCACTAAGTCACGCCCCACTCCTTTTGACCCCGCAGACTACAGTCCGCCAGGCTCCTCTGTCTGTGGGATTTCCCGGGCAAGAACACTGGAGAGGGTTGCCATTTCCTTTTCCATACACAAGCACAGAACAATGGAAACGACAAAGAAAAACACGCACTGAGGGTAACTAAAAATTAACAAAAATGAAAGACACACAAGTCTGTTTCTAACCAAAACAGGTAACTGGTGTGTGTGCCGAAAACCACAAGATGCTAATGAACCAACTCGAAGGCCTCAGTCAGTGGAGAGACACGCTGGTTCTGGACTGGGAACGCTCATCACCGTAACGATACTGATTCTCCTCAAACTCATCTACAGAGTCAATGGATTCCCCGTGTAAAGTTCACCAGGATTTCCGCAGATACAGACACGCTGATCCTGAAGCTAAACAGAAAGGCAACAGAAACAGGGGTGCCAGACGATGTCGAGAAAAGAGCGTGAAGTGGGAGGGATTACGCTGCTGACCTGAAGGCTTGCCGTCCAGCTACCAAGACTCTGCGGGGACACTCGGAGCAGCAAGCGGGAGGGCCGGGGGGAGACAGGACCACGGCATTGGTCAGCTGACAGAGGTGACCGATGGAGGCACAGCACCGTCTAACGCGTGATGCTGGAGTAACTGGACTCTTACGGGAGAAAGTCCCCCAGACAAAAAAAAAGACCCTCAGCCCTAATCTCACATCACAGGAAAAATTAACAAACCGGGTCACAGATTTCAACGCAGAACTAAAAGACTTGAGAGAGAAGACATAAAGCAAAAGCGTCTCGACTTGAGTTTGCCACAGTCCCTAGATCTGACCGCTAAGGAGAACTGATCACTAGAGCACATTCAAGTTACACGTGTCTGCTCTGAGAAAGACTCTGCCAGGAAATGCAACCTCCAGACTCAAGCCAAAGACAAACAATGGACAAAAGCTTGAGCCTCCACCCACCCAAGCGGATACAGGAAGGGCTAGCATGAAACAAATGGTGCTCAACATCTTCATGAGTCAGGGCAACGCCAGTTACAGCACGGTGGGCCTCCACTGCACACAGCTGGGAATGACCGAAGGGCCCCGTGCTGGCGGGACGTGGAGCCACGGAGCCTCTGTGGGGCCAGCCAGGGTGCGGAACCACAGCCTCGAGGGTCACAGTGCACGAACCACGTGACCCACGTGTTCACCCGAAGAAACGCAAGAACGCTCACAGGAACTGGCCCAGTGACTTCCCGCCTTTGCTTTCCAGCTTTGGTCACGGTTTGGGCGTGTCTGACCCACCCTCTCTGGGCTCGGGTTCCACATCAACTCCACCCGAAGCCACCACAGTGCTTTTCCGATTCACCCAAGTGCTGCTCGGGCACTGGAAGACCCCAGCAGGCCTCCCCCCAGCCTGCTGCCAGGCTGGGAGGTGAAGGATACCAGTGACAAGGACAGCGCAGTCCTGCTGGGGCGGGACGGGGAGCATGGGGAAGGGCTGAGGCGGAGGGGCCCAACTCTGGCCTCCGCTTCCCACTTCCCTGCGGTCTTCCTGCCTGTTCAGACGCAGCCCCTCCAGCTGACAACAACCAGCCGGCAAAGTGCAGGCAAGGCTCATCTCGCTGCAGGCTCCCCAAAGGCTCTAGGAGCTCAGAGGTCAGCTCCTGTCCAGCACGGCTCTCTGACCCAGGTTACACCCACCTCTACAACTCAGGCAGCCAGACCAGTGGCCACAGGTAGCCCCTAGTCCATTACCTCGTGCTGGGCACCAAGCCACATGGAGCCTCAGCGTCCTCATGGGTGACCCGCAGCTGCCCAGACCCTGGGCTCAGCACTGTGACGTCCCAGCCAGTGCTAATCCAGGCCGGCGGCTCTGGCCAGGGGCCCCCAGTGCCTCCCCCCACCCCCGGCAGCCCTGTCCTCCCCCTGCAGGGCGGCCGCCCACTGAAGTGGGAAAGAGGGTGAGCCTCGGTCTGCAGAGAGAGGCACGAGACAGGGCAGACGGCACGGCTGCTGCGAGCCGGCCTGTGGCTGCCTCCCCGTGGTGGCCTCTTCCCTGGGCAGAGCGAGCGGGGCTCCAGGGAGGGGCCCAGGCCCAGCCCTCTCCAGGGACCCCGTGGGATCGGTGGCATAGTCAGGCAGGGACAAGTCTGATCACCTCCTGTGCATCGCTCTGACAAGATTAGGTATTTTAATATTAATGCATTACCTAATTAAGCCCCAATTAGTAATCTCTCTGGCCCAGGCTGGGTGGGTGGGGAGAAATGGGAGGAGCTGAGCCAGCTCAGGTGGGGGCAGGGAGACGGGGTTCAGGCTCCCGCCAACCAAGGGCCGTGCTCCTGGCAGGGGCTGTCCTAAGGCCAAGGTCTAGGAACAGCTGGCTACAGGCTCCCCCACCTGTCATGGAGTGGTCACCCGTGGCTGGGCGGCTGCCCCGCACTGTCCCTCCTGGCCCCCAGGGCGGCTCCTGGCTCGAGGGAGCCGGGGCACCTCCATGGCTGGGCCGCCCCTATCCTGGCCGCTAGGTGTCACCGTGGAGACCACGCCTGCCTACAAGACCCTCAGGGCATCTGCGGGCTGAGCGCCAAGGCCACGCCGTGTACACAGCAGACGAGCCCATCCGGGGTACGGGGCTGGCCCGCAGGCCACGGGGAAGGCAGGGAGGGCCCTTCTGTCCATGACGAGACTCTGAAGGTTAGGGTGTCCATGTGCTGAGATTTCTACAGTTGGAGGGAGGTCACAGGTCAGAGCCCAGCTGCCTGGCCCCGCTGCCAGAGTCCTGGGCACTGAGGCAGACGCGGACAGCCCGGGAGGGCATTTGCTGAGCTGTGACTATGCTGACCATGCGAAGCCTGGCCAGACAGAAACACAGCAACAGAGGCCAGGCGCTAACAGCTCCGCGCACAGGCCGGGCACCCATTCAGCTACTCAGTGGCCCCGCCGTCTGTCCGCTGGGAGCTTAGGAGCCACCACCGAGGCGCCGGGCATTGTCACGGCTCCGGGGGACCTGAAGCAGCGCCCGCGGTCCCAGCGCCAGAGTTGCCGCTGAGAAGGGACATCTTGTGATCCCTGGCCTTTGACCCACTTTTCCAGCGTGTGGGGGGCTTTCTGCCACCACGGGCTCTGCCCAGCAGCCCCACCCATAAAGGCACCCGCTCCGTGCTGTGAAGGGCCCCCAGACAGCGCGCGTGTGGCCTGTCCTCCTGGCCTCCGCGGGGCGGCTGGGACTGAGACGGTGGACCTCACGGCTGCCGGCGCCTCGCCTCGCCGTCTGCGTCTCTGCTTTTCAGATTAAGTTTCTCAGTTCTGTCTTAACAATCCACTCTTCAGATCATCATTTAACTCTTAGATTCTTAACTTCCAGAAGTTGGCTGTTTTCCGTTTTGGAACACTCTGAGGTCTCCCGTCCGAACGCTGCGCTCAGAGTGCCCCCCCCGCCGGTCTCTGGGGACACGCTTGCCCGTCTCCATCCCTCTGACGGCCGGTGTCCTCCAGGCACACTTTCCCACTTCCTGGCTCTGCACCCCCACACGTCAGCCAACCCTGTCACAGCCAGCACTGGGCTCTGCCAGCCGGTCAGCTCAGCTCCAGGGCCGCTGAGCGGTAACCGAGTGCCTTCATGTTTCCTCGGGTCCGTCAGGCTCCAGCGGGTGAAAGGCGTGGGGTGAGGCCCCTGGGATTCTGACCCAGCAGGTCTGAGATGGGCCTGGGGACCTCCACGCATGCCTGGGGCAGCGGTCTGATCCGAGTCTGCTGGGAGAGAGGCTGCAGCCCGCAGACGGAGCTGGGTGAAGGCTGGGGTTGGCGGGCCTCTTGGCTACACCTCGGGCAAGCACCCTTCCTGCTCCTGAGCTTGGCGGTCATGCCCCCTCCCCCAGCACCACTTGCTGCCAATTCCCAGCCTTTGGGGAGGGTCGTGGCATCACTCAGCCTGGTTCCGGCCACGACCACAGCTGCCTGGAGCCATTCTTCCTAAGTCACTCACCATTAAACCACCCCCCCACCGGCTGTCCCGACAGAAGTCTGCCGTGGTCCTGCTCTCCGTGGGGCCTCAGGGACAACGGCAGAGCAGGGGCCGCGGTTCCACCGGCCGTCAGCCTGGACGCCCACAGTGCCCTTGGGCGCGTGCTGGGTGCCCCAGGAGGCTCCGAGCAGCTGTGTCCCCACAGCTGAGCATGTGGCCCGCCGGTCGGAGGAGTGACAGACTTGAGGAGTAAACGGTCTGTCG
This sequence comes from Moschus berezovskii, assembly GCF_049115385.1. NCBI lineage: Eukaryota > Metazoa > Chordata > Mammalia > Artiodactyla > Moschidae > Moschus > Moschus berezovskii. The sequence goes on from NC_142486.1 coordinate 1,165,673, forward strand.
CGTCAGATGGTGTGAATCCTTGTGCAGAATGAAGAGCCACCTTGAGGCACCCGAGTCTGCATTTCCAGCTCCTGAACTCGTCAAGGACACAGGCGACTCATGAAGCGGGGCTGGAGGAGCTCGGGGAGAGATCAAGAGTGCGGGCCTGGAGACCACGCTCGGCCGCCCGCCTGCTGAGGACCCCGTGGGAGGCCTCGCCTGGCTCTCGGGGCCGGGAAGCCCCCCACCCCGGGCCGCAGGGAATCCCTCACGGTGGTCTTGGTGGCTGAGCGGCAGTTTGGCCCCAGAATCAGCTGGGCGGCACCTGGGCAGCCAACGCCAGCCTCCTGAAGACAGGACAGGAGAGGCGGGGGCAGGAAAGGGCGTGCGCCTCACATGACACCCAGGGTCACCGTCCGCCAGCCCCACGCCCGGCCGCAGGAACACAGCTGGAAGATGAGTACGCCCTGGGGAGCCAGGGCTTTGTGGGGGCCGGCAGATCCACACTTCAGGGTCCCCGCTGAACCTGGCGGCACACAGACTCCCGCCTCACAGAGGACCCTGGGCTGACAGGCGTGGGACCAGGACTGCCCGGGACGCCCTGGGGACAGGGAGCAGGCGGAGCGGGGTCCCGCAGGATGGCCGGACTCGCTCCAGTCACAGCCGCGGCTGACCGAGGCCTCTGGGCCCGCGGGCTGGTGCTGGGCCTGCCTCCCGCATCCACGGCCTCACGGGACAGTGACCGCTGACCAGGTGTCTCGAGAAAGGCTGGCTGCAGGCCGAGGTCAACAGTGGGAGCTCACGGGCTGGAGGGGCTGTGTCCACGACCCCGGGGACAGGGCGACGGCAGCGCCTGGCTCCAGACGTGAGGATGCCTGTGCTCCCTCTCCAAGCCTGACACGGCAGACACGGCGGAGGAAGCGGAAAGGGCTTCCCAGGGGAGAAGCTGCTTGGAAACGCAGGCGGCAAATGTCAGGAAAACAGCAGCCGTGTCCTCCCGACACGGACGCCCTGCAGACATCGCGGGGGTGGGGTTGAGCAGAGCCAGCAGCAGACACGGGAGCGGGGGCCGCACTCCGGGGGGGCCGGGGAGTGCCCCCCACCAGCCGTTTGAGTCCTAGGGCAGGCAGCAGTGCCTGGCAGCTTCTGACAAAGGAGAGAGGCTGCAGGCGTCCCCCCAGCCCCCAGGCTCCCCCTGGGGCCGGACTGGATGACCCCTGGGAGGTACCCTCTGATGGCAGAGAGAGGCTGCAGGTGCCCCCCAGCCCCCAGGCTCCCCCTGGGGCCGGACTGGGTGACCCTTGGGAAAATGGAGCCCCCAGACGGTGCCCTCCCTGCGAAGCGGTGACAGACCTGCTGTCTGCCCGAGGGCCAGCCTTGGGGACCTCGGCATGCAGTAGGCAGGCTCACGCTCACTGTGCTGCCTGGACACAGAGATAAGCTGTGAGGTCAGAGACTGCGGCCCAGAGTTAGAGCTCCAGGGCTGGTGAGACCCTTGTGGTGGAAGAGGCAGCTCCAACCCCCCTGCCTGTCAGAGGGCCTGCAGAGGGCTCATTGCATCCGGAAACATACTTAGACTGTGAGAGATGGCCCCTGCTTCCTGGAGCACTGGTGTCCGTGTGATTAATGGACTCACATGAGCTAATAAATGGTATTAACTTGTTCCCGGGTTGGAGAGATGCCACCTCGGGTCCTTGCCACGCTCACTCTGCAGGCCGGGGCCCCCACCCCCCGGAGGCCCGTGGCCCAGCTCCTGCGTGGGCTGGATGGAGGGACAGATGGAAGGACGGGGGCCTACCTGCCACCTCCCGGGACGAGGGCAGCCCTGCGGTGGCCTCCAGGTGAGCAGGGACGGGGCCGCCGGCCTCCAGGGCGCGGACGAGCTCCCGCAGCCGCGCACACTCCTCCTGCAGCTGCTGCTGGTCCTCGCGGAGCCGCTGCCGCGCCGCGCCGGCCGGGTTCAGGCTCAGGTGCAACACCTTGGTCTTGCTCTGGTCATAGTCGCCCTGTGGGAGGGCCACGGGCGCACAGTCAGCACGAGTGCGGCCCGGCCCGCGGGGTGCCTGCCCCCCACCTCTGGGGCATCAGCAGGAGGCAGTGCGCGAGCCCCCCGCTCTGATCCGCATCCCACCAAGCAGCAGCGTCCAGTGCGTGCTTTCAGACACTATCCGCGAACGCCTGGGTCCTCGCCAGCCTCGCAGCGACCCTCCTGTGCCAGGCTTTCACACTGGGATGCGGCCTTTAAGATTTAAACGCTTGAGAAAGCCGTGACACTGAAGTGGATCCCCGAACGCCTCCCTGCCACGGTTCCTGTTACTGACACATGACGCTAGCCGAGGGGACAGGTGCAGGCAGAGCTGGAGCAGCGGGTCAATGAACGTCCACGCCGGACGTCTGGGCGTCCCTGCAGGCGTGCTGGCTGGGTGCACTCGCCCAGGTCGTGCACTGAATGAGGCTGGGCCAGCCCGGCCCCAGCTTCCCGCCACGAGCACCGGGGAGCCCCTACCCCGCCAGGCTCGCCCCCACGCCCGCGAGGCTCGCCCCCACCCCTGCCAGGCTCGCCCCCACGCCCGCGAGGCTCGACCCCCACCCCCGCGAGGCTTAATCCCCACCCCCGCGAGGCTCACCCCCACCCCCGCGAGGCTCAGTCCCCACCCCCGTGAGGCTGGCCCCCACCCCCGTCAGGCTCACCCCCCAGCCCCGTCAGGCTCGCCCCCACCCCCGTCAGGCTCAGTCCCCACCCCCGTCAGGCTCATTGGCACCAGGTTAGGTCACCGGACAGTCACCCCACCCCCCGGCACTAGCGGGGAGTGGACAGACCACTGCTGAATAAACCCCACTCTCAGTTCTGTTCCTGCCGTCTGGTCCAGGAGTCCCCAGGAGGGAAGCTCGGCTCTGAGGCTCTGGAAGCCAAAGCAAGAGCTGTCACTCCCTGGGCACCCCCCACGAGCGGGAGCCCCGCAGGGCAGGCACTAAGGGAAGGCCTGGGCCTTGGCAAGGGGGCCCGAGGGTCACTCCCCCAGGCGCAGGAAGAGAGACTCGCTGTGTCCCTGGTCGAGGGGCCGTGGGCCTGCCAGCCAGGTCCCCCCACCTCCCAGTGAGGGCCGCTGGGCCAGCTGAGTGGTTATCTTCTTCCACTCCAACACCGAGACGCCCTCTTAGAAAACCGGACCTCTGCCTGGGACCTCTGCCCATAGCGCCCTCCTCCAGGGGCAGCAGTGGGAACAGCACCTTTACTCAGGCAAGGACACTGGAAAGCTTTGGGACACCCGGGAGGTGGGGCAGGGGGGTGACACGGCCATGCTGCAGAGCAGCCGCCCCAGGGCGGGAGCGAAGCTGCATTTACACCAGCCCTCCAAGTCACCAGAGGCTTGTGTGGCCACTGCCAGCCAGCTGTTAACTGTGGCCCTAAAATGGAGGGGGGCGTGTGGAGACGCTGCCAGCCCTTTTCTGCCCCAGGCAGGAGTGGGGCGGGGGGAGAGCCAGCAGAGGGCGGGGTGAGGGCCGGCTCCCCGCAGGTTTCTGAAAAGCTTGTAAGAGCCTCAAAGGACAAAGAGACAGGGTGTAACTTCGGTGAGTCACCTACTGTCAGGCTGGAAGGGATCATTTCATCCGATTCTCACAGCCTGGGAGACACAGCCAGGCAGGCGGAGCCCGACCGCCCCGCGAGTCCCACGGGAGCCAGGTCAGGGGGTGCAGGGCGAGGACGAGCACAGCCACGGTCTACAAAGGGCCACGTTCGCACAGACATGCCAGGCGGTGCTGGTTGCACCGTCTGTCTCCGTGGGTCAGCCGACAGGGAAGGCAGGAAGGAGGGCAGGAAGCACCTTGCAGACGGTGAAGCTCTGCACAGGCAGCACAGAGTGACTTCGGGCTCGGCTCCGACTGTGAAGCGATACGAGGTCCTGGGTGGCCCCCGGGAAGCACAGGTGAGCAGCGGGTGGGGGAGCGGCTCACCTGACGGCAGGCCAGGGCAGGCCAGCGCCTCCCGGCGGGACCACTTGCCAGGAAGAGGTGCTGGACATGTGGATACCCACACACAGGAGCATCGACCTGAATCCTCACCTCACACTGCATGCAAGTGGCCTCAAAGTGGACAAAAACCTAAGTGTGACAGCCAACACCGGCGAGAAACACAGGCTCTGTGTTTGGCCTTAGATTCTTCCACATGACGCCAAAAACATGGAACAAAATAAAAATGTACACAAACCGGACTTCTTCAAAACGGAACACTTCTGTGCTTCACAGCACCACGAAGGAAGCAAAAAGACACCCAGAGCAGGAGAAAGCACTGGAAAATCACTTCTCTGGTGAGAGACTCGTGTCCAGAACACACGAAAAGCTTTTGCAACTCGGCAACAAGAGAAACAAAGCAAAACAAAACAAACTCATGTGAAAACGGGCGAGGCATCTGAACCCACCCTTCTCCGAGGAAGATATACAAACAGCCAACAAGCACGCAAAAAGACGCTGGATGCCAGCATCATTAGTGATCAGGGAAACGGGAACCAGAACCAGACGGAAAGATCACCGCACCCACCCGGCAGCTGGAACGGCAAAGGCAGTCTCTGTGAGGACAGAGAAACCGAGCCCTGATGCCGCTGGGGCAGAAAATGGTGCTTCCTCCGTGGAAAACAGTTCCTCAAACAACCAGACACAGAGTGACCACGTGATCGGGGCTTCCCAGGGGGCTCCGTGGTAAAGGATCCACCTGCCAATGCAGGAGACGTGGGTTTGACCCCTGGGTCGGGAAGATCCCCTGGAGGAGGAAATGGCAATGCTCTCCAGTGTCCTTGCCTGGGTAATCCCGTGGACAGAGCCTGGCGGGCTGCAGACTGTGGGGCCGCAGAGTCGGACACAACTGAACGAGCAAACCACCACCGCCGTCTACACCCAGGGACACGCCTGAGAGGAGTAAGAACACACGTCCACAGAGAAAGCTGTGCACCAGTGTTCACAGCAGCGCCATCCACGCGTCCACCCACCACGGAGCATGACGCAGCCAAGAAAGGAACGCAGTGCTGACAGCTGCTGCGACGTGGACGATCCTTGAAAACACGGCCCGGGACTTCCCCAGGGGTTCAGTGGTTAAGGCGCCACGCTCCCCATGCAGGGGGCGCCAGTTCGACCCCCGGTCGGGGAACTAAGATCTCACATGCCCCGGGGCGGCAGAAGGGGAAAAAGAAAACACCGCTCAGTGGGTGAAGCCAGTCACAGAAGACCACACACAGGACACATGACCTGTCTGCGCAAGGACAGCTCCAGGCGCAGAGGGCGGAGCAGCGGCTGCTGGAGGCTGAGGGGGCGGGGCGCGCAGGGCGACGGCAAAGGGCGTGCGGGGTTCCCTCCCGAGCCCATACAAACGTTCACAATCTGTGCTGATGGCTGCTCGCTACCTGTGAAGCTGTGAAACCCACCGAACGGCACGCTTCACATGGGCGAGCTCTGTGATATGTAAATTGTATCTCAATAAAGCTGTTTCTAAGAAAGAGACGAAAGAAGAAAGGGAAAACAGACAGCAGGACGCGTGCGGACGCTCCATCTGCCCTGAGAGCCTGCTCGGCATCAGCTCCTTCTCCACATGCCCGCCCAGCCTGCAGGCAGCATGAACAGGGGCCCGGGGCGGGGGGCGCTGGGCCCCGGGATGCACGTGCTGGGCCGGCCCGGCCTGTGGGCGGCGTGAACGGGGCGGGGGCCTGGGATAGGGGTTGGGGGACGCAGGTCTGCAGCGGGGCTGACCCTGGCTGGCACAGCCCAGGACCTCAGGCGTGGACACAGCCTTGCCTGCGGGTCTCCTTGTATCTGCATGACCCATGGCCCCCATGACCCAGGAGGTCAGGGCAGAGGTCTCGAGCACCGCCGCTGACCAAGGCTGTCCCGGCTTCCTCTCAACCACCTCCTGGTCACAGGCCCCCACGCAGCCAGAACTCCACCCTGAACGGCACACTGTCCAGACACCGGTCCTCAGGGCAGGTCTCCGCATCTAGCTTGATAGGGGGCAGGCCAGCCCACCCAACTCAGGCCCATGCTGCCTGCATTCAGTTGGACTTTCAGGGGGCTTCCCGAGGTACCTCCAGGGGGCTGGGCACTCCAGACAAGTCTGTGATAGCAACTCGGGGCTGGGGTCGGCCACAGGCCCTGTCGCCCGCAACCTCCCATAGGGCACTCAGCAGTCAAGGAAAGTCACTCTGCTTGGAGGAGGGGGCTGTGGCAGCTGCTTCTGAGGAGTCTGACCCGCCCGGGGACGGAGGAGCACCACAGACCACGGGGCCACTGTTCCCAGGTGCCGGAAGGACTGGCCCGAGGTCCCGCTGGACTGCACACAAGCTGCTACCGAGTCAGCCTCCCTCAGAGGCCCGACGAAGCTGCCATGGGTCAGAGGCCCACAGGACTGGGTGGCCAGGCCGAGGGGAACGGTGTCAGGGTTCAGTGGACCCGGGCTCCGCTCTGCACCCGCTCCGGGAGCAAGGAGGCCCTCCCCTCCCTCCCTCCTTGCACATGGGTTCCACAGTACCCGGGAGAGGAGGTGCCCCCAGCCAGCCAAGGGCAGGGGTGCCGCCCTTCCCCCCAGGCATGCATGGTCGGGGGCACAGGGGCCCCGTGGGATTATGACACTGTGAAAGGCATCGGGGCCTGGTGGGACTGTGAGGGGCACTGGGGTCCTCGTGACACTGTGAGGGGCACTGGGATCCTCGTGACACTGTGAGGGGCATCGGAGGCCAGCACCACTAAAGCAGATGGGAGGGCGTGAACAAATCTGCTGATATCTGCGGCTAGATGACAGCTCTGAGGAAGAAAAGGGAGAAACGGCTGTAATCTTCTGCTAAAAATTTGTTGCCTTGTTTGATTCACAGCTGAGGAAACTGTTGAGATGCCAACGGGAATCTCAAAAGGAAAAGTTCTGAGCCTCTCTTTGATGTGTGGGTGCAATTACCGGCAAACAAAAACCTCCCCCTAGCCAGAAAGCGGAGGCCCGTTCCTGTCCGTGACCGCAGGTGGGCACAGGGCAGGCTACAGAGGAGCTCCAGCCCAGCCGGGGTCCTCGGGGGACCGTGAGTTTCTCAGGATACAGGAGGGGTCTCAAGTCTGCAGAGAACCAGGCCCGCCTGACAACCACGGGCCCAGACAGCAGGGCTGGGCCTGAGCAGCGCTCCTCCTGGGGGCCCCGCAGCCCACCTGTGGCCTGCAGGTCACGGGGGTCTCCTTCTCACGCTCAGATTCTGTGCAAGCTATGACGAATAGCCAGGTCCCCTGCGTCCAGGCCTTGGAGCTGGCGTCCTGAGCCCCACACACCTGCCTCGCTGCCGTCAGCGGTCAAGTTCTGCCCTGCCTGCTGGCGGCCCAGGGCATCTATCCTCTAGGGCCTCAGCTTCCATCCGAGGAAGCAGGAGGGCAGTGAACTTGACCTCTATGGGCCTTCTCAGCCTAGCCCCCAGGAGGTCGGGGTGGGGGTGGGGGACAGACCCTGGGACCCCTGTGGACTGTGAAAGACCACGGCAGCCAGGGAGGGGGCCCTGCTGCGCCTGCTAAGAGACCCTGCTGGCAGGAGGCAGGGACGCGGGGAGAATTAAAAGGCACAGTTAAGTAACCACCGATCCTCATGCATATTTATGAATCACCCGGCCTGAAAACTGAATCAATACCTCTCTCCACTGCAGGAAGCTCAGCTCAGGGAGAAGGGCGGGGAACTTCGCGGTCCCACGGAAGCTGAGGGGCAGGGCCAGGCCAGCCAGACCTCAAGGACGGGGGCGCTCAGCCCTCCAGGCCCCGCCGGCCGGTACACCGGCCTCCGTGAGCCCAGGACCAGCGCCCCGCAGCCCATGAACTCTGTGACCTTGGGCGGGTCCCTCGGGTGCCGGCTTCACGTCCGACACGACCTGTGGGCTGGTTTCCTTGGTGTTTGGGGGCTCATGGGACGCTGCCCATCTTTGAAGCTGGGAGCACCCGGCAGGCCCAGCCCCGAGACGGTGTGCTGGCCGAGGGTGGAGAGCCTGCGGTTCGGCTGTAGGCCACGAGACTGCAGGCCAGACCCTACAGACCCCCGGGACCAAGCGCCCGAGACCCTCGCAGCCACCGAGCAGATCACGAGAGGGGTGACGAGCAGAGGGCCTGGGCTGGAGGCAGGAGGGCCGCGGGCAGGGAGAAGGCCTGCAGTCTGGGGACCAGCCTCCTGCGGAGGGCCGAGCGAAGCGGGCGCTCCCAAGCCCCTGCTTGGGGCACACAAGCCAGGGACCACAGGGGCCGAGGCCCCGCCCCCGACGCCCTCAGTTCCCCGAGGCCCCGCCCCACGCCCTCAGTTCCCCGAGGCCCCGCCCCCCACGCCCTCAGTTCCCCGAGGCCCCGCCCCCCACGCGCTCCATTTCCCGAGGCCCCGCCCCACGCCCATCGTTTCCCGAGGCCCCGCCCTCAGTTCCCCGAGGCCCCGCCCCGCTCCCCAGGGCTCCATCAGGACCGGGCACCCGCCCTCCTGTGGCCGAGGCTCCTCACAAACAAGCCGGCTGTGGGGCCGCCACCCAGGGGCCGTCAGGGTCGAGGGGACCTCAGAACACCCTCGCGTGTGCTCGCCGCTGCCCAGCCCTGGGGCCCGGCCGCTGAAGCCGAGGGGCGGGGCTGGGAGCGGGCCCGCCAGGTAGCCGCAGGCAGGACGGGCCGTGGCAGCATCGTCACCAGGCCGGCACACGTGGAGGGCCCTTCGCACGTCATCCTCCCGGCACGGTCCCGCCAGAGCCAGGGAGCCTGGCAGGGGGCTTATCTGCCACTGGCCACGAGGCGCCGCGCGGGCCCCGGACACACGGTGAGCTTGCAGGCTGCCCTGCGGCTGCGACCAGAATCCCCTCGGGGGCCGTGGAGCCTGGGGAGGGGCCTTCCCGTCAGCGCCACCACTGCCCTTCTGTGCCAGTAGCCCCTCTGCTCACATGAGACCCCCGGCGAGACGGTGCAGCCCCTCGGCTTCTTGGCTGGTGTCCTGTTGCAAGAAACACGGACATCCCTGCACTGGTTCTGAGATGACCAGGCCGCTCTGAGGCTCAATTTGCTCATCTGTAAAATGGGGACTCTGCTCACCTTCCCAGGTCTGGAAACATGAGAAAGTCAGTGGTTGTGAAAAGAAAAAGTGAAAAGTGAAGTCGCTCAGTTGTGTCCGACTCTTTGCAACCCCATGGACTGTAGCCTACCAGGCTCCTCAGTCCATGGAATTTTCCAGGCAAGAGTAGTACTGGAGTGGGTTGCCATTTCCTTCTCCAGTGGATCTTCCCGACCCAGGAATTGAACCCAGGTCTCCCACGTTGCAAGCACGCGCTTTACTGTCGGAGCCACCACCAGTGGACGTGAAGACAGTTGTAAATGCAACGCAGCTTTGCTGAGTGTGTCACTGGTACCTGTGTGATGACTGCGGAGCAAAAGCCAGCGCTAATTCTGACGGGCGTCTCTCACACCTGCTGGATGCGGCCAGTGTGCCCTTGGCTGAGGACTCTGGACTTTCTGGAGTCACGGGAAGACAGCGCAGGAAAGCACTGATGCAAATCTGACCCCCTGGGAAGGCAGAGCGGGGACAAGGCCCGGCCCAAGGCCGCGGTGCACGGGTGGGGAGCGCTGCCTCCCATCTCAAGGATCCCCTGTGTTTACCCCACCCAGGTGCTGGCAGAGGGATGGGTGGACAGAGAACGGAGGTGTCCAGGGGCCACCTGAGAGGGGACACCAGGTCACTTCCACACGGCTGCAACAAGGTCCCCACCCAGTGGGCGGACACTGAGTCTGAGCCAGGCCACAGGGACCCAAAGTGCTTGGTCCTCAGTCTCCTCAACCTGCACCAGATCCTGGCTTTTTCAGGTCCAGCAGCGTGACTCCACAGGCTCCCAGGACCTCTGACTCCAGCTATCCTGCTGACAGCCGAGGGCTGCCCAGGTCTTGCTGTGCAGGGAGGACTGGGAAAAGCAAAGACAGAGCAGGGGTGCTGCAGAGGCCGGAGGCCCCGGCACACGCGGCAAGCTCCCCCTGTGGCCCTGCACTGCCTGCGTGCAGGATCACAGCCCTGACCCCTGGCTCTAAGCAGCAGACACAGGGCGGCCGGTGGAGCCAGTTACAGGACACTAATTGCCCGCGACCCCACGCGGAGTCCTTCAGAAGGTGACCTGCTGTGAGAGAGCCTTGTAAACAGCCTGCAGGGAAGCCGCGGAAGACAACCCTCACCGTCGGGAGGGCGGGATGGCGGCCACTCCAGCTGAAGTCCAGCTGGGGGTCCCAGGCCCTCCCAGCGCCCCCCACCCTGATCGTGCTCCCAGGCCGCCCTGCGGAGACTCAGGGCTGCGGCGCAGCAGATGCGGGAGTGGGGAGGTGTGGCACTGACCGCACGGTGGGCTGGGTAAGCTGGCCAAGCTGCCCCCCGGCTAACAAGGCCCCACACTCCTGTCTGTGCGCCGGGCCGCCCCTGAGCTGCTGTCCCGTCAGGGCAGTGCACACACGGCCGGGACACTGGCCACCCACCCAGGCACCCGGGGCCACGTCTCTCGTGGGAGGGACGGGGGAGGCTGGGGGAGGAGGAGAAGGCAGGACACCCCTGCCCTTCCACAGCAATGGCCCTCCGAGCCCGCTGACCAAGTGACCCGTGTCCCCGTTTGGCTGGGTGGGTGGGCAGACGCTGGAAATGAGGCGCCTCAGCTGCCAGGTCTCCCTGCCACAGACAGCAAGCGGCGGCAGGCACCCTAAATCCACCCTGAGCCGTGGGCACTGGCGGCGGGGAGCCTCTGGTCAGGCCGGCAGCTGCAGGACCACCTGGTGAAGGGGAGGGCCTGGCTGCCAGGGCGGGAAGAGGGCGGGACGACCCTGTACCCATATCCCTCACCATGGACACGGGCTATGCTCCCCGCCAGGCCTCTGAGTTACAACAGAAGGTGCTCAGCGAAGCCAGTAAGAAAAGTTTTTGGAGTTGTGATAAAATTGGCCGCCTTAACCATCTTTAAGTGTGTTGTTGGGTTTAAGTGCGTCCAAGCTGCTGTGCAGTCGTCACCGCTGCCCACCCACAGGCGTCCCCAAGCTGAGGCAGCGTCCCCATACACTCTGGCTCCGCCCCCCAGCCCCTGGCGCCCTCTCTCTGCCTGCTTCTGTGGCCCTGGCTCCCCCAGGGACCCCACACAGGTGGAATCACACGGTCTCCATCCTCCCGTGCGAACTGTTCCTGGGGTGGGGGACAGAGACCCTAACAGAGACTCAGCGACATCCTCCTGGAGGAGGGCGGGACCAGGAGACCCGACCCCTAGACCCTCAAGCTCTCGGTTCACGACATCCAGCAAGTTCTAAGCTGGCTGGGGGAGGGGGGAGCTGGATACGCTGATGCCAAAGTTCACATAAAAGTGAACAAGAGAAAACCCTGATAAACAGAGTCCGGGCAGCAGGACACCGAGCCCCGGCCTCGACCTGACCCGGGCACTGGGTGCACGAGGGGGCCAACCTCACGCCAGTGAGGAAAAGAGGCTTTCTGGACGTGGTCCAGGGGTACCAGGAGGAACCCCTCCCAAAACCATGCCTCCCGCCTTATAAAATACCTAAACTAAATTCCAAATCAGTCAGATTTAAACGTAAAAAATGAAACTGCCCCAGAAAACCAGAAGATACCATGAGAGAATTCTTTACTGCCTGGACATGAGAAAGGTAAAGACAGGGACACCAGGAGCTAGAGCGGAGAAGGTGATAGACACATCTGTGATAGATCTAAACACCAAAAACTTCTGCTTGCTTAAAAGGAACAACAAAACAGCACAAGCAACAAAGTCAAAAGACAAATGATAATTGGAAAAACACATTCACAACTTAAAAGTTCCTTGATATACAAAGAGCTCCAAGAAACCAACAAGAAAAGGACCAACGAGCCATTTGAAAAATGAACCAAGGACATTAACACACATTTAAAAATCCTCACACATGATAAAGGGACTGACAGTTCCAACTACACAGCTTTCACCTACTGGACCAGGAAAGTCCAGAAGTCTGGTGGCTGGGGCAGGGGAGGGTACCCTCATGGTGTGGCCGTCACATGACTGTCGGGTGCTGCTGTCGGAACACAGCAGGTGCCCGCTGACCCTCTCTTCTGGCTGTCTCTCCCACACACAGACACATGCATGGCAGAGGCGTGCGCAAAAGGACGCATGCCACGGCAAGGCCGTGACCACATTCCTGGTAGCTGGCAGGATTACCACATCACCGCACACAGCGATGTGCCACATGTTGTACAAAAACTAACGGGCACCGTGCATCCATGGGGGAAACCCCCCCAAACGCACAGAGGGATGGAAGCTGCAGGCAGTGTGAAGACGGGCTCTCTGAGTTTAGAGGGGTGGGGGGTGGGCAGCACAGACTCACATTAAGGGGAGCAAACCCACCAGCTCCAAGCAGCTACGTGGGAGAGGAGCTGGACGAGAGCCTCACACACACCTGGCCTTATGCTCGCAGCCCTGGGCATTTGCTCCCCACTCAGGGTCCGAGTGAAGGAGCCGGGACTCGGGAAGGGAAGCGTCCGCCCAGGGCCCTGGTCTGCAGATCAGGAGCTCACACATGGACGTGCGTCCTCCGGAGCCCACCTCCAGGGAGCTCTGCCTGCATCACCATGTGTTCTCTGGAGTTCCTGTGCCCCAGGAAAACTGCCTGGAGTCAGGCCAGGTCACTGCACTTGGCTCACTGCCCGAAAGAGGGGTGACGCCAGAGCTGCCCACCTGGTATCCCCCACCACAGGCAGGCAGGGCCCACGGCAGGAGGGTAGCTGGCTGGAGGGCAGCCTGGTCTTGACACCACAGAGCTCTGGCTTGGCCAGGACAGGGGTGGGGAGGCAGGATGCGGTCGGCCCTGCGGTCCTCATACAGACAACCCAGGCTTTCAGGGCAGACAGGGGCTGCTGGCCAGGGAGGTCTGGACCTCCGCTGGGGCGGTGGAGCCGGCTCGGGGCGGGGGGCGTGATCATGTCACCTCCCGCCATGTGGCAGACAGGCGGCTTCTGTATGCCAGGCTGCCTCCGCTCAGGGGGGAATGGCACGCCCACCTCAGTGCCCATGAGTGTTGAGTGAGAGCAGGACCAGGGTTAGGCCAGTGGTGCTCCTGGGTGCGGACAGGAAGGGGCCAGCATCACAGCTGGGCGAGCGGCTGGCGTGTGCAGAGCCACAGCCACACCATCGCCAGGACACCCAGCCCTGTGCTCTGATCACCCGGCCGGCACCACGGAATGAGATGTGCAGAGCAGCATCAGTCTGCGGGGTTGGGGGTGGGGGGTGAGCTGGGCCACTAGGGATGCAGTCAACCCGGCCAGGAACAGCCTCAGGGGCTCACCCCAACCAGGCCCCAGGCCCCACAGCTTGCAGGGTCCTGCCCCAGAGAACATTCCAGAAGCACGGGCAGCAGGCCATCAGGAAATAACCTGTCTAGTCGGGCACAGGACATCAAGGTCCTGGTCAGCAACAGGAGGACCCAAGGGCAAGAAAGGCTCTGAGAAGCAGAGCCCGGATCTGCTCTAGGTTCGGGGTTCCCTGGCCAGTGAGGGCTGGTGAGAACTGGTGGGGGAGGGACCTCTCATCCAAGGACTGACCCTTAGTGGGGGGCAGGCAGAACCTGCAGGTGAGGGGCCAGCGGGGCTCAGGTCTGCTACATGGAGAGTGGGTGGGGGCCGGGGGCAGCGAAGCGTGAAGAGCGGTGAAGGCTGCCCCCCTGCAGTCCCACCCCTACCCCAGCCCCCGTATCCCGGAGCAGGAGGAGGCCAGGCCGGGGGCCGCTATGATTAGATGGGGCGGGAGCCGGGCAGTTTCTCCGCTCACAGGGAACCCGGCAATTTTCTACCCACTCCATTTCCAAAAAAGATACAGTCAGTGTAAATGTCACTGGGCTGCAGTTGGGCCCCTTCCTGAGCACAGACCCCCACACAGCGGAAGCAGGCGAGGTGGGGACGTGAGGGGATGCTCCAGCTCGGGGGGCTTCTCCCGCCCCCTCTGAGCGACGGTGGGACGGGGGCTCAAACCCCAAAGATGAATTCTGCCTAATTACGCGCATGCGGAGGCATTTAGAGGTACAGATGTTTGCAATTTGCTTTAAAATGCGTCAAGAAAAGAGACAGGACTAACGGAAGGAAGGGGCGGACAGGTGCGTCACGGCGGCGGCCGCGGGAGAGCGTCCCCAGAGGGGGGAACTCATGGCGAAACTCTTGCGACTTTGCTGTGCATCTGACCACGTCTGTAATGTCGGGGAACCAGCAGGGCTGTGTCAGCACGCTGGCCCCACTCCTGGGACCCAGGGGAGCCACAGGGCCTGAGGCCTCCCGCCCACCCGCACGAAGCTTGCTCCTCACCGGAAGGGGCCTTGCTGGGGGACCAGTGGCCACCAAGCCCAGAGCTGTCGTGCGTCTGGCCCTCGGGCTGCTCCCCAGAGTGCCAGGAGGCTCGCTGCCTGACAGCCCCGGACGTGGCCCATGATGTGGACACACGGGGCACCATCGAGGTGACGCAGTCTGAAGAGCAGTGAGCTCGGCGGGGCAGTGCTCCTGGCTGGAGGTCACCGTGTGCTCCACCAAGGCTGGCAGGAGGTGGGGTCAGCTCCACGTCCCGGCGAGCAGACCGAGACCAGGGCCACCCCCGCGGAGGGGCATAGCCAACAGCAGGCCCAGGGCCCACTGCTGAGGAGAGAGGCACCCAAGGGCAGGAGGGAGCTGGGGTGCCAGGCGGTGCCCCACCCACCAGGACCGCTGGGAATGGCCAGGTGGGCACAGGGCGGGGGGCAGGGTGGTGGGCCACAGGCCTGGGGCACCAGGAGTGCGACCCTCAGAGTGTGGTTCCCAGAGGACCCCCACAGCTTCGGGCCCAGAGTTTCAGGTGGTCTGCTCGAGAGCAGCCTGTATCAGAACATCCCGCCTTCGCAAAACGGCCAGTCGTGTCTGGCTTTGGGGGCCTCAGTTCCGCCATCGCTAAGCGGGGCTCGTCTCCCTGATGGCTGCCTACTTTAGGGACACATGCAGGTCACCCTAGACGCGGTGGAAGAGCCGACGACCCCAGAAGACCGGGACAGGCCACACGGCACAGAGTGGCCAGAAGCCTGCTCTGCACCGTCGCCCAGCCCCTCCGGGCACCAGCAGGCAGACAGGCAGGCGTGCACTCGGCTCTGAGCAGTAACTGGAATACGTGCCTCACCAACCAGCTGTGAACTAATTACAAGAAGTTCTAACTAGTCGACTCCCTCTCCGAGCATATGTTCCCAATTAAGTCAAACTGCAGCTGATTTTAATCAATCTTCCTTGAAGCGGCCTGCCTTGAAGACTCTTCCACGGGAGAGGGGAGGGGGGCTGCATCAGGAGCAAGCCGGCAGCACCACAGACAGATACATGCCGGGGGCCGTGTGCCAAGGCGCCCCCGGCACATCCCCCGCTCTGCCCCGGACTCTGGTCCGCAGCTCTACAGTCACACGGACCAAGCCTGGGGCCAGCCAGGCCATGTGCAGGGTGTCTGCCTCTCCTCCACGGCCCAGGGACCGAGGTCTCTGCCCTCACAGTGGTGTGCCCACACATGGCCCCTGAGCCCTTGTTAACCGTTCCTGTTATCCCTCACAGGGGCTCATCGTCCCCCATTTTATAAAGGACATGCTGGGGGCTCAGATGGCAAAGCACGACATGCCTCAGACCACCCAGCTAAGAAGGAGGGCTCCAGCTGAGGTCTGCAGACGCGGATCCCCCAATCCGCGTGGGGTCCACCTGGGGCCCAGGAGGCCGGACGAGCTCGACATTACGGACCCCGCCCGGGACCCCATCCCCCGCATCCACTGACTGACGGTGCTCACTGCCCCTCTGACCTGGTCTGACCCCCAACACCCACAGCGGGGCCACGGCAGCACCGCGTGACTGTCGACTTCAGCAGCACCGGCTGAGCCCCGTCCCGAGGCCCGGGAGCTGTCAGCCATGACCTCAGGCGCGCTCGACCCAATGCAGCCGCTGACGGGCGGCCAGGGATTCACCTGCCAGCAGCCGCCCCGCGTCAGGACTGCGGCCCAATTAAAACCGAGCAAGATGACAGGTCCGGAGCTGAACACCGTCCAGCCGCGGCTCCCGGCGCCGCGCTCTATCAAGGATGTCACTTCTCCCGTCTCCAGGAATCAGGAATAAAAAAGAGATTTGATTTGCTTCTAATAGGTGTCAAGACAAAAATCAATGGCCTGTCCAGAATCTGGGTAATCACAGACCTGCGGGTTTCCTGCCTGAGAACAATTTAGACAGGAGAATAAAAATGAAAAACAAAGTAACACTGAAACAGTGTAAACAGCAACCAAGCCTCACAGCTGCGGGCCAACGGGACCGACTGGAGACAAACCCCTTACCACCGGGACCCTCTGCCGGGCTGCTCCTCCCCTGGGAGCACGCCCAACATACCTGCCACGGGCGCCGCAGGGGTTCTGCAGCGAGTGGTCAGGAAAACAGGCTGTGAAGCAATGAAGCAACGGGGCTGGAGGGCTGACAGCGCGGCCCGAGGCAGGGGGTGCCCGCCATGGGTTTGGGACCCAAGCTCTCAGCTAGTGAGGGCGTCTGGAGGGGATAGCCCCCGGTTCAGTCTGGCCCGTCCACCGGGAAGTGGACGGCTGTGGCGTGGGAGCCTTGCGGGCCTCGGACGAACTCACCTGCAGGGTGAGCCGCTCCAGCTGCGCCTCCAGCGTGTTCTTCTCCTCCTCTAGGCGACTCCGCTCCGCTTCCAGCTCCTCAACCTTCAACCTGCAAGGAGAGCAGGCATGACGGGAGGCCCACTGCAGCACGGCCTCTGGGCAGGGAACAGGGAAGGGGCACGAGACGGTTAAATAGGCACTTGTAAAAACATGACATGGGGAGGCCACAGCAAGGAAGAGCTGTGAAAACACGCGAGCAGGGTGTGGGGGGCGCAGCGTGACATCGGGGGGCTTCACCGACCGCGACTCCAAAGGGGCAGGGTGGCTAGCTGGGGGGCAGGTGGGGTCCGTGTGTCCTGTGCCCACTGGTCCACCCCACACGAGGGGCTGCACCCCTGGGGAGGACTCAAGAATCAAGAAAAGGACCAAACTCGATGAAAAGACAGAAAAGACACACAGTGTGGGCTGGGGGCCACCAGGACAGCATGCAGACACGGGCCCTCTCGCCCCGAAGGCCCAGAGGCCAAGCAAGCCCAGGGGCAGAGGCAGGCGTGCAGGCAGGCCGCTGCTTGTTTTAAGAAGGTGGCTACCTTTGTCTTCATTTTTTATAAGAACTATACTGATATAGTTTAAAATAAACAAGTGCCTGGGGGCTTCCCAGGTGGCTCAGTGGTGAAGACCCCACCTGCCAACTCAGGAGACGTGGGTCCGACCCCTGATCCAGGAGGATCCCACAGGTGGGGGAGCAATGAAGACCGTGCGGCCACAACTCCCGAGCCTGTGCTCTAGGACCCGCGAGCGGCAGCTACTGAGCCCGCGCTCCACAGAGCCCATGCCTCGTGCGGGAGAGGCACGGCAGTGACAGGCCGTGCTGGTGACGACGGAGAGGCCCCGCTCGTCACGACCAGAGGAGCCGGTGTGCGGCGATGAGACCAGCACGGCCAAAAATAAACAAAATGAAAACGAAAGAAGAACCCAGGAAGCAGAGCCCAGCGCTGACTTGGGGCGCGGGGCGGAGCCTCTCCTCCCAGCTGGAATGGAGGACTCACGCTCCGTAGGTAATTCAGGAAGGTCGACTCGGGAGCAGGAGGGTGATTTTCTTCAGAGAGAACTGCTCCAGAATGGCCTCGAAAATCAACAAAAGCGAGATTGGAAGGGACCAAACTCTTCCCAAGAAGCCTAACTGCACCTCTGAAAAAAGCACCAAGATTTATAGGGACACAGAAACCTGACAAGCTGACACACACGGTCTGCTGTCTGGTCAAAGGCTACCAGGTATTCAAAGAACTAGGAAGACATGACCCACAATGAGGAGCATAACCAAGAAAGAACTGCACAGACATTAAATCAGTGTCCATGGACATGAAAAGTTATGAAAAGCTCCTGGAGTAAAGGCGCGTTCCACTGGGTGGGAGCTGCGGTGTCTGAGATGAAGAACACTGGATGGGCTTCATGACGGATGAGACTGCAGGACAAAAGTTTAGTGCACTTGACGACAGGGCGATAAAAACCACCATGGTGGCAGACAGAGGAAAATCAATCTTTAAAATCAGACAGAGCAGCATGAGCAGTGGGGCAGCTCCACGAAGCAGGATTTACGGGTAACTGGAGTCCCTGCGGGTGTCGGGGGGAAGAAAAATACTGCAGGAGGGTCCAAATATGATCAAAGTATAAAGCCACAGATTCAAGAAGCCGCACAAATCTGAGCACGAGAAAGATAAGAAAAGAGCCCAGTGCACGGGACAACGTGGGCGCTTAAAACCAGCGCTGATAAGGAGACCCTACAAGCAGCCACAGGGAGGAAACGCTACCACGGAGAAACATCAGGTTTCTTGGCAGAGAAACGCAAGTGAGAAAGAGGAGAAAAATCTATCAAATACTGGAAGAAATGAAAAATGTCAACCGAGGATTCTGTTCCCAGTGAAAATATCTTTCAAAAAACAAAAGCAAAATAAAGATGTTCTCAGACACACAGAAGCAGAGGATTTATCCCAGGCGGGCCTGCCCCATGGGGAACGTGACGTGGAAAGCCTCCAGGCGGAAGGGGGGCGAGCCCAGAGGGGCGAGGACCCACGCCAGGGCCTGAGTAGCTGCAGGGATCTTAACCACGCGGTGCAAACGTGGCTTCGTGCCAAAAAATCTTTAAAAATACCTAAATTACTATTTTAAAAAGAGGTTAAAACCAATAAAAACATGCTGGGGTTTTAAGACGTACATGCAGATAAGATGTATGACAGCCGGAGCACGAGGGTTGCATGACGTACGCAAGCAGCTGTAGGGTTACACGCTGCATTTGAGGAGGCATCTGTCACTGGGAGGTAGACAGGGAAAAGTGAAGGGTGAGCGTTAAAAACCTAGGCAACCACTAAAAAAAAGTTAGAACTAACAGGCTGAAAAAGGAAATAAGATGGTAAAATAAAAAACGTGCAAGTGGTTCAAAGGAAGTCAGAAATACAGGAAAACGGGAATGAAGAAGAGACAGGACAGACGGAAAAGAAAATCAGACAAGAGCAAACCCAGCCACACGATAATCACAATAAATGTAAATGGTCTACACACCCCCAATTAAAAGGCAGAGAGAGGGACGCCCCTGGTGGTCCAGTGGCTAGGACTCTGTGCTCCCAATGCAGGGGCCCAGGTTTGATCTGTGGGCAGGGAACTAGATCCCACATGTCACAAATAAGACCTGGCATGGTCAAATATACAAATGAATTTTTTTTTTAATATTAAAAAAAAAAAAGGTAGAGGGAAGATCAAATGGAGGAAAAGGCAGCCTCCCGTTACACGCCACCAGCAAAGAAGCAGAGGCGGGGTAGTGGCGATGCTGCGGGGCGGGGCTGGAGGGCAGGAGCTTAGCCCACAGTGGGCATGGCTGAGTTCTTAGGAAGGTGGGACTGTGGAGTCGAGGGGACCGCTGAGCGCAGTGTTCAAAGAGCTTCCTGCTTCCTCCTGTTTATATTGAAAATGAAGCGGGACCTGTTCACGGTGTGTCACCCCTGACCTGACGCCCAAAACTCAGGCATCTTCCCCAAAGCCAGCCCATCAGCCCACCAGGGATACGCCAGACAAACGTGGGCTGGGGCTGTGCAAAGGGCCACCTGCGGGCCCTGCAAAGTGACAGAAAACAAAACCAAGAGACGGAGGTGCTGATGATGAGGGACAGAGACGAGCTGTGCGGCCCACTCGGCACCACCCACGCAACCCTCCCACAGACCAACAGTCATCCCAAATCACCTCCGCCAGCTGGACCCAGAGAAGAAAGGGAAGACGGGGGCAAGGAGGGAAGGACGGCGCTGGGGTGGCTGGACGCAAGAGGCTTCTGAGGGGATATCTAGACGGTGGCTGCCCAGAGAAGAGGCATTTCAAACATGCACACCAGCTTATTCACCAAGAAGACACAATAACTCTAGATGAACACGCCCCTAAAAGCAGAGCTTCAACATACATGAAGCAGGAAATGACAGAACTGGAAGGAAAAGCAGACAAATCCACAGGTACGTTTGGAGATGTCAGAGCTCCTTGCCAAGGAGTCAAATCTGCGGACAGACGCTGAGCAAGGACCCGCAGGCTACTGGGACGACAGAGAACGCTTGACCCGGCACCACGCGACACACGTCCTTCTCGAGTACAGACGGAACATTGTCCAAGACAGCGTATTCCTGGGGCATTAATAAACACTAGCAAATTAAACAATGAAAACTACACAAACGAATTCACAGACCAGAATGGAATTTAAACCAGGTATCCATAACAGAAGGGCTTCCCTGGTGGCTCAGTGGTAAAGAACCTGCCTGCCAATGCAGGAGACACAGGTTCAATCCTTGGGTTGGGAAGATCCCCTGGAAAAGGAAATGGCAGCCTACTCCAGTATTCTTGCCTGGGAAATCCCATGGACAGAGGAGTCTGGCGGGCTACAGTCCATGGGGTCACAAGAGACGGACACGACTCAGCGACGGAACAACAACATAAAGACAAGAGGGGAACATCGGCAGCTGGAGAACGAGGCAGCAAAATGCCACGCTGTGTAAGGGGGACGGCGAACGAAGTTAGAAAACAGCCATGAGAACGAGACGACGACAGACCTCAGGGCCGGGGTCGAGCGTGGGTGCGGCTGAAGCGGCGCTTGGGGAGAAATCTGAGCCGGAAACACTTATATTAGAAAACAAGAAAAACCGCAAATCAACAATCTAAGCCGCCTTAAGAAACTTAAAAAAAAAGGAAAAGTACACCCAAAGCAAGAAGACAGAAGGAACTAATAAAGCGCAGACATCAATGAAATGGGAAAACAGTGAGAAAAATGAAAGAAATCTGACACTGTTCCTCTGGAAAGACCAATTAAATGGTGAGGCTCCAGCGGAAGAGACCAGGCAGCAGCACCAGGAACGGGGCAGCCCGCCTCAGGCCCTGCGGACATGGAGAGGAGCCACGGGGGCATCCAGACGGACAGCTGCCCATGGTCCAGCCACATCGCCCACTCAGAACCCACAAGCCAGCCTCCAGAGCCCTTCCACAACAGACATATCCGGGCCTACATGGTTTTACAGGGTGCAGACATTTAACAAAGAAATAATGCTAATTCTACACAATCTCATCCAGAAAAGAGAAGGAATAATTCCCAACTTGGCACAGGAGACCAGCATTACGCTCAAAAAGAAAAGACGAGGACAGAAAATAAACAAACGCCCCACACCCGTATCCCTCACAAACAAAAACATCGTCAACAAAACACAAGCAAGTTGAGTCCAGCAATATGAAAGAACACTGACAGCCAAGGAGACTAATCCTGTGATGTCAGGCTGGTTCAATATTGAAAAATAAATCAATATAATCTACCATACTGGCAGTTCAAAGAAGGAAAAAAGGTATCAATCTGTGGAAAAAGAAAGGATCTGACAAAGTTCAACATCTATTCATGACAAACCAAGAGTAAAAGACCGATCAAGAATGGAAGGGAACGCCTACATCCTGATACATCTACAAAAACCTACAGCGAACATCGTTCTCAACAGCAAAAGACTAGGAGCTCCCCCAAGACCAGGATCGAGGCAGACACTCCAACACCAGCCTGGAAGTCTTAACCAAAGGCGCACCACTTGGAGAAGACATGAAACTGATACACACAATTTATGCAAGTCGTTCAGTCATGTCTGACTCTTTTGTGACCCCACGGACTGCAGCTCGCCAGGCTCCTCTGTCCATGGAGTTCTCCGGGCAAGAACACCGGAGTAAGTAGCTGTTCCCTTCTCCAGGGATCTTCTCTACCCAGGGATCGAACCTGGGTCTCCCACATTGCTGGGAGATTCTGCACCATCTGAGCCACCAGGGAAGATCAGAAAACTTATAGACAGGAGAATCTGCGTAATAAGACCCCAAGGAGTCAACCAAAAATAAACACCAAAAACCCTCATAGAACTGAAAAGTGAATTTGGTAAGGTACAAAGAATCAATCACTTCTATACAGCCATAGAACATAACAGTAAGGAAAGTAAAACAAAATTTCCGACTGATGTAAAAAGATACTCAGGCATAAATCTAATAAAACACGCAGAATCTGTACAATGAAAGACAAAATGCTGACGAAAAAAATCAAAGACGTAAACAAACAGACACTGTGTTCATGGAACGGGAGACCCAACACAACGAGAATGTCAATTCTTCCCAAATGACATACAGAGTTAACACAAAGCCAATAAAACCCAGCAGGACTTTTTTTTTGGGGGGGGGGAGGGTAGATCTAGACAAACCAACTTTAAAATTGATACAGAAAGTCAAAGGAGCTAGAACAGCTAAAACAACTTTTCAGTTCAGTTCAGTTCAGTCGCTCAGTCGTGTCCGACTCTCTGCGACCCCATGAACCACAGCACGCCAGGCCTCCCTGTCCATCACCAACTCCCGGAGTTCACTCAAACTCATGTCCATCGAGGCAGTGATGCCATCCAGCCATCTCATTCTCTGTGTCCCCGTCTCCTCTAACCCCCAATCCTTCCTAGCATCAGACTCTTTTCCAGTGAGTCAACTCGACGCATGAGGTGGCCAAAGTTTTGGAGTTTCAGCTTTAGCATCAGTCCTTCCAATGAACACCCAGGATTGATCTCCTTTAGGATGGACTGGTTGGATCTCCTTGCAGTCCAAGGGACTCTCAAGAGTCTTCTCCAGCACCACAGTTCAAAAGCATCAATTCTTCGGTGCTCAGCTTTCTTCACAGTCCAACTCTCACATCCATACATGACCACGGGAAAAACCATAGCCTTGACTATTAAGAAGAAGGAAATCACAGGAGTCACTCTAGCAGATGTTAACTTACCCCAAGGCTACCAGTAATCAAGACAGTGGTGATGAGATAAACGTTGAGATGAACACAGCAAAACAGGGAGTCCAGAAAAGAGAGGAATACGCCCGACTGATTTGTGACAAAGGCGTAAAGCAACTCAGTGAGAGAAGGACGGCCTTTGCCGTAGACTGTCTGGAAGCAATTAAACATCTTTAGGCAAAAATAAATCCTCACCTAAACCTCATGTCTTACACAGACTTCAACTGAACATGGGTCAGAAGCTAAAGTGTGAAATCATAAAATTTTAAGAAATAAACATAGGAGAACATCTTTGATAAACAAGGCTAAACAAGAAGTTTTCAGACTCAATATCTAAAAATAGATAAATTGGATTTTTTCAAAATTTAAAACTTTTGTTAAAGACATTGGTGAGTTTATGAAAAAAACAGGCTACAGACCAAAAGAAAATATTTGCAAATCACATATGTGACAAACACATATCCACTATAAATAGGGAACTTGTAAAATTCAACAATAAGTCAAAAAAAAACAGAACAGCAACAAGAAAAAACCAACTAAATATTTAAACAGATATCTCACCAAAAAGGTTAAACAGGTTGCAACTAATGAAGATATGTTTGACATCATTAGCCATTTGGGAAAGACACGCAACCAGCCATGGTGAGACAGCCATGGCAAGCAGCATTACACACCCAGAGGAAGGGCTAAATAAAATAAGAAAACTGACAATACCAGGTGCTGACACAGAAGAACCCGAACTCTCACAGTCCTGTTCAAACAACCATCAAACTACTTTCCAAAGCCAAACACACACTGAACACATTACTTGGAAATTCCACTCTGGGCTATCTACCCTGGAGAAATGGAAATCATTGCCCCTACACAACCTGCACACGAATGTTTATAGCAGTTCTAGCCATAACTGCCCCAAGCTGAGAACAACACAAGTATCCTTCAGAAAGTGAACGGATACATTTTTTTAAGTTGTGGTATATCCATCAGTGGAATATTCAGCTCAGTTCAGTTCAGTTGCTCAGTCACGTCCAGCTCTCTGCGACCCCATGAATCACAGCACGCCAGGCCTCCCTATCCATCACCAACTCCGAGATATTACCCAGTTATAAAAAGGAGCAACTACAGCAAGGCTGGATGGCATCACTGACTCGATGGACATGAGTTTGAGTGAACTCCGGGAGTTGGTGACGGACAGGGAGGCCTGGCGTGCTGTGATTCATGGGGTCGCAAAGTTGTACATGAATGATGAAAGTGAAAGAGGAGAGTGAAAAGGTTGGCTTGAAGCTCAACATTCAGAAAACGAAGATCATGGCGTCTGGTCCCGTCACTTCATGGGCAATAGATGGGGAAACACTGGAAACAGTGTCAGACTTTATTTTTTTGGGCTCCAAAATCACTGCGGATGCTGACTGCAGCCATGAAATTAAAAGACGCTCACTCCTTGGAAGGAAAGTTATGACCAACCTAGACAGCATATTAAAAAGCAGAGACATTACTTTGCCAACCAAGGTCCGTCTAGTCAAGGCAATGGTTTTCCCCGTGGTCATGTATGGATGTGAGAGTTGGACTGTGAAGAAAGCTGATCACCGAAGAATTGATGCTTTTGAACTGTGGTGCTGGAGAAGACTCTTGAGAGTCCCTTGGACTGCAAGGAGATCCAACCAGTCCATCCTAAAGGAGATCAATCCTGGGTGTTCATTGGAAGGACTGATGCTAAAGCTGAAACTCCAATACTTTGGCCACCTCGTGAGACGAGCTGACTCACTGGAAAAGACTCTAATGCTGGGAGGGATTGGGGGCGGGAGGAGAAGGGGACGAGAGAGAATGAGATGGCTGGATGGCATCACCGACTCTGTGGACATGAGTTTGAGTGAACTCTGGGAGTTGGTGATGGACAGGGAGGCCTGGCGTGCTGTGATTCATGGGGTCGCAAAGAGTCGGACACGACTGAGTGACTGAACTGAACCGAACTGAACTGAACCAACAGCAAGGAAGCACAACGCCTGGGAACCTGTGACTCAGGTAGACCAACGGCAGAGGACATGCTCTGGCCAAGAGCACGTGGGTTTTCTCCAGAAAAGACCACATGTCAGGCTACAAAACAAGCCTCAGTAAGCTGGGTTTATGGATCTGAAGGAATTAGCTCAATGAGATCAAAGTACAGCCCAATAATAGAGACAGAAACTGGAAACCAAGTGTGTGAAAACTAAGCAGCAGGTCAGAGATCGATCACAAGGGAGTCAGGAGATACTCTGAGCACACAGAATGAAAACAAAACACAAGACGCCCATGAGAGCAAAGCTCTTGGGGAACTTACGGCCTTAAATGCTTACATTTTAAAGGAAAGTGAAGCAGTGAAAGCCGCTCAGTCGTGTCCTACTCTTTGCAACCCCATGGACTGCAGACCAGGCTCCTCTGTCCACAGAACTCTACAGGCCAGAATACCGGAGTGGGTACCCGTTCCCTTCGCCAGGGGATCTTCCCGACCCTGGGACTGAACCCAGGTTTCCCACATTGCAGGCAGATTCTTTACCGCCTGAGCCACCAGGGACGAGGAGGATCTCAAATCAATAACATCTGAAGAAACTAGAAAAGGAAGAGCAAACAGAACTCAAAGCTGGAAGGAAGAAAATAATAAAGACTAGAACAGAGATAAATGACACAGAAAACAGAAAAACAGTAAGAAAATCAACAAAACCCAAAGCTGGTTATTTGAAAAGATCAATAAAATCAACAAATCTTTGGCTGAAATTTCTAATATGTTTCAATATAGATAAAAGTCAGCTATATTTCTAAACAACAGCAATGAAAAATCTGAAAAAAAAAATGAATTTAACAAAATCAGTCCATTTATAAGAGCGTCAAAGAGAACAAACTCTTTAGGTTTTAATTTACCCAGGGAGGTAAAAAGCAGAGACATTACTTTGCCAACTAAGGTCCATCTAGTCAAGGCTATGGTTTTTCCCGTGGTCATGTATGGCTGTGAGAGTTGGACTGTGAAGAAAGCTGATCACCGAAGAATTGATGCTTTTGAACTATGGTGTTGGAGAAGACTCTTGAGAGTCCCTTGTACCGCAAGGAGATCCAACCAGTCCATTCTAAGGGAGATCGATCCTGGGTGTTCATTGGAGGGACTGATGCTGAGGCTGAAACTGCAATACTTTGGCCACCTCATGCGATGAGTTGACTCACTGGAAAAGACTCTGATGCTGGGAAAGGTTGGGGGCGGGAGGAGAAGGGGACGACCGAGAATGAGATGGCTGGATGGCATCACCGACTCTGTGGACATGAGTTTGAGTGAACTCCGGGAGTTGGTGATGGACAGGGAGGCCTGGCGTGCTGTGATTCATGGGGTCGCAGAGAGTCGGACACGACTGAGCGACTGAACTGAACTGAACTGAACTGAGGGAGGTAAAAGATTTGTATACTGAAAACTGCAAATGATTACTGAAAGAAATTAAAGAAAAAATATATAGATGGGGAGATATTCCATGTTCATGGATAGGAAGACTTAAAATGGTTAAGACGTCAGAGGAGTTTAAAGAACCTTGGAAAAGAACAAATTGGGAAAACTCACACTTTCTGATTTCCAAACTTGGTAGAAAGCTACAGTTCAGTTCAGTTCAGTCGCTCAGTCGTGTCCGACTCTTTGCGACCCCATGAATCACAGCATGCCAGGCCTCCCTGTCCATCACCAACTCCCGGAGTTCACTCAAACTCATGTCCATTGAGTTGGTGATGCCATCCAGCCATCTCATTCTCTCTCGTCCCCTTCTCCTCCCGCCCCTAATCCCTCACAGCATCAGAGTCTTTTCCAGTGAGTCAGCTCGTCTCACGAGGTGGCCAAAGTATTGGAGTTTCAGCTTTAGCATCAGTCCTTCCAATGAACACCCAGGATTGATCTCCTTTAGGATGGACTGGTTGGATCTCCTTGCAGTCCAAGGGACTCTCAAGAGTCTTCTCCAACACCACAGTTCAAAAGCATCAATTCTTCGGTGATCAGCTTTCTTCACAGTCCAACTCTCACATCCATACATGACCATGGGAAAAACCATAGCCTTGACTAGACAGACCTTGATTGGCAAAGTAATGTCTCTGCTTTTTAATATGCTATCTAGGTTGGTCATAACTTTCCTTCCAAGGAGTAAGCGTCTTTTAATTTCATGGCTGCAATCAGAAAGCTACAGTAATCAGAAAATAAAGGACTTCACGGTGACAGCATCGTGGAGGAATTTCACTTATGCTAAGTGAAAGACGCTGGTCTCAAAAGAGTCAAACTGTAGGACTGCATTTATAGGACATTACCGAGAGAGATGTGCAACTGAGGGGAAGGTTGCGGCAGGGCCATGGGTGTGCAGGCGCGGTCACGAGCTGACGGCTGGGGGGCTTTGAAGGGACTGCACTGCTTTGTGCTCTGATTGAAGGGCAAGTGACTAAAATGCCTGGGGCTGTACACCAAGAAGGACAATTTGTCTTTCTCCAAATACTCATTGGAGGGACTGATGCTGAAACTGAAGCTCCAGCTCTTTGGCCACCTGATGAGAAGAGCCGACTCACTGGAAGAGATTCTGATGCTGGGAAAGATTGAGGGCAGGAGGAGAAGCAGGTGACAGAGGATGAGATGGCTGGATGGCATCACCGACTCGATGGACAGGAGTTTGAGCAAGCTCCAGGGGATGGTGAAGGACAGGGAGGCCTGGCGTGCTGCGGTCCATGGGGTTGCAGAGAGTTGGACATGACTAAGCAACTGAACAGCAGCAGCTATGTCGTAATTTTAGAAGTAAAAGACAGCAAGTCTCCTAGTGTATGTTCCGCAGCTTCTCGTGATGGGGATTGCAAGCGGGGACGCGTCTGTCAAGTGTGACTGTGCTGTCGGGGGGTGGGGGCGGGCGGGGCGCGCGTCTGTCAAGTGTGACTGTGCTGTCGGGGGGTGGGGGCGGGCGGGGCGCGCGTCTGTCACGTGTGACTGTGCTGTCGGGGGGGTGGGGGCGGGCACGCGTCTGTCAAGTGTGACTGTGCTGTGGGGGAAGGGGGGCGGGAGAGGAGTCTTCGATTACTGACCTTCTTCAGGTCTGAAGGCACATGGTGGTGAGCAAAGGCAGACCGGCTTTCACGTTACTCACTATTTTACACGCGTGCATGCTCAGTCGTGTCCGACTCTACAACTCCACGAACTGCAGCCCACCAGGCTTCTCTGTGGGATTTTTCCAGGCAAGATACTGGAGTGGGTTGCCATTCCGTTCTCCAGGGGATCTTCCCGACTCAGAGATCGAACCCGTGTCTCCTGCATTGGCTGGAGGGCTCTTCACCGCTAAGCAACCAGGGAAGTCTAATCACTGTTCTAAGCTTTGCCAAAGACAACATGCTGTCTGAGATCTACTCTCTGGGGGACAACTCCCACAGCCCCACCCTTGGTGCCCACGACACTGGGCATTAAAAGGGACCCATCCTGCCGTATGTGCAGTGTCCCTCGATGACAACGTCGTCTAAAATCCCTCAGGGCCGGTACTGAAGGGAAAGCTCGGGGTGCAGGGCCTGGCCCACCGAGGGTACTGGGTGAACGCCAGCTGCTTTGGCACAGTGACCACGACAGCTGTTGGTCTCAAGTCCATACGCGTCGGAATCCTACATGCAAGTGCTGTCGGGTTTCTGGGACCCAGAAAACACAGGTGCGCGTATGTGAAAACATGGGCCATAGTTCATGCAGAGATGTTCATCACAGCTGTTCTCAGCACGTGAAATAACTCAAGTTCCACAAGGGGAGCAGTCAACTGTAGCATGAGAGGAACCACGTGTTACTTTTACACGAAGCCTGCAGAGACACAGGACAGAGGGAGAGGCGGGGTTCCCACGGTGCGCGTCTCACTGCGCAGAAAGCGTTTGTGAGCAGAAAAGCCACCGAGACGTCAGTGGAGATGGCGGCTCCAACACTCACACTTAAGTGCAGCCTCTCTCAAAACTCCTTTAAAGTCAGGGCATGGGTCTTCCTGACTTCTTGTGAGGCCTACTTCTGAAAAGACAAAGAAACAGAAGTGACAGCGTCCAGACAACCTCAGCAGTTGGAAAACAGAAGCATCGTGGTAAATGACACAGAAGAGCTAAGCCCTGGACCAGCCGTGGAAATGCCGAGAAGCTTCTCCACTAACAGCCCCGAAGGTCTCAGGGACGGCGTCACGGGGAGGCACTTCTGAAAGCAGCTTGGAGTCTCTCTCTTGCCCCTACTCCTCAGGCAAGAATTGCAGGAAGCTGCACAGACTTAACAGGAGGCCCACGCACTCGTCACGGAGCCTGTCGACGTTAACAACGAGCACAGGCCCCACAGATGCGGTCACGCGTGCACACACCTGCGGCCACCACCGCCACAAGTCCACCAACGTCCCTCTGGAGACGCCCCCACGCGCCGGGCCGCCGCCTTCACCGTCTAAACAGACTGTAAAGCTGATGCTACTCATCCCCTCAACATCTGCAGTTCTCCAGAGAAAACCCACAGACCTGGCAACACCCTTTGGGGGCAGCACTACATGTAATCATGAATTCAAGTTTTCAACGTGTGCAGGACAATGCAGGGGGGCTTCCCAGGTGGCTCAGTGGTAAAGAATCGGCCTGCCAACACAGGAGACGTGAGTTCAATCCCTGGGTCGGGACGATCCCCTGAGGAGGAAACGGCAACCCACTCCAGTATGCTTCTCTGGAAAATCCCACGGACAGAGGAGCCTGGAGGGCTACAGTCCACGGGGTCACAGAGAGTCAGACACGACTGAAGTGACTGAGCACACGCACGCACACACGTTGATGCAGATCTTCCAGTTCACCTCGCGTGAGGTGTGGGAGTCCCTGCTTTTTGAAGAAGCGGCTCATCGTGCCCGGGTGGATGATTCTGAGTGTCATTGCTCATAGCGTCCCCGTACCCTCGAGGCGGCTGGAGGGCCTGCAGAGGCTCCCCGCCCTCCCAGGTACTGATGCTCCGTGACTCCTCTTTCATACCCATCACCTTTGCTGCAGGTTCATCAATTTCAAAGAGCTGGCTTTTTGCTTCAGTAATTTTCTGTTTTTCTCCTTTCATTATATTTGCTATTTACGAGTTCCACCTTTCTGCTTGCTTTGGGCTCCCTGTGCCCTTCTTTTTCCAAGGTCTGGACACTGGATTATAAACCAGATGTCTGCCTGCTCCCCTGCTGCCCGAACCACAGACTCTCACAGGTATGTTTTCACCATCGCTTGGCTGTCTCTCTCTCCTTTAGAGACGTCCTCTTTCACACATGGGCTGTTTAACAGTGTGTTTAATCTCCAAATGCCAGGAGGCTCCCCTGGGTTCTCCTGGCACTGACTGCCGGATCGAGCTCCTTCTGGACACAGAACACACGGGGGGCAAAGCTGACTCCGGGACGTGCTGCTCTGTGGGCCGGGCGCGCTCCATCCGCCGTGACTCCTATGGACGTCGACCAGGTCCCGCAGTCCTTCCGTGCGTCTTTCTGTTCAGTCCTGCTGCTCCCGAGAGCACTGTGCCGGGTCCTGGCCGCACAGGCGCATCTGCCCACGCCTCCTCCCAGTCCATCTCCCGGCTTCGTGGTTGGGAGTCACGCTTCTGTGCAGAGGGAGCCTCACAAGGGTCCCTTTGGTCCGCCGTATTTCACCTGACATTACTCCATCGGCACGAGCCACACCTACTTTAAAAACATTCATGCATGCCCAGCACACCATTTCTTGTTCTTTTACTTTCTACCCACCTGTGCTGTCATGGTTGAAGTGGGTCTTGCAGATAAAATGTAACCAGGTCGTGTGTCTGTATCCACGCTGCCAATCTTTCTCCTAATTAGTGCATTTACATTGTTGACATTAAATGTAACTTGATTTCCTGGTGACTACACCTGCCACTTCACTTATGTTCCCTGTTTGTTCCCTCTGTCTCCCTTCTTTTGCCTTCCTGTGGGTTCCTTGGCCACTTTCTAGAATCCCATTCTGCAGTGCTTTGGATACGTGTTGTATGTATTTCTTTCTGTTGCTGGAAGCATGGAGATGCACGTACATGACGCGGCTTCCCGGTGCTGAGACTCCCCTGCACAGTGTCAGATCAGGCGGGCTCGAGGCTTCTACCGCGTGTGCTGAGCGTCAGCATCGCGGGGCGCTCCAGGCTTCCACCCTCGGGGATGAGTTCACGGAAATGTGCGGACAGCCTGCTATCCTGACGCTCCTCCCTGTTTTCAACCGTGCTGCTGCCCTTGCTGCTGCCCTTCCCCCGTGGATTTCCAGGCCTTCCTCTCTCACTGTGCCCCTAGGCCGGGAGCTTCCTTGGACGTTCATTAAGGGCAGGTCTGCTGGTGACAAATTCTCTGAGGTTCGCTTCGGTGGAGGGTGTCTTGATTTTTCTTTCATCCCTGAAGGATGTTTTCGCTGGCTGACAGTTCTTTTCTCTCAGAACTTGAAAAATGTTGTGCACTTCCTCTGGCTTCCACAGTTTCAGATGAAAAACTCGCTGCCGCTCAGATCCATGTCCCCACAGACAATAGTGTTTCTCTACAGCTCCTTTCAAGACTTTTCCTTTGTGATTAATTTTCAGGAGGTTGATCAGCACATGCCGTGGTGCGGGTTTCTCTGCTTTCAGGGTGGAAGGGGCCCACTGAGCGGCTGAGATCTGTAGTTTCACGCCCTTCACCAGGTTTGGGAAATCGCCAGTCATTACTTCTTAGGGTGTCTTCCAGCCTCAATACCTTTCTTCCCTCTGGGACCCCAGCTAAGCGAGGTGCCCGTCTGCCTCCTGACCACGGGTCCCCGAGGCTCTGCTCCTGTTTGCTCTCAGGCTGTCTCACTGCTGCTCTGCTGGGGGCTTTCTACTGATCTAGCAGTCTACTGTGGGGCGTACCTGGTGAGTTTTATATTTTGGTTATTGTATTTTTCAGGTGTATAATTTATATTTGGTTCTTAAAAAAAAAAAACCAGATGATTTTTATTTCTTTGTTGAAATTTATCACTTGTTTAAAGAGGATGTGTAACTATTAGCAGAAGCGTTCTTACGATGCTGCTGTAAGATCCTCATCAGGCAGTTCCCCACCTGCATTACCGTGGCGCTGGTGTCTGTCAACGGTCTTGTCTTGTCCCGACCCCGGAGAGGATGGGTTTTACTGCATCCTGGACATGCCAAGCACCAAGCTGCAAGACCTCACTCCCCACTGAAGACCAGAGATTTATTTTCCTGAGACAGAAGAGAGCAGATCTCGGAGCAGAGAGACACCAGGGGGAAGGTCAAGCTGCCCCGGTCAGAGGGCACTGAAGGGCCGTGTCTGCGGACGCCAAACCCTGGTCCTGCCCCAGCTCCGCACCCAGAAGCTGGCAGCCAACCTCCAGACAGGGCTCTTCCCCGAAGACACAAGGGTTCTCCATGAAACAGCCAAAGAAGACCTAGTGAAGCCACTAGCAGAGTCCACCAGGCCCAGGCGGGACCGGGAGGGGTTGGTGCCCGCTCCTCGTGAACGGACGCCAGGACCGCAGGGACAGCATCAGCAGGAGGCCTTCCCCAAAACCACCACGCTGACAGAGAAAGCAGCAAAAAGAGAAGGGGGTATGGACTGAAGGGCACGTCAGAAAGCCCCATTATGACATCAAAGAGCTAGTGAGCACGTTTTACATGAGGGAATACTCAAAGGACAACAACGCTACCAAAAAAAAGAAAAAAAACACCTCAGGAAATTAAGAGTATGACAGCAGAAATAAAATTAGAATGGGCTGATAAACTTGAGAACATTTTATAGAAAGCAAAGTCCAATGATAGAAGAAAGGATCAAAAGTGTTTTTGTAACAGAAAGCATCCAGAAAGTTCAACATCTAAGTAACAGCTTCAGAAAGAACGGAGAAAACGGAAGAGGAAAAATGACCAATGAATAATTGAAGGGACTTTCCAAGAGCTGGAGGGTGTGAGACGCCAGACTGAAAGGCCGCCGACCGCCCAGCACCAGACACACGACAGTGCGCTGTGACATTTCAGGATCCTGGACAGCAGACGGCTCTCAGTCCTCCAGAGAGCAGCGTGGGGCAGGCCAGGACCCTGGGCCCAGAGGCTCTGTTCTGGGGGAGGCTGCCCCTCCTGCCTGCCGCACGGTCAGTGCAGGAGTGGCAGCTGGGCACAGCCCCAGCTGGGATGCCCCCCGGTTCCTGCAGCCGGGCAGCAGGGGGACAGAAGGCCCGGGGCCCAAATGTGGCTGCAGGAGCTGTGCTCCCGGGGGTGTCTGCAGGCAGGCAGAGGAGGCCGGCTGACCGGTGAGTGGGCTTCCTCCCAACGGAGTGGCCCTGGTCGGGAGGGGCCTGGGGCTGCAAAAGCCTCCTTGATCAAACGCCGGGCTCCCACAACAGCTCCCCTCCAGACCGAGCTCTCAGCCGGGGGGCACCAGGGTCCAGGGGCAGCCTCACCTTCACCGTGGTCCACACACCAGGCCCAGGCCCACAGGGGCAAGGTTCTGCTTCTGCCTAGCTCGTGGGTGGTGGCCGAGGGGCCGCGTCCCTCTGCAGCTGTGCCCTCCTCTGAGGCAGGGGAGGCAGGAGACACCTCCTATCATCACGCGCACACGCCCACAGGTGAAGCAGAGTCAGGTCCTTGCAGACAGCGCCATGCAGGGCGCCCTGCTGTCTGCCAGGCTCGGGGCAAGAGGAGGTTGCTGAGCAATGGCCAACCCGGTGCGGGGGCGGAAAGGGGCAACTTGTGAAGAAAACACAGCAGGGGTGGGCACAGAGGAGCCGGACATAGGACAGGGCAGGACAGGACGTACCTGAGCGAGCTCACCTCCTCCCTGGAGAACAGGAAGCTCTGCTCAGCTGGGCCCGCCTGCGACTTCAGTATCTTCAGCTCCATCTCCAGCTGTGAGGAGACACGGGCGAGAGGTCAGCCTGGACCAGGGGCCCGGGAGACACGGGCGAGAGGTCAGCCTGGACCACGGGCCCCAGGAACCCGGGGGTGCAGCCACTTTCCTGTGGGGGGCAGGTGAAGAGACCCTCCTCCCTGGGCTCCCGTCTGCCACCAGGCTTCCCACAAACACAGCTTCGGGGTTTTAGTTCTTGTCTCCACAACAGCCATGGAGGGAGACACAGTCCCATGGGCATGTTGAGGGGAACGTTAGAATCTGGGGCAAGGGGACCCAGCAGCAGGAAGAACGTATTCCAGCGCTGCAGCGCCCTGATCGGTCCTAACAGTCCTGATCCATTATTTATCTTGGACGTCAGAGTCCTCGACAGGATGTCAAGTCGCACAGACCGTGCGGAAGGCAACGAGGAAGTGAGCTGCTGTAACACGTGGTGGGGGTGGGGGGGCAAGATGAGGCTGGAGAAGAGCAAGGAGGAGACCCAGCAGCAGGCCCGAGGGGGACAGGGATGGGGCTGGTGGTCCTGGGGGGCAGGGCAGACCCCAGCCGTGGGCAGCGCGCTCCTCCAGAGCTGCCCTGGGCTCTGAGGGCCCCGTGAGACACAGTGAGCGGAAGGACACCCCAGGCCAGGCGGCCGGCCATGAGCGCAGGACCACTGTCCCCACACTGGCCTCCAGCCGCTCCCCAGCCCACCCCCAGGGCCTGCCACCCCTGAGCCCAGCCAGCCCGTCCCCCGCGCGCAGGTCACTTCACCCGGCTCGGCTGCTCCTGGCCTGCACCGGCCATCGGCCTTCTCCCTCCGTGGCCCACTGCCCCGCCCGGGGACCTTAGCCTCGTTTAGTTCCCCACCGAGCCCCCGAGGGGACAGGGGGTGCCGGGAAGGCTCCTTGTGGGGTCCACGCCAGCCGCAGGCCCCAGCTGGCAGTGAGGCGGCGTCCCCGACGTGGGGTCTGTGGCCAGGCTGACGCCTGCTGCGCTGCCTCCTGAACTGAGCCCTCCAGGCCAGTCCTGTGAGGGCCTCCTTGGGGGACCTGACTTGAGGGATTCCTGGACCCCAGACACCCAGTCGTGTGACATCCCGATCAGCCGTCAGGTCCCTGGAGGAGACCCTGCCCCTAAACGGGCCAGCAGGTCTGGGAGACCTGAGCCTGCCCGCCAAGCACAAGCACCCTGGGACCAGCTCCCAGAACAGCCTCGGGGGAACTGAGTTACATGCAGGCCCACACCGAACTCTTCCACCTCTCCTGGCGCTGAAGGACACAGCCCAGCGCCCGCCACGCTAGCTGCAGCCCCCCAGAGGTGGCAGGTGCCCTCGGCGTGGCCCCTTCGTCAGGGCGACAGCCCAATTCGCTAGCCGGCACCAAGGACGCCTGGCGTCACGAGCAGAGCAGAACCCGGCCGCATTCAGGAGCAGCGGTGTCCACTGTGTCCAGAGGCCCGCAGACCTCTGCTCAGCAGCCGGAGCCCTGGACAAAGCTTCTCCGGGAACCCAGCCATCCAAGTGCTGCTGTCCCCGAGTGTCTACTGGGGATGTCCTCCTCCTCTCTGACGCCATCCGCCCTCCTGCCTGGTGGCCAGTGGCGGTCACCCGGGAGTCCCTCCTGGCTGTGTCCACCTTCACGGTCATGATCAGACAGACCAGGGGACACAAACCTCCCTGGACCTGGAAGGGTCTCCCCTGGGGGGACGTGGGCCCGGCAACCGGTCCGGGTTGGTCCCTGTTTCATGCAGGCGGGGGCTGATCTGGCAGCAAGGCACGGTGGTGGTCTCTCCTGGAGACCCACAGCCCTGGTGCCGGGCCCTGCCGGCGGACCGCACACCTCGTCCTGGAACCCGCGGGCGCTTTGCAGCCTCAGGAATCGCACTCAGACGGGTGAAGTGGAGAAGCCTCCCTCCAGCTTTGCCTGGCTCCTCTCCCAGCCTGCAGCCCCAGGCTCAGCTTGTGCATATACCAGTTACAAGGCTGATGTTCTTCCCTTCTTTAAAATGTATCCATTGTTTACAAAAATGGAAGATCTCCTAACCTTGTTCTGTACGTTCACTTTTTTCACATAGTACATTTGGAGGCATTTCCAGATCTGCACACAGAGGGTGCCCAGTTCACTGTCACGGCTCCCGGAACCGCCCCTGACAGCCACCTTCTTGCCGACCAACGTCTGACCTGCTTCCTGTCCGGCGGCTCAGAGACACCGGTCCGCTGGGCATGAGCCAACCCTGCAGGCCGAGTCCCAGAGCCGCACGTCCGCCTGCAGTCCCATCTGACGTTGTCACCACACAACGCAAGGCAGTCAGTCGCTCACAGGCTGCGGCGACCCAAGTGTTCACTGCAGGGCGCCCAGCCTGGGGCGGGCAAGGAGCTCAGGCTGCTCACGCCAAAGGCCCCGAACCCCGGCAGCTTTCAGGGAGGGCTTTTCAAGACAAGATCGCGGCGAGGGCTGTGGGTGTCTGAGCGGCTTGCGGGCATTCTTCTGCTGTGTTGTGGGGAGGTAACTGGGGGGTATTTTGGGCATCAACACCATCAACCTTCTGGATCCAACTGGTCTTAGACCCACACGCGGGGGGTCAGCACCTAGTAAACGCCTTCGAGCTGGCAGCGGTCTAGTGTCTGCAAGACGATCAAGCACACGAGCCAGGAAGTTACCTACTGCCTCGAGGAGGAACCGAAGGCCCTGGACTTCGTGCTAAACTCATTGCTGCTCTGGTTTGTTTGACTGTTTCCCTCTGTTTCGGCGTTTTCTTGCTTTTCTAATTAAACTTGCTCTTTGGAACTGGGGGACAGCCTGGGAGGTAAAGGTCTTTCACAGACGAGAGGCAGGGACCAGGAAGGCCCCACGGGTCCTGCTGGGCTTCAGGCTGGGGCCCAGCTGTCATTGCCGCACAGAAAGGCTCCTTCCCCCCCAGGGGGTGGCTTCCTGTCTGTAACCAGGTCAGCTTCCGAAGCCCTCTAGACAAGAATCCTGGGCCCTCTCTCTCCTGCCCCGCCCACCCCATAATTTAAATAAAGAACCCAAACTGCCTGTTCTCAGGAACCTGGGGCTCACAGAGGGTGAAGCCGTGCGGCCCAGGGCTTGGTTTGTCCATCAGGACCCGCAGCTCCTGTGTCCGCCCACCTCTTACCACTGATGGAGTAGGACAGAGGATTTTCCTCATCGTCTGACTTGTCATCTGTAGACACAGGTTCTGTCAAGTTCCTGTGTGTTGGCTCTGCCACCCACCCCCTTGTGGGGTCTCAGGTGGGCTGCGAGGCCTGCTGGCTGACCGTCTCGCCCCGGCCGCGTCCCTGCTCCTCCCCAGCACCGGTCCTGCGTCTGTTCCTGTCCAACAGTGACCACTGCGATCTCCAGAACACCAGGGTACAGTTCTAATACTGGGCATTGCTGACTGCTTTGTGGCTTCGGTGGAACTAATCTAGCATCTTCCTATTTATAGCGTGTCAGTTTTTGCTTGAAATGAATACATTCGTGCTGAGAAATTACCCGTATGTTACTAGGGGATCTTAAGACTGACTGTTGGACTTTGTCAAGCGGGTTTTTAGAAAATACGGAGCAGACGTCCTGTGAGTTGACAGCCCAGGATCAGAGCGGCAGCCTGTCCTGGAGAAGCCCTGCGCATGTCCTGTCTGGACACGCGTGGACGCACGCGGCACCTCCGAGCGCCTGCGCACGTCCCGTCCCACCAGTGCGGGCCCCTGCGGGGTTGGCGTCTAAAGGACCCAAGCTTCCCTCCCCTGTGTCCGGGCAGCCTAGGCAGTGTGGATGGCACTGGACCTACAGCGGGATTTCCCTGGGACTCACACTCCGTCTGATGCCTTTCCGTCTCTTCTTTTTGCTGGCGGGGTGACAAAGGTGGCCTTTTTTTTTTTTTAAAGTTGGTAGTAACTGGTCTGTTTGAAATTTCTCTCTTCTGGAGTCAGTATTCATAGGTCATATTTTCGCAGAAGATGGTTCATCTCTTTCAGGTTTTCACTTTAAACAGAGTTGTGACGTAATTCCTAACTTTTTACAGGACTCACTAAACCTGTGGTTCTCTCCCATGCGCGTTTCCAGCGGTCCTCCTCATCTGCAGGCAGGCTTGTGGGCAGGGCAGTGCTCTCCCTGTGTGTCCAGCTGCACGGCTCCGTGGCTGCACACGGGGAGCCTTGTCCAGGTCAGACCAGAGCCTTCGGCACCCAGGACATGCTCTCCTCACCCGCCCCAGCCCAGTCAGCAACTCCAAGCTAACTACTCTTATTTCTTAGTTTGGGTGGTGATGGTTTCTATTAATTTTTTACAAGGATTGTGAATAATTAATATGTTTTACTGGTTTGTTTTCAAAGCACAGGCATTTGGATTTACTTGTTATTTCTACCATTTTTCACTTTCTCATTAACTTCTGCTTTGATCTTTACAAATTCCTACTTCTCCTTTACTAAGGTTAATTCTGTCTTCCTTTTCCAAGTTCTTGGATGGGGTGCTTAATCCATACATATTCACTCTTTCTTGTTCAATAACATAAATATTTAAACCTGTGACTTTTTCTTCTCAGCGCTGGTCTGGCTGTTTCCCACAGGCTCTGAAGGGAAGAGTTTCCATTAAGACTATTTTCTCAACTTTAAGACCCAAGAATGAAGACCGAGTCTCTCGTTCTATTACTTTTTTTCTTTCAAGAATTAGGTGCTATTTCTTTTTTTGGTTGTGCTTTTAAATTCAAATTTCATCACAATGTGATCAGAGGAAAGCTATTTGTCCTAGTTCTATTTGGATTTTTAAAATTTTTTTAAGTCATAAGAAATTTTACATTTTATTTTTGGCTGGGCCGGGTCTTCTCTGCTGTGCGCAGGCTTCTCAGTTGGAGGCTGCCCTCGTCGCGGGGTACGGGCTCCAGGTCGAGCAGCTCCGCGGCCTGTGCAATCTCCCGAGACCAGGATGGAACCTGCGTTTCCCACACTGCAAGGCGATACACCACCAGGGAAGCCCGTGCTACCAGAGGGCGCTGGGTCTCGCAAGCCAGCCTCGCCTGAGGGCCTGGTGAAACGACCAGGGCCGGACTCACCCTCCCGCTCAGCTCCATCCCTGGGGAAGACCGCGGGGACAGCACCTGCGAAGCCCCCAGGCTGGCCGAGGCGAAGGCCTTCCTACTGCTCAGGACGCCTGCCACCGCGGCCCCTCCAGCCAACTCCGCCTCCTCTGCAGCAGGGTCAGGTCACAGGTGGCTCCAGGGGAGGTCAGAGCGGGCGTGCCAGGAGAGGCCCCGACAGAGGAGAGGCAGCATGCAGTGGACCCGGGGGGCCACGGCACAGAGCACGAGAACCCAACGCAGGAAATGGGCAAGGGGTCCTCGGTTATGGTCTCGGTCTCTGCTGGGGGCGATTCTAAAGCAACAACACTCTGCCCCCTTCTGGAAGAGGGGCCTGGCGCTCTAGGGAGGTCGGGGGAGAGAAGGGCCAGGACAGACCTTTCTGGAAGGACCTGGGGAGGGATAGGACCCCAGGCGGCCGGGCTATCTGGCAGGGACTCCCTGCAACTCCAGCTCCAAGCAGATCCCTGGAGACCTGCCCCCGCCTCGCCCCGCGCTCCACCCGGGACAGGGAGCGGGCCAGTGAGTGCACAGAGCCCCTGTGCCTCTCCACCTGGCCCACCGTCGCCCCGAGGCCCAGAACCTGGGGGGCGGCCCTACCCTCCACATTTCCTCCCACCAGAGCCGGAGAGGGTGCTTCTGTCACAGATAGAGGGCCTGGGCGGGACTGAGCCTCCCCAGGAACAAACGCTGACCAGCAGGCAGCAACGCGCAGGATCCCAAAGAGGTGGGCCCTGAGGCCGGCCCAGCTCACAGTCTGGAAGTGTCCAGGACACGGCACAAGCTGGAGGAGGGGCAGAGACAGGAGCATGGGGAGGCCCGGAAGCCAGAGCCCACGGGGTGCGCGGGGGGCAGGGAGGAAGGGCCCCTGAGGACCCAGCAAGCCGACTGGCCCCCAGGGCTGAGGACTGACCACGAGGGAGGACGAGAGAGACCAGGCCTGCACCCTGCAGCCAGGCTGGCGCCTCCAGGTCCGCGAGTGCCAGGCAGGCACCCAGCAGGCATCACCATCCCAGCAGAGTGCTGCCCCACCCTGGCCCACTGGTGACACGGCCCCTCCCTCTCCATGAGGAGACTGAACGCTAATGGTCCTCAAGGTGAGTCGCTAGTACAGCACGACCTTTAGACAGAGCCCGTGAACTTCAGTGTAATTCGAGACGATGCGCCGCTGGGACCCAGGGGTGGTACCCAACCCCACAAAGCAATAACCAGCATGGGTGCAAGGACGTGCTCCCCCTCCCCCAACAGCAAGTCTAACTACCGTGGCCTCTGGTGAGCACCAGTGTGAGGGGTCACACACGTCTCAGTAAAGGAGCCCGACCTCTGGCCAGCCCCACAAACGGTCACAGATGGGGCCGAGGGCAGGGCTTCCAGAGCTGCCCCCCAGGGCCCTCATCGCAGAGGTCCAGGCCACTGCCTTCTCCCCGGAGCCCCACTGGGCAGGATCCCAGGCCTCCTGGAGACAAGAGGATGCTAAGATCAGAGGGGACCCCGGCCGAAGGGCCTGCTCAGCCTGGACCCATCGAGCACCCAGGAAGGTCTCGGGGGGCTGGGTGCTGCGTCCTGGGAGGGTCTGGAACAAGCCCCTTGTTGATTCTGCCAGCCTGGGGGCCACTCCAGGTGCAACAGGCCATAGACTGTCACCAATGGCTCAGCCAGCTGCTGACCTGAGCTAGGACACACCGTCGCCTCAGATAAAAAGAAGCCCCACTGGAGAATGTGTCCAGGCTGCATTTCGCCCCGGAAGGCCATTTCCTGAGTTGGTACATTTGCTAAGAGAGAGCGCTCTCACAGCACCAACCCGCAGGGAGCCGCCGCCTCCCAGGGGAACCCGTCCGCCAGCTGGAGTCCAACGGGAGGCCCACCCGAAACCTGGCGACCAAGTGCCAGGCCTTGCCTAGGGCAGAGGACAGGAGCGCGGCTAAGCAACTGCAGAGAAAGAAAATGACCCAAGGTCGCGCTGTGTCTGCTGTGGGAGCCATGCAGGCCCATGAGAGCAGCTCCAGCTGCACTCATGCAGAGATGGGGGCACTCCACCAGAACCGGCCAGTGGGACCCCAGCCCTCCACCCTGTTGTCCCAGCCTGGCTCTCAGATGCAGGGGCCTCGCAAGGCCACAGGTTCAGTCACCATCTGGCTTGACCTACATGAGCCTAAGCGGCATGGGCCTGCACACGTGGACTCACGCCTCCAGTCCAGGCTCCTGAGGAGGCAGTGTCTCTCTCCCAGCGCTGAGAGGGGCGGCGGGCGTCTGAGAGAAGAGTGGGCGCTGAGGCTCGGGGCAGGGGCCCAGGGCTCGGGGGGCCCACTTCTCACGGTCTCCGTGGTCACCTCCACCGAAGGGCCCGACCAACACGCCCGCCTAGGACAGACATTTTCCAGCCACAGCAGGACAGATCCAGAACGTGAGATGACTCCCCAGCAGCCAGAACCAGGAGACGCTTTTACTAACTTACAGAGAGGCGGCTGGCTCCGCTGGGGGGCTGTGATGAGGCCGGGTGTTCGGGGGCGCAGGCGGGCGATGGTGCCAGTGGTGAGCAAGGAGGCTCACCCCTCCCGGTGATTCATCGGCCTGAGCACTGCGGTTGACAATGACACGGCGTCAGCCAGGTCGTGGGCACTGCCTGGCAGGGCTACGAACCACCTCCCACCATCTGGGTGACCTGTGCTCGAGCCTCAGGACTCAGAGTGAGCACCACTGGTGCTCCCGTACAGGGAAAGCCTGGGAGGCCCGTGAGCCCCTGGAGCCTGCCTGGCTGCGCTGTCCACGGGCAACGGAGGTGGCTGTAAAGCACGTGTCACTGGGTGGCACACAAAGCCTGGACGCTTACAGCCTGGACCACTGCGCCCACTTGGAGACGGAGCGGAGGAGAAGGCGGCGGGAGGCGGAGGGGGTCGCCAGGCCGCCCATGCTCACTCCCTGTCTGGACGCGGCGCTCCTGGGAGGAGCCCTGGGAGGTGGGCCACGGACCCGAGCACAGGTGTCCAGCCCAGTTCCCGACGTCGTCAAGTGACAGCACTGTGAGAGTCAGAACCAAAACCTCCCCTCCAGCCACAGCCTGCCCAACCTAATCAGGCCGAGGCGTGTCAAAGACACGACTATGGTGGGGGACGTCTTTTCTTGGGATATCAATTACATTTAAAGAAAAAGAGCATGAGTGGCGCTCACACGTACTAATCGGCGCAAATCCGCTGATCATCAACAAAAGTCAGACTGTCTGTGCCGTCACCTGCAGTTACCTGAAGATGCTTAATTATTTTTTTTTAATGTTTCTTCTTGCCTAGTAAGCTGACTTTGGGCCGGAGAACAGCAGGTCAGGGAGCTGGGGCTGGGAAAGCAAGAGCAGGAACCATCCTAGACGGAGGCCCTGGGGTGCAGTCAGGGCCCCTGGACGCAGGCTGCTCGCAGCACAGACCCAGAAGTGCCCGCCCTCTTAGCGGCACCAGCAGGACCAAGGCCTTCGGCACTGGCGTGGGAGGGCAGGCTGACTGTGGCCTCTCAGACTCAGCATGCGCTCCGGGTCACTGCCCCCGCTCCAGTCTCTTACTCCTCCACCCCTTGGGGGTTTACATCAGAGCAGAAAGCCCCCTGTAACCAAACGCAAGCATTTCCTGGCCGATCTGCTCCCTGAGGACTGGCCCACGGGCGTCAGGCCCCGGGTTGCCGCCCTGCACCAGCCTGTGTCCTCGGGGACTGCAAGACCCTCTGGACCCAGTCAGGAGCGAGAACAGAGGCTCACACGCTCCTGCCCTCAGGTCCCTGGGCACTGCCATTTCTCATTTTCCCGTTAACAAGGAAAGAGAAGAGAGAAGTGAAATAAACAACACAAAATAAGCTAAAGATGGGACAATCAAAGGCAGAGATTAAAAGCCTCTCTGAGGAGACGGCGACAGCCCAGATCCAACAACAAGCCTGAAAGGATCACTGTGAGGAGCCCGCAGTGGCCCCAGGCGTGCACGCGGCGTCCACCAGCACCGCACCTCTGGGCTCAGACAAGAGCCAGGCCGTGCACTCCATGACCTCTGAAGGGGTCAGCACCGCCAGGATAAGCTGCCTCCTGGAGAGTGGTCCCCAAAGGTCCCCCGGTGGCCAGGGGAGGGCCTGGCACTGAGTTTGGGGCACCAGGCACAGGAGGCTCTCCACCATAGCTGACACCAGACTTGCCCCGGGAGACGTGCAATAGCACCCCTGCCTGTCTGCCCACCCGCCCCCAACATGCTCCAGTGTAACTCGTCTGGAGGAGGGACTTCGAAGCCCCTGGAGGCTTCACAAGAGGAGCAGAAAGTGCAGGAGCTGGAAGTAGGAAGGGGCACACAGGCCTGCAGCCCCTGTGAGGAGGTGCAGCTGTCGAAGCGGGCAAGCGCAGCAGGCCTGTGCCCCCGCCTGAGAGGGCACCCAGCTCGTCCAAAAGCCCCAGGGCTGGGGAAGGGCAGCTCGAGAATGGGGAAGGCCGACGTGCAAGCTTCCCAGCCTGGCGTCGTGGGCATGAGGCCCTCACAGCTTCATCTCGGTTTCTCAGGGCAACTGTGCCCTCGGGCACTCTCCAGCTCAACCCTAGCAAGGAAGCTGTGCAGGAGATACACAAAGTCCAGTCCCCAGGGCCTCGTAGGAGGGGCCTTCGGTCTTCAAGGACGCCCCACCCCGGCCCGGGTGGCCGCAGAGTCAAGGTCGGTGGTCAAGGACAGGAAGGTGGGGAGGCCCCAGGGAGCCCCGCCCCTATCACCAGAGCCCACCCTCCCAGCTTTCGGAGGCTGTGGTCACCATCGGGGGTTTCCGCGGGTACAGACGTGCCCTCTGCCTCCTCAGGAAACGCTCCCCTAGGCCCCAGGCCACCCTGGCCTGTCCCACGGCATCCATCACACACAGGACTGGGGCCCTCACTGGGCACAGCCTCTCCACCTCAGGTGGGGCCGATCCCGACCCCCAGAGAAACATCTGCGCTGGAGCAGCCAGGCAGGGTTGGCCTTGGGCTCTGCCCCCTGGGCACCGACGCCTACCCACGAAGGGTAAGCACACAAGGTGCTTCCCGGCCAGGACTCGGGGCTCCGGACCCCACGCCCGCTGCATCTCTGACACCGCATCCTCCTCTGAACCCAGCTCCCTGATCCCGCTTGCCTCCCCACCCCGACTTATCGGCTGGGCACCGCCCCCGCCACGCCCCCTGGGCCCCCACAGGTGGAGCGCTCCCAACAGGAAGAGTCAGCAGCAGTGGCGACAGCTGGGGGGCCGCCCGTGGGGCACAAGTCGTGTTCAAGGACACCTCACCCCTACCTGGGTCTGCCCCACTGGCGGCGCCAACACCGAGACAGGAGCCCGACTGCAGGATGGAGCCCCAGCGCCCTGTGGAACTCCTGGCGCCCCGCCCACAGGAGCCCCCGGCGCCCCGCCCACAGCAGCCCCGGCACCCCGCCCACAGCAGCCCCCGGCGCCCCGCCCACAGCAGCCCCCGGCGCCCCGCCCACAGCAGCCCCCGGCGCCCTGCCGGCCTGGGCAGGGCAACGGGACAACACATGTCGTCCTCCAAGCCGCCAGACCAGCCGCCAGAGCGGCTCACAGTTCGCAATGGACGAGGACGCTCGCGGCCACGCTATCTGTCTCCTGTGGGTGC
The DNA here is from genome assembly GCF_049115385.1 of Moschus berezovskii. Classification (NCBI taxonomy): domain Eukaryota; kingdom Metazoa; phylum Chordata; class Mammalia; order Artiodactyla; family Moschidae; genus Moschus; species Moschus berezovskii. Next base: position 1,210,080 of record NC_142486.1, read on the forward strand.
CGAGGGCCAGCGGGGTCATGTGGCCGTGTCTGCACGTGCCCAGGCGAGGGCTCCCGGCCGCGAGGACGGCAGGGCGGACGTGGTATGACGTCAGAGATAGGCCCGCAGCCGGGGCAGCAGAGAAAGGAAGAGGCCGCGCAAGGCTGGAGGGCCTGGTCCGCGGTCTGTGCACACGGTGAGGGGCGCCCCGCAGGGTCAGGGTGGGGTCCACACTGCAGGGCAGCGAGGCCTCGGGCAGGAGGCACTCTGGACCCCAGCCTGGAGCAGGCGGGGAGCCCCACAGTCCCTGCCTGGGGTGTCTGGATACAACCCTGAAGCCTCTCTCCCCACTGGTAGCCACATCTCTGATGAAGAGGTCAGCTGTGCCCGCAGGGCCCTGGGCTCCCCTTGGCCACAAAGGCCTCCGCCAGGCGTGGCCTCAGGACTCACCATGTCAGCTCTTTGCTTCTGGCCTCCCAGCTCCTCCAGCGCCTGTGACAGCTGAGCCTTCAAGACAAGACAGAAGGAGGGTCAGTGGGCTTTCTCCTCCCGGGGCGCAAGGGACCACACCTCCCCCGTCTCTGCGTACCCGCCACTGCCCAGGGAGCCCCAAATCCCCTGCAAGGAGGGACAGTGGTAACATAACAGCTTGCAGAGGCCACCCCCAAGCAGCTGCCTGAAGGAGAGAGACGTTCAGGGTGGAGTTTCAATGCCCGGGTAAGAGGCCAGGGGAACGGCCATGCACACGGAGGCAGACACCAACCAGCACAGCATTTGCCGAGGTGACAAGATGGGGGTGGGGATGGGGCACAGCGTGGGGCTGCCAAGGGCCCCCCCATCTTTCCGGGGGCCTGGAGTACCAGGTAACGCCTGGGTGATACTCATCAAGCTGACAGTGCCGATGTGTGCATCTGTGTGTGCGTGCGTCATACTTCAATGAGAAAGTAGCTTTAAAATATACAGGCACCAGCACTCTGGAGGACAAATTAGGGAGAAAAGGAGGTGGTTCTGCTACAACAAGCAGAGGATTCTAAGCAGGACGTGCACCATCGCTGCAGGCGATCAGACAGCCTGTCACCAGCCCCTGGGAGGGCCAAGTGGACACACAGCACGGTGTCCGCCCGTGCCGGAGACCCTAAGGGTGCCACGGGCCCTTGACTTCGGAGGAGAGAAGGCCTCTGACAAAGTCCAGCAGGACGGAGGATGGACGGAGGCTGGGCAGGGGGGAGGTGGCGGTGGGGAAGCCCCTCACCAGCACTTGGCCGCAGCCCTTCCTCAGAGCAGCCCGGGCCGGGGAGACGTCAGGACGGCCTCCAGTGGAGCTGGGGAGGCAGGACCAGGCCGCCGCGCCGCCAGGCTCCAGGAAAGCTGTGGGGCGGGGGCATAGTGAAGCTACAGGCCCCAGACCGACCCTCCCTCCTCAGCAAAACCCTGCAAACAGCAGTTTCCTGGCATCAATGGGTAGGCTCCCCAGAACTCGGGTCTGAGGGATAGAAATGCAGGAGACAGGCGCCCACTGCACCACCTCCCGTCCTCACACGCCCTCAGCCCAGGCAGGGCCCTGGGGACTGGAGGGGCAGGGCCCTGGGGGCTGGACACGCAGGAGGGGACGCTGTGCGCAGAGGCCGCAGCCGGGAGGGGCAGGGCCACACGACCCCCATCTCGGCTGCTCGGGAGACCCAGGGCTGCAGGACGAGGGCAGCTGCAGGCCACACGCAGCCCCGATGCCCAGGCCTGGATGCAGGCACAGAGGCCGGTGGAGCCCTTGCTGCCCCGGGACGGCTCCTCGCCTAGGGGAGGAGGCAAGGCACTAGCGGTCACCTAGCTGGCGTGCTCTGCACCCGGGGGCACCCCGAGGTGGCGCCGAGGGGGGAACCCTGCAGGGTGAGCTTTACACGGGGGCACAGTGCGCTGAGGACACAGGAAGACAGCAGGCCACCCGGGAGCCTCCGGCCAGCGACTCCTCACAACAGCTCACGGGGCCCAGGCCAGGGTGCTTCCTGAAAGGCACAGCTGCCCTGAGTCCTCAGGGGACACGCTCCCTCCGGCTGCACTGTGTGGAGTGGGGCTGGCAGGGCAGGCGTGTGGATAGAGGAGCTGGCTGGCTCAGGGGCCATCACCGGGAGGCGCCCGGTGACCACAGAGCCCTCAGGCCTGCACACCGCCTGCCGCAGGCGAGGGGCTGTTTTTATCTCCAGATGAGAACTGCCCCTGACCCAGCACCGGAGCTGGGAGAGCAGACATCGCCCAGTGCAGGAGGAACAGGCGAAGTCCAAGGTCACAGGGACAGAAAGACTGGAGCCTCAGGCCGCCTGCCTTCCAGCTCACTGCACACGCAGGACGGTGACGAAGCGCAAAGACAGCTGCTAGTTGAAGGGCACATCCAGGCAGCACCCCAGACGTGCCTTCACCGGGACGTGAGTGCAGGGCAGACAGGGCCCCTGACCTGTGGACGCCAGGCTGCGGGCAGGGGTGTGCCGCGCTTCCTGAGGCCGCAGACACGTTGGCCTACAAGTGGGCGGGCAGCAGCATACGGGGCTTGGCCACGGGGCTCGGCCTGGCGCCAGGCTCTGCAGGCAGTCGTGGCTCCAGGGCGGCCACAGGATGGAGCCCTTCACCCCTCAGGAGCCCCTGATGAACTGAACCTCTCCCAGGCCTGGAGCGACCCGGGCCTCACCACGCACTCAGGACCACTGCGGGCATGTCCGTGGTGGGCCTGGCCCCTGTCCTGGCTCAGTCCACCCCCGCTGACAGCCGGGCTGGTTACCCTGCGGGCAGTGGGCCTGGGACCAGAGCTCCAGGGCCCTGGAACATGGGCAAGTGCCAGGCTTCAGCCCCCATCCTCCAGAGCTCTCTCCTCACCAGCCCTCCGCCTCTGAGACATCGCTGCAGGTGGAGGCCAGACCACAGACCAACCCCAAGGCCTCTTGACTTGGAAGAGCGTCCCAGTGGAGGGCGTGTGAGGGGAAGGAGCAGCTCAGTGGTTATCCCCTCGGAACGCGGGTTCAGACCACCACCCAGGGGCCAGATGGAAAAGGTCAACAAAACCAGAAGCTGTCTTTTTAACAGATAAAGAAAACTGACAAACTTCTAGCTGAACTGAGGAAAAAGGTAAAGCTCAAGTAAAGAAAATCAGAGATGAAAGCAAAGACGTCATGAAGGACGCCACTGAAACACAAACACTGAAGACTTGCTGGGATCGGCACTCTACACAGAAAACTGGACAGCTGGAGACGAACTCCTAGAGACACAGTCAGCAAAGACCGTAAAACAAAACAAAACTGGAGACAAACTCCTAGAGACACACTCAGGAAAGACCGTAAAACAAAACAAAACTGGAGACGAACTCCTAGAGACACACTCAGGAAAGACCGTAAAAACAAAACAAAACAGACCTGAGCAAACAAATAATGAGTAACAAGAATTAATGAAAAAAAAAAAAACTCTTCCTACAAAGAAAGGCCCAGGATTACATGGCTTCACTGGTGAGTTTCACCAAACATTTAAAAAAGTATTAATACCAATCCTCCTTGAACTCTTACAAAAAATCAAAGACAAGGGAACACATTCAAATTCATTTTATAAGGCCGGCATTACCGACATGAAAGCCAGACAAGGGTGTCAAAAGAACAAAATCAAAATGAAACAACGGCCAACAACCCTGATGAACACAGATGCAAAAATCCTCAGCAAAATACCAGCAAACAATTCAACAGCACGTTACAGAGACGGTACCATGATCAAGTGGGACTCGCCCCTGGAATGCAAGGGCGGCTCGACACCCACAGACCAGTCAAGGCCACACACCGCACCGGCAAGGTGGAGGAGAGAAACAGGTAAGCGCCTCAACAGAGGCAGGGGCACTCCGTGAAATGTAACGTCTTTCCGCAGCAAAATTAATTAGGTACCAAAGGGACACTCCTCAGCATAAGAAAGCCCACAGCTAACACATTCAACAGTGAAAAGCTGAACGCTTTTCTTCTGAGATCAGGAACAGGGCAAGGACACCCACTCTCACTGGAAGCCCGAGCCAGAGCAATCAGACAAGAAAAAGAAATAAAAGGCATCTGACAGGAAAAGAAGCAGTAAAACTGTCTCCTTGCAGATGATACGGTCTTTCGTATAGAAAATCCTAACAACGTCACTAGAAAACCGTTAGAACTAATGAACAAATTCAGTAAATACTCAGAAATCAATATACAAAAATAAGCTGCAGGCTTCCCTGGTTGTCCAGTGGTAAAGAATCTGCCTGCCAATGCAGGGGACGTGGGTTTGATGACTGGTCCGGAAAGATTCCACGTGCCTCAGGGCAGCTAAGCTGGTGCCGCCACAACTACCAGAGGCCTTGTGCCCTCGAGCCCAGGCTCTGAGACGAGAAGCTACCACGAGAAGCCCACAGAGCAACCGAGGGGAGCCCCTGCCACCCGCAACAAGAGGAAGTCCCACACAGCAACAAAGACCAGCACAGCCCCGACTTCCAAGAGCTGATTCTATACGCCAACAACGAGCCATCTGACAAACACACTAAACAGTTCCATTTAAAACAGCATCAGTTCAGTTCAGGCGCTCAGTCATGTCCGACTCTCTGCGACCCCATGAATCACAGCACGCCAGGCCTCCCTGTCCATCACCAACTCCTGGAGTTCACTCAGACTCATGTCCATCGAGACGGTGATGCCATCCAGCCATCTCATCCTCTGTCGTCCCCTTTTCCTCCTGCCCTCAATCTTTGCCAGCATCAGGGTCTTTTCAAATGAGTCAGCTCTTTGCATCAGGTGGCCAAAGAATTGGAGTTTCAGCTTCAACATCAGTCCTTCCAATGAACAGCCAGTACTGATCTCCTTTAGGATGGACTGGTTGGATCTCCTTGCAGTCCAAGGGACTCTCAAGAGTCTTCTCCAACACCACAGTTCAAAAGCACCAATTCTTCGGCACTCAGCTTTCTTTATGGTCCAACTCTCACATCCATACATGACCACGGGAAAAACCATAGCCTTGACTAGATGGACCTTGGTTGGCAAAGTAATGTCTCTGCTTTTTAATATACTATCTAGGTTGGTCATAACTTTCCTTCCAAGGAGTAAGCATCTTTTAATTTCATGGCTACAATCAGCATCCGCAGTGATTTTGGAGCCCAGAAAAATAAAGTCAGCCACTGTTTCCCCATCTATTTCCCATGAAGTGATGGGACCAGATGCCATGATCTTAGTTTTCTGAATGTTGAGCTTTAAGCCAACTTTTTCACTCTCCTCTTTCACTTTCATCAAGAGGCTCTTTAGTTCTTCTTCACTTTCTGCCATAAGGGTGGTGTCATCTGCATATCTGAGGTTATTGATATTTCTCCCGGCAATCTTGATTCCAGCTTGTGCTTCTTTCAGCCCAGCGTTTCTCATGATGTACTCTGCATATAAGTTAAATAAGCAGGGTGACAATATACAGCCTTGACGTACTCCTTTTCCTATTCTGAACAAGTCTGTGGTTCCATGTCCAGTTCTAACTGTTGCTTCCTGACCTGCATCTAGGTTTCTCAAGAGGCAGGTCAGGTGGCCTGGTATACCCATCTCTTTCAGAATTTTCCACAGTTTATTGTGATCCACACAGTCAAAGGCTTTGGTATAGTCAATGTAGCAGAAGTAGATGTTTTTCTGGAACTCTCTTGCTTTTTCGATGATCCAGCGGATGTTGGCAATTTGATCTCTGGTTCCTCTGCCTTTTCTAAAACCAGCTTGAACATCTGGAAGTTCACGGTTCAGGTACTGCTGAAGCCTGGCTTGGAGAATTTTAAGCATGACTTTGCTAGCGTGTGAGATGAGTGCAATTGTGCAGTAGTTTGAGCATTCTTTGGCATTGCCTTTCTTTGGGACTGGAATGAAAACTGACCTTTTCCAGTCCTGTGGCCACTGCTGAGTTTTCCAAATTTGCTGGCACACTGAGTACAGCACTTTCACAGCATCATCTTTTAGGACTTGAATTTTCTTGAAGGGATCTCTAGTCTTTCCCATTCTATTGTTTTCCTCTATTTCTTTGCATTGATCACTGAGGAAGGCTTTCTTATCTCTCCTTGCTATTCTTTGGAACTCTGCATTCAGATGCTTATATCTTTCCTTTTCTCCTTTGCTTTTCGCTTCTCTTCTTTCACAGCTTTTTGTAAGGCCTCCTCAGACAGCCAATTTGCTTTTTTCCGTTTCTTTTCCATGGGGATGGTCTTGGTCCCTGTCTCCTGTACAATGTCACGAACCTCCATCCAGAGTTCATCAGGCACTCTATCTATCAGATCTAGTCCCTTAAATCTATTTATCACTTCCACTGTATAGTCATAAAGGATTTGACTTAGGTCATACCTGAATGGTCTACTGGTATTCTCCACTTTCTTCAATTTCAGTCTGAATTTGGCAAAAAGGAGTTCATGATCTGAGCCACAGTCAGCTCCTGGTCTTGTTTTCGCTAAGTGTATACAGCTTCTCCATCTTTGGTTGCAAAGAATATAATCAATCTGATTTCGGTGTTGACCATCTGGTGACGTCCATGTGTAGAGTCGTCTCTTGTGTTGTTGGAAAAGGGTGTTTGCTATGACCAGTGCATTCTCTTGGCAAAACTCTATTAGCCTTTGCCCTGCTTCATTCCGTGCTCCAAGGCCAAATTTGCCTGTTACTCCAGGTGTTTCTTGACTTCCTACTTTTGCATTCCAGTCCCCTATAATGAAAAGGACATCTTGTTTGGGTGTTAGTTCTAGAAGGTCTTGTAGGTCTTCATAGAGCTGTTCAACTTCAGCCTCTTCAGGATTACTGGTCGGGGCATAGAGTTGGATTAGTGATATTGAATGGTTTGCCTTGGAAATGAACAGAGATCATTCTGTTGTTTTTGAGATTGCATCCAAGTTCTGCATTTCGGACTCTTTTGTTGACCATGATGGCGACTCCATTTCTTCTAAGGGATTCCTGCCCACAGTAGTAGATATAATGGTCATCTGAGTTAAATTCACCCATTCCAGTCCATTTTAGTTCACTGAGTCCTAGAATGTTAGGGTTAGTGTTTGATCACTTCCAATTTACCTTGATTCATGACATTGAACCTAACATTCCAGGCTCCTATGCAATATTGCTCTTTGCAGCATTGGACCTTGCTTCTATCACCAGTCCCATCCACAACTGGGTGTTGTTTTCGCTTTGGCTCCATCCCTTCATTCCTTCCAGAGTTACTTCTCCGCTGATCTCCAGCAGCATACTGGGCACCTACCGACCTGGGGAATTCCTCATTCAGTATCCTATCATTTTGCCCTTTGATACTGTTCATGGGGTTCTCAAGGCAAGTATACTGAAGTGGTTTGCCATTCCCTTCTCCAGTGGACCACATTCTGTCAGACCTCTCCACCATGACCCATCCATTTTGGGTGGCCCCACACGGCATGGCTTAGTTTTACTGAGTTAGACAAGGCTGTGGTCCACGTGATCAGATTGGCTAGTTGTCTGTGATTGTGGTTTCAGTCTGTCTGCCCTCTGATGCCCCCTCTCAGCGCCTACTGTCTTACTTGGGTTTCTCTTACCTTGGACGTGGGGCATCTCTTCACGGCTGCTCCTCACTCTGGATGGGGTAGCTCCTCCTGGTCTGTGTTCTACGGTAGGTCCATTTTAAACACAGCCGTGTGTACGTGTCCATCCCAAACTCTCTGGGAAGGGATTTCATAAAGAGGAACAGCTGGCCTCCTGGCCATAATGACCACCTCACTGGGGGAAGCATAGAACCTGGCACACGTAGCAGAGCAACCGTCAGAACAACAGCATCAAACAACGATTAAATAGGGCTCCGCTGGTGGCTCACCGGTGAAGAATCCACCTGCTAATGCAGGGGACGAGAGTCAAACCTCTGCTCTGGGGAGATCCAGTGCGCCCGTGCACCACGGCTACTAAGCCTGTGCTCCAGAGTCCGGGAGCTGCAGCCACGAGGCCCGCGCACCACCACTCCTGGAGCCCGCTCAGCCTGGAAAGCCCGCGCTCCGCACCAGGAGAAGCCACGGCAATGAGACGCCCACACTCCGCAACAGAAGAAAAAGCCCGAGCAGTGGCCAAGACCCAGCAAAGCCAAAAACTAATTAATAAAAAAAATTTAGCCAGGGAGGCAAAAGAACCGTACACTTGAACATATAAGACTCTGAGAGAAATCGCATACGACGTAAGCAAATAGAGAGATATCCTGCGTTCATGGATCAGAACACTGTTAACAGTGCAGACCTTCCAAACCTGGCTACGGATTCACAGTGAACTCAATCAGTCCACTGACATGTTTGACAGAAACAGAAAACACAAACTATAAAACTTCTGCACAGCAAAGGAGACCAAAGGAAGGGCAACCTACAGAATAGGAGAGTATGTGTAGACAACTGACCAAATAAGGAGTTAATACCCGACATCCATGAGGAACTCGTGACATTGAATATACGTATTAAAAAATGCCAATTCAAAAACGGTGAGAGGGTCTGAACAGACATTCCTCCAAAGAAGAATGAAAATGGCCAACAGATAAATGAAAAGATGCTCCGCGTCACCGGCCGTCAGGGAGACGCAAAGCACAAGCCGTGAGGGGGAGAGGGGCGTCACCAAAACACCACAGGGGTGAGTGTGCAAGAGCGCGTCTTGCGCCACCGTGGGGGCAGGGGCATGCAAACCGGTGCGGCGCCGGCGGGAAATGGCACAGAGGGTCCTCAGGAAGCTAAAAGCAGCACGGGGCTGCCGCCCATCACCCTGGCCTCTGCTGACGGGTCCCTGCGGCCAGAGGCGGCGGCCCGGGCATGGTGTGTCTCCTCCCCGAGCACCTCCTTCCTCCCCACCACTTCTCTTTAGCTCTTGCTCATCCTGGAATTCTGTCTCAAGATTTTCCAGTTTGTTTTAGCTGCGCTTTTTACAGGAGTCAGCTCAAGCTCCTTATGTAAGGGGAGCACCAAACACGTACCTTCACAAGTAAGAAAAAGCCTGTACCTGGTGAACAGCCTAGGGTTCAAAAGCTGCTATTCCTCCTAGGGCCAAGCCCCCCAGGCCAGGAGGTGATAACAAAAACACTTAAAAAAAAACTTAAGCCCTGGCCTAAGTCACAGGAGGAGTAGGGCGGTGTCCACCTTTTCCTAAGCTAGAGCCAGGAATTAATTGCTACGTTATGAAACTGGGATTTTCCTCAGCCCTCCATGCAGCCCACAGCACCGTAATCTGCTTAATTAAATAAATTGGAGACACAACTCAGGCTAATATCTCGAATCAAGGTGGCGTGAGCTGCATGTTTATAGCTCTGTTGACAGAAGAGGACTCACGACATATGCCACCAACTTCTGCAGCCACTTTATTAAACGGAATAAACAGAAGCCTTGCAAGACAGCAGCAGACTTGGGCTACTGGGATTCTCCCAATCTCAGCACTTCCGGCGTGTCGCACTGAGATGTTTTTGCCAGAATCAAAACACGTTTCCCATTAGAACTGGCTGATTAAGCTAAATGGGTGAAATGGGATGGCTCTGTCAGAAGTGGATGTGTTTTCAAATTTCCTGTGCTCACATCCGAGGTTCCCACTCCTCCCCAGCGAGTGAAAGCCAGGGGAGTGCCCTGACCCCCACACCTGTGAATGGGTGCCCGGCCGGGCCCCGTGGAGCAGGCATGGCAGCTCTCACGTCTGCAGCAGGGTCCTCAGGGTCCCAGAACAGAGGTGCTAAGACAGACAGCCAACAATTGCAGCCAGAGTCCAATCCAGCCCCCTCCCGGTTCTGTCAATGAAGTTTTATTAACAGAGAGCCTCACCCACCTTCTACCGAGGGCCCGTGGCTGCTTTCACGCTACGGCCCCCGAGCTGAGCATCAAGACCACGTGGTCACACAGCCCGCAGGCCTTCCTGTTGGTCCTTCATGGACACAGCGTGCTGAGAACAAAGAGGAGCCTGGGGGTGAGCAGCAGCCGGAGAAAGGCCAAGGAGAAGCAGAGGCAGAGGAGGCGAGAGAGGACAGGGAGGGGTGAAGGCAGAAAGAGACGGGCCGAGACGGGGCAGGAAGAAGCAAAGGGGAGCGGGATGGCGCGAAGAGGGGCAGGGAGACGGAGCCCCACCTGCCACCAGGCCTGCCGGACCCCAGCGCCCCCGCCCCAGACCAGCTCTCGCTCCGTGCACACCATGAGGCCCGGGGGGCTGTGGGGCTGTGCTCTCTGCAGGCACCGCTGCTCGCTGCAGCTCCTGACACCGCGGGCAGGACGGGGCTCCTCCCCACCAGTGCCCACAGCGGGCAGGACGGGGCTCCTCCCCACCAGCACCCCAACAGTGCCCACAGTTCAGCGTTGAGTGACGGAGGACTCGCCCAGAGGCTCCAAACAACCCCTAACTAACAGCTTCTATAAAGTTATGTAACCTTCTATCATCTGTCAATATTTGATGCTCAACTAATCAACGTCTGGCAGCAGCTTGAAGCAGCTTCTAAAGTCTCCAAGCGTGGGTAGCTTTTGAGCTTCTGAGACATGAGATGTTACTGTTACTAAAACATGAACAGGAGAGCCGCCAGGAGGACCCCAGCCCTGCCTGCAGTCCCGGGGCCGTGTGGGGCCGCTGGCCTGGGGGGCGGGTCAGTCAGACACCTCGGGGCCGCCCCCTTCCGAGGGGCTGCAGGAGCGGACACGCAGGTGGCGGCTCGGGGCCTGTCCTGCCGGGGGCCTGGCGCCCGGGGGCTCCTACCAGGTGGCCTCCGGGGCCCAGGGAGGCGGTGCCCAGCACAGAGGTCAGCGGATGGCCGGGGCGGTGAGGGGGAAGCAGGGAGGTGGAGGCTCTGAGATGTAGGGGCAGAGCCGAGCAGGAGGAGTGCCCAGGTTGAGCAGAAGCCTGTCCTGTGTGTCGTGTGTGCTGTCCAGACCCCTCAGCACAGCCCCCGTCCAGCCCTGGTCCCATCGACCCAGAGCAGGGCGTCGGCTCCATCTGCTGCCACCTGGTGGTGCCAGGAGCAAACGGCTCTCAGCAGGGTGGGCCCAGTCCTGACTCCCATTGCGGAGGTGGGCGGCCTCCCTTCACCTGCTTGCTGACCTCCTCTCCACCTGCCGGGGACGCCCCGCTGCAGCCCTTCTGGGCCTAATCCTCTCCAGGGACGGCAGCTCAGGCCCAGGCGGGGCTCGGGGGAGGACTCGGGGGCTCCCTGTCCTATAGGGTCTGCGGTGCAGGACACGCAGAAGGAGAGTCCGCCCCCACCGACAGCCTTGCTGGGCGGGCGGGGACTGGCAAAGCCCGCATCCAGAACACGCGGCGGGTCCCGGAAGCACCCAGCCTTGTAGGTGGGGACATCCATCCTAACACGGCCCCTGGGGTCAGTGTGGCCTGGGCGGAGGGCATGAGGCCGTCCACACCTGCATCCGGAGAGCACAAGGCTGGGCTGGGGGGCCCTGATATGGACAGGGTGGGGTGCTGCCACGGCTGGGAGGCCGGTCCCCTGCCCCTCGTCTGCCTGGGGCCACCCGTCCATGCCTGGACCGGCTGCACGGGCTCCCTCAGTGACTCCGATGACGGGGAATGGGGCACTGACGTGGGTGTGCCGTGACACCCGCCACCCCTGAGCTCCCAGAGGGCCGAGATGGAGGGGGAGGCGGAGGGACCGCCCACAGCCCTGCTGACCACAGGAAGGGCGGGGGCAGGGCCTTCTCTGCCCAAAGCCGACAGTCTCGGGGGACCCGGGGGAGTCGGGGCTCACAGGGGATGGGGGCTGAGAGGTGGCGGGGTGTCCCCCGGCCTGGGGCTGTGAGGACAAGGTGAGGCGGTGACCACGCTGCCGACGCGCTCGGAGGGCACGGACAGCCCCAGTGCCGACACCGGGGAAGCCTGGCCGGCCGGCCGGCCATGAAGTACAGCACGCCAGCCTGGCGATGACCTGACCGAGTGTGCACTCACCTCCACCTCCGAGCTGTGCGCGTGGACCTTCTGCACCATGTCCTCGGCCTCACGCATGCGGCGGGTCAGCTGGGGCGAGTGCTCGGCCGGGGTCAGCTCGCTGTCGTACGAGCCCAGGATGGCCCGCATGCCGTCGCGCTCCTGTGGGTGAGAGGGTGGAGGTCAGGCCAGGGGCGACGCGGTATGGGAGACAGAGCAGCGCAGGGTCATGGGGTCAAGTCCAGGGGCAGGCTGCTAGGCTTCTCAAAGACCGCGAGCTGAACCGAGCCTGGCAGAGGACCCAGGCCAGGCCCTGGCTGCTCTGAAACCCCGGCAGAGCTCAGCCTGTGGCAGCAGGCCCAACTGCCGTCCTCAGGTGGGGCGCACACCGACCACCTGGCCTCAAGCTACACCGTCGGGCCTGCAGCGCTCAGAGACGCACAGGTGAGGGGTGGGTGGGGGTGCCCCTTCCCTCGGAGCTCGTGGGATGCGAGAGGCCACAGTTCAAGGCGTCAGCGTGCCCCAGCCACTCCTGGCCCCCCTCCCCGTGTCTGGAACAAAAGACGGTGCCTGGTAAAGACGCAGCTCAGGTTTCGTGGGACATACTGATCACATGGCCCTGAGACCACCCCTAAAAGCCAACAGGAGTCACGGCATAGCTCAGCGACGTGAAGGCCAACAGCCTGAGCCAGGAGGCCAGGGCCCAGGGGAGATGGGCGCTGCACCCAAGCCAGATGGGAGGGCCTTCCCAAGATGCTGGTGAGGGGAAACCTGGGGAGTCTTGGAGACCGCGGACCACCCCACGTCCAGGAGTGGAGCCACTTTGGCTCCGGGAAAGGAGGTCTCTGCCCAGCTGAGGGCCTGACGCCAGGGCAAGCGTGGAGGAGGGACCTCTTCCCAGGCACGGGCACCTGCCTTCCTCCCGCCCCGTGCTCCCAGCCGTCGCCAACGAGGCCCACACAGGTGACATAAGGAAAGAGTATCAGCTCCCTGCACGCAGCAGGTTCACGGGGCACCACTGCACAACACTCCCGCCTCCTGTGAAAGGTCCTGAGAGCTGCGGCAGGTCCGAGTGGGGCCTGAGAGTCCGTGTTTCTGGTGGGCGAAGCCGCGGTGCGTCGGCCGTGCTGGGGAGCAGGACGCACACCTGGGCGGCCTCCGCCTGGGCCAGCAGGACCCGGAGGAAGACAGGGTGTCCACAAGACTACGTCCAAGTCCCAGCTCTGCTCCTCACCCCCCGAGCCTCCGTCCTCATCAGCGGCTCTCACAGGCTGGCCGGGACGACCGACACTGTCCTGGACCAAGTGCCCAGCCGCGGCCCTGGGGCCCGCAAGGCTCGCAGCGACAGCAGCGATCCGTCCACACGAGCAGACAGACCCCACGTGTTCACGGGTACGGCGTCCCTGCGGGCATGACGGGTGCAGCTGCTGGAGAAGGTCATGCAGCCTCGCTGCACACCACGATGGCGCCCCCGCAGCCCGCACACCCGCCGGGGCAGCGACCAGGCGAGCAGCAGGGGCAGCCCACGTCGGCACCGGCCCCGAGGCACGTTCTCAGGCCTGGAACAGACAGCGGGGTGAGGCCACGGGCCCTCTGCCCGTGTCGTCTTAGCTGCTGCTTCCGTGAGCGGAGGCCCGCCTGCCCGGGACAGACGCGCCCCAACCGCTCCTGCACCGAGCTCCACGCTGCCCCCCGGCCGGCCTGGGCCCCTCCTCAGGTGAGACAGGTGGGTGCTCACAGGACCACACTGCCTCCCTCGGGAGCCCACGGGCCCTCCCCCGCCGAGTTTGGCGGTCTCATGAGCCTCCGGCTGCGCCATCACAGACTTCATCATTAGGTGATGACAAAAAATTCAATAAGTGAGAAATTAAAGTTACAAATCCAACTGGAACTGGTCACACACCCGTGGAAAATTTGTTTCCAACAGGACGGGTTATCAAGTGTCATAATTTTATTGAAATCCTATATCTTCCCATTGACTTTTATGGTTCTGAGCTGGTTACAGTCATTATCATGGAGCGGGGGGGGGGGGGGGGGGGCACGTGGGGGCCGGGGCCGGGGGGCTTTCCTTTCATAAACAAGCGGTAACTGTCGCCTTTATTGACCAGGAAATCTCCACAATGCCGCCTCTCACTATAGCTCTCTTCTGTTACGTCTCCGGGCTCTCAAAGAAGACACAAAACGGAAAATTTGCTGTTTGCACCTTTTACAGAAACTGTTACGTCATTAGTCACGAGGTCAGGAGAACTGTGCTGGCTTGATCCAATAATGACTTTTTAACGAGAGTCCACGTGCGGTGAAGCACTCCGGTTTTCACTTGAACGAGTGCAGCCACTCACCCCTGAACAGGCAGGCCAGCACAGAGGGACCATGCAGACCCTCCGGGTGCAGACGAGACCAGCCCCTGCAGGGCGCCTCTCCCTGGGCACCCACAATCCTGTGTGTCCTCACCACCCTTGCTGGTCACGTGGTCGGTGCAACCCAATCTTGTGGGAGAGACGAGCTGAGGGTGCAGGGGAAGGGCAGGGATGGACGAGGTCCCTAAGCCCCAGGCCGGGCCTGCTGCGCCCACAGGGGCTGGGAGAGCGGAGGACACAGCCAGCCGCAAAGGCAGGGGCCGTGACCCTGCTCTGCCCCCAGCCTCAGAGCTCCAGGCTGAGAGGGAACAGCGGTCCTGATGGCCCCAGACTCGTTGGGGCAACACAGCCTCATCTTACCTCGGGTCTCAAGGACCAGAGAACTTGCTGGGGGGCGGGCAGGCCTGGCTGGGCGGGACAGAGGGAGAAGGCCCTGGGCGAACAGACAGACGGTCTGCACACATCCTTTGGACCACAGCGTGTGTGCCCTGCCCTGCGGCTACGACTCCTACGTCCATCAGGGTTCACGCCCATGCCAGACCCGGGGACGAGGTTGAGGCAACTCCACGTAGGCTGCTCAGAGGCTAGCCTTGCAGCCCCGGACCAGTCTTGGAAGACACCAGGATACACGGCTCAGACGGGAAAGGGAGGCGAGGTCAGGCGCCAGCGTCAGAGGACGGCGTGTTTCTGAACAGAGGCGATGAGAGTCAGCAGTGGAGGACCCGTCACAGGGTGTAGGCGGGAGGCTGCCCACTGTGTCTGCACCCGGCAAGAAAGCCCTCCAAAAGTGAGTTCAATAAAAACATTTCCAAACCAAGAAAAACTCAGACAGTTCCTCAGCACACAGCCACACCAAGGGGAAATACTAAAGGATATCCTTCCGGCAGAAGGAAAAGGGTCCCATGGACGTGTAGAGATGCCGGTGATAACACATACATATAAACGCAGTCACAGTGGAAACTGGTAAGTATTTTGAACTAAACTGGAAAAATACAATATATCAACGCTGAACTCGGCATCTAAATTTACATCCTTAAATGGATATATTAAAAGAGAAAGAAAAAACCAATCAACTACATATATGACTGAGAAAGTCTCAACAAGAAAAACCAAAGAAAAGTGATGGTAAATATAAAAACAGAAATTAATGAAATAGGATACATATAGAGTCAATAATACCAAAAGCTGGTTCATCCAAACGATTAATGAAAGTGATGGACCTTGATGAGATAGTTCAAGAGAGAGATTAAATAACCCAATAATGAGGCAGAAAAGGAAGACATAACACAGACCACATAAATATTTTAAAATCTAACAAGAGACACTGAACTTCACACAAATTTTAAATTTTAGATAAAATAGACAATCCTTTTTTTTTTTTAAAGGCTTATCACCACTGAATCAAGAATAAAAAGAAAATCTGAATAGTTCCAAAGCTATTAAAAGAAATCAAAGCCCCAATACAGAATCTTCCCAACACAGAAACTCCAGGTCTGGATGCCTTTCTTGGTGAATTCCACCAAACTTTAAAGAAAGAAATATCTCCAATCTCACACAAACTCTTACAAAGAAGGGAAAGGAGAACCTTCTAATGCATTTTATAAAGCCAGAAAAACCATGACACCAAAACCTGCTAAGGAAACTTTGTAAGAAATAAAAACTGTCAAGATCTCTCATAAACACAGATGCAAAATCCCTGAACTGCTTATTAGCAAACCAAATAAAGCATTACTTACAAAGGACAATCCACAGACAAGTTTGTTTAATTCCTGGAATGCAGTTTTGCTTTAACATTTGAAAAGCAATTAATTAAATTCTCCAAATTAACAGAATAAAGAAAAAAATCATGATCGGCTCAAAATATGCACTAAAAGCATCTGATTAAAATTCAACAGCTATTCAGGATTAAAACAATAGGATGGAAAAGCCCCCTCAGCAGACAGGAGGAAAGGGGACCCTCTTTGATCTGACAGATTCCCGTACCAAGTCCGCGGCTGTGATGGGGGTGGGGGGCTGGGAAGGGCCTGAAACAGAAGCAGAGTTATTGACGTTCCTGCTCCAACCGGCACCGAGGATCCTAAGCAGCTGAATGAGGTGTGAAGATCAGAAGGAAACGAAAAACTACTAATAGTAGCTGACACAACTGCGAAGGTGGAAAACCCAGAACGTTTACAAGTAAATTATTAAAACAAGGAAGCTTAGTCATGTTGCTGGATCAAAGTCAACATCCAACGTTCAGTTACATTTCTACATGCTGGCAAAAAGAGTTCCAAGAGGAAACCCTGGAAAAGATGCCATTTATATCATCATCATTAAAAAAAAAAAAAAACTCTACGAGATGAGATGTCTACCCAGAAAACTTTGCAAACATTACTGAGAGAAATTAATGACCTAAAAACGTGGAGACAAATAAACACGTTCATGGATCAGAAGATTTAACATTATAAAGACGTTAGTTAATCGCTGTACCCCCAGTAAAACCTCGGCAGGTTTATCGGTGGAGGCTGACAGGCTGAGCTCTAAGTTCGACGTGGAGATGCGGAGGGTGGTGGTCGGCCCGGGCAGTCGGCTGGCGAGGAGGGTGGGCTCCCTACCAGACTGCAGTCTCAGGGATTACAGCAGTGTGGTTCCCACGAAAGAGAGAGGGGGGCAGGGACAGCTCCACACAGAGGGGCGATTAGCTTCACGTAAGGAGCCCGAAAGGCCCACCTTCTCAATAAATGCTGTCGAGTCAACTGAATATTCCTGTGGGCAGAAAACCAAGCTCGCCAAACACGACAAAGCTTTGTGTTGTGAAGTCATGTGTGAAAAAGCAAAGTGTTAAAGAAAATACTATGAAAAGACACCTCAGTGTCTTGGGGCAAGCAAAGCTTTCTTAAACAGAGAATACACAAAAAGTGGTAACTGTAAAGGAACTTTCACATTCGCGAGAGTATACCGTGTTAAGATTAAGAGCTCTGTTAAGTTAGAGGGAAAAGCCAGGAGAAGATATTTGCAAACAAATACTTGATAAAAGGCTGGGGTGCACAATATACAAAGAATTCCACAAATCAGGAAGAAAAAGGTCAGAACGAAAAAAAAAGGGCAGGCAGTGAATCTGGAGGGGGCTTCACCAAACAGCCCATCAACGCAGGAGGGGTGTCCCCGCTCAGCCTGCCCCGGGAGGCACAACACGCTGCAAACACGGGAGGAGCCGGCCCTCCGGGAACGGCAGGGTGTGAGACGGCATGGACGACGCGAAGTGTGAGCAAGACTCTGAAGCCCCCGGAGTGCCTGCGCCCCACCGCAGGGCTGCAGCCGCCACAGCCCCCGGGCCAGCTGTGCAGGTGAACACGTGACGGAGCCTCCCAGGGATGTGCAGACAGAACTTGTGTGTGTGCGTGACCACAAGACAAGTGAAAAGACGTCACAGCGGCATTAGTCACCATCGCTGAGAAAGCAACCCAGACATCCGTCAACAGGAGGAAAAGCTCTAGGACGGCACATTCGTGACACAGAAACGAATCTGAGCCGCAGAAAGAAACACAAGCGGGCACACGCTGCAGAGTCTGTTTATGCAAAGTTCCAAACCTGCGGAAGCCGTCCTCCGCAAGCATCACACGCTGATAGAAAGCTGATGCAAGTATTAAAGATACAAATACTGTGCAGTTTCAGAAGCAAGGCTCTGGCTATACAGTCACACACACAGCTTCTTGGGAAAAAACCCCAGCCCACGACCAATTCCCCCTCCTACGCCTGCCGAGCAGGAAGAACTCGCACGGAGGCCAAGGTGACCCAAGGTCGAAGGCGTGGCGCGGCAGAGGGCCGGCCGCAGGGGAAGCGACTTCCAGCCAGGCCCCCGGGAGTCACGCCGCTCAGTGAAGGAGGGCCGGGAGGGGAAGGCCTGCGTGTCTGGAGCAGAGAGGGAGACGCTGGAGAGCAGAGGAGGAACTGTGGGAGCCGTGATTATCGTGATGAGAGCGGGGCCAGGAGGAAGAACGGAGCAGACGCGGACCGACACCTCCGTGGAGCTGAGCCGGGGCCGGCCCACACCCACGGAGCTCTGGGAAAGGGCTGGCACTTCTTGCCCAAGGTCCCCAGGTCTTCGTCCCGCGAAAATCCAACTCCCGGGGCCTCAGGTCACCCAGACAGTGCTAGCCCTGGCATTCCCTGGGGACACAGCGGGAGCCAAGGATCCAGGCCTGACCCTCCAGGCCGCCACAACCAGGAGGGAGGGCCCAGAACAGCAGGCAGAGAGGTGGCCATGGGCACCCCCGGCCCCGCCCCTGCAGCAGGGGTCACACCTGAGGACCCTCACAGGAGACGCCCCCGGAGATGCGGCTCAACCCAGGCTGGAGGGAAAAAAGGCTCTCATGGCAAATGTTTTCAGAGAAGTCGAAACTCAGCAACTCAAGTTGAAAAGGCCGTCCAGTGGATGACGAGTGGATTAGAGAGTAATTTTAACACAAGGCAGTTCTACTCACTTCCTGGAGCAGCCTGAATGAATGAACGCTGACTGAAGTGTCCCCACGTGTGTGTCCCGCTGGCTTCTCCCTAAGCCGCCGAGGCTCATGCGGCACACGCGCTGCCCAACACGCTTCTCTAGGACAGGCTGGAGGAGTCGGGCTTCACAAGACGCAGTGGAACCCCCTTAAAAGTGGCAAAAACTATTCATCTGCGCTTGATGGAAATGCTTCCTAAACAAGTAAGACATTGCCCCGGTCACAGCAAATGGAGGACACGCGTTTTTAACCTCCCCTAATGGGCTGGCTCGCTGGAAGGAGCTCTGATGGCCACGACCTCACAGCTGGGCTCTGGGGCAGCTAGAGCAGACAGACCCTGACCTCGGCGCTCAGCAGCTTCCCGGGCCCCTGCCACCACGCCCGCTGTTCAACGTGGGGCCGGGGCATGTTCCTCCCTGGCTCCCCAGCCCACCCCCAAGGTGCCTCTCCTTCACCGCTGTGTCCACCAGCCTCATTCCACCAGGTCTTATCGCTCACAGCTCGTCAGATGCAGAGCAGGCCCCTGGAGGCAAGGGCCGCCCGACTGGAAAGGCAGCTCCGACCCCCGGGTTCAGCGTGCGTACATCCTGGCGGCACCTCCAAATCCACTCTCAGGCCCCAGTCCAGGAAGGCCCCCGCCCAAGCCCACACAAGCCGGCGGGTCACGGGGGAAGGATGAGCCTAGGCTCATCTGTGAGTCTCTGTACGTCTCACCAGCAGCCGCGTTCCTGCAACTTCAACCTCCTGATGAAAAGCTCCACAACACCTACTGGAGGCGGGAGAGGGAATTAGTCGTGACCTCCCAGAGCCCTCCGACAGATTTCACACTGCTCTCTTACCAATTCCATTTCATTTATGTCAGCTGGATCATGCCTCCCTGGCACCCACGCTGACCGGCTTGCAGCTTCCCAGAGCAGGGCCTCACCCGGCGCAGGCACCCCTCAAGGGAGGACGGGGCCAGGGCTGCCAGCACCGCCCCACCGGGCCCCAGCCAGGGAGGGGGCTGCGGCCCCCCAAGCCCGCTCAGCGTTGCACGCCACACGGAGGCCCACCGCGGCTTAGGCGGAGCTGACAGGCTGGAGAGGGAGGGCGGGTGAGGCAGGCACAGGCCACCTCACAGGCTAGGCCAGCTCGGCTGCGGGGGGACGGCCTGCCTGCTCCACCCGCCACTTCCCCCCGGAATGGAGCTTGGGTCAGAGGGCCCGGGGTGCGGCCGCCCACCCCTGAACGATGCCCGGAGCCTTGGGGACACCCTTCTCGGGGGCGGGGACACAGGCGACTGGGGCTCTCACCATGCCTCGCCCCGCATCCCTCTCCGCTGGCCCCCGCACGGCCGGCAGTGCAGTGACGTTCAGTGACTCCTGCTCAAGGGAGAGCTGGGCACGAGACACAGCCCGGCTCCAGAACAACTGCAGGTGCCAGGCCCCCTCTCGGAAGACGGCCCTGGCTGACTGGGAAGAAGAACCTGCCCGGTCACCAACATGAGCGGCGGCACGGAGCTCGGAGCCCAGGGCTGCAGGAAGTGGGAGGCTGAGCTCAGCGGCGGGCCCCTAGGCAGGAACGCATCCTGGGGGCATCACCACCCAGCACAGCCCTGGGCTCAGGACCTGCTGCTCTGGGCTGCAGCGCTCACCATGATCCGAGTCCCAGGTGCTCATGGAACAACCCAAATGGCTGGCGGTGATTTAAAATGAAACCTTCTCAACATGGAGACCAAGTGCCTGACAGGGATCCCCACCCCAACTGCTCTGCAGGCCGAGCGGAAGCCACGAGCTGCCTCCATCCCAGGCTGCAATGTGAGGCAGCTCACCGAGGGCTCGTGGACGCCCAGGCAGGGTCAGACTGCATCGGGTCTCAGCTGTCACACGGGACACACGCAGGACAGCACGTGGGATCCTGGTGGCTCAGATGGTAAAGAATCCGCCTGCAATTCACACCCGGGTTCGATCCCTGGGTCAGGGAGATCCCCTGGAGAAGGGAACAGCAATATTCTTGCCTGGAGAATCCCACGGACAGAGGAGCCTGGTGGGCTACAGTCCCCGGGGTCACAAAGAGTCGGGGACACAACTGAGCGATTCTCCCTTTCCCTTTCTTTCATGTGGGCTCTTGGTTCCTTGAGCAGGCTCGAACCTGGGCGCCTGCATGGAGAGTGCGGTCTGCACCCCTGGGCCGCGGGGACCCCTCTGCCCGTTCCCTGACTGGGGTTTACGCGCCGCTCCGTGCTGAGCGCGTCTCCGCCCAGGTGTGCAGTTTGCAGACGCTCTCAGTCCGCATCTGTCTTTTCATCTCTTAACAGGATTTTCCACTGAGGAGAAGTCTGCAGTCTAACTCACCAAACCTCCCTTCCACAGACTGCATTTTGGGGCCAAGTCCAAGAACTCTTTGCCTAGATCCTGAAGATTTTATCTCCCTTTTGAATAAACGTTTCCTACTTTTATGTTCTACATTTAAGTCTGTGATTAACCTTGAGTTAATTTTTGTACAAAAGGTTCACTTTTTTGCTTTATGAATGTCTCACTGCTCCAGCACGATTTTTGGAAAAGGTTATCTTTCTCCCACTGAACTGCGTTTGCAGTTAACCCAAAGCAAGCAGACAAAGGAATTAATAGAGACAAGAGAAGAAATCAGTTAAACGGGAAATAGGAAATAAGAGAGAAAATCAGCTGAGCCAAATGCTGGTTCTTTGAGAAGATCAATAAAATTGATAAGCTTTAGCTGTAGCTGGACCGACTGACCCAGAAAAAGGGACAGACTGCAGTTACCGCAGAGGCGTGAGCGGTGAGACAGCACCGCAGGCCTCACAGGAGTGAGAAGGGTCGACAGGATCCCTCAGCAACCAGCTGCAGCAGCGACAGAGCCAGACACACACCACGGGAACTCAGACCCATTGGGAGGGAGACACCGCCCCAGCGCCGACACCTCCCTGCAGCCTGGGCCTGCCCCGCCCCCTGCCGGGACACTGGGCAGGACGGCCGCGCTCTCCTCAGGGGCCCTGAACTCTCTCTTCCGGGGACTCCCCACCACACACAGGGCCGTTTCTGCCGCTCCGCATCCGCGTCCCCGCCGGCTGATCTTTCCCTCTACTCCCTCCTTTCTACTACAGGCTCACCTGTCACACTTTAACTTCAGTTCCTGTCTCCCGCTATCATGGAAGACGTCTGGTCTCCCCGGCCGCTGCCTGCCCAGTGCTCTGGCTGGGTGCGGACAGCGGGCTTGTGTGGTCCCACGCTCTGGCGGATCTGGGCAGCTGACCTCAAATGGAGCCCAGCAGAGCCCATCACAAGCTGCTCCTCAAGTCCCGAGGCCGGGCCTCCAACTTTTTCATCTCATATACAATATCCAGGGTTTGAGTTGTACTCAGCAAAAGAAATGGGGAAGTGTTCAGATTTCATTCTTTTACATGTAGCTGTCCAGTTTTTCCAGCGCCATTTGTTGAAGAGGCTGTCTTTGCCCCATTGTATATTCTCGCCTCCTCAGTCAAAAATAAGGCACCCATAGGTGCATGGGTTTGTTTCTGGGCTTTCTATCTTGTTCCATTGGTCTAGATTTCTGTTTTTGTGCCAGTACCATACTTCTTTGATGACTATAGCTTTGTAGTATAATCTGAAATCAGGAAGCTTGATTCCTCCAGCTCCATTCTTCTTTCTAAAGACTGCTTTGGATATTTGGGGTCTTTGTGCTTCTATATGAACTGTGAAATTCTTTGTTCTAGTTCTGTGACAAAAGGCATTGGTACTTTGATAGGGATCACACTGAATCTGTAAACTGTGTTTGGCAATACAGTCATTTTCACAATATTGATTTTCTTCCTGCCCAGGAGCGTGGACTGTCTCTCCCTGTTAGGCCGTCTTTGGTTTCTGTCATTAGAGTCTTACATGTTCTGGGTTCTGTTCTTTTGTCTCCTTCAGTAAGTTTATTCCCAGATATTTATGCTTTCTGTTGCAATGGTGAATGGGACTGATTCCTTAATCTCTCTTTCTGATTCCTCATTGTTAGTATATAGAAATGGAAGAGATTTCTGTGTACTGATTTTGTATCACCATACACAAAGGTAAACTCAACATGGATTAAAGACCTAAAAGAAAGACCAGAAACTAAAACTCTTAGAGGAAAACATGGGCGGAACACTCGATAACATAAATCAAAGCAAGATCCTCTGTGACCCACCTCCTAGAGTAATGGAAGCAAAAACAAAAGTAAACAAGTGGGACCTGATTAAACTTAAAAGCTTTTGCACAGCAAAGGAAACTATAAGCAAGGTGAAAAGACAACCCTCAGAAGGGGAGAAAATAATAGCTAATGAAACAACTGACAAAGGATTAATTTCCAAAACATACAAGCAGCTCAAACAAGCAACTCAATGCCAGGAAAACAAACAACCCAACCAAAAAGTGGGAAAAAGACCTAAACAGACATTTCTCCCAAGACGACTTACAGATGGCTAACAGACACATGAAAAGATGCTCAACATCACTCATTACTAGAGAAACGCAAATAAAAATTACAATGAGATAGCACCTCACACTGGTCAGAATGGCCATCAAAAAGTCTACTAACAATAAATGCTGGAGAGGGCATGGAGAAAAGGGAACGCTCTTACACTGTTGGTGAGAATGTAAATTGATACAGCCACTATAGAAGATGGTATGGAGGTTCCTTAAAAATCTAGGAATAAAACCAGCGTATGACCCAGCAATCCCACTCCTTGGCATATACCCTGAAGAAACCAAAACTGAAATAGACACGTGTATCCCACTGTTCGTTGCAGCACGGTTTACAGTAGCTAGAACATGGAAGCAACCTAGATGTCCATCGACAGATGACTGGATAAAGAAGTGGTGGTACATACACAGTGGAATATCACTCAGCCATAGAAAGGAACACATTTGAGTCAGTTCTGATGAGGTGGATGAACCTAAAACCTGTTACACAGAATAAAGTGCGTCGGAAACAGAAAGATAAATATCGTATTCTAACACATATATACAGAATTAGAAGAATCGTGAAGAACTTATTTTCAGGGCAGCAGTGGACAAAAAGACTAGAGAACAGACTTACAGACGTGGGCAGAGGGAGGAGAGGGTGAGATGCAGGAAGACAGTAACGTGGAAACTTGCATCACCATCTGTAAAGTAGATGGCCAGCGGGAATTTGCTGTGTGGCTCAGGAAACTCAAACAGGGGCTCTGTGTCAACCAAGAGGGGTGGGGCGGGGAGGGAGACGGGAGGGAGGTTCAAAAGAGAGAGGACATATGTATACCTATGGCTGATTCATGTTGAGGTCTGACAGAAAACAGCAAAATTCTGTAAAGCAACTACCCTTCAATAAAAAAAGATTGGAAAAAAAAAAAAAAGAAATGGGAAAGAGCATGTCTTCTTCTCTTCCTGGAAACAGAGATCATTCACACAGCAAACGATGAACGCCTCGAGGTGCCGGGCGCTGCAGCAGACGCCGTCAGGAGCGATTTAGTGACAGCAGGTGTCTGGCTCGGCTGCTGGCTCACAGGCGACAGTCGCACCTGCAGGATTAAAGCAGACCAGGAGGCGCCAGGGGTGTCAAGTTCGGGTCACAGAACCCTCTCTGCCCAAGGAATGCAGGCCTCCAACAATAAAGGCTCAGAAACACTATCACCAACGTGGGACCCAGGGGTCGGGGGAGGCCAAGGGACACAACGGCCCCAGTGCCCACTCTCCCAGCCCCCCGCCACCAAAACGCCCCACAGGCATCCAGTTCTGTGCCAGCAAGACCACCACACACAGAGGTCAGAGGGGACACACCCGGAGGTCAGAGGGAACCCTGGCAAAGTGGCTGGCGGGCATCTCTACTGCCCAGAGAAAAGGCTGCCCGCCCACACACACACCTACCATCCCGCGTGGGGAAACGCGGCTCCACACACTCGGCACGTCCCATTGTCTGCACTCTGCCCTTTCTCCCTCCAGTTGGCGGACTTAACAGCCAGCGGACACAGCGGCAGCTGGTCCCTGAGCTGAAAGCTACCATCACCATCAAGTCAGGCTCCCAGGGGAGACAGCGCTGGACCTAACAAAGTTTGGTCCCTACTTTCTGCATTCTTTTTATTTATAAAATCGCTTATGTAAAGGTATTACCATGCATAATATATTCAACTACACAGTGTAAGACATAGCCTTAATGGAGAAAGCTCGAGCCAGCCACGTAGACAGTTCAGAAAATATCTTTTAAGAGAAAACCAAGTCACTGACTTTCAAACGTGTCTGAATCTGCACACCTCCCACAACCCACGGGGACACAATATAAATACATAAACTAGGGCTCGGCTCACTCACAGGATAATAGCCTGGAGCTGACACCTCTCTCCTCCCCCTGGCAGGGCCTGCATTAGCATGTAAATAGCTGGCAGATACAAGGAAATGAAAGCAGGAAGAGCTCTTTAATTAACTTTAATCCTCGGAAAATCCAGGCAGAGATCTGCCCTGGCAGCCCTCCTCAGAAGGCCCTCACCACGGCCCAGAGCCCCGTCTCCGCAGCCCCACACGGAGAGGGTGGCCAGAGAGGCCCATTTGGGGAGGGACATCTGGGCCCCCAGCCCAGAGACGGCAGCGCCACGCCGTCACAGGGTCTGGAGGTGGTCCCCGGTCGGTCGGAAGCCTGGGCCGGTGCATGGGGCCTGCCAGCCAGGGAGGCGGGGGCGGCCACCCATGGGGCACAGGCCTGAGGGGACACGACCCTCAGCCCGCCCACAGGGCAGGGACCACAGCTCAGGCTCCGTGCTGAGGAGGCCCCCACCGCCCGCCTAAGTTCTACGGCGCCAGCGGGCTGCAGACCCAGTAAGGCTGCGACCAGACACACGAGGCAACAGCCAGCGGAACCCATCGGGAGCACACAGACACGCTCCACCGCCAATCCCCATATGCACTCAGGGTTGGCCCCACAGGGGCAAGATGCCTGAGAGAGCCGCCGGGGCCTGTGCTGGAAGGAGGCGGCTGGGCCACAGACACACTGGGAACGGTGCTTTCAAAACCCAAGACAGGACCAGAAGAGACAGGCACGCACCCCAGGTTATCACTCACAAAGCCGGGAGGCAGTGCATACAGGCTGGGGGTGGGGCCGGGCACCGCGTGGGGGGGGGCGGGGCCGGGCACCGCGTTGGGGGGGCGAGGGGGGAGTCGGGCACCGCGGGTTGAGGTGGGGGCAGACAGGCCTCCGAGTTCCCTTGGAGCGAGGCGGGGGGAGGCAGGCACGAAGCTCACTGCTCCAGGGAAGCAGGAAGACGCCCCTCCACGTGAAGGGCATGGCCTGCACCCGCCACAAGGGGCGAGGAAAGCCAGGCTGTGGTGGCACGGATGCTGAACTAGGCCTGCACCTCCCAACCGAACCCAAACCCAGCCCCTGACAGCGCCTGTGCATGTCGTCACCGGCAGAGTGGCCGGGAGCAGCGGTCACAAGGCAACGCCACCGCCCCTCCGCAGTCCCTGCTCCCGGCACAGCCGTCCAGGCACAGAGCTCGTCCCCTGGCCTGCAGCGGGGAGGGACAGGCCCTGTCTGCTCGTCCGCAGCCAAGGAGGCGAGGCTGCAGGCGGCCCCTGAGCGCAGTGCTCCCCATTGGCGAGGCCACGGGAGGTGAGGCCCGGAGCCGGCCCTGCTCCACTGACCCCCTGCACTGCTGAGGAGCCCCAAGGACGCCAGAGTCACAGCCCCGCCCCTCAAAGCCTCTCCTTACTCAGCGTCTCACCAGCAGCAAGCACTGCGCACTCACAGCACGGCCGGCTTACCAGGAATAAATCTTGCTTCTATAACTAGCGATGTTCCTTTAACCAGAGGTTAATAAAAATCACCCATGAAGGCTAACCAGTGGCTCTAATTTATTTAGAGCCATTCATAAAGCTGCAGAAAAGAGCCTTCGTAACAGCTTATCAGAGCCCCAAGGGAGCCCCGCGACGAGCCCGGTGCAGACGGGAGGAGCAGGCCCGGGGCGCGGCCGGATGGGTCCCAGCAGATGCTTCGCGGAGGCCAGTTCCTGGCGACACCGGGTGGCCCCAGGCCTGTCCCGGGCCTCAGGCTCTCAGCGCAGGGAGCCCGTGACGGACACA
Source organism: Moschus berezovskii (assembly GCF_049115385.1). Classification (NCBI taxonomy): domain Eukaryota; kingdom Metazoa; phylum Chordata; class Mammalia; order Artiodactyla; family Moschidae; genus Moschus; species Moschus berezovskii. The sequence continues at coordinate 1,236,836 of NC_142486.1, forward strand.
GAGCAGTGAGCCACATGGTTCTCTGGGGCCCAATCCACCCGCTGCAGCACAGGGAGGGGCTGGGAGCGGGCAGGCGCCCCTCCAGTCGGGCGGGTCTGCTGCTCACCCACACGATTCCTGGGCCCTCGCCCTCAGGCACCCCCTGCACAGGTGGGACACTGAGCCTCGGCCATGCCGAGGGACACCGGCAAGAGGGCCCCCAACCCCAGAAGCAGCTGCAGTGCTTCTCTTACCACCCCCGCCCTCCTGGGCGGGCAGCCTGCTGCCAACCCCTCCTCGGGCCCCAGGCCGCCATTCTCCAGACCCTGGGCAAAGCTGGAAATGACCTCCAGCACAGCACACACCAGAGCTCCGGAAAGGGACCCAAAGACGCGCCCACCCCGGCCACGGCCACGGGAGCCTGTGCAGGGTGCACACCACTTGTGTTCACAGCACAAACACGCCATCCACCACGGCGATGAGGAACCCCCAATCCTGCTGTGGGTGGCTCTGCTCGGGAGGCGCTTCCTCCCCTCCCTCATGGCATTTCATGGGCGGCAGTTTGGGTCTTTATGGGCGAAATTAACCAAAAGAATACGGACTCCAAACCAGGCTCTGCATCTGACTGCTTTTCATTTGATGATGAATGGCATTTAATACCCCTGCGCTAAGCGCACCTCGGGTCTGAAACACAGAGTCTGTCTCGTAACCATCACAATGGCCAGGCTGGCCTCGTGTTCCAGGAGGTCTCGTGGGGAAAGCAGACTAACTGCACTGAACAACCAGCTTTCCAGAATGAAAACACGCACACGCGCGCATGCACAGACTCACACGTGCACAAGCCCACAGGCTCAGAGGCCCACCCTCCCAGACGCGATGGGGCTATGACCTGATGGGCGGGGGCGGGGGCTCTGGGCGGAACCAGACACGCCCGCGTGGACAGGACCTACATCCCCCCACTGCAACTCCTCAACCTTCCCCAGCTCAGACTCCTCCACAAGAAGGGAGTCTGCAAACCCCAGCTCACAGAGCTTCCACGACTTTCATTCTTAGATGATAAAAGTTAATGAAAACTAGGTAACGAGATGATTTAGCAGGCATTAAACGCCTGCTCGCCCCAGGTCCCACACCAGGCAAGGACAGACGTTCCCGGGGAGATAAACACGATGCGGGCACAGACGCCTGCCTGCCAGCGCGGGTGCGCGGCGGCAGGCCAGGCAGGGTGAGACCCGAAGGCGCGGACCTCTCCGGCACTGCGGACAAACCCTGGCCAAGCAGCGTGGGAAGCCGGGTCTAGTCCAGGCCACGTGCTGTGTTCCCCATGGTCTCTATCTCTCAATCCCTGGTCACGAGTGAAACTGCGCTACCGTTTTCAGCAGGCTCTTCTCGCCCTCGTACTGCGTCACCAGTGAGGTTTTTGAGTGGTTTGGGAACTGGTAGCTGGGTAATTTTCAGGAACCCAAATGTCACATGATAGCAGAACCGACTGTAAATGTTTCGTGAACTTACTACCACATTTCTGTGAATATGAGTTTACGGGTAAAACATACTTTCAAAGCACTGGCTCCCATGATCAATCTCCAGGGTGGGCCCCCTGCCTTGGCCTCCTGGAGAGGAAGAGAAGGTTAAAGGTGAGGAGTCCTGCTGTGAGAAGCCAAGGGTACAGAACGACAGAGCTCAGGTTCCAGCTGTCTTCTGAGCCGCAGTCCCAGGCTCGTTTTCCCCAGAACAGAGCCTGGAGCGAAGCCTGCCTGCCCTGGCGCACAGGGAGGCCCCCACTGCAGGCGCAGCTGCTGGGTCTCCAAGCCCCTCAAGAGCCCAGTGAGGAGAAACGGGCTTCCAGGGCAACAGCCGGGGCCTCCTGCAGAAGAAGGGCCGCCGCAGAGCCCAGCACAGGCCGGACCAGGTACGGCAGGGCCCTATAAGGACAGGGCACACCCGCCTCCCTGGACACCCCGCGGGACCACCGCCTCCTGCCCTGCTACAGCTCTCAGTGAGCCGCGCAGCCAGGCCCACGCCAGGGATGAGCCCAGAGGGAGCCAGGCCCTGCGCCCTGCCTGACGGGGGCAGCCTGGAGGGCGAGGAGCCGGGAGCCGATGACAGTGACGGGACGGCCCCGGCCCAGACGGAGGACCCCAGGCGCCTCCACCGCGGGAGGGGGGTACGGGCTCCCTCCACACTCACAACCTGGCAGTGGAACCCGGATGACCCAGCGGGGGCAGGGGACAGGGAAGGAGCTGCCCGTCAGGCCTCCGCAAGCCGAGGGCGGGCATGCCCGGGCTGGAACGGCCGAGGGCGCTGCAGGCGCCTGTGGAGCCTGCGATAATCAGCGGGAGCGGCCTGGCGACGAGTCAAACGCCCCCGGCAAGGCACCACGGCTATTTTTAGCAGCAGCCTCAAGAGGCTGCCTGGCAGGGAACCATGTCTTTGAGCATGACCATCAATTTTCACCTGCAGCCAACTTCCTTTCCTTTCAGGATGAAGGTTATTCAAAGATTTGGATTTCTTCGAAATTGAATTAAAAGAACAGGTCTCCACAACAAGGGAGATCTGAAGTGTACACAGGACACTTGCGGGCAGGGCAGCCACGTCCTCCCAGGCCTGCAGACCCCCAGGCCGCGTGGCAGGCGACCGTGGCAGGTGGCACCCCTGGCCTGGCGGGCCCAGCCTCCCCCTCAGAGCCCTGCCCTGGAGACTCCCCTGTGCCGAGGGCCTGAGCTGGGGGCGCCGGGGAGGCAGAGTGAGCAACATGGCCTGCTGGCCGGTGAGGAAACAGAGACAGAGGCGCCACGCTCGGGGTCACCTTTGAGAAAATGCCAGAGGTTCAATAAACAAGACAGTGCATTTTAACACAGTCGGTTAGAGACACGAAGTCCACGCAAAGGCCCCGCGAACAAACAGCGAAACCGGGACCGACAGGCCTGCCCGGCACTGGCAAGCCCCCCCCCACAGGTCACACGTGTGGGCACCCCCGGCCCGCGGGCGCCCAGAGCCGGGATCAGGCAGACCAGCGTGGTGACCGCTGAGTGAGTGTGCAGGGCTCCGCAGAAAACTCACTGAGGAAACTGTCAAAGGACGGGGCTTCTTAGGGGAGGACCAGAGCTTCGCAGGCTGCAGAGTGCTCTGGTTCCTGCCTGACTGGCCCCGCGACCCTGCAGACCCTGTGAGCGGAGCCCCACAGGGCGCCGAGCTCTGCGAGGGCCCGGCCCAGGGGACGGTAGTGCGGACCAGGCCGCCTGCGTCTCCACCGTCCCCACCCCCGTGAGCAGTCCAAGCAGGAGCAGCGACGCCCAAGGCCCCGAGGCCTGCCTGACGCCCGTGGCCGGGTGCCGCCACCAGCCGGAGCACCGTCCAGTGTGACCACAGGGGTCAAGACCCCGGGGCGCGCAGGACAACGCAGGGCGGGGGAAACCGTGGAAACGTTACTCCTGCGAGTTTCATGTCATCTTTTTTTAATTTAAAAATGAACATACTCAGACTTGATTCTTGAACACTGCATCGCTGACTATGGGTAACGTATGTGCTTTTGATATGGACTTGGCGTGCAGACTGTGACGGTTTTACAAAGACTGCAAGCCAGCCTGGAGGGGGCCGGGGGAGGAGCCCTGGGGGAGGACGGACGCCCTCCCGGAGCGCGGGGAGGGGCAGGGCTCACAGTCAGACACCTCCCGCCCACCTGCTCAATGGCAGCCGGGAGGAGTGTAGGGGGGTGACAGAGAGACCCCTCGCACAGTGAGAAGTGGGAGGAGGCCACGGCTGGCCACACTGCTGCCCCTCGTCCCCTGGGGCTCCGGTCGAGTGGCCGCCTCGTCTGTCACATGAGAAGTGGGAGGAGGCCACGGCTGGCCACACTGCTGCCCCTCATCCCCTGGGGCTCCAGTCGAGTGGCCGCGTCGTCTGTCACATGAGAAGTGGGAGGAGGCCATGGCTGGCCACAATGCTGCCCCTCGTCCCCTGGGGCTCCGGTCGAGTGGCCGCGTCGTCTGTCACATGAGGGACTCGACGCTGAGCCAAGATTCGGGCACCAGCCAGGTTCCATGTGCCCATTGTGTGCCCACTGCTGGGGAGCCCGAGAGGAGAGGCGCTGCCCTCTTGGGAGGGACAGAGAAGGGCACAGAGGCGGCAGAAGACCAGGCAGGTGGGACGGCATCTTCCCAGCCCCCTGCCCGCCCGCGCAGCACTGCCGGCCAGACAGGAGCAGCGGCCAGGACTGCACGGCCTCTTAGCTTCAAGAATAGACAGGGGCCGGGGGGCAGGAGGGCTGCGATGGAAGCCAAGTGTGACCCGAGTCCTGCTTAAGGACATCCTGGCTCAGATGTACATAACTTCTCACGGCACGGGGTCACAGGCCAGCACTCCTGCAAACCGAGCCGTTCGCCCTCCCCCAGGGAGCAGGCTGGGGGCAGGGGCTTCACGGGGCCGGGAGCGTCCATGAAGTGTCCAGCACGGCTCCGGGTCACACACCCAACAGGGCTGCCGTGGGGGGCCACGCAAGCCCAGGGTGTGGTCCCCTGGGGACCACGCACCCCGTAGAGCCCGGGGCACCTAGGTTGGCACGGTGGGGCAGGGAGCCGTGCTCCCTCAGCGCAGGGACGTGGAGACGGGCGGCCCGTGGCCCACAGGAGGGGGTTCTCTAAGCGAGGCCACGGTGGCCCCCCGCCCACCCAGAGAACCCCTCTCCCATGCGACCACAAACCTATCTTAATAAACATCTTCAAACTGGAGAGATGAAAGGCATTTGTTTTGATTTCATTGTATTTCCTAAAATTGCTTTTCTCTCTGGAGTTTTTTCCTGCCACGACCCAGTCCGGCTGCCCTCTCGGTGGGATAATGCAATAATACTGGCTACAAGATTGGCTTTCTAATAACTCTGCAAATGGCATTTTCCCATTACAAAACAGGTGGACTTCTTACTTAAATGGATATAATAGGAACGTCAGCCTGGAAAGCTAACCTGAAAGGACAATATCTTAATACGTGAAATTAAATTCTGGAGCAGAGAGTGTCCTGCTCAGCCGGGGCGGGGGGCACCGGGCCGAGCGCCAGGGCTGGCTGGTGCTCACGGCCCTCCTCGGAGCTCGTCTGGGGGCCAGGAAGAGGTCCCCAGGGGGACGGCATTCAGGGGGCAGCACTCGGAAGAGAGCAGAGGTTGAACTCGAGCCTGAACGTAGAGCTGGCGAACACCACTGCCCCGTGCCCTTCCTAGGCGGAGAGTGTGACCCCGGCCCTCGGGCGGCCAGGCCCAGGAGGCCTCAGAGGAAGGCCAGCCCCGGGCGCAGACTGTTGTCAGGGAGCAGAGAGGCATTCCGACACCCAGGCAGGACAGCCGGACCCCAGTCCCGGACTCTCCCTGACCAGGGCAGAGTCATGGGCAGAGGGCTGGGGGAGGAGGTCCGGAGGAGCCCCGTCCTGCAGGAGCCGCCAGCCCAAGCCGCCACCTCCACCCGCCAGCATCCCGGCCCCACTAGGACTGCAGTTTCCTGAGGTGGAAACAGGGAAGGGGCACAGTGCCCTGATCCAAGCCTCAGTGGGCGGCAAAGAGCACGCCAGAGACACAGAGAGGATTCTGCTTCTCGGAAGACGGAGCAGGTTCTGAGCTTCCTAAGTATTTCCTCCTGTGTTCCCCAAACCAAGGATTCTCAGCATTACAAGAAGAGGCACAGGAGAGAAACCCTTCTAATAAGATTAGGAAGCTTGTCGAGGCCGAGGACGGGAGTAAGAGGAGCATGGAGACGCGTGATCAGAAGCGGCTGGTGGCCTTGCTGCTCTTTTGCATGAGAAACAGACGTGCTCAGCTCTTCTCAGGCGCGAGGCCTCGGTGTGGGCCAAGGGCAGCAGCCACAGGCGGTGCTCAGGCCTGGCGGGTCAGGGCGGCTGTGGGGCAGGTTCTGGCCTCGGGGGTGTGAGGGCAACAGGGCAGACCCCCGGGGGGCTGGGCAGTGTTCATCAGACCTGCTCACACCACACAGCCGCCAGGCCTCACTGCCCCCCTTACCAGTCACGGGAAAGTGGGCGGGGGCCCCTGAACGCCACAGCCAGGCCTCCCTGGCTCCGCTCACAGGTGTGATGAGACGCTGAAGGTGCGAGCAGACACTGCTGAGGGGCCAACCAGAGACCAGAGCAGAGCCCACCGCTTCCGCCTGCTCTGAGTCTCAGAGTCCTCAACACTGACACGGACACACCCCTGCCTCCAGGGCTTCCACAGGAAGGGGGGAAGACAGGACGTGTGAGAGCCGCACGCAGCAGGAGCCCACGAAGCCTGCAGGACGTGCTGGGAGCAAACACATTCACAGCTGAACACTCTCCACGCGGCTCCAGCACTGACGGTGAAAACGCACGTCTACATGAAAGCCTTCAGAAACGCAAGCGAGACATCCAGTGAGTGAGGGGTAAACCAGCAGACCCATCCAGATAAGGGATTTTACTCAGTGATAAAAAGAAGGGAGCTACCAAGACGAGAAAGGAGACCGAGGCTCCCAGAACACACACCACCGAAGACAGCGGCCAGTCTGGGGGCGACGCTGCGGGGCTCCAGCTGCACGACCTTAGGGAAAAGGTGTGACGAGGGAGACAGCGAAAGGGCTGCGGTCCAGGGTCCAGGGGAGGAGGGGGCAGAGCGAGGCGCCCTGCGGCGGGCACACCCGACAAGCTCTGGTCAGGACCGCAGGGCCCAGCACAGGCTGACCCGGGTGTGGGCTGCGGGCTTCAGTTCATGGAGCGACAGAGCTTCTCAGCTGGACAACGGGCCACTCACAGCCCACGGAGTCATCAGGAGGGCCGCCTAGGGCAGGGAAGACGCGGAGCTCTGTTTGCTACTTCACTTTAAAAACCTAAGCCATTCTAAGAAATAAAGTCATGCCACGTAAATCGTCAACAGTTTAAATGTCACAGCTCTATGCCTGTATTCACACAGTGTCCTTGGAATGCCAAACTTTCCGGAGACGGAGACTAGATTAGGGCTGGGAGATGGGAGGCTGGGGGGCAAAGGTGCAGCCCAAGGAGGGCTTCGTGGTGGCGGCGAGTCCTGAGTGGAGCTTCTGCGAGGACAACAGCATCACACACTGTTTCCTACACACGTGCTCACTGACACACACGCATGCACACTCATGCGCACAGACATGTCCATTCTCACGCACACACTCAACACATGCACGCACTCACACACTCTCACACATACTGCATGGACATCTAGAACCATCTGGGATGTCACTCCCCACCCCAGCCCAGGGAAGCTGGGTGAGATGCACCTTTCCACCACTGCCACAACTTCCTGTGGGTCTAAACTGTGCTCTTTCTAAAGGTCGAGAACTGACCCACCCCCGGGCTCCAGCACGGCTCCTCTCCTGGGTGCCGTCCCCTGGCTTCTTCAAACCCTGTCTGTCTGCTCCACCCCAACCCGAGGGAGACCCTGGTGCTGAGCCTGCCCCCCTGACCGCCGCCGCAGCTCAGAGCGCAGAGCCAGGCTCGCGGCAGACGCCCCCGAGAACCTGTGCTTCAGCAGAGGGAAGGACACAGTGAGTGAGTCTGGGCTCTTTCTTTCGATCCCCTTCCATCCTTCCCATCTGCTACAACGTGAGCTTGGAACGTGCAACCGCACCTGAAGGTCGGCCTTTACACAGAGAGAAGATGTGAGGAAATATTTTGAACAGGAAAATAAAAATAACCCACATCAAAATTCACGGGGTAGGCAGTGACAATAAAAGCCCTCAGAAAACTACCGCCCGATGGGGCCTCCGTAATCCAGCAAAGACTGTCTACAAAGACAAACGGCACACAGGGCGGCGTGTGCCAGTGAGCTACCGGGGCTTCCTGAGATCCGACGGAGACCTGGGCACCGGGAGCCCCGCGTCGACCTGCTACCGGGGCTGTGGTGCTGTATCGGGCGAGAGACCGCGGAGGTGCAGGGCGGTGCAGAGCGGGCGGCTTCCTCGGGGGCTGCTCCCACCCTGAGGGGCCCCGGGGACCGCACTTCCCCAGACTGGACCGCAGATGGCGGAGGACCACCCCTGAAAGGCAGCATCACCATACAGAAAACACGTGGCAGGGGCGCAAGACCACCCTAGAAACTGGCAAATGCCACTGAGAGACCCAGAGAAGCGATAAATAAGTGACGGGCACCCAGTGCTCTGCTTGAGAAGATGAGACGATGCTAAGGGGCCGTCTGTCCCCAGACTGATGCACAAAGTCTTTGTGAATGCGCTGTGATCCAAACCGTTCCCCAGCAGACTGTGTGTGTAAACTGACAAAGCGACCCTGAAACAGGTACGGGTGAGCGAAGGGCCGGGACGAGCCGGAGACTCCTGAGAGCGGCAACCCCGCTGGAGCTCAGCGCCAGGTATCAGAGCACCGCCACGTCACCGCAGTGAAGACGGCGGCGCTGGCAGAGCACAGGTGGAAGCAGCCACAGAAGCTCAGCCGCCCGTCGGCCACCACAGGCCGGCAACTCGGGCAACCAGGCCGCACACGGGGGATGGAAGGCCTTTCCAGAAACGGCGCTGCAGTGCTGACGCTTGCAGTGGGGAGAGCCGTCTCGTCGCCCGCTTCACTCACGCCCACAATCACGCCGCTCTGCACGCGACAGCCACACGTAAGAGGCTAACACTGACGCAGAGACGTGTCTCCACCCACAGGGCGCCAGCGTCACGGTGACGGGATGGAAGCAGGCGGAACACAGGAAGACGACAACTCCTGCTCGTTACTGACGCTCCTGCTCACTCGGGAGTCAGCAGACGGCCAGGCCCAGGAGAGGAGCCGCCTCACGTCTCCCAGCAAAGATCCCCCTCGACTCAGCGCAGACACAACCCTCGAAAACCTCACAACAGGGCGGGCAAGGCAGGAGCAGGCCCTTCACTGACGGGACACCGAAGCCCCCAGCTCCCTAGGCTCCAGGGTCTCACAAACGAGGTGGCACCTCTGTACCCAGCGTGACTCAAGCAGAATCACCAGGCCAGGACTCTCCCATCACTGGCCGGGCATCCACAGAAAAGGGGCCAGCCCTCAGCCTGCTCTCGCCAGGGACACAGCTGTTAGGACCACCTGCCTGGATCACCTCTAGGAAACTCAGAAAAACACGGAACTCCCATGGTCTCCCTCCTTCTGACCTCACACACACACATGCCCAGACTGCATGGCGTACAGAGCCGGAGCTGTGCCCACACCCGTGGGGCTGAGCTGCCTGAAATTAGGAAGGAGTGCAGACTCCCGCCAGCAGGCTACTCTCTTGTCACGGGCAAGTGCCAGAGGGCTCTGGGGGGCGCTGGGCTTCTGCGGAGAACCGCAGGGTCGTGCCTGGCCCACGCCCAAGCCTGGACCTCCCTCTGCAGAGCCGCTGACCGCTGACCCATGGCAGCAGCTGGACAGACCCCGCCTCACACGGTTCCCACGTAACGACCACTCTTCTCTAAGCTGCCAAGTGAATACGAAGAACAGAAGGAGCTTCATTTACACAAGATAAATAACCTTATACCAATTCCGATACCCAAGCCGAGCCCCTCAGTCGGAAAAGGACCAGGAGGCCGGACGGAGCCCCCTGGGCTCAGCGTGGACCCCTGGGTGAAGGGGGTGCCCCGTCCTCAGGGACCCCCTAGTGACACGGCTCCCCCAGCCCAGGCAGGGCGCCCACCTTGCTCCCGGGCCTCCTCCAGCACAACCCCACCTGCACACGAGGCGAGAGGAGCCCCGGCCTCCCCTGGGGGCCCCCAGCACTTCCTGCCTCACCTTCCGCTCTCATATCTGTTTCTTACGCAGCAACGGCGGGGACCCGGGGTGGACGTCATCTCCCCTAGACCATGCCCCTGAGAAAGCCAGCCGGCAGTGACCGCCGTCCTCCTCCAAAGGCCGCGCCCCCAGGGAACTGGGGGTGGGGAGAAGGGGGGATTTCACTTTCATTTTTTTAAATTTCATGTTAAAAGTTAGCTTTCACTGTTTAAAGTCTATAAATAGGATTCTGTAACCATACAGAGTATTAGGGGAACACTGGAAATAGTGCATTTCAAATAGGAAAATGGTTTGTGTTCACCCAGTTCTGGAAGCCAGTTTCCAATTGCTTAAAATAGTCACGGTATTTCACCAAGGTAATTACACTCTTAGCTATCAGTAACAATTAAATCCTTAGACTGGAGACGCTTAATAAGTTCTCAAAATAAAGTCGCACGTTCGAAGCACTGTACTCCGAAATGTCAAGCATGGAAGCAGGGCCCTCGGTGGCTCAGAGGAGCGGGCGCCCCCTCGGCGGGCTTGGCCCAGTGCCCAGCGGAGGGCGGTCAGGGCACTCGCTACACCTGCCCAGGGCTGGGCTGGGGGCCCCCAGAGGGTGGGGGCGCCTCCCCAGGAAGGACAGGGAAACATGAGCAACCCACACCTCAAGGTCAGACAGCTGCCACACTGGAGGTGCCCCGGGGAGAAGCTCAGAGACCACGAGGGATCCGTGTGGGAACCCATGGGGCCACGAGGGCAGGGGCGACACGCTCTGCACCAAGTAGGAAGCCACAGGCCGAGTGCCCTCCGCAGACCGGCCTAATGGATGACTCAATCACGCGGCTGGCAGGATGGATCCTGGGTGCTGGACCCGGGCCGCGTGGGTGACCATATCAACCCCTCGCAAACACGCCTCCGAGTGACAGGCGGTGTAAGCCATCCGTCAGTGCCAGGCAATCAATACCCCCCTCTCAGAGCTACGCCCGTGAGCGCAGCAGGCTGGGCAGGGCTGAATTAGGCCAGAAACCACCATTGCCTTCCAGCCTGCCGAGCGGGGGAGAGAGGAGTGGAAATTTCCTGCCTTGGGAGCAGTGACTCTCAGGGGCAGAAAGTGCCCCAGACAGAAGCCAAGCACGGGCACACGAATATGGAGGTGCTGGAGGATACGCAGCCACGCCGAGCAGCCGCCCCAAGCAGGGTCCACGCCTGGAACCGAGGCAGCCCTGACGGAGAGCAGGGGCCAGGCCTCCAGGCTGCCGAGCCAGCCCCGGGACACTCACTCGCGGGGCAGCGCAGGCACCAGCGGTGGACATGGACCACACTGGCGGGCCCTGAGCAGGGGCGTCTCATGAGCTCTCCAAGCGGCCAGGCTGTGTCACCTGCAGACGGTCAGGGGCTGCGCCCTCCCAGAGAGCCCCACTCGCTGTGACTTGGAGGATGAGCTGGAACCTCCGAGCACCATGCATAAGTGGACTGGCCCTGAACGCCACAGGAGGGCCCGCGCGGGCCCCTGGGGTGACTCCTCCAAAGTCTGGAGGGGTTCCTCCGGGGCCATAGGCAGTTGAGCCGGGAGGGCTGCCCACGCGGGAGGCACGTGCCCTCTGCCCCGCGGGAGCAGGTCCTGCACTGGGCTGCCAGCGGCCCCGTGGGCACCTGAGTCAGAGCCCCCAAGCCACCCTCGCCCTCAGACACCCCGGGCAAATGAGGCAAAGGGGGCTTCTGCAGATGAAGTCAAATTCCTAGAGCTTAAATCGAGCAGGCTCACCCTGGACTGTCCGGTGGGCAAGCAGATCAGGCAACCTTTCAGAGGCAGAGAACCTCCTCCAGACAGCCAGAGCAAGGCAAGAGAGAGAAGCTGGAGAGACCTGACCCTGAGAGGCTGGAGTCACCAGCAGGCCTCGGTCAACGAGGGGGAGCCTGTCCCCACACGGAGAGGAAGGGGCAAGAAAACTGTCCCCCGGGCTTCCCTGGAACCTCTCCCCAGCAACCGGAGCCCTGGTGAAAGATCCCAGTGGTCACACTTCCGGGTGTCCATTCCAGACAGACTGGAACCTGTTCCCGCCCTCCCACCATCCCGAGCCCCTTTCTCATGAGAGCAGAACCCAGAAATGAAGACAGTGCCTCCAGCTCGGGCAAGACGAGCAAGCGGGGCACCCAGCCGGGCACACCCGCCACTCCCGCGACACCCCTGGCACGGCACATGGCTGCGTCACGTCATCGTGCACGGAGCCGCGTGTAACCGCCTCCACCGGGATGCGGAATGGGCTCCACGTCTCCCTCGCGCCAGGCCCGACTGTCCCACACGGACTCGCCACGACAGCCGCCCGCCCTGCTGCCCCGGTTCCCAAAATCCTGCCCAGAACCGGCAGCAGCAGCCCCCGGCATGGGCAGCCGAGAGCCCCTGCGGGGCGGACAGGCAGGGGGTGGGCCCCGCCCTGTGTCCACCCACCACCACCGTTTATCTTGTCCTCCGGACCCCTGTCCCCCCTCCCTCCCACCCCTGACCCCCCCCTCCAGCCACCTCCAATCTGGTCTCTGTCATAAGCTCAGCTTTCTCAGACCCCACCCACAGGCAAGCCTGCCTCTGTCTGAGTCGTCTTATCAGCGTAGCGACCGCAGGTCCAGCCACACTGTCGCAGAAGGCAGGGCCTCCTTTCTGACGGCTGAGGAGTGTCCGTCGCACACCGTCCACCCCTCAAGGGGTCCTCTGGGCTTCGGGAAGACGCTGCAACAAACGAGGGCTGCAAGGTCTCTGCGAGGCCGTGCTTCTGTTTCCTCTGGATAAACGCCCAGAGCAGGGACCGCTGGGTCACACGGTGCTTCCATTTCCGAACCTTCAGGAACCTCCATCTGGTCCTTCTGGAATCTTCCCAGCGCCCATGAGCACCACCCAGGTGGGAACCACCAGGCCGGCTGAGCGACTTCCGTGTGGGGCACCGTGGAGCGCTCAGAGAGGGCCGGGGTCATCCGGCCTCAACTTCTGGCTGAGAACGGAGACCCAGCGGGCAAGCAGCACTCCTGTGGTCACAGGGACGGTCTCCCCGCTCATCACCGGGGAGAGCTCCGTGCTTCCTGCGTCAGGGGCCACACGCAGCCTCCGGCCCAGATGTCAGGTCCCGGCGTTGGTGTTGCCCTTTGGAGCCCTGGCCCTGAGCTCTGTCTGCCTCCCCTGCAGGCCCTCGCGCAGGCCTGCGCCCTCGGGTGGGGTGCGGGTCAGCAATGTCTGGTGGACCTCGGTTGCCCTGTTCTTTCCAGTGTCATGCCCAGAACCATGGCAGTTTCCTGCCCGGGAGGCTCGGTTCTCCATGCTCCTTCCACCAACATCAAAGTCCCAGGTCTCAGCTCCACCCTCAACGCCTTTGAAACTCCTCTGGAGCCAAGCCGAGCTCTGCATCTGTCACATTTGCAGGCACACGGGGTGTCCCTGCCCGCCCGGCGACCGTAGCCTCTCTAGGGCCGACCACACGCCTGAATCGTGGGCGTGTTCCACAGAGCTGACACAGGACACCCAAGAGACATGGAGACAGACGGGAGGGGTCTGAGGAGCCAGCCCCGAGGAACTGAGCACAGCCGCCCTGGCTGGGGGCCGGGCCCGCTCGCTCCAGAGGCAGCGGGTGCAGGTCTCCCCTGTGGGGCACCTGCCAGGTCGCTGGTGGGATGGGCCGAGCTCACCCTGGGAAGCCTGCGTGACCGACACAGATGGCAGGGCACACCCGCGGGGCACAGGCCGTGAGACGGCAGGCTTCCTCCCGCAGACCCACGACCAGGAGGCCCCGGGTCTTTATCAAACCGCCAAGAACACACAGTTGTTACACATACTGCCACTCCTGGTGCGTCCCGGGAGAACTGCCCCCTCCCAGGTGGGGGCCTGCCTAGCCCCTCAGCATCAGCCTGCCAGCAGCTGGACGGCCCCACCCGCCCCCCACGAGAGCATCTCGGGACAGGTTCTGGCTTTTTCCTGCCTCGTCTTCTGAAATCTCAGCATCCACGACAACGTCTTAAATTACTCTCTCTCACACAAAAACCTTAATTCACGCTCCAGCGAGCTCTGCTTATCGAGGCAGACTTCAGAAGCCCCGGGCTCAGCACAGTTGGAGACCCCGGCCCACAACCAGAGCCGGGGGCACAGTGCACGCCAGCCTCTGCTCATTGGGCTCAGAAGGAAGGAGAGGCTGGGCCTGCCCAGGGCCAGAGGGAGGCCGACCCGTGTAAGGAGCCAGGGACTCAGGGCTGACACCCGACCCCCGGTCAGCAGGCGAGGCCCTCAGGAGGAGGAGAGACGCAGCGGGGATTCCAGGTCAGCATCTCTGAGCCTCCTGGAGAGGCAGGGTGAAGACAAGGCAGCCACACAGCCAAGACGCCCTCCTAGGGACAGGGGAGCTGGCCCACCCTGAGCCGTGGCTCCCAGGCGGCTCCGCAGGCGGCTAAGCGCTCCAGCAGCGAGACACGTTGCTGGGGGCTGAGTGCACAGCGTGGCAGAGACGAGGCCAGCGTGGGCCTGGAGGGACGACTGCGCGTGGACACGGGGGCCGGCCGGGGATCTGCTGGCCTGGGGCTGAAGACGCAGGGGGCCTGAGCCGCGGGCCTGGGAGGGAGGATGCGGGGGGGGGGGGGGGGGGCCGGGGCCATCGCACCTTCGTCAGCAGCAGGACTCGCTTCTGCAGCCGCCGTGCCAGGGCCTCGTGCGTCTCGCGCCGCTTCCTCTCCTCCAGCAGCTGGCCGCCAAGCTGGCGGACCTCGTCCTGGAGCTGCAGCCGGGCCTTCTCCAGCTCCCGGGCGCTGCAGGGGCAGAAGGGCAGAGGGGTCAGGCCTAGCGCCCACGTGTCACTCAGCCCCGAGACAGAGCTGCACGCGCGCCCAGCCAACCCGCTTCTGAACAGCCACTCGGAGCCTTTCAGGAGACTCCAGATTCAAACGGGGCCCAGGGTGACCCCAGAATGCATCATGCGCAGTGGGGAAGATCGCTGGCCACAGGCTCGGAGGCGCCTCTGAAGGAGCCAGGCCAGCCCGGAGTACTTCCCACAGGCCCACGGGGGCCCTTCCCACCCCCGGACCATGCAGAGCTCCAGCGGGGCGGACTTGGGGGCCCCAAGCTGCCCCCAACCACAGACCAGGCTGGACGGCCACGGGCCGGAAGCCCAGCACTCCCCTCAAAATGCCCCCCACCCTTCACAGCCTGCGGGACCATCCTCTGCCCCGGCCTGTTCCCACACGGACTTTCAGAGCCCTGTCCCGTCCCACCTACATCAGAGGTGCCCACACACAGACACCGTGCTTTGTGAGGGGACAGACACCAGGAGAGCTCCCGGGAGGCACGATACCACGCGGCAGGGAGGAGCCAGCCCCAGCGGCGCTGGGTGGGGTGGGAGCACCGTGAAGGCTGGACGCCAGACAGCATGCTCACGCTATTCCAAGTAGAGAAAAGAACCTCTAATATTCTCCTCCTGCTTTCTTTATTTTTTAGCCACGCCATGCGGCATGGGGGGCTAACTTCCCCGACCAGGGATCAAACCCACAGGCTTCGCACCACAGGCATGGAGTCTTAACCACTGAACCACCAGAGAAGTCCCTGTTCTTTCCTTTGGAGATTTTATCAGGGTCACGTCATAAGCTGCGACTGGTAACATTTACCTGGGCTGAGGCCCAGTGACTACACCAAGATGACTCTGCAAACGTCAGCAGCTGGAGCTGAGGCCGACAGAGGACACCTGCATCATTCCTGGCGTCCAATTATTGTTTTGCCTCGATTACACGATTTTCAAGAAAACCTTAATCCACAGGGATGGTAGGCAATGCTTTCTTTAGAGGAGGTCTCCATCATACTAACTTTTCCTGTTTCAAGTATGTGTTTTTTTATTATAATTTACTGCAATTCTTTAAACAGCTAATTGGAAAGTAAACGTGAAACACACATTTAGAGAACGCTGTAAGAGAACTCCTGGTCTGGGCTACCTGAACGGGGCTCAGCGCCTGTGGGAGCTGGGACGTTCTCCCCCAAGGGTCCCGTGCCTGCCCTGCCGCCTGACCCTGGGCAGCCCCGCCAGAAAGCCTCACCATAAGATTGAGCCCCCCACCCCACTGCACAGCTGGCCAACAGCACCTGCCACCTCGAGGTGACGCGTAACTGAAAGCATAAAATGATATTAAGAGACAAGTGTATAAATATTCATTCGGAACAGACTTGCTAACAGGCTATTTTGAGTTCCAGTTCAATCTGGAACTATTCACAGGCCGAGTGAATAATCAGGACTGTGAAATCGACTCTGGAGTCGCTGGCTTCAGGTGGGGACGTTCAGAGCGCTGGAATCACTGCTCTGCTCATGATTTAAACAGAGGAGCTCGGGTTCCCTGTCCGAGCAGGCTGAGGGCGGGGCTGTGCCGCTCCACACCCCAAGCACGAGGGGGAGCAGGGGGGCCCTCTTCAGAGAAGGGCCGGCGGGCCTCCTGCCCGAGGAGTGTGGCTCCCTCCCCCCAGCGTCTCCTCCACCTCCTGGCAGAGCTGGAGGAGGAGGCTGGGGAGGAGGGCGGTGGTGCAGGAGCCACAAACGCGCCGTTTCCCCCAGGAGCGTGCTTTCCTGACATTTCCACGTTCTCACCCCGTAAAGCCCCAGGTCAGCCTGCCCCGCCTGCCCACAGGCAGTGCCCTCTCCTGGAGCGGCCTCGGCAGAGCGGGCCTCCTACAGTCGACGCGCGGCCCGCCAGCACCTCTGGGCGGGACACAGGCATCTGATCATTGGGCCCACAGTCCCTCCTCTCCGCTGGAACCTTCTCTCATTCCCTCGTGGCCCTTCTGCTCAAGCAGAGGAGAAAACTCATAAAAAATTAAACTTCTAACTCTGTGCTCACGCTGAACCCTGAGGTCGGTGGCATTTTCATGAACCCCTGGGAGCTCAAAGCGAAGCCCTCAGTTCTCAGAGGAGTGGCCAGCCGGCATGTCCATCCATTGACGCCTTTCAGAGCCGGCGTCTGCAGGAGGAGGTAAGACCTGAGTGTGAGAGCCTGCTCTGCAGGTGGGGCCGCACAGGCCAGTGTCACACCATCAGAACACGCTGCGCAGGGAGGCCTGTCTTCAAGGAGCAGTGAAGGGTGCCACTCGCTGTGAGGCTGCAGGAGCCACCGAGCCCTTCTCCGGGTGGCGGGGGGCCAGCCCTTCGTCCACACCCCGCCCTCCACGTCCTCCTCCTGCAGCTCCAGCCTCCAGGGCCGGTACACGCACCCGCGCAGCACCACTGGGAGGCAGGAGGGCAGGGCGGGGCAGCCCACCCGGGAAGGACACTGGCCCTGTCGGAGCCCTGCTCTGAGCTGCGTCTGGGGCAGTGGCTTCGCACCCTGGCCCGCCTGGCAGGTCAGCTCAGAGGGCGGAAATGGTGTGCCTGTGGCTGGACCTGAGTTCCACCAAGAACAGCCCTGAAGTGCGTGATCCCTCTGGGCAGTAACATGGTCCAGACACTTGCTGGGACGGCGGGACGAGGCTGTTTGATTTGTGACGACTACCCGAGACCGTTCCCCAGGCAGCAGGCGCCTGCCGAGGCCTGCAGGCAGACACAGCTCAGGTGCACAGGTGCCTGGTGGTCACGTGGCAGCAAACAGGTCACTGTCGGTGACCGTCTCCAGATGCTCAGAATCCTCAGTGCGTCCTTGCCTCGGGCTCTGAGGAGCAGAGAGTAGACCTGGCTGACACGCGCTCCCCAGCGCCTCCGTCCCACCACGGGGACCTGGCAGGGCGCAGTGCACCTCTGCCGACCAGGACACAGGCCCGCCGCCAGCCGCTCCAGCGCGGTGCCCGTGCGGCCCGGGACACTGGGGGACAGGCAGGCGGCCGTGTGTCCGTCAGTAAGGACAGGGCTGCAGGCCAGCCGCAGAGCCGCCCAAGGACGACCATGCAGCTCAGGGCCACCACAGCTCCTCAGGGAATCCTCAGAAGCTGGAAACCCTCCAAGGCTGCCTGTGCACAGCGAAGGGAAGGCAGTGGAGAGCGCGGGGCGGAGCCGAGGTCCCAGAGGCAGACAAGGGAGGAGAGCGGGCTGACCCCACGTGGGGTGCAGCTGGCGGGCAGGACCCAGCAGGACTCGGGGACACAAGCGAGCCATGCACACGAACCCAAAGGAGGTCAGCAAGGTCGCCAGCAGCTTGAACGGCAGGGCCACCAGGATGCCCCGAGGCGGCAGGCGCGATGGGAGAAGCCGGCAGGCATGAGACCCACAGAGGGAGCCCCGGGTGCATGGTGTGTGGGGGGTGCACGCGCCTCGGGGGGCAGCGCCCCACGTGTGTGCGTGCGTGTATGTTTACATGCGGTGAGTGGCCCAGGGCACGGCGGCCCCCGGGACCCCCAGCTGGGGAGTGGGCGGGCAGGGGCACGAGCGTGCAGGCGGTCAGATCCGGGGAGAAGCTCTCAGAGTTGTGAGGACAGCAGGACAGCTTAGGGAGCGGCCGGCCTCCAGCCAGAGGGGCTTCAGCTTCTGCTGCCTCCCCCGGGGAGGGAACCAGGGGGCATTGCACCGCTGGAGGCCCCCACACAACAGGGACTTCCTCACTGCTGAGACTCAGGGTTCACTGCTGGAAGCCGTGGCCCAGAGGATCAACAGTGGACAGCGGAACCAGGAGGGAGCCAGGTGCGGGGGGTACTCACGGGAGGAAGGGCAGAGCCGACCCCGAGGCCGTGTGCTTCCGGCCCCAGCGGCCCAGAGGAGCATCGTGGACAGCCTGCAGGCCCCACCCCCGACACCTGTCCCTACCATAGGCCGGACAGCAGGCTGGGCCCGGCGCGCCGTCCGCACCCGCAGCCCTGGGCCAGGCCGCCCCTCCCCACCGCTGCCTGCTCAGCGTCCCCCTTCCCGACCAAACACACAAACCCACCTGGAGACAAAGCTCATCGTCACAAGGACATGACACCCGTCACACAGCGAGGCCCGTGACTGCCCCGTGGCTGCATTTGCAGGACAGCCCAGTCCAAGAACAGGGCCAGCTCGGTCCGGACTCAGGGAGGCATGCCCGCGTCCACCGGCCTGGCCAGGAGCCGCGTGGCAGCCTGACAGGGCAGGGGCGGCTGGTGAGACAGAGCCCAGCGCTGGTTTCGGGAACGCCGTCCCAGAGGACGGGGGTGCCCCCCACAGGGGCTCCTGCCCACGCGGTGTCTGGCTGTGCCCCGGGGGCAGCACACACACAGGAGGGGAAACCAAAGCGGCTTCTGGGGGCCCAGCAGGGGGCCCCACCTCCCCTACAGAGGAGCCTCCAGAGCCCACCCAGCCAGATGCCCGGCCAGCCGGGCCCGCGGGGCTGAGCTCAGGGCACCCCGAGTCTCACCCGGGGGCAGCACTGGCGTGTGTGGGGAGTCAAGGGCAGGAGGCAGGTGCCCCTCCAGCCCGGGTCCTGCTTGGACTCAAGAAGGGCCGCCTGGGAGGGGAGCCGAGGATGCTCAGGCCGGTGGCACACAGCTGTCTTCACGTACAGCATCTAACTCCAATCCTTAAATGCCTCCAAAGGTCAGCACACATTTCTCAGAAAAAAATTTAAAAAATCCAAACAGTGGAAACAGAACCAGAGAACGAGGCGGTCAAAGGGCCGGCGAGGGGCAGGCTGAGGGGCCCGCCGCCAGGCCACCGCTCCCAACACCTCATCAACCCGAACCTCCAGACTCAATCTGCATTGCCAGATAAACAGAGGCCACACAGCAAATACTCTCATCTGACCTTGAAATGTGAGAAGGAAAATTACCCTCTGCAATTTCAATCCAAGCCCAAACGTAATGAATAAAACTCAATTTAGCCGATCCGTTACCAGCCTGTAACCACAGGGGTGGGACAGCTCTAAATTCCGGGGAGGGGGCCCGAGGCTGGCTTGGTGCACCCCCGCTGGACAACAGGGGCACAGGGCAGATGCGGCGGTGGCCCTCAGAGCCTCTAGAGCAGCTGCCCGGACCCTCGCGCTCGGCTCTCAGGAGCACCCCCGGAGGAGATGGTGGCCAGGTAATGAGGTGACCCTGCCTTGGGCATGCAGGGGGGACCCGAGCTCTCGGGTGCGCTGTCCCGGGGGTGCAGTCGGCGCGGGCTCAGGCCTCTGCTCACTGAGCACCCTGCGCACCCAGCCTCGAGGCGAGTGCTGCAAAAATTTAAAAATGACAGAGAGAAAAAGGATTTTATGTCACACCTCCTGTCCTCAGGGAGCTC
The DNA here is from genome assembly GCF_049115385.1 of Moschus berezovskii. NCBI lineage: Eukaryota > Metazoa > Chordata > Mammalia > Artiodactyla > Moschidae > Moschus > Moschus berezovskii. The sequence continues at coordinate 1,256,677 of NC_142486.1, forward strand.
ACGGCCCAGCACAGGAGATGGGATAAACACCGGGACCCAGCAGAAACAGGACCGAGAGGGGAGGGGTAGAGCACAGCTGCCTGAGGACGACAGCCAGGCCAGGGGGGCACAGGGCTGGGAGGCCCAGCGCCTCCCTGCCGTCCCGCCGGGGCAGGTGGTCAGAGGGCAGGACCAGGCTGCGGGCTCCGAGGGCACCTGTGAGCTCAGGCCAACGGCGAAACTGAGACAGCACCGTCTCCCCCTGTCTGCCCCCGAGTCGCCGGAGGACCCCAGCAGCCCCTCTGACTCGAGGCTCCAGCCTGCAGACCGGCGCCAGCAGCGCCCTCCAGGCCTGCAACTGACCCCGAACCCACGACACTCCTTCCAGCTGCCTGGGCGCCACCTGGGCAACACAGCCCGGTACACCCGTTCATTCTCCCACAGACGCTGCTGTCCTGACAACCCGCCGGCCAGGAGCCTTCCCGGGAGGCTGGCGTCCACCGCATTCACCAGGCATGCAGCACGCGGCCCGCGGGGTCCCAGGGGAGGAACAGGCACGGCCACACGCCCTCTAGTCGCTGCCTGATCAGCCCCTCTGGGGCAACCCCCCGTGCTGGAAGGACGAGAGGGCAGGAGAAATTGAAATTTAAAAGCGACCAGGTCCTCCCTCAGTGCTCTCAGGGAGGCGCCCACCCAGCCCTGCTGTGTCCACAGAGCTGCTCACTTGCCAATCCTGCATCCCTCCCCAGGCCAGGGTCTGGGGGGCTGACACATGCCTGGAGAAAGGCCAGGGCTGCTCAGTTTGTTCCTCTTGCCCTCTAAGAGCTGATGAAGACACGGGAGGCCCTGTCAGGGAAGCGGGAACACCCTCCGCTCACCCACAGGATGGGGGCAAAGAGCCCCCAAGACCACGCCTGGGGGCAGGACTCCTGACCTCACCTTGCAGATGCCTGGGGCCAGGGAGAAATGTGGCAAGTGGATCTGGGTGGAGGCAGCTGGGGCTGCAGGGCCCTGGGGGGTCAGCCCCATCCCCACCACCCACGAGTGCAGGATGGGGACCCAGGGACACTGTTCCCCCCTCAAGATTCCTCAGAAGAAATGCACTTTGTTCAGAGACTGACGGACTCCCTGACACACAGCAGGCACTCTGCTTCCAACCTTCCGCGTAATCCTTGCGATCGCCTTACACGCAGCCTTGGGGCGCCCCGTGTCCTGCTGCAGGGCTGCAGGAATGCCCCACGCTTTATCCCATGACAAGGAAGGCTGTGGCCCCACGAGCGGGAAGGCAGCGAGTCCCAGCCAAGGCCCGGGGTGCCCCCGGAAGAGGTGTCACCCAGCAGCCCAGGGCGAGCTCCACGTCTGAAGGGCACAGAGTGCAAGCAGGTGTGGTGGCAAGGGGAGCTTGCCTGCCGAGATGACCAGTTTACGGTAAGAGGAAGACACCACACGGGGCTCAAGAAAGGGCAACAGGAGAACCTACAGACCCCAGCGGAGGGCGGAGCCCACCCACCCACACGAGGCAACGGGCTGCCAGGGGCCCCCAGGGGGCCTGGACCTGGGACAGCACAGTGTGGGGTCAGGGTGAGGCTCAGCAGTGGGTGGGTGGGCCCCAAGGTCAGAGTCAGGAGTGGGTGGGTCCCCAGGGTCAGGGTCAGCAATGGGTAGCCCATCAGGGTCAGGAGTGGGTGGCCCACCAGGGTCCGGGTCAGCAGTGGGTGGGCCACCAGGGTCAGGGTCATGAGTGGGTGGGTCCCCAGGGTCAGGGTCAGCAGTGGGTGGCCCACCAGGGTCAGGGTCAGGAGTGGGTGGCCCACCAGGGTCCGGGTCAGCAGTGGGCGGCTCACCAGGGTCCGGGTCAGCAATGGGTGGGTCCCCAGGGTCTGGGTCAGCAGTGGGCGGCCCACCAGGGTCCAGGTCAGCAGTGGGTGGGTCCCCAGGGTCTGGGTCAGCAGTGGGCGGCCCACCAGGGTCCGGGTCAGCAGTGGGTGGGTCCCCAGGGTCCGGGTCAGCACTGGGCGGCCCACCAGGGTCCGGGTCAGCAATGGGTGGGCCGTCAGGGTCAGGAGTGGGTGGGTCCCCAGGGTCAGGATCAGCAGTGGGCAGCCCACCAGGGTCAGGGTCAGGAGTGCGAGGCCCACCAGGGTCAGGGTCAGGAGTGGGCGGCCCACCAGGGTCTGGGTCAGCAGTGGGCGGCCCACCAGGGTCTGGGTCAGCAGTGGGCGGCCCACCAGGGTCTGGGTCAGCAGACCCGCTCACCGCTGAGTGACTCCACCAGGACTCCCCCCGGCCAAGGTCTAGCTCCCCCTGCAGAGCAACATGGGGAAAATCACTTCAGGGACATCCTCTGGGATTCCATTTTCGTTCATGATGCTATACCCAGCAGGGCGTCTTGAGTGAGCGGTGCTGGGCAGGGTGGGCAGGGAGAAACTGAGAGTCTGCGATAATTCAACAATATTCAGGAGACGCCGGGTGACAATTGCCAGTCGACAATTCAGAGAACAAGCCTGGAAGCGTGTGAATAGAAGGCGGAGAAAAACGAAGGTCTGGCGTGATTGTGAACACTTATTGAATTTCCTGAAACTCCTGGAGGAAAGAAGGAGCCTCATCCGCCGCGGGGACCTCCAGCGTGGAGCCACCGCCAGGTGCCAAGGAGGAGCCCGGGATCCTGAGGCCCGGGAGTGACCCTGGGGCCCCATGCAAGCCGGCGCGGTGACGAGCCAGGAGGCAGAGCCCTCCAGAGACACTCTAGGGGTTGCGGTGTCCCTGGAACACAGCCTGGGACGGGGGGGTGGGGGCGTGTGGATGGCCGTCTGGGCGCTGATACCACACGGCCGTCCACTGGGAGTGGGTTAGACTCACCATAGACAGCAGACGGTGCAGAGGCCCAGCGCACCCTCCCACGCCCCAGGGGGCACCCTGAGAGCAAGACACCAGAATGCACCTCACACCTGTGAACATCTGCACAGCCCCCTTCAGCTCCCTATCGTCAGCCCCCAGGTGATAGGGGGGCCGCCAAAGCCATCATCAGAAACACACACGCAGGGCCCGGCAGCAGGCGCAGGCTGCTCCCCAGGGAGACGGGACAAGGGCTCACAGCGGGGCCAGCACCCCCATGCTCCACACACGCCCCCTGGACACTCTGCGGCCTGCCGCGGTCCCCGGAGGCCAGCCGTGAGTCTCTGTGTCTGGACCCCACGCTGGTCAGGGCCGCCGGCGCACATTCACAGCCTTGGGTCCCTGTTACACAGGCCACCAGTCAAAGCGAAGGGAGCGCCTCCTGTGCATCTGCATCGACGCAGAAAAGAAGGCCATGGCGACCAGCTCCATGGTGCACCCGGCGTCCTGGGACGAGCTGCTCAGGTCTGCCAGCTGCCCCACCCTCCAGAAGTGTGCTGGCCTCACCCAAGCCTCAATCACAGCACAGGCCGCGCGCACCCTCAGCCCCTCTGCCTGCTGCTTCAGGCCCGGGAGGGACAGGCCAGGGCCGCCCCGGGGCTCACAGGCCCAGCCCTGCTCCGCCCACAGAGCAATGAAGTGCCTGCGTCCCAGCCAGAGACCTGCCACCACGGTGGTCCCCACGCCGGCTCCCTGCATGGCCCTGGGTCCATCGTGAACAAGGCCCCGTGGATCAGACACTAAGAGCTTGTGACGGAAAGACCCTTTCTCTGAAATGGCCATTTTACAGCACACTGCTCAGGTGGGAGGCTGCGGGCAGAAGTGGTGGTTGACAGCTTGGCTTGCAGGGGGAGGGGCCTCCGGGAGCCCCAGCGGGTGGCCCAGGGCCTCCCAGAGGAGCTCAGACTGGCCGTCAATGCCCAGGCGGTTGGGCCAGAGGACCCGCTGTGCCACGCACCAGGGTCCCCAGCCGCCGCCCACCCACTGAAGCAGCCAAGTTACTTTGGGGGCAGCTTCTCAATGAGCCTCACGTGGTTCTCAAGCACCAATGTTACAAAACCATTGTTTGAAGAATTTTACAAAATTTATGTAAAATCTACCATCACACCATTTTAATGTGAACAATTCATTAGTTTTAGTATATTTGCAATGTGAGAGTTGGACCATAAAGACAGCTGAGCACCGAAGAATTGATGCTTGTGAACCGTGGTGCTGGAGAAGACTCTTGAGAGTCCCTTGGACTGCAGGGAGATCCAACCAGTCCACCCTAAGGGAAATGGACCCTGAACATTCATTGGAAGGACTGATGCTGAAGCTCCAATACTTTGGCCACCTGATGCAAAGAAGTGACTCACTGGAAAAGACCCTGATGCTGGGAAAGACTGAAGGCAGGAGGAGAAGGGGACAAGATGGTTGGATGGCATCACCGACTCAACTGACACGAGTCTGAACAAGCTCCGGGAGACAGTGAGGACAGAGGAGCCTGGCGTGCTACAGCCCGTGGGGTCGCAGAGTCGGACACGCCTGAGCAACAGAACAGCATGAGCACTGACTAGAAGCTCTTCATCACCCGCCACCAGCAGCCACCCTCCACCCTCCTCCCCTCCACCCTCCTCCCCTCCACCCTCCTCCCCGCCACCAGCCCAGCCAGGCCCCCCAAACCACTGTCAGCCTGCTTACTGGGGACACCGTCTTCCAGGACCCCTACATCGCGGCGCCCTCTCTGACTGGCTTCTTCAATGAGCATCTTGGTTTCAAGATCCATCGACCGTCTCCATGTGGCCCTGCTTCACCTCCTTGGTGGATGGACCACGGCTCACCTACCCACTCAGCCTGCATGGACGCTGGGCAGCCTCCAGCTCGGACAACTGTGTGTGTGGCTATGCAGACAGCTGTCCCGGCCGCCCCACAGCACCACATTCTGCGTCCCGCCAGTACAAGGGTGCAGCCTCTCCCCTCTGTGCCGACACCCGCTTCTCACTGTTTGCAAGGAGCCACCTTCCAGGGTGAGCGGTGACATCTCCGGGGTTCGGCCCCATTGCCCTAATGACTACTGATACTGAGCACCTCTTCATGTCCCTATGGGCCGTTTATTTACCTCCTTTGGAGAAATATCTATTCAAGTACTTTGCCCGTGTTTTTAATCAGATTGTTCTCTTGATGACTGAGTTGTGAAAAGTCTTCATATATTCTAAATACCAGACCATTATCAGATACTTGGCAAATATTTCCTTTCTTACACGGGTTGACTTTTTTCAGTTTCTTGACGGTACCCTTTGACGAGTTTATTTCAATGAAGATGATTTTACTTTTTTTCTTTTTGCTTTTGCATAAAGACATTTGTGTATGTTTTTGCTTGGTATTCAAGAAACCATTACCACCTGACCCAAGGCCACAGAAATTTACACCGCCAGTGCTCTTCATGTTTATTTACGCTCACTGCCCCTAACGAGAGGCGTCTCTCGTGTGTACTTCGCCACTCCAGCTCGAGCCTGTCAGCCTCATCCGTCTCTTCCAAGCTCACTCCTGTCTGTGGCTCCTCTGCCACTTCTCTCTCTCATCTCTTCATCGTCTCCCCGCTTGGGCTTTGCTCTGGCTTTGCTTCGTCTGCTTCTCTGTTTCTAGCTTGTTGAAGCAGTTGTGGCTTCGGGTCCGTCCCCGTTTTTGGTGCGGGCATTCTCAGCTATGAATTTCCCTCTGAGCGCTGCTTTTGCTGTACTTATGAGTTTAGTATGCTGCTTTTTTATTCTGGTTCCTTACAAAGTATTTTCTAACATCCCCTGTAACTTCTTCTTTGACTGGTTACTAAGAAACACGTTCTTTAATTTCTGCCTTTTGTGAATTTCCAAGTTTCCTTTTCATAAACTGATTTCTAGCCTCATTCCACTGTGCCAGAAGGACACACTCTACATGGTTCTGAACATTCCGAATAAACCATATTTCGTGGTCTGACACACGCCCGGTCCCAGACAGTGTTCCGTGTGCCCCTGAGAAGAGCGTGTGGTCTGCCACCGAATGGAGTGTCCTACAGCTGTGTCCGTGCCTACATGTCCTCGCCTACAAACAGGGACAGACACCCCTACCTCGTGAGCTTCTCACACAAACTCAAGCAGAGGAGGGACACAGAGGAACCATCACAGCCCTGCACCCAGAACCTCTCCCGGGGCATGGAGGAAATAAGCAGTGCTCCAGATGACCCAGGGAGGAGTCCCTCCTCAGCGGCAGGTTGGTCTCACTGAGAAGCACTCAGCCCTCTGACCTCTGGGCTACCCTTTGATTTCCCAGAAAAGTCTGACTCGGAAAGAGGATCCACCTTTAGTGGCCACTGGCAGGGGTGTGGGGGGGGAGGGGGAGGGAAGGGAAGGGAAGCAAAGACCAGGAGGCCTGGGGGTGGGGGTGGGGGGCTTGTGCACGTGCCCCCGGAGACGAAGCCCAAGTGGAGACAAGGCAGGGCTTCTTTCCTGCATTTCTGGGAGGATGGACAAGGCAGCGCCACCCGGCTTACCCTGTGGGCGTCCTGCAGCGCTGAGGAAGAGCCGCTGTGCTGGAAGCAGTGAGTCACCCGCTTCCCCAGGAGCCGCTCCCTGCACTGAGCCCTAAAGCCTTTCAGGGGGAGCCACCGCCCCACTCAGCAATCCCAAAGGCAAGCAGCGCTCAGCAAGAGGAGCACACAGGCTGGGGACAAAGAAAAGTGCTTCTCTCCACACAGACTCATCATAGGAAGTGGATTTCAAAGTGGCCATCTGTCTGAGATTAGCATCCCAAAGCTGTACCATCACATGAGCAAGGAGCCTGGCTCGCGTGAGCCCAAACTTCATCACCAAGTTTGAAAGAGCAGAAAGAGTCCCATTTAAATGATAATAACGCCAAGTGCTTAGGAAGCATTTTACAGAAAGAAGAGCCCAACTGCACCCCAGCACCAGGCAGGCTGGACCAGACCCGCCCTCCCTGCAGGCCTGCCCCGGCCGCCGCCTGGGCCTTCCCAGACTGAGTCCAGAGGAGAGGGACGCGAGCTGGGGGCCCATCGCCCGGGGCTGGAGGGGCGCAGGCCAGGACGCACTCTGCAGCAGAGGATGGAGGCGCACCCAGTACCCCTGGGTCAACTGCGGGCATGGGGAACACTAGAGAGGGCCCAGGGCCTGACCAGGTGGGCCGGTGGACGGCGGAGGCCTCCCCAGCCCTGCAGAGGGACACCGCTGAGCACGCACTCGGGCGGCAGTGGGCACCGCGGGCTCCTCAGGGTGGGTTGGAGCCCTGCGAGGGCCACGGGAGGCCAGACGCGACCCTGGACTCCAGCAGCTTCTGATGCGCTGCACCCACGGCTCCCAGCACGGCGCCCCCGCACGAACAGTCCTGTCTGCCGGGAACGGCCCCGGGGAGAAGGGGGCACAGAGAAGGGGCCGACGGACGACGGAGCAGGGCCGCCGTGCCTTTGGGGCCTGCTCCCGGGAGCAGCTCTCAGCCTGCACGTGACGAAGCCCAAGGAAAGGAGGCGAGGGAGCCAGCTGTCCGCTGCCTGGTCAGCCCAGGGCTGCCCTCTGCTCTCCAAGGAGGGGGCTCCGGCGGCTCAGGCTTGGGGTTGACTGTCCTGCTCTGCATAAATATGTAAAAGAATATAAAGAGAAGGTGCTGGCACCTGGGTATTTAAAACTCAGCAGGCAGCTGCAATAGCTACAGAGCGGTGGTGTTTATCACCTGTCGAAACAGTGCAACGTAACTGTAAATTCTAACGCAGACTCCAGTCCGTGTAGGAAATGGGCTAAGAAGGGACCCTTGTTATTTATAAAACCCCCATTAGGACAACTGGGACACTCTCTGGAGAAAACAAAGTGAAACCTTACTTCACAGCTCCTATCAAAAGACAGGCTCAGTGGATGAAAGGTTTTAGACATTAAAACATAAAATCATGAAGGAGGACAATACGGGAAAAACTTCTGATGACTCAGGAAACAGAGAAGGTCTTCTCCACACTCATACAAAAACAAAACAGAAGCACTAAAGGAAAAGGCTCATGGGTTCAACTAGAAACGAACTGAAAATGAACATCTGGAAGAAAAACTTTATAACCAAATAGAAAGGAAATGTCAAACTGGGAAACCGTATTTTCAGACAAAGGGCTAATTTCCTTAAGCTATCAAAAGCTTCTCTAAAAAATTAATTTTTAAAAAAGGCAGGCTAAACGGATAAAAGATTATGAACGAATAGACAGAAAATTGTCATTAACAGCTACACTGAGAGCACGTCACAGAAGCCACGATCTGAACGGCCAACAGGTGCAGAAAAAAGTGTTCAGCGTGATAGAAAACACACGGGGAGACCGCAAGGAAGCACTGGACACGCGGCCAGGGCTGGGGACTGACAGCCCCGAACGCCGGGGGAGCGAGCGCCGCGCCCCCCGGGGCTGCTAGACGGGAAACTGGCAGTTTATCACCAAGACAGGCGGGCGGCCATCCTGCGCCTCGGCTGTGCTCGAGAAGGGAGCGCGTGTGTCCTCTGCCAACGTGCGTGTTCTTGGCGGTCAGAAGGGGCCCCACCCGAACCGGACCAGGACGGGGACAAATGCACCGCGTCAGAACCCCAAGCCCGTTCTGCAGGGGAAAGAGCACCAGGGACAGACGGGCATGTCCTGGGCTCAGCGCCCTTGCTCAGTACTCCTAAGATTCAGTGAGCGGCTGTGGCATCGGGACCCATGGCCGTGGCTGTGTGGTGGTGTGGTTGTTGACGGCACAGGTAACCGGGAGCCCTAACCCTAAGTGGGAGCACTCCTGTCTGATGAGAGGTCTGAACGGTGGTCTCCTCCATCTGGTGCTGACGGGGCTGGGGGCCCGGACTCCACTTCTCTGACCGGACATGTGGTAACTACGGTCCCTGAGCTGTATGTACCCTGAGGGGTCGGCACTACACCGCACATCAACGAGCCCTTGGGAAGGTCCTACTCAAACAGCAACAGACATTTTCACCCAACAGTCACCGAACGACACTGAAGGGCCAGACCTGAGCCGTGCAGGGCCCTCTTCCCGGGGGAGCCGAGCCCCAGGCCAGCACCTGCTGCCTTCAGACCCTCCTGCGTGACAAGCAGGCCTGCTGCACAGGCTGAGGCAAACTTACCAAGCCTTTGCGTTTATGAACTGTGCTTCTGCTGTTATATCCAAAAAAAATTATTGTCAAGCCTAAGATCACACAGATTTTCTCCGATACTTTTTCCTAGAAGATCAAAGGGCCTTTATAAGTGTTAAAGCCAGATAACGTGTATATAAAGGCACTTGGCTCAAGACAAATGCTCAAAACTGGTTGGCTTCTAAAATGTGCATACTTTCTAAACAGTTCTGCCTCTAAGTATTTCCCCTAAGGGAATAATAAGAAATGCAAACAGATTTGGGAACACGTGTGTTAACCAGAGTATTATTAAGAACAAAGAACACAAGAATGAAAACAGGTATCTGTTGAGAGCTTGGCCAAATAAAGTGTCCATAAAGCAGCAGCCCACAGCCCAAAGGTTATGTTTTAGAAGAACACTTAACACGGAAAGAAAAAGTTCACAGAAGTTTAAACAACACAGGAAGACCCAAACCAAACAGTATGAACAGTGTCAATTTCCCCCTAAAGCACATCAGGAAAGCGTGCATTTTACACACACGTCAACCTCGGGAAGAGTCTGAGCCAACACGCGCAGCGGCTTTCGGGGCAGGGATGGTGGGAGGCCATCCTGCTCACCTGTCCTGGTTTTCTCTGCTTCCCGGTCAAACGCTGTAATGAAGATGCGTTCCTCTGTAACCAAAGCCCTTTTTAAAGTTAACCAAGTAAAACGTGGACATCTCCTTCACCCCCTGCCCTCCTGTCAGGGAGGGGCACGCGCGGCCGGCCGCAGGGAGACGGGCTCCCGGGGCCACACCTCTGGCCTCCCCCTCACCAGGTCAGAGAGCTGATCACACAAAGGAGCGCCGGCCAGTTCCCGCGAGGCCCAGGGGGAACTTGGATCCCTTGGGAACGTCAGGTCCCCACTGAGGCACCCAGAGACGGGGACAGAACCTGGAGACAAATGGTACCAACAGAACCACGTGCCACACGGGAAAGGATGGCGCAGATGCTTTCCCGGGGGAAGGACCAGAGCGGCCGCAGCTGCCCGACTCAGATGGGCCCAGGCTGAGAGCAGCCCAGACACCCAACAGCAGAACGGCTCACAGACCTGCTGCGTTTCCACAACACGGAACAGCACAGCACCACGGCAACGAGCCACCGGCAGCCACGCACAACACGCGTGACTCTCGGAGGACCCGGGGGCGGATGGCGCCCGGCAGCGGACAGTGAGCGGACGGTGCCTGGGAGAGGACGGCACCCGCGAGCGGACAGTGAGTGGACAGCGCCTGGGAGAGGACGGCACCCGCGAGCGGACAGTGAGCGGACGGCGCCCGGGAGCAGCAGCACACAGCTGACACAGAGGCGGGGTGGGGCAGGGGCCCCCGGGGGGACTGGGGTCCTGCAAGGAGGAGGAGGACACGTTGGTGGGAGGCGTCTGGGAGAACCGGCAGAGCTGCGACAGGCAGACAGGGTCCTCCTCGAGGGTCTCAGGGACCTATCCCCCCGAGATCAGCAGGGGTCCAACTGTGTACCACTGTCTCCGAGGCCACAAAACTGTCAGCCAAGTGGGCGGAGAGGAGCCTGGCGTCGCGGGCAGGCCCCAGGCCCTGCTCTGAGAAGGACTGTAAGGGTCAGCCTCCAAGAGAGCAGACCGAAGGCTGTGCCCGTTGGCAAAACCCCGGGCCCCCCGGAGGACAGGCCGGGTCCCCGTGTGCGGTCTGGTCTCCTTCAGCCACCACGGCTTCTGCCAATGGGCAAGGCAGACCCGCAGGGGCCAGGCTGGGCACGTAACGCCCTTCTGGAGGAGAGCAGGAGGCCTGTGTCCGTCTCTCTGCCGAGAGGAGGCAGGTCCAGCTGCTTGTGAAGGACGCCTCGTCCCACAGGGCTCTGTCTCTTGGGTCCAAAAGGCAAGTCAGGAATGCTCCCCTTCCCCGCAGACACCACCCTGCTGTGCTGCGAGGCTCCAGCGTGACCTCGGAGACCGTGCAGACACTCAGCAGAGCACGCACAGGGGTGGCGGCGACACCGTGGCCCCCACCTGGGGGGTGAAGGCCAGCAGAGAACAGGAAGGCTTGGCGCCTCCGGAAACCGTGTGCGAACCAGGCTGGCGATGAGGTGGGGGAGGTGTGCCTCGACTGGGCCCAGACCCACACCCAGCAGAGAACACAAGGCCTTCCCACGGCGCTCAAGGAGCTGTGCATGGTGTGCACGTGGGCGTGTCCCGTCTCGGGACCCGAGCAGCAATGAGGAGGCCCACCCTCGGGAGGATGGCAGGCTGGGGCACGCAGCAGAGCCCTGGGCAGGGGCAGAGGACCAGGAGCCCGGCCGTCAGGGCTCCCGACGCCGCCGCGTGGGCAGCAAGGGCGGGCATGCGGGCCAGGGCGGCCGGTGGAGGGAGGGGTGACAGGAGTTCAACCAGCAGGGTGCTGCCCCTGAGGATGCTGCCCTCGAGGAGGCCACGGCCTGGAGGCTCAGCAGGTACCTGGCCGCAGCTGCGGTCACCTTCCACCCTGGATGGGGCGTGGCCTCCCCTTGGCCACCAAAGCTGGCCAGGCGCAGGGGCTCCGGAACAGCGGGGGCTCCCCCGGGGTGACTGGGGCCGCCTGGGCGCCATCAGTATTCAGCGGCGATGGATTCCTCTCTCGTTTGCCTGCTTTTGTGCTGCAGAGATAAGTAACATTTCTAATCTCTGCCATCTCCCAGCTGCAAATGTTCAAGCACGTTTTTTCTCCTTATTTAAAAAGCAAAACCTCATTTTAGATTTGCAAGAGAGACAGCTACTCCTCCTCACTGGAGTAACAGTCTAGCACCCAGAGGCCAGGCAGGTCCTGTGGATAGGAGAAACATGTCAGGCTGGAGACATCAAAGCCCCAGAAACTTGAACCAGGAGATCCAAGTTCCTTCAAAACTCCTCCAGACACAGTCCGAGGAGGCCTCCCGCTCGGCCGTCACTTACTGCTGACGATCCGCAGGCGTGAGCTGTCAGAGCTGACAGAGCAACCTCTGCAGACCAGCAGGACACACAAGTACCCCAACAAAACTGTCCACTCCCCGCACAGAGCCCCCGGGAAGCCAACGCGGGCAGGAGAAAAAGCACACGGGGGATGGGGGGGCCCGGGTACAGGCAGCGAGGGGCCTGGTGCTGCAGGCTCCCTGCAGGCAGGCCCCCACCTCCCTTCTGCCACACGACAGCTAGGCCAGAGGACAACCTTGTGGCCCGCCTCCACACGCACAGACCGCTGCCCTCTTGTCTGGTCCTGCAGCCTGATGGGAAGAAGCGGCCTTCTGGACTCCAGATTCTAAGACAAGAACAAGAGACTTCAAAGAACGTCACACCAGGCGCTCTGAGAATGAAACCCTGCTTCCCCGTAGGTGGTGACAATGTCACCTGGACTTGACAATGCTGGGGGCCTGCACAGGCCTGCCCGGCAGAGGGCAAGGCTAGGTAGCTGCCTGCCCGCAGCACAGTGGGACCCGGGCGCTGTCCGCGGTCCTGACACTGGCTCCCACCCAGAGTCCAGACCACAGACGGAAGGGGCGAGACTGGGACAGCAGCCCTGGGTCACACCCTCACCCTGGCAACCGGCTCTGGTGTCACTGCCACCTTCCGTCATCGTTCCAGCCCTGGAGGGGTTCAGGCAGGACAGGAATGGCCCAGGGACCTGCCCCCAGCATGCCGCTGGGATCCCGGGAGGGCCCAGCCCCTGCGGGCTCAGGGCCGGAGCTCACGGGCAGCTCACCCTCAGGCTCACCTTCTCTCTTCAGACACGCCTGACAGGTTGACGTTGGTGTTAAAGCCTTATCAATTATGGAGCAGCTCGGTTATTAGCGGTGTCTCATTTGCACGTGTCAGAGGAAGAGAAAATCACCTAATTAACTGCTTCCCCCTCAGCAGAGAAGGGGCCATGCCGCCAATTTCTCCTCAGCTCCCGGCTCCCGCCCTCCGAAACCCGTGCCCCTCTCATCAGAGACCGTGTCTAATCCTTGTCACGAGGGACTGGGAACGCTTTCCCCCCAACAATGGGGACTGTGAGTAGACCATGTGTGTGACCCTCACCACCGCGCCTGCCACCAGGGGTGGCCGTCCCAGTCTCCACCCTGGAGGCACTCCACCACCAAAGGTGCAGGAAGAACACACACGCGTCCCCGTCACTGAGGCCACCAGCAAGTGGGCCGTTGTGACCAGGCCTGTCCAGCAGGCTCCACACTCTGAGCCCCAAGCAGACACACTGCAGCCAGCGTGAGGACACAGGCGATCACGGTGAGCAGGCCCGGGGCTGCCTGGAGACCACGTCCCATTCCAACAGAGCGGCAACGCCCTCCAGCCCAGCTGCTCGGCAGGCGGGTCCCGATAGAGCCACCGAGGTGACGACAAGCCGGCAGGACCTCGTGGGCAGGCTCTGAGCCGGTCTGGCCCTCTAATGGTCAGCCAGCACCGACAGCTCCAGGGCAGCCTGGGTTCGCGTGCGTGTCTGCACTGACACCACACTCCCCCGGAGACAGGCTCTGCTGGTGGGAGGAAGATCGAAACGACAGCAGCACCGAGCTTTTACGGAGACGATTCCCCACAAGGCAGCTCGTTGGGCTCAGTGAGTTTACTCCTTGTTAAATTCTCTTGAGAAACCTATATGCAGGTCAGGAAGCAACTGACCTGGACATGGAACAACAGACTGGTTCCAAATAGGAAAAGGAGTACGTCAAGGCTGTATATTGTCATCCTGCTTATTTAACTTCTATGCAGAGTACATCATGAGGAACGCTGGGCTGGAGGAAGCACAAGCTGGAATCAAGATTGCCGGGAGAAATATCAATAACCTCAGATATGCAGATGACACTACCCTTATGGCAGAAAGTGAAGAGGAACTCAAAACTCTCTTGATGAAACCGAAAGAGGAGAGTGAAAAAGTTGGCTTGAAGCGCAACAGTCAGAAAACAAAGATCATGGCATCTGGTCCCATCACTTCATGGGAAATAGAAGGGGAAACAGTGGAAGCAGTGTCAGACTTTATTTTGGGGGGCTCCAAAATCACTGCAGATGGTGACTGCAGCCATGAAATTAAAAGACGCTCACTCCTTGGAAGGAAAGTTATGACCAACCTAGACAACATATTAAAAAGCAAAGACATTATTTTGCCAACAAAGGTCTGTCTAGTCAAGGCTATGGTTTTTCCAGTAGTCATGTATGGATGTGAGAGTTGGACTATAAAGAAAACTAATCGCCGAAAAATTGATGCTTTTCAACTGTGGTATTGGAGAAGACTCTTGAGAGTCCCTTGGACTGCATGGAGATCCAACCAGTCCATCCTAAAGGAGATCAGTCCTGGGTGTTCATTGGAGGGACTGATGGTGAAGCTGAAGCTCCAATACTTTGGCCACCTGATGCAAAGAGCTGACTCATTTGAAAACACCCTATTGCTAGCAAAGATTGAGGGCAGGAGAAGGGGGTGACAGAGGATGAGATGGTTGGATGGCATCACTGACTCAATGGACGTGGGTTTGGGTGGACTCCAGGAGTTGGTGATGGACAGGGAGGCCTGGCATGCTGCAGTTCATGGGGTCGCAAAGAGTTGGACATGACTGAGTGACTGAACTGAACTAAAATTTTTAACCTGAAAACCAACTGGCTCATTCTGACGCCCCAAAGCCCGTTCTGGGGAAGCCAGAGCTGCCGTGTCCCACCATGATTCCCCAGCACAGGAGAGTCCGACCTTGCCGGGATGTAAACCAACATCCCAGTCCCCACCCAGGTCTCTCACCGCCCCTTCCTGCTGTGGTGCACACCACAAGATCGCGAGCCCCCCCACCCCCCGCAAGCCCCAGAGACTGAGAACTCTTCCTGGGGGGCAGGGGAAGCGATCCCTCTCCTGCAAACACTGAAACACACACAGCCTGTGCCCCTGAGGATAGAGTCCTGCCTCTCCAGGGAGCCCCGCCTGACCTGGGGGGTCCTTGCCCTCAGCTCCCCAGTGGCCAGCAGATCATGCCCCAGCCAGATCAATGTCCAAGGTGGGTGCAAGACCACCCCAGGCCTCCCCACTTAGGAGCCCTACAACTGGTTCCCAGCAAACACGTGTCCCCCTGCCCCACACGGTCCCCACGTGGTGGGCTCGCCCCTCTAGCGCTGCGCTCGCATCTTCACACACCTGCCTTTAACCCTCAAGAACACGGCCCCGGATCAACTGCCAAGTGTTCTGCTCAGACCTAGTTTAAGCGCTGCGGAGGCACACGCTGTTTCTGCTGAGGAAGAAGAACCCCCTTCCACCTCCTGGGCCCCAGCCCTCCATGCTGATGTCCAGGCACGCTCAGAGATGCCTGTCCAGCGACCTGCTGCCCCGTCTGGGAGTGGGAAGCACTTGCCTGCAGCCCCAGGACTTCAGTCGGACCTGGATGAGAACGAGGTGCCCTCTGACAGCGCCGCGGCGACCTTCCCACGCTGCCAGCACAGACCCAGCCCGCAGGACGCCTAGGTCACGGCCCGGCTCCGATTTGGCCATTTGGCCGCAGACTGAGTCAACCCCCAGCCCAGCAGGAGGGCCCGCTGCGGAGCTCTCCCATTGCAGAGCCCCATGGAGACATGCTCACATGACCCCGGGGAGCCCGGGGGACGCGGTCCCCCACTTTCATCAGGTGAAGTGCGCCAGTGGGGACGGAGGCGAGTTCTCGCGGGGGTCCCACTGGGAGCTCCCAGAAGGTGAACACGGCCACGCCACGCACGGACCACACGCTCAGAACCTTGCAACCTCCTCTTCACCCCTGCAGATGGCTCCCACTGCCGGGAGATCTCTCTGCAGGGCGAGCGCGGGCGGCCAGGCCACAGCAGAGCAGCGCCGGGCCAGGACAGCGGGAGGGCTGAGCAGCAGCCAGGAGGGATGGCCCCACCAAGCCCCAAGCCGCAGCCCCGCCCACACCCTCAGCCCCGCCCACCCTCAGCCCCGCCCACACCCTCGGCCCCTCACACGCAGCCCCGCCCCCACACGCAGCCCCTCCCACACCCTCAGCCCCGCCCCCACCCGCAGCCCTGCCCACACCCTCGGCCCCTCACACGCAGCCCCGCCCACACTCTCGGCCCCTCCCACACACCCTCAGCCCCCGCCCACACCCTCGGCCCCGCCCCATACGCAGCCCCGCCCACACGCAGCCCCTCGCCGGAACCGCGGCCATGTGCGGCCCTCCAGGCACACCCTCTGAACTCGCGGGTGAACCACACCGCCCTGCTCCTTTCGTCCTTACGTGGCCACCACGGTCACCGACAACCCCACCTTCACTCTGGCTGGCAGCACGCATGGACCCTGCAGCCTCCCCCAGACTCCGACTCACGGCCGTAACGCCAGCCGCTGTCTCACCCTCCGGCCCTGCTGGCGGGGCCCGCCGCCCCACGTGTCAGGGCTTCGCCTGCCGCTCCGAGGCCCTCCTCGGGCCCCTCCCCGTGCACCGTCCGCAAGCAGAGCCTGTCCCGCCACCGCTCCGCTCCTCCCCGCCGGACGGCAGGCCCTCGGGCAGGCGCCGGGCCCACCTCGCTGGACAGCGGCCCAGGGCGCAGGCAAGATGCCCCGTCACCGGATAAATGTGTTTAAGGCGGCGGAAAACCAAACAACTCTCATCCTCAGGATGAAGTTAGAGTTCACCTGGGATCAGGCTTAGGTGAAAAGAACAAGACTTCACAAGGCTTCAAGATTTCGACGTCGGGAAGGGCACCAACATTCTGGGTCTCGTTTGGTCACACTCAAACCACCAGAGAAGGTGCCGCTGTCCCCACTGGACAGGTGAGGACACTGAGGCACCGGCCTTGCTAGAACCACCCAGCATTCTGCCCCCAAGGCTCTCAACCCGACAAGTCCATCCCAGTCGCCTGCTGGGAACAGCTGACCAGTGGAAGGAAACAGGGATGGGTGAAGACCTGGAGCCAGTGTCCTGGGGTGGGGAGGCCTGGACTTGCTGTCTCTGGGCTGCATCCACCCGGCCCCGCAGCGCACACACCCGCCAGGAGGACCCGTCTGACTCACCTGCTGCAGACGCGACGCAGTGCCCAACCAGGTGCTCAGAGAAAAAACTACTTCAAAACTTGCTGACCGAAAAACCCCAAAATGGATCATTTTGAAATTAAAGAGAAAGATGGAGATTTTCATTATGTTTAACACTTCTATTAAAACGGAAGAAACTCAGGAGTTATAGCACACCAGTTCCGGGGAGGAGGTGGGGGGGCTGTGTCCGCTATAACCTACTGTTCAGGCACAGCCTCATTAACATAGAGGCTTAATTGGCGTTTCATGCCTGCATTGTGTCTCAGGAATGAGCGAGGTGCAATTATGGTATAAAGAGCTCTCCAGCAGCGTCAGTTCAATTCCTGTCATTCATCGCGTCAGAATAAGCACAGATGTTCCATTGGAGGACAGAGAGGAAGATGAGCGGCTTGCAAATGACACTTTTTTAGTTTAAAACTTTATTTAAAATAAAAAGTTATTTAAGTGAAATTTACAACACACTGTTTTTCTCCCTTTGTTTTACTTGCTATAGGGCATTAACTTTCAAAGGCTGGTTCCGCTTAATTTGATTTTTCATTTTCAAATGAACATCTGTGTTTAGGTTTAAAAAGCTCTTTGTGGAAACATACAGAGCCCCGAAAGGGTCTGAACAATGCCTGCCTCAGTAAACACTTGCTCACCAGGAAGGCCTGCCTTTCACGGGGTCCCGGGGTCGTGGGGGGTGGGGGCTGCTCTGGCTTCTCCCTCCCTCCTGAGCTGTGGAGAAACTGTCTTCTGTGCAGAGTGGACATGAGGAAGGTAGCCCCACGGGGCCACTGCTCAGCCTCAAGGCTTCCTCCCCAGGCAGAGACGCAGGCAGAAGCCGCAGCCAGAAGAGGCCCACATGGTCTGTAGGAAGGCGGCCCAATCTAACTCTGCTCCTCCTTCAGCAGTGTGTGTGTGCGTGTGTGTGCGTGTGTGTGCGTGTGTGTGCATACCCACAGCACGCAATGATGCAGGACCACTGGAACCAGCCAGCCAGGCGGCCCCCTCCCCACGCCCACCCCTCGGCTGGGAACCCCGCACGCAGCAGTACCGCTCGGGTCCACGGGGACAGTGGCTCCAGGGCCCCCAGGGCCACACGGGCCACCATGAGAGAACCCGTGGAGGCAGGACGCCCTGCCTCTGTTCCTGAACTGGCCCTCAGATGACAGAGGCGCAAGCTCCCCACACCTGCTTCCCCCTCTGTTCACAGGGGTAATGCCTGAGCTAGGGTTTTTCCCGTGGTCATGTATGGATGTGAGAGTTGGACTATAAAGAAGGCTGAGCGCAGAAGAATCGATGCTTTTCAACTGCAGTGTTGGAAAATACCCTTGAGAGTCCCTTGGACTGCAAGGAGATCCAACCAGTCCATCCTAAAAGAGATCAGTCCTGGGTGTTCATTGGAGGACTGATGTTGAAGCTGAAACTCCAATACTTTGACCACCTGGTAGGAAGAGCTGACTCACTTGAAAAGACCCTGATGCTGGGAAAGATTGAAGACGGGAGGAGAAGGGGACGACAGAGGATGAGATGGTTGGATGGCATCACCGACTCGATGGACATGGGTTTGGGTGGACTCCGGGAGTTGGTGATGGACTGGGAGGCCTGGCGTGCTGCGGTTCATGGGGTCGCACAGAGTCAGACACGACTGAGGGAATGAACTGACCGAAGCTGCTCAGAGGGCCACTAGCGGCAGACCCAGAACCAGGCACAGAAAGTGGTTTTTATGCAACAAGAACGGAGTGTGAACGCAGGCCCAAGCCCAGCAAGGACGCTCAGAAACGGGCTTCCCCAGACTGAGCGTGTCAGAGCTCCCAGCCTCGGGAGGCAGGGGACGATGGGCCCTGGGCGCAGCCTGACAGCGTCTCTGCCACCCCCACACCCGGAAGCCACTCAGGTCTTCTCTGCCTGCACCTCCCAGGTGACACAGGAGTCCAGAGCTCACTGCAGCAGTGTGGGGCTCAACAGTTGGAAACACTTCTGTGTTTTTATGATGCTATATTTAGAAACCTCTAAATAAAACCCATGGAGCCTGTTGCAATAATATACATTTTTTAAACTCACTAATTGAATGTTGCCATTACAAGTGCTATTTTGGACCATCTGCTAAATATGTAATTTAGGAATTAAGATTCATATCTTAGAGGATACGCTAATTATTCCTTTGAATCCATTTGGGTCCTTTCTGAACACACACAAGGAGTCCTGCATTAGCGACAATACCGCCCTGCTGCTCGACGCTGTGGTCAGGCCCGTGACAAAGGGACAACTGGGAGTGAGCTCAGTCCCAACGCTGCCAAAGCCCATGGGCGGAGGGCAGAGGGGGTCACAAGGCCACACCTTTCCCGGCTGAGAGTCCGCTCTGGCCACTTGAAGGCGACAGGGACTTCTGTGGGTCAGAGCAAAGCCTTTTGTCAAAGGCCCCACTGGCTGACTGTGCAGCCCATCCAGTCCCACAGCCTGCCCTCTCCGGTCCCCTGACAACAGTACCTCTAACACCCTTCCCAGCAGGAGAGTGACCGGCCTGTAGCGACCAAGCCTGGCCCATTCCCATCGTCCACGTCCCCACATCCCTGGTCAGGAGCCAGGCCGCAGCATCAAGCGTACCGTGAGGGGCTCCGTGAGTCAGGGCTCAGCCCCTTTCTGTGACACGCTGCTTCTGTTAACAGGACCCAAGGAAGAGGTTCCTTCCACTGTCACAGCCCGGGCGATCCGCTCCGAGCCTCGCTCACTCTGCTGCACACGCCTGTGGTCAGTCATCCACACAGCAGAGAAGCACAGCTCCACCCTGGGTGCAGACGGTGGTTCTGGCCTCCTGTTTCTTCTGCCCCAAGTGAAATTCACCGCGTTGAAGGACTCACTGCTTCAGACTATAAAGTACCCGGACACACCCACATTTGTGCTGTGTCAACCGCCACAGAGCCCACAGTGTCTGAGCCGCGCCCGAGCGGGCCCGCCTGTTTCCTCGTGGCCAGGGCACGGCTGGCAGGGAGGTTCGCGAGAGGGGGTGGGCCGGGGCTGGGCCTGAGAAGCAGTGGGGGAAGGACCGTGCGTACTTGCACCTGGGCTGGGCTTCTCAGAGCCTGGACGCGGGGACGGCAGCCCACCCCAGGGCTGGACAGGGCACTGGCCCGCCGCCCCGGGGAACAAGGCGGGCAGGGCGGCTCAGGCCGTGTTGTCTCCCTGCACCTTCCCGCTACCGGCCGGCCCGGCACGTGGCTGCACGCCTGTGGCCCGGCAGCCAGGAGGAGGTGCTGAGGGAGCCCAGCGGCTCACGGGCAGCCTGGTGGCTGGACAGGACTGAGCACTGAGCACTGTTCTCAGCTGAGGCCGCTCGGAGAACGAGCGGGGCAGGGCACCGGCACGTGCTGAGCACCTCCAGGGTCCTCACCCGGCTGCCTCTGTCCCTGAAGAGCAACGAGCCCGAGGTCGATAGCGGGACTGGGAGGGGCAAGTGGGGGACCCAGGTCGGCACTGGCGCCTGCCCCGTCCTGACTTCTGCAGCTGCCCCCGTGGGTAAGGAAGCGAGGACCGTGGGCCGCGATGTCCGCGTGCTGAGCCCGAGGGCCCCTGAGCTGCCCCTGAGCACCGAGAGGAGGACGCAGGGGACGCCCAGCCCTGCGTCGGGGCTCAGTCCTGAAGACGGGGCGGCTGGTGAGAGAGCGGTGACGGCTGGAGGGCTTGCAGCGGCTCCACTCTGCCATGGGGAAGGCTGTTGAGGACACGGGCTCTGGGCTCTGTGTGCAGGATGAGTGGGCCCTTCAGGGGATCTGGGGTGGAGCAGGTAGGGTGGGGGGCCAGAGGAACCGGGCAGAACTGGGGAAACTGTCATTGTCTGAGCACGGACTAACTCCCAAGGCTGAACAGCGATGAAGATGAGGTTCGGCGGTGAGATCCCTCAATTAACATCGAGGTGGAAGAAGACAGATCAGGTCCCCAAGAAGCTGGCGGTCTGGTGGGGCCTCAGCTGCTAGCAGCCGGGAGCCTCAACCTGGGTATGCGCAGCGCTGGGTGGGGTGGCAGGCAGGACCCAGGAGTTCAGGGAGGAGCGGGCCAAGCACCCAGGCCTGTGCAGAGGAGTCGGGTGCAGCCTCCTCCCCCACCTGCGGCGAGCCCGTCTCCACAGCTACAGGCCCCGCTCACCGCCCTCCTCTGCTTGAATTCAGGTGGGCGGGTGTTCAGTCCTCGTAGACGAGCGTGGCCCCAACTGTGTGAGGCGTGGTGAGGGGCTGCCCCCCAGGGTGGGCCGGGCCCCGTCTCCTCGCAGGCGTGCCGGCCCGGTCCTTCCCCCACTGCTTCTCACTGGCCACCCGGTAAGTCCAGCTACCCTCTTCTCCAGGAGAGGCCCATCACCTCTGGGAGGCGCTGAGGGGCCGGCACCCCCCCTCATTTTCTGACCTTTGGTCGCATGTGGGGGGCATCTCTGCACTCACAAGGGCTGCACAGACCTTCCATGGGGAGGACTTCTCAGCCCTCAGCGGCAGGGGCTCAGGGTCACTGCACTAGGGGTCACCCCCCTGGTGGGCGGGACACTGACTCCACTTGACTGGCATGGACTGCGGCCAACAGGGGCAGCGGGGTGGGGGTGGTGGGCTGCCAAGTGCCTTTGTCCCGAGGGGCTCAGTCCCAGCCCATGTCAGCGTTCCCTCAGGTGCCCATAGGCCAACAGCGGGGCTCTGTGCAGATCCCACCGGGGAAGACCGTGGACTTCGGTGACGTGAACAAGCAATGCGCCCTGAGTACAGGACGTCCCCCTCAAGGCCTACGCCAGCCCTGCCAAGCTCACTGCTCCTGAGTCCATGGGTGGAGCGGGGCCTTGGAGGGTCCAGGTATTGGGGGGAGTGCTTCTGGCCGGGATCGTGGCCCCAAAGCACTCTCCCGCCGTGCTCCTGGAGCACTCGGGGCTTGCCACGGAGCTCCCTGACCATCCAAGGCCGTGTCCTGTCCTATATCTGTGGCCAGAGCTCCCAGAAGGGGAGGCAGCTGGCGGGCCCACAGATGATTTGTGGGTCTCAGGAGCCTTCGCCCGGGTGGGCACAGCAGATGGCTGGTAGAAGCAGAGAGGAGCAGGCTGCCAACCTCGCGGTCTGTGACGGAGCGGGCTATGGTCACCCCGGTGCCCGGCACCCCGCCCTCCTGATTTCCAGCTGCCCCGGGGCCCTGGCTGACCTGGCCAGCGGTGGGTCCCTGACTGGCATGCTGCAGCACTTCCACTCCAAGAGCAGTAGGTGACCCCGGGCCCTGGGTTGGGGCGGCGGTACACAAATTCATGGTAAACGGGGCTCCCCCACCAGGAGAGGCGGGAAGGTGCCCGGTGGGGGTGCAGGAGGAGGTGGCCATGGACGCTGGGGCTCAGGTTTTGGTGCTGGAAACGCCGGGTCGCTTCAGCAGCCAGACGGGCCAGCGTGGAGAGTCATGGTTCTGACCAGTGGGTGGACAAGTTTACCCAGCACATGCATACAGACACATACACAGACACACACACACGAAGGTGGGCCATCCGCTCCCGGAGCCTCCACTCCCTCGACTCTGCACCCATCAGGCCACTGCCCTCTGGCCCCTTGGCCTGGTTCCCTCAGGGACAGTGGCGGAACGACCTGTCCCCCCCAAGGTGGGCAGGCAGGACGCTGGCGTCGCTCCTGGTGGGTCTCTGGAGTTGGAGGCCGGGGGTCCTGGGCAACCGCCTGCTCTGTGGATACGTGCCCTGTGCAGCGGGTGAGCTGGGGCGGACCCAGGACTCCGCACAGCGCCCTCTGCTGGCGGAAGCAGGGTCTGCTGCCCTGGTGGCAGCTGTCCAGCAGCCTCAGTCATGGGAGCACTCAGGCCAGGTGCTGAGAGGGGTGCTGGGGCCAGGGGCCTGGGGGACGAGTGGAGGCCCAGGGTGACAGCCAGGCAGGCTGCCCGCAGTGCCTAGAGAGCAGGTCGGGGCCCAGAGCCAGGCGGGCGGCTCTGGGGGCGGAGGCAGTGCCCTGGTGTGAGGAGGGCCCGGCGGCCACCTGCTCCTGGCCGTACCCAGCGCAGCCCCAGAGCAGCTCGCGGGAATCCGGCTCTCCACCAGTCCTGGTAGTGTGTGAGAGGGGCGGGAGGGGAGCCGGGGAGGCGGGGGGCCTGGGAGGCCTCCAGTCCTGGAGGGGCCCCGCTTGCAGAGCCCACGTGTGTCATGTTGCCACTGCCCTCCACCGCGCCACCGACGACCACTGGTTCCGGGCGTCCATGGCTACAGCGCCATGTGGGGGCGGAGGCACGGCAAGCGCATTGCGGGACGTCCCCGGCTGCAGTCGCACCCGAGAGCGGGGAGAAAGCTGCGGCCGGGCTGGGGGCCAGGGTCCCTTGTCTGGGGCTGGGGGTTGAGGCTGCTTGCCTAGCTGGGGCTCAGACCCCAGCACAGAGCCGCGGGCTTGGAGCAGGGGCCCTGGAGCCTCGCTCTGCACCGGCAGAGTGAGTCCTGTCAGGACCAGGGAGGGGTCCACAGGCGGGGGACTGAGGCCTGGGGCCAGCTGGCTGGGGGCTGGGGCGGGGCTCCCCTCCGGGGCGCGGTGGCTCCCACCCACTGTGGTCCTGTGCCCACCCAGCCCTGTGGGCTCAGCTCTGAGCTCCCGCCTGGCCATGCGCTCCGCCTCTGGGAGGCGCTGACAGGCAGCTTCCGCCCATGGAGGCCTTGGCCTTTCGGGCCACAGCGGGGGCACTTCATTGCTCTCAGCAGCCCCCACCCTGGGCGGTGCCCCCCAGAGCCTCTGTGTGAGCCCCTGGCGCTGGCCGGCTCATGGAGGGCCTTGTGGAGGACACAGGGCAGCGTCAGTGGTGACCTGAGGCACCGGCGGGGACCACAGGCCCAGCGCCAGCAGGTGCGCCTCCTGGGGTTAGGTGTCTGGAGGACGTCAGGGGCCACCGCCCAGGGGTCTCAGCAGCCGGCCCAGCACTGACCTGAGGCCTGGGCCCTGGGTTCTCGTGCAGCGCGAGCCGGACGTGGTACACGTGGCCCTGCACTGCCCCCCGGTCACAGCTCCACCGTCCTGGCCACTCACCACCTGCTCTGCCTCTGCGGGTCAGGTGGGACAGGACCCCTCCGTGTGACTGGCCCACCTGCCGGGACCTGCGTCCATCCTGCAGAAGTAAGCTCCCTGACCAAGCCATCAGCAGATGCCACCACGGACAGGCATCCCAGGTGACCCCAGGAACAGCTGGACTCAGACCTTCAGGGACCCCTCTTCTGTGACACCCTGGCCTGGCCCAATGGAGCTGCTGGGGGGCTCAGGGAATCCTCCCTGGGGGTGTTGGCTCTGGGTGAGGAGCCGAGACCCCCAACCCTGCAGTCTCCTCCGGGAGGGAGTAGGGAGAGGGCCACGCTGGCCACCGGGCAGCCCCAGAGCACCCCGAGTGGTCCACAGAGAGTCAGTGGGGACGGGGTGTCCCGGGGGGGCAGACACGGAGCCTTCCTGGAAGCTAGGGTGATGCTGCCCACAGCCCCAGGTCCTGTTTCTGAGCTGAGGGTCTTCCCAGGCCTCCCTGTTGTCTCCCACCCCTTCGGGCACTGGTGGGTCCTCGCCCTAACCCCTGCCTGGCACATGGCCTCAGATGTGGTGGTGACTCCATGAAAGGCCAGGATGCACTCGGCGTGGTCCCTGCAGGGTCACCGCATCCCTTCTGATGCTGAGAGAATAGCTTGTGAACACAGCACACGGCCGCCCTGCCAAGCGGCCTCCGGGTCCTGATGGCTGAGCCTGGCTTTGCAGCTGCGCCGCCCGTCTCCAGGAGGACGTGGGAAGCCCTGAGCTCCCCAAGAAAGGAGGCCTCGAGCGCGGCCAGCCTGGACCAGCGGGGGCGACAGTCAATCCTGGGAGGCCAGGGCGCTGTCCAGCCAGCTGACTCCAGGGCAACCCACTGCTCTCCAGCTTCCTCGGGCACCAAGCCCGCCTATGGCCCTCGCTGGGCCCCCTGGGTGCCACCCTTCCCATCTCGGCCTGACTGGAGGCGGGAAGGGTGACCCCCTTGAAGACGGGGACAGGTCAGGCAGGCCCACTCCTCGCCCACGGTTAGGACAGCCAGTGAGACGCCGAGCCCGGTCAAGGCAGGCTGCTGCCAGGACCCTGCGGCCCCGTCCTCCGCACACCGCCATCTGCAGCCTCAAGCCCGCCCGTCACCCATGGGAGGACAGCCCTCAGGACCAGGCCTTCAGCGAGGCGGCTGCTCTGGTGCAGGAGCAACCCCCAAGTGCAGCGCGTCCACCCAGTGCAGAGACCTGAGAGAAGGACCAGCAGGCTGGGGGCGAGGAGAGAGGGGACGGCCAGCAGACAGGAGGAGGGCTCCACACAGGCCTGAGAGGCCGCGCAGAGCAGGGTGGCGGGAGCACATGCCTGCTGTGGGGCCAACGTCCAGAGACGAGTCCGGGGGACGGGTGGCGGCCTGGGGGGGCAGTGTGCTGATGGGGGCCATGAAACAGACGCACCCCACTCGGCACAGCCTTGGCGGGCCTGTGTCCACAGGCTGAACAAGCAGGCAGGGGGATGGGCGCGCAGCCGAGTCCCTCAACATCAAAGGAAAAACGGCCCGCAGGAGGTGAGGACCATCCCAGCAGGAGCCGGGACTCCCTGTAAAAGTGGGCAACTCCGGGACAGGGGCAGGGAAAACATGAGCTCAGAGAGAGGAGAAGAGCTCAAAGCAGGACTGCAGCAAACGAAAAGGGCATGAGAGCCAACTCGAAAGACTGCCACAGCCGATGGCGCAAAGCATCCAAGCAAGTCACGTCAGCTCACACGGTGGCTCCAACACAACCAACCAGACAGACAGACGGGGAGAAGGGACAATCCTCCCCGGAGAAGCCCAATGGACAAACGCAGAAGAAATGAGGGGGCTGGGAAGCCGCCACAGTGATGCAGGCTGCAGACGACCCGGCAGCGCAGACTTCAGAGGAGCGGGCCAAGTCAGGAGGACTTGGGGTGCCCGCACGGTTGCCAGGGGCACCCCAGGACACTTCTCAGCCAGAAGGGGACACCCGGCCTTCACTGCGGGAACCGGTGACCAAGGCTGGCAGCACCCACATCTGAACACACCAATGTCACGCACCCCCCTACGCTGAGAAGTCACAGCACCACTTCTGCGCTTTCACACCTCAACCAGAGGTGTGAAAAATCACTCACACCCTGGTCTCGGGACGTCCTACAAACACCTGGCCAGGGCTCTTCAGAAGGGCCAAGGTCGTGAAAAAGCAGAGAAGGACAAGCTGTCCCCGATGTTAGAAACCCAGGAGACGCAGCACACTAACACAACGTGGGATCCTGGCTTGGAAAACTGGCAAAATCCCAGGGAAGTGTGAAGGGAAGGGGCCTCCTCGCCGCCTGTTGAGTTTCCACAAGCTGCACCATGGCTGCACAGGGCACGGAGCTCGGGCAGGACGCAGGGTGTCCCTGAAGGCTGCCCACGTGCCTGCGGGCCTCTGGGCAGCCTCAGTCTGTCTGGGCTCCCGGCCCTGGGGGACGAAGCCGGCCCTGACCGCTGCGCACAGGCCCCAGTCTGACCTGCACGTAGACACCTCCCTCTGAGTGTGCACCGGGGACCATCAGCCCAAACACAACAGGCGTGCCGGGCGTGCACACACACACGAACACACACGAGCATGCACGGGGCTCCTGCGCCGCGGGGCGGACCAGGGATGGAACACGGCCCTCAGGGCTCCCAGTGCGGCCCTCTCCCAGCAAAGACACAGTCACCGCCTGCAGCCCTGGCCCTGCCCAGGCCCCCGGCGCCCAGGAGGCCTGCCTGTGGGTGCGGAGTGTGGGTGCACTCACTGCTGTCCCCCCGCGCCCCAGAGCCAGCCCGGTGGACAGCCCCCCCCACCAGCAGCGCTGCCGCTGCCGCACGTGCCTCCGAGGCTGCGGTGCCCCTCAGGTTGCGGGGAGCCTGCAGACGGGCCGGCCGGCGCTCTGCTGCCGCAGGGACCGCAGATGGTTCTTCGCAGCGAGAGCGCCCCCCTCTCCTCCTGTGTCCTCTGTGCGGGCGGGGGCGGGGCATCCTCGGGGCGCCCTCCGGGGCGACGTGCCCCTGGGAAGCACCCTCAGCCAGCCAGGCAGGGCCAGCAAGCGGGGTCGCGCAGCCAGGCGGGGCTTTACGAAGGCCCCACCCCTCCCTCTGCACACCTGCCCTCCCCGCTCCTCTGTGGGGGGACGACGCCTGCCTCACCCACCCCTCCTGACGCGGCGGAGCCCCGGGCAGGGCCATCCCGGCACGTCTGCACTTCAGCTGGGGCTGAGCTGGAAGACGCCCTTCCAAGGGGCTCTCGGTCACGACCCTGAGCCCTGCCAGGGCTGCCCGGGGCCCCAGTGCTCAGGAACACGGTGTCCCCCGGCACTGCCCCCGCTCCGCGCCCCTCCCAGCACCACCTCCAGGCACCACACCAAGGCCCAGGAAGGAGCCCGAGTCGCTCTGCATGCCTGGGTCCAAGACCAGCCCGGATGACCCCATTCCCTGCGGGCCTCTCCTGGAGGCCCACACAGACTCCGTGACCCACATGTCCAGTGAAGCCCAGGCGTCTGGGCAATCCTGGCCTCCTCCCCTGCTTTCTTGATGAAAGGCACCTCCAGCCACACGGGCTCAAACCCAGACATGCAGGAGCCCCTGCTCTCTGCCCACTGCCCATCCCCAGAACCACTTCCTTCCAGCCAGCGACCGCTTCTCTCTACTGGCTGCTCCTGCCCCAACACCCCATCCTAAACGTTACACCAGATGACACACCTTGCACTGAAGCAGAGGCCCAGTCGCATCACACCCACCCACCTCCTGTGTTAGAAACCCTCACTGTCCCCCAGCCCCAGGGCCGCCCTCCCCAGCCCAGCTGAAGCCTGTCTGAGGCCTGGGACACCCTGGGGTGCCAAGTCCCCCTCCGTGAGGCGGGAGCTCTCTGAGCCTCTGGCAAGGGCAGTTCTCAGAATCTGCCTTAACACCAGGAGCTGTGTCTTGCATCGCTTGTTTCCCCAACACACAAAAAGAAGGGGTTTTTTACACAGAAAACATAATTATTTTGGTTCACCATTCCAAGATGGATCTGTAAACAGGGCCACACGTGAGGAGAGGCAAGCATGTGGAGGGGGAGAGAGAGGAAGAGCTCAGGCTCAAAGCCGCCCACAGAGTTGGGGGCCCCGAGAGGCCGCCCTGCAACCCCCCAGGGTGTACGCGGACCGCCCCCAGGCTGGCGCAGCACCGGCCCAGGGGCCTGGCGGAGAGCGGGGATGGGCTCAGCCCTGGGGCAGCCTCCTTGGCACCAGGACGCGCTCAGACACATGCAAGCACACAGCCTGGGCCTGGATGGGTGCACGCACCCAGCACCGGGGGTGTCACAGGGGACAGCGGCGAGGGAAGCCGTGCCAGGGCAGTGCTAACGGGCAGCTGCAGGCAGCCGCTCCTGACACAGGGGCAACCCCCGGGGGGCCGGGGAGCAGCACCCGTCCTGGAGCCGGGGGAGCCCTGGCTGGTCAGGGTGGGCCTCATGAGTTCCCCCTGCACAGATGGGGTCCCTGGAGGTCACAGCTGGTACAGGGCAGGACGGGCAGGCCTCTCACTCAGCTGCACAGGCTCCAGAGCCACACCGGTGAAGCACAGGCTGGCCCGGTGGGTGGTCCCTGCACGGTGCCGTCTCCAGGTCTCCTCCCTGACGGGGAACTGGCTCTTTGGTGCTTCCTCTGGCTCTCGTGGGATGGTGTCCATCCCGCCCTGGGCACAGGGAAAGCAGAGGAAACAAGGTGGACACCAGGACTCGCGTCCCTGTGTGTGGACAGCAGCCCCAGGGAAGCAGGGGATGGCGCCAGCCCGAGGGCTGGAATGAAATCAGTGACTGCCCCGCAGAGGCTCCGGGGCACCAGCAGGAACCTGGCCAGCGGGACAGCCTGACAGCAAGTGACGCAGGGGCACTGGGGCTGCTCTCACCCCCGCTCTGCCTGTGACTGAGGCCAGCACCAGCCTCCCAACGGTGAGCAGAGGAGCCGTCCCCATGTTCACCGGGTCAGTGACAGCTGGGCCTCCTCCCCCGCACCCAGGAGGGAGCCACTGAAGCCCCTGGCCGTCCCAGGGTCTCCTAGGTTGGCAGGAGCCTGGCTGCTTCAAGGACACACCCTGGGGAGAGACTTCAGTCCCAGGGGAAGAGCAGCCTGAGCAGAGCGACATCTCCAACCAAGATTTATGGGAACACTTGGTGCTGGAGAGCGGGGCTAGAGGCAATTAAGCCCATTTCAGAACAGGTTTGGCAGGAGGCGCCAAATCGATCAGCTCCCCCCAGCCGTGCAGCCCCGCAGGTAAGGAATCAATCAGGCAAAGGCTCCCATCTGTTCCCGCTGAGCCAAGAGGCAGAGCTATTTACCATTCACGCCCAGAGACGAATAAATAAGCCAACAACTAGTCAACACCCTGTTTCTCTGGCAAAGCTTTTAGGTTTCTTCCAGAGAGCCGGCGCCCCTGCCTGGCCCTCCATTAAGACATGGACTGCCACAGACCGCCAGGAGCCGTGCTCACCGCTCCGGGGTGCAGCTCGAGGGCTCCAGCTCTGATAGCCAGGGGGCCCTGGGGTGCAGCCCGCAGCCAGCCCGGCCACCCAGTCCGAACTGGAAACACAGACAGCACCTGGCGCAGCTGGAGGTCCCCACTGCCCCAGCCGCAGACACTGCAGATCCGGGCCCAGGCAACCAGAACAGGAGCAGTGACAGCTCAGAAGGAGCTGGGGCCGCTCCCAGGTCCCCACCCACAGCTGCCTCAGTGCCCAGGCAAGACCCAGGGCCGTGAGGGCCAGGGGACACTGCAGGAGGCCTAGGCTCGGCCCCTCCTAACCCCAGGGTGGGTGCTGGGCGAGGGTGACACAACCACAGTCCGTCCGTCCGCCCCGCGGCCACCCGTCCACTGACACCAGGGCTCACCTGATGACAGGGCCTTCCTCAAGGCAGCTGAGAGGCCCTGTATTTTCAGGACAGGATTTCTGACACAGAGTTTAAAATATCCTCTGCATATTTATGAGTTCTCACCCATCCAAGGGAGCGAGGGACGGGTCTGGCTAACTGAGCTGGTGACAAACCCCTCCAAGGTACGGGGTTCCTAACAGGGAGAAGAGAGCTGTGGGGCTCAGAGGCTCCCACACAGGAGCGGGGACTGACGGCCAGCCGCTCACCCAGACGGCAGAGAGGAGGCTTCCTCAGGAGGCAGGCAAAGCAACACGAGGCCCAGACACTGTCGGAACACCGGCTTGAGCTTCTGCCCTGGTTTCTATCCGATGGTTCCCAGGATCTTCCTGGCAGCTCTTGAAATAAACTAAGGAGATCATATCAAGAGAGAGTCCTGACATTTGTCCAGCCTTAAAATCTCAATAAAACAGGTGACCTGAAAAGCCAGCTCAGAGCATCTATTCTAAAGCAAACCAGCATTTGGCTTCTGGAAGCAGCCAATTAGCAGCGGCCACTGTCCCTCTCCTGCCGACACGGGTGCTCCTGCAAACAGATAAGAAGGGACAACGCTCCTGAGCTACTTCCTGCCTAGCACTGCTCCTGCCTGGGGACAGAGGGTGTCTGGGCACAGGAGACCCAGGCAGTTCCACTGGACTTCTGTGTGGACTGCGGCCAAGTCACTCCCTCGGCCTCTCATCTGTGAAGTGGGGTTCAGAACCTCCACACAGGCCCCTGGAGCTGCAGAGATGCAGCGAGATGATTAAAGTGAGAGTGGACGAGAAGAAGGGTTTCATAGAAAAAGCAAAGGCATTCCAAAAAAACCTATTACAGCTTCAGTGACTACACTAAAGCCTTTGACTATGTGGATCACAACAAACTGTGGAAAATTCTGAAGGAGATGGAAATACCAGACCACCTTGCCTGTCTCAAAGAGCCACTTGATGAAAGTGAAAGAGGAGAGTGGAAGAGTTGACTTAAAACTGAGCATTCAAAAAACTAAGATCATGGCATCCGGTCCCATCACTTCATGGCAAATAGACGGGGAAACAGTGGAAACAGTGGCTGACTTTATTTTCTTGGACCCCCAAATCACTGCAGATGGTGACACAGCCATGAAATTAAAAAACGCTTGCTCCTTGAAAGAAAAGTTATGACCAACCTAGACAGCATATTGAAAAACAGGGTCACTACTTTGCCGACAAAGGTCCATCTAGTCAAAGCTATGGTTTTTCCAGTAGTTCACATACAGATGTGAGAGCTGAACCATAAAGAAGGCTGTTGCTATTCAGCCACTAAGTCACGTCCAGCTCTTTGCAACCCCATGGACGTAGCAGGCTGGGCTTTCCTGTCCTTCACTATCTCCTGGAGTTTGCTTTAACTCGCGTCCACTGAGTCGGTGATGCCATCCAACCGTCTCATCCTCTGTCGGCCCCTTCTCCTCCTGCCCTCGATCTTTCCCAGCATCGGGGTCTTTCCAATGAGCTGGCTTTTGGCATCAGGTGGCCAAAGTATTGGAGCTGAAGACTGAGTGCCGAAGAACTGATGCTTTCAAACTGTGGTGCTGGAGCAGACTCTTGAGAGGCCCTTGGACAGCAAGGAGATCCAAGCAGTCCATCCTAAAGGAAATCAACCCCGAGTATTCACTGGAAGGACTGATGCTGAAGCTCCAATACTTTGGCCACCTGATGCGAAGAAGTGACTCACTGGAAAAGACCCTGATGCTGGGAAAGACTGAAGGCAGGAGGAGATGGGAGGACAGAGGATGAGATGGCTGGATGTCATCACTGGACGTGAGTTTGAGCAAACTCTGGAGACTGAGAAAAGGGATTAACTTTTTTTGAAGAAAAAGTTCAGACTTAACGACTGAACAGCAACGGCCCCAAAGTTCCTGCTAGAAACAACTCAGAGGCCCCCAGTTCACTGATCCAAATAGTCAAAAGACTAGACACAAAAGAGGATCAAGAAATGGGCCGTTTCAAATCTCACGTTTGAAAGAAATGAAGACTCAGGCACCCACAGACGCATGGTGTGGGGAGAGGACACGTGAGACGGGCAGGGAGCCCCGCCCCAGGCACAGGCGCCAGGCCCCTGGAGGGCCTGGGGCAGCAGAGGCCCCAAGGCCGGGTCAGGAGCAGAGGGACGGCAGTGCAAGGGGCAGCACGGAACCATGGCTGCTGCCAGGTGCATGTGGACCCGTCAAGGGGTCAAGCACAAGGCCACGCCAGGCACTTTCTACTCCAAAAACCCAGTGCAAGAAGGCCCAGGGCGACTCCTGAGGACCGCCTGCTGCTACCAGTCTCCACTCTTAAAACCCAGCCTCAGCGAGTCACTTCACCGAGGAGGTGGTGACGGCCCAAGTGGCAGTGTTTAGCGCGCTGTCAGCCCCGCGCGGATGCCAGAGTGCCCTGCCAGGTGGGGCAACAACTACACTGCCTGCCTTCAGGGGGGCTTCATTAGAAACCACAGATCTCAAAATAAATAACCCCATCTCCCACAAGGCCAGGCAAATCAGCTGATACATGGTGCTACTGTGTGTCTAACAGGGCATCTCGAATGAACAGCGAATTGAAACGGAGGCTCTGTAGTAAAGTAGTCCATGTGAGGAAGGCCGCGGGCCTCACAGAGCAACGCAAAGGCCACGTGTCCAAGAGCACATACGCTCACAGCCAGGACTCTGAGCCCCGGCCTCAGGGCCTCCCCGACAGGAAGGCACCATTTGTGAAGCAGGAAGTGGCAACCTGCAGCAGTGTCATTACCTGGAGAATCCCACGAACAGAAGCAGCTGGGGGTAAAGCCCATGAAAGCCCATGAAAGCCCACGAAAGCCCGTGAGAGCCCACGAAAGCCCATGGGAGCCCATGGAAGCCCATGAAAGCCCGTGAGAGCCCGTGAGAGCCCATGAAAGCCCATGGGAGCCCGTGAAAGCCCGTGGGAGCCCGTGAAAGCCCGTGGGAGCCCATGAAAGCCCGTGGGAGCCCGTGGGGCCACAAGAGTTGGGCGTGACTGAGCGTGCATGTATGCCATACACTCCCCTCATGCGACCGCGCTGGGGGCAGGGAGGCAGGGTTGGGGGTGCACAGGTGAAGCTGGCCTGCTCAGGAGGATGCGGGCAACTGGGAGAGGCGCCTGGATGCCAAGCCCGCAGCACTTCGGGGAGACACCTGGACAACCCACCAATCACCATGGCTCTCGGGGACGAATTCTCTCGAAGCTGGACCCAGAAACATGCCCGGTGGGGACAGCAAAGACTCAAGGGTGCCGGGTGCCCCCCAGCCCCAGTGTCCTGGAGGACTCGCTGGCCCTGAGAGCGTCGGCTGGGGCAGCAGGCTGGTGGGACAGACGGCCTCAGCTCTGTCCTGCACCTCCCAGCTCTGGCCTCGACTCTCTGCCTCCCCCAAAGCCTCAGGACGGACGGGTCCAGCTCCTGGCACTGCTGGGACCATCACAGCAATGCCTGTCAAGGTCCTGACACACGAGGACGCCCAACAAATACAATGTATTTTTAATCATATTCATTAGCTGTAAGAATGTACTGAGGCTACTTCAATTCACAATAAATTCAGTATCTGGTTTGGACCAAAGAACTGGCTCCTCTCCATGGAGACCTCTGGGAGCTGCTGAAGTGTCCCCCGGACTGTTTCCCAATCAATTAGGCTTCCTGAAGCCAGATGATGACTCCGCTCTGCATACATTCTCCAGAGTCCTCTGGTCCCAGACGGACGGGTCCAGCTCTCTGGAGCTGAACAGCGCATGTTGCCCACTGGCCCCACGCCCCTGCCGCGGGAGGCCTGCCATCTCCCCTCACCGCTCCACCTGGGCACCGCGGCCCCCCGGCTGGGCGACTGAGGGCCAGGCTACTGTCCGGGACACGATGCCGCCCCCCAGGGCCGGGGTGTGAGGGAGAAGCTGCCGGCTGCCGGCCAGGACCTGGACACTCAGCTCTCACAGAGCAGTCGCTCCTCAGTTGGACTCTTGAAGCCAAAACTCGAGCAGCTGTTTCAAGACGGTGACAGTCAGGAGCTGCTCTGGATGACCTCTCTAACGGGAGCTGTTTAATCAAGAGTCCTTAGCGCAGGCGGGCGGCCTCTCAGGTGGCGTGTGACGTGGGGCTCGCTGGAGACAGCAGACACAATTAACCTCTGTCACAGGGAAGCCGAGGGCTTGGCCCCGAGCCTCCGCCGTCCCAGGTCAGTGGCCAACAGGGGCAGTCACTCCAATGAACGCCCCGGGCCACCGGCTGGGCTGCCTGCTGGCGCTGAGCCCCCCTGCCCCTGAAGCTCCGGGAGCAGCCCAGGCAGCAGCTCCTCCAGACCACCCCCTTTGCCCACAGGCGCGCGATGGCCACCTCGCTCTGCTGGCCAGGGAGCATGAGGACCGTCCACCACGGCCCCAGGAGGAGGCAGCTGCTCTGCCTGCCCTCATCCCCACTTCTCTCCCCACGGACACAAGTCCACAGGGAGCAGAAGGAAGCCCCGGCTGCCAGTGGGGGGTGGCACACCACCCTCTCATGGCTCCAAAGGGCGTCCGGGGTCGCAGGGGAGGGAACAGCACTGCCGGAACTGACCCAGCCGCAGAGCAAAGGCAACAGCTGCCACCCCCACCGGCTCCAGGGAGACAGACAGGAGAGGCCCAGCGGGCTCAACGGGGACCCAGGGCAGGCGGCATTCTGACCATCCTGCTAGCCCAGAGCCAGAGGGCACTCAGCCTGAGACCTGAGAACAGGACAGAGCGGCAGCAGCTCCAGGGCAGGCCTGCAGGACCCCTTCAGAAGCAGCAAGCCAGCGGGAACCCCAGCCCGGCCAGGCAGAGAGGGCAAGGGGACACACATAGGAGGCCGGACAGGAGCAGGACCGGTCTGCCCTCAGGATCTGGAGCGTGTTTCCCCTGGGGTGGAAAGGTTGAGGACTTACTCTGTAGGAGTGTGAGCTGTGTCTGGGGGCTTCCAGGAGGCACCTGTCGAGATCCACTCCTGTCTGGTAACATCCCTCCCCACCATGACCCGCCGAGGACAAGGATGCCAAGGAAATCTGGTTTCTCAACGTCAAGTTACAGTAAACCCTGGGTGCTTCTTCTCGCCCGGGGAGAAAAGCAGACAGTCACCCCACACCTCCAGAGGTCCCGTCTGCACACGGACGGACGGGCAGACACGCTCCCCTGGGACAAGAGGAGACCGCACAGCAGACCACAGGACTAGCAGCTCATGATGGGAGAAACAAATGGAGTTCCTCGGTTCCCGAGAGCCTGCAGGGGCCTACAGCCTCCCCAGGGTCCTGTCTGCAGCCACCACCGTCAGAGGAGCAGAGAGGCGGGCACAGGGGACCCCCAGCACACCAGTGCCTTGGGCTCGACCTCCCAGGGCCCCCGGGCCAGCAGAGGAGAGGAGAGATGCCTTCGCCACGAGGCCGCACCCAGGGCTTCTGATAAGAAGAGCAGGCCACGGGGGCCTAGGACACCACCACCTCATAGTGATTTCCCTCCACTGTGACGGCCTCCTAAGGCCCATGCAGGCTCTCTGCAGTCTGCCCATCACAGAAGGCGACAGAGCCGACACAGCTGAGATGCCCGCGCCCCACCCCAGGGCATCGACAATGAAGAAGCGAGCCTCCACGTGCAGATGGGACGTCCGGGGAAGGAGCTGGTCCTGCACCGGCAGGCACAGGCAGCAGCGTCTCTGAGGAACGAGCGGCACATCAGGAGGCTCCACAGGAGTAGCGGGTGCAGCATCTTGTCCTGCCAGGCTCGCTCCCAGCACTGCGGGACCTGACCTCTCCTGACCTTCTCCCGGGGCACAGTGGCACCCACACACTCCACACGCCTGGGCAGCACAGGCCCTGGCTGCCCCCTGTGCCCCTCCTATGCCCCTCCTGCCTGCCAAGTCCAGGCCGTCACAGAGAGGGTAGCACACGGCCAGGAGGACCAAGGCCTCAGGAGCTGCAGGTGCCTCAAGGGCCAGTCGCGTGTGAAACGCAGCTCAATCTCGGAGGACAGGGTTAACTTGCTGGAAACTCATTTGTGAAGGTATTTTATGATTAATGATAAGATACATTACAGAGTAATTACCCAAAAGATCATGGATATTTAAACAGATCACAAAGTTATTCCAAAATGCCCCCTCCAGAGCAGCTTTCCTGGATGGCACCCCCTCAGACTGCACACCACCCTCAGAGGCCCAGGACACCCTCCTGGACACCCCGAGACCCGGGCCGAGACAGCTGAGACCTGCACAGCTCCGAGCCAGAGTCCTCCTCTTCCAGCCACACGCGGAGGGGCGGGTGACCGGGCAGGCAGCGCTGAGACCGAGCCCCGCCCAGGGGCACCTGCAATGAAGAAGCGAGTCTCCACATGTGGATGGCACCCAGTAAAGGACCTTGTCCTTCCCGCCCCTGCCCTTGGAAGGCCAGGCAAGGGGCATGTCAGGAAGGCTCCACGGAGGCCTGACCCAGAGGCTTAAAAATGGAACGACGTGCGTGCGTTTTGAGGGCTGCCAAGGCATAATCCCCCTCGTTCCTCCGGCTTTATGAGAGGCTATATTAAAAATGGTTTATACATAATAAAATCTGTTACATTTATGGCAAGAAAATATGGAAAGACAATAAAATTAGCAGAGCATAGAAACGAGAGAATACTAAACATCCTTGGCTCTCCAACAGGAGCAGAGCAGGAACAGTCAAGATTTTAGATGGAAGGGATTTAACCCAATTTGAAATTCAAAGTTCCGTTTCTCCCTCCTTGCTGAGCCCCGTTCCAGGGGGCCCTGCCTGGCCTGGGCAGCCCCGCCGGGTTCCCTGGCTCATGCTCATAAGGGGCCTGGCACACCCTGCTGGCTCCGGCGGGGCCCTGGGCTTTGGTCTGGGTGTGTCCCCGCCCAACCCCTCGTCCCGGCCCCTCTCTGCTGTGACCCCAGCCCCTCCGCCTCCCCGCCTCAGCACAGCCCCCGGCCCTGACGGCACACCAGGCCAGAAGCACAGCAAGGTGTGGCAGCGGTGCCCGCCCCAGCATCCTGGCCCAGCGGGTCTGTGTCCACAGAGACAGTAGCTGGCAGTCACGCAGGTTGACTCCCCCACTGGCATGGGCCTGAGGCGCCTCGCCAGCCGCACCTGACGCCCCACCCGGAACAGCTGCCCACGGCGCCAGGCTGAGCCAGAGTCCACGCCTCCCAACTCAGGGGAGCCTCTCCTCACACCCCCAGGCCCCCAGGAAAGCAGGACAAACTATCCACACTCGCCTCAAGACCCTGACCACCAGGACAGCTCTTTCTCTAGGCCCATCTCTCTTGGTGTGTTGTAAGTTAGAAGACATTATTTTCAAAGCAGTTTTCGCTTTACAGCCACTCTCCCCTAACACCCGACTTGAGTGCAGGGCGCTGGTTACACAGTGAACGGACATGTTACTATGTGTCACATAACAGTCCATCTGTTGGCCTGTGTGTTCAACAGGTTCAGAGAAATACACGAAGCTATGCGGCCCCTACTCCTGGGTCAGGCAGTCTTTTCACCGCGCCGCGCCTCCCGCCATCCCCAGACCGCCGCACACTGGGCATCAGGTGCTGTGTGCCTCTCCACACTGGCTTCTTCCGCTCAATAAGATGCACTGACGGCCCCCCCGTGTCTTTTCATGGCCCGAGAGCTCACCTCTCAGGTGCTGTGTGCCTCTCCAGCCCGAGAGCTCACCTTGCTGCTCTTTGGATGTATCCGATTACCCCCTCACTTTCGGAAGGACATATTGGTCGTGCCTGCGCTTTGGCATTTACAACAAAGCTGACAGATACACCTGTGTGCGGGGTTTTATGTGGACGTAAGTCTTCCCATCGCTTGTGTAAACACTGAGGACCCTGAGTACTGGACTGCAGGGGAGTACGTTTGTTTTTGTAAGAAACCACCACACTGCCTTCCAGAGCGAGTGCGCCGCGCTCACCCCCGGCGGCATTGAGGCTTCTGTTGCTCCACACCCTCAGGAGTGCTGGCTGTTGCCCGCGTGCCCAGCTTTGTCCATCCTGACAGGGCTGCGCTGGTATCTCGCTGTTGCTTTAATCTGTCTTTCCCTGATGACCCAACGTGGGAACCTCTCATGCTTATTTGCCTCCGTTTATCTTCCTTGGTGAGGTGTCTGTTCAGAACTTTTGCTCATGTTCTAACTGGGTTGGCTTTTACTTCTGGATTTTAGGAGTTCTTTTTATATTTTGGATGCCAGTCCTTTATCATATACAAGTTTTGCAAGGACAGGTGACCCCTGAACAAGGCAGGTTTGGACTGCACAGTCCCACTTACCCGTGGGAGTTCTCAGGGGCAAAAGCCACAGTGCTGCACGGTCTGTGGCTGGCGGGAGCCCAGGACGCAGGCTATGAACCACATGGGGTTAGCCCCGGCCCTGCTCGAGGGTCAGGCCCACTCTGTGGCCTGTCGTCTCACTCTCTGAGCAGCGTCTCTCATGGAGCTGAAGTGTATGGTTGTCACGAGGTCCTGCTCACCAACTTTTCCTTTCACAGACTGGCTCTGACACTGCTTCTGGAAAGTCACTGCCCAACTGAGTCAGCCATACCCACTCCTCCATCGTGCAGGACAGTGGTGGTTCTGTGTGTTACACTTTGCTCTGTAGTACGTTTTGAGCTACTCCGTGTGACAGCGAGAGATGTGCATCTGGATCCATGTGCCTGTTCAGCGCGTGGACGTGCAGTGGCCCCAGCACCTTTGCTGAAATGACTGCCTTTGCTCTCGCACCAAAGCACACCACGTCTCCTCTGGGAGCCTCGCTCTGCCCCGCAGGCTGGCTGGCTGCTCCTCCCACAGCGCTGCACTGTCCTGATTACTGCAGTCTTGAAGGCTAGGAAGGCCAGCCCGTCAACACCGTATCGGCTCTTCCCGGGCTCTTGGTCTTCACACAAACTTTAGAATCAGTTTGCCCACGTTTTGATATGTGTATTCAATATACATATCATGCTGAGAAGAACTGACAAGATGACAAGATTGAGTCTTCCTATCCATGAACATGGACTGTCTCTGCATTTACTCGGATCTTTGACGCCTCTCATCAGACGCCTATAATTTTCCTCATTAGATCTTGCACAAAAAGTTTGTTTGGTTTTTACTTTAGAATCTGTTTTGGTGCTAATGTAAGTGACATAATGTTTTAAATTTCAAACTAAAAGTTCACTGACTTAAATATATTAACCTATGGCCTCCAACCTTGCTATCATCGCTTATTAGTTCTAAGGGCTTTTTGCCTGAGTCTCTGGGATTTCTATATAAACAATCGTATCCTCTGCAAACAGTTTTATTGCATCCTCCCTCCCACTGTGCACATTTCATTTTCTATTTCTGGTCTTCCTGCATTAGCTCGGATTTCCAGTATGAAGTTAAATTGGACATCCTTGACTTGTTCCTAAATCTTGGCAAGAAAGCCTCTAGTTTCTTACTTGGATGAAAGATGGAAACATTTGACAAGAAATCAGCCTCTCTATCCACCATGGGATAAAGAAAACTCTGCCTGCTTAGATAGCAGCCGTCACCACTGAGTGAGCCCAGCAACTGTAAGAGCTCTGGGGAGGCCGTGTCCTCTCTCATTAAGAGCTATTCCTGGACCCCAGAGTCTTATGCTCTCCAGGCACACGGTGGCCCCGCTGTGCTCCATGAGCCCGTTCTTAAGGTAACCAGGAATCAGGTGGAAGCAACCTGGAGCCAGGCGGCCCCCCACACTGACCATCAGGAAGAAGAACAGCTAGAAGGAAAACCAGCTCTGCTGCTGAGAACTTGAGACACGCCCCTGCCACTGACACTCGGCAAAACCAGCTTTGCTCTGAGACAGGAACAAGCCCTTTCCGGAAAACAACACAACTGCGGGAAGCGCCTCAGACATATAATGGCTGGGATCCTTGAATTTCAGGTGGAGGAACATGACAAAATGCCCGCGTCCATAGAGAGCAGCCCCCTCTCCACGCTCCACCCCATCTCCGCCCCACCTCCTCCGGGGGAGAGGAGGGCATCCCGCAGCCGCTAAGCGCCAGAGGACCAGCCTGCAGAGGTTTGGCAAGTGAGGCAGGAGAGCACACCAAGATGGCCTGACGCGCCGGAGGACAGCCATGCCACACTGCACGT
This sequence comes from Moschus berezovskii, assembly GCF_049115385.1. NCBI lineage: Eukaryota > Metazoa > Chordata > Mammalia > Artiodactyla > Moschidae > Moschus > Moschus berezovskii. Next base: position 1,296,639 of record NC_142486.1, read on the forward strand.
CGAGAACTGGCGTGCTCTCCTGGGCTCGCTCTCTGAAACGAGCCAGGGCCAGTGGGGCTTCACGGCTTAGTAGGAAGTTCTCCAGCTCAGGGCTCCCAAAGTTCACACAAAGTGTCAGGAAACTTGACAGCAGCCTCAGGAAGACACTGTGACCCCTCCTGCGTGGAAGTCAAGGGGCACAGAAAACCCGAGCCTCAAGCCCGAGGACCCACCTTCGACCCCCACGGATGGCCGATCGAGGGGGTGACTGTCTGCACGGGCCCCTGACATGAGGGAGTCTCTGCTCGCCCCGGCTGGCCTCCCTGAATCCCTTTCAGTGAGACAAGGAAGCAGAAGTTCCGAAGCACCAAGAGCCAGGGACCAACCACAGGATCTCTTCAGCATCTCCTCATCCAACGGCAAACAACATTCAAGTATTACTCACTTCCGCTTTCATCCAAGTGTCTGTGGAAACCTAGATTCTAACGCACCTTTGGAGGGAGCCACTAAAGAAGACTACTTCCCCAGGGTGGAGGTGACCCAGGCACCCCTTCAACCGCAGTGGCTTGCCAGAGGGTATTTTCTTACTTGAGGGCACTGAGCCCTGGTCTGTTCTCTAACAGAATCGTCACAAAGTAGATTAGGGATCCCTGAGCCACCTGCCCGCTGGCTGAGGACCATCACCTCACTTTTCTGCGGTCACAGCCCCGCTGCCCTCCACCAGGGCTGAACGCAGGACAGCTTTCCCTCCTCTGCGTCCCAGGCCTGCGGTCCAAGGGAGGTGTGCCCAGGGGTCCCCTCTGCCTTCAGCCAATGGGGCCAATGCCCCTTGGTCCACAGAGTCAGGTATCCTGGCCCTCCGGCCAGGCCTGCCTCTGGACTCTGGAGGAACCTGGCTCTGGCAAAGGCCCGGAGCCCTGAGTGTGTACCCGTGTGGGGCAGAGAACACACGCGCTAGAAGCAGCTGTCGTTCAAGCAGTTCCAGAGGCTGAGCGGCGGCAAAGGACACGTCCCTTGAGCTCCACCAGTCACACGAAGTACAGCCGGGGACGTCCCAGTCCGTGCCCCGTTAGGTCTCTCATGTGGAGAGAGGCAGTACCCGCAGCTGTGGAGCCACGCCTCTGACGCCAGTGTCCCCAACACCCTGGTCTCCGGAGGCCTGGCCCCCATTTGGCCACACTGACGAAAGTTGATGGCACCTTGGCTCACCCGAGGGCTGCCATCAAAGCCCTCACCACGTGACCTTCACTCAGTCCATCTCCAAGAAAGCCAAGAGAGTGGGCGATGCCGTGGGTTTATGATGCAGGGAGGCAGCCTTGAGGCCACGATCCCGTGGCCAGAAGTTCACAAAGATAAAACAGACCATAACATGTGACTTTGACTTTGTTTACCACTTAGAAAGGCCTCTCAGAGATGATACAATTTCAGGTGAAAGTCAGGAGCTCTGTGGTCTGGCTCTAAGCAAGCCTCAGTCTCTCGGGGTCTCCGAGGACTGTCCAGGCTGCTGCTCTATTATTCAGACTCTGAAGAGCCCTCGAGAGGCTCTTCTACACACACCAAGCCACACAGTTAAGCCCCGAAGCACCTGGTCACCCCCAGGAGCCACACCTGGCTTAAAGTCAGACCCACCTTGCCCCTATAGATGCCCTCCAAGGGCTTCCCATCCTGGTCAGTGCTCGGGGTCTCCAGCTGGCTCCCCGCCACCCACACACTGGAAGCAAAGGCAAGCCCAACCTCACTAGTGTCCCGACGTAAAGAAACAGGAAGACCGTCCAGACAGCTGCAGGCCAGCCCCTCACACGTCCTCAGTGACCTGGTAACAACCCAGCACAGAGGAGGGCAGGGGCCGCTCCCCCTGCAGACAGAGACCTGGGCAAAGCCTGGCCCTCCCGGTCCAACTCCTGCACCAGGTGGCAGCAGAGCAGGAGCATGGCCACACCCAAACCAGGGGCCGGGCTCTCTCCCCACACCGAGCTGCCTCAAAGGCGCGGCCAAGCTGGAGCTAGGGGCAAGCACTTCTGGGCAGGAGGCGGCAGCAGGGGAGGGTCTGTCGCAAGCTCAGGAACAGCCAGGATCCATCCACCAGAGCCCGCCTGGGACACCAGAGGCCAGGCCATGTCCACACCAAGCATCCTGCCCCCAGAGAGAAGCCGGTGAGGCTGTCAGCGCTCAGGTGGGCCCCTGGGTGCAGCATCCGCCTCCGCGGGGATGGGTAAGTGCATCCGGGCACATGCTGCCCCCGCGGCGATCCTCCTACAGCCACCGCCACAGAACTCACCACTCAAACGGATGTCGTTTCAGGGATGAACATTTTTTCCAGTATTTGAATAAAAGGGGGAGTTTCACATTTTATCCACTTCCACATCTCTTAACAATAAAAACTTATTTAAAAGGCCCATGAATATGTAAATGGCATTTTAAATATGGAAATGCAAAACATGCAAGAAAACAGTCTGGGTGTGAAATATTAACGGTGTCTCATCCTGCTGAGGAGACAACACAAGCTGGCTGCAGCAAGGACGCGGAGCCCCATCCTCTGCGGGGGTGGGGCAGCCTGGGGTGGGGGCAGCCTGGGGGAGGGGTCAGCCTCTGCTGGGGGTGGGGGCCGCCCAGGGAAGGGGGACAGCCCGGGGGAGGGGGGCAGCCCAAGGAGGTGCGCAGCCTCCTCCCAGGAGCTCCTCCGCCAGCAGGTCCTGCCCTCGGGCCACCCCCACTGCCTCCCGGGTCTCTGCTCCGCCCTCTCCCGTCCAAAACCACCGGACCGAACCGAGTGTCTCTGCTGGTGCAGGCTCAGACTGCACACTCTCCCCCACAGCGTCCACACTGCCCACTGGGCAGACGGCAGGGAGGGGTGCCCCAGTGACAGCTGCGTCCTCTACCCCCAGCAGGGCCAGAGAGCCCATGAGGACAGGGTCATCCTTGGGATGTGAGCACAGGGCCCCCTCCAGGGTCAGAGGCAGCGCCTCTGACTACCGGCCACGCTGAGCACAGAACTCACCACAGGCCCACCCGAGTCCCAGAGCCTTCAGGTCTATGCATGGAGCAGAGGGCCTGGAGGTTGGCCACAGTCCTCAGCCAGTGATGCCAGGGCCTCCGTGGGCCACAGCTCCCGGGTGGTAGCACCCCTGTTTGTGTCCACAGGAAGTGAGCGCCCCAAAAGCAAGAGGCTGACGACTCCTAACAGAACAGAGCCTCCCTCCCTCCAGGGAGCTCACAGGACTTTAGGGGACTTCTCAGAAGACGCTGACGGGAAAGCAGTGAGCAGGCCTCTCTCCGTGCGACAGGAACCTGGGGAGGACGAGCTGTTGCTGCTCCAAGCGTGGTCCCTGGACCAGCAGCTCCGGCCCCACAGGCATCTGCAGGGAACACAGAGCGCGGCTGCCCCTGCAGACCTGCTGAGCCAGAGCCTGTGGGAAGCCCCTCGTGCGGTCTCTGCTCTCACTGACCTGGAGAAGAGCTGGGCGCACAGCGCCGACCCCACAGAAACCAGGCAGCAGAGGAGCCACCATGCCCACCAGGGAAGCCTCAGGGAATTACGTCACCCAAAGGCACCACCAGGACCCCAGATGGACTGGGTTCTCCCTCAGGGTGATGGGGCTTGGTCTCAGGGACAGAAGCCAGGCGGCCACAGTCCAGAAAGTGAGAGCAGCCCCTGAGGCTCGGGGCCAAGACAGAACAGCCATCAGCGCTGGAGGCCCACGCCCACCCTAAGGGGGATGGCACGGCCTCGCCTCCACCCCACACCCCAAGGGCCCGGAGCCCACCGCTCAAGGGGAGGATACAGACACCGGCCCCAGGGCAGCACCTGCAGAGAGCCCTCGCCCGCGGGGCCTCCAGACGCCGCCCTCCCGCACGCCGGTCCTCTCTAACTGGCCGCAGAATTTATAGCCTGGAATAGCCTTCCCTCTGGGGAGGCCACAGAGGAGGTTCTGAGGAGAGTCAGAGCAAGTGGCTCAGAGGGCTGCAGGCACCACCTCACGTCCAAACACGGCACTGCAGGCGGGCACAGACCCTCCAGCTGGACTGAGGCCCGTGACCCCACTGCACAGCGGCGCGGGACTCTTCCTGCCAGGAGGGAAGTCTCAGGAATAAAGGGACGAGCAGACGGCCAGGAGAGATCTGTCTGTCACCTCCCGGCCACCAATGAGGCCAGGGAACGGTTCTTAGACGGAGTAACTCTGGCCTTGTTCGATCGGCCAGAATTGCAGAAAACAACAAAAACCTGGAAAACATCATCCAAGATGACACGGAGCCGGGGCAGCTACAGGAGGACGGCGGCCTGCATCTCCAAGTGTGCGCCTCAGGCCCGGGCGCCAGGGCCCCCGGGGCCCCGTGAGCAACCAGCCGAGGGCAAGCAGCCTGAGCAAGAGGCCTCCTGCTCTGCCCCCATCGAGCCCATGGCCAGTGCCTCACAGGGCCGTGGCGCCTACATGTGCACGACCACCCAGAAGAACGCGTGGAGACCAGCTGCCAGACGCCTCTGGTCCACACCTCCTGCCAAAGACCATTCGGTCACGAGTCACCAAGAGCTGAGCTGACAGGCAAGGCCTCCGTCTCCATCACTGAGCACCCTGGGGCCACCTCTGCAGAGACGGTGACAGCCAGGACGAGCAGGAGAGCTGGGGGGATGGCCAGCGTGTCCTCCGGCAGCTCCCGCGTGGGATGGGGGCACACCCCCCACAACGGCCTGGGGCTCCCGTGCCCTCCCTGCCGGGCCCTGCCCCCTCCCGTGGGGACAGAGGGTCGGGAGGGTGCCCAGAGGGCACACACAAGCCATCCCCGCAGCAAGCTGCGGTGGGCTGTCCAGGGCCTGCGGCAGCACCACAGTGTCCCCGTCTCCCAGTCTAGGGAGATCACTGAGTCGGGGCAGGCCCATGGAGCTGGGGCACATGCATGATGGCGGAGCACAGAGGAACACAGCAAAAAGCCTGGCTCCCTCGATGGCACCCTGACTGCCCAGCAGGACGGCAAGGTCAGAGGCCAGCTGACCTGTGCAGAGCCTGATCTGGGCTTCTGCCAGCCTGACGTCTGGCCTGGTGCCCTGGGACGGGCAGAGCACAGGCTCCCATGCCACAGGCCTCACTCTGTCCATCTGGCACATCCCCATGCAGTCAGCTGAACCGCTCACATTCCCTCCCTCAACCAGAGCGCGGCAGGCAGCCCTCCTCTGGGTCCAGGAGCACGCTGGCAGTGGGGACAGAGCACACAGGGAGCATGGGAAGGGCAGGCAGGCACAGTGCCATTTCAGGCAGAGGCACCAGGAACTGCAGGCACGAGCCCGAAGGGAGGGGGCAGCTGCCCGGGACACCAGGGGGCGGGGGCAGGGGGCGCATCCCGGGCAAGGGCGCCGGGGGGAAGGAGCCAGCTCGCGCCCGCCTGCCCCACAAACACCTGTGTCCAGGGCGAGGAGGACCGCAGAGCGGCTCTCTGGCGTCCCCGCCCACCTGGTCAGCCGCAGGCTGTGGTGGACTCGCGTCCTCACCCACCTGGAAGGGGCGCCCTGGTCTAGACGGCTACCCTGGCCACAGCCCGCAGGCCAACCACCCTCTGCACGCTGCACAGGCTTGCTAACAGACCGCAGCGTCCAAAGCTGCATTTCCGGCTCCCGCTGCCTTCACCTGATCTTCTGCTAAGTTCTCCAGCGACATGAGAAGCAAGCCCACCATCCACAAGCTCTCACCAGACCCTCACCCTGTCTTTCCGCCTCACCTGCCACAGCGGGTCCACAGCAAGCCTGCACCCCATCTTCCAGGTGTGCCCACGTGTGCAAACTCTTCCAGCCTCTGTCCGCCCGCTCACCCTTGCCTGCCCTGAAGTCACACTTTCCTCAGGACTCCGGGTGCTGCATGCTAACTTGCTTCAGTTGTGTCCGACTCTAACCGCATGGACTTTACGTAGCCTGCCAGGCTCCTCCGTCCATGAGATTTCCCAGGCAAGAACACTGGAGTGGGATACCACGCCCTTCTCCAGGGGATCTTCCTACCCAGGGACTGAGCCTGCATCTGCTACGTCTCCTGCGTTGGTAAGTGGGGTCTTTACCACGAGTGCTGCCTGGGAAGCCCCTGGTGCTGCCAGACTCCTCAAACACTAATAGCTTGAGGCCAAGGGCTCTTCTGAGACACGTATAGCCCAGAGTAGGGAAGACTGATCTTCAGAACAACCTGCAGTGGTCAGAGCAGCCCAGAGCTGGAGCGTGCGTCGGGTGTGAACAGGCTGAGTGTGCAGAGGGACCGGCACCCCAGGGAGCTGGGCTTGGCGGGCACGCACGGTGCGTGGCAGGCAGAGCCCCCGAGGCTGCTTGGCTCCCCTCACCTGCTCCCACAGCAGGTCCCCTGGATCCGCACCGAGGGCCTGGCCCGACACGTCACACCTGCAGGCCCACGATGCATGGCTCCACTGTGCAGAGCAACGCGTGACAAAGGGTTCTCTGCAGTCACACCTGGCACCTCTCCAGGACCTGGCTCCAGCCTCAAATAACAACATGGAGCTCCCAGGACGTGCAGACCAGGATTCAAATCCGGCTTTCACAGCTTCCTAGCTGTCTGACACGGCGCTCAGTGCTCTACTGGGGGACAGAGACAGCACCATCGTGCAGGGCTAAGGGGAGACACTGTGTGTGAGATGCTCAGCATGCAGCCCAGCACCAGAAACACTCTCAGCGCCACCACACCACGCACCCAGGGAGAGCCTCCGCCCTCAGCACACCCCCACGGGGACCAAGATCAGCCACAGGAACCAAGACCGACGCTGGGCAGCCGCGAGTGAAAGGCAAGGTTCCTAGGCGTGATTAAACTCCAGTCCAAAGGCAGGCACTGACAGGCCACTCTCACCTGCGACCAACAGAGGCTCTGGAGCTGTCCCAAGAGGACCATGGTGCGGAAACAGAGACCAGCCCGCCGGGCCAGTGCACCCTGCTCCCAGAAAGGCCCACCAACACCCACACTTCCCCAGGCCACCCGACAGGACGTCAGCTGGAACTCAAGGCCGCCCGTCCCACGGCCACAGAGGACTTGCCCGGTGACACCTGCTCGCCACCTGTGTCCTGAGTGCGGCTGAAGGCGAGGCTCCTCCCACCATCTCGCCTCACCCTCAAAAGAGCCCCCAAACCCTCCAGCCAGAACCCCGCCTGCCTGGGGCTGGGCAGAGCCCAGGCCTCCGCTCTCCTGCGAAGGCGCCTCTCCTTGTCTAACCTGGATTTCTACCCAGCTGCCTTCAAAGACTTGCAGAAGTGACATTAGCCCCTCTGGCCTCATGAGGTCTCCTGGCCTCCACACAGAACACACCCAGCACGGCAACGTCGGTTTGCCACCTGTGAGCATGGCACTGCCCACGGCCCTCCATTCTGCTTGGCCTGGGCCTTGAGGGCACAGGACCCCACCTGGCACCTCCCTACAGGGGCCTGCACATGACTCCACCGCCAGCAGACGGGGCAGGAACCTCACCTTCTCCCAGGGCCCTCGGCCCTCGGAAGGTCCCTGGGAGTCTCCCACCCTTTCTGTCACCAGAGGAGGGAGACCTCCCTGGCGGGACGGGGACGATGGTCAGTGCCTGCACACGAGGCGTGCTCCTGAGATGGGTGCAGGGTCAGGGCCGCTCGTCCACGCGGCCACCAGCGGGTGAGGACAGGACCTAGGGCACCCCAGCCCGGGCCCCGCGGCCCGAGGCGCCACACCTCCCTCCCCTCCCCTCGTGGGGCCCGAGGCGTCACACCTCCCTCCCTCACCTCATGGGGCCCGAGGCGTCACACCCCCCTCCCTCACCTCGTGGGGCCCGTCAGGCAGGTTGGCCACCCTGCCAAAGAGATGAAGCTCTTTCTCAGGAGGCCTGAGACGCCTTTGCTTCCAGGGCGGCTGCACTGGCTCTCAGAGGGAACTCAAGGGTCCTGAGAGGTGGACGAGGGGCCACAAATCCCCCAGACCACCTCCCCTCCATGGTGGACCGCTCCCTGCAATGCGAGTCCATTTCTAAACCCACCCCACAGAAGAGATGGGACGACTGACTCACCATCTAGGACCACAGACTACACTCACAGCTCTGAGAGGCTGACTTTCCTGCAGCTGCTCAAGCAGGTGACTTTAGAAAGCACCTCACAGTTTGGTGGGAGAAGGATGCAGACAAGCAAGTTTCCTTTCCTCTAACAGTTCATTTTGTTTCAAATTCAAAGTAAAATAAAGAGGATAGCCTGGAAAAATGTTAAAGCTTTAATTTCAAATCACTTTTAATGCCCGTTTCATCTGACAGCAACTTTGAAAGCAAAAGGCAATCTTTATCATTTGAGGTTTTTAAATTGATGTGATTATGTCCAACATAACCAGATGCTTCTAAAAGCCAATTTTCAAAGTGACATCAGCCCCCAAAATAAGAAAGCCTTCCTTTGGTTATTAATAAACTATCAACATGCAGTCTGCACAGGGGTAAGCCTGCAGGGGTGGCCACGGCTCACAGGCTGACCTCACAGATCCCTCCCCACCAGCCCGTCAGGGCGAGAGTGAGCGTCCAAGGTCCCTCTTGGTCACTGTCCTTTCAGCCGTCCCCCAAGCCCCTCACTTACTGGAGGGGCTGATCTCACGCAGCTGTCCACCCTCAAGTGACTCTAAGTGGGAACCGACTAGTTTAACCCCATCCTCCGTGGGCACCTGGTCTGGGGCAGGGAGAGTGACTTGGGGCGGGGGGCGGAATCTGCCACAAGTGGGGGTCCTAGGAAAGGATTCCTTGTTCCAAAAAGGAAGAGGCCTCTCCTCCTGCCTCTGACTCGACACCCAGGACGTGGGCAGCCACCCTGCACACACGAGAGAAGCCTGCCTGGGCCCCAGAGGAGGGAGGCGAATAGCAGCGGACAGGCCCATGCGTGGTTCAGCGAGGAGCAGGCCGGCACGTGGGCATGCTCCCCTTTCCCGGCACAGAGCTCTGCAAAGCCCTGGAATTTCCTGAACAGTGAATGATGTGAGTGTCCCTTTGGCCAGACCCCTGGGCTGCCTGGGGTTGAGGGGGGCAGTGCCAGGGGAACCAACCCCAGGAAGAGAGGTAGTAAGTTCCACCTGCCCCCCCCCCCACCTCCAGGGAGGGGCGTGGGCTGGAGACCCAGGAAGTCTCCATTGGCCGAGACTTAATCAAGCAGGAAATTCACAGAAACCCTGAAAAGGGGCCTCTGAGGCAGCAGACACGAGGAAGCGCTGGGAGGGCAGCACGCCCGGAGAGGACAGGGCAGCTCTGCTCCCCGCCCCACACAAGCCTGGGGCATCTCTTCCCGTCAGGCTGATCTGAGCTGCACGCTTCATAATAAACCCATAATCCAAGACAGAGTGCTTTCCTGAGTTCTGGCCATCACTCGAGCACATTATCAGAGGCTGGAAGGACCCTGCACTTCGGTCAGACAGAAGCGCAGGCACACCTTGTAGGACCAAGCCTCACCCATGGGGTCTGGCTGACCCGGGAAGTCATGGCAGCGCTGAACTGAATCCCAGGACACCAGCAGGCATCCGAGTGAAAGCAGGGGCAAGACACACTGCACCCTCGGGCGTGGAGGAAACCCTGGACACCCAAGTGCAAGACACACGAGTGTCCCAGCTGGGCTGCTACGCGTGCCTTCCCTGAGGGCACGAGTCTGCGCACACGAGCGCCAGAGGCTGCAGCCCGGGCTCCAGCGCCACTCAGAGCCCAGGCAGCCACAAGGACGCAAACGCTCCTGGAGGGGAGCACGGCCTTCCACCCAGACCCTGGAGCCCCAGGAGCCGCCCCAGGGCCCCTGGGCTGATGGGCCATAGTGTCTGGAAGACAGCATGCCCGCCTGCCCGCCACCTCAGCCTCGGTGAGGCAGGGCAGGACTAGGGACGCCGCGCACCCGCAGTGCCTGCCTACCCGCGAAACCAGGGGCGCGCTCACCCCGAAGCCCTCTCCAAAGCAAGTATGTTGTTGGAGAAGCGCGGCCGCCAGGCCTACCTGCTGGTGATTGAGCTGTTCCTGTCCTTCAGGGCCAGCTCGCGCTGCTGCAGCTCCACAATGAACCTAGACAGATCCTCTGGCGTCCTGGGGGGACAAGAACACAGGGGGTAAGCGGGGTTGTGCCTGCAGGGGACGGGGCTGTGACCCTAGGGGCCAGCCCAAAGCCAGGCAAGCCACTTGCGAACCTCAGAGTCGGGCAAGTCAGGGTCTGTCAGGCCCCGGACAGCAGGTGTGGGGCTCATGGCACTGCTGGCCGCCGGCCACGTGACACTGGGGACGTCACTCATGCCAGCCCTCACCTGTAAAAACCGAGTTGGGACGTCGCATCACTGCCATGCAGAGGCTGTGAAGTGAGGAGGATGCACACGTGCCGGCGGCCCGCAGACAGGGTGCCAGGGCCTGCCGGCCTCCCCCTTCCTCCCAGACCCATGTGTACGGACGGCAGCAGTGGAAGCACAGGCACCACGGGCACGGCGCCACCAGGTGTCAAAACGACTCTGGGGGACGATCAAGCTGATGCTCGCAGCAGCCCTGATGCTCACGGTTTCCGTTTCACAGACAGGGAAACTGAGACTGAAAGACCGTGATGGAGGGTTCAAAGGTCACCCCACTCTCCACAGCACTGAGCCTCAATCTGAACCCACTCCTCCAGCTCAACACCTGGCTCAGGAGAGCATGCACAAAAACGTCTTTGACATTCAGATGGCCAACAGGCACACGGAAGATGCTCAACACCACTAATTCTTAGAGAAATGCAAATCAAAGCTGTAATCAGGCCCCACTTCACATCAGTAAGAATGGCCATTATCAAAAAGTCTACAAATAACAAATGCTGGAGAGAGTGTGGAGAGAAGGGAACCCTCCACACTGTTGGAAATGTAAACTCGTGCAGCCACTGTGGACAATGGTGGGAGGTTTCTCAAAAGAACTCAAATAGAGCTGCTGTATGATTCTGAAATCCTACTCCTGGGAGTGGGATTAGAGAAAACTCTTAATTTGAAAAGCCACATACACCCCAACGGGGTCACTGTAGCATACTGACAACAGCCAAGACATGGAGACAATCTAAATGTCCATCAGCAGACTAGTGGATAAAAAGATGTGGCGCATATACACACAAAGGAATATCCTTGGCCTTAAAAAGGATGAAAGGCATCCCTCGTGGCTCAGAGGCACAGAATCCACCCGCACTGCAAGGACACGGTTCGATCCCCAGGTTGGGGAGACTCCCGGGCCGGGGAGACTCCCGGGCTGGAATGGCAACCCACTTCAGCATTCTTGCCTGGGAAACCCCACAGACAAGAGGAGCCTGGTGGGCTGCAGTGCTCACTGAAGCCTCAAGAGGCAGACACAACGTAGCAGGTAAACCACCACCCACGGAGACTGAGTGGAACGACGCCCCCCGCGCCAGAACGGGCGGAGCCAGAGACCATCGCGCAACCAGAGCGACCAGACACAGAAGGACAAATGGTATGCGGCACCATTGTGCGTGGAATCTAAAAAGAACGACAGGGGCTTCCCTGGTGGTCCAGTGATTTCAGAGTCTGCTTTGAAGTGCAAGGGACACCAGTCCGATCCCTGGTCCCAGAGGATCCCTCCTGCCACGGGGCAACTGGGCTGGTGAGCCACAACCACCAAGCCAGCACTCTGAAGCCCGTGGGCTGCAACGACTGACGCCCAGCGCCCCGAGCCTGTGCTTCACAGCAAGAGGAGCCACAGCAGTGAGAAGCCCGCATAGCACACCCAGAGCGCAGTCCCCACTCACGGCAGCCAGATAAAGCCTATGCACGGCAACAAAGACCCAGCGCAGCCGAAAAATAAATAAAATAAACCTTTAAAAGTTAGAGTAAAACATGACAGAAACGCACTTATTTACAAAAGAGAAACAGGCCCACAGACATCCAAAAAAAACTTACGATTACCAAAGGGCGGAAGGGGAAAGGGGGTAAGTCTGAAATTAACGGGCACGTGAAGTGAACTGGAGTGAAGTGAGGCCGCTCAGTCGTGTCCAGCTCTCTGTGACCCCATGGACTGTAGCCTGCCATGATCCTCCATCCATGGGATTCTCAGGCAAGAATACTGGAGTGGGTTGCTATTTCCTTCTCCAGGGGATCTTCCCAACCCAGGGATCAAACCCGGGTCTCCCGCATTGGAGGCAGACGCTTAGCCGTCTGAGCCACCAGGGAGGCCAATGGGTACAAACTACTATGCACAAAACAGATAAATAGCAAGGACCCACTGTATGGCAGAGGCAACTGTATTTGGTGCCTTGTAACAACCTACAATGGGAAAGAATCTGAGAAAGAACAGACATATGACTGAACCACTGTGCTGGACACTGTCAGCGCGGTCCTGAAAGAGTGACCCTGTAAATTAACCACACAACAATGCCAAAAAACAGCTCTTTTTTTAATGTCTTCAAAGAGGAAGGGGGACGAGAGACAGAGACGGCACGTCAAGTGGAAACAAAGACTCCTGACCCCCGCACGGAGCTGACACGGCATTAAAACAAATGAAAGATGCTCAGCATCACTCATTCGCAGAGAAACACAAATCAAAACCATAAACAGGCACCACATGGCGCTGAGCGCAGGCCCGGGCTCAAGCCCAGGGCTCCACAGGGGTGACAGCTCAGGACCCACAGGCTGCTTTCCCAGCCCCCAGAGCCAGCACAGCACCCAGTCCAAGAGCACACTCCAGCCTCCCCACTCCTGCTGAAGTTGCCCCTGCAGTCCCGCCTGCCCGAGGGCTGCTCACAGAAACCTGCTGGGCTGTCCAGTGCCCACAGACCCTGAGCCACCAGGCCTGGGGGGCCTCTCCACCTCCGCCTCCCGCTGGACTTTCCCCTGCTGCCTGGACACACCAACCCATCCACTCCCCAAATATCCGTGATGGTTACCCCTGGGCCTGCAGCGTGCCTGCCTCAGCCTCCCCAGGCCTCTCTCATCCTCACAGGAGAGGTCTCAGGACAGCTGTCACCTCCTCCAAGCAGCCCCCAAGCCTCTCCTCACCTCCTCACGAGGCAGCACAGGACCACCTCCCCTGTGACCAGCCGGGGCCTCCTGGGCCTGCTGTCACTAGAGCGTGAAGCCCAAGGTGCCCACGTGCCGGCAAGATGACCTGAATGCCCATCACAGCCCCTGCACAGAGTAGAGCCCACGGCCTGCCCCCCACATGGGCCTCCGTCCTCAACACTCCCCCGGCAGGGAAGGCCAGGCACACTCCCTTTCACACCGCCTCGTGCAGGCCCTTTCCTGCACATCTTGTGAGGATACGGCCTTGATGTGTGAGGAACCAAGAGGCGTGATGCCAAGATTTCTGCCCTTCATCTGCCTTAAATGCAAGCCAGCTCTGTGGGTGAGAACACACACTGAGAAACTGCTCACCAGCAGGAGACCCGTGAGAAACTGAAACCTCAGAGGGGAGGGGTTGAGCCAGCCTTGCACGCCAGGTCCCACTCTTCTCCGAGCTTCCTCTCACCTTCCGACCTTGGAGAGTAAGGAAGTAAGCAAAACCAGTAAACCCTTTTAAGCCAAGAGTTGAACATTTTAAAGAGATTTAAATTGTCTTCTATTTTTTATGCTAGTCAAAGGAGTAAGCAAACTAGTATTAAATCAATGGAAAATATATTCAAAACCAATGAAACAACTATGCATGTCTACCTTCACAAGGTCACCAGTCCCTTTGGGCCCGAGGAGAAGCGTCTGTCAGACAGAAGGCCACACAGCCTCTGGGGGCCTCCTGAGCTGAGGGGGCGGTATTCTCTCATTGCAGGCAAGCTGTCTGCAATGTCCTCCAGGCAGAAACCTGCCTGGAAGCAGGGTTGGGAGCACAGGACGGCAATTTAGAAACAAGGGTCTTGCCCTGAGGCACAAACTAGCCCCACAAAGCCAGGAACTAGAGTGACACAGAAAGCTGACTCACCAAGGCTCTCCATTCTCCTTTGAAGTAAAGATATTTGAAATGTAACCATTTAATAATGAGGGGAAATTGGGAATGGTCAAATGAAGAGAAAAATGAACTGAACATGTTCTCCTCCAGAAAGGCTCTACTCCCACTGATGGCTCGGGCACCTGCCCCTTCCCGGGACACCGACGGGCTGGGCCGCCCCCACGTGGCCACAACAACCGGGCGGCCGAGGCTCACACCCTTCAGCTGAACCTCGTGGCAGCCATCAGACCCCAAATCCACTGGAACTTTTGAGCAGCTACTTCAACAAACCATCAAGGGGACTGGCTCCATATCTGAATAAACTAAGCAGGCAGCTGGCTTTCTCCCACCCCCCATGCCACTCCTCCCCCTTGACCAGCCACGCAAACAAGAGCCCCCAGCAGCAAGTCTCCAGAGGGGGTGCGGCTCATCTGAGCAGGCAGGGAGCTGCTCTGACCAAGAGCCCCCGGTGGGAGGCTGTGCAGGGGCCCCGTCTCTCCCACCGCCCAAGGCCAAGGCAGACTCTCCAGGCAGCCTCCGGCCACGCCCCAGCCCCAGGTGCAGTGCCGTCATCCAGAGCCAGTGGCCAGCCCTGTCAGGGGAGCCCGCACATCATTCACAAAGCAACTTCATGGCCCTTCCAAAGAGCCCCCAGCCATCACAGCCCCGCGTCGCAGGGCCATCCGGTGATGACATCCTGTGAGGGCCTGGACCAGTGCGCTCGATCTGGCTCCGCTCCTGTTCACCAAGTCAGGCATCGGGAGGCCGGTTCCACACAGCGCGGGGGCCAAGGGGCTACACACCCTTCCCGAGACCCAGGCCTCTGCCCCTGTGCCCTGACCCAGGCAGAGGGTAAGCAGACACGCTCAGTGTGTCATCATCGCGAGTGCCTCCCTCCATTCTGGCTCTCCAAGCTCTGCAGAGCAGAGAGGAGGAAGAACAGCTTCCTCTGTGTGGACCCCACAGCAGGAAGGGCGGGCAGGGCAGGAGGGGGCGGCGCTGCTTTCTGGGCCTCGGGGAGGGGCGTTCGTTTGTTTAGTCCCTAGTGACCACCCGGGCGGCAGGCAGGGCCTCAGCCAGCACTGCGAGCAGAAAGCATGCCAAGACCCCGTGCTCCCAAAGTGCGCCTGCCCCTCCTCGGGGAGCCCGAGTCAGCAGGCCTGCAGGCACTCAGAGAACGGGCTCAAGTGTACAGTGTCCACTTCCATATGCGCCCAAACTGCACCTCCGCTGCTTACTTCTAAAGAAAGGCACTGACATGCATGAATATTTACAGAACATAATCTAGCCAGGTCAGGGTCAAGAGGGGTGGTTGAAATCAAAGAGATCTTAAACTTCATGTGCCTTATTTGAATTTCTTTTGATAAGCATATATATATTATATTCATAAGTACAAATAAAAACTACAGAAGAAGCCACACACACATTCCCCACGCGGCAACGCCACTGGCGACGCCCAGCCAGAGTGCTGTTGGGAGACGGGGCTCCTCCGGGGAGGCTCAGCGCAGCAGGCGTCCCGGGCACCCGGGGACACAGCAGAGGGGCCCACCTGGGGCGCTGCCACCATCTGCCCATCAGGAGCGCCAAGTGCAGACGGAGGGAGGTTCCTGAAGGGCTATTGAATCAAGAAGGATTATTAAACCACTGCTGCCTTCACCACACATCAAATCAAAGGCCAGAGGCCAAAGTGCCCCCCACTGGCAGGAGGAGTGTTGATTTTCCAGAGCCTCCTGACCTGGAGTACTCAGAGCTGCTCCCCGAGAGTGCCCTGGGGACTGGCTACGTGCCTGTAACCAGCAAGAGTCGGGCCAAGTGCCATCACAGCCCAAAACAGCACAGGCGCACTCAGCAGGAAGAGCCAACCACCCCCAAACTTTCGCTTCAAAAGCTAGAAAGTGGAGGCCTTCAGAGGGTCCTGGGATCCTCCGACTCAGAGATGACAGGAGAGCGACAGTCCCAACTGCAGCCCAAGCTGTGGCATCTGCTGTTTAAACTCTGGGTTCAGCTGCAAAGCCTTTTAACTCTAACTGGTGGGCTTTGAAGGAGGAAAGTCTTTGTTCAATCTGCAGCTGAATTTTGACTCGAACTCAGCTGCGAGCAAAACAGGAGGCCTGGGGAGTGGAACCCAGTGGTTTATTTTCAAGGCAGAGGCATTCTAGCTCCAGCAGAGCTATTCTGAAGCTCCTGACAGCAGACACCAGGACTCTCGCTGAAACTCAAAGTGCTATTTCAATGGGTCTGAAAGACACGAAATCCAGAGGACTCCCATTTCTAAAATGAATCAAACAGCGACAACCAGAAAACTAATTAACAAGCAAGAAACCTCAAGCTCTCTTCCAAGGTGTTATTTTCCAGAAGAGAGGCCTGCAGGACACAGAGACACAGCCCAGAGAGTAGGTCAGAGGGCCCTGTCAGAGAGGGGCACACAAAGGTGGGGTGGACTCCCTCCCAGGAGGGCTTCTGCAGAAAATATGCATAAGTGGGAACAGGAAACATCACAGAGAAAAGCTTGGTGCTAAAGCCCAAACGGAGCAGAAGCATTCATGGCTGCAAAGTCCCAGGGCATCCTGGTGAGTCAGGGGGTTTTGATAATGTGACCCAGTCATGTAGGGAGGTTGGAGAGGATTCATGTCACCGAAGACTGGCAAAGCCTGGCCCACAGCCCAGGGTGGGGAGAAGCAGCACTCAGCCCTGAGGCCACGCAGGGCGCTGGATACTCCAGAGAAGGAAGCCTGTGGCCACTGACCATTTTGAGGCCACAGGAACCAACCTTTAGGGGAAGAAGGCAATCGGTCTCTCAGCACCAAGCCTGGGCCAGTCCACGCCATCCTGGCCACATGGTGGATGGCAGCCATCGGACTGCTACTCAAGCTGCCGTGTCCCAGATAGACAGGGAGCAAGGCACTCTTTCTCCGAGAGGTGACCCAGAACAGATGCAGGGGCAGGCACACACCCAAAGGGCACACGTCTGAAGGCCCGCGTGGGGCACCCAGCACAGGGGACCCTTATCAAGCCACAGCCCAGCCCCATGACCAATGGCGGTTTCCACACGAGACCAGGTCCCCTGCCCAGCAGCCACCCTGCCCGCCTGCTAGGATGAGAGGCCCCAAAAGGCCTGTGCTGCTCCAGGTCACTGCACATCCACAAGCCTTCCTGACTCCCAGGACCACGCTGGTCCTGTCTCCCCAGCCACAGGAACGCCTCCAAGACCAACCACTGTACTCGGGATCCCCGAAGCCCACAGCCCGTGGGCCCTCGCCCTGAGCTACTCTCTCAGTCCCAGGCCTCCTCCGCTGACAGCACTCCCACACTCCTGCCAACAGTCCTCTACCTCCGGCCTTCAATAAATGTGAGCAGAACAGTAACTATCCAACTAAATTCTACCAGAGTTTGAACTCAGAGCACTGGATCAGAAATTTAGTGCTACTGGTTAAATAAATTACAGTCCTGCTATAAAATATATTAAAAAGGTCTAATATATACCAAGGAAATAGAATACCTATTTGGAAAATAACTTTTTTAAAACTTAGCATTACAAGCTTACACTTTAGAATGAGATATTATACAAAATTTTTCAAAAGAGAAAACAATTATTTCGTGATGAATTAATGCATTAGAAACTAATTATAACCACTTATAATGAAATAATCATATATCATTTCTAAATGATGTTTAGCTAAGTATAACAATGAGAATAATCTGCATTATAAGTCTGGCACAAACATATTAATAAAAAACTTCCCATCCGAAGCAATCAAGCCTGGTCACCGTCCCCAAAAGTTGGCTGAAGCAGGTAATCAATATCCGTATCTCAAACATCTTAACTTAAAATATTACAGGTACACAATCATTCTCCAAGCCGCAAACTTTTTCTTCAAATATGGGTCCAGAAGGGAATGGCAACCCACTCCAGTGTTCTTGCCTGGAGAATCCCAGGGACGGGGGAGCCTGGTGGGCTGCCGTCTATGGGGTCGCACAGAGTCGGACACGACTGAAGCGACTTAGAAGCAGCAGCAGCAACCTGAAGTTTCATGTTATGCTTTTGTATAAACCACAAATCATAATCCATGATTTTAGCTGTTTCTTTCAAATAGACACCTGCCACCTTCCTAAATTCTGTAACTTTTCTCCTAGTTTTTTATAGTCAATTCACTTTACTCAACAGCTTCTTTTTAGCAATTTCCCTTTGAGACTTTCCAAAACATTCAACTTTGCTTTCAGAAAAACACTGCTTTCTTCACACATTTTTCACAAGATACTTACAGTACTTAATTAAACTGTGTGATTACAATAAGATGTGAAACTGGCAAAGAAGCAGGCTCATCTCGGAGAGCCCAGCACCACTCAGGGGGCAGCCCTTCCCAAGCAAGCAAGGACCGCGACCCCGGGGCATTCTGCCACGATGAGCACGGGGCTCGGCTCTGGAGATGGGGTTTTTAACCAGGGTGGGTCCAGAGGAGGCTGTATCTACTCTTCAAAGACATTTCTGTCTGTGGATAGTGCCCTTCAAAATGTCTTCTTAAAACACTAGCCTATGTCCCAAGCATCTGCTGTGCCGCAGAAACCTATCAGGACATTTCAGAGGAAGGTGAGGGGTGCTGGCCAGTTTCGGGAGAGGCGCTTAAGTGCACAGCTCTTCCAAGAGCTGCTACCCTACTTTCTGAAAGAATCAGACACAGCATAGATGGGAGATCAAGTGCAAACAGCAGATTCCACAAACCACCAAAGCACAGAGGGCAACAGCAAGTAGTTAATACCTCAAATTCAAACTCCATTCACTCCTAGTTATGCGACCTCTGACGATCATTAACCTCTGCAAACCTCAGGTCCCTCTTCAGGAAAATGACTGTAATAACAGTGCCCACCACATGCGCTGTCGTGAGAACACTGCACATAAAGGGCTCAGCGTGGACAAGCATTACACTGTCACGCGTTACAGGCACTGCAGAGCACACCGCCAAAATGATATCTGCATCCAACTAGAAAGCAGAGTGGCAGGTACTGGCTACCAGTGTGAATTCACCAAGAATAAGATTTACATAAATTAACATTTCCACCTCTGATTCGGTTATTGCAGCACAGACTGATGTAGAAATACGTGACATATTATGAGTTCATTTATGTATTCCCGGCCTCATTCCAGAGCAGATATGAGGAGATTCTGAACATCTCTGGGCACAGCTCCAAAAGTGCCGATTAACAGGAAGAGACCAGAGGGCAGAGGGCAGAGGCCCTGCTCTAGAGTCACCGGGTCCTGTCCACGTCCAGTTCTGCTCCTCCCCGGACACAAAACAGGGACAACCTACGGAGCCACGGCAGGGGCCTCAGCAGGCACCTGGGAGGCCAGCTGGACCCCTTCATGGGCTCGTCTCTGCTGGTGGTGAAGCCCTCCAGGACAAGGCCCAACCCCCGACCCCACCCAAAACTTCACCAGCCATCCGGAACAGATGATAACCATCAATCTCTAGGTAATACAAAATGAAGCCAGCACCTGCTGAATGACTCTAAGAGTCCATAAAACCACTCGGGGGTGGGGGAGAAGGGGCGGGAGAAGGCGGGGGGACCGAGAGCCTGGCTGTGCGCCCCTCCCCGAGGAGGGAGAGGACGGGGCCCCTGCGGCCAGCCAGGACCTGCAGACACAGGGCTATGGCTCGTGCGGCTGACACACACGGCGAAGGCGAGCCGTGACCAGCTCGGTGTCGTCAGCGACTAGCTTCTCTGTGGCCAAGAAGGCCCTGGAGCTGGCCCCCCGCGGCAGCACACGCAGGTCCCTTTTCACCCGGCCGTCCACTAGCAGCAACTCGGCTGAGCTGCTTCAGGGAAGTGAATTACATGGCTCCCCAGACACATGTAAATAAAATGAAGAAATTTCAAATTTACAGTTGCTGCCTTCGAATTCTTCCTCCCAGCTCAGGCAGGATTAAAAGGACTTCAAAGCAGCCTGGGTTCCAATTAAGCCAGTGTGACCACCCCAGGGACGCTAGAATATTCCTCTGATTAACAAGAGGTGCTCTTTGAACTGTTTGAGCTAAAAAAAGCGCTCAGAACCTTTCAAACAAATGCCATAATTTTCTCTCCCTGTTCCCTCACTCTCTGGAAAAGTTGATCTTTTGAATGTTTTAAACATTGAAAAAGAAAGCTGGATAATGGCCCCAAACACAACTTGAGCCACAAGCTCAGAACAGGGCCATGGGCAGCGAGCTCAGGGTGCCACGGCAGGCCGGCCATGTCACCACAGGCACGTCCATGCCACCAAGCTGGAGGAGAGGTCAGCAGAACCGGCTGGTGGGAGCCAAGCCAGGGCTTTCCACCAGAGCCACAGGCTCACCTTCGTGGCCTGTGACGAGGGTGCCGACAGAAAGGGGACCCTGCGGAGCACCTGGGCGCAGGGCAGAGCTGCATGAGGACCACCAGCAGATGCGGCAGGGGACACGCCGGAGCTTGCCAAAGGGGGGAAGCACTGCCGCGTGGCCGGGGTGACACAGGACAGAGCCACGTGAGCCCAGAGGGTGAGGCCACCCCGTGGGGGCGGGGGCGCCCGAGGACTCAGGGCAGAAGGTGCACAAGGAGGAGCGCGCGGCTGGGTCCCAGCCCCGGCGACAGACCGCCTGCGGGAGCACGAACCGAGGGGAACCAAGGCCACCTTCCCCCAGCCCACACTGGGCCTTCAGAGATGTGCAGTCCCCGATACTAACACGCCTACTGCACACACATCAACGGCTGGGTCAAACCTATCGAGACCATCCATGTTTTATGATCAAGACTAATCTCTGAGATTATTATAATCAAGAAGAAGGCAGAGTGAAAACCTTGAACGGGCAGAAAAAGATGATTTGGTGCCCTATCTGGCTACCTATGAAGCACATCTGTCTCCTAATCTTTGAGCTACTTTACAAGTTAGTGAGTAGAGAAAAGGGCTTTCCAGGTGGCTCAGTGGTGAAGAGTCCGCCTGCCAATGAAGGAGATGTGGGTTCACTCCCTGGGTCAGGAAGAACCTCTGCAAGAGAAAATGGCAACATATTTTTGCCTGGAGAATCCCATGGACAGAGGAGCCTGGCGGGCTACAGTCCATGGAGTCACAAAGAGTTGGACATGACTGAACACACAAGCACAAGTAGAAGAAAACTAACAGAGATGCAAATAATCCGTGTTCACAGAAACACCAGTTCCAGCCTGGGGAACACCGATGCTCACTACCCTGTGGAGACTGACAGCTTCCCCACTTTGACATCTAAAATCGATTCCAGGGGTCTCTCTCTGATGATAAATGCATGGTACTTTGAAATGTCCTCTGGACCAGCTTACTAGTCCTTCATTAATTCCTGAGTTAAATAAAATATATAACACCTCTAGATGACTAGATAAATATAATCAACAAGACTACTATATTTAAAACTACAAACTATTACTATGAAAATGAAAGAGAGATACATACCATGAATTGAAAAAGTCATTATCATCAAGATGTCAATCCTCTCCAAACTGCTATAAATTCAATGCAAAAATCAATACAAATAAGAACAGGGTTTTTTTTTTTTGCAGATATTGATGACCTATTTATAGAACGTATATAGAAAAGCAAAAGAATCTTTAAGAGCTTAATATTAACAAAGGAAAAATTTAGAAGACTTGCAGTACCTTATTTAAGACTTACTATAACATACAGCAATCGAGAAAGCATAGTACTGGCATGAAGATAGACACGTATCAACATAATAAAACAGAATCCAGAAACAGAGTGCCACATACACACCAAATTTACCTGACAAAAACAAGAAAGCAGTTCACAGCGAGAGGAGTCACTTTACCAGATAAATCACTGAAACTCGACAGAAGCAGGGCAAGGGTACCTTAACTCCAGCCTCAGGCTTTATATGACATGAACCACCTACCAGAACATAAAGAATGAAAACAAAAAGATCCTAGAAGAAAACATAAGAAAGTTCATTTGCAACCATGAAATGTGAGAAGACTCCTTAAAGCACAAAACCACTAACCATAAAAGACAAAAATTGATAAATGGATCGCATCAAAGTTGAGAAGCACCGCTGAGACTTAACGGCTACGGCTAACTTATCACTGATAATGTCCTAACGTGAAAGGCCTGGTGAGGTTCTGGAATAAGAACGACGGGACTGAGGCGGAGCTGTGCTGTCTCTGTGGCACCCAAAACGAAGACACAAAGGCGATCCAACACCGGACCACAGTCTCTCTGTGGATCACGGCCACTCTCGTGTTCACGGCCAGGGTGAAGACTTCCCAAGCTGATCCCAACTCCACAGCTCTGCCGACATCTCCCCCAGCCCCCAGGACGTGAAGCCACGCCATCACTGGAATAACCACAATTTCTTTTTAAACAGCCCAAATTTGGTGAAGTTGTGATGCAACAGGAACTCCCATACAACGTGGGCAGGCGAGTGAAATCGTACAGCCCTGCTGGAAGACGCCTAGCATACTACCATGCTCGTGGGCACCAACCCGAGAGGAGTAACAGCACGGGGACGCATAGACCTGGCCGTGAGCATGCACAGCAGCTTCATGCCCAACAGCCCCCAGCTGGAAACAACCCCGATGTCCACAGAGGAGGGATGGACACATGAACTGAGAGACAGCCACACAATGGACTACTTCCAACACTGAAATAAAAGGACATGGCTGGATCTCAAACGTCAGATGTCAGGCAGGGGCGGGGCAGGCAGGGACAGGGTGAAGGAGAGGGTGCCGGAGGGGCTCGAGGGACCAGGCAGCCCCCAGCCTCTGCTGCCTCAGCCTCAGCTCAGCCCTGGGAGCTCCAGGAGGAACAAGACAGCAATCAAACAATACACACACTTGCCGTTCCATTTGTTTACAACTGAAGAACAGACAAAACCAATCCACAGTTACGGAACCGAGAACAGGGGCTGTCCCTGGGGTAGGAACCGACGGGAAGAGGCAGGAAACTTTCTGACGCTGCGGAAGCTTCGTAACCGTCACTGAGGCACTGACCGACGGGTGACATGATTTCAGAACTGAAGGCCAGTCCTATCACTGCAATATCATCCCCAGTTAAACATTTTTAAAGGAACTGAAAAAAATTTCCTTTTTTGAAGGCCACACTGAATGCCACTGTCAAAGCAAGTGAACAAGATGTAGCGATACATGGGTACTCTCTGCAGCCGCCGGCCTTGAGATTCTGGAAAGCAGAGGCCACCTTTAGTCCCAGGAAGCTGGGGGACTGGGGCTCCTCTCCTAACTGGGATGAAGGCAAGGCTGTGTCCTCCCACCACTGGCAGGGATCTCCGCTACCACGAGGCCGCCACTCACTCTCAGTGAGCCCTTGGCCAGGTGGCAGCACGTGGGAGACCCAGGTCCCAGGTGGAAAGAGTAGCTGAGAGCCTGGAAGACGAGGGCAGCAAGAAAGATTTGGAGAAGGCAGCACTGTCGTCGAGAATAGTCTATCCTGGGCTTCCCTCGTAGCTCAGTGGTGGAGAGTCGCCAGCCAATGCAGGAAGCGTGGGTTCGATCCCTGGTCTGGGAAGATCCCACAGCCTCGGAGCAACCAGGTCTGTGCACCACGACTGCCAAGCCCGTGCGCAGCCCCCCGAGCCCATGCGCTCCAACGGCTCAAGTTAAAGGGCCCAAGAGCACAGCCTCCATGACAAGAGAAGCCCCACAGTGAGAGGCCCGCGCTCTGCACCTGCAGGGTGAGCCCTGCTCTCCGCAGCCAGAGAAAAGCCCACCCAGCAACAAAGACCCAGCACAGACAAATATAAATAAGTTAGTTTTTTAATAATTTTTAAAAAACAAATACAGTAGTCTATACTGAAGAGCACCATGATTTAAGATCCACATTTTATGGGGGAAAAATATTTTACGTGAAAAAATGACTGACAAACAACAATTACTCAAACTCAGGTATTTATTTGGTAGCCATCTTCTCAAAAATGAGCTGAACTAAGTTTCTCACTTCAAAGAAAACAACTAGAGTCCATGCAATCCCTTTCAAACCCCAATCACACTTTTGCAGAGAGAAAAATCCACCCTAAAATTCATATAAAATCTCAAGGGATCCAGAATAGCCAAAATAATCTTGGAAAAAAAAAAAAAAAGATCAAGTTGGAGACTCATACTTGCTGATTTCAAAACTTATTACAAAGCCACAGTAATCAAAACAGAGTGGTCCTGGCATAAAGACAGAAGGCAAACCAGTGGAACAGAACAGAAAACCCAGGAATAAGCCCTGGTACACATGGCCAGATGGTTTCTGACAACAGAGCCAAGACTATTAAATGAGGGAAAGAACAGCTTTCCACAGATGGTGCCAGGAAAACGGAGATGAAATCTGGACCCTTACCTCAGACCACATACAACAATAAGCTCAAAACAGACCGAAGAGCTAACACCATAAAGCTCGTAGAAAACAGCACAGGGGAAACTCTCCTGACACCCCATTAGGCAACGATTTCTTGGCTATGACACCAAGAACACAGACAACAAGTGAAAAAACAGATGAGCTGGGCTTCAGCCACTATTAAAAACTTCTGTACAAACCACACTGTCGAGGGAGTGAAAAGGCAACCCACAGGTCAGAGAACACAGCACACATCTGGCGAGGATCCAGTTAATACGCAGAGTGCACCAAGAATCCGCACAAAGTGACAGCAAGGCAACAACGCAGTCAAAAAAGCAGCTTAGGACGTGAATAGACATCTCTCCAAAGAAGACAGACAACATGGCCAAGAAGTCCAAGAAAAGATGCTCGACACGGACTAATCGTTAGGGAGACGGCAACCACGACCACAGGGGAGCAAGCTCATGTCCATGGGAATGTCTACTAGCAAAGCATAACAAAAAAGAGCAACTGCTGGCAAGAAACTGGAGCCCCTGCGCACTACTGGGGAATGTAAAATGGCACAGGGAGGGAGGAGGGGAAGGAGGGAGCGCACCCTGAAAAGAACAGTTAACAGGACAGTAAAGGAAAGTTATGACCAACCTAGACAGTATATTAAAGAGCAGGGACGTTACTTTGCCAACAAAGGTCCGTCTAGTCAAGGCTATGGTTTTTCCCGTGGTCATGTATGGATGTGAGAGTTGGATTGTGAAGAAAGCTGATCGCCGAAGAATTGATGCTTTTGAACTGTGGTGTTGGAGAAGACTCTTGAGAGTCCCTTGGACTGCAAGGAGATCCAACCAGTCCATTCTAAAGGAGATCAATTCTGGGTGTTCATTGGAAGGACTGATGCTGAAGCTGAAACTGCAATACTTTGGCCACCTCATGCGACGAGTTGACTCACTGGAAAAGACTCTGATGCTGGGAAAGGTTGGGGGCGGGAGGAGAAGGGGACGACTGAGAATGAGATGGCTGGATGGCATCACCGACTCTGTGGACATGAGTTTGAGTGAACTCCGGGAGTTGGTGATGGACAGGGAGGCCTGGCGTGCTGTGATTCATGCGGTCGCGGAGAGTCGGACTCGACTGAGTGACTGAACTGAACTGAACTGAACTCCTACTAAAGAAACTAAGTTTATAGTAAAAACCTTGCTACAAAGAGAAGTTCAGGCCCAGAGATGGCGTCACTGGTAAATCCCATCAAACATTAAAAAATAACGCCTATTATGTATAAACTCTTCTAAGAAAAGAGGAAATCCTTACCAACTCATTTCATGAAGCCAAAATGACCCTGACCTCAAAACCAGATACAGATATTACAAGAAAACTATAAGGCAATACTCAAGAACAGAGAAGCAAAAAAACTTAATGAAATACTAGCATATCAAAAGAATAATATACCACAATCAAGGAGGGGGGATTTTATCCCTGGAATGCAAGATTGGTTAAGCACGGGAAAAATCAATTGATATACTAACTACATTAACAGAACACTGAATAAAAACCTCATCATCATCCCAACAGATGTATAAAAAGCATCTGATAATATTCAAAACTCATTCATAATTCTAAACAAAAACTCTCAGCAAAGAATAAAATAAAACATCCTTCCCCTGAAAAGCAGCATCACAAGAGCCTAAAACTAACATCACACTTGATGACCAAGAACCAAAGGCTTTCCCTCAAAGATCGGCCACCAGGCAAGGCTCCAGCCTCATCACTTCTATTTAAAACTGCACTGGAGGCGTCCAGGTGCAGTGGGACAGGACGGAAGACGCGCACGACGGCTGAGTGAGGGAGTGAATGCGACGGAGCAGGCGGAAAGGGAGGACCTGGGCCGCCAGCCTCCCCTCAAGGGGCGGAGCAGGGGGTCCAGGCCTCGGCCAGGGCCTCTGCAGGCTGGGCGCTCTGCAGCGGCTGTCACGGTCCGATAACCCTCCCTGGGGAAACAGCCCAGAGACTGAATCAGGGGCCACAGTAAGCCTCTCCCAAGCTTCAGAGTGCACACATTAAAAACTTCCATTCACAATTTTCGACTAAAACATTTGTAAAATTGCTTTCTATAAACACATGAATTTTTCTGTGCCATCACAACTAAATTGCTCTTTTTAACCATTAGTATAATCCTTTTCCAACTTGGTCCTCCAAATAAATATGCAGGAGAAGGCAGCTTCTGACACGGCTCCCAAGGACCCCACCTCCTGGAATGCACCCTCTGCAACCCTCTCCCCCAGTGTGGACTGGACTGATGGGCTTGCTTCTGGTGAAGTGAACGTAGCAAGAGTGGGGCAGCTCCTCTGTGACCAGGGCACAAAGCACGGCTGCCCCCTCCGCACCCATCAGGCAAGGCCAGTGGCCACACGGTCCTGCTGAAGGATGCTCCATGGAAGGTCCCCGCGGCAGGGGACTGGAGGCCTCAGGCCAACAGCCACCAGGCACCGAGTCCCACCCACGTGCAAGGGAGTGAGGAAGCGGAGCCTTGTACCGGAGCCTTGAGGTGCCTGTGGCCTCGTGAGAGATCCAGAGTCCCACCCAGATTCATGGTCCACGGAGACCTGAAACACCAGCGTCTCGGGGCAGAGTCTGCCGCACGGCAACAGGCCAGTAATGCGTCCCCATCACGGCCCGTCTCCTCTCAGACCCTGGGAGGCAGGCAGAATCAGCTCCATCCTGCAGATGAGGAGCTCAGCGAAGGAAGCAGCCTCGCCAGAGAGAGCCTATAATCTGTCTCCTCCCCACACACTGCCTCCCTCTCCATGATGACCTGAAGCGGTTTCTAAGAGGTCAAGTTGAAAACAGAGCAGCAAATGTGATCCTGGTGTTTATCAGGCTCCACCGCAGCCCCACACAGAAACCCTCTAACCCCCAGCCCATCACCAAGACAGAGTGCAAAGCCCCAAGCCTCGCCCCTGATGGATTCATTCACAAAGCGCCTACAGGACAAGTTCTCCCACTAGGAACCAGAGCAAAAAAGGAAACACATGTTCTTTAAAAAGCCTGGACCTTCCCCCACCGCTCCCTGTCCTGTCCAGCCTGGGCCTCCTGCTCAACTTGGAATCAGTGAGAAACGTGCCCTCCACGCCCCCGGGCTTGGCCGTAATTCAGAGGCAGAGACAAGACTGAAGACTGTTCCCAGAGGCCCCAGCATGCGGAACAGCCTGGGGACACGAGAGCCCAGGACACACGGGGCCAGAGAGGAGAGCGCGGCGAGGATGGGAGCGGCGGGGGGCTGGCAGCTGCTGCGGCGGAGACGCAGGCCGCCCATGCTCCCTAACCAAGCTGCACACGCGTCATCTTCAAATACGGCCCACTGGGCCCAAGTGGTGCTTTTAAAAAATCCACGTTCTCAGTTTCTCTTAAAGATCTGGACACATCCTTGCAGGGTGGTCATCCACTGGGGTACAGTGGGCCTGACCCGAGTCAGCTCAGCTACCCTGGCTCATGCCTTCTGCTCACGCGGTCACCTTCCCGGGACCCATGAAGCACGGCCGCTAATGGAGACAGAGCAGAGAGAAGGGCGACCACGAGGAAGCGTGAGTGACGGTGCCCCTCGTGGACGGAGCACCTGAAGGTCAGGAAGGCTGGGGGCATGCCGGCCACACAGTCGTCAGAAAGTCCACAGAGGCCGTGCGGCTCCAGCCGTGGCAAAGAAAATGGTCCCCCCCGGAAGGGGGTGTCTCTCAAAGGGTAAGGAGTGACCCTCTGGAGACGCCACACCTACTTCCAGGTGGTCAAAGAGAGAAAGTTTATTCTCACTTTTATTAATAACACCCCTGTAACACAGAATTAGGATGAAGGCAGCTTATTAATTATAAATCCACATTTGGGGCTGAAAGGGGGACCCCCTGAGACTACAATCATTATCCCCTCCTCCCACGCTCCTCCTCGAAGGTAAGAGCTTTGGATCAGGAGCCGCAGAAAGGCCATCAACCATGAGACTGGTAGATTAGCGGAGGGCGGAATGAAAATGAGACCAAGTGCAGAGTCGCTGGGAACTGACTCTCCAAGGAACAAGGCTGAGAGCAAGCCCTTCCTGAGGAAGTGCGGGAAGAAAGGCAGCTTTTCTCCCCACCTGCCTCTGCCCCGACACTAACGTCATGCCCCAAGGAAACGACAGAAAGGATGTCATTAATAAATTTATTTCAACTTTCTTTTCAATGGTGCTGAGAAGTATATGCAAATCCATCCATAATTAGGTTTAAAAATTCCATTTCATGGAATAATCAGACTTCAAAAAACTCAATTTTAGTTTTAATCAGATTTTAACAAGGATATTAAGTCCATTTCGTTTAGAAAAAGGAAAACTGTGAATTTAACACAAAATGTATTCAAGCTTAGCCCTGGGAGATAATTAAATAAAATTAATTTGGCAAGGGCTGTCAGTAAATGGAAGTACTCGGCGCCGTGTTCACGCTCTTGATGGAAACAAAAGCAGCTCCTTCCTGTCCGAACAGACAGAGGAAGCGGCGGCCGGGGTCCGGGCCCAGGGGCCTAGGAAGGCGGGGACGGGAGAGCCCTGGACGCCACTGCGGGGCCTGAGTCTGTCCCTTCCCTCCCGAAGCTGGACCCCACGTCCAACCCAGCACACTCACCCACCCAGCTACAAAGTGAGACAAGGGACGACCAGTCCAAGTCTGACAGGAGGGCTTCCCCACCCCAGGCCAGGCGAGGCCAATCCCCCTCAGCCCCCAAAACAAGGCAACACTGAACTCAGTGCCGGGGCAGGGATGGCACTTAGCAGACTTGGCGACCTCTCCAGTTGGGCATCTGCCCCACCCAACTGCTCAACAAGCGTGTGCTGGGAACTCGGCTACCAGGAAGAGGGAAGACAGAAAGGAGGCCCCCTGCGCCCTGCCACGGGCCCCAGGAGTGAACTGACCAGGGCTTGCTCCAGAGCTCTGACCTGGAGGAGCCCCATCCTGCAGGCATCTCCCACCCTGAGCAAGAGCTTGGGCCCAGGATCAGAGGCCGGCAGGGCATGTGCTGCCCCCATGACGCAGGAGCCCGAACCTGCACCAGGTCTACTTCCAGTAACTGCCCCAAACAATGTCACATCCGCGGCCAGATTCTCCCAAACCAGAAAAGAGGAGAAAAAGTTATCCCGTGCCCCTGCATGAGCAGAAAGCCACGTGGAAAACAGGAGCTGCAGGGAAAGCAGCGAGCAGGGCTCTGGGCCGCTTCTTTAAACCAAATGGCCTGGACTGGACCTTAAGGCAGGGCTCAGCACACTGTGGCCTTCAGGTCAGACCCTGCCGCCATCTCTTCTAAACAATAAAGCTCTCCTAACGTGGCCACACCTACTCACTCACACACCACGAGGCAGCTTTCCCACTGCATAACCTAAAGTTCTGTTTTGTCCTGGACCACCCTAGTTTAAGCATGAAGAGTCCCACATCCCAGGCCAAAAGGGAGGGTTGGTCACCCTATCCTGTGTTGCAAAGACAGAGCTAAATGCCTATTACAGAGACGTCATGGACCACAAAGCCTTCCGTGTTTACTACCTGGCCCTTTACAGAAAAAAAGCACTGCCAGACACTGCTGTAAATCCACCAGCACAGGCACTGGCTGTGCAGCTGTGAAAGTTCCAGTCTGCTAACGGGAGAAGATGGGAGAAAGCACATTCTCGTCTGCATTTGAAGACTCACGCTTTGGTAACGTGGGTGACCCTTAGGGGACATCTCTGGTGCTGCAACCAAGCTCCAGTGAACAGTAAAAATGCCCCAACTGAGGGAAACACCAGCAGCAGCTTCCAGTGACTCTCTTCCCAACTAAGTCTAGCAGGAAAAGCCTAACCCTCCCACGGGCAGACCTGGAGAGACTGCGGCTCTAGTTCCAGACAGACACAGCACAGTGAGTGCTGCAAAACGCCGTGGTTTCCCGGTGAGTGTGAGTTACACCACACTGTGGTGCCGCCTACTGAGCGTGCACCACCTCTAAAGCCACAGTGTACCTGCCTCCGTGGGAAAATAATGCTGTTGGATCAGTTCAGTGCAGTTCAGTCCACGACCCCATGAATCACAGCACGCCAGGCTTCCCTGTCCATCACCAACTCCCAGAGTTCACTCAAACTCATGTCCACAGAGTCGGTGATGCCATCCAGCCATCTCATTCTTGGCCATCCCCTTCTTCTCCCGCCCCCAACCTTTCCTAGCATCAGACTCTTTTCCAGTGAGTCAACTCGTCGCATGAGGTGGCCAAAGTATTGCAGTTTCAGCTTTAGCATAAATGGTACCAAAAGACTTGCTTGACACAGAGTTTCCACAAACCTTCAATTTGTAAAAATGCAATATCTGCAACGCACGGTAAAGCAATGTATGATAAACTGAGGTGCGCCTGTGTAAGAGAAGATAGAAAACGAGCTCTGATGACAGGAGGCTACTCCAAACCTAACACGCAACCTACCCAGCCCAAACAAGCATGATGTCTGACTTCTGTAACGACAGCCTAATAGGAGGCGCCTAGCAACACAGAACAGGAAGAGCAAGTGGGAGACGGAATGCTGTCTAAATGTCCTCCACACAGACCCACAAACCGTCAAGAAGCAAATCATAGCACTCTGAAGAGATTAAATGAGGTGAGAAGCCTTCTGGCCTTGCTGTGGGAGGGCTGTCTGGTTCCACGAAACTGAAGAGTAGTTTCCATGTAATAAAAAATGGCCTCCCTTCTAACTCAGCCACCTTCATGAGCAAGACAGGACTGTGCTGCAGCCTCAGAAGTTAACCATTCCCCTCCCAAGCGACCATCATCTTCCTTCACCCCGCGCCCCAAAGGGGTCAGCCCAAGCAAAGGCAAAAGTCGGTCACCACCACCCCCACCACACCTCGCAGGCTGGCAGGACCTCCGAGCCCAAGCACACTGGGAGCCGTCAGGTCTGAGAGAGCTGCTATCAGCCATTGGCTTCCTGCCCGCTATGGGCCGAGCACTGCCTGGGCCAAACGGGTGGGCAGCTCCCCAGCAGAAGTCTGAGCGCCAGCTGCAGGCACCATGTGGCCGGCCAGATGGACAGCGGTCATGCAGGGCAGGGCCCCCTCGCCAGGTCGGGCCCGGCCAAGTGGCCCCATGAAGGCGCCACAGACGCCGCGCAACCTCAGCCAGCGAGCCCTCCCGTCGTCCAGCCCCCCCCTCTGCTGAGCGGAGACAGCAGCAGCCGCCTTGTCCACGGCACTGGGCGGCGGGTGAGCAGGACCCACGTGCATGGGCAGGGGGAGCCCCCAGCAGCTCTCCCTGGATGAGCTGCTGTCAGCACGGGGGAGGCCCTGCTCTAGAGACCCCCTTCGGAGCAGAGACTACCTTCAAACAGACAGGCTTCGAGGCCTCTAGTCAGCCTCCAACTTCCAGACCAGAGAAAACGTCCGGCCTTCTCCCCACTGTATCGTTCAAGTGCGGCAGAGCCACAGCTGAGGCTCATCTGCAGCCCAGCTGCTGCTCCGACAATGCTGCCGTCCCTGCGTCCTCTACAGAGACCCAGCCTCACCCCGCCGGGCCCAGGGGCGCCCCTCCAGTGTCGCTGTTGCAAGCCTCTGTCTGTCCTGCGAGCAGAGCTGCAGGGTGCGGCTCAGATCCGCGATATCCAGCAAACAGCGGGTCCTCAACTTAGAGTGCGAGGGAAGAACAGGCGCGTGCCTCTCCCCAAAGTCACTGCTCTCTCAACAAATGATGGACGGGTCAGAAGGACGGGCACTGACCTGAAGGGAAACCAGGAGGACGGATGGAGAGGAGCTGGCCTCGACCAAGAGACACCTTCACGCGTTCCAAGACCTCCAGGCAGGAGAGCCGCCCCGTCAACTGTCCACTACACAATCCTCTGCTTGGGGTTAGGTGTCCCAGCAAACCCCACAGGCGCCCTCACCCAGTGGAAACACCCCCGCCCTCCTGGAGCCGTGGGGCTCAGGAGCCTGCAGCGCCTCAGACAGCAGCCGAGATCTCCGCCAGGCGGGGCCCAGCCAAGGACCCAGGCCTCTCTTGGTGACAGCAGGGAGGAGAGAGGCCCACCTGTCAAAGGCAGGAAGAAACCCAAACTCCAGGGCGTGATCCAAATCCCTTCAGGATGCTATCCCTGCCACTCTCCACACACCCATGCTAGAACTGCCTGGGACGAGCAACTCCTGAGCACCCCCAGTCTCCGGCTGGTACGCAGCTACACACGCCACTTCCCAGGGCAGGCCAGGGGCGTCCCCACATGGGCTCTAACAGACCCAAGGCTGCTCACAAGCCCGCTCCTGCAGCCACAGCCTGGCAGGCCTTGCGCAGCCTGAGCCCACGCGCAGCCTGAGCCCACCCGCTGCCTCTCGGGAGCCGCGGCTCGGGCCCCTCCCTGCCCCACAGGAAGCCTCAGGCTGCCAGCGGCCCCCTGAGGTAGAGCGGGAGGCACTGGCCCCCAGGCCCCGCCCCATCAGGGACTGAGCGCACAGGGCCCTGCTCACCCCTCGGGTCAGCTGGATGCCCATCCCCGTCGCTGAGGACAAAGCGGGCAGAGCGGGGATGCTGTTTCAGGGTTTCCTCCGTTTAGCTCCATCTCCTCGGAGCCTTGCAGGAAAGGGCAGTTTTCAGCAGAGACCCCCACAACGCCCACCCTGCAGCTCCCCTCAGCCCAGCCTGGTCCTGAAGGCTTCCCGCAGGACCCGCGTGAGCTCAGAGCTCTCACATGTGTGCAGGGGGCTCCCCTCACTGACGGGGCAGAAGGGACCGGGGCCGCACTCTCCCTGCACCCCCGGGGATGCCACCTGTGAGGTCAGGGACACGGGGGTGGGTCAAGCTCTGCTCATCAAGCTGCAGGGGTTGGGAGGTCAGGGCAGGGTGAAAGAAAGAAGTTGACAGCAACTTTCAACAAGCTTTATGGGAGAAGCCTCCAAACTTGCCCAGGGCCCACCTGGCAGTGACGGCTCTCCCGAGCCCCCCAGGTCCTGCTGTCTGGCTTCGTTCAGCCCTCTGCCCCAACCTCATTTCCGCTCACCTGCTGTGCAGCGTATGTTTCCCCTCAGAACTTGACCTGAACGCCCCCCAACAGGACGCTGGCCCCACCAGGGACATACAATGTCCCACCTCCCTAGCAGGTCCCTCCAGCCCCCTCCCAAACAACCCTCAACACCAACTTCAGGCAACAATCAGGCTGGGTGTTCTCGTTTTCTGTGGGGTGTTTTCCAGACTTAAGATTAGTTCTGCATGTCCAGGAACAATTCTAAACCTCCAGCAGCCTGCTTTCCTCCACTGGCATCCCTCCCCTGCACACGTCTCAGATGAAACCTTGTGAGAGAGGGAAGACAGCCCGCAGGAGACTGGCGTGCCTCCGACGCGGCCCCCACAAGCGCCAGTGAGGAGGGGACGGCATTTCCCAAGTCTCTCTGGCATCTTCTGCTCCTGAGCCAGGGTGAAGACAGGACAGGAAGGAAGCCTGCCAGGCACACCTGTGCCCTCTCTCCCCGAGCCCCGGGGTGCACTGGGGTCTGTGCCAAGGCAGCACGGCCCTGCTGCTCTCTCCTCAGAGCACCCCCACCAGGCAGCTGAGCGCGCCACCGTCTGATGGCCAAGCCCACCCTCCAGGCGAGCCCCATCGCTGCCTGAGTGACAGCCTGCTCTCAGACCCCAAGGCCCAGGCCGGGAGCTGGCCACGCTGCACCCCAAACACTTGGCATCCCCAAGAGCATGGTACGGAAACACCTTCCAAAGGCCCACCACAGCGCTGAGGTCTGGAGTGCGTGGTCTTCAGCGGGGAGACATTCACCGAGATCTGGAGTGCTGGACACAAACCGTGGGCCCCAGCCCCACGCCAGGGACAGTCCCGGAGACAAACGCCCTGCTACCTGCGCTCGGCAGTCACCTCCTGCCAAACCCTAGAGCAGGAACCCAGGCACAGTCCCAGGGCGAGAGCCCAGCTCCCCCGAGGACACTGCACCAGCCTGCAGACACCAGCCCTCGGCGGCCCCGCGAGCTGAGGCGGGGAGCGAGGTCTCCCTTGCGGCCCCCCCAGACGAGGGGCTGCCCAGCGTCCTGCCCGGGGCTGCTTCACTGGTGACCGTCTCAGGGGCCAAGAGGGGAAGGAAGGCACAGCCGTTCCTTCTCGGATGCCCCGGTCACAAAACCGTGAAGAGCAAGCCCCCATGTCCCCGCTATAGGCGTGGGCCATCACATTACAGCCACCCACAGCCCCAGGCACACCCAAGACAGGCCAGGGAAGGACCTTGTGGTCCCGCCACCAGGAGACTCAGGGCAGCGACTCCAACTGCAGAGGGTGCTCCCCCGCCTCCACCCCCGACTCCCCAGCAGCACCCGCACTGGTGCCACCGTCGCCCGCACCTGGGACGCTTCCTGTCGCTCGGCTTCCCTTTTCATCCTCAGGACACTCCCATCTGCCCAGGGACACGTCCCCTCAGACAATCCACCCGAGGCAACAGCCAGAGTCTGTGCGCTGCTGAGGCTGGCACCCAGCAGGCCTGGCACACAGTGGGCGTGCTGCTGAGGCTGGCACCCAGAGGGCCCGGTACCCAGCAGTGGCGGCGCTGGCCGGATGCCGTCCCGCCCCCACCGGGTGGGGCCCGGGCGGTGTGTCAGAGCTCCGTGTGTAGGGCCTCAGCTGGAACGAGAACAGAGCTCCTGTTGACAGGGAGCTCGGGAGCCTGCAGGACCGCAGGGGACAGGAGGAAGCAGCGCTGGAGGAAAGCCAGAGCACAGGTTCATCAACAGCCACCCAACAGCCCCGGGAGCAGCGGCCTCTTGTTAAGACAATTGTTTCACTTCCCTTCTATGCTCGTGAACCTGTTCTCGGCATGAGACTCAGGAGCAAGGGCCCTGCCGCAAAGCCTGCCTGCTTCAGAGGCCCAAGAGCCGCCAACTGGATCCCTCACCACTGACAAAGGTCAGGCCACTCCTCGAGCCTATCCCTGGCCTCCAGCCGGTCTTGGAGGATCCAAGCCAGGTCCCCAGGCGGCCAGCCACCCATGGGAAGGGGGCACCGGGCTCCAGGTGGAGAAGGCTGGGCACTGACTGACCCTGGACTCAGGGAACTAAGCCGGAGCTGCACGGGAGGAGAGCTCGAGCTTCTGACACAAACGACAGCAGCCGTGGGAAAAGTCGACAGGGCACGTGGCTGCCTGCAGCTGACCCCCGGGAGGCCCTGGGCGATGGCACAGGCCTCGCCTCACAGCCTCAGCGCTGACAGCCAAGGGTCCCAGGGGAAAGCCCAGGAGCACACGCTGACTGGAACACCACTTGCTGTTCCTGGAAGTGCCCCGCCCTGCCCCGAGACGCTGGCCTTGCCAAGGCCGAGGGGGCTTTCTAAGGGGGCAGGCTCTCGGGATGCCCCAGAGGGAGTGTGCAGCCCCCAGGCCCTCCTCACGTTCTGTCCTGTCAGGACACCCCCACTCTGCCCAGGGACCCTGGCACCCACCAGGAAGGGACGTGGGTCCTCCCACGACCCCAGGAGGCAAGCAGCAAGCCTCTTCCAGGTCTGACCCTGCTGGGACACCACAGCTGCCTCCACATCCCCCCAGAGCAAGCCCCTGGGAATCCAGCACAGCCTGACCTGGTCTAAACCCTTTCACTGCCTGGCTTGAGACTGTTGCTTCACGTGAACCTAAAAGGAGACACAGAAGTAGAAGGGCCGTACCTACGAAGATGGGAGAGAAGCCTCCAGAGTGCTTCGAGAGCCAAGGGAGAAGCGGAGCAGCACAGGTCCACGCGATTCCCCGAGAACAGGCTGCTGCATGGCCTGGGGAGCACACACGGGGATGCACCCCAGAAGAGCCAGGAAGAGCTGCTTCTGGAGTGCTCCTCTCCCATGTTCCCTACAGCGTTGCAAAGCCCAGAGCCGGGGAGACAGGGCCGTGCCCAGCTGGGTCTCCATCAGCTTCTTGGCCGGCCCAAACCCCACGGGAACAAAGCAGCTTCTTTTCCCGCTGGGGCTGAGCGAACCTGTCGGGGTCTGTCCACACCTTGCTAAACAAGTCCAACAGGCAGGGGCTGGGCCACGACGCTGCCAACTCACATGTTGGCAGGCCTCAGCAGGGAGCGGGGGGCCCCCCCAGGGCTGCAGCTGAGAGAACGAGCGCTGTCAGGATGCTCTCCGTGACACTTGTCTTCTGGTTCCCGCCGGGCGCACAGCACCAAGGTTCTGCCACAGCAGCCAAGCGCCAAAGGGCGCCCCACCCAAGTCGCAGCAAACCCAGAGATCCGCCAAACAAGGCTGTCGCGATGTCATCACTCATCACCAAACGTTCATGAAACACGCTTCGGATCTGGGCACGGAGGCTCTAAAGGCAGAAGCTCCTGGGTCACAAGTCTGAAGCCTGAGGACGACCAGAACGGAAAACCCAACTTCCAAGGCTGAAAGAGGCTGAGGCTGAGGCGACCCACAGTGAGTAAACCCACGGGAACAGCTGCTGTCGGCCTCCACCGGCAGGTGAAGCTCTGAGATCGGTTCTGAAGCCCCCGGCCTCTGCCTGCCCCCTCTGGGGGAGGAAGCCCACTGCTGGGGCTGCAGGAGCCTGGGAGCTAACACCTCACAGATGCACAGGCCTAAGGGCAAATCAAACATGGTTCAACACCCCCCTACAGACCTAAGATTCCTAAGAACAGCTGGGAACGCGTGAGAGAATGAATTAACCAAGAATAAATAGGAACTCGGCCGAGACTAGGGAGGCATCAGCTTGCAGGACCAAAAGGGCCCAGCTCACAAGCCCCCGGAAGGCCTAAGCTTTCTCCTTCCATCTTCTCTCCAACCTCTAAAGAAAGCCACACCAAGAGCAATTAAAACAACCGAGACGGCCAACAGCCCAGCCACCTCCCCAGGCGCCCACAGCACTTCCTGTATTGATCAGCCCAGCACCCAGGTAATTAGAAATCGGGAACACAGTCACCAGGGTAATGACAGTGTCCAAGCTGGTCAGTAGGATCCATTCTTAGCAGGAGATTATGCACACCCCGTGCCGTCCTCCTAATTGGCCTCACATCAGGGGAACGGTACCCAGGCCTTGTCACCTGGCCAGCCTACAAATGCTTCTGGGAAACGTCCAGATCAGCACTCGTCAGCTCCCAGCTTCGCTCCAGATGATGGGTCAGCAGTTTCAGGGCCACAGCTGCCAGGCTTCAGAGCCAGCAAGCCCGCCCTCCCTTCTGCGTCCCCGGTGCCAGCGTCCCCCGCACCCGTCACTCCGTCACACCTGTGCTCACATTGGCAGGTACTGAGCCCTCCCAGCCTGACTGAAACCCAGGCACAAAAGGGTGGAGACAGAGCTGAAGCGCAGCGGCTCCCTAGCCACAAGCAAGCTGCTTCCCCTATGAAACGAGAGGTTTGGCGGCAGAGGGGCTCAACAGGCGTTCCATGCCTGTTCAGCGAGCATTCCCCACAAGAAGAACTGCTAAGATGCTTCTAAAGGCCCGGCTGCTGCTCTCCTGCTCCCCCTCCACTGTGACTTCACTTTCCATCTCTGTTAGAACCTTTGAACACACACTGCCCCAGGCGACCGACGACGCTCTCAAGCTGTGACAGAAAGGTCAGGTACACGTTTGGAAGGCAATTCGGTCAAACACATGTATCTTTCAGGGTAAAAACTACTGCTAAGAATTTGTCCACCAAAATAACACTGCTTATTGGTGGGGAAAATAACCCCACTGGAAACCACCTGATGGCCATCGGCAGGGGAACCAAGTCAGTCAGAATCACCCACACCACGGACACCGTGGAGACCTGACAACCCAGGAGGCCGGTCAGCGTCGGTGCACGAACCCCGTCAGAGATTAAATGAGAAAAGGCAAGCCTGCAGGGCAACGGTACAGAGCAAGCACCTCTTGGGAGGGGGCAGGGAATAAAAAGCTTACATGACAAAGAAAACATTTTTTTTCTTATTTTTTAAATTCTGCACCCACTAAACTCATCGTGGTAATCATTCCATGAGATGGATAAGCCCAATCATTATGCCGTACACCTTAAAGTTGTACAGTGCTGTTTGTTGATGATATCGAAATAAAACTGGGAGAAAAAAAGTTCATACGCACTCACAGCATTTCTAGAAAATCGCATAGGAGTTTACCAGCTTTCGCCCAGAAAGACGGATGAGGGTGAGAGCCGCGTCAGCCAGCTGCCCTGCCCTGCCCTGGGAGCAGCCCTCAATCCTGCTCTGAGAACGGCAGCCCTGGGCACGACAGCACCACCGCTGGCGCCAGGCAGTCACACAGGGCAAGCCCGGAGGGCCGCCTGGAGCAGGCAAGGTGGGGGTGAAGGCTGCGTCCACCTGCCTCCTCTGGGTTCACACGATGTTACCTGACCTCCTGCAGCCACAGCTGGCTCCCACGGCAACACTCCTGCAGCACTGGCTCCAAGTCCCCAAGACCCAGACAAACCCAGCTGCCCATGGGCCTTAGACAAACTCAAGAAACGAGCTCGTTCCCAGAAAGAAGGCTTTGCACAGCACCCAGTCCACTCTTGACTCCGGGTCAGGCAGGCGCCCGCTGCGCCACACCATCCCCAGGCTGGGAGCGGGCTTTCGCCGGGACCCAAATTTGGGCTCCGTGCTAGCGACACTGAGCAGTTCTCATGTCTTTGCTCACCACACACCTTCTCAAAGTTATCTGCCCAAAGCCTCTCCCCCACTGTTTAACTTGGTCGTCTTCAATTTGAAAGCATTTTGCTCTGAGTTTGGATGAAAGTCCTCAGTCAGATGCGCATGTTGCAAATATTTTCTCACACTCTGCGCTGTGCCTTATTTTCTTCTTAATGGTGTGCTTTGAAGCAAAAGTTTCTAATTTTGATGAAGTCTAACATCAATTTTTCTCTATGTATGTCTTGCTTCTTGTGTCCTAAGAACTCTTTACCAAACCCACGCTCCCAGGAGTGTGTTTCCACCCTTCAGTCCGTGCCCCGCTGGACTAGTCAGTGGACAGCATGAGGTGTCCGTGTCAGTGCAGACTCCCTGTTGTCCCCGCACCATCCGCTCAAAGACTCTCTCCCACTGAATTATCTTGTCACCTTTGACCGAAATCAATTGACTGAGTTTTCAGACTATTCCTGAGCATTCCATTCTGCCCCACTGATTTACTCCACACTGTGACCACCCTTCGGAGAAGGCAACGGTGAGCCGCTCCAGTACTATTGCCTAGAAAATCCCATGGATGGAGGAGCCTGGTGGGCTGCAGTCCGTGGGGTCACACAGAGTCGGACACGATTGAGCGCCTTCACTTTCACTTTTCACTTTCACATGTTGGAGAAGGAAATGGCAACCTGCTCCAGTGCTCTTGCCTGGAGAATCCCAGGGACGGGGGAGCCTGGTGGGCTGCCGTCTATGGGGTCACACAGAGTCGGACACGACTGAAGTGACTTAGCAGCAGCAGCATGACCACCCTTCCTGATTAACGCTGCTCACAGGGAGCTTGCAGTCAGCCTCTGGAAGCCCTCTGACACATTCTTCTTCCAAAGCCTGACAGCCATTCCGGGTCCTTTCCATTTCTATAGAAATTTTAGAATCAGTGTGTCAGTTTCTCCCAGAGAAGCCTCCTGGGGCTGCCTGAGCCTCTGGGCCCATCTCCACACACTCAGTGAGACAGCATCTGTCCGCACCAACTGGCACTGCTGCCGGGTCACGCTCTCTCAGCCCCAGCTTCCGGTTTCCAGTGGACAGATCCCAGAAGCACAGCTTGTTAAATGCACCCCTGAGGACGTCACAGACGCTTCACAGGCTGGCCCTGTTCAGCACCTTCAAATCACCAGCCAGACCACACTCCTGAGGAAAGACGCTCAGCGCCTCACAGACCTTCACCACCTTCCCTCCCTCTGTCCAACCGCACAACCATGGACAAGGACGCCTGGGCCCCAGAGGCGCCCGCCCTGCTCTCCCCGGGACCCCAAGTGCACAGGCCCCACCTCCCCCATGCACGGCATTCCCTCACACCCTCGAAGTCCTGGGGCCAACCTGCCCCCGACTCACATGACCCGTGTGCTGGAGACAAGGGCCAGACAAGGCCAAGAGTGGACAAGCTTGTCTGGCGGATAAGGACACACGGCTAGACAGGCTTCCCAACACGTTTGCACTGGTTGGCCCAATAGCCCACACTACTCCTCCCAGCCGTTATCTCTGGGTCCTTGGGATTTAACAAATCTCAGAACAGGAAGAGGGTGGCCAATGTCACACTGGGTGGGCCCTTCACAGTCCCAACCTCTGCAAGGCCACAGAGCCCGCCGACAGCCTGAGAGAAGCCACAGCCCGTCCACAGCAGAGCCTACGTGGGGGACACGTGGCCTAAACCACCAGAAGCCCAGACTCCAGGGCTGAGAGCGTCTTGCAGAGGCGAGCAGACAGCAGGGTGGCTGTGAGACAGTGAGCAGTGGCTGCCTGGCCACCCAAAGGCAGGCCAGAGGTGCCAGACCACAGGCCCTGGTCGCAGCACCCGGCCCATGGTGGCACAGAGCAGGCCAGCAGGAGCTGCAGGCGGCAGGTCCCGAGGCTGCAGGGAGCCAGGCTCACCGGGGTGGGGGGGAGTGCCACCTAGTGGTGGCAGCTCTCAGAAGCCCAAGGAGACTGGACAGCAGCCAGAGCCCGGGGTCATGACAGGCCCCAAAGGAGCAAAACTGTGGCCATGCATTGACCTGAAGAC
The DNA here is from genome assembly GCF_049115385.1 of Moschus berezovskii. Taxonomy (NCBI): domain Eukaryota; kingdom Metazoa; phylum Chordata; class Mammalia; order Artiodactyla; family Moschidae; genus Moschus; species Moschus berezovskii. The sequence continues at coordinate 1,337,440 of NC_142486.1, forward strand.
CCAAAATGCCTCCCAGGCCCTCAAACTGCTGCTACCAGCATGAATGCTGGCCTCCAGCATCCGCCGACCACCAGAGCAAGCTGACCATGCTTGGGAGACGTGGGCCTTGAACCAGCCTGCAGGAGCTCACGTCCACACACACCCACTCACAAATCTGTGCTTTTGTGGGGAGATAACAAGTTTTGTCAGATTCTCAAGAGCATGACCCTGGGGTGAGAAGCCCACATTCCAGAGAACTCTTCCATTTATAGATGTGGAAATTAAAGCATAAGAGACCCCACGACAAGTGGGGCCAGACAGATGAGCAGACACAGTTTAACAGGGTCAGGCGCTCAAACACCCCAGCAGCTGGTATCACAGGTATGAGAGGGCACAAGAAAGCAGCCACGAGCTCCCTCCTCTGACGAGAGCCTCCCTGGGAGCAGGCGGGAAGCTCATGAGCCCAGAGAGCAGGAGAAAAAGCAGGCAAGAGGCCCCACTGGGCCAGCCCAGGTGAGCCTGGCTCTGCAGGTGGAGGTCAGGCGGGAATAGCAGCCTGGCCTGTCCTCTGAGACTCAGCGAGGCAGAGAGAAGACAACGGGGCGTTTTCAAGCGACAAGCACCCGGAGCCCACAGCGCGGGGGAGCTGGCAGGTCTCGGAGCAGCAGTCAGAGGGTCTAATCACAGGACAGCCCCTCACAGTCTTGGCGCAGTTTCCAAGAGCAACAGGAGAAGCACAGAGAAGAACCTGTCTTCAGCTTACACAAGCAGACAAACAGAAGGCTCCTTAACCACCACAGGACCCGGCAGCCAAGGACTGATCCTAAACCATCAACCTCTCAGCCCTGCACCCGGGGCAGAGTCGGTCTCTGTGGGCCGAGGGCCAGCGGCAGAGCAATCCCAGAAGGGGCGGGGGCCCCATGAGGCCAGGCGGCAGGACGGTGGAAAACGCCCGCCGAGAGGCAGCACCGGCATCCGGCAGCCCGATGCCAGCCCTGCCCGCCGCTCACCTGTGGGGTCGGCTCGACAGACTTGCTAAGGCTGCTGCAGAGGTCTGATGGCAAACTACCCACCGTTACTGCTTTCCTGTTCCGCCCTAAAGACTCAGTGTATTTCAACTGTTACAACCACCTAAAAGAGATTACTTCCCCTCAACAAAACAACTACTTCCTCAGTATAAACAAAAACAGTCCTTTAAGAAAGCCCAACACTACTGGGGCAGTACCTGCTGGCCCTCGAGAGCGTCCTTGGCGGGAGAGTTGCCCAGCTCCATCCCTTTGAGCCTCAGCAGCCACAGGTGGGGCCTCTGCCAGAGGGACCTGGGGTGCAGGCTCGCTTGCCAAGGGAGCCACCCGTGAGGAGAGAAGGCGGTGACTGCAGCCCTGGCACCCTCTGCCTACCTGATGCTCAAGCCGGTGGTCTGGTCCAGCCTCTCCCAGCTCTGCAGCTTCGTCAAGAGCCTCTGAAAAGACAGGGAGGGAGACCCCTCAGAGCTCCATGCCAGCGTCTCTACCCAGGGACGCACGGGCCTGCTGTCCCCCACAGCACACCACCCCTCCCCACCACGCACACTCGACCCAGACAGGACAGCGTCACAGGAAACAGACGGGTCACGGTGACATTACGGCCCCTGGTCCTCCACAACCGCCTGCCCTCATCTCCAAAACACGACATGCTCCCAGGGTGCTTCCCAACTGCTGCAGTCACGCTGAGTGCTGAGCACCTCATTCACACCGGCCACAAATGGGGAGGCTCCCAGCAGGCTAGGACTGCGGGCTAGGGGCCAAGAGCGCCTCACAGACGGTCCTGCAGAACAGCATGCACCCCAGGAAGCAGGCCCCGGGCACTGCAGACCCCGGCCCCCACCGCCTCCTCTGTCCTCCCGATGCTCCTCAGGACGCTCAGCCCCAGTCCCGCCCCCAAAACACACACAGAGCAGGCTGGAGCCATTAGTTCAGTTCAGTCGCTCAGTCATGTCTGACTCTTTGCAACCCCACAGACTGCAGCACGCCAGGCTTCCCATCACCAACTCCCGGAGCTTGCTCAAATTCATGTCCATCGCATCAGTGATGCCATCCAACCACCTCATCCTGTCATCCCTTTCTCCTCCTGCCCTCAATCTTCCCCAGCATCAGGGTCTTTTCCAATGAGTCAATTCTTCGCATCAGGTGGCCAGAATATTGGAGTTTCAGCTTCAGCATCAGTCCTTCCAATGGATATTCAGGGTTGATCTCCTTTAGGATGGACTGGTTGGATCTCCTTGCAGTCCAAGGGACTCTCAAGAGTCTTCTCCAGCACCACAGTTCACAAGCAGCAATTCTTCACAGCTGGGGCCATGGCTACTGGGAAGAACAGGAGGACGTGCCCCTACTTGGCCTGAATGCGGGGTCTCATGGCCAGTGTTCTCACAGCTGCAGTACGCTGACCCACATGTCACACAGAGTCTCGCCCCCTTGCAGGCCGCCTGCCTCTGCTGAGCTCCTCCACGTGCTCACGCAGCCGCTGGAGCATGTCCTGAGCCCTCTCACGTGCTGGGCACGAGCCTGATTAATAACCCTATGACTACAGCTGACGCTCAGTCAACATTTACCACTGTTCGAGCACTTTACATGAACTCATTCAACCCTCACAACCCTACAGGGAGACATTTACTCCTCATTACACAGGTGAACAGAGAAGTGAAGTAATCTGCCAGGGTCACACAGCCAGCGAGCACACGCAGAAGGATCCGAAACCAGGCAGTGTGATTCCCTATAAAGACGCTCAACCGACTGTAAAATTACCTACATCCAAAGTAAAACTACTTGTCTCCAGAACTGCTTTTTCAGGCTGAGTTTCCATATAAGCAAGTATCTGAGAGGATGTGTGCTCTGGTCCCAGGATGCCCCAACTGGTAGGAGCTGCTGGAGGTAGGCTGACCAGACTGGCAGTCATGAGAAGGGGTGCCATGGCTTATGCCAGGCAAATCAGAAAGGGAGGTGACTGAGTGTGACCATGGGTACCCAGTGTGGAAGGACAGAGGACCCTGGGCCCGGAGGCCTCACACTGGTCTGCCCAGGAGAAGAACTCGGGTGCTTCGGCACCAAGATGCATGGCCCTCTCCACAGCGTCCCACAGAATGCCCGCAGTGAGTGCCAGCAGCAGACCCAGGGAGAGGATCTCAGCACAGGAGTCCGCTCCTTCTCTGGGGAACAATGTCTGTCCCAGGGACCACAGTCCTCTGTTCTCTTCTGCGCAGCAGCCGGTTAAGTATTCCAGGGCTACTGACACCAACCGCCGCGCACTCATCTGAGGACACACATCTACTGTCCTGGGCCCCGCCGGGCAGCGGTCCAGCGAGGACCTCCCTGGGCTAGCTGCAGGGGTCCAAGGGCCACGCTGCACGGGGTGCTCCAGCCTCTAGAGGCCCCGAGCCCCCGACGCACAGCCCCGCCATCATCAACGCCGCCCAGCGCGGCGCAACAAGCCCTCCTCACGCCACACAGCACTGACCACCTCTGCCCGCTCCTGCACCTGCCGGTACCTGTGAGCACACCGGTCCACCTGGGGCCAGCGGGAGCCCCAGGGGCACCTCCTACCGCAGGCTAGGGGTCAGCACCCTTACAGGTCCCCTTTTACCAGAGTTCTGGGGATCGGGACAGGGGCTGACTTCAGGGGCCACCATTCCGCCCACCATATGAGCCCAGCTGCCACCACATTCGAGCAGATCAGCTGGGATGTAGGGTCCCCTTGGCAACTGGAGGACCCCAGAGAAACCAGCTGGCTCACCTCCTTCTCCAGCTCGAGGTCCACCAGGGTCTCCTGCATCTTCTCCTGCCGCCCCAGCCTGCGCTGCAGCCCCTCCAGCTCCTCCCGCAGCAGCCCGTTGGTGTCCCGCGTCTCCCTGGCAGAGCCAGAAGCAGAGTCATTCAAACAGCCACACACCCCAGGGACGAGTGCAGAGGCCCTGACCCCAGAAGGCTGCACGCACATGTGTGTGCACATGTGTGTACATGTACATGTGTGTGTGCACACAGGAACACGTCCCCAGCCCCTCACCACAGGCAGATGTTCACATACATACACACACACGCACACACACACACCGCAGGCAGGCATTCTCTTCCCGCAGCTGCCGCAGTTCCCTCTCCATCGTCGGCAGCCGCACCAGCTCAGATCTCATGTTCTTCACGATCGCAGCGTCCTGCTCCTGCAGGGACAGCTTTTGCTCCAAATCCTGATCGAGGTGGGAGACAGAGAGGAGGGAGACGGTCACAGATGCCAAACACTCCCAAGCCCTCGACAGCCTCCAGGGCCACGGCCCCGAGTCACGTGCAGTGCTGCCCACAGGGCAGGAGCCTGGCACACACTTGGCACAAGGACACGCAGCAAAGCCTCCGTGGAGACATACCCACCCAGCAAGGCTCTGCGTGCTGTCCCTGTGGTGCAGCCTAATGACTTGAGTCCTTGCATGACGTCCTGCCTTTCCTACATGGAGTCCCCAGGACACGGGGGGGTGCCAGTGAGACCCCAAGACAGGTCACAGAGCAGGTTAAGAACATGGGCCCAGGACTGAACTGGGCGGTCGTTCAGCCGACACTAAGGGGCCAGCTCTGCACCAGGTACTGGGTCAAGCAGTGAGAGCAGAGCAACCCAAAGGAGACGAGGTCTCTGCAGGGAGAGACGGACGTCAGCCAAGCAGCAGGGCAACACTGAGGAGCTGCCAAGGGCTGCATGTAGGCAGACGGGGCAGGGGAGCTGTACCGGGCGGCCTGACGCAGTGCAGACCAGGGTGGGGGGCGGTGGGCAGGCACCAGGGCCGCCGAGGACAGCACGCGAGGCCGAGGTGAGAGCAGGAGGCCTGGCCCCGACGAGGGGCAGCACGTGCCAGAGGAGGGGGCGAGAGGGGCCGTGGCTCCGGGCGCAGCACGCGGAGTCACAGGGAGCGGCTCCCCCCGGGCCCCCCGCAGTGGGGCAGCGTGGCCGGAGCTGCAGAGCCTGCCTGAGTGGGCCGTGCCTCCCCGGAGGAGGAGGTCTGGGAAGGGAGTACTGGCAGGTCTCCCCCAGCACTGCTCGGTCATCCCAGCAGACCCGGGACCTGAACGACCACATTTACTGTCTACTCTATGTGCCTGATTCTGGTCTCCACGCAGAGCGTGAGCTTCCTGGGAGCAGCACACGCCTCTTACTTCCTGCCGCACCCCAGCACCTGGCACGGGGCCTAGGGCACAAGGAGACGACCAGCAGTGTGAACAGCTGCGGCACACACAGGCGGCTAACTTCCCTGGCAGGGTCACAGGGGGCCGAGCCAGCACCATGAAGCCTACCAGACACGAGCCGCTCACCTTAATCCTCTGCTCCTGGTCTGCCCGCACTTCTTGGCTGGCCTGGAACTCTTGAACCTTCTGATGAGCTTCCTGCCATTTCCTATCGAGAGAAGAGTATAACACATGCAAAAGCAGGCAGATGCCAGAGCCAGCCGCCGCCTCACTCTCAGAGCTCTCCAGCAGGGACATGCGCTCACACAGAGGTGCACCCATTTTCACACACTCCATGCTGCAAGGAGGCCCCAGGCCGGAGGGCAGGAGGTGAAGTCTGGACCACTTGCGAGTGCTCTTCCCAAAGTTGTCTTTTCTCTCCACAGTTCTAACAGAAGCTGCTGCTGGCCCTGGCACAACCAGAGCCCAGGACCCGCTCAGAACTGCATGCCCACGGCCCACCAGGTGGCCAGACCTTCACGACAGCACCTGGTAAGGCAGAGGCCGCCAGCCGCAGGAGAGCCGTCCCCACCATGCCTCCAGGCGAGCCTGGCCACACTGCCGTGCCTTTGTGCAGAAGGGTCCCTCCCCCAAAATGTCCTTTCCCACCCACATCCCCCCAGCCCCAGGCATGTCCCACATAGACTTCAAAACCCAGCTCAAACCTAACACCTTCTCTGGAAACTCCTGCCAAGCAGGCACCCCCCAAAGAAGAGGGAAGACTGTTCCCACTTCTTGTTCTTGGAACACGTAAAGCACCGCTCTGTTCGGCACTTACTGTCCTGGCTTCAAGGTCTCACTGTGTACCCCAAGCCTGCGCACGGGGAGGACAGCACGGGCAGGGCGTCCACGGGCCCTCAGAGCTTCGGCGCACATGACATTCGTGGGCACTGGGTGCTCAGGCCACAGAGGGCACACAGGCCAGCAAGCCCGGGTCTTGTGCCCAGATAACGAGTGGATGTCCAGTTCAGTGCACACTCCAGCAGGCTTCGGGCCGATGGCTTCCAGGAGGACAGATGGCCAGGCTCGCCTGGCAAAGAGGGGAAAGACGCCCTGGAAGTTGGCAGCCCTGCCCGCCCGCCACTCACTGGTGCTGCAGCTCCAGCTGCTCCTTCAGCTCCTGCTTCTCAGACTCCAGGCGTTTCACCTGCATCTCCTGGTTCATCACGCTCCACTGCAGGTCCGAGAGCCTCCCCTTTAACGCGGTGATGGTCTGAAAGCGAGACACAAGCCACTCATCCAGGTCTCCAACACAGGCACGGAGGGGAGCCTCTCACACGGAAACCCTGGGGTCAATGCTCTCCTGAGAGCCAGCCCCCATTCAGCCCGCTCCTGAGGGCCTGGACAGAGCCGGCTCCTCCTTTAGGGCCCGTGACCACCCCTCGAGCCAAGCCACGATGACAGACAGCCTCAAGGCATGAGGACACTGCTGGCCACAACAGGCGCGGACCGCACCCGGGCATCTCCCCCCCGGCCCCGGCCCCGTCCTCCCTCCCGCTGTGTGACACAGCCCTAGTCCTCGGCAGCTCTGCGCGGCTCTCACTCCACACTGCTCTGTCTCTCAGCCTGGATTCCTTCTCCAACTGCCCATCCCAGCTCTGCAGGAGATGCCACCTGTGAACCAGCCAGGCGCCCACCAAGAATGCAGGAGCGGGGGGCAGAGGCTGTCCTCAGGACAAACAGGAGCGGCCTGAGCACTGCAGAGCCTGACGCGTGCCCAGACCAGACACGGTCACTGAGGAAGGCAGGGCTGGGCCGGCCCACGGCCCAGCCCCGGACGGCGAGCCCACTGGACAGACACAGGCATGGACCACAGCCTCCCTAGACAACCTTCTGGTGATGGGGCTCCACTGTGGTTGTCCCGGGGCCAGAGACCACACCTCCAACAGGAAAGCCAGCCTGCAGGTGCGCCTCTCTAAATTAACAGGGGGAAACATCACCCGTCAGCCTGAGAGCCAGACAGCAACCCACAGGCTGAGGGCAAGAGGATGGACTGGCGAACTCACCACAGGGGCAACATCTGCATGGGGCGTCCCGTGCAAACACGGCGGCCACAGCACGCCCTCACCTGCCCAGCCCAGGGCAGTGTAAGTGCACCCATGTGGCCCCCCACAGGCCCCGGACAGGCGGACAGCAGGGGGCAGGGAGGCTGGGTCCTACCCTCTTAACGTCCTGCGTGGTTCCCTTTATCACCACAATCACCTGGGACTCAAAGAAGAATGAAGACACTGAACTACGCGACACTAAACACGCCCTTTGACAACAACTCCTGAATCGAACAGACAGGCGCTGAGCGGAATACTGCAGTCAGACACCCGCCCACGGAGGACAACGCTGTGGGAAGCACAGCCATTAGCAAGATGGCCTCAGAGTGCAAGCGTCTAAACCGGCGGGGTGGGCGTGGGATTTACAGCCCTGGATTCAGAGTGGGGTGGGGGAGAGCTCCTCCAAGGGAGTAAAAAGAAAGAGGAAACAGCAGGTCTCCGTCCTGACTTGCCACCACCTTTGCCTGCCAGGGCCCGCAGCTGCCTGCTCTGCAGCCTCTGCCCTTCAGGAAGCCATGTGCAGGACACACCTGCCCCCGTGACTCCTGCCCCCGCCTCCGGAACAGCCTGCAACAGGGCACAGGCAGGCACACACCAGGGCAGGAGGAGGGCTTGTCTTAAGGCCACTCACAGCTCCCCTCCTGCCAACATCCACATCAGAGGACAGATGTAGGAACAACCTTAACAGGCTCTCCAACGTTGCCAAGGCAAAAACAACCTGCAGCCAGCTCCCAAGATCTATCAAGGAGAGAAAACCACGCGGAGACAGAATACCAATGATCCCCAGGCTCCCCCGGCAGCGATTCATCCGCTCCCTCATGGCACCTGTGGCCTTGAGCGGCTCGCGGAAGGAACAGGAAAGGCCAGGAGTCCCGCCTGCACCAGCAGAAATGTTCGGGCCCATTTCTAAAATGCATCCAGCCTTCAGCTGGTGGAGACAGGACTACAGTTCATCCATGTTCTGGCTCCACAGAGATTCTCAGATGCTAATCATCAAAGGCACAGAAATCCAAAGGCACCTACTTACATCTTCTGGGGAGGTGGGGGAACCATAAGTATTTCTTTCCATAACAGGGAAGGTTACAGTGAAAGTAGAATCCTCAACAACGGCTACTAGCAGAGCATGGCAACTGGTAGCAAAACCCACAGAGTCCTGTAACTGGTGATCATATAATACTATCCCACAAACCCCTAGGGGTTTGTCCAAATAAAATCATTCGACAGAAACAAAGAAGGGATGTGCACGAAGCTGTGCGCCCCATATATATCCATACCAAGATGTGTATGTACAAAAAGAACACTTGAAGGTGACTGAAAATGGATTAATCAACCACTAAAAATCATAATTACAAAGATTAAAAAAGCATTCAACTCATTAACTGAAAACCACAAAATGGAAAATTAGTATTTTTGCTATGATCACACCTCTGCTAAAAACGCAGGCAGAGCAGAATCAACCAGGGACACTAGCCTGCAGCTACAGGCTGGGGGTGGGACTGCGTCCACTCTTCCAGAGAAGCAGCGCCTCTGCCGCAGCCCCTCACCTCCCCAGCCTCAGCCAGGCCATCCTCCTTCTCTCGCAGCTTCCTGTTGGCCGCGCCCAGGCTCTGCTGGCACAACCTGTGGCGCTCCAGCTGCTCCTTCATCTTCTCCTCCGCCTGCGCCTCCCGCTCCTGAAGCTGCCGAATGCGCGTCAAGAGCTCCTGGTTGCGGTCCATCTCGCGCTGCCAAGAAAGATGGGCCTGGTGAGGGGAGTCTGCGCAGGCAGGTCCCCAGCTCCACCCTCAGGACAGGACTGAGACCCAGAGCACAGTCGCCAAGAGGCCGGTCATCAAGTCCACAGCCGCCCCAGGGCTGGAGCCAGGACCCACACTCTGAGGCGAGCGCCCGGCCCTGCAGCACACAGGCATGTCTCACACTGGCCCCCTGGGAGGGCATGTGGCACGCACCACCCCCGTCACTGACCACTGCTCATGGGAGGGGACCGAGCACAGAGATCCCACTCAGGCTCCACCCCGGGAAGAAGCCTCTGAGCTTGGAACCCAGCAGCTTCCTGATCACACACAGGCTACCAGCATGACAAGCCAGCTGCCCCAGAGAGCGGGTGGCCAGGCAGCGACAGGTGGTGTGGACAGGAGCCCGCAGACAGGAACACTTGACTCTGGGCCTCAGCCCCCATAAAGCTTCAGAGCCACCCTGCACTGGTTCCCTCCGGGCCACGTGGCTTGCCCTGGAAGGCAGGCATAGAACTCAGACTCCTCACTCTAATGATCCCTGGAGGTCCAAAGGTTCCAGTGTTGGCCACTGAGGTTACCTTTAGCCCAAGAAGCTAAGGGGCCACAAAGCGGGAGCCAGAGTCCCAGGGGCAAAGGCACCAAGTCCTGGTTACATGGAGCCTGACGCTCTGCTGACCTCTGACCTTAGAAAGCAGAGCCGCAGAAGCTCCCACCCAGACGACAACGGGGAGGCCCTGAAGTCAGGGGACCTGCCACAATGCAGGAGCCAGGGGCTGTGGCTATGCAGGACCTGATCAGCATGTCACAGGGCAGGACACGGCACCTCTACTCGGGCTGCCAGCCCCAAGTGCGCCCCCAATAGTTCAGGCAGGTCTCCAGACCGTGGACCCCGAAGTTTCACCATCTAACAGGTCTCTCCAGGTGAGAGGGCTGACACCCCACCAAACGCACTCCCCGAAGAACCATCGTGGACACTCTGAACCCCCACCAAACCACGCTCCCCGAAAAACCATCGCGGACAGTCTGAACCCCCCCAAACCACGCTCCCCAAAGAACCATCACAGACACTCTGAACCCCCACCAAACCGCGCTTCCCAAAGAACCATCGTGGACACTCTGAACCCCCAGCAAACCGCGCTCCCCGAAGAACCATCGCAGACCCTGGAGACAAAAGACAACACAAAACCGCAGCTCAGACAGCTCCAAGCCACTCCCGCCAAGCCTGAGGCAGACAAGGGAAGGCCTCGCAGAGGGAGTCCCAGGCTCAGCGATGGGCCAGGGGGACGTTCAGTCAGCGCTGCACCGTTCCATCTCCCCACTGACTCACTGCAGTGCCTGTCAGAGTCCCATGGCCTCTCCCTTCTCCTCCTCCCACAGGTTCCCCAGGACGGTCCTTCCCAGGAAAACCCAGAACAGCAGCCAAAGGCCCACCTCACAGAGGAGCGCCACTCGGAACAGGACCAGAGGCAGCGCTGAGGCAGCGCTAACCGACCTGCAGGGCACCGGGCTCCTGAACCCCCACAGCACACCGACCAGGCAGCTGCAGAGCGGGTTCACACACACCCAACTAGCATCCCACCCTCAATGGCATCGGCTGTTTCCACAGGGACCGGGAAAGTGCAGGAATGCAGCACAGAAGGCAGCACGGCCCCAGATACCCACCCTCAGGGAGCGCACGCGCCAGAGACTTTCTGGTCCAATGCTCTGCCTGAATCTTGCTGGCATTTCCACAACTCATCAGCACTTATTGAAACCCCTGGCGAAGTGCTGTTACCAAGACAAAGCAAGCATGGAATTTATGCACCGAGTAAAGAACCGAGCATCTCCTCTGGTAACGGGGGCCGGGCAAGCCAAGGCCACCACAAGGCAGCCCCTGACCTGGTGACCGGGTGTGCGAGACCCAGCCTGGGCCTCAGGTCTGAGGCAAGCTGGCGACAGTCCTGCCACGCCCAAGCCACCTGGCACTGCTGTCAGACCTGGATCCCAATGCAAGAAGAGAGGGCAACCAGGCACCCAGCAGAGAGTGCCCACCAGCACCTCCACAGGCACACAAGGCTCGGCAGCCAGCCCTCCATGTGGTCTTCCCTGGGGACCCAGGACACACCCGAGAGCTGCCCCACAGCCTCGGGCAGCCCAGGAAGGCAGGGGCGCCTGGGCTCCAGCCGGGACTCAGGACACACCCGAGAGCCGCCCCACAGCCTCAGGTGGCCCAGGAAGGCAGGGGCGCCTGGGCTCTGGCTGGGGGCTCTTACTTCCCACAGCCTGGCAGGTCTGGCAGGCACGACACACACCCGCCACGCTCTGGAGCAGACCCACCTGAACCCACCTCGTAGTTCCTGGCGCTGGTGCTGGCCGCCCGCTCCAGCTCCACGCGAGCCCTCTTGTGACTCAGCTCCATCTGCATCTTCTCCCGCTCCACCTGGATGAGGTGAGACGTGGACCGGATCTGCTCTGCTCGCTCCTCCAACTGACCGGGCCCCGCAAAGCAAAGACAGACGCTCAGCAGCTGTGCCTCGCTCGGGTGAGGCGAGGGGCGCACTCGCCACCCCTCACTGAGCCCCTGCCCCCCACAAGGCCCTCACTGAGCCCTGAGGGAGGAGGAGCACCGGCCCCCAGGGGGAGGCGGGAGCCGGGAGCAGCAAGGGGAGGCGTCAGAAGGTGACCATGTGCCGCTTGTTCATTTTCTGTGCTGTTTAACAAACTACCACCAGTGCAGCAGCTGGGGTGCCCATAAACCAGCGATCAGTTCTGTGGACCTGACGGCTGGGCACACATGGCCAGCTTCTCCAATCAGGGAAAATGACCAACAGGCTAAAGTCCACAGAGTCAGCAGCTATGTTCCTCATAACTCAGGAGCCTCTTCCTATTTCCTGTTGGCTGGCAGACTCGAGCGGCTGTCAGCACCCAGAGGCTGTCCACATTCCCTGCCATGTGGGCATTTCCACCCCCAAAGCCAACAAGAGAGAATCTCGCATGTGTGGAACCCTTTTCCTGCCTGCATCTCTGACTTCTGTCTGATCTCTGAACCCAGATTTAAAACATTCAGCTGCCGGAGTCAGGCCCACCCAGGTACTCTCCCACCTTGGGGTCAACTGACTGGAGCTATTCAGTCTAACTGCAGAGCACCATGGCCTCAACACCGACTCAGTGTTTGACTCAGCGGGAGAGGCTGCCAGGGCCTGGCAGTTTGGGGCCCATCAGAAGTCCTCCTCTCACAGAGGTGAGTAAATAAGGGGGGACGGAAGCGCTGAAGGGCCTCAGAAGACACAGCCAACAGCACCACAGATTGCCAGGGCCTTGTCTTCAGGTGGGCTGGAGCCCAACCATTCTAAGACTGGCCTGCAGTCCGGCAATACGGCATCTCCGGGGCACCTAACAGAAATGCAGATTCAGGCCGCGCCACAGATACCAAATCAGAATCTTCCTTTTAAAGGTATCTTCAGGTGATTCATACGCACATTAAAGTTCAAGAAGCACGTGTCTCACTCTGTTCAGGGACACAGGGCCATGTCTGTGATGACCGCTGGTCATCACAAGAAGGGGTGGCAGTCTGTGTCTGCTCCTGGCACCTGGCGGGGAGAGGCCAGGGATGTTGCTAAACATCCCACAACACAGAGGAAAGTCCTGCAAAACAAAAAGCTACCCCCAAACTGCCAGTCACGCCACAGGTGTGCGATCCCGGTAGAGGAAAGGCCTCTGCTCCGCCCTCCCCAGCTGCCTTCGGGAGCCAGAGCCCACCGCCCTTTCCGCACCCTGAGAGGCACCCCTCATGTCACTCCCGCCTGCTGACGGCAGGGGTCCCCAACTCAGCCCCCACCAGACTCGGTCTTCTCGTCTCACTCTGAGTCTGAAGCCGAGGCCCAGCTCCTTCAGAGGACAGCGGGGCCCCAGCCCCAGGTGCAAAGGTGCCACACAGGGTCCCAGAGACACAGATCCGTTGGCCACACCTTTCTAGAGCAGTGAAAGGAGAAGTATTTGAAGGAAAATCCTGTTTTTATGTTTAAGCCAACAGTGACACAAAGCACAGAAACAGAACTTTACAATGAAGCCGGGGCGGGGACTAGCAGACAAGACCCTGGTCTGTTTCCAGACTCCCAGACCTGCAGCTGCTCTGTCCCCTCACCTGCCAGGCGTGGCAGGAAAGAGAGGGACTGCTGACTGGACTCCTGAGACAGGACACGTCTGGGGTCAGGGCTCCCAGGCAGGTCCTGCGCCCCACGGCTCTAATCAGCTCACTCTGGCTACGGCTCTCGTTTACTGACCTCCCACCTGGGGAAGCCGTTAAGGTCAAAGCTGAGTGAGAACTGGGACCTTGAAAATCGAAGACTTTAGTTCCAACAGGCCAAAAGTTCCCAGAGAGCTGCATGAACAAAGTTATAACACTGTTTTAAACCAAAGTTGCCAACTTCATATTCTGCCAGTGAGCAAACACCAAGCGGGGGGAACAATCTATTTCCACCACTATTTCAAAAAAGGTGTTTTAACACCAAAACAAATATAAATGACCTAACTTCAGAACAAAGAACAGTCCATGCCAAAAAGGGGCAGTGAGCAACTTAACTCACCAATAAACACAGAGTACTTCATTCAACTATTTAGCCAGTGAATGCCCACACACACACAGCCTCTGTCATACCACACCAGACATGGGCTCATCAGGGCTCCCGGAGCAACAGAAACTCCTGGCTCATCTGACACAGGGCCACAGAGCAGGTCACCAGCAGAAAGGCTGCAGCAGCACAGCCAACATGGACTGGAGAAGGGACTCAAGCAAAGAAGCCAGGGATCGCCTGACGCAGCCCCTATGGAGGGGCAGGGGCCAGGCCAAGGCTCAGACACCACACTCCCTCCCTGTGTGGACCCCAGGATCCCCAACCCAACGAGCACTGACCCCACAGCACGCCAGAACCGCAAGTCCTTCAGGAGACCTGAGCCTTTACAGCCACATCCAGGGAGCGCTGCCAAGCACTTGAGAAAAAGTGAGATGAGACGATAATCACAGCGCAAGTGTAAAGATGACCCCACAGATGACCCCTTGGCAGACAGAAGCCAAGACGTGCAAATGGCCTCCCAAGCCTGAGACCATCTCCTGCCCAGGCTTCTCTCACTGCCCTGACATTTCTGCCCGGCTGACCACCTGAGACCATCTCCTGCCCAGGCTTCTCTTACTGCCCTGCCCTTCCTGCCCAGCTGACCAAGAACCTACCCTGACAACACAGCCTTCCTACGTGTTACACCATCAAGGAAGCCAGCAGCTGGCTGCACAATTCCAGCAGTCACGATCCCAGGAAGTTTAGGATTTTATTCCTCAATTAAATGAGCTGGTTTTCCAATTCTTTTTCTAGTGTCTGTGAGCTCACAGTGCGAGTGCAATACTAAACACTAGGCCCACTCTGAGCTGCAGTCATGTCAAGCTTTTGAGTCACGACATCTCAGGGCCAGACCACGACCTCTAGCTATCCTCCAAAACTATGAATATCCACGTTGGAGATGCAGAAGATGACCAGTTGACCTCCAGGCTAAGAAAACAATGACCTGCCTCAACTACATAGAACCTGATCCAGTCCTACCTAAGGACAGGTGTCTGTCCATAGAGGCCCCTATCCCAACACACACCACTCACCTGAGCCATCTGGAACTTGATTCAGTCATACCTAAGGGCAGGTATCTGTACCTGAAGGCCCCACCCCAACACATACCACTCACCTGCATGCTCTGTTGGTACTGCATCTGCAGAGAACCTTGGGCAGAGGTGGAAACATCCAGTCCAGATCCTCCCTCCACTCGCTGAGAAATGAAATTGTTCAAAGACCTCAGGGTGGACAGGACGGTGGTGTTCTCCCCCAGGTCTTCCATGATTACTTCCCTTCTGGAAGAAAACAAGGGAAGGGTCACAGGGAGCCTTCTGATGCGCCATCACCACTGCCAGCTGCCCGGTCAGGGGGTACCTTTGGGCAGCCCCACTCCACTAATGCTCTCTCAAAACCCTTAAAATATTCCAGCATCCATAACCACATTCTTCGGAGTTAAGTGGGAGCCTGTACCTCCAGTTTCTCAGAGAGGAAATGGAGGCATAAAAAGACAACATGCCACCAAGCTGTTGACCATCAGAGTGCTAACCTGCAGACCAGCAGGACAGACAGATGAGGTGTTCAGCAGTCAGGTGGCGCCCCTCCCACATAAGCACTCACAAAAAGCCTCGCTTCCAGGGATCAGAAGCAAAGCGCTCCACAGTGGCAGTAAGGATGGCAGCCACTGCAGTGCTAATCACAGGTCAACAACAACGCCTCTACCATCTTCAGCCGGCACCACAGAGGAAGGCGCCTGACAGTCAGCAAGCACCAAGGCCTGTGGGGCCCGTCTCCTCTGCTGAAAACTGCAGGCCCCACGTCTCAAGGCTGGGAGGATTACAGGGCCCAAGAGAAGGCTATAAAACGCAGATGGCACAGCTATCGCCACAGGGTTTAACTGTCACTCTGCTTGTAAGTTCACATACGGCATCGCAATCCTCAGAATGAGCAGATGAATCAGGTCTTCTTGAATATTATCTTAGAGGTGGGGCCTCCAGAGTTACAGAACTGAGATGGGAACATGGGTCTGTCTGGCTCTAAGGTCGACCATGCTCCACAGGCCAAGGTGTGAAGGCCAAGGACAAGCAGCAGCAAAGAACCTGCATCCCACACCGGTGCTAATCCCACCCAACCTTGCAGCAGGCAGTCTACCAGTCAGAAAGGGTGGAAGTGTCCCAGCACACTGAACAGCCAAAAGGTGTGAATTCCTCCAGGTGCATACCATGTTCCTCTGAGGCAAGAAGCCAGCTCTCACTGATGACCCCTAAGTATTAGATGGAAAACACCTGCCCTCAACCTACTCCCCACCTCCAAAAAAGTGAAGAATCTTGGTTTGATTCTGAATTTCCCATTTAACAAGAACCTTGACATTGTGCACTGGGATTCCCTGGTGGCTCAGTGGTAAAGAAACCACCTGCCATTGCAATGGACCCAAATTTGATCCCTGGGTCAGGAAAATCCCCTGGTGGATGGAACAGCAACCCACTCCAGTATTCTTGCATGGGAAATCCCATGGACAGAGGAGCCTGGAGGGCTATAGTCCATGGAGTCGCAGAGAGTCAGACGTGACTTAGCAACTAAACAACAACTGGTCTTGTGCACGGAGAGCCCTTGTTTTCTGGAGGCTGTCCTTTCCACTCTCGCACAACACAGCTCTTCTACCTCTCCTTCATACAAACGGAAAATGAATTGGCAGAGAGACCAGGGAGGAGCACTCAACAGTGCTGTGAGCCTGGCAGAGAGACACGGCCCACGTGGAGCCAGGCGGCAGCACTATGCTCCGGAAAGCAAATCACGCCGTTTGACCAGGGCCATAACACTTTCCCGGAGTTGGTGATGGACAGGGAGGCCTGGCATGCTGCAGTCCATGGGTTGCAAAGAGTCAGACAGGACTGAGCGACTGAACTGAACTAATACTTTTCATCCTGCGATGGGAAATGGCTCAGAGGTTAAAGCGTCTGCCTCCAAAGCGGGAGAACCGGGTTCGATCCCTGGGTCGGGAAGATCCCCTGGAGAAGGGAATGGTAACCCACTCCAGTATTCTTGCCTGGAGAATCCCATGGACAGAGAAGCCTGGTAGGCTACAGTCCACGGGGTCGCAAAGAGTCGGACACGACTGAGCGACCGAACGGAACGGAACCCTCTTCTCAAGACAGCATCCCCTGTAAGAGCTGATGCACCTTACACACAAGAATGAAAAGAGCACATACATGCATTTTTCACCTGCCCGGAACTAAGCCGCTCCATAAGGCAAGGGAAAAGGTGGCAGCTCAAATGCCATCCTCTGTATCCAGGAGACTCAGGCCTTCCTGAAGCCTCACTACTGGATGTCGGCTGCTCTGGATGGAACCCTGAGCTGGAGTGCAGAGCACTCAGGACCTACAGACATTACAAGGATCCGCACCACCCGCAGCACCACTTCACAGCGCCCCGGGGCACTTTCGCTGGTCCGCTGAGTTCACCGCTCCTCCACTTGCTCTCGCCTAACTTACGACAGAGGAAATCCACGTGCCCGGTCCCACTACCCGCCAGGAGTGCGACTCTGGGCAAGGCGCGCCCCACCTTCCCACCGGGTGCCCACCCACACTGACCGCTCGGGCGCAGAGGTGCAGGCGACAGTGCGGTCGGCCCGCAAGGCCTGAGGAAGGGCCCTCTGTCCGCAGCGGCCGGCTCGGGCCGGGCCGGCGGGGTGCTCGCTGAAGCCCTCTCCTCCGAGGCCGCCTCCGCCGCGGCCGTTTGCAGCTCCTCTCGGAGAGGAAGCCTCGGGGGGCCCCGCAGCGGAAGCCCAGGCTCGGAGCGCGGGGAAGGGCCGGCAGGGACCCCGGCCCGGGGAGCGAGCGGACAGCGGGCGCGGGGAAAGCCCCGCGGCCCGGGCCTCAGAGGAGGAGGCAGGAACGCCGCTGGCCGCCGGCTCACAGCCCCCGGAGGAGGCCCGGCGCCGGCGCCGGCCTCCGCCCTGCCCGACTCCCGCGGCTCAGCCGGGCCCCGTCCGGTCACCTCAGCCCTCAGCCCGCTCGCAGCCGTCGCCGCCGCGGCTCAGATCTCCCTCTACTCCGGCTGAGCCCGCGGATCGCGAGACGTGCGCCTGCGCTCTCGCGAGATCTGGGCGGGCCGGGCCGCGAAGCTCCGGGTCGGCGCGCTGTCAGGGGCTCCGCGTCCGTCCCACGCCCGGGGTGCAGCGGCTCGGAGGACGCTCGGAACCAGAGGCCGGCCCGCGGGACTCCCTGGGTGCCCCTGTCCGCCGCAGGCCGGGCTTCCACTGGACGGCTGTCTCGCGCTGTCTTGTGTGGAACAGCACCGCCCAACGGTGGCCTCCTGGGGCCAAACTTGCTTGCGGTCCTCACTCCGTTCCGTCGCTCAGTCGTGTCCGACTCTGCGACCCGTGGACTCGGCTTCTCCGTCCATGGGATTCTCCAGGCAAGAATACTGGAGTGGGTTACCATTTCCTTCTCCAGGGGATCTTCCCGACCCAGGGATCGAATCCGGGTCTCCCGCTTTGGAGGCAGACGCTTTAACCTCTGAGCCACCAGGGAAGCCCTAGTCCGCAGCTTTTGCCACTACGGTGTTTGCTTGATTTAATGAATGCGTTTTTACTTTTCTCTATAAAAAGGAAAAACAGGAAATACTGTGCCACTAAGCTATCCTCCTAGCGCCCTGGGAGCTGTTGGGGTGCGGAGCCGTCGTCTGGGTCCCGTTCTCCAGGGAGCAAGGGCGGGGCGCGGTCAGCCCACTGCCCGCAGGTCCTTCCTGGAATCTCTGCAGCCCGCGTCGACTAACGGGTCTCTCAAGTCCCTTCCTCCTCCCCAACCCCGGCGAAGCGCCGGAGGGTCTGCACCGAATTTCCAGACAGTAAACCGTGAATGTCAGAGTTGGACTGTGAAGAAAGCTGAGCGCCGAAGAATTGATGCTTTTGAACTGTGGTGTTGGAGAAGACACTTGAGAGTCCCTTGGACTGCAAGGAGAGCCAACCAGTCCATTCTAAAGATCAATCCTGGGTGTTCATTGGAAGGACTGATGCTGAAGCTCCAACACTTTGGCCACCTCATGCGACGAGCTGACTCACTGGAAAAGACTCTGATGCTGGGAAAGGTTGGGGGCGGGAGGAGAAGGGGACGACAGAGAATGAGATGGCTGGATGGCATCACCGACTCTGTGGACATGAGTTTGAGTGAACTCCGGGAGTAGGTGATGGACAGGGAGGCCTGGCGTGCTGTGATTCATGGGGTCGCAGAGTCGGACATGACTGAGCAACTGAACTGAAACCATGAATTTGTGTCGCCAGAAAGAAAAAGGATGCGGAGGCAGAGAATGTGGTGGTGGAGGTAGGACATGGGGCAAGTGAAAATAAGATGAAAAAATTTTTATAAGGCCAGTCTACAGACTGCTTCGGGGGTCTGACTACCCTATGACCCCATTTCTTCCCCCAGCCATCCTTGGGATGTGTGAACTAAAAATGCTGCCTGCCACATCAGTAAATAAAGAATGTCGCAGCCATCAGCCACTCTTAAGGATGAGCTCAGGGTGAAAAGAGATCAGTGGCTGTCAAGTCTCACTCTGCGACCCCACGGGCTGTAGTCAGCCACGTGCCTCTGTCCATGGGATTCTCCAGGCAAGAATATTGGCATGAGTAGCCATCCCGTTCTCCAGGGAATCTTCCCAACCCAGGGACTGAACATGGGTCTCCTGCATTGAAGGCAGATTCTTTACCATCTGAGCCACCAGGGAAGCCCAAAAAGGTAATGCCAGCCACCAAATCATCAGACTCTGCAGTTGCCACCACCCCACCTCCAACCCCAACAGTGCACCCTGAGGAGACTCAGGGTGAGGAAGCACAGGACACTGGCCCAGGTAGCTGAGGTCACATCAAAGGAACACTCTCAGTGAGCCTAAGACTCCTGCATCTTTCCACACATAGGAAAGCACCGAAATCTTGGAGACATCTACTTTATTATTAACCAGAAATCTTGATGTTCCAAGTACCTGGTCTTTGTTCTGAAAATTCCTATAAACTCCAGCTCCTCCTCTACCCCTTCAGGGCAGTCCCTCAGAGTTACCTGAGATACTGTGTCCCAGGCTTAAGTCCCAGTTTTATCTGCCAAATAAAAATAACTCCCAGGTTTTCAGGTTGTGCATTTGTTTTCAAGAGGCAGAATTTAATCATCATTATAGTCAATATACTCTTAAGGGATGACCCCTCCTCCAGAAAATGGTTTTAAAGAAGTCAATTTTTTTTTAAAGTATGGAAATTCCAGAAAATATTACACCCTATGTTGTTTTATAACCTTGAGTTCCTGGAAGAGAGTAAAAGGAAATAAACACACCATGTGTCTGCTTGCTTTGGTTATTACCTTTAAGTCTCTGGAGCCTGGCGTGTTATAGAAACATTTCCAGTTTCACACTGCCCGCCCCCCATCCATAATTCATACCAAATGTCTTCCCTACGGAGCTCTCACTGCTTGAAGTATTTCCGGATCATTCACCAGAGATGGAAACAAATCCCCAGACTGAAAGTTCAGATTTTTCTACGTTACACTGTATAGCCAAAATAACCCCTGGAAACCTGGGGATTGTTTTGTGGCGATGGTGGAAGAAAGTTCCTCTGTAACATACTATCCACGGTGAGAAAATTCCATAAAGGTGTCTGTGTGTTTTTCTGTCTCTGTTTTTATGCATCCCAGTCTTCTCATCCTTTTATCTTTGTCTCTTTCTCATGGTAACTCCTCTTCACAAATCATAGCGATCACTTTTTTTTATCATATATCGTCATAAATCGTGAACACCGAATATAGTTTTGTCTTAAAAAAAGGTCCCGCATCGGTCCTGCCTGCTGCATCCTAGATCCAGCTCCGATCTCCCCAGCCACACTTCAGGACAGAGCTCAAGCCACATCTGCAGTGAAGAAGAACCAGCAACAGCAGGACAAGCGCTGAGTCCTTCACAGAGCTCCCGGCTTCCCTCGGTACTGCGTGGCCAGGAGGTACACCTCTGATGAGTCTTTCCTACTGGCCTCTGGCTTCACAGTCCTTGTGTTCTGGAATTCCTCAGTGAGTCTCTTCTGTAACCGATGGCTCTGACTTCCAGCCCAGGTTTTACAAAGGAATGTCCCCCTGGGGTGCAGGATATCTGGAACCATGTCCAGAAGGGACAGGCACAAGCTAATGAGCCTGTCGTGGTCGAGGCCGCGGATCCCCGTGGCGTTGGGCGCCATGTCACTCAGGATGACGTCTGCTCTCCCACCAGGAAGCAGCTCTTGGATTTTCCGGAAGGTTCTAGGGTCAGTCACATCAGCAGGGCACAGAAACGTTGCTCCTTCCAGGGGGAATACATGGAGAAGATCTACCCCAAGCACAAAGCCAACAGGAGCACTGGGGTCTGAGGAAGAAATGGTGATGGTACTTACTCACTGACACCCCGAAATCATCCCACAAAAAGTAAATGTAACAAAATAATAAAACAGAGATAAAGGGGACTTTCTCTAGCGGTCCGGTGGTTAAGAGTGCGAGCTTCAAATGCAGGGGGCACAGATTCGATCCCTAGTTGGGGGATAAGATCCTGCATGGCACAGACTAAAGAAAAAAAATATATTTATATACATAAGTCAGGACCGAGAAAAAGAACTAATGTGCAAAACTGGGGACACAGGGTTTTCCTCCTGGAAAAACGTGGCGGGCAGGGAGGGGTGGCCTTCCTGAGGAAACTGAGGCTGGGAGAGGCGGCCTGACTGCCCCAGGGTACAGGCAGGCCTGGGGCCACACCCTGGCCTTGACACTCCACCTCTGACTCCATTTCAAAGGGTTCTTATCTCTGAGGAGTCTTTTTGATAAACTAAAACAGAGAAGGACACATTATTATATCAAGTGCCTCTGGATTAAATCAACAAATCCATGCTGCAGTTTAATCCAGTTTCTTTCAACGTAGAAAACTATTAGAGAAACAAGCCAAGAAAAGGGAACGTGGACAGACGCTAAATAAGGCAAAAACTGACACCCTGCCCATGTCTGAGTGGTACCAGCTGTGAAAGAAAAAGATGTCCGTTTCACTTCACCTGAAAGGGGATTTCCTACCCTGGCCTCCCTCCTGCAGCCCCTCGCAGCACCACTCCCTACACACCAGGGTGGATCCCTGAAGGAACAGACTCAGAGCTTAGTAAAAAGGCTGCTCTGCGGGTGAGGGGCAGGGTATTTGATCTCTATCTAAGGATGAGAAGTCCAGCTATTCTGAGGGCGCCTCATTTTTCAAAGGCAAAAGCTCTGCTCTCAGCCCTGAGAGTGGAACAGCTCTCCTCCCATTTCACGCTTGCTCCTTTAACGTCCCATGTACTGTAGCCCCGGGAAGCGCCTTCCAAAACCAAATGGCTTTGGTTGCATTTTTGCAACTTCTTTTGGGAGTAAAAGAACCCAAGCCATTTTATGTACAGTCTCTGCTTCTCCCACCTCTTCCTACAGGTTAAACTTAGCAGATTTCCTGCTTCTCCTGAAGAGCAATTAGGGGACAGGAACCTCTAAAATCAGTCGTTAGGAAGTCTGTGGATAGACTCAGTGGTGGGAAAATGAACTGAAGTTTTTGACACAGATTCATTCCCTTGAATGATAAACATTTACTGAGCTTGTAAGAAAATGTTTTTAAACTGTTCTAAACCCCCTTGAGGCATCCTACCCAGATTAGAGAGACTTGACGACAAAATCCAGGGAGTGGCATGCCTGGTTCAGCAGGTCACTAACTCCTGCAGATCTCAATTTTCTCTTCAGGAAGATGGGCACACACCTATTCTAAGGTGTATGGGAGAGATCTCTGTGACCTGCCAGTACAGGTGGCACCCTCAGAAGTGACAGTAGGAGATACAAGTGGTAACAATTGTTACCTTAGCACTGCTCACCTACAAAAGACTCAAAGGCAATCCTGATGCCCATGATGAGGAAACTGACTAAATACCAACAGTACAACCATTATCTGGGATAGTATGCAGCTGTTTAAATGGCATTTTCTACCTGGTATGGGTAGTCAGTTGATCTATCAGTCAGAGGCAACTTTTTCATATATATGATCTCAGTTAAAAGCCCCAAATAAAAAAAAGATAAGAACTAAGTCCCTCGAGTTGGGCCAAAGTGGAGAGTCCAGAGCCACAAGGGCTCCCTGGGCAGCCCCAGGAGCAACTCTAGGAAACCCCCAGGTTGATTCAGCTGTCCTGTCAAGGGAGGATGTCGCTGTATCAGCAAGCATATATTTTTTCCTGCGGAAAGAAACCTGACTTAGAGACGGCCATCTGAGCTCATTGCTGAGGCCACGCGTCAGCAGCACAGGCCCAGGACACAAACCGTGTCGGCCTACGCGTGTCTATGGTGTGATCGCAGGCGATTTTCACCTTTATTCCCCCTTCCAACCTCCCTCTTTCATCCTGAAAATGTCAGCAGTCTGTTTGTATCTTTCTTACTACACCAGCACGCAGAAGCGTGTGTTTTCACAAGGCGACTTGGCTGCTCTGTGTGCCCTGAAGAGGGCGGCCAGCCTGCGTCTAAACCACGGTGGCTGGAAGGCCCGAGACAGTGCGGAGGCCCCACCTGTGCCCGCAGCATTGACTCTCTGCACAGCTACCTGGCTCCACGCGCCAGGAGCGGCCCCGCAGTCTAACACCCGGAGGCCGGGCCGGAGGATCTGGTGCCTCTCGCTCATTTCCAGGAGCTTGAAGGCGCTTCGACACCGGTAACTCTCCGCCTTCGCAGCTTTCACAAACGGGTCCCGCAAGTGCCGTGCCAGCCAGAGGTGCTCAGCGCCAGTCCGGCCCCTGTAGCAACGCCCAGCGGTGTGGAACCTGTGACGCTGAAGGGAGGCCCACACCAGTTTCAGGGACCTGGTGAGGAAAAGGGAGCAAGCAGGTTGGCATCACATAGGCCAGTGGGGCCCCAGGTTCAACCCGCACATTTTTAGAGATGGGTCACTATGGCCCAAGTGGGAGAGGCGACTTGACAAGGCTACAGCCAGAAATGTGTCATGGGCTGAACCACATCCCCGAGCCTGCATGTGTGTTCGGTCGCGTCCAGCTCTTTGAGACCCATGGACTGTAGCCCACCAGGCTCCTCTGGCCACGGAATTTTCCAGGCAGGAATACTGGAGTGGGTTGCCATTTCCTTCTCCAAGGGATCTTCCCAACCCGGAGATCCAACCCTGTCTGTCTCCAGCACTGGCAGGTGGATTCTTTACCACTAGCACCACATAGGAAGCCATCTATATGGTAGTCCTAACCCCCAGTACCTCAAGATGTTTCTGGTCTTTAATGAGGTAATTAAGGTAAAATAAAGTCGTGTGTGTGTGTGCTAAGACGCTTTAGTCATGTCCAACTCTCTGCAACCCTGTGGACTGTGGCCTGTCAGGGTTCTCTGTCCCTGGGAATCTCCAGGCAAGAATACTGGAGTGTGTTGCCACTTCCTTCTCCAGGGGATCTTCCCAACCCAGGGACTGAACTCGCATTTCTCCTGCACTGGCATTTACCACTACCTTAAATGGTAAATGGGTGGGCTCTATTCAATACTGGTGTCCTTATAAGAAGAAATCAAGACACAGCCACACACAGAACAGACCACATGAAGCCACAGGGAGAAGACGGCCATCTGTAAGTCAAGGAGAGAGGCCTCAGAGACTAATCCTGCTGACACCTTGATTTCAGCACTCCAGATTCTAGATGCTCAGGCAGTACATTTCTGCTTTCTCAGCCGCCCATCCTGGGGTGCTTGTTTAGAGGAGCCTGAGCAAACTAATCCAGCAGGCCTCTCCTCTGTGGTCAAAGATGCTTTTCTCTCCTAAAGCTTTCTTCGGAAGTAAATCTCAAACGATAATGATACTCACTTTGTGTCAACCAAAGTTTTCCCAGTACTGGTTGAAAATACTGATACATTTCATGAAAGGAACATTCTTTCTCACAGGATACAAATTTTCAATGGGCTTTAAGAAATTAAAAAACAAAACAAAACACGAGGACAGGTCCTTTGCCTTACTTCAACCGCTCTGGCGGACAGCACAGAGTCGGACCAATCTGTCATATTTCTTAGTAAAATTGAAGTTGCCCTGTGCATAACTCAGAAGGGCAGTTTTCAAGCCTCTTTGGAAAGTGGGGCTTTTAAGTTTATCGACTCCCATGGGTTATCTACACCTCTCTTTATTTAACTCTCAGAACAACCCTACAAAGTATCCACATTCTTGTCTTCTGACAAAAAGAAAACAAAAAACTATTATTAGTGCCACGGCTCCCAGGCAAAGTTCCCTCTGCGTGAAACCATGTTGACAAAGATCTGGAGAAGACACTTTTGAACTGCTGCCTTCAAAAGGCGGAAAGAGCCTGAAGGAAAGAGCGCACAGTCATCCTGGGCACCAAGCGGCCCGCAGCGGGCAGCGGAGGGGCGCGGAGTGCGGCTGACACCCCGAGGCCACGCGGGGCGGGCAGCTGAGCGCCAGCCGCACCGCACGCCCAGGCCGCGCCTCCCGGGACTCGTTTCCGGGGCCTCCGCCCGCCGCCTCTCCCGCAGGGCCCGCGCAGCCCCCCGCCCGCCGCCGCCCCGCCCGCGGACGGCCGCTCCGGCCCCCTCGCTGGGGCTGACCCTCTCGGGCCAGGACGCGGTGAGCGCCGAGCGCCTCTTTGGACCGAAACACGGGGCCGGCGCCGGCCACCCCGCCCGCCGCACTCGTGCAGGAGCTGCTCCCTCAGCTCCCCGAGTGCCAGCCGCCGCGCCCGCCCTCCGCCCCGGCCGCCCGCGCTCACCCCGCCATGGACGCGGCCGCACGCTGGCCGCCGCCGCCGGAAGTCCCGGCCCCGCTTCCGGCCCGAGGCCACGCCCCGCCTCCGGCCCGAGGCCACGCCCCCGGAAGCGGCGCGGGCTCGGGGAGCGCGGCGGGGCCCGGCCTGGGCGAGTCCGGGGCCGAGGCCCGGGGGAGCGGGGCTGCGGCCGCCGGGGAGGGACCCGCGAAGGGCAGCGGGGGGAGCCCGAGCCCGGCACTCGGCGGCGTGTTGCCGCTTTAAACCCTCGTCACGGCCTCAGTGGGCCGGTGACCCCGTCCAGAGGCCGCCCAGCTGAGAAAGGCGGCCGCCGGTCCCCGACGTCGGGTGGGCCCTCTGGGGACCCGCCTGACGGCACTGCCGAGAGCTGTGGCCAGCTGGACTTCAACAGCAGGTGGGCCCAGGCTTCGCTACTCGCTCTGGCGTTTGAGTTTCCGTCAGACTCGGCTTTTCTGAGCTTCAGCTTCCCTGGCCGAAAACGGAGAAGCCCAGTCTCCGCTCACAGAGTTGTTGGGTCTGTGAAGTGGGATACGTTTTGGAAAATATGTGATCGGCCCCTAATAACTGACAGCTGAGATTCCTAATTAATTTAGGAAGTCAGGGCTTTGCGCCTTATCAGGTCAGCAGCACAACAAAGTCCGCACGTTAAAGGGAGGCTAGACCCAGAGACCCACTTCCGCACCAGCTGCCGCCAGCCCCAGGACCCAGGCCTCGGTCCCTGTTCTCCGACACCGTGACTTCCCAGGAGCATCCCTGGTCCCGCATCCTGTATCTCATCCAGTGTGGGCCCCAGACCGGGAGGAGGATGGATGGACAGGGCTTATGGTCCTGGACCTCCAGCATGTCTCCAGCAGACGTCCCCTGCAGGGTCTTTCTCTGGACCACACACACACACATGCGGGCAGGAGCAGCGTTCCAGGCCCTGAGCAGCAGGTCCCAGAGCAGCTGTGGTTGTGAGCAGAATGTGGAAGCTGTCACAGCAGGGAGACAGGCCAGGCCTCGCTGGGTGGCTTTCCACTGTCAGAGCTGCACATTTCTGGGGAATCTGGGGGTCTGCTACTGCAGAGAGGCAGAAACCAGAACCCAACAGCCAGAAGGCTCCATAATGAAAAGGCCAAGAGCAAGAGTCAGATGCAAGAACTGCTGGGTAAAAAGCACGGTTCATTTCACGCCAGGTGGGCACAGGTGGACGCAGAAGCAACAACAGCCCCGCGCTAAGGAGAGAGGCGGGGACAACCTGGCCGTCGCCTGACCTGCCTCAGCCCAGCAAGCAAAGGACCCGGGACTGGTGCCGCTGGGTCGGGAGGACAGGTCTCCGTCTACCCCAGAAAGTCTGCCACATCGGGCAGAGCTGGGACGTTGCCTCTCCCTGCGCTCCAGCACACATTTCCAGTCCACCTGGCCCCTGGCCACCAAAATGCTCATGCTTCCGTCCACACCCAAATCAAGCTGACCCAGCCCCTTGCCTTCCTCACAGGACCCAAGGGCACCATGTGCGCCTCAAGGCTCTACACGTTGGTCCTGGTAGTGCATTCTCAGCGAGTCCTCCTGGGCATGAAGAAACGAGGCTTCGGGGCCGGCCGGTGGAATGGCTTCGGGGGCAAAGTTCAAGAAGGAGAGACCATCGAGGACGGGGCCAAGAGGTGAGAGGAGGGGCGGGCCTGACTGCAGAGCCAGCTTCCACAGGGGACAAGGATTCAGGGTGTAGAGCCAGTCCCCTGACCACTCAGAGCCACGTGACCTGAGCACAGGCTGAATCCTTGTGCCCCAGTTTCTTTATCTGCCAAGTGGGGATAATAACTGTTATCTGCTACCTCTTGGCTTCCCTGGTGGCTCAGTCAGCAAAGAATCCACCTGCAATGCAGGAGACCGCCTATGATACAGGAGACCCGAGTTCCATCCCTGGGTCGGGAAGATTCCCTGGAGAAGGAAACGGCAACCCACTCCAGTATTCTTGCCTGGAGAATCCCATGGACAGAAGAGCCTGGCGGGCTAAAGTTCATGGGGTCACAAGAGTCAGACACAACCTAGCAACTAAACCACCACCACGGCTACCTTTTAGGATTGCTGTGAGGATTTAGTGAGAAAATAAACTTAAGGACTGAACAGGGCCTGGCACATGGTCCGAGCTGGGTACACCTTGGCTTGCAGCTGTGTTGTGGTGGTGTGGGTAGAAAAGTCACGGTTTCCTCTTTCTAGCCAAGGGGCTGGCCAGTCACTCGTCTTCTTCATTGGTTCGGGGGAGCTGATGACAAGTGTATCTGGGACCTTCCACTCACAGGCTCTATTCTTCCTCGACACCAACTACATTCATGTGGGAAAGAAACGAAGCCCAAAGACACTGAACAGTGCCCAAGATCACACAGCCCTCCACACTTTAGCCTCTTTGCCTTCTTGCCCCTCAGGCTCGTGGGGATAAATTCAACACCCTGTGTCATCCACTGAGCCCACATGGTCTGGCCCAACCCCTCCTTCCCATCCCTGCCCCCTGTGTCAGGACACCCCCTGACAAAGGACTGCGGAGCCCCTGTGGGCGGGAGGTAGGACAGGCAGCACGTTCCCATGCCCGAGGCACAGGCAGAGATGGGCCCGAAGCTCATCCCCCGCGATCAAGTTCAGAGGAAGCACGATCAAGTTCAGAGGAAGCACGGGCGGGCGAGCTGGCTGGTCTCGGCGGGAGGGCAGGGGTGTCTCCTCGGTGAAAAGAGGTAAAACCGCCCCTTACCAGCGGTCTGATGCAGAGCTCCGAGCAGGGCAGGCCAGAGTGGGACCCTTTGGGCGGGTAGGCTTTGGCTCAGGGCCCGGCAGCTACAGGGGGAGCCGAGGGGGCGGGTGGGGGCTCCCAGCTCTAGTGCAGGCCTCCCCGCCCCGTGGGACCACTGAGCGGCTGTGCTCAGCCAGGGGCGGGGGGCACGTCTGGGTGCCCCGAAACAGCAACACCAAACCCAACCCCTTGGCCACACACGTGCACTCTCCACTCCTCCGTCTGCCCAGCTCCATTCTCTGGTTCCGCGTGGACACAGGCGCCTTGATTTAACTGTCACTTCCTGTCTGCCCGTCTGTCCGCAGGGAGCTGCAGGAAGAGAGCGGTCTGACCGTGGACGCACTGCACAAGGTGGGCCAGATCACGTTTGAGTTCGTCGGCGACCCCGAGCTGATGGACGTGCACGTCTTCTGCACAGACAGTGTCCAGGGCACGCCCATGGAGAGTGACGGTGAGCGTGTGGTCCGGAGAGGCAGTGAAGGGCCGGCCCCCCCCAGGGCGGGCACGGAAACACACCAGGGCCTGAGCCTCCCTCCGCTCCTGTGAGGAGTCCAGTCGCCTGGATGAAATAACAAAGGATGCCAAGCTCCTCACACAAAGTAACTCAGTGAATCCCTCGCAGAAAGCCAGGCTGAGATCCGGGCTGGCGTTGGTGACTCTGCCTTTTCGTCCCCTGCAGAGATGCGCCCTCAGTGGTTCCACCTGGACCAGATCCCCTTCGGGGACATGTGGCCTGATGACAGCTACTGGTTCCCGCTGCTGCTTCAGAGGAAGAAGTTCCGCGGCTACTTCAGGTTCCAGGGGCAGGACACCATCCTGGACTACACGCTCCGCGAGGTGGACACTATCTAGGGCGGTGCCGGCTCGCCCCTCAGACCTGAGACCCCTGCCCGACCGCACCCTGTCCTCAGGCCCCCCGCCCCTAGGGCCTCATCTGTCTGGAGCATGACTGGATGGAAAAGCAAATAAAGCTTTTTCGACACTTCCTGCCAGGCCTCACCGTGACCTGCCCAGTCTGTCCTTGGGAAGCTGCCAGACGTGCCGGGGTATGACCGGCATCGCCAGACAGGGATGGGCAGAGACACGGGCCGGAGGGTAAGGGGCCGGCCGGCGTGGGAGGCCCACATGGATGTGTGCGGGGTCCCGGGGTGCACCAGGGGCTGTCTCCTCCCGCCCCACCCCCCAGGTAAGGGGAAACTGAGCAGCGGTCAGCACCCAGGGCTCACACCCTGGTCTCATCTGCCATCAGCTGGCCGCCCTCCCGCCCCCAAGACAGGCTGTTCCCGGCCTGACTTCAGACCCCTGGGGCAGGGGGCGGGAGGGTCATCAATCTGTCACCAGAGACTCACAGCCTGACACAGCTTTTTATAAATACGTTTAATGATAGTTGTTCATGTAAGTTCACTGAAAAAAATCTCAGAATGTAGCTCATTTGTAAACAATTCCAGTAATTGGATGTGGTGGTCATTGATCCCTGCAGCCTCATAAAGTGCTTCATACATAAACCGATTAGCACAAAGCAAGAGAAAACGCCTCAGATGCAGGGCCGCCCTGAGCTCCGGCCGCGTCCCCACAGCTCCGTGCCCTCTCCGCAGCTTCGCCCAGCGACTAGGCCGTGACTGAGTCACACTGAGTCTGCCGGACACAGGCTGCAGGGACATGGTCTGAAGGCACACCCCGCGGCGGCCGGGGAGGGCCGCGGGGGTCACAGAACCGGTGTCCTTTCATGGGTTGTGGCCAGGCTCTCCCCGGGGCGAGGAAAGCCTCGGCAGCAGGAAGGACTCAGAGGGTGTGGGGACCCCCACCTGGGAGCAGCCTCTCCCCCCCCCCAGCAAACACTGACCAGAAAGCCGGCATCCAGCAGTGCGGGGGGCAGGGGCTCCGGGGAAAAGGCGCCTCCGTCCCCAGCTGCCGGCAGGGACACACATCCTGCCCCCCTCACCCCCCAGCCTCCCATCGCCACCTCTCCTGGGGTGAGGAGGACACAGATTAGAAAGTACCCCGACCCCCACCCCCGTGGCCCCGAAAGAAGTGCGTGCTCCCGGTGTCCATGTGGGAGCCAGTCCTCCAGGAGCGGTCACCCAGGAACAGCATCTTGAGTCTTTGCTGCCAGAACTCACTCTGGTGCCCCGTGTGGGGAGACACCCCCCTGACCTGTGCCGCTGGCCCAGGGCCTCAGGGCCCTCAGCTCCCAACGTGGGCCCTGGGGCGAGGTCTCCACCGCGGGGTGGGGACAGCAGAGGCCTGTGGTCACGCTCCACGGCTCCAGTGGACACAGTGCCCGGGGGCCGGCCTGTGGGGCAGCACAGAGCCTCTCAGGGTGGTGGGCACTCGTTTCCAGAGAGATCAAAACACAGAAAAGAGCCCATGGAGGGACAAATGGCACGGACGGCCCCTCCTTGTCCACTGGGGACTGGCCAGTCCAGCCTGAGAAGGCACACGCGTCCACTGTGGGGTGCTCAGGACCTGAGGCTGCTCTAGGGGCACCGGCAGGACCCATGTGTGGCGGGCCCAGGCCGGGGCGGGACATGCTGCGTCCTGGACCAGATGTGCATCAGCTCGTCAGGGACGCCTGCCTGTCCCCCAGAGCCTCTGGGCCCTGTGTGCGGACCTCAGACGGAGGGCAGCCCCCGAACCAGGCCCGTGTTCCCGGGAGACCCTCAGGAGCCCTCCCCTGCAGTCACCCTACTCCGAGCCCCCTCCGAGAAGAGAGTCATGAGGAGTGGGGGACAGGCGGGTTCCAGAGCAAAAACACCCGGCCACAGGCAAACACATACCCACTGGGCTCAGACGCCCGCCAGAGAGCACAGGAGGGAGGCTGGAAGGGGTGACTGCTGCTCTGACGAGGAGAGATCACCAGCACACACCTGCACCCCACTGTGCGGCCAGCCTCGGCCCGCCCGAGAAGGGATGGCGGCCATCTGAACCCAGACAGACCCATGGCGGAGGCACCGGCTCCCGAGCCTCCAGACGCCGTGGTCCCTCTGTCTCCCCCCACCCCAGCCCTGCGGGCACACACATGCGAGCGTGGAGGCAGACACATGCACGCCAGGGCCACCAGGCTGCTCCTCAGGGTATGTGGGGGAAACCGCTCCAGGGACCGACACACTCCCACCACCAGGCTGATGGCCACAGCGCACACCCCGCACGGCCCGGCCTTGCTCCCCAAGAGGGAGGGGCGCCACGGCTACCTGGATCTGTCAGCCCCTCCACAGGGGGCTTCAGCCCAACACATGGGCCCTCGGGGGGCGGGCACCAACTGAGGGAATCAAACAGGGACACACCGTTTGGAAAGAGGTTTTAGTGAGGGCGCCGAGCTGTCCCTGAGCCCTCCGGGCACTAGTGAGCAGATAGGCCGTCCTGGGGGGGCCTTGGGGGGGCCGGGGCGCCATGTGGTCCCACGAAGAGGCAGCGGAGTTTGGGCTGCAGGTCGTTCCACACCTTGCTCATCTGCAGGAGGAGAGGGGCAGGCAAGCTGGTGGGGGCAGCTGGGGGAGACAGGCAGCACAGACACACCCGTGTCCCCGGCCCCAGAGCAGCTGGAGGGCAGGCAGGTGGGCTTCCCACCCCTGCCCTGCAGTCCCCCACACAAGGGCCACGAGGGCTGCTCCCTTTGCCCCTGCGCACGGACAGGACACCCCGTAAGGGACTTTAAGAAACTTTAGCGCTGGGTCACTCCTCTAACAGCTCTGCAGCGAAACCGAAACAACGTCCACCAAAAGAAGGAGAAACAAAGCAAGAGCCAGGGGCTGCGCTGCGGCAGCCCAGGGGCAGGGCGGTGGGCGTGGGCAGGAGGGGAGCCGTGTGGCGAGGGGGCTCTGAGACGGGCACTGGGCAGAGCAGCTCAGGGGCTGCTGAGAGCAGGGCAGCCCGGGCACGTGCGATGGGTCCAATCCCCGAGTTTGGAGACGGGGGACCGAGTCACCCCCAGAGGAGAAATGCAGGGCTGCATCAGGCGACATGCCTGCCTCCTGCCTGTCTCCCTGCGGCCCCAGCCACCCAGACCCGCCTGAGAGGTCTGACCGCCGTGCAGCCCTGCTGCCTCAGCTGCACGTGCAGTCCCCAAACTGTGCCCGAGGCTGCCCCGGGCACCCCAGCAGACTCCAGGGGCAGCGAGAACTATGGGGAACGGCAAAGGAAGCTCCGTGCTGGTCACAGGGCACGCGGGTCACTGCCGTGAGCCTGTCTGCAGCCAAGAGCTGACAACTGACGGATGGGAAGGGACTTTGGCCTCCGGCCGCCGTGAGCACTGAGGTGCTGAGAAAGCCAAGAACCTGCTCCAGACGGCGCAGGCCAGGCTGCCTCAGGCTGTGGGGTCCCCTCACGGCACAGCCCCCCAGCCCCGCAGGCCCTCGGCAGGAAGCTGGCAGGGCCCCTCCCGCCCCTCACACTGACACCCACCTCTCGGCTCTCCTTCCAGGCTCTGCGCGCTCCGCCTCTGACCTTCCCTGGAGTCCCCCCGAGGCTGGGGGACCCCTTCCTCTGCACCCTGCGTGCCCCACCCCACACCCTGTCCCTGCAACCACGAGGACGGCAAGAGCCGTGTCAAGTCCCGGCGCCCCGGTGCCCACCCAGGTCACTCTCGTCAATGTCAGCTGGGCTGCCACTTCAGGACGGAGGGCACCCGCCGGCCCGGCTGGGTGGCTGTGGGGACCCACCTCCTTGTGCCCTTGGATCTGGGAGTTGACAAAGGCCCCAAGGATGTGGGAGGTGAGTGGCAGGTAGACGTGGACCAGCTGCGTCTCCTGGTGCAGGCAGTACAGGGAGAAGTAGTTGCGGAGCTCCATGGTCTGGATCACATTCTCCTGCTGCAGAGCAAAGAGCCCCCTGGTGCCTGGCCCAGCACACCTGGGAGCGGGCCTCCTCCCAGGCCGGCCTGAGCCCTGCCTCTGGGTCACTGGTGCAGAGGCGTCAGGGTCCCGGCAGCTCATGAAGCCCCCACAGGACGGCGGGGAGGGTGGCGGGCCCAGCCCGCAGGGTGGAGAGGCCCGCGCCAGCCCGCCCCCGCGCCGGCGGAGACGCACCTCCACGATGCGGGACTCCAGCTGCTCCACGGACTCGGGCTCGCGGCTCTGCACGGCGGCGCTCATCACCTGCCTCTTCAGGAGGCTGTACTTGTGCAAGGCCCGCTGATGCTTGTGCAGCACGCCCTTCTCGTGCCGCTCACACAGGTCCTGGGGGCGGGGGGCAGTCAGGGCTCCAGCCTCCAGCTGGGCCCTCCCCTCTCAGACAGCACATCCACACCCGGCTCTGCACGCTCAGTGGTCACAGGAAGGATGGCCCAGGTGAGCCGCCCAGGGCCGAGCTGCGAGGGGCTCAGGTGCAAATTAGCACCATCAGGGCCCTGTGGGGACGGTGAGCGCCGGGCCAGCTCCGGACCACACACCATGAACTGACCATCCCCAGAAAGCCAGCGTGCCTCCAGCAGCAAGACCGGACAGGCTCCCGAAGGCAGACGCCCCAGAATCTCCCTGGGCCCCAGGATAACCTGGTCAGAGGCCTTGTGGGAACAGGAGCCGCAGAATCACAGGCTGCAGCTGCAGAGGCCACCCGGCAGCCACCCCAGGATTCCCTTCTAGAACCTTCCCCACCAGGGCCGGGGCAGCTCCCTGAGCTCAGCACCAAGGCCTCACAGGGAGTCACCCCGCCACCAATGGTCAGCAAGCTGCCCCGGCCCCAAGCTGAGGTCTGACTTCCTGTGACTTCCACCTGCTAACAGAGGCGGCGTCCCTCTGCGCCGTGGCAGACCCTCAGTGCTTACGGAGAGGATGGCAGGCACTCACACATCGCTGGAGGGCCATCAGCACACCTGCCACACCCCCCAGGGAGCCTGCAGGCTGCTGTCCACCCTCCGCAGCCCTGGCCTCAGGCTCTTGTCCCATCCCTGTAGAGCCACGCCCCTGAAAGGTCACAGCATCTTTTCAAGGGTCTGTGCCCTAGCAAGCAGCCCCGAGACTCACTTTGTAGGACTGTAGCAAGTCCAGGAAGAGGTTCAGCTTCTCCACCACGTCATTCTCCTCCTGTTTGCCCTGGAAAACACGGGGCAGGTGGGCCAACACTGCCCAAGCACACGGCTCGGCCACACGGGCACCCCACCCTCCTGACTGGCAGGGGACACGGGAGAAGGGAGGCTCCTCCCCAGGGTGTGGTGGGGGTGGCTCCTACACGCGACATTCACCACCAAGTCCTGGTTCTAGTCCCGATGCTTTGCAAGACCCTAGACCACCTGCATGTGTGCCTTTAAAAAAAGCGGTCACTGCGGAAGAAATCCCACCTTGAGTCTCACCCGTTTGGCTGGGACACAGTTATCAGGTCTCCCAGCTGGTCTGGGGAGAATAAAACCAGGACACATAAAAACAGAATTGAGAACGAGCCCTCCAAGGTCTTCACTTGCACAGCAAGCGTGAAATGGAACCCTGGCCCAGACGGGTGACAGTCCTGACAGGCCACTTCTCCAACTTACTTAAAACCATATTAATTTTACGCCAACACAGAAGCCACCAGAGACACAGAGGAACGCTCGGACGCTGCGCCTGTGCAGATGCGACGGCTTGCGTGAGCAGTCCGAGAGCCTCAGAGGCGAGCTACAGACTGCACCCCATCAGAGGCCACACGCCCCCTTCTCGGGGCAGAAACTGCATCCACTTCGGGATCAGAGGCATCGCTGGAAACATCGGAGTCAGGGCCCCACCTGCTCTGTGTACCCCCCACCCAGGGAACCTGTCCGAGAGCGGCTGTGGGCCAGAGCTGGGTCCCAGCTTCGTTCACAGGTTTTACAGACTGAGCTTTCAGTAGAGGGTCGAGGCTTAAATGAAAAGTTGTGCACAACATGGTCCAGTCCTCTCGTTTCTAATCACGGAGGAAAGACCTGGGGCCAGGGCTGGGTGAGGTCCCTGCATGAGACTCGGGCCAGCGCAGAGCAGGCTGCCGGAGCACACCCCGTCTATACCCGGCGGCGCTCTGACACCACGTTCTCGGTTCCCTCTCACACCAGAGATGGGCCAGCCCAGCGCCAACTCCAGGAGACGCGGACCTCGCCCGTCACTCAGTTTCTAGAGGGAACCCACGGGCAGGGCGACCGCGGAGGAAGAAAACCCAGGACTTTCCACACCAGGAACTCAATTAGATTCCCATCCAACACTCAGAGCTGTGCGGGCCGCTGAGCGCACACCTGGAGCCTGAAAACCCCCAGATCTGCCCATCACTGACTCACTACTAAGGAGCTTTGGGCCTCTGCCGGGCAGCAAGGCCTCCATGGGGACAGCGTTTCAGTGCATTTAAAACCACCCGCTGGCAGCCTAAAGCCCATTTCCCCAAGAGCCAGGAAGCACGCTCTCACCCCAAACCTCATGCAACAGGTTTATAGCCTAAGAGCACCCAGACGGACTCTTTTCCCTCTGACTGCAAATTAATCCCCGGCTACACGATTCTCTGCAGAGTACTATTATGCAAGTAACACCTGCCCGCAGAACAGAAGCGTTTCCTGAGATTAACTGGGCGTCCAGGGTGAGACCTGGGTGGGGCCTCTGGGGTGCTGGGAGCCCGGTTGCTCTGATGAGTTATCAAGTGGCCAAATGCTACCTGCCAGGACAGCAAAACAGGAGCTACCTGTGCACTCTGGGTGCTCTGCCAAGTACAAGGTTACAGCTTCAAGGTCAGGGCAGACCTCACAGTCTCAGCAAAGTCCACTCTCTGGGGCCAGGACCCAGCGTGTCCCCAGCATCAGCAACCCTCAAGGGCGTGAACCTCTCCCACGAGCCACCCAGAACAGACGGGGACGTGCAGAGCCGACCAGACAGCCGCGGTGCCCTCACGCAGGACTCGGAGCACTGGCGCCCCGCAGGAGGAAACACCCCGGGCGCCGCGGCACAGGAGCCCTTGGGGACAGGCGCCTCGGGGGCATGGCCACTCACCTGTTGTGCGGCCTTGTCTGCCAGCAGCGCGAACTCCACGGACAGGCCTTTCAGAGCCTGTTTGAGGGACCCCCACGTGCTGCTGTTCAGCGAGGCCCAGGAGGGGAGCGGGGTCGTGTCAGACCCCAGAGCACTGAGGGAAGAGGGGACACTCAGGGGAAGAGACACGCAGGCCCGGAAGCCGGGCGGGCAGCCAACCCGACACCCCACTTCCCGACACCACGCCCCGCCCAGGGCGCCCTGCGCATCTGCTAACCGAGACCCCCACTGCTCAAAGAGCAGGAGCCCGGGGCATCTCTGAGAAAGGTGGGACCTCTGCCCAGCGAGATCTGAACGTCGGTGAGACCCAGGCTGGAGGTGTGCGGGTTCCGGGGAGAGGCGTGGGAAGCAGCGCCGGCTGGAGGCCGGGCCCCTCCTTCAAGGGAGAGGGAGCGTGACCAGCACCAGACGGCCTCTCCCAGATCAGACGGACCTCTTCTCAGGTCTGACCCGGACAACGGAGGGGGCAGAGGGGAAAGGGAGCCTACGTTTAGGGCCCGGCGTTCTGCCCACACTCTCCACCATTTTTCTTTCTTCTGAGTATGATGTCCCATCTCCACAGCCCTTTCCTTCCCTCTTTGGGGTGAATGGGTCGGAATGAGGGTCATCACAGTAAACGTGCTTGCTCCTCCAAGCCTGCCACCCAAGTCTAAGGCCCCTCCCCACAAAAGCAACCCCGCGGAGCCCACCAGGGTCACCTGCCTCAGCTCCTTCCCGAATATGAGAAGGTCGGCAGCGTTGTCGATGGCCCGTGACACCATCCGCTCGGCCCGATCGCGGAGCTTGTGAAAGCTGTTGTAGATGTTTCGAATCAGCTCGCGGCTCATAGCGAACTGGGTCTGGATGTCGGCTGGGAGGAAGTCCTGACGGGGCGGGAGGTGGGGACGGTTGTCACCAGACGGGACAGCCGTCCAGGAGATGACCGACAGGAGAGGAAGCAGCTCTGTCTGCCGAGCAGGTGACCAAGCCCAGACCCCAGACCCAGGTGACCCAGCAGCCAGCCCCGGAACCCACCCCAGACCTCCCCTCCTGCCCAGCAAAAACCAGCACCGCCCACGCACCACAAAAAACAGTCCTCAAGCCCAACACGACGGATGAACTTCCCGACTACGCACCAGGCAGGCCTCTGGGCTTCCTCACTTACTCCCTAAGACTAATTTCTCACCCACTTTAATGTTAACTACCCATTAACACTAACCAACATCAACTACACAGCACTTGGAAAACAGAAAGTTTAGGGAATAAAATGAAGGTAATGTCTGGAGAAGTGGCTTAAGAAGGCATCACCAAAAAAGTCACCCAATAGCTACGTTCATCCTTTTGAGAAAAGGATCAGATGAACTAAACTTAAAATAAACCAATGCAACCATCAATTCCCTTATTTCCAAAGAGCAGATGACCAAGTGCACATCCATCTGAGTCGCGGAATGCCTGGGGACACGCGGCGCGGGCCTGAGGCCGGGCGCTGTGATCAGAGGGGGCCGAGTCACACGCGGGCTCAGCTGCCGAGACATCTGGGACCACGGCCAACGGCAGCCTCCATTTCCCCATCTGTAAAACAGACCTGGCACCCGCTGTGCTTCAGATCAACTGGAATAAGCGTTAACTAAGGAAAATACACGGCACATCTCAGAATGAGTCTGGCTCTCAGAGAACAAACTAACTGTGAACCCTGTTGCTGCCCTGGGGGGAAGAGTGAGCATCAGAATCGGGTGAGTACCTTGGCCCGAGCTGCCAGCTTGCAGTTCATGAACTCGTCTCCCACGCACTGAGCAGATTCCTTCAGCTTGTTCTGCACGTCCTGCAAGGGGGGAGAGAAGCCCTTGACCCCCAGCCGGCCGCAGAGAGGTGGGCAGGAGACCCTCCAAGTCACTGGAAGGCAGGACCCAGCCCCTCCGAGACAGCAGTGTCCCCGTGTGTCTCGCACAGACTCCCGTGGCCTCTTCCTGTCTCCTGCTCCATGTTTTCCCCAACTGGCCTTGACTTTTGGGGTGGTTGGTCTTCCAGAGGCAGAGAAGCCCAACTTCACGACAGCACTGCAAACAGCGGCTCTTGAAGAGGAGCCCTCTCTCCGGAAAAACAGAACGTGTACCCGCGGACCAGGGGCAGGAGTGCAGAGACAGACGCGGAACCACCAGGCCCGGGAAGGTCCTGCGTGGGGCTCAGACACTGAAGCCTCTTCCTCCTCTGAGCAGACCCGAGGGACCAGGCCCAGAGCCCAAGCAGAGCTGACGGGCAGAGGAAGGACGGCACCGGCGTCCCGCGCCCTGGCTCCGAGCTCTGCCCGCGGAAGGGGACTCCCTGGTAAAGCCGAGCCTTCAGATGAGCCCCCACGAAGAGCCACGGAACAGAGACAGGCAGAGGCTGCGACAATGGCAGTGCGTGGGTGGGGGGGTGCAGCATCTCAGAGCAGAGCGCCTGCCCCAGTGCTCTCCTTCACTGAGGCAGCACACAGAGCCAGGGGGCTCCGGTGACACCGCAGCTGTGGAGGCGTGACAGGCCACCTGACCTCCCTGGCTCCCTCCCTCTCCCCTGAGCCCTGTGGCTCCCACCTCCCAGCACTCAAGATTCCCTGTTCCACAGAAGCTGGTCCAGCCCCAGGGTTCAAAAGACCCACCCTTCCGGC
The DNA here is from genome assembly GCF_049115385.1 of Moschus berezovskii. NCBI lineage: Eukaryota > Metazoa > Chordata > Mammalia > Artiodactyla > Moschidae > Moschus > Moschus berezovskii. Next base: position 1,376,114 of record NC_142486.1, read on the forward strand.
TCAGGGGCAGGAGGTCACAGCAAGCACGTCCTGAACGTCTGGAATGGGGCCCATAAAAGGGGCCGACAGTCAGGCACCCCAGAGGGGAGGCCGCGGGATCTCTAGGGTCAGAGGTCCCTCTGGCCTCTGGGGAGTGTGCACTAACACGAGAGGTCAGGAGCATGGGTAATCTGCCTCCGCGGCTCTGGGCCCACGGCCGTTCCGTCCACTCCAGCATGGGGAGTCCTCCACGGGGCCCCCTCCGCCCATGCCCACGAGGAGAGGGTCCATGGGGAACCCCCGGCGCCAGAGAAGGACTGGGGCCTGGCACACAGGGCTGCCACAGCAGCGCCTCCTTCACTGGGAGCAGGGCTGTGGCCCGGTTTCCTGCTGGACCGCATCCGGCAGCTGGAGGAGGGATGCGGCCGCCCCAACGCCTCCCCAGAGTCTCGGTCATGCAGAGCCCACGCCGCCCGGGACACACGTCCAGCCGCAGCTCTGCGGACGGCACGGAGTCCACCCCAGCCTTTCCCAAGTGCACACAAACATCCAGGTCAGGGGCCAAGGGCTCGCTGGTCAACCCCCGCCGGCCGCGGAGCCCCCTCCCGCGGAGCAGCGCAAACCTCGGGGCGTGCCGAGAAGCCACGGCTCCGCCCCCGGCCCGCCCCTCCCAGCTACCCGGGAGACAGCCCTGCTCCTGGCTGCCCCCGGACACAGAACGCCTCGGGGCGAACCAGGGGAGTAAGCGGAGAGAAGGAAGCGAAGCCACACGACAAGGAGAGCCGGGGCGCCCCAGGTCCCCCAGGGTACTCACAGGGCCGCTGAAGGACAGGAACAGCTTGAGGGTCACGTCCTCGGAGAAGGGCGGGTGCCGGGCCACCAGGTTGATGAAGCGCTTCAGCGCCCGTCTCCGGGCCTCGATGAACTCCCTGTCGGCTGGGGGCAGGGCGCGGGTGACCGTGGGCCCGGAGCACGGCCCCCTAGGCTGGCCCTCGGGGCCCAGCGCCTCCCACACAGAGGGCCCCCAGCCTCACTGCCAGCCGGGGGGCACCGGACACAGACCACGGGCTGCGGGAGAAGGCGCAGTGCCCCCGACCGCACGCCCTGCCCCCAGGGACACACCTGGTCCAGGTTATCTGCGAGGAAAACCAGAGCCCGCTGGTTTTAGCCAGCAGCGTCTGACCCCTCACCACAGGGCCCACAGACGCCGCTGCGACCCCTTCCTGCTGTTTCTATGAACGAGCGGGTTCTGCTAAACTCACGCTCACTCGACCTGGTTTCCCTGTCCACGTCACTTCCTACTGTCTCACGGATCCAAGCACAAACGCCCTCATGTGGGTTAAGCATTTTCACTTTGAGGGAGGAAAAAAGTAAAGGCGCACAATGGCGCACTGAGGCTATTTCAATCTGACCACAGATGAAAACACTGTTTTTAAGTTATAATATTTTGAGAAAGATCTTTGCTTTCACAGCAGTATAAATTATATATTACATATTGTGTGCACGCATGCTCAGTCACATCTGACTCTGTGACCCCACGTGTAGCCAGCCAGGCTCTTCTGTCCATGCAATTTTCCAGGCAAGAATACTGGAGTGGGTTGCCATTTCCTCCTCCATGAAAACGGTATTTAAAGTATTACTAAGGGGAACTCAGTGGAGATCCAGTGGTTAAGACCCCTAGTTTCCACTTCAGAGGCATGGGTTCAATCCCTGGTCGGAGAGCTAAGATTCCACATGCCACACAGCATGGCCAAATGAAGTATTAAAATTCTAAATCACTGGAAGAAACTTGGATTAGGATAGCCCCACCAAGGCCACAGGTTCACAAAGGCTGAGCACAGGACCCGCGACCCCCAGGCGTTACCTCCCAGCATCCTCTTGGGCGGCAGGGCCGGCACCATGCGGTACGGGAACCTGTGCAGCAGCGCCTCGTGGAAGACCACGAAGTCATTGTAGCGGCGGTACACGCAGGACTTGAAGCGCTGCGGGAAGAGGGTGCAGAGCGCAGAGCCCTCGTCACACAGCCGCACCCTCACCACTTCCCCGACCTGCTCTTCCCACCACTGAACAGGACCCAGGGAAACAGCATGATGTTTCCCTATATTCTTTCGCCAGGCCTTCTCCTAAGGGGGGGGGCCCACACGTCCTCAATGGATGGAGCTACAACCTTTAAACACTGCACAGCTCTAACTGCGCACTTAATTAACCACCTATTGCTCTGGATCTGCTGTGAGATGCAAGCCTCTTTGCAGTTTTCAACCACATGGCAGCATCTCCCATCCGTGGGCGTCACGTGAGGATCGCTTTTAAGGTCTGTCTCCAACACGCACGCACTCTCAAACAGTGCCAACACAAGCAGCCTCCTGAAAGAGACCCGACTGCCTGAAAGCAGCTCAAATGCTGAGTACCAAGACTGAGACACGGCAGACTCGTAACTCAGACGAAAGCGCCAACAGACGCCGCCAGGAGCCCGCCCGTGAGAAGCCACAGGCCCCACAGGATGAGCGCCCCGGCCAGAGAGACTGCGCGGGGGCCGACTGAGCGCGCTCGCACGAGAACCAGCCACTAAACACGCTACTGTAAGTACTGGTTACCGTCGCCGGGACTGCAGGAAGTCTGAGCCGGTGACACGCCGTGTGCGGCCAACAGGCGGACGCTCGGGAGGAGACAGAGCTGTGGCGCCAGGGAGAGACCAGTGGTGCCCGGGGCCGGGGTGGAGCACCAAGGGGCGGAACACAGGGGGCTTTCAGGGCAGAGAAGTGGCAACAGCGACCACACCCTGAGGACGCACAACAGCGGGAGTGTCCCCCGGGGGACGGGGACCCTGGGTGACAAGGCCGCGTCCGGGCAGGCTCACCAGCCGTCACACACGCTCCAGCTGGTGGGGGTGCTCACTGGGGGCGGGGAACACGGGAAATCTGTTCCTTCCCCTCAATCCTGCTGTGAACCTAAAAACACATTTAACTTTTGGAACCCTTAACAGAAGGGGGAAAGTGAAATGGTGATGGATTTTATTTTCTCGGGCTCCAAAATCACTGTGGATGCTGACTGCAGCCATGAAATTAAAAGACACTCGCTCCTTGGAAGGAAAACTATGACCAACCTAGACAGCATATTAAAAAGCAGAGACATCACTTTACCAACAAAAGCCCGTATAGTCAAAGCTGTGGTTTTTCCAGTAGTCATGTACAGATGTGAGAGTTGGACCATAATGAAGGCTGAGCGCAGAAGAACTGATGTTTTTTAACTGTGATGCTGAAGAAAACTCTTGAACGTCCCCCTGAACTACAAGGAGACCAAATCCATCAATCCTAAAAGAAATCAACCCTGAATATTCATTGGAAGAACTGATGCTGAAGCTGAAGCTCCAATACTTGGGTCACCTGATGAGAAGAGGCGACTGATTGGAAAAGACCCTGATGCTGGGAAAGACTGAAGGCAGGAGGAGAAGGGGGCGACAGAGGATGAGATGGTGGGATGGCATCACCGACTCCATGGACATGAGTTTGAGCAAGCTCCAGGAGACAGTGAAGGGCAAGGAAGCCTGGCGTGCTGCAGTCCATGGGGTCGCAAAGAGCTGGCCACGACTTACTGACCAAACAACAACAAGCCTTGGGCTGTGAGTGACACAGCGCAGACCACGCGGCTGTGCACCCATCTCTGCTGGGCCTCGAGCCACATCTGCACTGGCGCAGACTCCAGCAAGCGTGCAAGCAGCGGGCACAGCCTGGTGAGTCCCCCCACCTCCTGCCCCGAGGTCTCAACCTTAGCAGGCTCACCCCTTCGCCCACATTTCAGGAGGTAACCTGGGCAGATCGGCCTCCTGCTAAAAATGCTCACTATGAGGTCATCGACTGACTTGAGGAACGGGCCGTTTAACAAGACTGAAGACAAGGCTGCTGTCCTACTCGGGCGGCGTGTCACACACGCGGGAGCCCAGCCCATGGGTGACACGGCCCCAGGGAAGGCACTGAGGCCTCCACCCCACTGCAGCTGCAGATGCCAGGCGGCAGTGGTGCCCACCAGCAACGCTGCCCTCAAAACAAGGGAGGGCCTCCTTCCCTCACTGACCTCAGGCGTCTCCCTCGGCAGCAGCGCTGACCAGTGGCAGAGCAAAATTTAGTTCCAGGCTCCCCTCATCGTGGCTTCAAAACACAGTGAGGCAAAAATGCTGCGATCCTTAACTTTCACGGAACAGCTGTCCGCCATGGGGAACTTGCTCCCACATGCTCATATGCCTTTCTGCCTGGATGACGACTGTGACGCTCCCCCGGCCTGAGCTCTCCTGGGCTGCGACCCAAGTCCGTAACCCGGCTGGCTCTCAGTGCTGGGGGGGCCACTCTGACCCTACGAGATCCCCCTGGTCCCCCCAACACACACACACACACACTCTTGGCTCACCAATTACACACACACACACACACACGCTCTTGGCTGGCTCTCAGTGCTGGGGGGGCCACTCTGACCCTACAAGATCCCCCTGCTCCCCCCCAAACACACATGCTCTTGGCTCACCAATTACACACACACACACACACACGCTCTTGGCTCACCAATTACACACACACACACACACGCTCTTGGCTCACCAATTACTTAATCCCCAGGATAAAGAATAAAAGCTCCCATCAAAACGCGTCCTGAGTGAACTTGAGGGCAGCAAAGGGCAGAAGAGCAACATTGCCTTCGCCACCACGCAGCCCGCGCACAGCCACCGGGGCCAGGTGTCTGGCACCTGACTCGCTCGGACCTAGGGGGGCCCCTGACAGGGACACAGCACCCTCTGGGGATGAGCCCCCCCACCAGTCCTGCCCACGCACTTGATCTGCGGTGCGGGGGCCACACTCTACTCCCCAGGGACTGCCCAGCACTGCAGGACTGCCCAGAGCCAACCTGTCTGGGCTCCAGAGACAACCAAGTGTCCCAAGAGGCAGGATCCCAGGGCCCGGGGATGGTGAGGACAGGTGGGCGTCTGGAGTGGGGGGTGGGAGCGGCGAACCAGAGCAGGAAGCAGGGGCATGCACTGGGGGTCTTCACTGCACCTCCCCCGCCCCTGCCTCCCCCCAGGTACCTGGCTGGACACCTCATACTCCACGTGCTTCAGGAACAGGCCCTTCTTCTCAGGGACGAGCTCCACCTGCACGGCGTCCCTGGCCAGCAGCTCCTGCAGCGTCAGTGACAGCAGCAGCGGATTCCCCGGCGGCACCTGCATCCGAGCGGCGTCTGGGGCCCTGGGCTCACTGACCGGGGGCACTGGCGAGTCTGCAAAGAGAAGGTGAGCACCGCGGCTCAGCTCGGAGGCCGCCTGCCGCCCCCACCTGCTGGCTCAGCACGTGGACTCCAGCCACGTCACCCGGCCAAGCCCGGTCCTGGCCCAGGTCAGTCCCATTCATTCGGGCCGGGCGTCCACTCAGGGCCACGTCCTCCCCTCATAAACCAGCAGGCTGTGAATCAGCACATACACCCCCACAGCCAGGACCAGGCAGGTCTAGTTTTCCACCTGGGCAGAGGGAAAGGAGTGGCATGTTTGCAAGTTACACGCAAAAAACAAGACTTTTCCTTTTCTCCGGGGTCAAGTGAAGGACTGAAAGAAAAGAAACAGGTCCTATTTCTCCATGAGCAGGCCCCTCCACAATCAGTGCGCGCTGCCTTCTTGCCAACCAGTCACCCTAACGTGTAAAAACCGGCGTGTCTGCGTGAGCCAGGTGCCTGCTGAGTCGGGCTCCTGCTCATACAAACCAATCACCCTAACGTGTAAAAACCGGCGTGTCTGCGTGAGCCAGGTGCCTGCTGAGTCGGGCTCCTGCTCATACAAACCAATCACCCTAACGTGTAAAAACCGGCGTGTCTGCGTGAGCCAGGTGCCTGCTGAGTCGGGCTCCTGCTCATACAAACCAAAGCACTGAGCCCTAACACTCCACCTTCCTCAGACAGGAGTCACCAACATGTCGTTCACAGGACAGGCAAAGACAAATCAGAGGTTTTATGTCCAACAAGCTGCCAACAAACAAACGAGGAAACCCTGTTAAAAGGTCAGTTTGGTTTTTAGTACAAAGAGTTTAGAACTTTAGAGAAAAACATTCTTTTCAGTTAAGAAAAAAGAATAAAGGTTAAGGTGTCCCTCGGGGGGAAAGGTCTTTTTCCAAGAAACACTGCTGTAAATAAACAGAACACACTGTATTTCTCCATCTTCTCAATCCTCATATCACTTCAGAGGACTGGCGTTTTCAGTGCGAGATTCTGGTTTACATTCTCAAACAGAATTAATGAACAGGTTATTTCCACCTGTGAAATCACTCAGCAGTTTAGGATTCAAAATATAGCGGCCTTGAATTGACCTTAAAGACTGAGAAAGAGAACAAGGCCTTAAAGCGTATGCAGGAACCCCCAAGGGCCTCAAAACTCCAGCAAAAGCTCAGCACCGAGCGCTCCACAGCAGGGCGCTCTCCAGGGAGGGCACAGACTCCAGGGCCGCCATGATCCACCAGGAGCAGGAAGACAGGCTTAGCAACTGACTTGTATTTTCTCTCTTCCTCTTTATATTACACTATAATGCACATAGGGGGCTTCCCTGGTGGCTCAGTAGTAAAGAATCTGCCTGCAATGCAGGGGACGCAGGTTCGATCCCTGGGTCAGGAAGATCTCCTAGAGGAGGAATACCCACCCCAGTATGCTTGCCTGGAGAATCCCATGGACAGAGGAGCCTGGTGGGCTACGGGTCCATGGGGCTGCAGAGTCAGACATGACTGAGAGACTCAACAACAGCAGCAGCATGATGCATATAACAGAACAGCACACACACAAGACTCATTAAAACATTCATGTGCACAGATGTGTGAGTGTGAGATGTGTGTATGAGTGTGCACACACACACACCATGCATGTGGGGGTCCGGGTGTGTGGATGTGCGTGAGCGTGTGTGCCTGAGCGCATGCGATCAGAGGAGTGTGTGCAAATGCATGTGTGTGTGCGTGTATAAGTGTGCTTGAACATACATGAACACACGTGTACGGCTGTGTGCAAGCGTACGTGTGTGTGAGTGTGAATATGAGGGGGTGTGTCTATAAGTACATGCGTACACGTGTGTGCATGCACGCACGACTGTGTGCCTGAGTGTGTGTACACGCACACGTGGATACAGGAGTGTGTGTGTGTGTGTGCAAGTGTGTGTGCAAGCATGTATGACTGTGTGCCTGAGTGCGTGTACATGAAGTGGGGGGGGGCTGTCTCCAACAATGAATCCCCAGCGCCTTAACGGTTAAAATCATGTGCAGACCACAGCTGCAGCAGGCACCTGTTCTCCCGTCATCTCAGGAGCCCAGCCCCTTTTCGAGGAAAAGCACTTTCATGGCCTTAAAACTGTGTTTGCACATTCTCCTTGGGGACTGCAGGAATCCTCAGGGAGCCAGCACCAGCTCGAGGGAACACAAGTGATTGAGTAAGACAGGGTCCCTGAGCTCATTAACGCGTCCACAGAGCAAACCGCTGTAAGGTCCACCACTGCCAGGCACAACCTGTAAATATCCAAACTCCAGGGAGAATGGAAACCAGGCCAGGACTACCCTAAAAGTGCCCCAGGAATCAAGACACAGCCGGGACGCAAACCACGAGAGCGGGGATTCCCTCACTGTTTTCTCAGGTACGTCTGGGCATAAGGGGGTCAGGGGATCTGCCACACAACAGGGGCTCAAGGGACGTTAGCTGAGTGACTCTTTACTGATATTTACTGTATTTCTGGGAAGGAATTCTTACAACTTAGTTAAAGCACAAATAACCCAATTTAAAAACCGGCAAAGGGTCTGCATAGACATTTCTCCAAAGATGTACAAATGGCCAGGAAGTGCATGAAAAGAGGCTCAGCATCACGAACCATTACAGTAAGATGATGCCTTATGTCACCTCTAATTTAAAAAGAAAAAGATTACACTATTGGTGAGGATGTGGAAACCCCCCGCACAGGCTATAGGTGTGTAAACGGTGCAGCTGCCTTCCAAAGCGGCCTGGCAGTTCCCAAGGACGTTAGAAACAGTTACTATCTGACCCTGCAGCTCCGCTCCGAGGCACACACTCAGGGCAAACGGAAATGTGTGCACACGGGGCCTTCAGACAGATGTCCACGGCGGCACCGTTCCTAAGAGCCACAGAGGAAGGGTCCCAGTGCCCATCGACTGAACGGATAAATAGCAGGCTCCCGCCTGGAGAATCCCACGCACAGGGGGGTGGCGGTGGGGGGTGCGGCGGGATGGCTGCTGAGGAAGAAGGGTGTCTCCCGGGGCTGACGAGATGCTCTGAAACCGACGGTGGTGATGGCTGCGCGGCGGGATACATGTAAGGACCACTGTGTCACACACTTGAAATGAGCAAACTGCTGGGGTGCAAACAGCAGCTCGACAAACTCTGTGTGTGTAAGAGGAAGGTGACATTAGCAAGAAAGGCAGAGTGTGTGCGTGGGTCTCTCCGTCGTGCCTGACCCCTCTGTGACCCCATGGACTGTGGCCCACCAGGCTCCTCTGTCCGTGGGATTCTCCAGGCAAGAATACTGGAGTGGGAAGCCCTTCCCTCCTCCAGGGGAGCTTCCCAACCCAGGAATAGCACCCAGGTCTCCTGCACTGCAGGCAGATTCTTTACCATCTGAGCCACCAGGGAAGCCCATAAAATGTAGGTGACATCGGCAACAAAGGCAGAGTCAGAATCTCCAAAAACCCTCTCCTCCACAAAAGCAATGAGGACGAAGGCAAAAATCGTCAGAATCTGCTTTCTCAGAACACTGGAAAGTGACTAAAGGCCTGTGACAACCCAGAGTACGTCTATTGACGCAATAATGAGTTAAGTCACAATGAGGTCACAGTGGAGCAGGCTGGGCCTTCACCCAGTATGACCGGAGTTCCTGCAAGAGGGAGAGGCTACACGAAGGCACGGACACACGTCCAGGAAGACGTGGCAACAGAGGCAGGGCAGCTGCAGACCCAGGGACACCCGGCTGGCAGGCCACCCCCGGGGGCCAGACGGGCAGGGGAGGGTCCTCCCCGACAGGGTTCGGAAGAGAAGACCCCGCCAACACCCTGACCTCCAACTTCCGGCCTCCAGAGCTGGGAGACAGCACAGTCCCGCTGTCTCAGGCCACCCGGTTAGTGGCCCTTTCTTACAGCAACCCCAGGAAGCTCACACCAGCCAACGCTACAGGATGAGCTCAGAAAAGTCGCAGAGCGACAGTGCCACAGGAGGGGAACAGATTCCCAGAGACGCGCCGTTCATCAGCGTCCAGCGTCCAACAAGAGCGGCTAAGACACGCAAAGAGACACGGTGGGGCCAAGCGCGAGGGAGGTGACAGGACACACGGCGCAGAAGCTACTCTCGAAAAACGCCCAGACACGGGAACCAGTAAAGACCTGACACCAGCTAGCCTAAGTATGCGCAAAGGACGAAGGGAACCACCTCCAAAGAACTAAAGAAAAGCACGAGAACAATAGCTCACTAACAGGGAATATTAAAAAATGAGAAATTATACAAGAGAAACATAAAAATTCTGGAACTGAAAGTTCAATAACTGAAATAAAAAATTCACTAGAAGCTCAACAGCAGACGTGAGTAGAAAGAAGGAAGAATCAGCAACTGGAAAGACATGTCAACTGAAATCTTCTCCAGTCTGAAGGACAAAGAGAAAAGGATGTAGAAAAATTAATAGCTCCTCAGAGACCCAAGGGATAACACCAAGCATGCCAACATAATCGTCACGAGAATCTCAAAAGGAGGAAGGTTTAGAAAAGATGCTTGAATAACTAATGGCTTGATTTGATTTAAATATCCAAGAACTCAAAAAATGCCAACTTGGATAAATTCAAAGGGATTCACACTTAGACGCATCATAAACTGTTCACAGTGTACAAAGAGAAAATCTCGAAAACACCAGGAGGGAAATGACTTGCCACATACGAAGGATTCTTTTTAACAGTTGGCTCCTCACCAGAAACCATGCAGGACAAAAGGAGCTGAGAGAGCAGAGTGCCAAGAATTCCACACCAGGCACAAGTATCCCACAAAAAAACAAAGGACACAGTGAGACATTCCCGGTGCCTGAAACTGGTAAGATTCCTCACCAGCAACTCTTCCCTACAAGAAACGAACCCCCAGGAACTAACAAGGCGTACCAGTAGACATATCAGTAAGTATGAAAGACAGCACTCATATGTCTTTATTTGCGATTCTTTTTCCTGGATGATTTCAAAGACAACCGCATAAAAAACACGGCCGTAAGTCTGTTTTGATGGGGGACGACTCACACAGCTGTAATCTGTAAGACAGAAAAGGCCCTGATGCGGGAAAAACTGAAGGAGACGCGGCGGCAGAGGATGAGACGGTCAGACGGCATCACCAACTCAGCAGACACGCGTCTGAGCACACTCTGGGATCAGCGGAGGACAGAAGGGCCTGGCGTGCTGCAGTCCATGGGGCTGCAGAGTCAGGCAGGACTCAGCAACTAAACAAAAGCAACAATTCGTATGACGACGACAGCACCGAACGGGGAGGAGGACAGAAGCGAAGGGTTTGTATGTTACTGAAATCAAACAGTGTTAATCCAAGGCAGCCTGTTAAAAGCACAGAAGCTGTAACTCCCGTGGCAGTCACCAAGAAAATAACCCCCAAAAGTATAATACCCGAAACAAAACCTATTTAACGTAAAAGAAAGCTGTAGCAAAAGAACAGGAGAAAATTAAATCAGTGGGGGGAAAGACCACTGAAAGAGCACCAGGAGGTCTCTGTTCAAAATTTTCTGTGATGATAACACATGCTGAACAGAGAAAACTTCATGATTTTCCTGATGATTGAAATAAGACAACGTCCCAAGACAGAAGGTAAGCTCGGTAATGATTACCAAACGATGACATGCTGCTGAAGAACCCGAACTTTGATCCCTGCAGGATTTAAAACACAACTCAAAAGACACATTTTAAATCAAAGACATTACCCTCAACCACCCTGAGAACAACCCCTTCCTTACGTTTGAATCGTAAGAAAGCCACGATTCCAAACATCAATGCACTGAACTAGGACAAAAAAGAAGAGAGAGGTATCACTTCCAACAGGGTGCACCGCTGCCTGCTGGACCACACGCTGAAGGCATGGCAGAGCGCAGTGGGGAGGCCCAGATCTCCCCCAGGCGCCAGCGCCAAGTTCACCAGCAGGACTCTCCTCAAACAGAGCCTCCAAAGCCAGTCTAAGCAGCCCCGTAAGACCAGCTGAGATGGCTGGAAGGACGAGTTTGAGCAAACTCCCCAAGACAGTGAAGAACAGAGAAGTCTGGTGAGCTGCAGTCCATGGGGGCCACAAAGAGTCAGACGTGACTTAGCGACTGAACAACGAGACCAATGTCTGGGAGAGGCACCGTCCACCAACCTGGCCCCCACACGGACGAAACAGCTCAGACGAGAGGGCCCAGCCAGGCCCATGCCGCACGGCAGTGGACAAAGCCTGGCTGTGACCACAGACGGACAGCGGCTGGATGCCAGCCTCCAGTCCCCAGTGCGCGGCTGGCAAGTGAGCGCCTCTGAGCTTTCTGTTTACAGTCAGTAAAAGGTGGCAAAGATGCCCACACCACGCCCCGCATCACAGTCGGAGCCCTGGGGACCGCAGCATCGCCTGACAGGCCCTTTCAAGAGCATTCCCCACCCTCCCCACTCCAACCCTTCCACACGGAACTGCTCCACGTGGGGTCCCCTGGCGGCGGAAGCCCTGACCTTGAAAAGCCACCAGCCTGGAGCCCGGGCCTGATGCTGGCTGTGCAGGAGCATGCGCTATGCTGCACTCAGCAGACCAGGAACTCCTGGGAGTGGAGCCCCTGCGCTCTGGGCGGGGGCAGGGGGGTCCAGAATGCCTCTGGGAGCCTTGTCTGAGCCGTGCCGTCTCGTTCCGTTCTCATAAGGGCCAACCGAGCGGGCAGGTGTCAGCCCAAGGCGCTTGGCCTGCGGGTCTGAGAGCCGCTCCCCGGCCCTGCGTCAGGACAGTGGGCGGCTTCCGTCTCCGCACTGGACATCTTGCTCTGCTGGCCCCGGGGTGACACTGACGGGAGCTGGGTCAGCCACCCAGGCCAGCCACCTACACCGCGTGCCCTCCTGCAGCACGCCAGGGACCAGCACTGGGGAGGACGTAACTCCATCCAGACCTGCACCCCTGGGACACTCCAGGTCGACGAAGCTCCTGCTCAGTCATGCCTGACTCTTTGCGACCCTACAGACTGCAGCCCGCCAGCAGCCCGCCAGCCTCCTCTGTCCATGGGACTCTCCAGACAGGAACACTGGAGAGGGTCGCCAGCCTCCTCGGCCCACGGGACTCTCCAGACAGGAACACTGGAGAGGGCCGCCAGCCTCCTCGGCCCACGGGACTCTCCAGACAGGAACACTGGAGAGGGCCGCCAGCCTCCTCGGCCCACGGGACTCTCCAGACAGGAACACTGGAGAGGGCCGCCAGCCTCCTCGGCCCACGGGACTCTCCAGACAGGAACACTGGAGAGGGTCGCCAGCCTCCTCGGTCCACGGGACTCTCCAGACAGGAACACTGGAGAGGGTCGCCAGCCTCTTCGGTCCACGGGACTCTCCAGACAGGAACACTGGAGAGGGCCGCCAGCCTCCTCGGTCCACGGGACTCTCCAGAGAGGAACACTGGAGAGGGCCGCCAGCCTCCTCTAGAGGTTCTTCCCGACCCAGGGGTCGAGCCCACATCTCCTGCACTGTAGGCGGATCCTTCACCACTGAGCCACCTGGGAGCCCAGCAAGCTCCAGGTCGTTTAACCACAAATCAGAGCAATGAAACTCCAGACACACGCCCGGACCAATGATCCTTCCAACACACTTCTGCCGGAACCTTCAGGCAGTAACCCTGCCGCTGGGAGGCACCCCAAGAGGCCAGCCCCGAGGGTCTGTGAGCAGCGAAGAGCCGGGAGCCCTGACTCCCACACAAAGCTCTGGGAGACCAGCGAGGTCTGTCCCACACGCACCTCTGCTCTGCCTGGCAGGCCTCAGCAAACGCTGAGGACGCAGGGCCACCAGCAGGAGGGCCTCTCACAGGGGGCAGCCAGCCTGCCGCCCCGCACCCTTCCCGCTGGCTCCGGGGGTCGGCTCTGGGCGCCCGGAGAACCACCTAAGCCCGCTCAGCCCTGCCCCCGGGGATCCCCCCACGGGCAAAGAGCCCTCAGCGTATTGTGGCTTTCAAGCCACTGCGGGGGCCACAGAGCCCCCAGAGGCAGCCAGTGGCGGGAGGTCCCCACCGTCTCTGCTGGGCGGCAGGGGGACGTGTCTTCTGATGGACTCTGGGTTCGGGGTTCCACCTCTGCCTGCCTCGGCCGCGGTCCAGCGGGACACGGCTCAGTGACAGCAGGAGCCTCCAGAGTGAGTGCCGTGTGTCAGGGTCACCCTCGGGCTCGGCCGCGCTCAGGTGCCAAACGAATGGCTACGACAGCGGCTGTCGCAAGAAACAAAGACAAAACGCAGGCGAGGACGTGGAGGCGCTGGCCGGTGCGGCTGCAAACGTGGCGCAGCGGCAGCAGAGAGCAGGACAGCAGTTCCTCACAAATCAATCACAGAGTCACCAGAGAATCCAGCAATGCCTCGTCTGGGTCTACACCCACAAGAACTGAAAGCAGGAACCGGAAGCCGTGGTTGCACAGCCAGGACCACGGCGGCCAAAAGGTGGCACTGCCAAGCGCCCGGGCGTCCCCGGTGGCCCAGCGGTAGAGAACCTGCCTGCAGTGCAGGAGCCACAGGAGCCTCGGGTTCGACCCCTGGGTCAGGAAGATCCCCTGGAGGAGGCAATGGCTAGCCCACTCCAGTATTCTTGCCTGGAGAATCCCACGGACAAGGAGCCTGGTGGGCTACAGCCCACAGAGTGGCAAAGAGTCAGACGTGACAGAAGTGACCGAGCACCCCAGTGTCCACTGACAGATGATGGATCAGCCAAGTGCGGTCCGCCCACACGATGGAACAGCCTTAAAAAGGAACCAACTTGAGAGATGAGAAACCAGAACTATAAAGGTGGCATGGAAAGGCAAGAAACTATTCTTGCGTAATCTTTTAAAACTTTGAACAGTTACAGATTTTGCCATTTGTCATAAACTGGTATATGTAATTTAACCAGAACCATGAGAAAGTTGGTATTGTGTGAATTCTGAGGCACTTTCGACATGTTGTAGGAGTGATGTGGACTTTCTGAGTTTTACACATTCATAAGTGAATGGTCTGTATCTCGTGCCTTCGTTGGTTTTCTGTGAGCTGTGGTTTCTGGGAAGTGAGCAGCTCTCATTCCTGTAACTCTTGTAATCCAGTCATTCGTGTGCCTCCTTCATGAGGATCCAGTGCGGCTGTCATGCTGTTATCCCTCTGATAGGAACTCTAACTCGGTGTAAAGCCCCAAAGATATGTTACTTATTTTTATTTTATATTGTACTATATTTCATTTACAGTGTTGTGCTTGTTTCTAGTATTTTTTAAAATTAAAAAAAAAAAAAGAAACCAACTACTGAACCTGCGATGCCACGGAGGCACCTTGAGGATGTCCACTCAGCGAGGTAAGCCAGACACAAAGACCAGTGATATGTGACTCCGCCCTCCTGAGGGTCCCAGAACGTAGGCGTAGGGGGCGTGTAATCGGGGCCGGGGGAGAAGAGGACGGGCAGTGAGTGCTCGGCGGGCACGGTGTCAGCTGTGCGGCAAGGGACGGACCTCTAGACTCGGCCGGTGTCCACATTGACACAGCAGAGCAAACGTGCTTCACGCCACGGAAGGCACACCTAGAAACGGCTAAAGTTGCTGTTATGTGTATTTCACACGTGAAAACACTCAGGTTGCTGCCGGCCCCACAAGCGTCTAGGCTGGGGCCTAAGCATCTGAATTTCTAACGATTTCCCAGGTGATGCTGCTGGTCCGAGGGCCACCGTGGGAGAACTGTGGTCACGAGGCCTGGCCCAGACCCCTCATCTAAAACAAGCAGACGCCGAATGAAGGACATTCCAGACGACAACATTTCCACCAAAACAGCATGAAACGGGGTCAGCAGACACCTTCCGTGTTCAACCTGAATGTTCCTTCTCCGGCTCATGAAACTGCTTCAACCTTTGGGAACTCTGAGCTACTCTGTTGTTCTGAAATTAACAAACTGTTCTCAGGAAATGGAAGCAGAAGTTTCCTCATCCTTATCATGGCCACAGCCTCAGAAACGAGAATTCAGCAGCTCTGTGGCCAGGGAACGTCAGGAATGCCCCCTCCCCCGATGCCAGGAAACAGAGCCCCCCGCCCCCGGCCCATTTGTGGTCAGCTCGCCTCAAACAGTGATGTCACCACTCGGCTCTTCATTACCCATAACTCAGGAGCTCCAGCAAACTGTGCAGGGCCTCCATTTCATTAAATTCAAAGCTCACATTTCTTTCAGTAACTGATTTTATATAACATCACAATATATTAACGTAAAACCCGCCAACCCAACCGTCTATGAATACCCATTCACGGTGTGCGTTCTTCTCCAGGTGTGCAGAGCTGTAATATGACACAATCTGCAAGTACGTTTCCAAGTTTCCGTGACCACGTTTCTCTTTCAGCTTTTCTGTAAAAGCAAAAACCCTCCTAGTCCCCAGCCACGCAGGGCATCACTACGAACAGGTTCACTTCCACGCTGCCCTGCTGTTGCACCGTGCGTGCTCAGTCGTGTCCGATTCTGCGACCACGTGGGCTGGAGCCCGCCAGGCTCCTCTGTCCATGGGACTCTCCAGACAAGAACCCTGGAGTGGCTGCCACGCCCTCCTCCAGGGGGTCTTCCTGCCCGGGGGTCACACCCCCCGTCTCAGCCGTCTCTTGCATACACTACTAGCCATCGGGGGAACTGTCATGTAACTTTTAAACGCACGTGTTTTTATCGTGAAGAAATACTTCAAACAAACATGAAAATACAGAAAATACCAGAATCCGTGTATCCACTGAGATTTCACTCAAGAGGATACTGTGCCATATTCTTTGCTAAAAAAAATTTAAATAAAATGTTTCAGACGCACACCATCCTCCCAGCCATTTCCTATTCCAAAGTCACCGCCACCCCAGAGTTGATGGGCACGATTTCCGCGAGGTCTGTGCACTCTGTAAGTGTCCGGAAAGTACCTGCACATCCTGTACTTCATCACACAGAATAAACACACAACTGGTTTCTTTTCCCAATGGCTGTGAAAACCTTTTTAGATTGGAACAGGGCGTGCTGACAGGAAAGAGCAACGTCTCACGCCTGCTCAGCGCAGCGTTTTCACAGCAGTGCAGCAACAGCCGGACAGACATCCCTCACGCGGCTCCTGCCCCAGGAGAGGACGCCAAAGCCTCAGGCCAGCTCCGCCACGTTCACACCACACTCGGGGTGAGCCACCCTGCTTCTGACTCCTTCCACTCCACACGCTGGGTGCGGCCCTCCGTGTGGCTCACGGGGTGCAGACGGCCCACCCTCTCGCTGTGGATCAGCCAGAGCCCACCACTCAGTCTGCGCCCACTGGGTGCCTGGGCAGCTTCACACGCCACCACCAAGGACAGGCCAGCGCCTTCATGTCGGTGGACGCACGTGTGTGTTTCTGCTGGGTCCATTCCCAAGAGTGAAATTACTGCATCCTGGAGCTTCGTGTGCGCAGCCCAGCAAATAACCCCAGTTCTCCGAGTGGCTGAGCCAACTGACGCTCCCCGCAGCGCCGGGGGTCCCGGCCGCCTCGCGCTGGCCCACACTCACTACTGCCCGTCTGGTGTCACCCACCATTCCAGAAGGCCCCGGACTCTCTAACACCGTCCGCAGTCCATCTGCCATCTCATGCTGGTTTCTCTTTTATGTTCTGTACGCTCTGAAGTTACTGTTACCTGCAGACGTTGCATAATGACTTAGGGACAGAACTGAAAGTCACTTCGCTGTGCTCCTGCTAACTGCTTTCTGCTGTTAAACGCAGCGTGAAGAACACTGCCGTGCACAGAGTGCTTTGCTCTATTTTTTATTCTCTCCATTACAATCAGTTCCTAGAGAATTCTACATTTTCTTCCTGCTAACAGACACTTCCCCGAATGGCTTTTATCCGCCCACGTGAAGCACACGACATCGCTAACACACCTCTTCAGACACCCCTGCCCGGAGAGCCAGCACAGTCATCTGGGTCATCTGTGCTTCCGAGCAGCAGGGAAGAAAAAAAGAAAAAGGGCTTTCCTGGTGGCTCAGGGGGTTAAGAACCCGCCGGCCTGTGCAGGGGACACGGGTTTGATCCCTGGTCCGGGAAGATCTCACGTGCTGTGGGCCAAGACTACCGCGCCCGTGCTCTAGAGCCCGGGGGCCCCTACTGCCGCGCCCGTGAGCCTGAGCGCGCGAGCTCCCCAGCTGGAGGCGCCACCATGAGAGACCTGAGCACCACCGAGCAGAACAGTCCCCGCTCGTCGCAACCAGAGGACAGTCCGCACAGCAACGCAGACCCAGCACGGCCATGAATCAACCAATAAAATGATTTTTAGAAAAAGAAAAACTAAAGCTTCCTAAGTGAGGATCAGAATGACAACCCATCAGCAGAACAGCTCTTAACACAAAGTTTCCCCAACTCCAGCACTGCCCGCCCCGAACGCTGATCTTTTTCAGCTGGGAAAGGCTCCCACCCCCCCAGCCCCCTCTCCAGCCACACTGGCTTCCAGTGCCGCCCCGAATGCAGCTCATACCTGCTGTCCTGGGCGCCCCCGCCTGCCACCTCTTTGGCCAGGGCCCCCTTCCCCAGAAACCCACCATCCATGACCATCTCCTTGGAAACTCGGTCCCAAGTCGCTCTCAATGATGCTTCCTTGGTGACAACAAGCTACACCCTAACCGCCCCCCAGCCTGGGCTCCCACCTGCATCCCACTCGCCTCGTCCACCAAATACTGTCCCCCTCCACGGCGAGAGCAGAAACCCCATGAGAGCAGACCTTTCTGCTTGCTTTGTTCCCAATTAGTAGCCCAGTGATTAAGAACAGTGTCCAGCACAGAGTAAGTGCCCAGTAAGCATCTGTCAACGCAAAGCAGGAATCAAACTTCCAGGAGCAAGACGGCTGCGTGGAGCAGTCAAGGCCTGCCGTGTCTCCCGGGCGGGAGGACCCCCTGCCCCCGCAGTGCACTCGGGCCTCCCTGGTGGCGGGAACCCCGCCTCGGCGAGCGAGAGGAAGAGCTGTTCACACAGGACGGCTGTCACTGCGCACGGCCACACGGGGCCCTGAGCGGCGTCATCCTCACCCTGGCCTATCTGCCCACCGCGCACGGCCACATGGGGCCCTGAGCGGCATCATCCTCACCCTGGCCTATCTGCCCACCGCGCACGGCCACACGGGGCCCTGAGCGGCGTCATCCTCACCCTGGCCTATCTGCCCACCGCGCACGGCCACATGGGGCCCTGAGCGGCATCAACCTCACCCTGGCCGATCTGACCCCCTACACCATGGCCTCTCTGCCAACTTGCGGCTATATCCATTTATCTGCCCAAAGAATACAAGACAAAAACTCTGACTCTACAGAGCCGCGCTGGCCTTGTGGAAAGCCAAGCTGCACCGCAAGAAAAGGCGTCTCTGCCTCCCTGCAAAGGTGTGAGTGCTTTTGTGTGCACGCTCGCTCAGTCGTGCCCGACCCTCTGTGACCCGATGGACTGCTGCCCGCCAGGCTCCTCTGTCCATGGGATTTCCCAGGCAACAATACTGGAGTGGGTTGCCACTTCCTTCTCCAGGCGATCTTCCCGACCCAGGGATCGATCTCATTGCAGGCAGATCATTTACCGCCATAGCCACCTGGGAAGCCATTAGGTGTTTTTATATTTTGCTTTACATAACATAAACAAACAACCTCTTAAGGTCCCTCCAAGCCCTCTGTACTTACTAGTTGAGAATTTCCAAACCAAATCCCCTCCAGCCTCAGAAGCTCGACGCAGACACGGCTTCACCAGGGAGTGCTCCCTGAGTGCCCACTAGAGAGGCTGCTCTTCGAGGTCTCAGGCTGGCCTGAGTGTCCTGGCCGAGCTCCTGCTAACCCCCCTGGCTCACAGGTTTCCCACACACACCACACAAACCCCCTCAGGGAGCTCTCACTCCCTGATCCTGCCCAGCACAGAAGGAGCACACACCATGTGTACCCCAAAAGTTTTGCATGACGACGGACAGACAGACTTCCAAACAAACAAGACCACCGCCCAGTACCGTTCCCACACCAGACACAACTCATCCAAGATGCATCACGGTCCCGGATGTCAGAGCTAAAACTACAGAACTCTCAGCAGAGAGCACAGGAACACATCTCTGCGACCTTAGGTCACACAAAGCCTGCCTAGATATGACCCCAAAAGCGCCAGGAAAAGAAAGCGGACCAACTGGACTTCATCAGAATTAGAAACTGGGAGAATTTCCTGGCGGTCGAGTGGTAAGGACACGGCACTTTCTCTGCCAGGGCCAGGTTCGATCTCTGGTTGGGGAACCAAAATCCAGCAAGCCACACAGCACAGTCAAACAACAACAACAAAATACAAGAAGAAAAACCAAAAACCTGCTGTGCTATAAGAGATCATCGAGAAAGTGAAAAGACAACCCGCGGAACACGGGCAAAACTATGCATCCAATAAGGGACTTGAGCCAAAAGTACATAAAGAGACTATAACTCACGCTTTTAAAAAAGACGAATTCATTTTAAAGGTTGACAAGTGATCTGAATAGATGTTCCACCAAAGGAGGTGTACGAAAGGCCAACAGGCACGAGAAAAGAGGTCCAAGGCCTCAGGACCCCCCCGCTGGGGTGGCTGCAATCAGGAAGGCAGGCAGGAACAAGCGCTGGCGAGGTCGTGGAGAACCTGGAACCCACACACGCGGCGGCGGCAAAGTCCGGCAGCCAACCTCGAAAGGTCAAACCTGGGCTGTGAGCCGATGACGCCGCTCCCAGGTGGACGCCCACGAGAAATGAGACAGCAGGCCCTCAGAGACGGGCGTCAGCACCAGTCACAACAGCCGGAGCACGGAGACAGCCCAGACGTCCGCAGACTGACACAGGAGTGAGGGAAACGTGAGTTACCCACGCAGAGGAGCATTCAGTGCAGTGCAGTGCAGTCGCTCAGTCGTGTCCGACTCTCCGCGACCCCATGACTCACAGCACGCCAGGCCTCCCTGTCCATCACCAACTCCCGGAGTTCACTCAGACTCATGTCCACAGAGTCGGCGATGCCATCCAGCTGTCTCGTTCTCATAGTGGAGTATTACTGAGCCATAAGAAGAGATGCAGACATTGCGGCAGCACCGATGAGCTCTGAGAAGCCTGCTGAGTAAAAGCAGACGCCACTGCGGCCTGCCAAGCACGACACACAGCTCCACTCATACGGACCTTCAGGAGACAAACCTACAGGGGCGGAGAGACTAGTGGTCGTGGCGTCTGGGGGACGAGGGGTTTGGCGGAAAAGGCGGTGACTACTGAGGGGCGCCGGATGACGAGAGCGTCCGAGAACCAACCGTGGGAAGGCGGACCGCTCTCAGGGCACACTAAGGACCGTCGAGCTGCGCACCTGAAGGGGGTGAGTTCTGTGGCGTGTGAACCGGACCGCAACAAAGCCTTTAAAAGTGCCTCAGGAATTCCTTCTCTTCTCTGCAGTTCTTCTGAACGGACTAAGGATCCTCCCAGCCCGGGACGGAGCCTGGAATACAGATGGCTCACACTCTGAGAGAAGGTGTCTGCTAAGAAGGAAAAGACCACCCACCTGCAAAACCCCCGGCGGGTTTCAGGCACGAGTGAGCGCCAGGGAGACCGCCGCAGAAACGCCACGTGGCCACGCTCAGGGCCTCAGGGGCCGCCCTGGCGTCCATGCAGCTGTGAAGCTGCAGGTCTGTCAGAGCAGACACAGCCAGTGAGTCCAAGAAACCCCTTAATAAAGTGTTTTCCCCTCCTCCTCCCCGCACGGACCCAAAAGCGGGATGAAGACGCTCACTCGGACAGCTGGGCGCAGGGACAGCCACCGGTGAGGAGGCGTGACCAGTGGCTGAACCTTCTGGATGCTTCTGTAACGCCTCCTTAGCCCTGCTCTGACCTCAGTTTACAGACGGGAAAACTGGAGGCCCCCGGGCAGCAAGGCCGGCCGGAGCTCAGGGTGCGCCAGGCGACTCGTGGGGCCAGAGCGCACGCCAGGTGAGGGGCCTCATGGGGCCTCATTCGCCGCACACAGCACGCAGGGCGCTGGGCACGCCTCACTCCCGGGTC
The DNA here is from genome assembly GCF_049115385.1 of Moschus berezovskii. Lineage (NCBI taxonomy): Eukaryota > Metazoa > Chordata > Mammalia > Artiodactyla > Moschidae > Moschus > Moschus berezovskii. Next base: position 1,397,327 of record NC_142486.1, read on the forward strand.
AGAGGCCGGGGCACCTCGGTGCAAACGCCTGAGTCCTCTGTGACCGCGAGCAAGCAGCTCAACTCTGCACTGCTTCCTCCTCTCCGAAACCAGGACAACACCAGGCACATTACTGGTTGAAGGCAAGAATTTTAAAAATACATTTATATGTGAAACCATACAGCACAGTGCCTGGTTTTTACAGGACTTAAGCCCAGACAAAACCGCAGACTGAACTGAACTGTTGGCCAAGGCATGCTGGTCACTCCAGCGGTGAGTCCCACGGCGACGTGACTCCCTAAGGAGAACCCCCAGAGCACAGACCGCCCCGGCCCTAGGGAAGGGCACATGACGTTCACGCCAACGGGGCTTCTCCAAACCACACAGAGAGGGAAAAATCGCTCATTTGTTTCCTGAGGGCATCACAAAACGGAAGCCCAGTCCAGAAAGGAGTCACCTATCAGATGGTCTCCCCTGACCCAACTCCCAGCAAGAGGAACCTGCCCGCCCGCTGGGACCCCTGCTTCTTCAGGAACCTGACAAACCTGCTGCTGGAAGGGCTCGTGGAATCTGTTCATCAAAGTCTCCTTGGGTCTCTCACTTCTGGAATGCTTTCATGGGGGGAGGCCCAGGGACTTCTTCCAGAGTTTAAAAAAAAAAAAAAAAACTATTTTAGCTAACTCGGGAAATCTTGGAATTACTGACAAAGCAGAAGTTCAAAGTTCCAAAATGAATACTCATCTCTGTTCAATTCAATCTGGTTTTGGTTTTGTCCTTTAAAAAAAAAAACCCTCCTCCCTGGCCTGGATGGTTTCGTCTAAAAGTGACTCAGGTTTTCTAGAATCTCTGGACGTGAAAGTGAACATATTCCAAAATACCTGGCAGGCTCTGTCTCCAGATTCCAGCGGAGGCAACACAGAGAATCTGCATTCGCAGCCTAACTCAGCCCCTCTAATAAAATCCCAAGCAATCACCCAATATTATAAACCAAGTGACATACAATTAAGTTCACTTAAACAGATATTTATTGATCACAGGGAGTGAGACAGGGCCCCTGCCTGCCGGCTGCCTTCAGGGTAGACAACTAGGAACGCAGTTAATCAACCAGAACACGGAACGCCTCGGAAACTGACGCGGACAAACTAGGCACTGTGAGAAATGTCTCAGAAAGAAGAACACCGAGTCAAGTCTCCCCTCACGATTAACCCTGCACTGAAGGCGGAGAGCCGGCTCTCCAGGCAAGGAAGGCTGAGCACCGTCTAGTCCCACCTGCCCCGAACCCCAGAACTGGAGGACGCGGCTGACCCGAGCAACGCCAGCATGACGGGACTCAGCCCGGGCTTCACACACGCTTTCCCACCCGCTGCCGCGGGAAGTGAGCCCCCGGTGACGCCCCCAGACTGACCGTGGCTTCTGGGGGGCGGGGGCAGGGCTGGGTCCCGGCGAGGACACACCCTCTGGGCGGAGGCTCCCTTTCTGGAAAGAGAAGACCGTACACCTCAACAGGGCCCCCGGCGGTCTCCGCAAGAACAGGATCCTGGAACCTCCTTCCTCTCAGAAAAACCCTCGGAGGACCAAAGGCTCTGTGTCTGGGAGGGGCAGGTTACTCAGTCCTAAGGCGATCCTCCAGACAGGCTCCAGAAAGGGGCCCGCGGTGCAGACAGCGGAGTCGGCGGTGTGAGGAGGTCAGACTCGACGCATCGCCGGAGCCGGGCGCCAGAGGGGACTCCAGCTCGGCTACCACCAGTGGCAGGTGCCGGGGGAGTCCCGGTCTCTGGGTGCCTCGGTTTCCCATCTGTAAATTGGGGCGGATGAGGCCCCTCACCGCACAGCATCACTGCAGGATTAAGCTAGCCATCACTGCAAACACACAGCAGCACCACCACCCTGCACAACACCCCCAGCTAGTCCCCCTACCAGGGAGGTGGAGGACGGGATACACTCTCCCCCAGCAGAGCCCCTCTCAGGGGAACAGAACCCCCCACAGCACACAGGAAACTTGAACCTCTTGAAAAGACTTCCACGAGACCCCGACTTCACCATCCCCCACAAGAGGATGCACGGGGGGTGGAAGCCACCCCAAGATAAGGACCTGCACACATGCAGACCAGCCTTGGGGACTGAAGAGCTGACAACGCAATTCTGAACCTCCCCATGGTGTGAAACCCCGCCTGTGAGTGGTCAGTTCTGTAGGCCCCATCCACCCCGCCGCCTAGACTGGAACTTCTCGGGAGCTGGGAGGTGAAATTGCGGTTCCGCAGATAATGAACTGTGCAGAATCAGGAGTGTCACCTGATTCCATCCCAGCGCAGGGCCTCTGCACTTCCAACAGAGGTGACATCCCCAGACGTCCATCCTCCCAACACATGATGCCGGAGGCCCTGGGGCCCCTTCCTGCTGGTCCCAGGGGCCCCGGGGACACCTGGGCTCGCAGCGGGCTGGGCCAGCACCAGTGTAACCAGACACAGGCATCAGAAACAGTGGAGCCAGCAATCTCCTGCTGATGAGCTGCACGGTTCTCCTTTGGGGGGGGCGCTGACAACAAAACACGCGTTTCGTTATAAAAACATCTGCAATACTAACTAGAGAGTGGAAGCTGAGAGGCCAAAACTCCCACAAAACCATTTTCAAAGGAGATCCCCGGTGCCCACCTCTGCCTGTCATGCTGTGTAAGCAGCAAATCCGCTGCATGCCACAGGGTCTGGGGCACGCCGGGGTTTCCCGACACGTTTCTCCTGGGAAACAGACACAGACACACAGGCATGTAAAACGTCTGCGGACAGTTTTCTGTATCGACACACGTGGCTTGACTTATCCAGGTCAAAAATGGAAAAGAGCATCGGGGGGACTTCCCTGGTGGCCCAGTGGCTAAGACACTGCACTCCCAACGCAGGGGGCCGGTCCATCCCCGGTCAGGGAACTGGACCCCAGGCCACAATTAAAGAGCTCACAGGCCACAACCAAGACCCCGCGCAGTCAAACAAACAACACAAAGATCAGAAAGCTAACAGGCCTGGGGCCCCAGAAGCGCCCTTCCCGTGCCCGCACAGGCCCTGCCTTCGCCGCCGCCCCACCCTCAGGGCCTTATTCGCTGCTTCACCACCTGCGTGAGCGTCCCCGCACAGCAGAGTCTAACTGCACGGTGTGAACTTTACATAAATAGGAGTCACACAGCGTGTCTTTTCTCTGGCTTCCCTCAAACACCCTCAGGAGAGGGCACAGGGACTCAGAACTTGTATTTGCAGAAGCTCACTAAGCAGGACAAGACCAAGGTCCTCTAAGGACATCGCCCCAGCTCTCAAAGTCTAACAACGGAGCTTCCTAAACCGTGGTTCCACACGCACAGCTGACAGCTGCCGTTACCTCTAGGTTGGGGAACTAGTTTAGCAGGAGAAAGGCTTTGTTTACCAAGTGCAAGCATCAGGACAATTTTTAATGCTGACCCCAGGTGAGGGATCACGTTCTACCACCTCCATACTCCGCAAGCGCACACACACTCTGCAATTCACTATCATGCAGACCTCAAACAGGAAAGCATGAAAACTCCTTAGCAGCGTAGAACAACGTTAAGGGAACCAAGCAGACAAGATGTAAATACACCCTGAGGGTAACTATGTCCAAAACACATGCACAGGAGCAGGAAATAAGCTAAAATCAGCAGTCGTGGGCTCACGGGTGATTTCTCTTTTATAAGACGTTCGTCTTTGTGGTTATCTTACTTGTGCAACCTTCTCCTCAGAGAGCAGAATCACACACCACATGAAATCTTACTGGTCCGGTTGCGACTCATTCACAAGACTTGTAGGCAAGAACGCCACTAGCACAGCAGGTTAGAGAGCCGTGGAAAGGCGTGTCTCAACACTCGCAGAGCTGCCTCCAGGCCTTACACCAGCTGCCCTGGAGCTCAACAGTCACGAATCTTCACCTCACATGGGCTTAGGACACATACTTCAAAGTGGGTGAGAGAGCGGACAGACCCTGAACACACCCATCCCCACACCCCAAGGGCACAAGTGTCCTCCTACAACCAGGCGAGCCGGAAACAGCGCAAAGGGTGGCCTCAGCCTTTTCCTGGAGCTCCACTCGCGGAGCACGCCCACCCCGTCCACACGAGGTTTTAACACTGACTGTTGTTGTTGGTCAGTTGCTAAGTTGTGTCCACCTCTTTGCGATCCCATGGACTGCAGCACGACCGGCTTCCCTGTCCTTCACTGTCTCCTAGAGTTTGCTCAAATTCATGCCAACTGAGTCAGTGATGCCATCCCACCATCTCATCCTCTGTCGTCCCCCTCTCCTCCTGCCTTCAATCTTTCCCAGCATCAGGGTCTTTTCCAGTGAGTCGGCTCTTTGCAACAGGTGGCCAAAGTACTGGAGCTTCAGCTTCAGCCATCAGTCCTCCCAGGGAACGTTCAGGCCTGACCTCCTTTAGGATGGACTGGCTGGATCTCCGTGCTGATGCTTTCCCCAAGAACCTGTACCTCGAGTCTGGTTATGATTTCTTAATTATTCTACAACGAACACATTCAAAGGATGACAGATCTAAACGCTACTGTTTTTCAGAGGGGTAGCAAGGTCGGGGATGCGCTCTTTGAATCCCCGAGGGTCCAGGCTCGCTGGGCCTGGGTTCTAATCACCAGGGCAGCTCGTCTTAACGAGCTGCAGGCCCCGGGGCGGCCGCTCCCATCTCTCCAGCATCTCACCACCCCAGCCTCTCCCATCAGCCTGCACACTGCAGGCCAAACATCTCTTCTTCTGGTGCATTCTTCTTGGGAAGGAAAAAATAAACCAAAACAGAATTCCCCTACCGGAACACATCACTTTCTTGCTAACCACAAATTCTGGCAAAAGCTGCTCTACGTAGGAGAGATTCAGTTCCTCTTTCCTCAGATGGACACATTTTACCTTGCAAATTGTGTGTGTGTGTGTGTGTGTGTGTGTGACAGAGAGAAACAGGGTTCAAAGAGCATCAACACCAATCTAAATAACACTCACACAGCTACCACTGTTACCAAACTAAAATGTGACACTATCCTAAAAATCACTTAGAATAAAAATGGAGTTCTAGGGAATTTCCTGGCGGTGCAATGTGTCAGGACTCTGCGCTTCTACTGCAGGTTCCATCGCTAGTTGGGGAACTAAGATCCTGCATGCCACAAAAACAAAAAAATACATGTAATTCTATTCCGACAGCAGAGCCCTGTCTCCATTGGCAGATGCTGGGATATGAAGAAAAATAATGGTTTCTGTCCCTCAGGAGCTGACAACAGAAATGTGTGTGATGGAGGGAGAGAGATGGACAGGAAGTTATTTTTTTGCCCCAACGCAGATGGTACTTTAAAGTATAATTTAATCCCTCAAATGCATCCATCTCAAGTGACAGCTCAGTGAACTGCCTGACAAATGTGTCATGGCAGAGCGGCGGCAGCAGGGTGGTGGCGGGAGCACAGGGAGCATGGAGACCACACGGGCGCAGAGAGGCCGGCGGCCGGCCACAGAGTCGCTGGGAGGACGAGCAGAGTTCAGGTCTGACCTCACAGAACGCCAGGAGGGGCCCCCACCCCGAGGCTTGGGAAAACAACAGCTCAGAGCTTCCTCACCGAACAGCAGGTACGGTGCACATTCAGCGAGGGGCTACAGCAGAAGTGAAACGGATCGCTTAGGACGTGGTGCTTTCACTGCCAAGGTCTAGAGTTCAATCCCTGGTCAGGGCACTAAGACCCCGGAAGCTGCGAGACCCAGGGAAGAAGGAAAGAAGGAAGGGAAGAGCAAGTTTAGGTCTGCAGGGTGTAGGGAGCAGGGCTGGGGCCCAGAGGTAATCTGTATTCTTATCCAGCAAATTCAGATCAGACAAGCAAGCACCTATCACATTCATTCTCAGGCACTCCAGGGCATCATCGCTGAGCTTTACAACCTCTGAACAGGCCCTGAAATAAACTCGCATGCAGCAATCAGAAAACAGGGTTCCAGTCAATCAGATATTTTGATGGTTATGATTTTAATATGAAATCCACAACAGGTCTAAGACCAAAATACACAAAGAACTGCAACAAAACAAAACGAGAGAACAATCCTGTAAGAAAATGGGCCAAAGATCAGTACAGTCAGTTCAGGAAGGTCATACAAGATCAAAGCATCACAAGAAACTAAACCTCACTCATAACTGAAGAAATAAAAATTAAAACAAAAATAAAACACGTTCTTAATTTCTCTAATGCTGAAGGAATTTTTTTTTTTTTAAAAAAAAACATGGCATTTAATGGTGATGAGGTTACAGGGAGAAGATGCATTGCTGTTACAGGTATAAATTGGTAACAGCCATCAGAGAGAAAAATTTGTCAGTATTTGTTAAAAAAAAAAAACGTGCAACTGTGCTTCCCTGGTGGCTCAGTGGTAAAGAATCCACTTACCAATGCAGGAGATAGGGGATTGATCCCTGATCCCGGAAGATTCCACATGCTGCAGAGCAACTAAGCCTGGGAGTCACATGAATCTAGCTGTGCTCTAGAGCCCAGGACCCACAATTACTGAACTCTGTGCCAGAGAGCCTGTGCTCCGCAATGGGAGCCCACTGCCATGAGAAGCCCACGCAGCACAACCAGAGAGTAACCCCTCGTTAGCTGCAACTAGAGAAAAGCCCAGGCAGCAAGAAAAACCCAGCATGGCCAAAAATAAAATAATTTATTTTTAAAGTGTGCAACCCTATGACCCAGCAATTCCACTCCTTAGGGTATTTACGGCAGAATGTGGGTGTGTGCTCAGTCATGTCTGACTCTTGCAACCCTATGGACTATAGCCCACCAGGTTCCTCTGTCCACGGGACTTCCCAGGCAAGAATATTGGAGTGGGCTGTCATTTCCTCCTCCTGGGGATCTTCCCGACCCAGGGATCAAACCCAAGTTGTCTGCATCTCCTGCACTGGCAAGTGGGTTCCTTACTGATGAGCCACCGTGGTCAGCCCTTACAGCAGACTAATGACCTCTAAAGGTACCCACACCCTAATCCCAGAAAACTGTGAATCTGTTAGATTATACAGTAAAGAACTAAAGGTGCCGATAAAATTCAGATTGCTAATAAGCTGGCATTAAAATTGGGAGAATCCTAGTGGATTACCAGGTGGGCCCAATGGAATCTGACGGCTCCTTAAAAGTGGAAGAAGTGGACAGAAGAAAGAGACAGGACAGGACAGGAAAGGCGTGGCCTGGGGCAGCTGGAGCAAGGGGGTGACCAGTCAAGGAATGTGGGAGGCATCTGGGAGCTGGGAAAGACCAAGAAATGGCTTCTCCCCCAGGGCCTCAGGAGGGAACGCAGCCCTGCCCACGGCTAGATGTTAGCTCAAGAAAACCTGTTCTGGACGACAGACCTTCTGAACTGTAAAATGGTAAGTTTCTGCTGGCTAAGCCACTTTGTGTGCGGTCATCTTTGTGACAGCAGCAGCAGAAAACCAGTACACGACCCTAGGGAAACACAGACATGGAGGCGCAGGGAGCACGCATGAGGATAAACGCAGAAACAGCCCGAGAGGCCCGTCCCAGACTGGCCACAGGGGCTGACTGCCAATCCACAATGCTCTCAGTTGTGTTTGCTCTTTTTTTTGTAAGGGAAATATAGTTGTCTACGTATTGTAAATTGAACATTAAATTTTTAGGAAGGGAGTTATCACTCACAGCTTAAGCTTCCGGGGGTTGGAACATAATATGATTCCTGGGGCTTCGCTGGTGGTACAGTGGATAAGAACCTGCCTGCCAGTGCAGGGAACACAGGCTGGACCCCTGGTCTGGGAGGGTTCCGCATGCTGTGGAGCAGCTAGAGTCCGTGCGCCGCCACGACTGAGCCTGCCTGCTGCAACGACTGAAGCCCCTCACCTAGAGCCTGTGCTGCACTGCACGGGGAGCCACGACGAGAGGCCCGCACACGGCAAGGAAGAGCAGCCCTGATCCACTAGAGACAGCCCTCTCACAGCAGCAAGACCCAGGGCAGTCAAAAAAAAATTAACTTAAAAAAAATTATTTTTAACATTAAGGCTGAAAACCACAGTGCACATCGTTTTTTCCAACAATCCCAAAGTCACTACAAGGACCGAAACGCCCACGGTCCCCACAGTCAATACGAACAGTGAGCTGCGGCTGCGCGGACAGAGCACCAGAGAGCATGAAGCCCGCTGTGTGTCCATAAGCCTCAGCTTCAACAGCCAAAGGCAACCTGCGCTCAAGCGCGAAAGACACACACACCCTGTTTGGGGAAAATTCACTCTCAAACACGCATTTTCTGACTGCAGCCCATCTAACCACCATGGCCACCACAACACGCCCCCTTAATATTGCCCACTGTGGGCGGCCACTTACCTCTGGGTTTCAGCTTTCCCAGTTTAAAAAAAAAAAGTGCTTTTTTTGTTGCTGTGCTTTTCCTCTACCACGCCACCTCCCTCAACTGGATGCCTAATGTTAACAAAACCATCGCGGCCCCTAGCAATGCCAGCTGCCAGTCTCAGAGAACGGGGGTGGCTGACACCATGATGGCAGCCAGTGGGTGAGTCCTCCAGGAAACATTCAGGCTGTCCTTGCACCTGCAAAGAGAGCCCAGAACGACCACCACATCCAGCAACTCTGAACTGCTTTACAACCCCCAGGGGAAGAAGCGTTCCTGCTCAAACACTGCCTCACATTTTCCAAATGTGACCTGGACAAGGAGTCCAGTGTGGGCACCTGATAGAGGCAGGCTGACTGGCCCACGCTGGGCTCAAACGTGTAACCTCCTGAACACAACGTTCTAACCATTAGCACGAGCCGTCACATGCTACCCCTTACAAAGCTGCAAGTGAAAGGAAAAACAAAGGCCAAGGGTGGGGAGCGGTGGGTCTGGTGTCTAAAGGCAGACTCACCCAGGGTCTTCAGGGAACTTAAGCCAATCCAGAGCACTGTCCACCCCCACCCCGGCCCCCAGCAGCTTCACCCCACTCCTACCTCCCTTTCTCCCTAATAAATCAACCGTCTTACAGCCCTCCAGGACTCACTTTAAGCATGAGCTCCTCAGGGACACCTTCCGGACCCTCCAAACGGAGTTTCCCACTTTTGCCGCACCACCACCAAGAAGCTGCAGTAACTCACACCCACATGTATCCTCCAGTTGGAAGGCTAGAGGGGGTGCCATCTAAATGGGGCCATCCTAGAAAAGCCAAGCCTCACGCGTGCGTCTCAGTGTTCACGTGCACCCAGTAAGAAAAGCACTTACGGAGAAACACGGCGGGCTGGCCGAAGAAACGCCCAAGTCCTCAGCCGCCACAGTACGCGCCAAGGCCCAGCAAGTCCAGGGACACGCGGAGGGCAGGTGGGCACGCAGGACGCGCGGGGCGGGCGGGTCCTGCGGCCCCGAGGGACCCGGACAGTCCCGGGGAGACGCAGGCAGAAGCGCGCGGAGAGGCGCAAACCCGGACAGGTGCTGGGGTTCTGAGCCGCGGAGCCACGCGCCCTCCTGGGCGTGGACCGGGAGGAGTCGCGAGAGGGGAGGACCCAGCAGGCGCGGGGAGTCCGGGGCCAGGAAGCGAACCGAAGGCCGCAGCGCCTCAGGGGGCGCGGGCCGGAGCCGCGCGGGGCCTGGGGGGCGTGCCTGCCATACCTGCCGCTGGCGGGTCCGCCTCCTCGTCCGCCTCCGCCTCGGCAGCTGCAGCTCCGGGCGCGGTGGGCAGCGGGTCCATCGCGCCGCCGGTCATGTGAGCGCTCGCCACGTGACTTCCTCTGCGCCCGCCGGCCGGGGCCCACCCTCGCCCCGCCCACGCCCGGGGTTTGCCACGCCCACTCCCGGCCTGTCCCCGCCCGCCCCGGGCCTGCCACGCCCACTCCCGGCCTCGCCACGCCCACGCGCCGGGGTCCGCCACGCCCACTCCCGGACTATCCCCGCCCTCCCTGGGCCTGCCACGCCCACTCCCCGCCCCTTCCCGCGCCGCCCCGGCTCGGCTGCCACGCGGAGGGCAGGTGGCGCGGCCCGGGCGCGCGCTCAGCGGGCGGCGGCCGCCGCTCCCGCGCCGCAGGTTCTCTGGCCGCTGCCTCGGCCGCTCAGTCAGGCCCCCGCCTTCCCTCGGGCCCCCACTCACTCATTCATCCGTTTGCTCTCTCTCCCACCCTCTGGCCCGCTCGCTCGCTCCCTTCCCCCGTCACCCGCTCGGTCGGTCACCGGCCCGCTCAGCCGCTCACTCGGCCACCTGGTCATCCGGTCGCTCACGCGCTCACGCGGGCTCCGGACTGCCCCCTGGAGGCCAGGCGGGCCTGTGCACTTGGTACCCTCCGCTTTCTGGAGGACGGACAGGCCACCGGAGTGGAGCGGGCGTCCCGACTTCCAGAACAAGACTGTGGGAGCGCCGCACGAGAGCGCTCCCCCGGCCCTGGCCGGGTGAAGGGATCCCGGGATGCGGAGAGCCTCAGCTGAGGCTGGAGGAAGGAGGAATTCGGCGGGAGGAAGGAGCAGGTACCCACAGGCCCCGAGGCATCGCACAGCTGCAAACGCTGTGGTCTTCCTGGAGCTAAAAGCGGAGGCCGAAGAGGAAGCTGGAGCGACTGGTAGGGCTCCGTTAGGGAGGGCCTTGTTCCCAAGCTAAGGACCGTGGACCTCCTAAGACCGGGACGACTGCTAACAGCCCGGAAACAGCAATCAAGAGCCCGGAGCCCCAGTCAGGGTCCTAGGAAGGAATCCCCTCCCCAGGGAGTTAGTTCTCCTTGCTACAGTCACCGGACGTCTTTGTGAGCCGACCAACAACGATGCTGTCCCCCAGCACGACTGAGGAAGGGGTGTGCCTCTTCCAGAGGCCGGCATGTAGACGCTTTCCCAAGTCCCAGCGGGATGCTATTTCCTTCCGCCACCGCAGGCTTCCTTTAAGCTGGTTTTGCATCAAATGATGTGCTCAGCACTTTCTCCCCTCGCAAGGGCGCACACACACACATTGTCCATTCTCTGTCTCCCACTCCCTCTCTGCCTCTCTAACTTCCTGGAAGTATTTGCTACATATCTGTATCCCCCCACAAGATCATAAGATCCTTATTCAATGCTTAAACATTCATTGCACCTTGAAAACTGTGAGGCATTAAACAAGTATAAAGTTAGACATCACACAAGAATAACAGTACGCATGCGTGCTAAGTCGCTTCAGCCGACTCAGACTCTTTGCGACCCTATGGACTGCAGCCTGACAGGCTCCTCTATCCATGGGATTCTCCAGGCAAGAATACTGGAGTGGGATACCGTGCCCTCCTCCAGGGGATCCTCCAACCCAGGGATCAAACCCACATCCCTCGCATCTCCTGCATTGACAGGTGGGTTCTTTACCATTAGTGCCACCTGGGAAGCCACACAAATAACAGCGTATTAAATTTATTACTTGAACACCCCGACATGGTCAGGCAGCCTCTGTTGTAGTTCAGTGGTCCTGCACCTTGGCTGCAGTAATCACCTGGGAACATTTAAATATACTCCGCCTGAAACCCACCCTCAGAAGTTCTGATTTAATTGGTCTCAGGTATGGTCCAAACTTGAGATCTTTTTTTTTAAAGCTCCCTGGATGATGCTAAGGTGCAGCCCAGGTGGAAAACCACTGCTCTAAGTTGAAAGTTTGTTTTATCCTTGCAAACATTTCTTGAGCATCTGCTCAGTTGGGAATTCTGTTTCTCATGGGAGAGGAAAGTGAGGGACCCCACATAGGGATAACCAGGAGAGGTCCCCACCTTCCAAATTTTCCAATGGAATTGATCAGAGGAGCAGAGCACAGCAGGGTTGTCCCACCACGCAGGGCACAAAGGGTGCCAAGGGCTGGAACATGGGCACTGCAGGAGGAAAGGTGAATGGCTGCTTCCAATGTGACAGGCTGTGAATGCCTCCTGGAGAAGGGAATCCAGCCCTTACAAGCTGTGGGCTACACTGCCAGATATCGCTAACAGTGAGAGCATGCTTGGGAAACACGCATCAAAATAAGTCTGCCTGTAATGTCTTTAGATCCTCGCCAAAGAAGCCTAATCTTCATGCTATTTCTGTTTCATTCAGGAAATGGTAAATAGAAAATGGAATTTCTGCTTTTTTTAAACCCTTTGATTAGTGGCACAAATTCAATTACATTAAGACTGTTGATGTTTTCTGAGTCACTTTTATCCCTTTCCCTTCAGGAAAATGAGAACTGTATGAGCGAACTGACAGAACCTGGGACGCAGAACCCTGAAGCTGGGACTCACCGTGCAGGCGGGCAGGCAGAACGGGGCTCGTACCGGTCATCCTACAGAGATACAAGCATCTCCAGGTCCCACTAAGGACCTTTTCAGAGAGTCACTGAAATGCCTCAAGGAGGACACCCGCCCCGAGGTTATTAATAACTGTACACGTGTTTGTCAGCACAGGCGCGATCACGCTGCAGCAACAATCTCCAGTCTCAGAGTCCAGAAACGGCAGAGGGGCTGTATTCACCACCAACCCTCGGAAGCCCAGGTAAGAGGGCAGCCACCACTATGAGTTTCTGCCCTCCTGACAAAGGGAAAGTACGCGGCCCGTTTAACTGCTCTGGCTCCGAACCACCACAAGGCTTCTACTCACAACTCATGGGCCAGAGCCAGTGATGGATATACCCAGCAACAACCCGGAACGTTTTACTACGCCCCTGGAAGACGGCCAGCCAGAAACGCCTGATAAACAGCACTCAATGCTGGCCGCACTAACCAAGCTCACATTTACTGAACATGCCCGTTATGTCCTGAGCGCTCTCACGTACGCCTTCTGTGTAGAGACTCATCGGTGCCTCTCAGTGAACGTAGACAAGAGTAGTATGATTATCTCCATTTTGGCCAGAAAAGCTCAACTAGTCGATAAAAGATCTAGGGTTTGAATCCACATTGTCTGGTGCCAGAGACCATCCTCAGAGCCACTGCAGAATTTCCCCTGTGCTGTAAAGCCAGCAATTTATCTCCAAATTTCCTAACCCGCAAATTCTGCTCCACCCATAACCTCTTGTTTCGGGAGGCTGGTAGGGAAGCTGCCTGTGGCTCTGAACCGTAACATAGGGAAGAGGAAGAACTCTAAAAGTAGAGAAAATTATAGTTTCATTAAGAATATCAATCATCCCAAACTTTTTTTAAAATACTGACTAGCTTTCAGACACTATGCTAATTGACGAACCAGTATCATCTCATTTAATACTGTGACAATCATGGAATCAAATCCTCTTCTGACACCATGGGTTACCTGCTCAAGCAGTGCCTCTCCAGTATCCACTCTAAAATTCCCGCCTGGGGCAGCCCAGCAGTTAAGACTCTGTGCTTCCATTGCGGGGTGCAGGTTTAATCCCTGGTCAGGAAACTAAAGTTTCCATCCCTGGTGAAGGAACTAAGATTGTCAGAGAACTAAGATCCCACAGGTTTCACAGCACAGCCAAATAATAATATAAATAAATAAACATTTAAAAAATAAAATTCCTGCCTGGAGTAAAGGGGTTTGCGCACATCCTCCATGAGCCCCAGGAAGCTTTAAATATGTCAAAGAAGTTGGCTATCCTAATCAAACTTTATTTTGGGGGTTTCTTTTTATTTGTCTGCGTGAGATCTTGGTTCCAACACCAGGGACTGAACTCGAATTCTCTGAATTGGGCTTCCCAAGTGGTGCTAGTGGTAAAGAACCCGCCTGCCAGTGCAGAATACATAAGAGACTAAGGTTCGATCCCTGGGTCAGGAAGATCCCCTGGAGAAGGAAATGTCAACCACTCTGGCATTCTTGCCTGGGAAATCGCACGGACAGAGCCTGGCGGGCTCCAGTCCATGGCATTGCGAAGAGACGGACGCAACTGAGCATTCTCATACACACTCTTAACCGCTGGACCACCAGGGAAGCCCCTGTCCTAATTCGACTTTGGACAAGCTACTTAACTTGCTTCAGCTTGCTCACATGCAAAATGGATTTATCAAGATAACATGCTCCAAAAAGTTGCCCTGGCTCAAAGGTAAAGTTTCAAATAGGAGACTCCTTACGAAGGTCCGAACCGATGGAGGTCTGAACGTTCACGCTGTTCCCCAAACAGAAATGCTAGCTAACATTTCACCCCCAGACTATTTTTTATTACATAGCTGGATTTCAAAGCAAGAAAGACTGCCCCATAGAGGAATGAACAAAAACTGAACAACTCACAGAGCTTTCAGAAGTGATACAAGGTCCTAGGAACATGGGTTAAGGCAATAGGAAGGCTTAGGTCCCAGCAAGCAAGCACGGGAAACAGACCTGAACTTCCTAGACATAATCAGTATTAATGAAGGGATGACCTACCAGCCTCCAGAAGCAGCATGGAAGCTGGCTGTCCACAGTGGACCAAGAGTGGAGAGGAATAATCCTCAAGGCAATCCCACTCCAAGATATTCACCCACAAAAGATAAAAGCATGTGTCCACCAAAAAAAGGCTCATTCCTAGAAGCCACATGCAAAGAGCTGAAAATTGGAAATAACCCAAATGTCTTTTAACAACAGACTGGATGAACATATTGCTGTGGAGTCATACAATAGATTGCCACACTACAATTTTTAAAAAATACAAAATGCTAATATGAGCACTGGGAAGGGGGCATTGCTATGACAAATACCAAAAAATGTGGAACTGACTTCAGAATTAGGTCCTGAGCAGAGACTGGAAACATTTTAAGAAGCACGATAGCAGACGCCTTGGTTGCCGTGAATAGATGGTCAGCAGGCATACGGACGCTGACAGTTCTGCTAACTGTGGTAACGAAGCCTGTGTCGTCTTAGGTGATACTTAAATGGCCATAAACAGACTGTTGGTAGCAATAAGGACACTTTAGCCAAGGGCTCAGAGGAAATGAGGAACATGTTGTTGGAAAGTGGATGAAAAAGGGATCGTGTTCTGCAGCGACAGAGAGCTTAGCTGAACTGTACCCTAGTTGTACAGAAAAGAACTCATCCAGGCTGTAAAGTGAAAGTCGCTGTCGTGTCCGACTCTCTGCAACCCCATGGACTACACGGTCCGTGGAATTCTCCGGGCCAGAATACTGGAGTGGGTCGCCTTTCCATTCTCCAGGGGATCTTCCCAACCCAGGGATGGAACCCAGGTCTCCCACATTGCAGGCGGATTCTTTACCTTCTGAGCCACCAGGGAAGCCCAAGAATACTGGAGTGGGTTGCCTAGGAGGCTGTCAGGAAAGTGTGCTTTGGAGAGAAAGCCAAGGCTGTGGCTGAACAGCGCTTTTCTAGTGCTGAGAAAGGAACGGAGCGTCACAGGATCTGGTGACACAGAGGGCTCTTGGATGAGATTAGGTCTCTTCGAAGTGAAAATAGAGATGGAATTATCCAGGAAAGACCTGTGGATGAGCCCCTTTTCCAGTGACGTCCATGGGAGAGCCATAGGTTCCTGAGCACGTTCTATCGGTAGAAATACTGCCAGCTAGGATGGACAGGGGCAAAGAAATAAGAAATGAAAGAGGGCTGCCTGACCCTCCAAATCCTCAGGCAGGAAACAGCCTCATAAGACTACTCAGCTGCAAAGGTGCTGCTGCTGCTGCTGCTGAGTCACTTCAGTCGTGTCTGACTCTGTGTGACCCCATAGACGGAAGCCCACCAGGCTCCCCCGTCCCTGGGATTCTCCAGGCAAGAACACTGGAGTGGGTTGCCATTTCCTTCTCCAATGTGTGAAAGTGGAAAGTGAAAAGTGAAAGTGAAGTCACTCAGTCGTGTCCGACCCCTAGCGACCCCACGGACTGCAGCCTACCAGGCTCCTCCATCCATGGGATTTGTAGGCAAGAGTACTGGAGTGGCTTGCCATTGCCTTCTCCGGCAAAGGTGCTAACCCTTGATAAAAAAAGCAAGAAGACTGAGGGTGGGGCCGTGGGCCCAGAGGGCAGAACAGGAAGCCACAGAGGATAATTCCTAGGCCTTGAAACCTGAGTGTGCTCCACTGGTTTTCAAAAAATTAATATTTATTTACTTGGCGCACCAGGTCTCAGCTGCAACACACGAGATCTTTTTAATTTTTTTAATGATTTATTTATCCTCTTGGCTGCACAGGTCTTCCTCGCTTTGTACAGACTTTCTCTAGTTGCGGCGAGTGGGGTGAGTGGGCTTCTCACTGCAGAGCCCAGGCTGTAGGCGCACAGCCTTCAGCAGCTGCAGCACACGGCTCAGCAGCTGTGGCACACAGGCTGAGTTGCTCCCTGTTATGTGGAATCTTGAGAGTCCCTTAGACAGCAAGGAGATCAAACGTCAATCTGCAAGGAAATCAGCCCTGACTATTCACTAGGAGGACTGAAGCTGAAGCTCCGATGCTTTGGCCACCTGATGTGAAGAGGCAACTCCAATGGACGTCAGTTTGAGCAAACTCCAGGAGATAATGAAAGACAGGGAAGCCTGGTGCACTGCAGTCCACGGGGTCACCGAGAGTGGACACGACTTCCCAGACCAGGGATCAAACCTACATCTCCTGCGCTGGCAAGTGGATTCCTGTCTTCCGTGCCAGCAGGGAAGTCCACAAGAGCTTTCTAGTTGTGGCATGTGAGCTCTTAGTCATGGCTGGTGGGATCTAGTTCCCTGACCAGGGATTGAACCTAGGCCTGCTTCACTGGGAGCACAGAGTATTAGCCACTGGACCAGCAACGAATCACCTGGATTTCAAAATTGCTTGGGACTGCAGTTCTTTTTTCATTCCTTCTCCCGTTTTGAATGGAATGTCTGTAACTGTTACCCTGTACCTACCAGTATTGTATTTGGGGATTCAGTTCAGTTCAGTCGCTCAGTCGTGTCCAACTCTTTGCGACCCCATGAACCACAGCACGACAGGCCTCCTTGTCCGTCACCAACTCCCGGAGTTCACTCAAACTCATGTCCACAGAGTCGGTGATGCCATCCAGCCATCTCATTCTCTGTCGTCCCCTTCTCCTCCCGCCCCCAATCCCTCCCAGCATCAGAGTCTTTTCCAGTGAGTCAACCCGTCGCATGAGGTGGCCAAAGTATTGGAGTTTCAGCTTTAGCATCAGTCCTTCCAATGAACACCCAGGATTGATCTCCTTTAGAATGGACTGGTTGGATCTCCTTGCAGTTCAACGGACTCTCAAGAGTCTTCTCCAGCACCACAGTTCAAAAGCATCAATTCCTCGACGCTCAGCTTTCTTCACAGTCCAACTCTCACATACATACATGACCATGGGAAAGACCATAGCCTTGACTAGACGGACCTTTGTTGGCAAAGTAATGTCTCTGCTTTTTAATATGCTATCTAGGCTGGTCATAACTTTCCTTCCAAGGAGTAAGCGTCTTTTAATTTCATGGCTGCAATCAGCATCCGCAGTGATTTTGGAGCCCAAAAAACAAAGTCTGACACTGTTTCCACTGTTTCCCCATCTATTTCCCATGAAGTGATGGGACCAGATGCCATGATCTTCGTTTTCTGAATGTTGAGCTTCAAGCCAACCTTTTCACTCACCTCTTTCACTTTCATCAAGAGGCCTTTGAGTTCCTCTTCATTTTCTGCCATAAGGGTGGTGTCATCTGCATATCTGAGGTTATTGATATTTCTCCCAGCAATCTTGATTCCAGCTTGTGCTTCTTCCAGCCCAGCGTTCCTCATGATGTACTCTGCATACAAGTTAAATAAGCAGGGTGACAATATACAACCTTGACGTACTCCTTTTCCTGTTTGGAACCAGTCTGTTGTTCCATGTACAGTTCTAACTGTTGCTTCCTGACCTGCATACAGGTTTCTCAAGAGGCAGGTCAGGTGGTCTGGTATTCCCATCTCTTTCAGAATTTTCCAGTTTATTGTGATCCACAGAGTCAAAGGCTTTGGCATAATCAATGAAGCAGAAATAGATGTTTTTCTGGAACCCTCTTGCTTTCTCCATGATCCAACGGATGTTGGCAATTTGATCTCTGGTGCCTCTGCTTTTTCTAAAACCTGCTTAAACATCTGGAAGTTCATGGTTCACATATTGCTGAAGTCTGGCTTGAAGAATTTTGAGCATGACTTTACTAGCGTGTGAGATGAGTGCAATTGTGCGGTAGCTTGAGCATTCTTTGGCATTGCCTTTCTTTGGGATTGTGATGAATACTGACCTTTTCCAGTCCTGTGGCCATTGCTGAGTTTTCCAAATTTGCTGGCATATTGAGTGCAGCACTTTCACAGCATCATCTTTCAGAATTTGAAATAGCTCAACTGGAATTCCATCACCTCCACTAGCTTTGTTCGTAGTGATGCTTTCTAAGGCACACTTGACTTCACATTCCAAGATGTCTGGCTCTAGGTGAGTGATCATGCCATCGTGATTTGGGGATTAGATCACTTGGGATTAGATCATTTGGGGATTAGATCTCTTATTTTCTAAGTGCACAGATGGAAAGGAATTTTGCCTCAGGATGAAATCACACACTCAGTCCCACCCACATCAATTTACATATTCAAATAAGGAGTCTTGTGACTTGAGCTAATGAGATTTCGATAAGATTCTGGACTTTGAGTTGATGCTATAAAGGGTGGAGACTTCAGAGGATGTTGAGATGGGATGAATATACTTTTTTTTAGTATCTGTTTACTTGGCTGTGCCAGGTTGCAGTACACAGGATCTCTGATCTTCACTGTGGCATGTAGGATCTTCAGTTGTATGCACACTCTTACTTGTGGCACGTGGAATCCAGTTCCCTGACCGGGGATGGAACCTGGGCCCCCGGCATTGGGAGTATGGAGCCTTAGCCACTGGACCACCAAGGAAGTATCAAGGACTATCTTGAATTACCTGGGTGGGTTTGATGTCATTATGAGAGTGCTATACAAAAGGACAGTCAAAGACTGTCAAAGCCGGGCAGAAGGCCATGTGATGTTAAAGGCAGAGACTGAAGAAGTCATAAGCCAAGGAGTGCCAGGAGCGTCTAGAAGCGGGAGGAGGCGAGGAAGGGGCTCTCTACTGGAACCCCCAAAAGCAACAGTCATGCCAATACCTAGATTTTAACCCTATGAGTCTTATTTCAGACTTGTGACCTCCAGATCTGTAAGACAACATTTTTGTTGTTTCAAGCCAATAAATTTGTGGTACTGAATGCCATTGAACTGTACACTTTTTAAATGGTTGATGTTATGTATATTTTACAATTTAAAAAGAAAAAAACTGTAGATTCCCTGGTGGTCCAGTGGTTAAGACTCTGTGCTCCCAGTGCGGGGGCTTGGGTTTCAATCCCTGATCAGTGAACTAAGATCCCATATGCCTCGAGGTGCGGCCAAAAAGAAAAGGAAAAAAACCTTCCTCATGAAGAAAACCCCTAGTCCATGTGGCTTCTCTAGTGAATTCTGTCGAACTTCTAAAGGGAAAAATAATAGCGATCTAATGCAAGCAGAGCATATGCCAGGAATGCGGTGTTGGTTTCATTATTTAAAAATCAGTGTAGCTCATCATATTAACAGAAGACTCATATGAGTATCTCATATGCAGAAAGTATAAATTGCAAAATAAAATAATGCAGATAAATTCTGACAAAATTTAACACCCTTCACAATTATAACTGTGCAAACTAGGATGATAAGGAAACTTCTTCCTGATAAAGAGCATCTCTGAGAGTCTAGCGCTACCATCATCCATCAAGTGGAAGACTAAACAGTCTCCCCCAGGACTGGCACTAAAGCAAGATGTTCGCTCTCCTGCTCAGCGTTGACTGGAAGTAGGCAGGAAAAAAGGCACGGAGATTGGAAAGAAGGTGCATGTGGAAGCACAGTTTAAAAGCTGAGGAATCTTAAAAACAAAACCCCAAGCTGAATGAGAATAGCTGGATTTACCGGGAATGCAGGACACGACACCAACACTCAGAAATCTCCTGTATTTCTTTTTTGAATATTTATTTTTATTATTTATTTGGCTGTGCTGGGTCTTAGCTGCAGCACGCAGAATCTTCAGTCTTCATTGCAGCATGAGAGACCCTTCGTTGCAGCCTTCCAACTCTTAGCTGTAGCACGTGGGATCTAGTTCCCTGACCAGGGATTGAACCCAGGCCCCCTGCGCTGGCAGCATGGAGTCTTAGCCATGGACCACGAGGGAAGTACCAACTGTATTTCTATACAGTATCAACAAGGGCTTCCCTGGTGGCTCAGTGGTAAAGAATCTGCCTGCCAATGCAGGGGTCACAAGTTGGATTCCCAAGTGGGGAAGATCCCCTGGAGAAGGAAATGGCAACCCACTCCAGGATTCTAGCCCATGAGATCCACAGAGCCTGGGTGGACTCCAGCCCGTGGGATCGAAAAACAGTCAGACACGACCTAGCGACTAAACACGATAGCAACAGACAAATGGGAAATTAAGAAACGAAACCATTTCCCTGGCCCATCTAAGCTCACTGAGCGAAGAAGGGCGAGAGCAAACCCAGGTGAGCCTCTGAGTGATTACAACGTGTCAGTGCAGACTCCTGCTTGGTGACCAACCCCCACTCTGCAGACGGCGCCGAAGAGCTGTGGGAAGTGGTGCCTGTGGGGCAGGGTGCACATGGGGATTCTCTGCATCTCCCTCTCAGTTTTGTTGCGAACCTAAACTTCCCTTAAAAAAATAGTCTTAAGGAAACTATCCCCCAAACTCTTTCTGTAAGAGTCTGATACCAAAGTAAGACAAAGACATTACAAGAAAATCACCTTAATACCAAAATCAAACATCGGAGAAGGCAATGGCAAGCCACTCCAGTCCTCTTGCCTAGAAAATCCCATGGATGGAGGAGCCTGGTAGGGTCCGTGGGGTCGCTAAGGGTCGCTAAGGGTCGGACACGACTGAGCGACTTCACTTTCACACATTGGAGAAGGAAATGGCAGCCCGCTCCGGTGTTCTTGCCTGGAGAATCCCAGGGATGGGGGAGCCTGGTGGGCTTCCGTCTATGGGGTCACACAGAGTCGGACACAACTGAAGTGACTTAGCAGCAGCAGCAGCAGCCATGCCCTGGATGTTTAGTTTCACTTTTACTTCAAAAGCCACTTACTTTCTCCTGGTTCTTCAGCTGTCTTTCTAGACAAACCTCCCCAATGTCCTTTTCACTCTGTGCCTTGTTGGAGCTTCCTGGACCTTTTTGGTGCATCTCTCTCTTTTCTCCTAGACACTCTTACTGGTCATTCATCCAGTCCCTGTCTCCAGTTACCACTGAACTTTACTATCTCCCTATCTTGACTACATCCTAGATCTAAGTCCCATTAACGGGCATTTTAAAAACTGAAGTATATACTTCTGTTAGTTCCAGGTGTGCAACATAATGCAGTGTTTTTATGGAGTGCAGTCCATGTCAAGTTGTCATTAAAATATTGACTGTACTGCCAGTGCTGTGCACTACACCCTTGTAACTTCTTTCTTTTACGCCTAGTAGTTTGTACTCCCGATTCCCCTTCGTGCACTTTGCCCCCCTCCACACTATGTTAAGTAGAAATGATGAGAGTGGGAATACTTGTCTTATTTCTGATCTTGGAGGAAAGGTTTTCAGCTTTTCATTACTGGTATGATAGCTGTGGGCTTGTCATATATGGCCTTTGTTATGTTGAAGTAAGTTTCCTCTTTACCAACTATGATAAGAGATTTTATCATAAATGAATGTTGAATTCTGTCAAATGTTTTTTTTCTGTGTCTATTGAGATGATCATATTGTTTTTACCCTCCCTTTTGTTAATGTGGTGTAAGACCTTGATTGATTTGTAGATGATGAACCATCCTTGCATCCCTGGAATAAATTTTGTTTCATTATGAATAAAAATCCCTTTTCTGTAAAAAAAATAAAAATAAAATCAAACAAATGCATCACAAGAAAACTACAGATAATATTCTTCGTGAACACAAACATGGAAGTCCTTAACAAAATAGAAGAAAACAAAATATAAACAAGTCCAATCCAGCAATACATAAAAGTACTCCGACCCAGTGAAATTGCAAGTTTGGTGTGACATTTTAAATCCATCAAGGTAATTCGCCACATGTATTCCTTCCCTGGGCCCGCCCTAACAAAGCGCCACAATCCATGTGACTTATCAGAGCCACTGAGCTGTACTGCCTCACAGTTCTGGAGGCCTGAAGTCTGAAATCACGTTGTTGGTGGTCACGGTCCCTCTGAAACCTGTCAGACGAGAAGCCCTTCTCTCCTGTCCTAGCTTCCCATGTTTGCCGCAGTGCTCGGTGGTCCTGGGCTTGTGGACACATCGCGTGGCTGCCTTTTCCCTGGGTGTCTGTCTTCACAAGGCATTCTCTTCTTACAGGGAAGAGCAGTCGATTTACAGTGCTGTGCCAGCCTCTGCTATACTGCAAAGTGACTCGGTCACACAGACATATACATTCCTTGCTCCTTTCCTGAAGAGGAAGTCTAAGCGGCCAATAAACATAAAAGATGTTCAGCCTTACTCTTGAGTTAGGTCTGCTTTCACCTGTCGGTTTTTGGCCATACCGCATGTGAACCTGCTTTCCCATGTTTGAGGAATTCCTTCGAGTCTCCTGACACTCCTGGAGGTGAAATGTCGGGCACTCAGTCCCAGCGGCACCCAGCCAGGCTGACATGAAGCTGGGGTCCTGAGGCAGAGCAGCCTCCGCGACGGTGATAACTCACGGCAGCCACCCACCTGCACCCCACGTCTGGGGGGTGGGGGCGGGGGGCTCCTACCAGCATCAGGGGCTGGGGTGCAGCTTTGACATCTGGGACCCAGCGCTGTCTGCACCACCCATTCTTGGCCGGGTCCACACATTTCTGTCTGCTCAGCTTTGAGCCTGGTTTCCCAGCCCTCCTGGAGATTTTATCTACTTTTAATAACTTCCTTCTCTGCTTAAATCAGAAATCCACTTACATCAGGGAAATGCAAATTCAAACAGCAGTGAGATAGATACCCTTTCATGAACAGGAGATGAAGAGAAACAGAAATGCTCCTGCATTGCTGGAGGGAGTGCGAATGCTGTGGAGGACACGCTGCTAACGTCTAATAAACTGGAATGCGGTTGTCTTATGACTTGGAAATGCCCCTTCTAGTCATGTCCTCTGATCTCTGGCCAGGGGTGATAGATACAAGCCTCCTCACTGCAGC
This sequence comes from Moschus berezovskii, assembly GCF_049115385.1. Lineage (NCBI taxonomy): Eukaryota > Metazoa > Chordata > Mammalia > Artiodactyla > Moschidae > Moschus > Moschus berezovskii. Next base: position 1,420,329 of record NC_142486.1, read on the forward strand.
GCTGTGTGTAACACACAGACATCAGCCTGCTTCGGTATCAGTGTGGCTGCTGCTGCTGCTAAGTCACTTCAGTCGTGTCCAACTCTGGTGACCCCATAGACGGCAGCCCACCAGGCTCCCTGTCCCTGGGATTCTCCAGGCAAGAACACTGGAGTGGGTTGCCATTGCTTTCTCCATGTATACCACTGGTGTACCTTTAAAGACACAATGGGCCAACGCAGATGAACGTGGGTAAAACAGGAACCCTGCACAGGACAGCTGAAGTGTATCAGTCTGTGCGACCCCAGGGACTACACAGTCCATGGAGCTCTCCAGGCCAGAGTACTGGAGTGGGTGGCCTTTCCCCTCTCCAGGGGATCTTCCCAACCCAGGGATCCAACCCAGGTCTCCTGCACTGCAGGCAGATTCTTTACCAGCTGAGCCACCAGGGAAGCCCGAGAACACTAGAGTGGGTAGACTTTCCCTTCTCCAGGGGATCATCCCGACGCGGGAATCAAACTGGGGACTCCTGCACTGCAGGCGGGTTCTTTACCAGCTGAGCCACCAGGGAAGCCCCTTTCACTTCACTACTTCCTGGTTGGGGTGCTATATGGCAATTCTGCATCAGTAAGGGAAACTAGGCAAATTGTTTTATTTCTTACAACTGTCTGTGAATCTACAATTAAATCAGTAAAAATTTTGTTGGAAAATACCAAACAATGCATGTGTTACTTATAGATACGTGATGGCATCTTCTGGACAGGGTGGGGGCATGTGGGGAAGAAGCACTTTAGGAGAGATAAAAAATCAAATCCTTTCTTATTTTTAGCTTAGAAAAACCTTAAGGCAAATAAGGTAAACTGTTACCATTTAAAACTCTGGATGTAAGTGAATGGGCGTGTTCATGTTCCTCTGTGCTCTGAGTTAAAGATGCTGAAGAGATTAAATGAGACAGTGTTCATAAAGTATCTAAGGCAGTGCATGGCTCCAAGTGGGTGCTCAATAAATCCTAGTGCTCTAGGTAATTAGATACCAGGAGCCAGGGAGGGGAAGGCTTGGCTTGGCTCCAGAGAAGGATCATTTTCTTCCACTCTCGGCTCATCCCCCCATTCTTCCCTCCTGCTGAGGGATACAGCATCACAAGCTCCACCTGTCTTCAGGAAGGACCCCAGTGAAGGCACCCATCTCTGAAACAGGGAGGCTGTTCTCATTTGCTGTTCGGTCGCTAAGTCGTGTCTGACTCTGCCACCCCACAGACGGCCCCATGGCAGGCAATCGAGTGGAGCACGGCCTCTGAGACCGTAGGATAGCTGGACCGCCCCCACCCCCATGGGGAGGCCAGCATCCCCGCCTGGGGGCTGTCCCGGGGACCAAGTGTGCACCCACAACAGCGCGTGGCCGCTGGCTTCAGCTACCCCAGGACCAGCCAGGACCCAGGCAGAGGCTCTGCCCACTCCAGGGGCCCCACAACCTTGTTGCAAAGTCAGGGTTTTGACCCAGTTCACAGCTAGGAAGTGGCTTCAGATGAGATGAATAACTCGCCCAGGGTCTTCAGAACAGAAGGCGTACTCGGACTGAGCCCGTTTGAAGACGTTGAATTAGCCTTGGTGAAGGCAGAGAGAGTTTCGGTCAGGGGAGAAGGGGAGAGGTCTGGGGGATTTGGGCCAGATTAGACCCTCCTGTTCCATCTCACAGCCCTGTTCGGATACAACATCCTAGAGAAACGACTGCAAAACTCCTCTTTGGGCTTTCCACGGGGTGAGCAGGAAAGGGAAGAGCGAAAATGCAGCCCTAGTTCATGGGCCGAAAAGGGCAGGCTGAGAGCACCACCTGCAGGCGGCTTGTTTCCCTGCCGACACACGTTGCTCCCGAGATCCCGGGAAGTCGCTTCCTCGGGCGGGAGCACCAGCAGCACCACCCCTCCCCACGCAGCCCCCGCTTCTGGCTTCCCAGGTCTCAGCCCAGACGCGTCCCCTTCAGAGGCGCCCCCAGCCTGGTGCCGCCTTCATCCTGCCCCACCAGCTTCTGGTTCTCTCACCGCCACTCTCCACTCAAGCTGTCCACCGTCTCCCCGGCCAGAGCAGCGGCTCCGTCAGGGCAGAGGCCTTAACGCGGCGACTCCAGCAGGCCTGGCTCTCAGTGAACACGTACTGAATCCATTGCATACAATGATACATATCTTACCTATGCATATACTAATATTTACTTAATTTTTTTCAATTTTTATTTTTTGGTTGCACCACATGGCATGTGGGATCTAGTCATCTCAACCAAGGATCAAACCAGCGCCCCCTGCACTGAAAGCACGGGCTCTTAACCACTAGGCTGCCAGGGAGATCCCTACTTATTTAATACTTTTAAAAAAAGAAATGGAATATCGCACATGTGATTTTGCTACTTGACGTTTTCTTTTAACATGCTCTAGATTGACTATGAAACACTTATGAGAGGGTGGTCTAACCGGCCTAGCTCCACTTACTCATTCACTCCTCCACCCACATTTAGGGAGCATGTACCCTTACACTGTCCAACACAGCACACACCAGCACAGGGGACTGTTGAGCACTTGACAGGTAGCTAGTGTGCCTGGCATCATCGACTCAATGGACATGAATCCGAGCAAACTCCAGGAAATCGTGGAGGATGGAGTGCTAGAGTTCATGGGGTCCCAAAGAATCAGACATGACTTAGCAACTGAACAACAACATGTGGACCTAAGGAACCGAATTTTTCATTTTATTTCCTTTAAATTAATTGAAAGCCATCCTCATTCAGCTATGGGAAAACTTTCAAGTGTGTTTGGAACAATTTGGGTATATGGATCTAGTTTTTCAATTGTAAATTTTATGAAATCAAAATATAGATCAAGTATTTCAATTAAAATTTAGTGATCAGATTGAGGAATGCTGTAAGTAAAGTATGTGTTGGACTACCAGGACTTCAAATGCAAAAATGAATGTAAAAATGTCTCAATGATTTTAACATTGGTTATATGTTAAAGAAATAATATTTGAATACATTGGGTTAAATGAAACACATTATTAAAATTGATTTTACCTACTCTTTCACATCCTGGAATGTGAAGTCAAGTGGCCCTTAGGAAGCATCACTACGAACAAAGCTAGTGGAGGTGATGGAATTCCAGTGGAGCTATTTCAAATCCTGAAAGATGATGCTGTGAAAGTGCTGCACTCAATACGCCAGCAAATTTGGAAAACTCAGCAGTGGCCACAGGACTGGAAAAGATCAGTTTTCATTCCAATCTCAAAGAAAGGCAATGCCAAAGAATGCTTAAACTACCGCACAATTGCACTCATCTCACACGCTAGTAAGTAAAAGTGTAAGTGAAGTTGCTCAGTCGTGTCTGACTCTTAGCAACCCAATGGACTGCAGCCTACCAGGCTTCTCCGTCCATGGGATTTTCCAGGCAAGAGTACTGGAGTGGGGTGTCATTGCCTTCTAAAGTAATGCTCAAAATTCTCCAAGCCAGGCTTCAGCAATACATGAACCGTGAACTTCCAAATGTTCGAGCTGGCTTTAGAAAAGGGAGAGGAACCAGAGATCAAATTGCCAACATCCATTGGATCATCGAAAAAGCAAGAAAGTTCCAGAAAAACATCTATTTCTGCTTTATTGACTATGCCAAAGCCTTTGACTGTGTGGATCACAATAAACTGTGAAAAATTCTGAAAGAGATGAGAATACCAGACCACCTGACCTGCCTCCTGAGAAACCTGTACGCAGGTCAGGAAGCAACAGTTAGAACTGTACATGGAACAACAGACTGGTTCCAAACAGGAAAAAGAGTACGTCAAGGTTGTATATTGTCACCCTGGTTATTTAACTTATATGCAGAGTACATCATGAGAAACGCTGGGCTGAAAGAAGCACAAGCTGGAATCAAGATTTCCAGGAGAAATATCAATAACCTCAGATATGCAGATGACACCACCCTTATGGCAGAAAGTGAAGAGGAACTAAAAAGCCTCTTGATGAAAGTGAAAGAGGAGAGTGAAAAAGTTGGTTTAAAGCTCAACATTCAGAAAACTAAGATCATGGCATCTGGTCCCATCACTTCATGGGAAATAGATGGGGAAACAGTGGAAACAGTGTCAGACTTTACTTTGGGCGGCTCCAAAATCACTGCAGATAGTGACTGCAGCCAGGAAATGAAAAGACGCTTACTCCTTGGAAGGAAAGTTATGACAAACCTAGATAGTATATTAAAAAGCAGAGATATTACTTTGCCAACAAAGGTCCGTCTAGTCAAGGCTATGGTTTTTCCAATGGTCATGTATGGATGTGAGAGTTGGATTGTGAAGAAAGCTGATCGCCAAAGAATTGATGCTTTTGAACTGTGGTGCTGGAGAAGACTCTTGAAAGTCCCTTGGACTGCAAGGAGATCCAACCAGTCTATCCTAAAGGAGACCAGTCCTGGCTATTCATAGGAAGGATTGATGCTGAGGCTGAAACTCCAATACTTTGGCCACCTCATGCGAAGAGTTGACTCACTGGAAAAGACTCTGATGCTGTGAGGGATTAGGGGCAGGAGGAGAAGGGGACGACAGAGAATGAGATGGTTGGATGGCATCACCAACTTAATGGACATGAGTTTGAGCAAGCTCCAGGAGTTGGTGATGGACAGGGAGGCCTGGTGTGCTGGTCCATGGGGTCGCAGAGAGTCAGACATGACTGAGTGACTGAACTGAACTGATTCTTTTTACACCGAAGAATTGATGCTTTTAAACTGTGGTGTTGGAGAAGACTCTTGAGAGTCCCTTGGACTGCAAGGAGATCCAACCAGTCCATCCTAAAGGAGATCAGTCCTGGGTGTTCATTGGAAGGACTGATGTTGAAGCAAAAGCTCCAATAATTTGGCCACGTGATGTGAGGAACTGACACATTGGCAAAGACCCTGATGTTGGGAAAGATCGAAGGCGGGAGGAGAGGGGACGACAGAGGATGAGATGGCTGGAGGGCATCACCGACTTGATGGACATGAGTTTGAGCAAGCTCCAGGAGTTGGTGAAGGACAGGGAGGCCTGGCGTGCTGCAGTCCATGGGGTTGCAAAGTCGCGCACGACTGAGTGACTGAACCAACAGATTCTTTCTACACTTCTCAGGCGGTCACTGGACAGTTCCAAAATTACATACGTGGTTCACATTATACTTTTGCTGGACAGTGTGCTGGCCGCTACTGTGCGCTGCGAGTGAGGTAGGCTATTGCTCAGAATCAAACTTCACAAAAAGGTCAGTGTTACCATGAAGAGTTCTCTACATCGGGGGTCCCCAACCTCTAGGATCTACACCTGATGATCTGAGGTGGAGCCTATGTAATAATAACGGAAAAAAGTGCACAATAAATGGAATGCACTGGAATCATCCTGAGACCGTCCCCCTGACCCCCCAGTCTGTGGGAGAGCCGTCTTCCATGAAACCAGCCCCCTGAGAGCGTCCCCCTGACCCCCCAGTCTGTGGGAGAGCCGTCTTCCACGAAACCAGCCCCCTGAGACCGTCCCCCTGACCCCCCAGTCTGTGGGAGAGCCGTCTTCCACGAAACCAGCCCCCTGAGACCGTCCCCCTGACCCCCCAGTCTGTGGGAGAGCCGTCTTCCACGAAACCAGCCCCCTGAGACCGTCCCCCTGACCCCCCAGTCTGTGGGAGAGCCGTCTTCCACGAAACCAGCCCCCTGAGACCATCCCCCTGACCCCCAAGTCTGTGGGAGAAGCGTCTTCCACGAAACCAGCCCCCTGAGAGTGTCCCCCTGACCCCCCAGTCTGTGGGAGAGCCGTCTTCCACGAAACCAGCCCCCTGAGACCGTCCCCCTGTCCTCCCCAGTCTGTGGGAGAGCCGTCTTCCACGAAACCAGCCCCCTGAGAGCGTCCGCCTGACCCCCCAGTCTGTGGGAGAGCCGTCTTCCACGAAACCAGCCCCCTGAGAGCGTCCGCCTGACCCCCCAGTCTGTGGGAGAGCCGTCTTCCACGAAACCAGCCCCCTGAGAGTGTCCCCCTGACCCCCCAGTTGTGGGAGAATCGTCTTCCACGAAACCAGCCCCCTGAGAGCGTCCCCCTGACCCCCCAGTTGTGGGAGAATCGTCTTCCACGAAACCAGCCCCCTGAGAGCGTCCCCCTGACCCCCCAGTCTGTGGGAGAAGCGTCTTCCACGAAACCAGCCCCCTGAGACCGTCCCCCTGACCCCCCAGTCTGTGGGAGAGCTGTCTTCCACGAAACCAGCCCCCTGAGACCGTCCCCCTGACCCCCCAGTCTGTGGGAGAGCCGTCTTCCACGAAACCAGCCCCCTGAGACCGTCCCCCTGTCCTCCCCAGTCTGTGGGAGAGCCGTCTTCCACGAAACCAGCCCCCTGAGACCATCCCCCTGACCCCCCAGTCTGTGGGAGAGCCGTCTTCCACGAAACCAGCCCCCTGAGACCGTCCCCCTGACCCCCCAGTCTGTGGGAGAAGCGTCTTCCACGAAACCAGCCCCCTGAGACCGTCCCCCTGACCCCCCAGTCTGTGGGAGAGCCGTCTTCCACAAAACCAGCCCCCTGAGACCGTCCCCCTGACCCCCCAGTCTGTGGGAGAGCCGTCTTCCACGAAACCAGCCCCCTGAGACCGTCCCCCTGACCCCCCAGTCTGTGGGAGAGCCGTCTTCCACGAAACCAGCCCCCTGAGAGCGTCCGCCTGACCCCCCAGTCTGTGGGAGAGCCGTCTTCCACGAAACCAGCCCCCTGAGACCGTCCCCCTGACCCCCCAGTCTGTGGGAGAGCCGTCTTCCACGAAACCAGCCCCCTGAGACCGTCCCCCTGTCCTCCCCAGTCTGTGGGAGAGCCGTCTTCCACGAAACCAGCCCCCTGAGAGCGTCCGCCTGACCCCCCAGTCTGTGGGAGAGCCGTCTTCCACGAAACCAGCCCCCTGAGAGCATCCCCCTGACCCCCCAGTCTGTGGGAGAGCCGTCTTCCACGAAACCAGCCCCCTGAGAGCGTCCCCCTGACCCCCCAGTCTGTGGGAGAAGCGTCTTCCACGAAACCAGCCCCCTGAGACCGTCCCCCTGACCCCCCAGTCTGTGGGAGAGCCGTCTTCCACGAAACCAGCCCCCTGAGAGCGTCCGCCTGACCCCCCAGTCTGTGGGAGAGCCGTCTTCCACGAAACCAGCCCCCTGAGAGCGTCCGCCTGACCCCCCAGTCTGTGGGAGAGCCGTCTTCCACGAAACCAGCCCCCTGAGACCGTCCCCCTGTCCTCCCCAGTCTGTGGGAGAACCGTCTTCCACGAAACCAGCCCCCTGAGACCGTCTCCCTGTCCTCCCCAGTCTGTGGGAGAACCGTCTTCCACGAAACCAGCCCCCTGATACCGTCCCCCTGTCCTCCCCAGTCTGTGGGAGAACTGTCTTCCACGAAACCAGCCCCCGGTGCCGAAAAGGTTGAGGACCGCTGCCCTATATCTACGTCCAGGCAAGATTCGGTTCCGCTAAGTTCAGGCGCTCAGTCGTGTCCGAGTTGTTGTGACCCCGTGGACTGCAGCACGCCAGGCCTCCCTGTCCATCACCAATTCCGGAGCCTGCTCAAACTCATGTCCATCAAGTTGGTGATGCCATCCAGCCATCTCATCCTCTGTCGTCCCCTTCTCCTTCTGCCCTCAATCTTTCCCAGCATCAAGGACTCTTCCAATGAGTCAGCTCTTCGCATCAGGTGGCCAAAGTATTGGAGCTTCAGCTTTAGCATCAGTCCTTCCAATGAACACCCAGGACTGATCTCCTTTAGGATGGACTGGTGGGATCTCCTTGCAGTCCAAGGGACTCTCAAGAGTCTTCTCCAGCACCACAGTTCAAAAGGATCAATTCCTCGGCGATCAGCTTTCTTCACAGTCCAACTCTCACTTCCATACGTGACCACTGGGAATACCATAGCCTTGACTAGATGGACGTTTGTTGGCAAAGTAATGTTTCTGCTTTTTAATATGCTGTCGGGGTTGGTTGTAGCTTTTCTTCCAAGGAGCAAGCGTCTTTCAATTCAGCCAAGATTAGCTCGTCCTTTCTTTATTAACTAACTCCTTCATTTATTCAATCAATCATTTACTCAACAGACACTCGCAAACTCTGTGTCAAGCCCTAGAGCTCCTACAAGAAACTCACCATGCTTGTTCCCAACCTTCCCCAAGTTGAGGAGGGTCTCCCACCTCTTGTTCACTGCTGTTAACACCTTGCTGACATGCTCCATCAGTTGCAATGCTTATTTATATGTTTGAGAGTAAGTTGCATGCATCCCAGCCTTTTACCTTGAAATACTTCTGGGAGTACTTCCCGGGAACGAGGCTGTCCTCTTACGTACCTGAGTACAGCGCCCTGAGGACCACCATTTGAGAACCACGGGGGTGGCAGCCAGCTGAGATTCTGCCCACTCAGGTTCTGTTCCTTCTAACTCGATAGAAAAATCACAAAGAAAATGCAAATCTGTTCTCAAAGCCCAGCTTCTCTCTCAAATGTATACACACACACAGAGCAATTTTGCAAATAGAAACTTGGACGGCACCCTGCTGTTTCTCAATTTCCCTCCTCAGGCCCTAGCTTTGTTTTTATTTTCTTTTCCCACCACTTAGATTCCTTCTCCCCCGAATCACTGGTGCCTGGGTTGGGGGCAGAAGGGGGCTGACCTGCAAAGGGGCAAGAGGAAGCTTCGGAGGATGAAAAGCTCTGCGTCCTGACCGGGCCACGGTTTCCTGGATACAAAGCTGCTCCAACCATGCACCTGAGGCAGCGTGCACATTCGGGGCTTGGCCAGCACACAGCACGTCCTCGTAATCGGGGCTCCCTGCCTCGAAGCCCTTCAAGCACAGCAGTGGGGCTGCTGTCCACACGAGCCAATGGATGAGCAGACCCCTCCTGGCCTCGCCTCCCTTTTTTCTATAGAGTATTTATTTTTGTGTCAGCCACTCAGTCCGTGACTAGGGACTGAACCCAGGCCCCCGTGCTGGGAGCACCGAGTCTTAACTGCTGGGCCACCGGGGAAGTCCTTCCATTTCCCTCTCGCATTTCTCCCTTCCACCTCCTGTCAGTCATTCCCCACGAGGGCCGCCGACAAGAATAACCACGGTGGGCGCCGCCCTGCGTTCTCGCTGATGCCGCGTCATTGAGTGCGTCTGGTTCCCTCGGGTCAGCTGTCCACGGCCCGGAGCAGGGGTGCCCCTCACCTGTGCCCCCCGGGCACGCGAGAGCGGGCTGGCTGGACAAGTGTGTGTGAGATCAGGCCGTCAGAGCTACTAACCACCACCGCTTCCCGGGCACTTATGTGCTGCACAGAGCACGTTACACTGAGAGAAGGAATTTCACGTGCAACTGTCTTGTATTTCCCTTTTTCTCAACCGCAATACGTCTGACAACTAGCCTCCGCTCACCTGGCCAAGAAGAAATTCAGTTTCACATTTTTTAACTGTTTGTTTTTCAGGGGCGGTCCTTCAGGCTCTCGCGCTTGGGCCGCAGAGCTGACAAAGCTGCCCAGGTTGCCCAATGGCTGGGAGGTGAGGTGGGAAGTCTAGGCCTCGGTTCACACCACTACCAGCCAATCCCTCCAGCCCAACAGGGTTCTTGAAATTCGGCTCAGCCTGCGGGTGGCAACAAAGATGTCCAAAACCCATGAACCTCCCTGCTGGGGATCCTGCCACCCTGAGACCTCCAGCAGGCATCTGGAGTCTCTGCCACCTCATCCACTGCCCTCCAGCCTCAGGAACTGAGCACGTCCCAGCACTGAGCCTCCTGCTGAAAACCAGAGGCGACCTCCACTCTTCAGAACCAGGCTGCTGTTGTTCAGCCACTAAGTTATGTCCAACTCTTTTTGACCCCATGGACTGCAGCACGCCAGGCTCCTCAGTCTTCCACTATCTCCCGGAGTCCCTTGAGTTGGTGATGCTGTCTAACCCTCGCATCCTCTGCCACCCGCTTCTCTTTTTGTCTTCAATCCTTCCCAGCATCTGAGTCTTTTCCATTGAGAACCAGGTTCAGTTCAGTTTAGTCGCTCAGTCATGTCCGACTCTCTGCAACCCCATGAACCACAGCACGCCAGGCCTCCCTGTCCATCACCAACTCCCGGAGTTCACTCAAACTCATGTCCATCGAGTCGGTGATGCCATCCAGCCATCTCATCCTCTGTCGTCCCCTTCTCCTCCTACCCGCAATCCCCCCTAGCATCAGACTCTTTTCCAGTGAGTCAACTCGTCACACGAGGTGGCCAAAGTATTGCAGTTTCAGCTTTAGCATCAGTCCTTCCAATGAACATCCAGGATTGATCTCCTTTAGAATGGACTGGTTGGATTTCCTTGCAGTCCAAGGGACTCTCAAGAGTCTTCTCCAGCACCACAGTTCAAAAGCATCAATTCTTTGGTGATCAGCTTTCTTCACAGTCCAACTCTCACATCCATACATGACCACGGGAAAAACCATAGCCTTGACTAGACGGACCTTTGTTGGCAAAGTAATATCTCTGCTTTTTAATATGCTATCTAGGCTGGTCATAACTTTCCTTCCAAGGAGTAAGCGTCTTTTAATTTCATGGCTGCAATCAGCATCCGCAGTGATTTTGGAGCCCCAAAAAATAAAGTCTGACACTGTTTCCACTGTTTCCCCACCTATTTCCCATGAAGTGACGGGACCAGATGCCATGATCTTCGTTTTCTGAATATTGAGTTTCAAGCCATCCTTTTCACTCTCCTCTTTCACTTTCATCAAGAGGCCTTTGAGTTCCTCTTCACTTTCTGCAATAAGGGTGGTGTTATCTGCATATCTGAGGTTATTGATATTTCTCCCAGCAATCTTGATTCCAGCTTGTGCTTCTTCCAGCCCAGCGTTCCTCATGATGTACTCTGCATATAAGTTAAATAACCAGGGTGACAATATACAACCTTGACGTACTCCTTTTCCTATTTGGAACCAGTCTGTTGTTCCATGTACAGTTCTAACTGTTGCTTCCTGACCTGCATACAGGTTTCTCAAGAGGCAGGTCAGGTGGTCTGGTATTCCCATTTCTTTCAGAATGTTCCACAGTTTATTGTGATACACACAGTCAAAGGCTTTGGCATAGTCAATGAAGCAGAAATAGATGTTTTTCTGGAACTCTCTTGCTTTCTCCATGATCCAGCGGATGTTGGCAATTTGATCTCTGGTGCCTCTGCCTTTTCTAAAACCTGCTTGAACATCTGGAAGTTCACGATTCACATATTGCTGAAGCCTAGCTTGGAGAATTTTGAGCATGACTTTACTAGCGTGTGAGATGAGTGCAATTGTGTGGTAGTTTGAGCATTCTTTGGCATTCCCTTTCTTTGGGATTGGAATGAAGACTGACCTTTTCCAGTCCTGTGGCCATTGCTGAGTTTTCCAAATTTGCTGGCATATTGAGTGCAGCACTTTCACAGCATCATCTTTCAGGATTTGAAATAGCTCAACTGGAATTCCATCACCTCCACTAGCTTTGTTCGTCGTGATGCTCTCTAAGGCCCACTTGACTTCACATTCCAAGATGTCTGGCTCTAGGTGAGTGATCATGCCATCATGATTATCTTCGTCGTGAAGATCTTTTTTGTACAGTTCTTCTGTGTATTCTTGCCACCTCTTCTCAATATCTTCTGCTTCTGCTAGGTCCATACCACTTCTGTCCTTTATCGAGCCCATCTTTGCATGAAATGTTCCCTTGATATCTCTAATTTTCTTGAAAAGATCTCTTGTTTTTCCTATTCTATTGTTTTCCTCTATTTCTTTGCATTGATCGCTGAGGAAGGCTTTCTTATCTCTCCTTGCTATTCTTTGGAACTCTGCATTCAGATGCTTATATCTTTCCTTTTCTCCTTTGCTTTTCGCCTCTCTTCTTTTCACAGCTATTTGTAAGGTCTCTTCAGACAGCCATTTTGCTTTTTTGCATTTCTTTTCCATGGGGATGGTCTTGGTCCCTGTCTCCTGTACAATGTCAGGAACCTCCGTCCAGAGTTCATCAGGCACTCTATCTATCAGATCTAGTCCCTTAAATCTATTTCTTACTTCCACTGTATAATCATAAGGGATTTGATTTAGGTCATATCTGAATAGTCTAATGGTTTTCCCTACTTTCTTCAATTTCAGTCTGAATTTGGCAATAAGGAGTTCATGATCTGAGCCACAGTCAGCTCCTGGTCTTGTTTTTGCTAACTGTATAGAGCTTCTCCATCCTTGGCTGCAAAGAATATAATCAATCTGATTTCGGTGTTGACCATCTGGTGATGTCCATGTGTAGAGTCTTCTCTTGTGTTGTTGGAAGAGGGTGTTTGCTATGACCAGTGTGTTCTCTTGGCAAAACTCTATTAGCCTTTGCCCTGCTTCATTTCGTGCTCCAAGGCCAAATTTGCCTGTTACTCCAGGTGTTTCTTGACTTCCTACTTTTGCATTCCGGTCCCCTATAATAAAAAGGACATCTTTTTTGGGTGTTAGTTCTAAAAGGTCTTGTAGGTCTTCATAGAACTGTTCAACTTCGGCTTCAGCATACTGGTTGGGGCATAGACTTGGATTACTGTAATATTGAATGGTTTGCCTTGAAAACGAACAGAAATCATTCTGTCGTTTTTAAGATTGCATCCAAGTACTGCATTTCGGACTCTTTTGTTGACCATGATGGCTACTCCATTTCTTCTAAGGGATTCCTGCCCACAGTAGTAGATATAATGGTCATCCGAGTTAAATTCACCCATTCCAGTCCATTTTAATTCACTGATTCCTAGAATGTCGACGTTCACTCTTGCCATCTCCTGTTTGACCACTTCCAATTTGCCTTGATTCATGGACCTAACATTCCAGGTTCCTATGCAATATTGCTCTTTACAGCACCGGACCTTGCTTCTATCACTGGTCACATCCACAACTGGGTATTGGTTTTGCTTTGGCTCCATCCCTTCATTCCTTCTAGAGTTACTTCTCCGCTGACCTCCAGTAGCATACTGGGCACCTACGACCTGGGGAATTCCTCACTCAGTATCCTATCATTTTGCCCTTTGATACTGTTCATGGGGTTCTCAAAGCAAGTATACTGAAGTGGTTTGCCATTCCCTTCTCCAGGGGACCACATTCTGTCAGACCTCTCCACCATGACCCGCCCGTCTTGGTGTCCCCACACGGCTTAGTTTCATTGAGTTAGACAAAGCTGTGGTCCATGTGATCAGATCGACTAGTTTTTTGTGATTATGATTTGTGTGTCTGCCCTCTAATGCCCCTTCCCAATACCTAGGTTAGCCCTCTTGAAAATACTTCTCACTGTTTTAAGATAAACCTACAGATAGATAAGGAAGACAGAGGGCAAAGGAGCCTGGCTTGCTGCAGTCCATGGGGTCACCAGGAGTCAGACAAACTTAGGGAGAACAATAACAACGCAGAGATCAAAGGCATAAGTCATCCACCTAATCTTACTGGAACTTCTCCCAAGCCCGTGAGGCAAGTGTTACTGCTATTCCCATTTTTAAGATAAGGAAGCTGAAGCTAGAGACAATGAGTAAATGGCCCAAAGTCATCTAAGAAGGAAGGCAGCTTAGACCCAGCCCAGGTCTCTCCTTCTCTCCCACGTCCCAGGCTTCCCAAAGTGGGTGGGAATGTGGCAGAACGTGTCCCTTTTAATAGTTACCTAGGCAGGGCTTCCCTGGTGGCTCAGAGGTTAAAGCGTCTGCCTCCAATGCGGGAGACCCGGGTTCGATGCCTGGGTCGGGAAGGTCCCCTGGAGAAGGAAATGGTAACCCACTCCAGTATTCTTGCCTGGAGAATCCCATGGACGGAGAAGCCTGATAGGCTACAGTCCACGGGGTCGCAAAGAGTCGGACACGACTGAGCGACGGAACGGAACGGAGCAGATTGCTCAGTTCAGTTGCTCAGTCATGTCCGACTCTTTGCGACCTGATCGATTACAGCACGCCAGGCCTCCCTGTCCATCACCAGCTCCCGGAGTTTACCCAAACTCATGTCCATTGAGTTGGTGATGCCATCCAACCATCTCATCCTCTGTCATCCGCTTCTCCTAATGTAACTGAAATAAAACTAGCTGTCAAACTCATTATTTCAATGGGAACTCTAAATTTGGCCTTAAAATGCTTTTAAGTTTAAAAAATAGGTTTTTGAAATGTTGAAATAACGTTCTAGGCCCAAGTTGGAGCTGTTCTGGTCAAAAGTGCCAAGATGGTAAATCAAAGGTGGATATGCGGTCACTGCAATTGCTCTGCTGACCAGAAACACAATGAATACAGTTGGTTGACACCCTGCCCCCACAAAAGACACTCGGCTCACACACCCCCACCCCGCTCTAGACTTACTTCCTTATTCCTTCTCACCCCAAACAGCAAAGCAACAAAGACACAGCGCAGCCAAAGCTAAATAAACACAATTTTAAAGGAGGAAAAAGAAGGAAGCTGGAAGTTTGCTATATCAGTACCAGACAAAGTAAACTGGAGAGCAGGGAATTATCAGGAATAAAAAGAAGTATTTAAAACAGCAAGGTGGCCAATTCATCAAGAACACAAAGCAGCCCTAAACGGACATGTACACGATACAGAACTTCAAGGTACATGAAAGAAGCAATAAAACGGAGAGACAAATCCATCGTTAGAGCTGGAAGTTTTCCAACATGTGCCTCTCAGCAACTGACAGGACACAGGGACAGAAAAGCAGAAAAGTTTTCAAAGATTGGAGCAATGCCCGCGACCCACTGAATCTCGGCGATGTTTCCTGAACACTCATCCACAGCAGCAGTTCAAGGAACTTGTACCAAAGGAGTCCACATTCTTGGCCACCAATCTCAACAAGTTTTCAAAAGAACTGAAATCATACAAAGTATGTTCTCTGGGGAATTCCCTGGTTAGGACTCCCTGCTCTCCCTGCAGAGGGCCTCACACAAACAGTATGGCCAAAATAAAAACCAAAAAGCAAAGTATGTTCTCTGCTCACAACATAATTAAACCAGAAACCAGTTTTGGAGACATATCTGAAAAATTCTCGGATAGTTGCATATTAAGACCACATCTCCAAACAAACTACAGATCCGAGAAGAAATCATAATGGAAATTAGAAAACATTTCAACGGAGAACACAACATACTGTATTTTGTGGGATGTAACTAAAGTAGTGCTCACAGGGAAAATTACAGCTTTACATTCAGATGCTGTCATCCTGGTCCCTCATACTCACAGTCCCCCACCGACCTCTCACCACTGTTTCAGGATCACTCCTTGGATGGTTATTTCATAAGGTTTGCAAACTGTTGCTTATCTAATTTTATTGAACTGTCTGCATGTATTGGCTAGAATTACTTTATAAATAAGAGCTTTCCCTCATCAACTGTTTGGTTACCTTGAAATATAAAGATAAAATTAAAAAGGCAAGATTAACTGTATCGCTTCAATCTTTTATCTATTTTCAGAGTGAGACAGTGCCCCAGCAATATTCACCTGTGAGCAATGGGATTTTTAAAACACAGCATTACGAACAAATGAACTTAAACATGTCAAACATATACAGCTTTTTATTTCTTTTGAGGCTCCAACTGTTCCAGCAGGGGGCCTCTTGAAGTCCTACCCAGTCCTTCCCAACAACTTATTATAAAACTTTTCCAATGTACAGACATGTTGAAAGAATTTTCCAGTGAACAGTTGCACACCTACCACGTAGATTTCAGTCAACACTTTCTCTGACCAACACCCCCACCTCCACTCAGCTCCATCAAACCCTTTTCAGCTGAACGTGTGTCCTTCCAGGCTTTTTTCTATGTATTTCACACATTTATCTAATGTATTAGTCAGTGCAGGTTGCCATAACAAAATACCACAGCCCGGAAGGCTTAAAACAACACATTTATTTCTCACTGTTCCAGAGACTGGGCGTCCAAGATCAAGGTGCTGGCAGGTTTGGAGTCTCCTGAGCCCTCTCTCAAGAACTGGGCTGGGCTGCAGCCAATGAGGCTGGACTGGGGACGGAGGGCCGTTTCCACCTGAGGTATCTGGGAACTGGGTGCTGATGTTGGCCAGGGACTGATATTCCTCCACATGGGGGGCCCTCCACATAGCAGGCTCCTCCATGGGCTGCTTGGGTGTCCTCAGGGAAAGGTGGCTAGCTTCTTTCAGATCCAGTGACCCAAGAGAGAGAGCCAGATGGAAGCTTACCATTTTTAGGACCTACACTTGGAAGTCACATAGCATCACTTCTGCCACCACGTGTTTGTTAGAAGTGAGTGATTAGGGGCACCCACACTTAAGGAGAGCAGGGTTTGGCTCCTCCTTCTTAAAAACTTTCTGGCTGCACTTCATGGCATGTCAGACTTAGTTCCCCAACCAGGAATCTAACCCACACACCCAGTAATGGAAGCATCGAGCCTTAACAACTGGACAGCCAGGGAGGTCCCCTAGCTTTCCCTTCTGAAAGGGGTGCCAAAGGATTTCCGACTCTGTGGCACATGTACTTTCAGCCTCACTTCTGTGATGCTTGACTCCTGACAGTTGCCCCCACAGCACTGGGACTCAGACGAGAACCGCAAATGCCTCCTCCTTGCTGTACTCCCGACACAGAGCACCTCCACTCTGGCCCTGATACACTCTGAACTCTCCCCTCAGCACTCCTCAAACTCTGGAGGGTGGAGGAACTGCGGATGGTCTTGCTGCTTTTCTTGGTAGAACACTGCGGGATGTAGTTTGAAAATACACTTTTTTTTTTTATTGCATCATGAGCACATACATAATTTTACCTGCAGAATAAGATAGGAGTCCCTCCCCTGGGAAACAGTACTGAGTGGCTACTATTTACAATACCTGCACACTGGAGAAGTCTTCCCTAAGAAACAAGTAGCTGCCCAGCTAAGGTCAGGTGTTTTCAAGCTTTCTGTGAATATCCACTTATTAAGGGGCTTCCCAGGTGGCTCAGTGGTAAAGAATCCGCCTGCCAATGCTGGAGATGCAAGAGAGGAGGGTTCCACCTCTGGGTCGGGTAGATCCCCTGGAGGAGGAAATGGCCACCCATTCCAGTATTCTGGCCCGAAAAATCGCACGGAGCGAGGAGCCTGGTGGGCTACAGTCCCTGGGGTCACAAAGAGTTGGACACGACTGAGCACACACACATTCACTTATTATTCATTGCTTTGCACCAACAGAACCTTCTAGAAGAAAAGCGCTGGCAGAGCCCAGCAACCTGTGAAAACTGTGTAAGAAACCAGAAAATAGGAGGGTAACTCTGACGGCCAGGAAAAGTTACTTTCCCTTTTGAAGCTCGTCCCTGGGCCACGCACCTCATTTCACAGGTGAGGAGACTGAGGCCGAGAGGCCGTGGGGCCTGGCCACAGCTACAAAAGCTGAAAGACAGGGAGCTTTCGAACTCACAGGTAGGCAACCTGAGAACCCTGGTTCTTTTCTCTTTTTCTGTCAGCTGAGGTAAAATACACCCTGCTGCTGCTGCTGCTGCTAAGTCACTTCAGTCGTGTCCGACTCTGTGTGACCCCATAGACGGAAGCCCACCAGGCTCCCCCGTCCCTGGGACTCTCCAGGCAAGAACACTGGAGTGGGTTGCCATTTCCTTCTCCAGTGTGTGAAAGTGAAAAGTGAAAGTGAAGTCGCTCAGTTGTGTCCGACCCATTGCGACCCCACGACTGCAGCCCACCAGGCTCCTCCATCCATGGGATTTTCTAAGCAAGAGTACTGGAGTGTCTTGCCACTGCTCCGTTTACAGTGTTATCCATGTTTCAGAGCAGAGTTGAGAGGCACGAAGCGCGTCCACACTGTCGGCAGCCGGCACCCTACCCGTCTTCCCAAACTGCCCTAGGCTCCCGTCCCGCCTGCCGCCGCAGCACCGCCTTCTTTTTTAGAACTAAAACATTTACACTGAGCGGTGGCCCGCGTGCTCCGCAAAACCCAAGACTGAGGTGCAAACACCGTATACCTGCCAGAGCCTCCGCGCGCCTGCGCCTGGCCACGCAGGCCCCGCCCCACAGGGCCCCGCCTCCAATGACTGGCCCCGCCCCTCTCGCGCCTGGCCCCGCCCCGCCCCGCGGCCGCGCGCGCGCGCGTCAGGGGGCGGAGGCCCGCGCGGGTCGAACCATGGTGACCACCAGATGGGGAAAGGCGGAATGACAGCCGCCGCGGCGGACGTGGGTGTGAGGGGTCAGAGCAGCGCTCATTCATTTCTGTGCTGCGCCAGGCGGTCGTCCCCGTAGCAGCCTGGGCCTTCTCTGGCTCGCCGGGTATTCCGTCTGTATTTTGGAATCGCCCATCCTTCGCCCAGTCAGTGGACGAGGCTAAACGCCGGCGTGTAGAGGCGGAACTTGGTAACGTACGTCGGACTGCTCGGTGAGAGGCCAGGGTATCCCAGCCGCAGCAGCGTGCGTCAGCGCGTCAGCCGACGCCGGGCGCCTCCCCGCGGCGCGGCCGTGGTCTCGCCCCGCCGCACGGCCTGCCGGGAGGGGCGCGGCGCGGCCATGCTGGACGGAACCACCCGCCGCCTGGGGGGGAGCCCGGCTCTCGGGCCGCCCGCAGACTGACCGAGACGCGGGCGCCGCTCGGCCTGCGGCCGGCGCCTGTGGCGGGGGCGCCGCCGCAGCCCGCGGCGCGCACAGCCCCGGCCCGTGGGCCCGTCCGGGCGCGCGGGGCGGCGTCGGGGCGCGGGCGCTCCCCCGGGCCCGTGGGCGGCGCCGCCGCGCGCACATGGCCGGGCGGTAGGCGCGCGGGGCGGCCTGGGAGAGTCGGAAGCGCGGCGGGACCGGGCGAGGCGGCAGCGCAGGGCCATGCAGGACGCGGAGAACGTGGCGGCGCCCGAGGCGGCCGAGCAGCGCGCCGAGCCCGGGCCGGGGCAGCCGGCCGCCGAGCCGTCGCCGAGGGCGGAGGCGGCGCGGCCCGGCGCGCAGGCGGCGGCGGGCGGCGAGGACGCGGACGCGGAGGCCGGGCCGGGGCCTGAGGGGCCGGCCGAGCCCGCGGCCGCCGCGGAGGAGGAGGCGGACGCGGCCCCCGGCGCCTCCCCGCCGCCGCCCGAGGAGCCCCCCGCCCCGCGCGCCGGCGAGGCCCCGGCGGAGCAGGCGCAGCTCGCGGCGGCCGCGGCCGGGTCCGAGGGCCCGGGCGGGGAGCCGGACGGCGCGGCGGAGGCGGGCGGCGCGGACGAGCCCTCCTTCAGCGACCCCGAGGACTTCGTGGACGACGTGAGCGAGGAAGGTGAGGCGGCGGGCCCGCGCCCGGGGAAGGCGCCGTGAGCGCCTGGCTCGCGTCTCTTCTCCGAGAGGAGGGGAGCGGGGGAGACACCTCGGCGAGCCAGGCGCTGGCCCTGCCGCCGCGAGTGTGAGGGCGGCGGGGCCGCGGGGCCGTGGCCGAGCGTGCGGCGGCGTGGTCACCAGGGCCCGGCCGGGCGGGAGGCTCCGCTGCTGCCCGGCCCCGGGTGACAGCCCTTCCCCCGAGGTCTGGGTGCCCCCAGTGGCCCGCCTGACCTGCCCGTCAGAGGCCTGGCACTGACTCGGTGCCGTGTCCGCAGGGCAGGACGGACGCTGTCTCGGGAGTGGGCAGCCTGGGTTCTTTTGCCCCGGTTGCCCCACAGGAGCGTCCGTCCTCAGAGAGGTCCTCAGTGGGACAGTCCCAGGCAGACTTGCCAGACTCCTGTTCGCATCGCTTTCCCTGAATCTATAGGCATGCCACCCGTCCTTCTGTTTGTCACGGCATTCTTGAATTGTAGTATATCATAACTTTGGCTGTGCCTTGGTTTCAATTAGCAGGCCTTTTTTCTGCTTTTTGCCTGGCAGAGCCTGTGTCCTAATGATGCCTGATCTCATTTGTTTTTGTTTTTGCGTTGTTTTTAAGCCGTTGTAACTCTTCAGGCTGGGAGCACATCAATGGATTCCTCTGCATATTGACCACGTTATTAAAGTGGGAATAATGAGTAAAACACCATTGAAATAGCTGATGAAACACTAGAAAAATAAGATGTTACCACGTAGAGATAGAAAGATTGGTGGGGGAGTGTGATCACTGAGATTGAGTCAGAATCATAAAGAATTTCACGTGAGAAAGTTTAAGAATATAGAGTTGTTTTACTTTGAAACATAGTTTATTTTAAAATTCTTTATCAAATGCTTTTTTTTTTCCTTCCAGTTTTATTGAGAGGTAACTGTTGTACAGCACTGTATAAGCTTGGGATGTGCCACATAATGACTTATTTGAAACATAATTTTAAACATTATTGTCAGTATTGTCTTATACTTTGTTTCATGAGACAAAAGACGTGAAAAGGAAAGGCTGCACTTTGCTGCGCATGAGGACTTGGGAGCCACTTAACCCAGTCAGAGCTCCTCCCCCGTTCACCTCTAGGAGACTGTTTCCTGGGGAGCCGGTTGCTGAGAATCCACAGAGGCAGTGTTGCTTGGTAGCCCACTCCCCATCCCCCCAACTTAGACCACTGTTCTTTCTTACTGAACCAGTTTTGCTTATGTTTTAAAATCTAAGTTGTGGTTTTAAAGTTCATTTTGAGTTCTTCAGTATTCACTTTTTTTAAACTATTATTTGAACACACTTGATTCACCAGGATTTCTGGTATGTGACTTTCTGGTGTAACAGAGGATGCTGACGTGAGCACACAGGCCAGCCAGGCCAGGTGACTGCTGGGAGGGCCTCTGGAAGCCCTTGTGACCCTGATACTTCTTCAGAGGGACTGTGAGGCTCCTGGTCCTAAGGAACTAAAACCGAGCAGCTGTCGGTCTTCTTGAGGCCAGTAGCTCATGTGTTTTCTGTCTCATGAGGACTGTCCTGTAGGGTCAGAGAGTGATTCTCAAGGTACCGGTTCTTGTGAAAATGGACTGAGTCTCATGATGAGCCCTCTCGTGCATTCCATAGCTCCAGTGCCTTTGTCTGCCCCCTTCCTCCCCGAGACAGATGAGCTCTGTCACACAGTTGCATCTTAATCACAACATTCTTAGTCCTGGGTGCTCAACCAAGCAGATGTGTGGTAATATGTTTCGACCAAATGTCTTTGCTACTTAAGTCTTGAGACTTGCATGTTTTCTATTTCTCCTGGAATCAGATTGGAAATCCCTGAGCCAAGAGTAACCAGCTGCGTGGGCCGTGATGAGAGGGAAATGTATTCGTGTAGCTACTATGCTCATTCCCTTACTGTGTATGGGCGGGTTCTTGTAAAGCTAGACACTTCAAGATTGTGGGACGGAGTCCACAGCTTGTATAAAAGCTGAGCTTCTTGTTGTAAACCTTGTAAACTCAGATCAGGCTTAACAGGCGATGTAATAGTTTGGTAAGTCAGCTTTGAAAGTAGCCCAAGCATCTGACTCCAGTCTCTGTAGGGAAGATGCCCTAGTCTGCCTCTTTCTCTTTCCTCTTTGTTTGGTGATGATTTTAGCTTCATTGAAATTTAAATGGAAGTTCTTTTATCTAAGATAACATTTCCAATATCATTCGTAAAGGTGCTGAAATTCATTAGAGGTAGTTTATAATAGGACTTGCCTCCGGAAATTACTCTTTTTCCTTTTTTAAAGACTTTCTTTAATTGTAAAGTTCAAGCACTAAAGTGGAGAAAATTCACCTCAACTTTTGAAATAAAATACAACAAAGAATATTTTCCGACATGTGTCCTAATATGTTGAAATACTTAAAAAACTAGTCATAATTAGGTTCTAGAACACATAGATACACAGATAATAAGCCTTTGTTCTTCAGCTGTTGTTTAAAAATTACCTTGGACATTCATTTTGCCTGTACAGACAGTCCTGAAATTGTGATGGTTTGAATTACAATGGTTCAGAAATGGGTTTACTCTTGCCTGGAAAATCCCATGGATGGAGGAGCCTGGTAGGCTGCAGTCTGTGGGGTCCCTTAGGGTCGGACACGACTGAGCGACTTCGCTTTCACTTTTCACTTTCACACATTGGAGAAGGAAATGGCAACCCACTCCAGTGTTCTTGCCTGGAGAATCCCAGGGATGGGGGAGCCTGGTGGGCTTCCGTCTATGGGGTCACACAGAGTCGGATACGACTGAAGTGACTTAGCAGCAGCAGCAGCAACCCCATCATAAGTCAGGGAAGATCTGTGTTACTGAGAGCACTTAAGATTTGGGTTCTGTGATTTTAATTTCTGTTCTGTGACATGAACAGAATGCATTTTGAGCTTTTGCATGAAGTTTTGAAAATACTAGTTGACGTTTCTTGCTATGTTCCAAGCCCTGTTCTAAGCATTAGTTTACAGTCTAATGTCTAAATGGCTGGTGTCTCCCAGTTACAATACTGCCAGGTATTTTGTCCAACTGGAGACACCGCGACCTATAGGACGCATCACTTGGGCACTTTCATGAGTTTCTGTAGTCTCTAGTCGCCTGGTTTAAGTGCCAGTCACCATCCCATGCTGTCTGCAAACAAGGCTGCTTTACGTAAAGAACCTTGGTGATGAGTTTGTGACAGAGGTGGGTCGGAGAAGGCTTACCACAAGCGTTCCTCAGCACACTTTTTGTTTTTTCCTGGTAAAAGTCCATCCTCTTTGCTTCTTCACTGTTAAAGGCTCCTTTTAAAAAATTCATTTGAGGATAGAAGGGAAAGTTTTTTAAATTTTTCAAAAAATTCATTTAATGTTGCGTATTATTGACATAGCTTGACTGTTAGGGGGCCTGTAAAGAGTTATAGTCCTCCCAATTATTTCAAGTTTAAATTTTTAGTCAAGCCAGGGCTGTGATATTTTAACGTTCAGAGCAAAAGCATTCAGATTAGTTATTCATTTTTTTTTTACTTTTTGGAAATGTGTTCAGAGTGCTGACCTGGTGCGTTCACTTGGTCAGAGAGTCACTCGGCACTCCTCCCTTCCTGCAGAGTTACTGGGGGACGTGCTCAAAGACCGGCCACAGGAAGCAGATGGGATCGACTCGGTGATCGTGGTCGACAACGTGCCCCAGGTGGGGCCCGACCGCCTGGAGAAACTCAAGAACGTCATCCACAAGATCTTCTCCAAGTTCGGGAAAATCACGAACGATTTCTATCCGGAGGAGGACGGAAGGACAAAAGGGTGAGCGATGTCCTCCAGCGCGGGCAGGCGGCTTATGTCCTTGGCGGCGGGCGCCCTGAAGGCAGTGGTGCGCTCTGGGCCCCAGTGGATGGGGGTTGCGGCGGCTGACCAGCCTCGTGTGCTTCGGCGGCCCTCAGCTGGCAGGGGCCATCAGTGTGGGGGGGAGAAGGACCTGGGCGTCTGGTTCTGAGTTGGGTTTTGTGAGTTGGCTGCTGAGCTGCTGGGACATCAGAGCTCCATCTCTTCTGTCCTTGAACAGTGATTGATCCGAAGTAGATCCTAGGCAAATCTGGGGGTTGGCAGGGCTTCAGGAAAATTTGACATGGTATTTTGATTCTAAAATACGCTTTTCTCCCACATTTTAACATCTGAAATGGGGTATTTCTTAGAGTCTGTAGAGGAAAGCGTTGTGTCACTGTTCAGTTAGTAACTTTTTTGTGCTGTTGCCTAAATTATCGGGTCTAAAAAACGGTAGCATGAGGTATGTGTCCTGCAGTCTGCTTTTTAAATTCAATATTAGGTTTTCTGTGTTGGTAAATGTAATTCTGATTGCTTCCTTGTAAATGCTGTGGTGCTCTGTCATGGGACAGTTTGTCTGTTTTCCTGTCGGTTGACTATTTTGAGCAGCAGTTGGGACAGTCCTGTGCCTGTCCTCTTCCGGGTACAGAAGAGAGTGTGCGCCTGCACAGAGGGCCCGTCTGCGGCGCAATCCCCAGTGATATCTAGTGGTCGTTCCCAGCTTGTACTCAGCCAGCAGTAATCAAAGTTCTGTTGGTTGCTCCACACACTTGTCAGACTTTCTCCATTAAAATTTCATAAAAACATCAGACTCTGAGTATGGGCAAAATCATCTTTTATGGTACAGGAATGAGAAAGTAGTAAAACTTCATTTTTTAATTTCAGATTTTAGAAACTGCCTCAGTTCAGTTCAGTCGCTCAGTCATGTCCAACTCTTTGCGACCCCATGAATCTCAGCACGCCAGGCCTCCCTGTCCATCACCAACTCCCGGAGTTCACTCAAACTCATGTCCATCGAGTCGGTGATGCCATACAGCCATCTCATTCTCTGTCGTCCCCTTCTCCTCCCGCCCCCAATCCCTCCCAGCATCAGTCTTTTCCAGTGAGTCAACTCGTCGCATGAGGTGGCCAAAGTATTGCAGTTTCAGCTTTAGCCTCCCTCAGTCCTTCCAATGAACACCCAGGACTGATCTCCTTTAGAATGGACTGGTTGGATCTCCTTGCAGTCCAAGGGACTCTCAAGAGTCTTCTCCAACACCACAGTTCAAAAGCATTAATTCTTCGGTGCTCAGCTTTCTTCACAGTCCAACTCTCACATCCATACATGACCACTGGAAAAACCGTAGCCTTGACTAGACGGACCTTTGTTGGCAAAGTAATGTCTCTGCTTTTTAATATGCTATCTAGGCTGGTCATAACTTTCCTTCCAAGGAGTAAGCGTCTTTTAATTTCATGGCTGCAATCAGCATCTGCAGTGATTTTGGAGCCCAAAAAAATAAAGTCTGACACTGTTTCCCCATCTATTTCCCATGAAGTGATGGGACCAGATGCCATGATCTTTTGTTTTCTGAATGTTGAGCTTCAAGCCAACCTTTTCACTCTCCTCTTTCACTTTCCTCAAGAGGCTTTTTAGTTCCTCTTCACTTTCTGCCATAAAGGTGGTGTCATCTGCATATCTGAGGTTATTGATATTTCTCCTGGCAATCTTGATTCCAGTTTATGCTTCTTCCAGCCCTAGAGTAGTTTTAATTTCTTGAAAAACTGATCACACACAGGTAATGTTTCTTACATTTTCTGCTTCAGAAAGGTGGGAGGATAACCTTTTTTGGAGCAGTCGCATGTGTGATTTTTGTTAAACATTCTCTGAGAGCCTTTGTGATTTTGCCTGTAACACACAGTTTCAGACTATTTTTGTTTTTTATGAACAGCTTTGTTGAAAGATACTTGACACGCAGTCAAGTCAGAGAGTTTTAAAGTATACAATTTCTTAAGTGTTGATGAACATGTACATCCTTAAAACGGTTACCATAGTCAGGGTAGTGAGCATTTTGGTTCATTTTAGAGGCACTGGATCTTGTGTTGGAATTCTGTTCATGTTTGAAGCTGCTCTGCTAGGGACCTGTCTGCTTCCGGGACGTGGCAGGCAAACGGGTCATGGATGCTTGTGGCGCGTACAAGCCCTGCGGGAGCCTGGGTGTGTGGAGCATGACCTGCCTGTTCTTTGGGTCTGCACGCTTATGAATTGCCCTCTCCCTTGATGGCTCAGACAGTAAAGAGTCTGCCTGCAGTGCGGGAGACCTGCGTTCCATCCCTGTGTCGGGAAGATTCTCTGGAGAAGGAAATGGCAACCCGTTCCAGTATTCCTGCCTGGAGAATCCCATGGCCATGAGAGCGCAGAGTCAGACACGACTGAGTGTCTTCACTTTCACTTTCTATTCAGGTATATTTTCCTGGAATACGCATCCCCTGCCCACGCGTTGGATGCTGTGAAAAATGCTGATGGCTACAAGCTCGACAAGCAGCACACGTTCAGAGTCAACCTCTTCACTGATTTTGACAAGTAAGTTCTGACTCAGCCCAGGAGAACCTGGACATCTTTCTGAGCATGCATGGCCAGGCCTTTCTGCCCCAGGGGACCAGGGGGTACTTAGTGGCCTTTCAGGAGGCTGCATTCTCCCGTCAGGCAGTGCAGAGCTGTTTCACATCCCCAGCCAGCTGCTCCCCTCTCCCTCCCCACCAGAACCCCCTCACCAATAATGACCAAGCAAAGCCTCTCCTTTCCCTTTGCGGGAGGGGTGCAGTACTGCCTGGCCGGGGACCACTCACCCTTGTGGTCATCTGGTGTGTCACTGATCTTCCAGGTACATGACCATCAGTGATGAATGGGATATTCCAGAGAAGCAACCTTTCAAAGACCTGGTATGTTGCATAAGATCTGTATGTAACTAGAAGAAATGGTAGCCAGCCTCTTGGCTTGAAGTGGTGACTTCCTTAGGAATTGATGATGCTGAGTGATTTCGTCATATTGCTAAGTGCGACACTTATGCATATAAGTTTTCTCTGGCTAAAATTAAGGAAATATATTCCATCCCTTGTGCTTGGCTCCTTTAGGGAAACCTGCGCTACTGGCTTGAAGAGGCAGAGTGCAGAGATCAATACAGCGTGATCTTCGAGAGCGGGGACCGGACTTCCATATTCTGGAATGACGTGAAGGACCCCGTCTCCATCGAGGAGAGAGCGGTGGGTATTTGCTGCCGAGCAGGGACTCGTCACCAGGTTTCCTGAACAGAGAAGGGTGTGGTGGGAGTTCCCTGGCCGTCCAGTGGTTAGGACTCTGCACTTTCACTGCCATGGGCCTGGGTTTGATCTCTGATTAGGGAACTGAGATCCCACAAGCCACACGGCATGACCAGAAAACAAAGAGCTTGGTACAAGAGCAGGTGAAGTGTCATGTGCTTTGAGGTTACCTCTTTTGACAGCAGCTTTTATTCTTCCAGCTTTGAAACAAGTCCTAAGAAGTGAATAGGCTTCTTGTATTTCTAGTTAAAAGTTTGGAAACTAAACTCGTCATAGACTTTGGAGTCTTTGTGTTTGGCTTTTTTGTTGTATTGACGTTGGCACTGGCTTTTTCCACAGCGATGGACAGAGACATACGTGCGCTGGTCTCCTAAGGGCACCTACCTGGCCACCTTTCACCAGCGAGGCATTGCTCTGTGGGGGGGAGAGAAATTCAAACAGATTCAGAGATTCAGCCACCAAGGGGTTCAGCTTATCGATTTCTCACCTTGTGAAAGGTAAGCTGTTATAAAATGGCAAACGGAGTACTGCCAGCCCTCTGTAGATGATTTTCTAAAGCTTTATTTTGCAGTAATTCCCACTTTAAAGTAGAATTGTCATAGAGAGCAGAGAGGATCCCTGTGTGCTCTTGGCCGTGACCGGTTCTGTTTTCTTGCATTTGCTTTGTCGCCTCCTCTCTCCACACATGTGCGCAAACCCCGTCATCTAACGAGGGCCTTGACCACCCGCTGCAGTTGGCGTGTACTGCGGAGCCCAGACCAGCGCCCTTGGGTGCTGCTCGTGCCCACCCGTGCTCTTTCCCTGTCAGTCCAAGGAAAAGAAAGCGTGAGCACGCCGCACCACTCCTGCTGGCACTCACAGTGGACTTTTGTTGGGAACCCCCTGCCTCTTTTCTTGTCCTGATTTTATCAGAGAAACGTTTTAAGGTGATCCTTGGAGCACGCCGTGGTGCCAGGCAGGACTGAGTGGTGTGTGCCACAGTGGTTCTGCTCTGTATTTGGAGTGGCTCTCTGGACGGGATGATGTTTTGAGCCTGGAGGGCTGGAGATGGTGCTGGCTGCTTGAGCCTGGAGTCACATTTGGGAGCAGAAGCCCGTCACGCCCACCGCACTGCTCCTTGCCGCGCCCTCACAGGATAGGAGGCGGGGGTGCAGGCGTGACGCTGCGCCCTCTGCTGCAGGTACCTGGTGACCTTCAGCCCCCTGATGGACACTCAGGATGACCCTCAAGCCATCATCATCTGGGACATCCTCACTGGGCAGAAGAAGAGAGGTTTCCACTGCGAGAGCTCGGCCCACTGGCCTATCTTTAAGTAAGTGGGCCCGGTAGCCTCGGTGGCCTCGGTGCCCCTCTCCATCCACCAGCTTGGCACTTCTTTGTTTCTCCTCAGGTGGAGCCACGATGGTAAATTTTTTGCCAGAATGACACTCGATACTCTCAGTATCTATGAAACTCCTGTAAGTGGCTGATTGGATCGCCTGACCTGAGCTGCCCTGGCAGGCGCTGTTGCAGGCGCAGAGCTTTGCTTAGTCTGTGGGGTGGCCGAGAGGAAGGAGGGTGGTCTCCGGCTTCTGTGCCTTTCAGGCTCTTGGGCCCTGGGTCGGGCCTCCTGCTGCCACAGGGAGCTGGGGGTGGGAGTGGTTGGGACGGGCCCTGGGAGGGTGTCTTAACTGCCATGGGTGATTGTTTCCCAGTTGGTCTGTTGCCCTATGCCAACACTGCGCTCTCAGCAAGCTCATGCTGTAAAGAACTATGTGCTGTTGAGACAGTGGTCGGATTTGACGCCGTTATGACCTCGTTTTTTTCAGTCTATGGGTCTCTTGGACAAGAAGAGCTTGAAGATCTCTGGCATAAAGTAAGTGACTCTCTGAGCATGGGGTGGGGTGGGAGTGGGGGTTGACGCCCTTCTTTAGCACTTGGCTCCTTGGAGAAAATGCTGGTGCCGGTCATGGGGGCACAGGGTGTCACTGCGGGCTCGTGCCAGTCACCGGGCACAGGGGTGTCACCGCGGGCTCGTGCCTGCCACCGCGGACTGCTCGTTGGCGGCCACATCAGCATTCCCCCCTCCTGCTCATGGGGACATCTCAAGGGCTGCTTCCTTTCATGTTCCCGCCTGGGGACCCAAGACTTGGGGGCACAGTCTTTGAGGAAGAGGAGTCCCTTCTTTGTCAGGGGTTTCCATGTCAGTCTGATGGTCTGTGCCATGGGTTTGCTTGGCCTCTGAGCTGTGGCTGGTTTGGTCTGTCAAAGAGTAGGCACGTCTTTATCTGCTTGAAATCTCAGGGGGCGGTGAGAAATACCAGCAGTGCGGGGGGTGTGCACGTTTCTTACAGTTCTGTTATATTCACATATTGGGCAAAATTATGGCCTATAATGAAAACTGGGCGTTAATTCTCAGTAAAAGCAAAAGTGAAGATGCTCTGCGTGGACAGGAGCTCGTGGATTGTTTGTTAACGGAACTTCTTAAGTTTTGCAGTGAAGAGAATTGCTTCTACTTCTTCCTTCTCTTACATTTTTTAATCTGGGGTTTTCTCCCTTTGGCCTCTTAATGAACGTTCAGAAAGCTCATAGTTGGTTCATCAACCTAAAGTTTATTCTACTTGCCTTGTGGTTAAGACTGTCAGTGCGGTTTCAGAGCCTGGGACTGGAGTCCTGTGACCCCCAGGCCAGTGGGTGGTGGTATCAGCACCTCGCTCCCCACTGGCACAGTGAGTGTGGCAAAGCCCTCGGTTGTCCTGGGCACAGGACGGGCTGCCCAGGAAGCCCAGAGTAGGCCTCTGGGGGTGGGCACTCGGTATTCTCGTTGCCGCTGCTGTCCTGGGAGGTGAGTGTGCCAGTGCCTTGCTCTGCACAGCGGGTCAGCTCTGTCATTCCCTGTGCCTTCCTCATCATGGCTCAACCAGTCCTGGAAAACATGTTATTTTTTTCCTTCTGCAGAGATTTTTCTTGGTCCCCCGGTGGTAACATAATAGCCTTTTGGGTGCCTGAAGATAAAGATATTCCAGCCAGGGTAACCCTGATGCAACTTCCTACCAGACAAGAGATCAGAGTTAGGAACCTATTTAACGTTGTGGATTGCAAGCTGCATTGGCAGAAAAATGGAGATTATTTGTGTGTTAAAGTAGACAGGACTCCAAAAGGCACCCAGGTAAGTGGACACCAGTGGGCGGGGCCATTCTTTCTACAGCTCAGTTTTGGTGGCGGTGGTGGTGGGGGGGTGTTCATGGATTTTTTTGGTTCAAACTTAAGACATTTTTCAGGCCCACCTGGCACCAAAAGTTAGCTATCGTGTCTTGGCTAGAACTGTTATCATATTCCAGCAGAGGAGTGTCATTCTTTCCTATAAACTGAGTGGGTGAAGCATCGCTTAGTTGACATAAGTCAGAGCTCAGAAGAGAACACAGGGAAATCTCCAGACACCCAGCTTGCTTTTCTGTAGGTGTTAATACATTGTTGTCTTCAGGTTTTTCTTTTGAAACAGAGTAGCATGCTTGACACGGTTCTGCATCCAGACTTTTTGTTTGTTTGCATCATTTAACATTTGTTTATACACAGACTCCTGGGTTTTTTCCTTCTAATGGAAATATTTACTTCTTTCGCAACAAGTTTCTGAGGTGTGCGGTCACGTAGCCGTGCAGCAGTCACCACTGTCTTAGCTCCAGAACATTTCCATCTCCCCCAAAAGAGACTCCTCCCGCACCAGCCATCACCCCGTTCTTGACACCCTGTCACCTGCTTTCCCGCTTCCTGTCTGGGCGTCCCTGTTCTGAACACTTCTCGTGAACAGAGTCGTGCTCTGTGGCCTTCTGTATCTGGCTCCCTCGCTGAGCGTGGGGTGCAGGCTCGTCCAGGCGGTGCCCAGAGCTTGTCCCTCTTCGTGTTTCATGACTGAGTGGTGTTTACTGCGTTGCATCATATTTGCCTGTTGTTTCCATCGTTTGGCTATTACAGATAATGTAGCTTTTTACATGAACATAGACGTTCCACTGTTTTGAAATAATGGTTGGATCAGTCCCTGTTGGTGGGCCTTTGGGGCACTACAGAAGGTTTGCAGAGAAGCCACAGTGCAGATCCTTGGGCCTGTCTGCTGGAGGTGACCTTAGGGCGGGTCTTGAAGTAGGGTCTGGGTTGGGGCCGAGGGGTCCGTTTCTTCTCCAGACATTGTACCCGTCTCTGCCTTTGTCAGCGTTTGAGAGCTCTTGTTTCACCACCTCAGTCACTGCCAGTTTTCATGTCTCTACCAGGTGTACACGTTTAATCGTTCATTAAAGTTGTCCTTTAAGTCTCCTTATGCTTTCAGTTTTCAGAACGTCACCCCTTCTCTTTTCTTTTAAACAGGGTGTTGTCACGAATTTTGAAATTTTCCGAATGAGAGAAAAACAGGTGCCTGTTGATGTGGTCGAGATGAAAGGCAAGTGCCACTGTCCTGTCCTGTGGTTGAGTGGCCGCTGAGCCGAGACACCTACTCGTAGCACTTTCCTGCGAGCTCACGGCCCGGGCAGGCTGGCCGAGGTCAGGCGTCTGTCTACACGGTGCCAGGCGTGCGTCGGCTCACGGCTGCTTCGTCCTCCCCTTTCCAGTTGCCAGGCGAAGCGACGATGCCTGTCTTTTCACTCACACCTGAACTGCTTCCGTAGAGAGGGACGCAGGTTCCAGCCGGGTTTCACGCTCAGCAGAGAGTGTGAAGAGCAGGTTTTCATCACACACCCAGCAAGGCAGCTCAGGGCTTGTCCTCTTACATATGAAAGTTCTCAGTTAGGTAGTGGTGTTTTGGTTTTCTGGACTCCTGAAAACTTGAGACACTGTTTCTGCCTTTAGGTGGAACATGTATCGTGTGTGTCTTGTTTTGCTGGGGAGAGGAGGAAGGGAAGGGAAGGTGCTGTCTGATAGGGGCGTGGCCCCTGTGTCCAGTGGCATGAGGAGAGTGAGGGGACTTACCCGCAGGCCGCCCCCTCCGTGGCAGGAGACTGGGGTGAAGGGCGTGCCTGCCGGCCGTGGCGGCTCCTCAGGGTTCAGCGTGCTGTCTGTGTGTCTATGCTGCTTGTGGGCCTTTTAATGAACCTAAGAATCTGGGGCATCTCTGGTTGAACAGCCTTAATGGAAAATGATGTTCTGAGACCAAGGAGCTCACCCTTTTTTCCTGGCCCTAGAAACCATCATCGCCTTCGCCTGGGAACCAAATGGAAGTAAATTTGCTGTGCTGCACGGGGAGGCGCCTCGGATCTCTGTTTCCTTCTACCACGTGAAGAACAACGGGAAGATTGAGCTTATCAGTAAGTGGCTGCTTGTGCCTCACGGCAGCTGAGCGGGATCTCGGGGCAGAGCTTGGCTATTTCTCCTGGGAGAGTGCTTGGCTGGACAGAGGGTCCGTGGGCAGGTGGCGGTGGCGGTGCCGAGGGAGTTTGCTGCAGAGGACGGGCCTTCTGTGCCCTCCTGAGCAGCGGTGTTTGTGGTAGCAGCGTTTTGTGATGTCAACTGGCTGTCACAAAACTGAGCGTATTATTAGTTTTCTTTGTTATGAAAGGAAATTTGGACAACTGAAGACTTTATGGCCTCTGTTGCAAAGTAGGTTATGATACAACAAGTGTACAAGTGCCTCTGCTCTCCAGGCACCCCACAACCCTGCCTCCCCTTGCAGGGTCAGCCTGCAGATGACCGCAGTGCTGGGGATGCTCAAGATCCTTTCCCAGTCTGGGTCTGAGAGTCCTGCCCCTCCCTGTCGGGCTGGTGCTGTCCCCTCCCCACCCTCTCCTCCCTCCTGAGTACAGAGGTGAGGACCAGGCTCCACCCCCTCAGGACGGGAGCGGGCAGCATTCGGATAGATGGTGGAATTAGCACCTTTCAGTTAAAAAGGGAGTCACCAGAATGGACTTCTAGGCTTTGGGGTCTTGTATCTCTTTGAGAATCTGATGGAAACTGGACTCCTTACCCTGGCGTTGAGTCCCCATGGTAACACTGAGTGGGGTGTTTTGTCTGATTAAACTGTCAAGTGCAGTGTTACGTTATTTAAAGGAGCATTGCAGTTTCAGAACCCCTCCAGGCTCCCCCTTAACTACAGAGGTGCGGCACCTCCCAGAGTCTGGTATGCACACCCGTGGGGTGTCCCTGTCTCGGCTGCATGCTGACCTCTGACCCTCTCCTTTCAGAGATGTTCGACAAGCAACAGGCCAACACCATCTTCTGGAGCCCCCAAGGACAGTTCGTCGTTCTGGCTGGCCTGCGGAGGTAGGTTCTGCTGATGCCCTGTGCGGGGCTGCGGGCTGGGGGAGACCATGGCCTGGGCTCCAGCCCCAAAGGTTGCTCTGCTGCCTCCCTGCGAGCACGGGGACAGGTGCTCCCAAGGGCATCCCGACCTGAGTGGATCATATGGTGTCTCCATCCTGCCGCCCAGACGTGGCCAAGACCAGGCCCCCTGCAGACGCTTCCACCGGGGACTGCAGGACACAGGACCTCCTCCTGGTGATCCAGTTCCCCGATGTAAACGCCACATGTCTGTGTGGGAAGGGTGTTTGGTCGGGCTGAGAGCCCGTCTTGCCCTCTGCTGGGTGTGCCCACGAGCCCCTGGACGGTCACCCCCTTGCTCCCCACCTCGTTGCCCGGCAGGCCGTGCAGAGCCTGTGACGAGTGTGCGGTGCCTCCTCTGGACTGGCGGGACTCCCCGCCTCACTGTGGCTGCCTCTCGCTGTGGTTTGGTGGCTTGGCCTCTGCCAGCCTTTCCTCTGGGAGCAATCACAGCAGCCACTGTGGTGCTTGTGTGCCCCGTGCGTTGTCTGTGTCACTGTGATCATTTCCATGTCCACGATCAGGCGGGACACTGGGCTCCCGAGTCCAAGCCTGCTCACCCTGAGCTGAGGGCAGGCATGGATGTGGCTCTCGGTGACTCCAGCCGTGCTGTCCCCCCAGTATGAACGGCGCCTTGGCATTTGTCGACACTTCCGACTGCACAGTCATGAACATCGCAGAGCACTACATGGCCTCCGATGTGGAGTGGGACCCCACTGGGCGCTACGTTGTCACCTCCGTGTCCTGGTGGAGCCACAAGGTACGGGGACCCCAAGGGCCCTGCTTGCCCTGCCTCAGGGCCCTTGCACTCAACCCAGGACTGTCGCTCTGGGGGTGGTGAAGCGTCCTGCCGTTCAGGGCTCCCCAGCTGGTCCACAGAGGCTCCCCTAGCCGGGTCCATGTCCTCTTCTCCCGCCCCATGTTCTCATGGGCCCCCACTCAACAACACGAACGCGCCTCAGCCATTGTTAGCCATTCATTGTCCTCTCTTCCTACTGGCCTGAGCCATTACAAGGACAGGGGCCATTTCTCCTGAGTTACAGCCCCAGCATCTGAAACTGCTGGCACACCGTCAGCCTTCAGTCAGGATTTGCTGACCGAATTGGCACGTGAGAAAACACGTCATTTCTGTTTTTAACTTACTGAAAAGATTATCTTCTCTGTCTTTGGCGAAAGATCCGAGGGTGTGTTGATGGGGGTAGATGCAGGATTCAGCGCTTGCAGGAACCACTGTGAAGTCTGCCAGGGAGGGGGCTTCTCGGTTTGGGGCCTCCCTGGAAGGGCAGACGCTGTGTGTGCCCTGGCACTTTCCTGAGAGAGGACCCACTTCCTCTGGGTCTTGGGAGAGTCACAGCTTGAGAAGTTTGTGTCTGTACAAGTCACAGTCTGTACTGTGTTTTTCATAAGCCCAGTATTCCCACTGCTGGTAAAATTTGCTGAAGATCATCTTTATAGTTAATGACTGTTTTTACTGATTGAGGTGTTCACAGTTGAACCAGCTCACACACATTTACCAATCGAGACAGTGATTGTGTTTAATGAAGTTTCAGGAGCAAGAGCTTTGCACATGGTGCTGAAAACAGTGTCTTGAATGACACGGCATGTTGACCGCGCCCAGGCCTGTTGTTCAGAGGTCACCTCACTGAGGCCCGCCCTGACACTAAATCCTCTGAGCATGCTGACCACTCTGTTTACTGCCCTCCAAGTGCTGATCTGCAGCAGGAGTCCACCAGGGTGTAGGCACCGCTTCCTTCATCAAGAAGGTCTTGGTACAGAAGAGACGTCTGCTGAGCTGTGGTGGCGTGGCTGTCGATCTGTGTTCTGGTACAAGTGCTCTGTTGGCGCTGTTCTGGCTGCTGCACACGCTGCACTGTCTTGCCAAGTGCATACTCTTAGCTATCTGTTCGCCACTGTCCTCCCCTGCTCATGGTATCCGCCCAGTACCAACAACACTGGCAAATGATTGGTTCTCAGACATCTGTTGAGTGACATGGTGAATTTTGCCAGTTCTGCTGACAGGATTCAGGGTCTCTCCTGGGGTCACCTGGTGGAATGGGCAGCTAGCAAGGCTCCGCTCTCTTCCAGGTGGACAACGCCTACTGGCTGTGGACCTTCCAAGGCCGCCTTCTGCAGAAGAACAGCAAGGACCGCTTCTGCCAGCTGCTCTGGAGGCCTCGGCCCCCCACGCTCCTGAGCCAGGATCAGATCAAGGTCAGCTGCAGGGATGTGGCAGTGACTGGCGTGAAGAGAAGGTTTTCCTTCCCGATTCTGTCAGGGTGACAGTGAGTGGGGAATGGAGGTGTGGCTTTCACAGCACACCCTCTGAGGAGACTCAGAGCAGTGAGAGCCAAGAAGAGGGCAGTTTCAGCAGAGGAAACAGATTTTCGGGTTCTGAGGCCACATCAGAACCGTTGTAGGAAGTTTGTGGAAACGGAGGGGCGGGTGAAGGGTGATGGGCCGCTAAAAAGTCCTGGTGGGACTGTAAGATGTGGGATTTACGTAACTGGTGGGACACGCAGTGTTTATCACGGCTCTTCTGAGGGATGAGTGTAAATCCTAGGGAAGGAAGGCTGCCGGTGGTAAACGTGGAGGCCGGTGCCACGTTGAGCACTCAGGTGGCCGCACTCTGCTGAGCACTGACGCTGCAGCCGTGAGGAGTGTGTCTGCCTCTTGGCTTTGAATGTGCCGATCCTGAGGGACGTTTCTTTGTTTCAGCAAATTAAAAAGGATCTGAAGAAATACTCCAAGATCTTTGAACAGAAGGATCGTTTGAGCCAGTCCAAAGCCTCAAAGGTTAGCCCTGGCCCCAGGCATGAGGGAAGTGCCTAGACAATGCTGTCCCCTCACAGCAGCGAGGCCAGCACGAGGCCGGGGGACAGACCCCAGGGTTGGCTTCCATCCACGGGAGGGCGTGGCAGGGGGGCCACTAGAGGAAGCTGAGGGCGAACAGACACGCCCGGCGCTCCCACCCCGCGGTCTCTTAACAGAGCCCTACACCGTCCTGTCCATCAGGCTGGGCACCGCTGACCGTGTTCATTTCCACTTGGTTGAGCAAAGTGAAGACAATGGTGTGAGGTAAGTGTTCGTCCTGTAAGTTCTCTCAATTCTGCACACAGGAATTAGTGGAGAGAAGACGGACCATGATGGAAGATTTCCGGAAATACCGGAAAATGGCTCAGGAACTCTACATGGAACAGAAAAACGCACGGCTAGAATTGCGAGGAGGTAACCTTGTTAGCCCAAGACACGCCTTTTACAGCGTACAGTTAAAATATTTTTCTCCTCCTGGGTCTTTTCCCAGGTTTTTCGGAAAACATCAAGTGTTGCCTAAATTAAAAGAACCTTTTTTTTTTTTTTGGCCGCCCCTTGTGGAGAAGGGAATGGCAAACCACTTCAGTATACTTGCCTTGAGAACCCCATGAACAGTATCAAAGGGCAAGATGATAGGATACTGAGGACAGGGAGGCCTGGCGTGCTGTGATTCATGGGGTCGCGGAGAGTCGGACATGACTGAGTGGCTGAACTGAACTGAACTTGTGGCTTGTGGGGTCTTAGCACTCTGACAAGGGATTGCCCCGGGCTCTGGTGGTCAGATGGGGAGTCCAAACCACTGGACCCCAGGGAAGTCCTCTTAAAAGGATCGTAAACAGAATCTTTTAAAGATTCCTGACAAGAACTGAGTTTCCTGCTGCCTGCAGGTCAAGGCCGTGGACCTGTCTTTGCAGGGGACCTTGCGGTTTTCACTCTGGCCTGTGGGCGGGGGGCGGGATCTCCCACGGGTTTGTGCCACACGAGTGCACAGCATGACCAGCAGACCCCTCAGGTGTGGACACGGACGAGCTGGATAGCAACGTGGACGACTGGGAGGAGGAGACCATCGAGTTTTTCGTCACTGAAGAGATTACCCCCCTCGGAGGCCAGGGGTGACCCGAGAGCACTGTGGTAAGACTGCCTGGGGGGCACCTGGCGTCCTGTGTAGTTTTTCTTCCTGTGCAAGCGAGAAGCCGGCGAGTGAAGCTGTTTCCTGTACCCAGCGTAGGCCACATCCTCGCCTGTGAGCCGTGAGGAGTCTGGTGAGACCCTGGTGTCTGGAGCTGTGCATCACGCACTCTGGGCCTTGGGCTTAGGGAGCGATGTTCCTCTGAAACCCAGTAGGGTTTGGCTGTGGGCAAGAAGAGAGCCCAGGGAGGCTTTGCTGGGAGAAGACAGGGGTGCCTGTCAGACGGTGGCCTCACCAGTTGCAGCACCTACTCTGGTCAGTCCCCACTTGGGCTGGCCAAGATCCTGTCAGCTGTGGCTTGAACATAGGCTTCAGTGACAGACAAGACCTGGGGTGCTGCTCTCAGAGCTGACGTCTGTGTGTGTCTGTGGGGGGCACAGGGCTGTTTGGCCCTGTGGCCCCCATGGCAGGGAGCGCAGGGGTGGAGGCGGCCCCATCCAGGCGGCCCCCTGTCCGCCGACCGGCTTGCCACCACACCTCGCTCAGGACGGAGAGTGAACCGTGTCTCCTTGTTGCAGTGCTACCGTGTGCTGTGCTGGAACCAAGCTCATCCTCTTGCAGAAAGCCTGCACATCCTGAATTTCTACCTGTGCTTCTGTCTCTCCGGACCGGGCCGCGCCTGGAAGTCGCCATCTCCACGCGTCGCTGTGCCTTTCAGCCCCTGGCGTCCGCCGCAGCAGAGGCGTGACGGCGCCACCCCTCGGGGGTCTCAGGCAGCGCGGTTGGCGCCTGCACAGCCCCGCGGCCACGGTCGGTGCATCCTGGCTGCCGGCAGGGGAGCCACTCGGGGCACCGGTGCGCCCCCGCCATTCAGGTTGTGACAGGTTCTCTCGACAGGCTGAACGCGGAAATAAAGCAAACGTGTATGAAAAAGCTGTCTTTCTCCTCTTTGAATGTAGATAGCGGCCTTGACCTTGGTGCCTCTCCGTCTGCCGCAGTAGCAGCCGCCTTGGGCTTGCTGTGTCCAGCACTGCACTCGAGAGGCGCAGAGGGGTCGTCGGCCTCCCTCGGGGTCCCCTCCTTTTCAGCTGAGCTCTGAGGAGTGACGCGTCAGCCCAGACACAGTTTCTTCCTGTTTTGTTTCCTGCACTTGCCAGTCACCTGATGAGAAAGAACCCTTTAGCCTTTTCCTCAGTTACACAAGTTTGAAGACTTACACTGAGAGTTGTCACCTGGTCCTGCTTGAATAATTCTCTCTCCCCTCCCAGGAGGGGCTGAGCAAACCCATGTAACTCGGCCCGTTTCCACTGCAGTGTCTTGCTGTCCTCGGTGCCTTGTAAAACAGCAGTTTTTCCACATCTGTCTTTCTCCCAGAACCTGGAGATTAGTTTAAAAGGCAGTGAAGCCTGGAATTCACAGCCGTGACTGGTACTGTGTACAGACCTAAGACACCCTGTGGGGCAAGGAACAGGCAACCGTCAGCCCCGTGGCTCAGCTAGCGCGAAGTGGTTCCTGACCCACTGGATCCCCAGGGACCCCCAAGCCGGCAGGCCGCCCGCCACCACCTGGCCTGCCCCGTGCGCTGGGTACTCCAGACTCTTCCAGAGCCCGTGCTTTCCCCGCAGCGCCGCCACCTCCAGCTCCTCACCCCCCCCCCCAGAATCACGGTAGTTCTTGTTTCCTGTCCTGTTCCTCAGACTTCACTGTGTCGAGACCCAGGTTTTCTAATTTCGTGGCCCTAGGAAGGAACAAGCACAGGGTTCTATCATATTAACAGATTTTTAACAGAGCTTTTAAAAAACTAACTTTTCACTGTTTTAAACTGGCTAGTTGTAACTTTTACATAGTTTGTGAATAAAAATTTCTTAAGCACTTGTGCTTGCGTTCTCTCTTCTGTAGAACTAACGGGGCGTCCTGGGGCTGGTCCTTCGTGGAGCAATTTCCTGACCCACCCGGTGGGGTGGGGGGAAGGCAGGGCCTCCAGCGTGTGGCTCGGGCCCCGCATAGGCTCTGGGCTCCTGGCCAGCCATGCAGGCCTTGTTTCCATCGTGCTGCGGGGCAGTCGGGGGGTGAGGGATTTGCCTTCATGGGGGAACCCAGTGACGTGGACTCTCCAGCAAGTTCCCGGTGGGTCAGAGGCCGGACCTTCCTGGGGGGTGGAGGGGGCAGGGGAGCATGGATGTTCGGCGGGGCTCATTCACGTGGCCAAGAAGCCCTGGGGCCCAGCACTGACCTGGGTGCCACCAGCACAGCCCTGCCCGCAGACAGCAGATGGTCCTTGCTGCCGGGCCAGCCAAACTGCCAGGCACCCTTGCGGTCATTCAGCCCCGCGTGTGGAGGGGCCGCTGGGCCCTACCCACCCTGAAGTCAGAGTTCTCGGAGCTCAGCTTCGCGGATCTGGCCTCCGCAGTCTGTTTGGAAACACAGCAGTTCAGTTTCACCAGCGTGCGCTCTCTGCTGCTGCTATCGCCTGGCGCGCTGCCAGGCAGCGCCACCTGGCAGGCACGGCCAGCTCGGTTCACGCGCAGTGACTTCCCTGGAGGCCGCAGTGGAAAAGTTGGGTGCGGCATTTAAGAAGTAAATATGCCTGAGTGTTAAAGGGGAGCAGGGCCCTGAGTGTGTGCAGACGAGTATTGTGGGAAAAGGGCTTAAAAACCACATCCTAATAAAACCTACAGATTCATTTCAAGGTTGCTGTGTACATGCCTTTGGCAAGAAGTATTCCTAGGGGATTATTTCATCGAACATGCCCCCAGGGTTAAGCCTGGTGCAGATCTCAGGCAGGCACACCTGCAGGGCAGGTGAAGGGCACAGGAACCCCATGGCATCTAACACAGGGGCCCCCCCCCAGAGAACCATGTAGGCGGTCCCTGAGTTGCTGAGACACTCAGGGACGAGCTGGGCCCCAGGGGCCCTGGTGACGCCACTGGCATGGGGCGGGGCTAACAGGTCTCCCACCAGGATCGCAGGGAGCAGGCAGCTCCTGTCCGCAGCCAGCCATGCCCTCCCGCCCTGCTGCCGGCCCCTCCCCGGCCCGAGGCAGCCCAGCCATGAGAGAGATGGAGCCCAAGGACCAGCAGCTCACGGTGAGCATCCCCCGCGCACCAGGACAGCCCTCGGCTGCCTCCTCCTGACCCGCTGCCCGCGATGACCTGCTGTCAGCAGCCCGGGCCCCCGTCTGCCCAGCTCTGCCTGACTGTCCCTCGTGAGCACCTGGTGACCCCCTGCTCCTCACCCCGTCTCCAGCATCCTTTCACCCCTGCCCTCTGAACCTCACTCCCCAGGGAGCTCAGGGCCTGGACCGTGACCCCCAGATGGAGTGGGGCGGATTCCCCTATACCTGGCCCCACCAGGGCCCCAGGGGCCTGGCCAGACCCATCCCCTAGGTGACATGCAGGCTCAGTCCACTAGACAGTGGGCTGAGTGGAGGCCAGGGACACGCCCTGACCTGTAGGCTCAGCACCAAGGGACCCCGTCGTGTCCCAGTCCCGAGTCTACCAGGAGGGACTTCCCATCTCAAAGACAAGACAGAGGCCCAGGAGCAAGGCACTGGCTGGCTGGGGCCCACAGCTCATATGAGCAAGGGAGACTTGGGGCCTGTGTCAGCGAGATCCCAGGGGGTCTCCTGTCGGACCCCCTTAGAGCCCGGGTGGAGTGGGGGTGGGGGGCAGAGGAGGATGGGAGGCAGAGCCCAGGGCTGTTCTACTCAGAAAGCAAGTCTTGCTCTGAAAGTGCTCACGGCCTGCAGGGAGGTTCGGGTCCCTTGGGTGGTGGGCGAAGAAGCCAGGGCGAGGGGTGTGACCTCACCTGGCTATGCCTCAGCCTCCCCGGTTCAGACTAAGGAGGGCCCCCTGATCACAGTGCTCCTCTGAGCACGGCGAGCCGTGGACAAGGAAGTCCGCGCCTGCTGGGGTTCAGCGGCCTTGACTGCTTCACCGGGCATGGGCGGCTCACCGGAGGTGGGGGTGGGCACTGGGCCGGGGCCTCTGCGGCCTGGAAGGACGGCGAGCTCCTCCCTGGGTCCTGGGAAGACAGCTGCCACGGCGTCCTGCCCACAGGTGGCGCTTCGGATCCGCCCGCTCAACGACACAGAACTGGAGGAAGGGGCCGCCGTCATCGCCCACAAGGTGGGGGACCAGGTGAGGCTGTCGCAGGGCTGCAGAGCGTGACCCCCACCCCCGCGCGTGGTCGCCCACCTCGGGCCCCTCTCCCGTCCACTCACGCCTTCCGCCCTCCCTCCCTCGCTCCCTTCCAGAAAAGTTCACAGCAGAGCTCACAGCGGCCGTGCGCTCCACACACAGGGTGGAGCCATGGGGGAATCTAGGGCCTGTTCCCCCACTCTCCACCCCGCCGACCACACCGCCCCAGCTCCCTTCATACCTGGGAGGGGGGAATGGAGCAGGGCGTCAAGCAAGAGATAAAAATCTAAGGTCGGGGAGCTGAGTGCACAGAGAACAAAGCAGCCAGAGGCGGCCGCGAGCAGCCTCTCTGAGTGGCATGGAGGCGACGGGAGAGGCCGGCGGTCTGGGGAGGGCGGTCCAGAGGCCCCAGTGCGAGAGCACGCGGAGCTAGGCGGGCAGCGCCGGGACGGGGCAGCAGGGCCGCAGCTTAGCAGGTGGGGCTGCGTGTGCAGATGCGGGGGACCGGGTGATCGACCCCCGCGCTGTGGGACAGCCGGCTTGCCAGCTGCCACAGCGCCAAGGGTTCCCGCTCCCTGGAGGCTCGGAAGCCGAGCGCTCGGCGCAGTGTCACGGCACTGGTACCCGTGGTCACCACCGGCCGGAATAAATGCCAGATCCGCGGAAGAGCAGATGTGGCTCCTGAACTGCACTCCCCCGTTTGCCTTCAGCGGGCAGCCATCCCAGGACGTCCCCAGGATGAGTCTGCAAAGAAGCCCGGGGGCGGGGCACCCGGCTGAGGCTGCCCACTGTGTGGGGGCGCCTAGCCGAGCCAGCAGGGAGACGCTGGGGTGACCGTGGGAGGAGGACAGGACGGACGTCTTGGGTAAGGTGCCAACGCGGTTCAGAGAGGCTAAGGTGGCTTAGCGCTGAGCTCACGGAGACCCAACGAGACCGCTGTCAGACTGAGGGGAGCACGGTCCTGCAGGAAAGGTTTTGGCTGAGCCGTGAAGGGCACGGACACAGTCTTCACATGGAGTCAGTGCGGGTGTAACTAAGCTTACGACGGGACCGCCCTGGGAAGTGGGACGGGGGCCGACTCCCCAGGACGCAGCAGAGACGGACAGGTTCCCAGGGCCCGTGCTCTGCAGAGGCAGGGCGATTATGACCCCACAGTCAGCCGAGTGCCGGGGCAGCAGGGCTGTGGGTCCACAGGCTGACGGGTCCTTACGCTTAAAGTGTGTGCGCCTCGCTGCGCGACCTTTGGAGTAACAACTGGCAGAATCCATGGTAGCCGTCCACGTGGCCTCCCTAGTCCCGATCTTGGCGTGTTGCCCATCGTGGGGATGGACTGACCTCCTCCCAGAGAGCTCTGGCCGTCCCTGGATGAGATGGGCAGGTGGCCGGGGCGGGGCTCTCAGTCCACCTGGTCGTGCCCCTAAGACTCCCTGGGTACCCCAGGCCCTGTGCCAGAGTAAACAGTTCATGGGTCTCTAGATGCCCTGCCCCCAGTGCCCAGGGAAGGGCTCTTTTGAACCTCCCTGTCCCCGGGGGCCTCACACACCTTGCTTTGTAATTACGTATTTATGAGAAAGGAGGGGCCCTGGGGAGGGGCACCGAGGCGCTCAGAGGGACAGGCGGCTCCAGAGGTTGGTGGCCCTGTCCTCTTTCTCTGCGGCCCACTCCGTCTCCCCTCGCCTCTGGGGGGCGCAGACCCTGAGCAAGAGGTAAATGGGCAGGTCAACATCCCCAGGGTCATGCGCAGCGCCACTGGCTCTGAGCTCCACCGTCCACAAAGCCGGTCCCCCACCTGCAGGGTGCGACTGGGGGCGCTATGGCTGGCAGGGCTCTTCCCTAACCCTCAGCACCCAGGCTGGCTGATCACTGGTGTCCAGGGTGCCATCCGGGCAGGGCCTAACAGATTGGCATTGGTGGGGTGTTGGCGTGTGAGGGCTGGAGGCAGAGCCTGGGAGGCCTGGGGGCTCTGAAGTTGCTGCAGCCTCGCTGGCAGATGGAGGTGGGGAGGTTGCCTGCGGGTGAGCACTTGCAGCCCGTCCCGGCCGCGGGCCGAGCCCTGGACGCTGTCAAGGGAGAGAGCCAGGCCTGGGCTCCTCCGCCTGAGCCGGGAGCTGACCCCCGCCCTCACGGTGCCCAGATGGTGGTGCTCATGGACCCCAGCGAGGACCCTGAGGACCCGCTGCGCACACACCGGTCTCGGGAGAAGACCTTCATCTTCGACGTTGTGTTCGACCAGCACGCATCCCAGGTGCCCACCCCCCGCCCCAACACCCCGCTGGGCCCAGGCCCGCCAAACCAAGACGTCCTCACACGGGAGGACTTGGCCGGGTGGCCTCACCCGTGACGTCCCACGGTCTCCCTGATGGACAGGGAGGCTGGTTCCTGGGTCACCCCAGGGGCAGCGAGCAGGAGGCCCCTTCCACAGCCCCTTCCCGGGGCTGCCAGGTGCCCCAGCTTTACCACCTTCCCATTCACTCCTCCACGTCCACTATCCATCTGTCCACCCAAGCACCCACCAAACAAAGCTGTGTCCTGTCCACACCAGGCTAGGACACACTCCCTGCCCACAGTGGCTCACAGCCCAGCCAGGAGGGCAGGCCCAGCTCTCTGAGCAGACAGGCTTCTTCTGCTCCTGAGACCTTCAAGGCACAAGTAAGCTGGTGGTTGTCATTTGTTGAGCAGCTGCTTCATGTCAAGTGCTGCGCTTAAAGTGCTTGACGTGCATTGTCTTACAAGCGTCACAGCGACCCTGTAAAGTACATGGTGATATTATCCCCATTTTTCAGGGATGGAAGGGAAAGCTTGAGGTCAGCAACTGGCCTGAGGTCACATGGCTAGAGGCCTGGAGAGCTGGGACAAGATCCCGGCCGTGTAAGTCCAGGGTGGAGGGGGCAGCAGCAGCTCTGGCATCTGTGCTACCTACCAGGGCTCAGATGCTCCAAGCCGGGTCACTGGCCAGGGGCGTTGGGACAGAGATGCAGAGTGGAGTCTGGGCAGGGGTCGGCACTCAGGGAAGACAGAAGGGGGACCGTCCTTTCTACCCAGTCCAGCCCAACCCCCACACCCTCAGACACCAGCCCCAAAGGTGTCCTTCCTTGAATGCCCCTGTGGACAGGGAGCTCACTACCCAACACCCCTATAGTTACGTAGTGCTGCCCTGAATTAAATTTCGCC
Organism: Moschus berezovskii; assembly: GCF_049115385.1. Lineage (NCBI taxonomy): Eukaryota > Metazoa > Chordata > Mammalia > Artiodactyla > Moschidae > Moschus > Moschus berezovskii. The sequence continues at coordinate 1,464,151 of NC_142486.1, forward strand.
AGCCTGAAACTTTCCCTCCCCGGTCCTTGTTTTGTCCCACGAGAGGAACCATAATGCTCTTTCCAGATTTCCAGCCCCATCACTACTTCCCAGTCCTTTGCTTTCTTTCTGATTTCTCTCAGTTCATACAGAAACCCTGAGAAGGACTCACACCTGTTCGGAACCAAACCCTTTAGGCGTCATGGCATGCCATATCACTTACGTTCTCATGCTATGCTCCCTCATCATGGTCTCCTCCGGGGGGCTCGGCGCAGCCAGGCAGTGTGTCTGTGGTCACGCAGCTGCAGGACTGGGGTGGGGCTCAGGCCCCGTCTGAACTGGCCTCGTCCTCCATGGGGTGCCTGTCCGTGTCCAGGGGGAGCAGGGCCTTTGAGGCACCACACACCCGGCCTCTTCGAACAGCTGGGTGCCTGACTCTGGTCTGTCCACAGGAGGACGTGTACCTGGCCACCACCCAGCAACTAGTGGAAGGCGTGATTTCTGGATACAATGCAACGGTGTTCGCCTACGGCCCCTCAGGTACCACCAGGGCAGTGTCCTGGGATGGAGGGAGGGAGGTCGGTGGCAGTGGGACTCCTCATAGTGTCACAGAGCGCCTCCTTCCTGAGGGCCAGCTGTGCACGGGCCCCTCTGCACCTGGCTCCTTGGTCCTTGCAGCAGGCCTGAAAGGCAGGTAGAATGAGCCCCCTGTCACCGATGAGAAAACTGAGCCTCAGACAGGTAAAGGGCTTCCCTGCGGTCACACAGCAGGTAGGACTGAATCCGGAATTCAGCCCAAGCTGACACTTTGCTGCCCGTGAGAACCACAGATTCCTTCTCTGCAGCTACCAATTGGGGCTGGCAAATGCTCATAGAGCTAAGCTGCCTCTCCTCCTGGAAGCCAGACTCACGGAGGGTCAGAGTTGGACGGGCCTTAACCCCTGCCTGTGCAGGTGGGGAAACTGAGGCACTGAGAAGCCTTGGTCTGCGATCACAGCTTGTTTATTTCATTCATTCACGCAACAAACATGAGGGAGCGCCTGCTAATTGCTGGGCTCTGGGGAAGGGAAAGTGCCAGCTGGCCCTCCCCCACAGAATGAACAGGCAAGGGGAGGTGACATTCCCTGAAGGTGACTGCTTAGAGTTTACACACGTTAACGCTCCTGTCATGAGAATACCACAAACACCCTACAGTGCGTTTGGAGAGGACAGCCCCCTCTTTCGACACTGTCTGTATGTTTGCTTCATGTCCTCCGCTTTCCCCACCCCGGTCTTCTTCCCCAGAGCAGCCATGAGGCTGTTCAGAGAGGGTATTTTTGTTCTTGTTTCCGAAATGGAAACCAAGCACGTCAGAGTGGCCGGGGCGGTTTACTGGATAAAGGTAGCAGGTGTGGCCAGGCTCCGGGAGGAGCCGAGCCCAGCTCAGGAGCCCAGCCTAGGTGGGCATCCCCTCCTCTTCTAGGAGCTGGCAAGACCCACACAATGCTAGGCACGGACACGGAGCCTGGGATCTACCTGCAGACACTCAGCGACCTCTTCCAGGCCCTCGAGGAGACCGGTGACAGCACGGACTGCAGCGTGTCCATGTCTTATCTCGAGGTGAGTCGCCCACCTCCTTGCCTGCCCTGTCTGCGAAACAGATCTGATTGTGACTGCAAACCCCGTGTTACCCCAAAATCCCCCTGGCCTGTGGGAAACCTCAGGGCATCTGAGACTTCTCTGGAGATGCAAAGCCCCAGGGACAGGTGAAAGCCCCAGTGCCTCCTTTGCACCAAACCTACTGCTGCCAGCATTTCTGTCTCATCCTAGATTTATAATGAAGTGATCCGGGACCTCCTGAACCCGTCCTCAGGGTTTCTGGACCTGCGGGAAGATTCAAGGGGCAGCATCCAGATTGCAGGCATCACAGAGGTCTCCACCTCCAACGCCCAGGAGGTGAGGGTCATGGGGCCCACGGACGGACATGTGGCTCCTCCATGAAAGCCACACTGACCAGGCCTCGCAGAGCAGAGCTAGACACGCAGCTCTAAGGCAGCTTCTGAGCTAAGGGTGCAGCAAGCTTCTGTGCCATGTCCCCGCTCTGCTAATCTGTGCTCAGGGCTGACCTCACCAATGGATCTCACACTCTTCCCTCCGCCTTCAGATGCAGGCAGGGGACCCCTTTCTACACCACTGAAGGCAGTCACAGCCAATCAAGTCTGGACTCTGTTTGCCACCCTAATCCCAAGGCTTGCTCCCAGAAAGAGGGTGAGCTGGAAAGGCTTCTCCGGCCCTCTGTCTCTCTCCTCCAGTCTCCCTGTGCAGTCCTTGAGGTGGGTCTCCCACCTGTTCAGACCCTTCAGTCGCTCCTGCAAACAGCACACACTCCTTGTCCCCCAGGCTTCAGCCATGCTGGCTTAGGTCTGAGGCCACCTACCCTTAGCACAGTCCCGCATGTGGGACTCCAGGAGCGGGAGAGGGGCCTGCTCACCTATTCTTTAATCACAGTGGCCATATCAGTCTCTCTCCACAATGCTCTGTGGTCCTAGCATGCCCGGCACACAGTAGGTACCCAGCAGAGGCTCACTAGCTTAATTTCCACAGCTACTTGTGCACAAGTGGGTTTTAGTCCATCTGCCAGCTCCAGCAAACCCTACAACTGCCTGGAGCTCGGTATGGAAGAGGGCTCAGTGGGGAAGAGCTGGGTGATCCACCGGTGACGTCTGCCATGGGCAGCGGCCGCGGACGGGGTGACACACGTGTGAGCGATCTGACACGTGCCCTTTATGCTGGACTTGCTGACTCGGTTAACTAATCACTTCATGCCACAGGCCAGAAATGGCCTCTGCTGGACGCGGTTCTGCCACCGTCAGCAAACCAGCTGGGGAAGAGCCTCCCGAAGGAGCTCGGGGGACGCACGCACTCCCGCTTCTGTCGCCCTGGAGGGAGCCTGCGGCCGCCCAGGGCCCCCGACCGTCTGCCCTGTCCTGGCTGTCCTCAGATCATGCAGCTCCTCTCCAGAGGCAATCGGCAGCGCACGCAGGAGCCCACTGCCGCCAACAAGGCGTCGTCGCGCTCGCACGCGGTGCTGCGGGTCGCCGTGCGGCGGCGCGGCCGCGGCGCCCGCCCGGCGGAGGAAGCGCGCGTCGGCAGGCTCTTCATGGTGGACCTGGCGGGCTCGGAGCGGGCGGCGCAGGTTCGCGCCAGGCCGCCCCTCGGGGCCGCGGCGTCTCCAGCGCCCAGAGCAGCGCCCGGCCCGCGGCAGGCGCCTGCCGAACGGGCAGGCGCCTGGCGGAGACGGGCGGCGCGCCGGGCAGAGACGGGCGGCTCACGGCCCCGGGGGCGGCCGGGGGCGCTGGCGACGAAGCCCCGGGGGCCCGAGCGTTGCGACTCGCGGTCACACGGAGGCGGTGACGCCCAGAGGACGCGGGGCCGCAGGGCCGAGGCCGGAAGGCCGCCAGGAGCTCGGTGGGCGACGGGAAGCCCCTCGGGCGGAGCCAGCGGCGCCTGCGCGGGGGCTGCCGGGATGTCCGCCGGGCCCCGCCCACCACAGAGGCCCCGCCCACCCACCCAGCCCGAGCCCCGCCCACCCGCCACGCCCAAGCCCCCAGACCCCCGCCCACCACCTGCGGTCCCGCCCAGCACCCGCGCCCCACCCGCCGCACCTCGGCACCTGCTGCGGGAGGTCAGGACTGTTCCAGCCTCTGCCCAGGGCGGAGCGTTCTTTGAAGGCAGATGCTAGCCCAGCGCCAGGAACAGAGATGGCGCTGGACAGCGGCCAAGGCAGAACAACAGTAATGTTACCAACAAGGGACATTTTATGTCCTTCTAACGCACCAGTCCTTCCTGGTGGCTCAGTGGTAAAGAATCCGCCTACCAGTGCAGGAGACGCGGGTTCGATCCCTGGGTCAGGAAGATCCACTGGAGAAGGAAATGGCAGCCCACTCCAGTATGCTTGCCTGGGGAATCCCATGGATAGAGAAGCCTGGCGGGCTACAGTCCATGGGATCTCAAAACAGTCAGACACGACTCAGCATCTATACAACAACACACTTAGCACTCATCACCCACATAATCCCCCAATGCCCAGAGGGCAGAGAGCCTCATGCTTGGTTTATCCTCATGCTCGGTTTACAAATGCAGGGCTGAGACCCGAGGTGGTGTGACTTCACCTACACAAAGGTATTAGATGGACTTGGGCTTTGGGCCTGGAGGGGTCTGGCCCCAGTCCTTGCCTTTCACTACTGATATTTGTAGTCCAGTTTGCGGGTGACCCGGGTAAGTTCAATTCCTGGGTCGGGAAGATCCCCTGGAGAAGGGAATGGAAACCCACTCCAGTATCCTGGGCTGGAAAATCCCGTGGATGGAGGAGCCTGGTGGGCTACAGTCCATGGGGTCACAAAGAGTCAGGCATGACTGAGCGACTTCACCGCACTCCACTCTGCGGCCTGTGCTCTGAGTCGTCCTCAGGGCTTATTGGCCGTTGCATTGCTTCACTCACTCATGCATTCATCTGCCCGTCACCTGGCCTGGCCCTGGTGCCTGGGTTGCTGAAAGGAGCAGAGCCTGGCCAGCTGGCCCCGAGACCAACAGAGTCAGTGTACTGTGTTAACACAGTATGGAATTTGAGATCCAGTAAGGCCAACCAGTCAGAAGAGAGCTACCACTGAAAAAATAGTCTGTTACTCACAGTTCCCAGGAGGAGGGGCATGAGAAGACACGAGTGTCCCACAGGGAGGCACCAGGGTCAGCCAGGAGGCAGAGAGAACAAGGGGAAAACGTGGACCAGAGTCTTTCTTGTGGTTTCCATGGAGACAGGCTGAGCATGGGCGAGTAGTGGGCTCCGGAGCACAGGGATGTCCCTGGCTGACTGGTACCTGCCCTGGGTGATGAGGGTGAGGACCACCTCCCCACCAGCGGCCTCTCTTCATGCAGACCCAGAACCAAGGCAAGAGGATGAAGGAGGGCGCCCACATCAACCGCTCCCTGCTGGCGCTGGGCAACTGCATCAACGCACTCAGCGAGAAGGGTGGCAGCCGGGCGCAGTACGTGAACTTCCGGGACAGCAAACTGACGCGTCTGCTGAAGGTACGAAGGCATGGCTGCAGCATCTGACTGCATCTTTCAGGATTTACCTGGGCCAAAGGGCCCTTCCAGGAACCCTGAGGGCAGGAAAACACTGTAGAAACCACCTCTGCTCTCTGCGTGACTCCCCTCCATCTCTGTGAGTGTAGTCTAGACCATGCTTGCATACTCCCAGGGACATGGAGCTCACTACCTCACTGAGGCTGCATGTCCCATGGCAGACAGTCTGACCATGAAAAACTTCATACCACTCATACCAAGCTGAATGCTGTTACCTCCATTCTATGGAAGGCAGGGTGGAGGTAGGCAGATAAGCAATACATAAGTGGCCCTAAAGTGTGGCCTCTTGTCCACATCTGCCCACAGCTGAGTGAAAGGCAGATGGGGTAGGCCTGCCCCAGGTCCTGTCTCATCCTGAGTGTCACCTCCCCGAGCACTGACTCTTGGTCCAGCTCAGCTGCCCTTCTCAGGCTTTGCAGCAGGAACCCCAGATGGTCCAGCAGAGTTTGGTACAGGTGGGGGAGGGTGGCACCACCAAGCAGGTGGGGGCCCCGGTTCCCGTCACCCCCAGCTGGCACCTTGCCCCAAGCAGGATGCCCTGGGTGGGAACAGCCGGACCGTGATGATCGCCCACATCAGCCCGGCCAGCACACACTTCGAGGAGTCGCGGACCACCCTGCTGTACGCATACCGGGCCAAGAACATCAAGACGAGGGTGAGCTGCTCGCCCCCACTCCCCTCGCCCGCTCCCTCCCCCATCCCTGTCTTCCGCCCCCACACCTGCGGCTGACTCCACAGCTCCCCGTCTGAGGCTCTGGGACAGGCGCCCTTCCAGCTGTGTGAGCTTCGGTGAGATAAAGCTGCTTGGCCAGTACAGTACAGTACTAGTGGCCAGCACGCGATAGGTGTTATCTGATTATTATTATTATTGGTCAGCCAAGCTGTGATGAGCCCTTCCCAGTGCCCAGCTGTGGGCTGGGAGCCCTGATGAAACCATCATCATCATCACCAGAGCATCTGCTCCCACACAAACCCCGAGCCCGGCAGAGGGGAGGCAGCTGTGAAACATGAACCCGCACAGACAAATGTCCCATAAGAGAGCTCCATGAGAGAGCTGTGGGGTGCTGCCAGGAGGAGTAACAGAGAAGGCCGGATTCAGAGGGGTCTGCCACCAAAGGGGACTGGGTCAGGCAGGGGATCTGAGCTACGGGTGATAAAGCGTGTCTGTGCAGACGGGGGCCAATGAGCACGTCTGGTTAAAGTTCAAATGCGCGTGCCCCGCGACCAGCAATGTCACAGAAGAGAAACACAGACCTGTGTGCTCAGGGAAGCTGTGTCACAGGAGAGCCTTAAAGGGCCCGGGAGGAGGTCGGGACAGCTACCTGTGTTCCCCCGCTCCGGCCCACTCTGCAGCTGCTACAGAGCACAGGGTGGAGCCCATGCAGATAGACAGCCTCTAAGGCACTTCATTGGACCAGAAAAGCGAGTTGAAGAATAGCAGCTACAGTCTGGTGTAATTTATATAAATGCCCCAAAGCAGAACGTACCCCCCACACGCGCCACGTGTGTCTCTCTAGATATGTGTGCGTATAAACATATAATAGCGCGCAGAAAAGGTCTAGAAGGGGCACACAAAAATGGCAGCAGTGGCTACTCACGGAGAGGGCTTTCAAAAACCTCTTGTTGGACTGTATATTTTTTAAATTACGGCAAAATGTACGTAACATAAAATCCACCGCTTTAACCATGTTAAGCAGCACAGTTTGGTGGCATGAGGTATGTCGGTTTGTTGTACACCCATCACCACCGTCATCTCCAGAACTCATTTCATCTCCCCAAACTGAAGCTCTGTTCCCATGAAATAGTAACCCCTCTCCCCTCCCGCAACCCGTGACCCGCACCCCCCATTTCTGTCTCTGTGAACCCGACTCCTCCGGGGACCTCACACGTGGGTCCTACGGTGTCTTCCTTCTGGGTCTGGCTTATTGCATTTTTCGTCACGTCCTCAGGGTCCACCCATGTAGTTGCAGGTGTCGGAGCCTTCCCTTTTAAGCCTCCAGCCTTCCCTTTTAAGGCTGAAAGAGTGCTGGTTTGAGTTTTCCTTATGAAACCTGCTTGTGTGTTCCCCACCGCGTGAACGGAGTCTCTCCCAGGGCAGCCGCGGGCCCTGACCTTGGTCGTGTCTGGCCACCAGGTCAAGCGCAACCTGCTGAGCGTGTCCTACCACATCGCGCAGTACACGGACGTCATCTCTGAGCTGCGCGGGCAGATCCAGCGCCTCAAGGCCAAGGTGGAGAGGCAGGAGAGGGAGCGGAGGGGAGAGCCCGGCGGCCGGGAAGCTCGAGGTAGGGCCAGCACACCTGCGCCTCCTGCCGTGGGGCTGCCCGGCCACGGCCTCCTCCTGCCTGGCGTGCAGTCCTTGCTGAGCGTCCCACCCCTTAAAGCAATTGCTTCATTCACTGGCCCTCGGTGCACCCCTGTGGGGCAGCCGCCGCCTCTTGTCTTGCTCTGGACCGTTTCTGCCCCAAAGTGGAACCCACACGCACCGGGCAGCTGCTGTCCAGTCCTCCCTTCTCCCCAAACTGGTGTGATCTCGAAGGCCTCCTTTTGGAGGAGAGCATACCATAGTTTTACTCTAAAATTCATCAACAAGTTTAAAAGATGCCCTTAAAAAAATACCTGTAATGAAGTTAAGTAGATGGGTGTGTACACATACACTTCTTTTGGCTTATTAAGGTAAGTTTTGCCATAGTAAATAGAGGACTTTTGAAAATCAATAAAGCAGTAACGAAGGGCTCCCCAGGTGGTGTAGTGGTAAAGAATCTGCCTGCCAAGGCAGGAGATGCAAGAGCTCGGATTTGATCCCTGGGTCGGGAAGATCTGGAGTAGGAAATGGCAACCCACTCCAAAATCTTCCCTGGAAAATTCCACTGGATGGAGGAGCTTGGCAGGCTAGAGTCCATGAAGTCGTAAAGAGTTGGACATAACTCAGCACACACACACACAAGGAAGAACAAGCAGCCCAACTTACAAATATAGGTGAGGAAATGAACAGGCAATTGAGAGAGTTTCTAGCAGCTGTAAACTTAGGAAAAAGCTCCCAGCTGCGTTAGGAAACAGAGACACAGATTGGCACTGTTTTCACGTATTGGACTGTCTAACATTAAAATGTCAAGTAGTATTAAGTGGGTAATAAAGGGCAGGAGTGTCCATACTAGAGCTTGCCTGTCCCGCCCCTTCTGATTGGCACTTTGGGGCTCTCCAGTCACGTCACCCCCTTGCCCACATGGACGCCTTTTGCTCTGGTGGATTTGGGACTCGCGTTTCTCTTGGAGCAAGACAGAGAAGGAAGACTTCAAAGGAGAGGGCCTGTTGTTGGTGAGACTGAGCCCTGTGGGGCCAGCCGAGGGCTTCAGGGACGGGCAGCAGTGGTCGATGGGTTGTTGTAGAGAATCTATAAAACCAGGTGATGACTGGAAACCTGGGCTCGTCTGGGGTCAGGGGTCAACAGGGAGACATGCTGTAAAATAGTTCTCATCCTGCTGGTCTGTTAGTTACTGGGACTCGGCTTGGTGGTCTGAGGAGGTGGGCAGCGTCATGGAGAGGGTGGGCGGTCTCATGGTGAGGGCATGAGGGGCTTCCCTTGGGTCCCGCTCTGGCGGGCCTAGGGCAGCGGTGGGGTGCTGTTGTCCACAGCTCTACCAGGATCCTTCCTTTACGAGCGTCTCCTAGGATTCTGTGTGCTTTGTTTTGATGACTACAATGATTTGGTCATCTGTTTGGTTCAGTCGCTCGGTCATGCCTGACTCATTTCAGCCCCACGAACTGCAGCATGCCAGGCCTCCCTGTCCATCACCAACTCCCAGAGTCCACCCAAACCCATGTCCATCAAGTCGGGGATGCCATCCAACCATCTCATGCTCTGTTGTCCCCTTCTCCTCCTGCCCTCAATCTTTCCCAGCATCAAGGTCTTTTCAAATGCGTCATTTCTTTGCATCAGGTGGCCAAAGTATTGGAGTTTTAGCTTCAACATCAGTCCTACCAATGAGCACCCAGGACTGATCTCCTTTAGGATGGACTGGTTGGATCTCCTTGCAGTCCAAGGGACTCTCGAGAGTCTTCTCCAACACCACAGTTCAAAAGGATCAATTCTTTGGCACTCAGCTGAGTGCATCACAATTTATTTCACCAATTCGAGATTGCTTGATGTTCAAGGAAAAGCTACCCCCTGACTACAGCCCTCAAGGTCAGGGGAACTGACCACTTATGACCAGGGTAGAGCTAACTGCTGGAACAGGCAGAGAAAACCATGGATTAACCACTGCACAACTGCTCAGTAGGAATTGACCATGGGAAACAGAAATAGTTTTGTTCTGTGGAACTCACATTCCAGCAGGAAAGGCAGGTGTTGAACATACCGCAAAATTATGGATACACAGGAGACTGCCAAGGAGAAGGTAGGATGTTATCAGAGCAAGTGGCAGACGGACCCAGATTGAGAGTCTGGGAGCCATTTCCCTGAGAAAGAGAGGTCAGAGCTGAGATGGATAACCTAGCCCCACTCCTGGGATTCCTGAGACTCAAATCCATGCAACCCAAGCCCCAAACAGGCAAATGGAGAGGCTAAATCATCTAAGTCATCCATCCACCCATCCATCCACTCATCCACCCAGCCGTGCATCCATCCATCCACCCATCCACCCAGCCGTGCATCCATCCATCTATCCAAGCATTCGGCCATCCATTCAGCAGCCCATCCACCCATCCGTCCTCCCTGCTTCGTCCACCCTCCATGCTCACTGTGTTTGAAGCCCCTCCTTGGGCCAGACCCTGTGCTGCCAGGCAAGCATGCATCTGACCCCGGCCTGGGTGCCATTGCTCCCGGTGCAGCTGGCCCTCTTCCCGCCCCAGCCACCATCCCTGCCCTCGACGCAGAGGAGGACAGCCGCCTGCAGATGAACAGGATCCGGGCGCAGCTCGTTGGGGCCTTCACGGAGCAGCTGGAGATGCGGCGCAGCCTGGTGGAGCTGGAGAACACCAGCATCGAGCTGCACGTGGACACGTCCCGCCACCTGCTGACCATCGCCGAGTGAGCCAGCTCCAGGCGGCCTTCCGCCAAGGGCATCCTCCCTTCCTTCATCTCCCTCCCTGTGGCTGAGCTGGGCCAGTGGGAGAGCCTCCCAGGCCCCTTTGGCTTCCTTCTGCAGGCCCAGTCCCAGCAGGTTAGGGTCAACCCCATTTTATAGCAAGGATGCTGAGGTCAGGCGGCATGTGGAGGCCGTGTCCCCTTGTGGGGTCTTTCTGCTGTTCCAGTCTCACCCACGGGTCATACCTACTGGGAGTGACTGGCCGTGTGGAAAGGGACTGGCTGTGCAGTTTTTCATCCAGGCCAGGGTCACTGGAGGGCAAGGAGGTGCTGTTAGCCATTCCGGCGGGGCAACAGTGTCAGCGGGACTTCCCTGGACAACCTGGACACGTGTCCCCCCGCTGACAGGCCCGCGCCACGCCCTGAGTCCGCGTCCCCCCGCTGATGGGCCCGCGCCGCGCCCTGAGTCCGCTTCTTCTCCAGGCCTCCCCGCTTCTCCTCCTCGTCCTCCCCTCCTGTGCAGTTTCTTAGTTGGGCGCACAGCAGGGCACCTGCGCTGGACGGAGTCCTCACTCTGTCCCTGCCCTCGCCCCCTCCGCGCCCTCCTTCCTCAGTTTCCACTCGATCCCCCTTGTAGTTCAGGTTCCGTTTCTGGCGCCCTGTGTGCACCTTGGGAGGTGTCGCCTGAGCCGGCTCATCCCAGTCCGTCCTCACAGAGCCCTGGGGGTGCTGTAGTCTCCAAGGTTTACAGCTGAGGAGCTGTGGCAGGGGGCCCGTGGTCACCCTGACGGCCCTGGGGTTGGAGGCGGGGGCCCGCGGTCGCCCTGGTGGCCCTGGCGTTGGCGGCGGGGGCCCACGGTCACCCTGGCGGCCCTGGCGTTGGTGGCGCACTGGGCTGGCTGCTGAGTTCTGCACTTGGTGGTCCCGCCACCAGTGTTGACTGCTTCTTTACTTCCTTCCAACGTTTCTAATGACTTCTTGTTTTCCATATGTGTAGAAGGCGTCAGATAGCAGACCCAATTCTGCCCATTTTCATGCCCACGCCTGCCAGCTGGGACTCACAGGGACTCCAGGGCCAGATGCCGGGCCCCCAGCTCGGGCGTGGCCTGCACTCTGACCCCTGGCCCTTCTGGTGTGGCTGCAGCTGGGAGCGGGAGCAGACCCACCGCCTGGCGCACAGGGCTGGGACGCCCGAGAGGGACGAGGAGGCGCTGGAGGCCGGCCCAGAAGGGGACGAGGGCGAGCCCGCGGAGCCTCACGAGGTGGCCCTGGCCAGGGAGGAGGTCAGCATGCTCCTGGCCGAGCAGCGGAAAATCGCGGCCCTCAAGGTGCGGGAGGGACGGCGCGTCCACGCACTCCGCCGTGCGCTGAGAGTCGCTAGCGCTCTTTGATCGCAGCTGATGCACCACGCCCTCCTACAAAGTCGTTCAGAGTAGGGCTGGTCATGACCATTCTACAGGTGGGGAAACTGAGGCTCGGAGATGAGCAGGATTGTCCCCCAGCCCCAGCGAGCAGGACCCGACCCGAGTCTAACGCCATGGTCCATGCCCTTTCGATTTAGAGTACAGATGCTGTGCAAACGAGGCCCGAGTGGCGGTGTGATTTCTCCCAAGCCCTCTGCCTGCCTGTCTGGGGCGCTGTCCGTCGGCGTCCCCTCAGGCTCCCCCGAGGCTGGTCTCAGGCCCATGGCTCAGGGAAGAGCAGTGCAGCCAGAGGAAGCCCAGGCTCCAGGCTCCTCTCTGGAGAGAGAACTCTTCTCACATTCCTCTTTTCTGAGAAGAGCCAGCTATTTATATGAGCTATTTATATAATAACTGGTTATCTAATAGTCTCACTTCAGAAAAATGACAGAACTGGCGCCTGATGGAGACTTTGGGGAAAATGCCAGTGAAGCTGGCTACTATTTCAGCCCATTAGTTAAATGCTAGCAGGTGTATTTTCAGGCACGCGGAGAAGGCATCTGATGACGTCATGTTGCTAAAAGCAGGCAGCATTTATTTCACTTAAAAGCTATTTGCCAAACCAAGAACCTCTTAATATTATTGCATCTGCCTGTTGCAATTTGGAGATTACATGATCTCACTGCAAAAGTCCTCTACCATTTAAAAATAAGAAAAACGCCTTCTTCTTAGGCAGATAATGCGCCTCAGCAGGGAACGTGGCCTTTGGAGCCAAGTACAGACCCTGAATGGTGACATGTGCGTGTGGGTCTACTGATGAATTGATTGACTGATCCATCAGTCAATAACAAATCAATTTTTTAAGTGTTCAGCTCAGTGCCAGGCCCCAAGGCCACAAAGATGAACAAGATACTGAGACTTTAGCTGTCAGTCTACTGGGAAGAGACACAGCTGTGTACGGTTCAGTATGGCAGCAGGATAATAGATGTAGGAGTGGGGTGCTAGGGAGCTGGCAGAGGGGCTGTTCATTCAGGGGGCATGGGTCTGGAAGGAAGAGAGGAGGATCTTGCTAGGGGAGCTGAGCCAGCTTCTCCCAAAGTGGTTGCTTCTTGGCCCCAGAAGATGGAGACGCGGAAGGCTCGTGCAGGGCCTCATGGGCCCCTAGGGACTGTAAATTTGAGGGTGGGATGCAGGCAGCTTCAGCCTGAGCGTTACTATCTGGGGGACCGGATGGAGCTATGAGGCGTGGTGATGGTTTCAGGTGTCGGTATGGCCAGGCTGTTGTACCCAGGGATCCGATCGAATAGATGCTCATATAGGTGCTGCTGTGAGGCATTCGGGCTTCCCTGGTGGCTCAGATGGTAAAGCACCCACCTGCAATGCAGGAGACCCAGGTTTGATCCCTGGGTCGGGAAGATCCCTAGTGAAGGGAATGGCTCCCCACTCTAGTAGTCGTGCCTGGAGAACCGCATGGATGGAGGATCCTGGCAGTTATACTGCAACAGGGTCGAAAAGGAGTCGGACACGACTGAGTGAAGGTATTTGGTAGGTGAGGTGAACATCTGCAGCCAGTTGCCTGTAAATAAAGATTACCCGGGACAGAGTGGCTGGACCTCATGCAGTCTGCTGAAAGGCCTTACCAGCAAAACACAGGATTCTAGAGAAGAGAATATTCTGCCTCAAGACCGCACCACTGGCTGCCGACTGAGTTTCCAGCCAGTTGGACTGCCTGATGGGTTTTGGACACGCCAGTTCCAGTTTTTTAAAATAAATCTCTGTGGGAACTTCCCTGGCGGCCCAGTGGTAAGATTCCATGCTTCTATTGCAGGGGGCATGGATTCAATCCCTGGTCAGAAAACTAAGATCCCATATGCTTTGCAGTTCAGCCAAGAAAACCATCTCTGTGTGAGTCTGTGTGTGTATGTGTATGCGTATATATTTATTTATATATATATATATATGTATGTATATGTGCATACTGTGTACTAAGTTGCTTCAGTTCAGTTCGGTCGCTCAGTTGTGTCCGACTCTTTGCGATCCCATGGACTGCAGCACGCCAGGCCTCCCTGTCCATCACCAACTCCTGGAGTCCACCTAAACCAATATCCATTGAGTTGGTGATGCCATCCAACCGTCTCATCTAAGTTGCTTCAGTCGTGTCCAACTTTGTGACCCTGTAGATTGTAGCCTGCCAGCCTCTGTCCATGGGATTCTCCAGGCAAGGATAATGGAGTGGGTTGCCATGCTCCTGTAAGTCTGTGTGTGTGTGTACATATACAAACAGACATGTACATAAATGTGTATATATGTATTTATATTCACACAAACATATATAAGCACATATATGCACAAACATGTATAAATATTGTTGTTTCTCTGGAGCCCTGACTCACCCACAGAGTAAGGTCAAGGGTCTTGGGCAGACCTCACAGTGCCCCCACCCGCCCCTCTCTGCTGCCTTTCTGCAAGAAGGCAGCAGTGCCCAGGGCTGCAGTGGACGAGCCGGGCCTCCCGTCTCTCTGCTCCTTCTCAAGTCTGACTTTGGCCCAAGAGAACCAGGACCTCAGTTTCAGATAGAGGTCTGTGGTACAGAGGTGTCGAGGCACCCCTTCAGAGCCTTCTCTGTGACGACCAGGGCCAGCTGACGACAGCGTCACAGCGTGAAAACAGGCAGCCTTGGTGTCCCGCAGCAGACACTGTGGTGAAGGCTGAGCCCTGGGTCTGTTCTAAAGTGCCAGGCAAGGGACTTCCCTGGTGGTCTAGTGGCTAAGACTCCATACTCCCAATGCAGAGGGCTGGGGTTCAATCCCTGGTCAGGGAACTAGATCCCGCATGTGGCAACCAAGACCCGGTGCATCCAAATACATAAATCAATAAAAACAATTATTTTTAAAAATGCCGTGCATTAATAGAACATTCAAGAACGTTCAAGATGAGGCCAACAGATCAGGAGACAACTACCCCAGAAAGATCGTTTGTTACTCACAGTTCCTGAGAGGAGGGGGCCCGCGATGCCAGGCAGGGCCGCACGGGGAGACCCCAGGGCGGCTGGAGGCAGACGGAGGGAGGGGCAGTGCGAACCGGAGGCCTCACTGAGGTTGCTGCGGAAGGCGTGGACAAGGCGGGGTGGGCAGCTGAGGACTGGCTGGTTTGGATCGTTCCCGCAGGCTCCGGGGCACGGGGCCCGTCCTGGATTGTCTGGTACTGATAGCTTATGGTGAACAATGTCGAGTTTGTGATCTCCAAAGAAGAAGATTTAGCTTCGGGACCAGGGACGAAGCTTGATCTCTCAAGAACTTTGCGGAGTTTTATCAAAGTGAGAAAAGGGACAGGGAAAGCTTCTGACATGGACATCCGAAGGGGACTGAGAGTACCCCCCTCGCTAGTGTTAGCAATGGAGTTAAATACTTTTTTAATTGGTTATTACAATTAATCAAAAGAATGTCTCAAGTTTGTGAAAGTTTTACCAGACCTACTTTCACACATTGGAGAAGGAAATGGCAACCCACTCCAGTGTTCTTGCCTGGAGAATCCCAGGGACGGGGGAGCCTGGTGGGCTTCCGTCTAAGGGGTCACACAGAGTCGGACACGACTGAAGTGACTCAGCAGCAGCAGCACTCCCACAATTTACATTTTAGGATAACAGGATTAGAATTTAACAATAGAAAGATCCTACCAGACCCACTCCCATAATATACATTCTAAAATATCAGGATTAGTTAGAAGGTTTTCAGGAAGGAGAAACTGTCCTCAAGCAGGATATATTGTCGTTACTTAATCCCTAGTACAGAGTTTAAACTGAGTTGTTTGTTGTGTAATCATCAGTTCGAGGCTTAAAGAAAAAAACGTTTTATGTGACTAAAATGTAGAGGAAAAAAAAAGTTTGTCCTTTCCTCCTCTTTGAGAGCCCCAGACCCCTTTCTTCTCCTCAGGGACCCCGGACTTCTTATCAACCTGCCTAGGAATTGACTCTCTCAGTACCTGTCCTGGGTGATGAGGGCAGGTGAACAGTGGCCCAAATTGTGGAACCCTGTGGAGGAGAGGGAAGGGTGTGGGCTTTGGGTTTACATATGAAAGATGTGCCTGAGGGCAAGGTGTTTGCTGTCTGTAGGACTTGGCTGTTCTGGGGGAGCTGTCCCTGCGCGGTCAGCAGGGTCCCCAGATGCGACAGCGTCAGAACAGAAAATGAAGGACACGGTTAACACGGCACGACGGCCGCGCGTCCTCACGGTCGATCCTGCGTGTCTCTGTGAGCGCGATTGCAAACCAGAGTCTATAAGGACAAGCGGACTTGGCAGCAGAGACCCCAGGCATCTGCCATGAACCCTCGGTCTCTCCGACAGGCGGGCCTGGAGCAGCGTCTGGCCAACGCCAAGAAGAAGGCCTCGCAGATGGAGGAGCTGCTGCCTACGCAGGTCATCAGCGAGGACCAGCGGGAGGTGCTACGGCTGCTGTGCCGGGCGCACGAGCTGGAGGTGGAGAACACGGGGCTGCAGGCCGACAGCCTGCGCAGGAGGAACCTGCTGTGCCAGAAGGACTTCGTGATCCAGCGCTGCCAGCAGCACCGATGGCTGTGCGAGCGGGTCATCCAGGAGCAGCAGCAGCTGATCCAGGGTGAGGCCTCCCACCCCTACCGCCCCCTCCTCGGGCCTCCCATCTCTGTCGGGGTTATAACCCCGTGGTGGTTCAATCCCTGGGTCCTGGGTCGGGAAGATCCCCTGGAGAAGGGAATGGCAACCCACTCCAGTATTCTTGCCTGGAGAATCCCATGGACACAGGAGCCTGGTGGGCTACAGACCCTGGGGTTGCACAGTGTCAGACACGACTGAGCGCCTAACACTTTTCTGGAAAGAGTGGGCAGTGCCCGTAGTCCCCAGAAAGTCACACGCCGCACGGCAGGCCAGGCCGGGAGGCACCGGTCTCCAGCCCTGTCCCCGCCCACCGCTCCCTGTTCTCAGTCCTGGGTGTCCTCACCAGGGTGAGTGGTTCTTTCGTTGCTGTTGTTATTTATTTGCTTCTGACTGCTGGGTCCTTGTTGCCACTAGGGCTTTTCTCTAGTCGCAGTGAGCGGGCTTCTCATTGCCGTGGCTTCTCTCCTTTCAGAGCCGGGTGGGCTCTAGGGCACGTGGACTTGAGTACTTGTGGCACACAAGTACTTAATTAAGCACATATGCTTAATTGTTCCACAGCACATGGGCTCTTCCCAGATCAGGGATCAAACGCACGTTTCCTGCATTGGCAGGCTGATTCTTTACCACTGAGTCACCGGAGAAGCCCTAGGGATGTTCTTTAATGTTTTTTCTTTTTGGCCTCACTACACTAGACCACCGGGGAACTCCCAGTCTTTAACTTTTAAATTAAAGCTTATTTATCCTTTAGAATTGCTAATGATATGATTTCATGATTGGAAGGCAATACATGAACATAACAGAAAACTTTTAAAATAGGAACGCAAAGAAGATGACCTACAGAAACCCCACTCTCTAGAAAAATCTTTTAATCAGATTGGAGCATTGCCTTCAAACTTCCAAAAAAGATACTGTCTTTCTAACAAGTGATGAACGTTTCGCCCCATCTCTGCTCCCCGACTCCCGCAGACAGTGGCCTGGCGGTGCCGGAGGCCCTGGAGCAGCGGTTCCGTCTGTACTCCCGGGAGCTGGGCGCGGGCACGCTGAACCGCCTGCTGCTGTTGCACGCCGTGATGGCCAGCTCCCTGCGCGTGAGTGGGCTTCAGGTTCAGGCTGTGCTTGACGCCGTCCCTCCTGCCTGGCCTCTGCAGCAGCCATGGGGGGGTCCCTGGCCCCAGCAGAGGGAAGAGGAAACTCGGAAACCCCACAAACCGGGCTGCCCAGAACCAGAGGCACCTGGGGCTGGATGGGGCCGTGCCCCCCGCCAGGATCCAGGCAGGTTTCAGACGAGGCGTCCCTGAGGGAGAGGGCCTGTGTGCTGCTCCCACGGCAGGTCTGTCCCCTGGGCTGTTGTAAGGATCCCTCGTGGGATCCTATGGTAAGTGTCAGGGTCCCCAAGAGCAACCTCCCCCCCAGCCTCCAGGCTGAGTTTACTGAAGGGACTCGCAGGACTCAGAAAGGCCGTTGTGCCACCTAGACTCAACAAACACCGATTCCCCATCCTCCCCAGTCCCTGGCCTCCACCCCCCACTTCCTGCCTCCGTGACCCTGACTCCCCCGGGGACCTAACGGAAGTGGAGTCGCCCAGGGTCTGTCCTTCAGTGTCTGCTTATTTCCCTGAGCATCACGTCCTCAGGGTCCCTGCGTGCCCGGGCAGGTGTCAGAGTTCCCTCCGTGTTAAGGCTGAACCACAGTCCAGTGTGTGGCCGGAGCGCCTGTGCCCATCCATCGCCTGACGGACACTCTGGTTGTCCCACCTTTGGGTTATTGCGAGTAGGGCTGCTCTCAGAGCGCGCACACGCATCTGTTTGTGTTCTGCTTTCCGTTCTTCGGGTGGGGCCCCTGGGAGTGGGATTGCTGGATCCTAGGTGTGGTGATTCTGACTTTCTGAGGCCCTGCCGGCTATCGAGAGTGCTGGTAGCAAGCATCTCCTTTGTGCACCGATTTGCTCGGGTCAAGGCTGTGCCCCGTGTTTCCTGGGCTCTGGCCCTTCCTGTCTGTGGTGGGAGGTGCATTGGAGGGGCCCGTGATTCCTTCCAGAGGTGGTGGCTCCTCGGGCTCTGCTTGACGACGCAGCCAGCTTGTGTCTGTGGTCCCTGCCACCTCACCCCGCCCTCTCTCTGGTCCCAGGACGGCCCTGTTCTGAACATCTCTCCCCCGCCAGAGGAGCCCAGCCAAGACCAGCTGGACGACAGGGAGGACCTCCCGTGGGGGGCCCAGTTTGAGCTGCCCCCCATGCTGCTGGATCCAGACAGGTGACAGGGCCCCCATCCCCGGGCCATGGGCACCACCTGGTTCCCAGGGTGAGGTGGAGCCCAGGTGGGGACCCGGAGGCTGGCAGGTGGGTATCCAGCCGGAGCCGCTGACGTGTGACCCTGGGCGCATCTTGTGAAGCAAGGCTAATGTCCAGTCCTTGCAGAGCTGTGTAAGGGGAATAAGCCTGGGCACTCGCCACGCGGAGCGATTGTGACGCTGGGCTGTTCGATGCAGAAAGACCAGCTTCACGGCACATGTGGTTTCCGCTCACCACCAGCCGCCTGCCCCCAGCCTCGGTGCTTGTCTCCTCCTGTCTGGTTTTCTCGCTTTTCCTCCGATGTTTCCAACACACCCAAATTTAGACTTGCAGACTGAACACTGCACACTCCCCACCTGGGTTCAGGAGCTAACATTCCCGCATGTGTGTGTCGCCACCTCAGCCTGGGCTGCAGTAACAGGACACTCCAGACCAGCCAACTTCAACAACAGAAATGACTCGCGCACAGCCCTGGAGACTGGAGGAGGGACCGGGGCCCCGGCCGCGGCCCCGCTGAGACCTCTGTGCTCTGTCCACAGTGACGGCTGCAAGTCATCGAAAGCCACGCCGTCGAAAACGCTGGGCAAGCAAGACTCCCTCCTGCCCCCGCCCTTGCTCCACATCCTGCTGAGCCCGTCGGCTCACGAGGTTGGTGCTAACGGCTCTGCTGAGGCTCCCCCTCCTGACAGGGTGCTCGGGCCCGTCAGAGCTGGCCCAGGGCGAGCACGAGAGAAGCTTCCAGAACGCAGGTTGTCCTGAAGCAGCCATCACAACAGTGGTGACCATGTTTTGAGCCCAGCTAGTGTCACCGCGTTAGGGTCTGAAGCGTCTGGGCCAAAGCACTACAGACACGAGGCTTAAGGCTCAGACATTCATTCGTTCCCACTCCTGGGGCCGGAAGTCTAAGGTCAGGTGTCCCAGGACTGTGCTCCCTCCGTAGGCTCCAGGGGAGGGTCCCTCTGGCCTCGTCCAGCTCCTGGGGGCCCCGGGCTCCTGGGCAGCCTCCCCCACGTCTGCCTCTGTCTTTTCAGCCTCCTCCCTCTGTGGCTCTGTGTCCCCCTTCTTGTAAGGATACCCCTCTGGGGATCCAAGACCCACACTCAATCCAGAGGTGAACTCGGGTGTCCAAGGTGGACACGGACTTGGGGTCACCATTGACCAACCCACTGTAGACACTCCCCCAGCCATGCACAGGCAGGAGTTGGTGTCACCCCCACTTTATAAACAGGAAATTAGACCCAGAGAAGCCAGGTGACCACTCCATGACCCCTGTCGCTGGGTCTGCTTCGGGGCCCAACCTGGGGCCACTGACGGTCTGCTGCTGCAACGTTCCCCGCAGAAGCCAAGCTCCCAGAGCATGAAGACACTGGTCTCCAAGCTGTGCTCCCCGGCCGGCCGGGAACCAGGCACCCCGACCCCGAGGACGGCGGCAGAGGCCGGGCTGAGCGCCCAGGCCCTCAAGGAGATGGCTATAGGCACCAAGAGCATCGCCCTCATCGCGGCCACCCGGCGCTCCAGGGCTCAGGACCACGAGGGCAGCAGTGGCCGCTCCTCCCTCCACCCTCCAGAGGAGGCGGCTTCAGACCCCAAGGACCCCAAGTCCAGCGTCACCCCAGAGACAAGCCTGGCTGACAGGAAGTGGCCACAAGCCAGCCCAGGCAGGGCCCGCTCTGCAGAGAAGGCCAGGGGGAGGCGGTCGCCCCCCCTCACCAGGAGTGTCCAGCTGGTAGGTGGACAGGGGCCTGGGGGTGCTGTTCCCAGGGGTCACCCAGAGCAGCGGAGGGGGATGGCCAGGACTGACTTCCACAAAATCACGGTGGGTGCAGGAGTGCCCAGCACGCCAGGGAGAGAGAAGAGAACCAGACCCCTCCCCGTCACTGTGACCCTGTCCCTTCCTCCTGACCCGAAGCCACACGTGGGCACATTGCTGTGGTCATCATCCCAGGCAAACACAGTTTTGTGATCTGGGTCTTTTCCCCTACCATTATTTCATGAATTTTAATGTGCCTACCTAGTATTTGCACTTTATAAAAGGCGTATTACCTGATTCTTGTGGATTCCCTGGTGGCTTAGATGGTAAAGAATCCACCTGCAGTGCAGGAGACCTGGGTTGGTTCCCCGGGTCAGGAAGATTCTTTGGAGAAGGAAATGGCTACCCACTCCAGTATTCTGACATGGACAGAGGAGCCTGGCGGGCTACAGTCCGTGGATTGTAAAGAGTCAGACGCGAATGAGCGACTAATTCTTACTTGATTCTAAACCATGTCAGATAAATAACAGTTGGTGAGAGGAGAGTTGCTATGCACTAACGACCATGAGACGTGTCTTTCTTCCCCAAGTCTGGCAACCGGCCCTCTGTCATATCTGCAGAAGGGTGACCAGACACACATGATTCCGTTTGTGGCCACTTTGTGGGTTTCTGCTCCCCATTAAATGGCCTCGCAGGTTGTCTTTCTTCTTTTTTTCTTTGTCCATGCCACACTGTGTGTGGGATGTTAGCTCCCTGACTAGGAATTGAACCTGTGACTCCCATGTTGGGGGCACGGAGTCTTAACTGCTGGATCACCATGGAAGTCCCTGACCTTCTTTTTTGACTGTCACACATGGTGTTCATGCATCTCTGTGGGAACAGATCTCTTCATGTCGAGTTACTTTCTTGGGATATTAGGCAGTGAACACCTGTGGCAAAATCTCAACAAACAGGATTAAGCAAAAGCAGAGAGCACATGGCAGAGTTCAAGTGACCACAGTGGTGTGGAATGACATTTGCGTGGGGAGGGTGCGGATTCCCCGGGTGCAAATGAGGCTGGTCTTCACCGGGAGGGGCTTGTCTCTCGCCATCCACTTGGTTAAGTAAACCGAGTGAGCATAAGGGAGCAGGCTACTCCTGGGGGCGTTGCCACCGCCAGAGCTCCACTCTGCCCCTGCTGGTGAGACCCAGAGTCCTGCTGGACACACAGTGGGCATTTGCTAATTCAAATAGAAATGGCTCTGGTGACTCCTCAGTGGAACAAAAGTGGGGCAGTAGCAGGGAGCAGGGGCGGGTGTAGTAGTCAGGGTCATGCTGAGAAATAGGACCAAAAGAATGTGTGTGTGTGTGATCACCACCCCCAACCAGCACCATACAGACACACATGCCAGTACCAGAGCCAAAGCTTCTGTTCAAGTCCAAAGGCAGGAAAACGCTAACGTCCCAGCTAAAGGTTGTCAGCAGAGGGCACCTCTCTGACTCACTGGAGAGTCAGCCCTTTTGTTCTGTGCAGGCTGTCAACTGATTGGATGAAGCCCACCCCATTAGAGAGAGCCATCCGCTTTACTTGGCTGATGGGTTTAAATGGTAACCATCACAGTGGTTTAAATGAGAACCCCTTCCATGGGGGCATGTGGTTGAGAAGGAAAAAGCCCGGGGAGAAAAACCCAGGACTGCATCAATCATTCATTCTTCTTGGTGGTTGAAAGTGAATGTTAGCAGTGATTCTGCCCATTGTGTTCACTAAGATACCCACATAGCTGGCGCACAGTAGGTGTTTAATCAGTGCATGACTGCACTCAAACTGACCTTGACATTTCATTCCTTCTCTACCTGCTCCCCATACTTGGTGATGCTTCCCCCACAGGCAACAGGAAAACTTCCGCCACCCTCCACGGATCACCGAGCCGGGAGCCAGCCACCCCCTGCACCCCCTCAGCTGTCAAAGTCTCCGGGAAAGAGCTTTCTCCCTGCTGTCCCTTCAGCCTCTAAGGTGAAACCCAGCCTCGGTTTTCATGCAGGTGTGCGGTCGAAAAAGGAAAATAGCAAGTTGGGTTTTTTTCTGCATCTCTGCCCCTCCTCTCAAATGTTTGGAAGGTCTGGGCTGTTATCTGTTGTCTGCTCCTTGGTGTGAGTTTCAGGTTTTCTTAGGCAGCAGGTCAGCCACAGCCACTGGCTCTTTGAAAAGATGTATTTGGGGGTGTGCTCAGTTTTGCTGCTGGCCTGCCTGACGTCCCGAGTTTGAGGCAACGATTCAGCCTGTGCGCACGCGGCTGATCGCACCCCGGGCCCCGTGGGTTCTCTCCGTGCCAGTGTGAGTCCCGCCTCCTGCGGTGGTTGTTACTGCAAAAATAGTGAGTCCTCATCATGGAAACTTTGGAATGTAAAGAACATCACAGATAAAGGAGAAACCACGTGTAAACTCTGCCACCCAGGAATGACCTCTGTAAGATGCCTTCCCCATGGGGTGCACAGGGACATGAACATATGTCCCCTATTATGGGACGTTAGGATTGTGTCCAGTTCATCCCAGTTGTGGGAACAGATTGGTGGATGACAGCCCTCCTCAGGGGGGCCACCAGCTGTTACTGACCTGCCATCAGAGGGGCATGGAAGTTGCGGTCAAGGGTTTAGAAAAGAACACGGCAGTCAGATCCGACAGAACCACAACTTGTCATCAGTGGCCTGGATTCTGTCTTCAAGAAATTTTTCATTTAATCTTCCTAGTAATTTGCTTTTGTTATATTTGTAAAATTCTCAGTCCCATTTAGACTGAGAAGCAGACAAGCAAGCTAGTCCTCACCATGGGTGACCGAGCACTGGCCTGTATAGCTACAAAACAAGAGCTCACATTTACTGAGCACATGCTATGTGCTAGTCCCTGTATGGAGTCAGAATATTTGTTCTTGTCGTAATTTCACAAGGAGAGGAACTGTTATCCCCATGGGACTGATGCACAGAAGGAGGCAGAGATGCTGGGCTTCCAACCTGGCGGCTTATTTACAGTTAGGGCCTCAGTCTGCTGGGCCCTGCATCCACACCCTGGTGGATATCACGTCTTGGGGTGCGGAGGTGAACCACACCCAGGCGCATCTGAGGGGAGGAAGGAGCAGCTAACTCCTACAGGCCAGAGGACGCCAGGGAGGACCAGGTGTGTTGCTACACTGATCACCCTCAACAACCCTGCACACAAACAGGCGCCCATTTCACAGAGCGATAAACGTGGAGCCGAGAGGCGGGAGCTCCCAGGCCACACGCTCACCTATCGGGGCTACCCACCCGCTCTGACTCCCACCCTGGGCCAGGCGTGAGGCAGGTCTTTCCTAACCAATCTAAAACACTTCTGAAAAGATGTCCAATTCCTCTGTGTGAGGAACTCTTCCCACCCTGATTAAGAGCAACTGAATTAATATGTAGAACAGTTTAGAATTTTGATTACTAAAGCAGAAATTGCAGATGGGCAGTTCTTGGACCAACTCCAGCCCAGAGCTGGGAGGAGCCTGGCTGACCAGCAAGCACATTGTGAGATAATGTGGAAAATCAGATTGCATGTAAAATGCAGATGTTGGGCTTTCCTCACAAGAAGAAGATCTGGAGTTAAGGGCTCCCTCCTTGTGCCTTCAGGACCTGATTCAGCAAGGATGACCACGGTGTGTGTCCCTAGCCAAGGGACTGCAGATTGAGCTTGTTTTTTTTGCTCATGGATCTACAGGCTCCGTGAGCACAGGGATGACGATTGGCCTCAATCACTGCTTTGTGCCCAATAATTACAATAGGTTCTCAATAAATAGCAGCAAAAGGGACAGATGAATGGACCAGTGAGTGGGGGTGACCATGAGCAGAGACCCGGGGAAAGGCCTCTCGACCCGAGGAGCCACCCCTTGTCTCCCCACCACACCTTCCTTGCTTCTTTCCTGTTGATGATGACATCTGATTGAACCGTTCAGTGAACCCAGAGACTCCTCCCACAGCCAGGTCAAGGTCAGCTAAGGGCAAGGAGGGAACGGAGGAAGGAAGAGTGTGGTTGAGAAGAACAGGGAGGAGCCACAAGCCAGAGGGGAAATTCCAGAAAGTCTTGAGCTCAGGAGCTCACGGAAAACATAACCCCTCACAGAGCTGTGGGAGAAAAACATGAGGTAACTTCAGTGAACAGCCAGCACATAGTGAGTCTGAACACAGTGCATCAGACCCTCCTTATTTAGTTCGTTCCCAGGAGTCACTGGGTGGTCCCTGAAAATAATAACATTCTCTCCTGTCTGGTTCACTGTTTAGATGAGAACACACTGCACGTGCCGGAGGTCAGCTGCACCTTTCCCAGCGCCACCTGGCAGAGCAGCCCAGGCCCAAGCAGGGCGCCCCTGCTGCCCCGGGACATCCGAGGTCAGTGCCTACCTCTCCCAGACACACATGCTCTCATCTGTCAGAGCGTGAGCACCTCAGACATGACCACTGCTCACACACCCTGTCACTGGCGGGAATGTGACATCACTGCGCCTGAACTTCAGATCTGACCTAACCTGCCGACACACGGCACTAAACTGTGAGGGCTGGGACACCAAGACACTTTCACCTAAGACGTGAGCACTCACCTCATCCCCTCCCCTGAGGCGGTGGAGACCACAGCGCCAGTGTACCTCAGATGTAACTGATGCCACGGGTACCTTCCCCTGAGAAGGTGTGACTGCATCGCAGCTGTCCCTCAGACGTGACTGCTCACCACATGTCCCCTCACCTGAAGAGGGTGTGACCGCATGCACGTGTCCCTCAGACGTGACTGCTCACCACACAGCGCCTCGTCTGAGGAGGCTGAGATGAGAGTGCACACGCACCTCAGCTTCCTCACCTGAGGCGGCTGGGGGAGTGCGCCGAGCCCCTCAGATGTGATCAGTCACCATGTCTGCCTCGGTCACGGCCTATACTGTACGCCCCCTGACCAGTGGGGCTGTGACATCGGTACGTGAGTACCTCAGACATGACAGTTCCCTGACGTCCCCTCACTGAGCTGGTATGACAGCATGAACGGGCACCTCGCGTGACCGATTACACACACAGCGTCGATGCAGGAGGCCATGACAGCAGCGCACCTGTCTCTTAGACGTAACCAGTCACCTTGTCTCCTAACTTGAGGAGGCTGTGACGGTTTGCACGTGTGCCTAAGACGTGAGTGATCGCCACACAGCCCGTCACCAGGGGAGCCATGACAGTGGTGCATGACGTCCAACATGACGGTTCCAACGAGTCCTCTCAGCTGAGCTGGTGTGACGCCATGCACCCGTCCGTCAGACATGATGGGTATGACACGCCCCTTCGCCTGCGAAGGTTGTGACAACAGTGAGTGTGTGACCACTGAATAAATGTCCTCTCACCTGAGGAGGCTGTGACGGGGTACAACTGTAGCTCAGATGATTGTGACTGATACCGCAGGGCCCGTCACCTAAGGAGGCTGTGACAGCTCATACGTGTCCTTTAGAAGTGGCCAGGGACCACATGTCTCATTTCAGAAGGGTGTGGCAGAAGGTGTGGGGACCTTGGATGTGACCAGTATCAAAAGCTTTCTTCGCCTGAGGGACCTCGGAGCACTGCAGTGACTCTCAGACATGACCAGTTGCCAGCTCTCGGCTCTGCTCACCTGAGCAGTCGTCAAAAGTACTTCCTGCGTAGCTCACATTTGATGAGTCACAATGTGTCTCCTATTTAAGGAGGCCGTCACAGCATGCACATTTGCCTCAGACCAGATGAATATGAGAGGTTATTTCGCCTGAGGAGGCTATGACGGCATGCACACCTTTACTCAGACCTGACCACCATAAAAGGCTTTTCACCTGGGCAGGCTGTAAGAACAGTGCAAATAATCCTCAAATGTGTCCAGTCACATGTCTCCCCACTTGAGGAGGCTGTGGACAGCATGCACGTTTACCCCAGAAGTGACGGATATAAAAATCTGCACACGATGAGACGGTTACAGCACTGCACATAATTCTCAGACATGCTCCGTTGCCATGACTGTGCTCACACGAGGAGGTCCTTACGGCATGGCACGTGCAGTTGATGTGTGATGACTCACCAGTGTCTCCTCACTTAAGGGGGTTGTGGCAGCACACACACTTTACCTCAGACTTGACTGATAGAGAGAAAGCTTTTCACCTCAGGAGGCTGTGAGAGCAGGGCACATATCTCAAACGCGCCCCGTCACCCCGTGTCTCCTCACCTCAGGAGGGTGAGACAACATGCACGTTAACCTGACAAGTGACTCATATAAAAATACTTCTTACCTGCTAAGGCCGTGACAGCACTGCATGTAGCTCACACGTGACGAGTCACCACAGGTCTCCCCCTTAAGAGGCAACGACAGTAAGCGCATTTCCCTCAGATTTGACCGATACCACAGGTGTCCTCGCCTGTGGGAGCTATGACTAAATTGTGACCAGTTACCACAGATCTCCTCACCTGAGGAGGCTCTGCTAGAACTGAACGTGTTCTTCAAAAGTGTGTGTGTGCGTGCATGCATGCGTGTGTGCTAAGTCGCTCCAGTCGTGTCCAACCCTTTGCGACGCTATAGCCTGTAGCCCGCCAGGCTCCTCGGTCCATGTGATTCTCCAGGCGAGAACAACTGGAGTGGGTTGCTATGCCCGCCTCTGGGGGATCTTTCTGACCCAGGGATTGAACCTGCGTCTTCTGTGACTCTGTATTTATGCAGATTCTTTTCCACTGAGCCACCAGGGAATCCCTCTTTGAACGTGACCAGTCATTAAGCTGCTTCTCACTTGAGGAGCCTGAGAGAGCGTGTACGTTTACCTCAATGGACCGATACCACAGGCCCTCCCCTGAGGAGGCTACCACTGAACTGTGTGTGTTCTTCCAGTATCTCCAGCCACCGTGAGTTTCCTTGCCTGAGGATGCTCTGACAGAATTGCATGTGTTCCTCAAATGTGACCAGTCAGCAGGTGTCTCCTCCATTGAGCAGCCTTAGAGAATACGCGCGTTTCCCTGAGACGTGGCCCATATCGAAAGATTCCTCACCTAACAAGGCTGTTGCAGCATTGCGCAAAGCTCACACACGATGAGTCGCCACATCTCTCCTCATTCAAGGAGGCTGTGACGGTGTGCACGTTTACCTCAGACCTGATGGATATAAAAGGCTTCTTCATCCAGCGAGTCTGTTACAGCACGTGCATTTATTTACCTCAGAGCTAACCGAACACCACATGTCCTCTCCCCTGAGGAGGCTGTGAGAGAACTGCACGTGTTCTTCACGCGTGACCAGTCAGCACATGTCTCCTCACTTGAGGAGGCGGAGAGAACGTGCACATTGACCTTAGCCAACATCACAGATCTCCTCGCCTGAGGAGACCTTCGCAGAATTGTACACTTTCCTCAAGTAGGACGAGTCACTGCATGTCTCCTCACTCGAGGCTGACAGAGCATGTACAGTCACCTCAGATGCACTAACGCCACAGGCCCTTCACCTGTGGAGGCTGTGGCAACAGTGCATATATCCCGCAAATGTGTCCAGTCAGCACGTGTCTCCTCGCCTGAGGAGTCTGTTACAGCACGCCTACTGACTTCAGGCTTGTCTGACACCAAAGTGCTGGTCTGTGATAAGCAGTGTACATAGCCCTTTGTCATGACCAGTCACCAGGTGTGGAGGCCACGCGGTAGGCACATGCACCTCACAGGTAACTCCTGTCACTGTGGAGCTATGACAGCAGGGCAGGTGAGTCAGACTCGACCATTCCTGACACCTCCCCTCTCCTGAGGAGGTGCAGGATTGCACGTGAAGCACACCCGTGACCGTTTACCACGCCCCCTCACCAGGACAGCAGTCCATGTGGACTTTAGGTGTGAGAGCTCACCACGCTTCTCCTCACCTGAGGTGGTGTACAGAATGCACCTGTAACTCGGAGCTGGCCAATGCCACGCAGCCCTTCAGCCGAGGAGGCCGTGGCAGCAGCCCCAGGCTTCTCAGACTTGTGTTCAGTGCGTGTCCCCCTGGGAGCCACAGCAGTGCACGCGCCTTTCACACGACTCATCTCACCTCAGCAGCCGTTTTGGCCCCTGACTACTTACGTGGACTTAAGGGCCTCCCATGTGGCTCAGTGGTAAAGAATTTGCCTGCCAAGCAGAAGACACGGGTTTGATCCTGGGTCCAAAAGATCCCCTGGAGAAGGAAATGGCAACCCATGCCAGTATTCTTGCCTGGGAAATCCTGTGGACAGAGGAGCCTGGCGGGGTACAGTCCATGGGGTCGCAAAGATTCCAACATGACTTAGCAACTAAATACCTAGAACCTGCCCCAAATCATGCATCCTTATTCTTTCACTCACTCAAAAGCAGCTTTGTTTTATTTAACTTCTAACCAAACCTCTTCCCAGAATATTTGTGATTTTCCACCTTTACTAGCCCTATCATGAAATTACAAGCTTACTGTAATAGTGCATGTTCTGTGTCTTAACCATAACACACAAGACATATATTTGTCACTGTGCTAATGGCCCTACACTTCTTCCTCTCCTCCTTCCTTCATTGTTTTGTGTTTATATCTTGAGCAAGAACATCCACGTGTCTGGGTATCTGATCAATCCCAGTGATGGTTTAAGTCACATAAGCACTCATGTTCACGTCATCCTTGTGCCAGCTTGTGAGGCCCGTGTGACCTGAATCCCTTCTGGGAACAGAAAGCTCCCTCTGACATCCTGGCACTGTTTTCTCACCACTGACCCAACACACAACCACGTTGTCAGTAAGGATGTATATGAATCAACATTCAGCTTACAGATCACCAGGAGCTGCTGCTCCTATGCAGGAAGTTCTTCCTTATGCTAACCCTGGCCCCTCTCACTGTGCCTTTCTGTTAGTGATTCAGAAAAGATTAACCACCTCTCATTTTATGCCCTTCTCTTCAAGTGTTCTGGGGGAAATGGTGTCAAAGGTGTTTACTGGCCACAACCTTGGAGCCAAAAGCTCCCACACCAAAGTAGGCCGAGTGACAGCCAGTTGTTCATAGTGGATTTAAACAACGTTTCTTTAAATGTGAGGGAAGGGAAATAGTCCACAAGTATTCCCTTGTCCTGCTGGCGTGAGTTCACCATAGTGGAGAATTTGGCTGAGGAGGTTCTAGGGACAGGCCTGGGTTTTGGGAGGAGCAGAGGCCAGGACAGACTTGGAAACGAGGCCCCAGGTCCGGGAGGTGAAGTCCACGGGGCCCAGAGGTTGTCTGGGGTGTGGGCAGGGCTGGAGGGGGAGAAACGTCCACATGGGTCTTGAACTGAGTCTGGCAAGAGACTGAGGCCAGGGCCAGGGCGTCCACCCCTGGCAGGGACCAGTCAGCCACCCTAGCTGGGACTCTGACTTTGCTCTGAAGTCTTCTACTCCCTACCTTCGCTTTTTGGACCTGCATGTTCAGGTGTTTTGGAGCACGTTGTTTCCTCCTTGAGTTTCAAATATAAGACTACTATAGTCACTTGATAATATTGAGAGGCAGAATCTTGTTTGTTGCTGTCATTCCCATTCCTTTTAATTTATAGTCAGAATAAAGTTGTATTTCAGATAAAATAATGAAGTCTTCCCCCTCCTCCCCCACCCCTGCCCAGGGTCTACGGACAGTGGAGGCCGACATCACAGCCCACTGCCTCCCAGCCACGCCTGCAGGCGCCAGGGCGGCAGCACCAAGAGGCCAAGGAGACCAAAGTAAAGATGACGGCAGGCAGAGCAGGTGGAGACAATGTCTGGGGTCCCGGGTTGTCTCTGCCCCGAAGCTGGACTTGAGACGGGGACTCTGCCGGGGACACTTCGGGGGCAGCCCGCCCCATGTATGCTTCCTGCAGCCCTATGCGTAGATCTGGTGGTTGCCTCACCAACCACCTTCAGAAGAGGGCTGTCTAGGGAGCGTCAGACCCCTTCCCAGAGACCTCAAGCCTTTTGGGGCCATTCCCACTGATGGGTGCGCGCCCCGGCATCACCCACTCTGTGCTTCCTGCTCCGGGGGCACCTTCTGGAGGGACTGGGACACGAGGTCTCACCCCCAGTCGGTGGCTTCTTACCTGAACAGCTCCTGGCAAGAGGCAGGAGAGAATGTGTCTCCAGCACCCATGTACTAGCGAGGTTCTCCAGAGAAACAGAACCAGAGGGGTGTGTGTGTGTGTATCTGTGAGTGTGTAAGTGTGTGTGTATGGGCGTCTACCCAAAACAGGGAGGGAAAGAGAGAGACTGACATTTACTGGAAGAAATTGGCTCATGTGGTTGGGAGAGCCAGTCTGCAGGGCTGGCTGGGGACCCGGGGTGTGGGGGGCGGGATAGTCGATGTTTCAGCCCGGAGTGTGAAGGGCATCTGCAGTCAAGTTCCCTCTTCAGAGGTTCCCTCCGGGGACCTCAGTGTTTTTAATCTGTCTGCCTTCAACTGACTGGACAAGGCTCACCCACGTTATGGAGGTTCATCTGCTTTCAGTTCAGTTCAGTTCAGTCGCTCAGTCGTGCCCGACTCTCTGCGACCCCATGAATCACAGCACGCCAGGCCTCCCTGTCCATCACCAACTCCCAGAGTTCACTCAAACTCATGTCCATCGAGTCGGTGATGTCATCCAGCCATCTCATTCTCTGTCGTCCCCTTCTCCTCCCACCCCCAATCCCTCCCAGCATCAGAGTCTTTTCCAGTGAGTCAGCTCTTCACATCAGGTGGCCAAAGTATTGCAGTTTCAGCTTTACCATCAGTCCTTCCAGTGAACACCCAGGATTGATCTCTTTTAGAATGGACTGGTTGGATCTCCTTGCAGTCCAAGGGACTCTCAAGAATCTTCTCCAGCACCACAGTTCAAAAGCATCAATTCTTCGGCGATCAGCTTTCTTCATCTGCTTTACTGCTTACCAATTTAAAAATACCTAAAAAATAAAACATCTAAAATAAAACACATCTAAAAAATACCTCCGTTGCAATACTGAGATTGGCATTTGACCAGACATCTGGATTCCGTGGACCAGGCCAGTTTGATACAAAATTAACCATCTTGCTCCACAGGCCCTGGCCAGCCTCCAGAGTGACACTGGTCCCAGCAGTCATGGGCTCCCAGGGAAACACAAGAATGCGCTCCCACTCCCATAACCTACCCATCTCCCACTGCGTCCTCTGGTCCCTCTCAATATCCCAACAATGCAGAGAGGAAAACATTGCTACCTCTTGGGGAACAAGACAGAATTGTCAGGGTGCATGAAACCAGCCATGTAAACTGGAAATCCAAAAGCTGAGGTTCGATTTGCTTTAGGATTGCATAAGCATCAGTCATTCTTCTCATCAAGACAGAAAAACAAAAAGAAAACAGAAAAAATGGAACAGCATCCCGTATGGGCGGGATCATCAGCCCTCCTTCCAGGGACCCCGTTTCGAGTCCTGGGGATTGACCATGCCCCCTGGTGGCAGGAGTCGATGTGGGTTGGGCACATGGGACCTGGAGGTGGAGGTGATGTCATGGTCACATGGCCCCAGTGGGAGCCGGGGCATCTTTGCCCTTGTGTGTGCCTGGCATGTGCTGGGCACCCCACAAGTGTTGTGCAAATGGCACACAGCTTGCTGCGACCTGGCAGCCTCCTCGTAATGCCTGCCATCAAGGAAGACATGCTAGGGTCTTCCTCAAAGCCATGTTTTCCTGTCTGGAGGAGCATTGGAGTGTGTGGAGGTGGGGAAGCGGGTCCCCTTTATCCTCAGGGGCTCTGCTGCCTGCTTCCTGCAGATTACAGAAACTGCCCACTTCCCTCGCCTGTGGGGGAAGTGCTGGGTCCACAGTGGGGAGGGACGCCTTCTGCTTTCCTGTCCTGGCCCCAGATCCTGGGAAGGGCAAACATTGCTGACTGCCCCTTTCATCTGCTCTCTTTCTTCCATGATAATAGAACCCAACTTCTAACTGGCCCCAGCTCCCAGCATACTCTGTTTCCCAGCCTTCTTTGCTGTGATATATGGCTCCGTGACTAAGTTCAGACCAATGGGATTAAAGCAGAAGTGGCTGCTTCCAGAACTCTTTATCATAAAGGATAGTTGGTTTGTCCCTCTTGCCTGTTTTCTTCTTCACTTACTCAATCCTGCTGCCCGGAATTAGAATATGATGGGTGGAACTCTAGCAACCACCTTGGGGGCATGAGGGCGAAGGCTGCACCCTACAAAGGAGGAAGGAGGAGGCCAGAAGGAGCCTGGTCCTTGGGGCGCAGAGCCGTCCCCCAGTGCTGTTAGTAATCCTACCTCCAGACTTAACCTGAGAGAGAAAAAAACACTCTGGTTGGTGCCTCTCATTTCAAGTGACACATGAGGGGAAGCTTAGGCAGTTGGCAAGTCATGACTGGAGCAGATCCTGGTGCTTTTGTGGAGTGACAGTGGGGGATTAGAGATGGAAGCGCGGTGGTAGTAGAGGCATGCGGTTTGGGCTCTGCCCCTAAGTTGTCCCTGGGGTGGTATGAAAGGACAGCAGAAACTTCTGGTCTTTCAACACCCTGTCTTGCTGGCCAAGAAAGAGAGCTGGTGGATCTCAGGGTTGGGGGTCTTCACCGTGAGGCTGTGGAGTGGCCCATGCATTAGAAGCTGCAAATGTCTTTCCTAAATTACCAACACATGCAAACCTAGGCTCACCATACACGCGTTTTGGAACTGTTAATCCTCTTGACCAAACTTGTGGCATCAAACTGCCCTTCAACAGCCCCATGCGGAGATGCCTCCTCCATCAGCCAGTGCATAGGGGGGTGCCTGGGTAGGCATCCTCCTTGGTGTGGCCACCCTGCTCTGCACTGGGGGCTGTGGCCAAGGCTGCAGCTCCGGAGTCCCTGGTATTGCTCTCTGAGTTTCAGGGTTTTTTCACCTGAACATCAGGGATGTGGCTGAGACTAGGCCCTGCAAGGTAGCAGAGCTGTGTTCCACGCTTGCCTTACACACAGCACAAAGCCAGGGAGGCTCAGCATTACACTTGAGAACCTCTCACATCACCTACATGGCGCTGCACTCATTCTGTTGGAAAGGCTGGCCCTTTAAGATAATGCAGCAAACATGACTCAGGAAGGTGGCAGAGGAGATGCACTGTTCCAGCAACTTGAAGACCACCAACAGGTGCGGTGGGGACTGGCGCGGGCACCGAGGTTGTGGGAGGACCCTGAACTGCCCCCACCTGCTGCGGTGTGGACCCTGTCCTGGGACCTCAGCAGCGTCCAGGTATCATGTATGAGGTACAGACTCAAAGTGCAGACGAGATGATCGCACTGGGAACATCCTGTGATTATTATGGTGGTTGTTCTGAGGCTTCGCTGCAGGAGGGGAGGGATGGACAAGGAAGAAGAGCCGTGCTGCAAACAGCAGCGGACTAGTGGGGTTTCCTGGGGAGGAGAGGCAGGAAGTCTGTCTGGGCGACCCAAGTACAGGGCGCGAGCTCCTCAGCTCGGAAGTGAGCAAGCAGGGGGAGCCCCCTTGCTAAAAGCGTCTTGTTGGTGACAGAGGCCACCAGGTGGCAGGAAGTTTGACATCTCACAGGCTCCTTCCAGAGAACAAGTCATTCTAATTCCATGAGGAGGCTTGTCCTTTCTGATTTCGCGTAGATCATCTGGGCTCAGCCAGTGGCTTCCTCCCCAGGGGTCCCCAGCCTTCCTGTCCATACCCCCAGGGTGGCCCTGAGCATGTGGATTTGGGGCCCTGGGTTTTGCTCTTTTAGCTTCTCAAGTCAGGCCAGTGTCCCCTCTTCCTTCCCTTTGTGAGTTCCTGCTGCCCCCGGAATGAAATGTCACCTCATGGCATCTGACTTCTCCTGGTCACTCCAGTGGCCAGGAGGGGTAAAACAGAAGGCGGCAGAGAGGGTTTGCCAGGATTAGGGTGTGGGGGAGGTGCACGGGCTGGGCTGGGTGGACCCCTGGGGTGACAGCACCCACTTATTTCTAACACTCACATCTCGAGCCTGCGCTCCTTTCCCTGAGTCCCAGATGCAAACAGACAGCCGTCACCCTGCACACAGAAAGCCAAGTTCACAAAGTCTGTTCCCCAAACTGCTCTCCTCTGCAAACAGTGGCACCATCACCCGCTCAGACGCCAACCTAGAAATCAGGCATCACCGTGCCCTCCGCTTCTCCCGCCACCAGCCCACCCCCTCCACTCTGCCCACCTGTCCCTACATCTCTCTCGGTCGTCCTCCCCGCACCTCCTTAAGGGCACTATCATCCACGTCGGGGCCACCGCAGGGCCTCCCAGCTGCTCTCCCAGCAGAAATGCCGGTATGGGCCAGCACTGGGCACACACCGTCTCTCCCTTTACGTGTAACTGCCATAGCCGGCAGGGGTCATTATGTCACTATGTATTCTGTCCTTATACAGATAAGGAAACACGCTCAGAGAGACTGGGAGACCTGGCATGGTCACACCACTGCTTTGTAATTGCCTCAGCGTCCAGCGGGGTCCGACCACACCTGCCTTGCTCCACCACCCACAAGATGTCTGAAATAGAAACACGGCAGTGAGACTGGGGTGGGGCTGAGGGTGCAGGAGCTCAGATCATTCAGCGAGGTTCGTGTGTCCGTTCTCCTGCATTTTCTTGTTACCTGCAAAGACGGTGAGTTGAATTTGCAGTTCTGATGCCTCTATCCTCCCCGCCTCTATCCTCTTGATGTTCATAAGAATTCAACACCCAGAAGTAATCAGAATCTCCCAGCTGCTCGTTATAACAGGGGCAGCTGACATTTTCTGGACCAACCCACAGTTACTTCTATCTTCTGTTGCAACACAGGTTATGAAAGCAGAAATAGTTGCGGTAGGGACAACATGATTAAAACATGGAAACTATGGCAAGCCCAGGGGAGAATACTAAATCCTTTGCACAGGGGTCCTGAAGGTGGGTCTCAGCTAACGATGTTGCTGTAGGGAAAGATGATCAGCTGGGGTCCAGCAGCTTGAAGAAGCTCGGGGACCGGAAGCAGGGGAGACAGACGAAAGTCACAGTGGATGGAGCCAGGCATCTCCAGGCCGGAACTGGTCTGCTCACAGATCCCTCATAGCGGGTGCCCTTCCAGTCAAGGAAGTCACTGGGGTGTAGCAGAGCTCTGCCTCTGGAACCCCAAATTTGGCTTCCCATTCCGACTCTGACACTTCAACAGCTTGTGTCTTTGGCTTGTTGGTCAACTTCTCTGCTACCCTATATGTAAATGAGGAGGTAAGTATGTGAAAGTGACAGCTGCTCAGTCCGGTCTAACTCCACAGCTCCATGGACTGTAGCTCCTCTGTCCGTTGGATTCTTTAGGCAAGAATACTGGAGCAGGTTGCCGTGCCCTTCTCCAGGGGATCTTCCTGACCCAGGGATGGAACCTTGGTCTCCTGCATTGCAGGCAGATTCTTTACCAGCTGAGCCACCAGGGAAGCCCAAATGAGGAGGTAGCATGTAGCCATTTCAGAGAGGGTGAGTGTAAGTGTAGGCTGCTAATGTAAGAACTGTTTTTTCTTTTAACTGAGGTGAAGCTATAGAAGACAAAATCAGCCCTGTTAAAGTGCACACTTCTGTGGGATTCAGCACATTCACTATGCTGTGCAACCAGCACTTCTATCCGGTTCCAACACCCTCCAGCTCCCCAAAAGGGGGCCTGCTCCCATTCTGAACTTGCTCCTCCCCACAACCCGTTAGGAAGTGAGGTCTGAATCTCAGCTGCAGGTCCAGTCAGCTAAGCCCCTCGCCCAGCTCCTAAGCCTGAGCCCCTCACACCCACCCAGCAGCCATGCCACTCTGCTCACCATCCCAAGAAGGCTTTGTTTGTGTGAGATTCTCCCGGGCCCCTGAATATCTACTCAGTTCAAACAAACCTTTACCAACACCCCCTGGGGCTAGGCCTGGGGAATTCGTGGGGAAATTCTCTACAATTCACAACAGCTTTATACTGGCAAAGGCTCTGAGAAAGCTGCCTGTAATTAAACATTTAAAACTGTGCCCCATTCTTCTCTGACCAGAGACTCTTTAATCTTACCAAAGGGGCACCCAGGCCCTCTCTGTGGGCCCCCATTTCAGGGGATACGTTGGGAATCGCTGGCCTTGTGGAAAAACATCAACTGAGCGCCTCCGAATTCAGGTCCCCTGGATAAACGATTTCATCTCCATTATGCACCACTTCTTCATAACTAGCAAGATCTTGGCTGCAGGGAAATTACATTTTTAAAGTTTTTTTTAATGGAGGTATAATTTATATGTAAGATAAGATGCCTCCTTTCAAGTGTAGAGTTTTAGGAGCTTTAACAAGTGCATTGGTCAGGTAACCACCTCCCACACCTCCAGTACTCAAGATACAGAACAGCTCTAATGCCCCTGACATTTCCTCATGGCCCTCAGCAGCCAGCCCTCTTCTAAGCCCAGATTCCACACGGTACCTGTGTCGCTCCAGCCTCGCCTTTTCAGAGCGTCATCTAAATGGACTCACTCTGTGGGCTTCTCTCGCTCAGCACGAAGCACCTGAGGTCGTCTGTGTGGCTTCAGACGTTTTCTTCCTTTCATTGCTGAATCGCGTCCCAGTGTGAGGAATTGAGCCCGTTTGTCTGTCCACCTGCCTGTCAAAGGTGTGGGGGTCCTTCCCAGTTTGGGACAGTGACGAATAAAGCTACAAAAAGACACTCGCATACAGGTTTTTGGACAAATACAAGCCTTCATTTTTCTTAGGTAAATACCTAGGAGTGGGGTTTGCTGGGTTGTATGGTAGATTCCTGTTTAACTTTTTAAGAAACCGCCAAACTGGTTTTCAAAGCAGTTGAGCCATTTTGCATTCCCACCAGCAATGCAGGGGAGTTCTAGCTGCTCTGCATCCTGGCCAGCATGGAGTATTATAATGTTTTAAAAAATTGCTTTAATCATTCTAATAGATACATAACAGGAAATAGCATTTTAAGCCAGCTTACTCTGTAATTTTTTATAAATTCTGTTACAGGCTAAATTGTGTTCCTCTCAACAAAAGATACCTAAAAGTCCTAACTAATCCCTCATATCTAGAAGAAGTCTAATTAAAATTAAGCCATTAGGGTGGCACTAATTCACTGCGACTGTCCTTATTAAAAGGGGAAATTTAAATGCAGAGACTGACACACACAGAGGGAAGTTAATGTGAAGAGACACAGAGAAGATGGCGTCTGTAAGGCAAGGGACTCACCCTGTCGACATCCTGATCTCCGACCTCCAGCTTCCAGGCCAAGAGAGATTAAATCTCTGTTTTCTTTTAAGTCGCCCAGTCTGTGGTGACATATCTAAGTTCTGAACCCTGCTGATAAAATGACCTACCTGTCACCTCCTGACTGCAGAAATGCAACATAACCAGCGTCTCTGCATCTCTCCGGGTGCTCCCGTCTTTGCTTGGCGGAGAAAACCTTCTTCCAGGGAGTAGGATGAAGGGAAATGGAGGGTGTGCAGAGACTCCTGCTTTGAGAGATGAGCTGAGAAGGGGCTAGCTGCAGGAGTAGAAGTCTCAGTCTGGTTTTTGTTTTTCAAACAGGGCAGGCTTGGGCTTCCCTGGTGGCTCAGCAGTAAGGAATCCTCCTGCCAAAGCAGGAGACACTGGTTCCACCCCCGATCTGGGAAGATCCCACATGCCGCGGAGCCACTAAGCCGGTAAGCCACCACTCAGGGGGCTTATAGCCCTTGCTCTAGAGTCCAGGAGCCGGAACTACTGAGCCCACCGTGCTGCAACTACATAAGTCCTCTCCCCTAGAGCCAGGGCTCCGCAACACAAGAAGCCACCTCAATGACAAGCCCACGCACTGCATTGAAGAGTAGTGCCCCCCTCGCCCGCAGCCAGAGAAAAACCCTCACAGCAAGGAAAATCCAGCACAGCCCAAAATAAACAAATAATATGTAAATAAGATAATTTCCTGTCTCCTTCTCTCCCCCGCCTCCAGAGCCCAGCAGCAGGACCTCCCCGCCGCGTGACTGAACGAGACGTGGCTTCCTCAGAAGGCAACTCATTCACCCGGAGGAACCATGAACAACTGACCACAAAAGTCTTGGGACAAACAGTGGAAACGGTTGCATGAAATAGGAATGCATTTACTGCTCCGTGTACACTAAACATGGTTAGAGGCAATATGTCATGTGTACTTTTACCCCAATTAAAAAAAAAGTAAGAACCACGAGGGGAGTGCAGATGATGGATGCGTCAGGCACCTCGCTCAGCTCCATACATCTGAGTCTCATTAGCTCCCTGCAGGACGAAGTCACGGCCCTACCGATGGACTTGGAGACAACCGCAGACAGAGGTTCAGTCACTTGCTCAAGGCCACACAGGGCCTGGCATAAGGATGCTCTGCAGGCAGTCGCCGCTCGCGAGCCGGGCCGGGAGGCAGCAGGTGCTGGCCCGGAGCGCCCGAGCGGCTGCAGCGGCGCGCGGGCCTCGAGCAGGATTGGCCGCCGGGAGGCGGGCGGGGCTCCCGGCGGCCGGGGGCGGGGTCGCTCCGAGCCGTAAATACGGCGCAACCTGGCAGGGGCCGGGGAGGCCCGCGGGAGGTGCGGAACGCGCAGGCGCGTGGCGTGCGGGAGCGACTCGGCCTCCCCGGCCCCCCCGCGGCCGGGACCTCTCGCGAGAGGAGGAGCAGGGGGCGGGGCCGGGGGAGGGGCGGCCTCGGAGGCGCCGCCGGTCGCGGGGCGTCGGAAGCTGCGGCGCGAGGTGAGGCGATGCGCGGGGCGGCGCGGGGCGCGCGAGGTGAGGCGCCGGCGGGGCGCGGGGCGCGGGGCGCGGGGCGCGGGTGGGGCGGCGCGGGGCCGGGGCTCGGGCGGCCGCCGCGGTGTGACCTTGGCCGGGCTCGCGGCGTCTCCGAGCCACAGTCCCGCGGGTGAGGGGGACCTGGCCCGGGCGCCGCAGCGCGCGGCCGTCGGCTCCCGCCGTCGGGGCCGGTCCCGCCCGCTTCGGCCGCCGGGCGGCGGGCCCGCGGCGGCCTCGGCCTCCCCCTCGCGCCGGTCGGGGGCGTGGAGCGGGCTCCGGCGCGGGGCCGGGCGCACGCGTGCCCCTCCAGCCTCCTGCGGCGGGGCCCCGCCCGATGCCCCGGGCCGCCCGAGGCCGGGCATCCCCCGGGCCGCTGACCGCCCGCCTGAACTGCAGCCCTGGCCGAGGCGGGCGCGCCCTGGAAGAGCTCCACTCAGCGAGCCTTTGCTCCAGAAGCAGCGCGAGGAAGCCATGTATTAGCCGCGAACAGTAGCACTTATATCTTCCACTTGGGCT
Organism: Moschus berezovskii; assembly: GCF_049115385.1. Lineage (NCBI taxonomy): Eukaryota > Metazoa > Chordata > Mammalia > Artiodactyla > Moschidae > Moschus > Moschus berezovskii. The sequence continues at coordinate 1,503,535 of NC_142486.1, forward strand.
CGCAGCCACCAAGACATCTCCGGCGAGCCTTTGGCTGGAGCCGAGGTTCCGTCTGGCGCGGAGCACAACACGCCACAGTGTTCCTGTGATTATTGAATTATTTATTTTATGATTCGACGCCGGAGAGACTCTGGAGACCGGGATGAATGAGAATGTAGATTGGGGGGAGAGTGGATGCAAGCGCATCTCTAAGGAGACTGTCCCCTAATGTGTGGGTCCAGGCAGGGGGCAGCTGAGAAACAGCTCAGCTGGTCCTCACCTGCCCCCAAACCAGGACACAGTCTAGCCCTTCTCTGTGAACATCTGGCGTTGGGAATGTGAGACAGGGCTGGTGTCAGGGTGAAAAAAGAGCTACTAGGAAGATTTTTTAAAATTGAAGTATAATTGATGTAGCATTGTGTGAGTTTAAGACGTGCAGAGTGTTGATCTGATACACATATATTGCAGCACAAGTACCACCGAAGTGTCAGCTAACACCTAGGAGATTGTTGCCTGAAGGTAGCACTGCTGAGAATTTAGAGAGCGCCTGCGTGGAGATGCGTGGGCGTCTCGTCCTCTTCCAGACGGTCTCTGCGGCTCTGGGCTGCTGTTTTCAAGCCAGCAGCGCTCTTCGCTGTCAGCCACTGTGCACCTGCCTCATCCTCTGAGCAAACAGTGAGCCTCTCATCCTCTGTAAGATGCCAAGTGGGGCTAGAAGCTGGTAATGTGGTTAGCCTGACTGTAATACCCTGTGATCAGTGTTGTCATCCAGGGGTTTGCAAAGTGCGAAGAAAGTTGCAGAAGTTTTCCATAGTGGAGGTGACATGAGTTGGGCCTTGGGAAATGAGTGAAGTTTGGGGAGAACATTCCAGGGTGTGTGGAAACGAGGAAGTGAATGGAATGTTTGAGGGGAGGGAGCAGTGAGTCCCTGTGTTGATTGGAGAATGGGGTTTGAGGATTGAAATGCAAGCTAAGGCCAGAAAGAGATTTCTGATTGAAGGCCCTTGAATGGTTTGCCAGGGAGCTTGGACTTTATCCTCTTGGTGAGGGGTAGTCAAGGTTTGGGGTGGGATGTGAAAGATGTGTTTTAGAGAAGTAATCCTAGTGAGAACAGAGGAATGGGTCCAGGGTATCAGGAGATGGAGACTGAGTTGGGTACAGTTATAGGGGTCGTGGGTCAGCACAGTGGCTGAGAGTCAGGAGGGCGTCGGCTTGAAAGAAGCAAGAGGGTCCGCAGTGCTACTGCACTCTGTGGGATATGGTGAGAGGGAAAGGAAAAAGGCAGAAGTAACCAGCATGTCTCACGTGGATGCGGAGGAGGGCCGGTACCTGAGCTAGGGAATACTGGAGCAAATGTGGAGAAGGAAGGGGCTACAGTGCATTTGATTTTTAGACTTGTGAAATGTACAGTATCTGTGGGCCATCCTGGGTGAGATGTGCTCTTGGAGAGAAAGAATGTGCCCCGGGAGGGAACCCTGGGGAATGCCAGCAGGAAAGGGGTAGATGGCAGAAGAGGAGCGCATTGGATGGTTGACAAAGGAAACGTAGCTTACTGTCATTACTGCATTGTCACTAAGGCTGGTGAGTGGTTCTCTCCCAGAAAGGCCTCAGGTTGACGTGCCATTCCTGGATAGGAGACAGGATATTAATAATACTGAAACACACACTGCTAGTTTGTAGTTTTATAAAACTGACATCTTCAGTTTCAATTTTTAGATTGTTTCTTTCTCTTTTTCTTCAGAGAGGAGTGGCTAGTTTCACAGTACTTAGTGGGTCTGTGGCTGCAGCCAAGCTCATCATTCAGCAGTCATTTGCCAGCAGATGTGCTTAATGATAACTGACTCAGTAACTCAGCACTTCCTATACTGAACCACGGTGGTGGTTTCTGTAACTGCTTAGAGAACTGAATTTCAGAGAGGAATAGGAAACTCCGGGTGTAGTTGAATGGGGGAGAAGGGGTGGACTGCAGTACAAAACACAGGAGGATGAAGAAAATGGAGCCTGTGTGGCTCCCAGAATACCATCAGTCGGTACCTCTCCTTTCAGGCAGGAGAACGGAAGAATCTTTGGGGAAAGTGAGTAGCCTGAGAAAGAATCTAAAAATAATGACATCAGGGGTCCACAGTGAGGAGGCCCAATTGGATCACTCACTAACGAAGCTCATAGTTCATAACTCCCTTCTAGAGTCCAAAGCTCCCAGGTTCTTTTAATCCCCTTCCCCTTAAATAGGACTGGATAACCAGGGACAAGTGAAGAAACCTCTGATTGGGAAGACAGAGATGATAACACACACTTGGAAGCAGTAGAGAGTATGCCGGAAGAAAACTTAAAAAGCACACTGTCGCTAATACACACATGGAGATGGAGAATACTCCTTCAGCAGACAAGAGCAAGATGCACTCTTTCTATGCACATTATTGGGAGTATAGTCGCTTTACAATGTTGTGTTTCTGCTGTACAGCAAAGTGAATCAGCCACACTTATACGTATACCCCTCCTTCCTTGGATTGCCTTTCCGTTTAGGAAAAGGTCACCACAGAGGATTGAGGACTTTTTTTGTTTTAAAGGAGCATTCAGAAATCCAAAAAGATGACTCATGGGTATAAATACAGTGGAAGAAATAAAAAACTCAGTAGGTGAAGAAGAAGTTGACAGCTCAGGAAATAGAACGACAACAAAAAGAGATGGAAAATGAGAAGAAAAAGAAAAGTAAATGGTCAGATTAGGCAATTTACATAATAAGAGTTCCAGCAAGAAACAAAATGGGATAAAGTCATCCACAAAATTACAAGGTGAATCGTAAATCCAGAACTTCCTCCTCTGAAGGGGCCTACTGAGTGACCAGCACCACAGATGAAAATGCAGGTATCTCACTCACCATGCCTGCTCAGTTCCCAGTTTGGGTGTTCAGAGTGTGGGGAGCATGTTTGTACAGGGAGGAATACTGAATTTCTGGTAGTGACTCGTGAGAGTTTGGAAGCAAGGAGTTTATTTGAAAGTGCATCCAAAGGTGTGTGTTTCAGAATTTCCATGGTGAGAGTTCACATGGAGAGAGAACCATGTACACTCTCTCCAAGGCACACTGCTGTGAAATTTCAGAACTCTGGACTAAGAAGGTTGTGTTAGCTTCTAGAGAAAGAACAAAGACAGGCCACCAGCGGGCTTGGGAACCGTCTACAGGAACACTGGAAGCTCGGAGGCAAGAGAGCATTGCTTTCGTAATTCTGAAGGAAAATACTTTACCTTGAATTCTAAAACAGGCAAAGAAGGGTAGAATAAAGATATTTTCACACTTGCTCCAAAAATTTGTCTCTCATGTATTTTAAAGAAATGACTGGCAAGCGCACTTTCCCAGAATAAGGTGGGGAATCTGGAAAGTCAGAACTAGAGGAGACAGAATAGAAAAGGTGAAAAGAATCTGCTGGGTAGGTGGAGAAGCTGGGATGCCAGCCAAGCCAGGCACTGGGTAGGGATAGCAGGTATCTCATGACTTGAGCCTCGATGTTTCCTCAAAGGGATTTTTTTGGGGAAGATGAAAGGTGGGGTCCCTGGTGCTTTGAAACATCTGGAGGGGAGATTTAGGCAGCTGGCAGAGTTGGGGCTGTAGTAGTGATAAGCACACAGAAAACAAAGCAAATGAAAGCATGAGGCCATTAACAGGTTCCAGGGAAACACGCCGTTGTGCAGGAAAAAAGAATAATTATGGTGCACTGCAAGGCTTTGCTGTGAATAGCCTTTGCGCAACGGTAATGGTTTCTGTAAACATTGCATATCACTCTCATTAAAATGATATGCCTGTCTGGAGGGGGCCTGGCAGCGAGCGGCATGGTTGTTTGAAGGGCTGATGGAGGGAAGAAAGACTGCATTTCCGCCTGCTGCCTGCCACTATTTGGGGAAGTCAGTGGGTGATACCCAAGCTGAACTGTTCGGTTATCGCCCAGGGCAGTTACTTAGAGGCAGGTGGTGGCACCAAAAGAGACAGCTAAGAATGAGGGAGGGACTTCCTGGCAGTCCAGTGGCGAAGACTGTGTGTCTCCGCTGCAGGAGTACGGTTTTGATCCCTGGCCGAGGACTATGATGGACATGCTGCGTGGCCAAACACAGATAAGCACGGGGGAGAAAGACGGAGATGGGCAATAGGAAGGCAGGGGCCGGGGGCTGTGTTTACAGTTAACTCTGGCGATGATGTTATCCTTAACATAGCGTTGATCAAAATAAAGACAGAGCAGTAAGCTTCCTGCGCTAATGAAAGAAGAGGCCAGACTCTCGGTGTCCTGTGTGCAGCTGGGTCACTCGCCAGGCGCTTTCTTGTGGGGGGAGTTTACTTGCTCTTATTTCCTCTCCATCATTGTTATTGTTCTCAGTATCCTGTCCCTTGGCTGTGGTCACATATCAGAGATTTGGTGCTTTCTTTAGCTTTTTTCCTTTAACTTGTTAAGGAATTTTATTCATGGGGTTCTTGTGGCAAGAATACTGGAGTGGTTTGCCGTTCCCTCCTCCAGGGGATCACGTTTCAGCAGAACTCTTCACTGTCACCCGTCCGTCTTGGGTGGACTTGCACAGCATGGCTCATTGCTTCATTGACTTAGGCAAGCCCCTTCGCCGTGACACGGCTGTGATCCATGCATCTGAGCAAACTCCGGGAGACAGTGAAGGACAGGCAATCCTGGCGTGCTGCAGTCCACAGTCAGATACCACTTAGCGACTGAAAACTAACAACAAAAGGAATTTAAAATATATCGAAAAGCAGAGATGATAAAACCATTAGCTCTTCTTCCCCGAGTTTCAGAAATTATGAAATGAGAGGCAGTCGTGTTATCTGGTTTGTGAGCGTAGCGGCTCTTTATTGAGCGCCCGTTGTATTCTTGAGGCTACAAGTGTGACGCACTGTGAGGGTCAGTGACCTCCCTTCTGAAGCTTATATTCTGGTGCAGATAGACAGTAAACAAACATACTAGTGACTATCTAATATTCAGTTCAGCTCAGTTCAGTCGCTCAGTCGTGTCCGACTCTTTGCGACCCCATGAATCGCAGCGTGCCAGGCCTCCTGTCCATCACCAACTGCTGGAGTCCACCCAAACCCATATCCATCGAGTCAGCGATGCCATCCAGCCATCTCATCCTCTGCTGTCCCCTTCGCCTGCCTTCAATCCCTCCCAGCATCAGGGTCTTTTCAAATGAGTCAGCTCTTCGCATGAGGTGGCCAAAATATTGAAGTTTCAGCTTCAACATCAGTCCTTCCAATGAACACTCAGGACTGGTCTCCTTTAGGATGGACTGGTTTGATCTCCTTGCAGTCCAAGGGACTCTCAAGAGTCTTCTCCAACACCACAGTTCAAAAGCATCAATTCTTCGGCGATCAGCTTTCTTCATAGTCCAAGTCTCACATCCATACATGACCACGGGAAAAACCATAGCCTTGACTAGACAGACTTTTGTTGGCAAAGTAATGTCTCTGCTTTTTAATATGCTCTCTAGGTTGGTCATAACTTTCCTTCCAAGGAGTAAGTGTCTTTTAATTTCATGGCTACAATCACCATCTGCAGTGATTTTGGAGCCCCCAAAAATAAACTCACCCACTGTTTCCACAGTTTCCCCATCTATTTGCCATGAAGTGATGGGATCAGATGCCATGATCTTAGTTTTCTAATGTTGAGCTTTAAGCCAACTTTTTCACTCTCCTCTTTCACTTTCATCAAGAGGCTCTTTAGTTCTTCTTCACTTTCTGCCATAAGGGTGGTGTCATCTGCATATCTGAGGTTATTGATATTTCTCCCAGCAAATTTGATTCCAGCTTGTGCTTCTTCCAGCCCAGCATTTCTCCTGATGTACTCTGCATATAAGTTAAATAAGCAGGATGACAATATACAGCCTTGATGTACTCCTTTTCCTATTTGGAACCCGTCTGTTCCATGTCCAGTTCTAATTGTTGCTTCCTGACCTGCATACAGGTTTCTCAAGAGGCAGGTCAGGTGGTCTGGTATACCCATCTCTTTCAGAATTTTCCACAGTTTATTGTGATCCACACAGTCATAGGCTTTGGCGTGGTCAATAAAGCAGAAATAGATGTTTTTCTGGAACTCTCTTGCTTTTTGCATGATCCAGCGGATGTTGGCAATTCGGTCTCTGGTTCCTCTGCCTTTTCTAAAACCAGCTTGAACATCTGGAAGTTCACGGTTCATGTATTGCTGAAGTCTGGCTTGGAGAATTTTGAGCATGACTTGACTAGCGTGTGAAATGAGTGCAATTGTGCGGTAGTTTGAGCATTCTTTGGCATTGCCTTTCTTTGGGATTGGAATGAAAACTGACCTTTTCCAGTCCTGTGACCTGGAGTTTTACAAATTTTGGCAGAACTGTTCCCTGTCGACTCCTTGTGACCCCTGTAGATATCCTGAGTTTTCCAAATTTGCTGGCACATTGAGTGCAGCACTATCACAGCATCGTCTTTCAGGATTTGAAATAGCTCAACTGGAATTCCATCACCTCCACTAGCTTTGTTCGTAGTAATGCTTTCTAAGGCCCACTTGACTTCACATTCCAAGATGTCTGGCTCTAGGTCAGTGATCACACCATCGTGATTATCTTGGTTATGAAGATCTTTTTTGTATAGTTCTTCTGTGTATTCTTGCCACCTCTTCTTAATATCTTCTGCTTCTGTTAGGTCCACACCATTTCTGTCTTTTATCGAGCCCATCTTTGCATGAAATGTTCCCTTGGTATCTCTAATTTTCTTGAAGAGATCTCTGGTCTTTCCTATTCTGTTGTTTTCCTCTATTTCTTTGCATTTTATTTTGGGAAGGTGCTAATGAATGGGATTGTGTTTTTAATTTCAAATTCCACTTGTTCATTGCTAATATATAGGAAGATGGTTAACTTTTGTGTATTAACCTTGTGTCCCACAAACTTGCTCTAATCACTTGAGCCCGTAAAATTTTATAATTGAAAAATGATAATCTAAGATTCATCATATTTTGATGGTCAGTTTGATTCATCTTTAAATAGAATCCCTAAGCTTTATGCTAGAAAATCTGCTGTTATGGGTCTTATGGAACCTTCCAGAAAGGGAAAAATCTGCTTGGTATTTTTAAATACAATCTTTTTGACTTTTTGGATATCTCAGCATAAAAAAAAAAACTGGTCTGTATGCAAAAAAAGTTGGTATCAATTTTTTTCATAATAACCAAAAAAGAGAACTAACTCCAAAGTTCGTCAGCTGGTAAATGGATAAATATAGTGGTTTATCCATATAGCAGGTACTGTTCAGCCATGACACAAGCAACATCCTAGACAAGTCTCAAAAGCATCTTGTTAAGTGAAGGAAGCCAAATACAAGCTCTTGCTTCCTGTGTAATTCCATTTCTGTGACATTGTAGAAGAGGCGGGACTACAGGGCAGATAGCAGATTGGCAGCTGCCTGGGGCTGGATGTTGGGGAGGGTGCGGGAACTTTGGGGGATAATGGGAATGTTCTGTGTGTTAAACACAGTGTTCATTTGCCCAGACTAATCAGACTGTGAAGTTTAAAAGAGTGCGTTTTATTGTGTATAAATCATACCTCAGTAAACTTCACTTAGAAAAAAAAGCAGAGGTGCTAATGTGATGTAATCAGGAAAGAACAGTCTTTTAAACAAATGGGGTGCTGGAACAACAGGATACCTATAGGGGGGAAACAAGAATCTCAGCTTCTCCCTCTGGAAGAAGGAGGATATTCTATACTGGTTGAAATTCTCTGCATTTAACATTCCTTTCCACAACAACAGATCCATTAATTTCCATTTATTACCGCTCACTGTTTAATTCTCACTGTTTTGACCATTTGTATCTATAATATGTAGTAAATCCACAAACACACACACAGACCCACAAACCTCAGTCCAAATGACAAAATAAACATTTTATATTAGTGAGGACTCTCCAGAGAAACAGAACCCCAGTAAGGGGTGTTTGTGCCTGTGTGTGTATTTATCACAAGGAATTGCCTCCATAAAAATTGGTGTGGAGGCTGAGAAGTTCAGACCCAGGGAGCCGCTGGTGTGTTCCAGCCTGAGTCTGAAGACCTGAGCACCAGGAACGCCAGTGGTGAGGGCTCCAAGGCTTGTCCGAGTCTGAAGGCAGGAAACCAATGCTCCAGCTCAAAGACAGTCAGGTGGAGAGGGAATTCTCTCTTCCCTTGCCTTTTTGTTCTAGTCAGGCTTTCAACAAAGCGGGTGAGGCTAACCTACCTTGGGGAGGGCCATCTGCTTTACTCAGTGTACTGATTCAAACTTGAATCTCATCCAGAATCACCCTCACAGACACGCCAGAGTGTGGGACCAACTACCTGTGCAGCCATAGCTCAGTAAGGTTGAAGTGTGAAATCAGCACACACTGCTGGGCCTTTCTGTGCTGCTCTGCCGTTAAGCTGTGGGAAATGCCCTGACACACGTCTGAATGTGGATCTGGCCACGTGGCCCTCGCTTTCAGTGTGTTGGAGTGGCACCCTCCTGAGTGTGAGGGAGGTCGGCCCTCAGCTCTGTGCCGCCACCCTCCCCATCTTCCTGGACTCCTGTCTGTCGTTGGCGCGATGGCTCCTTCAGACCAGCAGCCGTAGGCGGGCAGCCAGCTCGCCTGGGGTGCTTGCCTCTGGGGGTGGCCACGTCTGCTTTGGCCTTATACCCTGCCCTGTGTGAGCAGAAATGTTCAACAGTCACCCCTTGGGTCCAGAAGCTCTCTACCTAGCTACAGTGTTCTGTTTAAGTAGAAAACCAGCCCTCCAGAGATGAAACTTCTAGCTCAACTTTGCTGTTGGTTCTGTTGCTGGAGGCAAAAGCTTGAGACTGACAGGGAGCATTTCCTCTGTGAAGGCTCTTCTTGCTCTGCTTCTTCAAAAGTGGTGGGGCTCTTTGTTGACTGCTTTTTGAAATACTGGGAGATTTATGTTCAGAATTTTATGAATGAGAAATTACTTTATGAGGTCACTGTTGTTCCCTGACATGTTTTTGAAGCAGTCCCTGGTTCTCAGCGGGCTTCCCCAGTGGCTCAGCAAAGCCTCCTGCAATGCAGGAGATACAGGAGATGCGGGTTTTATCCCTGGGTCAGGAAGAGCCCCTGGAGGAGGGCATGGCAACCTACTTCAGTGTTCTTGCTGGGAGAGTCCCATGGGCAGAAGAGCCTGGCAGACTACATACAGTCCATGGGGTTGCACAGAGTTGAACATGACTGAAGTGACTGAGCATGCACGTCGGTTCTCAGCCCGGCTTTCCCGGTCATGCTGGCCTCCCCCCAGAGGACGGGGATGTGTTACCTGGATTATCCGGCTGGAGCTGCCCAGGCTGCTGGGCCAGAAGTTCCCGGATGTCCCGCTCCCTTTAGAAAGTAAAGCTTGCTGCTGCCAGTGCTCTGTGATAGTCTCTACTCTGTTTGCTTCTCTGCTCTCTCGTCGCAGTTCCGAGAAGCTGTGTGCTTGGGCTGCGTGCATGTGTGGAGGCAGCAGCGGTCCTTCATCTCGGAGGACTGCTCTCACAGGCCATTTAATGTGTGAGGCCTGTCGGGTTTCCACCACTGCTGCTTTTGTGGCTTGTTTGAGGTTAGAGATGACGACACAAAGAACTGCCCTTGTTCCTTGATGTTAAATATGAACCGCGGCCTCAGCGTCATGGGTCAGCGCTGCCTCACTTGGTGTGCAGGCACGCAGCCCCGTGGTGTAGACGGGCTGGAAGGGGCAGTGACGTGGCAGGACGCCGGGGCGAGACGCGGCTCCTGGGCCAGTCTCCCCAGCGAGTGACCAGACGCAGGGTTTCCGCTGTCCCAAGGGGAAGACCTGTTCTGTTTTTGTGCGATAACCCCCAATTATAAATTTTTAAAACTTTAGTGTGTGCTTAATAAGCAGATTGCAGGTAGAGTCACTTGTGAAGCTTTTGCACAGGTTGTACAAGTAGCCTGTGGCTCCAGCAGCAGGCTCCGAGGTTAGCCTCTGGCAGTTCTCTACCATATTTAGGCCTTGCTTTAGTTTTTAGCCACTGTCCGACATTTGCCTTATTCATGCAGCATTACCTCTTGGAAATTCCTCCACAAGCCGACTGTTACAGCTCTAATTCATTTCTCTTCCTCCAGTGTTTTCTTTGTGGTAAAATACACATAACATAAAACTTACCGCCTTGGCCACGTTCAAGTGCACAGCCCACTGACATTAAGCAATTCGTGTTCTTGTGCAGCCGTCACCACCATCCGCTGTGAGAACTCATTTCTTTGTCCGAGACTCAGACTCTGTACCCACTGGACACTGACTCCCCACCCCCTCCCCAGCCCCTGGCACTGGCTCTTCTACTTTCTGTCTCTATGAATCCGAGTCCTTTAGGAACCTCATGTAAGTGGAAATACAGTATTTGTCTTTTTTGTGACTGTGATCGTGTCTTTTCCTTGCAATTATTAGTAAAGAGAGTCAGAGTTTGTAAAAAATGTTGTAGACACTGGCATTTATTAATGTGCATATACTACTTCTTGGTTGAAAAATAAAGCATTTAGGTCATCAGGCCAGGTGGTTCTTTGCATTATAAATTTGCGGCTGATGTGTGCCTGTGTCCACAAGATGTGACCGTGGCTCAGCATCACCTCTGCTCTGTCTGTTGGTCTTAATGTTAAAAGTGAAAACTGGTCTCTTAAATCACGTGACATCTTAAGTTGCTTTTTCCCTTTGCTGCTTACTTAGCCTGTAGCAAACTTTTTTTTTGTTTTAAAAAATATGGTTTCATCTTCGTCTTTATAAACTGCTCACCCTGGCACATCCGTGAGAAGGGATGGTCTTGAAAACTTCAGTGACATGGGTACTTGTGATCTAGTCTTAAAAACAGGTTGTAAAAGTGTGTGATTATAACCATTAAAAGGGTATTGAAAGCTATTGCAGTGTTGCTGCTTCTTATTTCACTCACACCTGCTCAAAGGGAGCCAGCTAAAGTTCCAGCAACAGTTGTGCGAGAAACAGCAGGACATCTCGCCTGCAGCCCTGCTTTGCGATTTGCGTGGTCACTTATTACCTGTACAACGTGTAATAACTACGTGTTGTTGTTCAGTCGCCAGGTCGTGTCCGACTCTTTGCGGCCCCACGGGCTGCAGCACACCAGGCCTCCCTGTCCGTCACTGTCTCCCAGAGCTCGCTCAGACTCATGTCCATCGAGTCGGTGCTGCCATCCAACCATCTCATCCTGCGTCACCTCCTTCTCCTCCTGCCCTCAGTCTTTCCCAGCATCAGGGTCTTTTCCAGTGAGTCAGTTCTTTGCATCAAGTGGCCAAAGTATTGGAGCTTCAGCTTCAGCATCAGTCCTTCTGATGAATATTCAGGGTTGATTTCCTTTAGGATTGACTGGTTGGATCTCCTTGTTGTCTAAGGGACTCTCGAGAGTCTTTTCCAGCACTGCAGTCTGCCAACATCTTTACCATGAGTATGTATCACTTTTCCATTAAAAAAAAAAAAGTGAATTAAGGGTAAACAAAAGCTGCAAAGGTGCATAGAGATTGTACTCAAGTTTATGCCTAATGAAAATGTGTTGGATACCAGGTGCGTAATCTACTAGAAGTGTAGACTCAGAGGTGTACACTGGGAATTGTCCCAGAGAGTGCTCAGTGCGGGACTCTCCTTTGGACTTCCTGAGATGAGCTCCGTCCCTCTGTGCCCCGATGTCTGTAGTGAGAGAAGCCCTGGACAGCTTAGAAAGCAGCCCGTACTGGGTCTGGGCCCACGTATAGTTATTGGGCACTCCTTCCTTGGGCTTGACCCAGTTTCGGGTTTTCTCTTCTGAAGTTGCTCCCTCTGCTGTGTGACAGCCCTCCACAGAGCTGAAGCCCCAGCACACACGAGTCTTCCCTCCTGAGCAGCCCTGCTCCCGGTGGCCCCAGCGTCCGCTGGTGCTATGGGGTGAAGGCTGAGCCCCAGCAGAAGCCTGCCCGGGTCACATGCTCCCTTGGCCTCTCACAGGGCCCGGCTCACGTGTTCGTTTGGATGATGTGGACGCAGCAGAGGGGCTTGGGGTGGGGCAAGGGGGTCTCATCACGTGGGGAAGCTGACGCCCTCCACCAGGCCCCCCACGAAGCTCAGCTCGCAGAGGGTGAGAGGTGGAGAAGCAGACCCCTCCTGTCTGGGCTGCAGGCTGGGAGAGGACCTTAATCGTTCACCTGGCCTCTGTTGTCTTCCAGCTTCCTCAGAGCACGGCATCCCGTTTCTACTGGAAGCTGAAGTGCAAGGGTCCAGGGAAAGGCCCCTGCATCCATGGACACGATGACCAAAAGCCGGCTCTTCCGCCTGTGGCTGGTCTTGGGGTCCGCGTTCATGATCCTCCTGATCATCGTGTACTGGGACAACATGGGCCCCGCCCACTTCAACCTGCACACGGCCCTATCCAGACCGCACATGCTAAAGCCCTTCCCCAGCCCCAATTCAGCGCCTGGGGATGTCTTCACCTCCAGCCTCGAGATTTGGGAGAGCTTCGTCAGGGAGAAGCAGGGCCCCCTTTTGGGTAAAAGGCTGGAGCAGCCCTCCCTGCCGGCCTCCAGCAAGCCTGTGCTCGGCAACCTGGAAGAGCGCGTGAGGGGCTACGACTGGTCCAGCCATGCTGCCCAGCAGAGTCCGGACCCAGACGGGCGGCAGGCCGAGCGGAGGAGCGTGCTGAGGGAGTTCTGCGCCAACGCCAGCTTTGTGTTCCCCACCAAGGAGCGCTCCTTCGACGACATCCCCAACTACGAGCTGAACCACCTCATCGTGGACGACCGCCACGGGGTCATCTACTGCTACGTGCCCAAGGTGGCCTGCACCAACTGGAAGCGCGTGATGATCGTCCTGAGCCAGAGCCTCGCGGGCCAGGGTGCGCCCTACCGTGACCCCCTGGACATCCCCCGGGAGTATGTCCACAACTCCAGCACCCATCTGACCTTCAACAAGTTCTGGCGTCGCTACGGGAAGTTCTCCAGGCACCTCATGAAGATCAAGCTGAAGAAGTACACCAAGTTCCTGTTTGTGCGCGACCCCTTTGTCCGCCTCATCTCGGCTTTCCGCAGCAAGTTCGAGCTGGAGAACGAAGAGTTCTACCAGAAGTTCGCCGTCCCCATGCTGAAGATGTACTCCAACCACACCAGCCTGCCTGCCTCGGTCAGCGAGGCCTTCAGCGCCGGCCTCAAGGTGTCCTTCGCCAACTTCATCCAGTACCTGCTGGACCCGCACACGGAGAGGCTGGCACCCTTCAACGAGCACTGGCGACAGGTGCACCGCCTCTGCCACCCCTGCCAGATCGACTATGACTTTGTGGGGAAGCTGGAGACCCTGGACCAGGATGCCGCCCAGCTGCTGCGGCTGCTCAAGGTGGACAAGCTGCTTCAGTTCCCCCCGAGCTACCGCAACAGGACTGCCAGCAGCTGGGAGGAAGGCTGGTTCGCCAAAATCCCCCTGGCCTGGAGGCAGCAGCTTTACAAACTCTACGAGGCAGATTTTGTTCTTTTCGGCTACCCCAAGCCCGAAAATCTACTTAGAGACTGAAGGCACAGGGGGTAATCCTGAACACCAAAAATATAAGTGCTTGTGTTGTTCCTTTAAGCCTGAAGGAAGGGCCGGTGGTACCGTGACCATCTTCCAGAGGATGGAGCGCTGGCCTGCCACATATATTTTTTTACGGCTTTGTTTCTCTCCTGGTGTGACGCGTCGCAGAATTCCACAGTGCTCTGTTGACGAGCCCGCTGGAAGCACCCGGAACTGATCACACCCACACTCCAGTTTCTAAAATAACCTATGGTTTTGCAGTCTAGACTTACTGGTTACTCCTTCCCTGCATTCATTGAGTACTGTGTTAATATTGTTTTTTTAAGATTAATATATTTCAGATATTTAATATGAAAGTGGAGAAGGAAGTGGTGGAGTAAAAGGTTGCACCTGCTCCTGCCGCCTGCGCTGTGGTTCTTCGGGTGGGGCAGCATGCTCACGAAGGGTCCGCGCTTAGGCCTTAGGGCCTCAATTTCAGGAAAGGAGGGTTCCCAGTTGTCTTCAGCAGAAAGAAGGGCCTTGGGTTTAAGATCGGGCCTTCCCATGTTTGTGTGAAGGCAGCACTTCCTCCAGAAGTGAGAGCTTTTTTGTTTAGTTGCTCAGTCGTGCCTGGCTCTTTGTGAACTCATGGACTATAGCCCGCCTGCCAGGCTCCTCTGTTGTGGGGATTTTCCAGCTAAGAACGCTGGAGTGGCTTGCCATTCGTTTCTTCACGGGATCTTCCCTACCCAGGGATCAAACCCAGGTCTCTTGCTTGGCGGGTGCGTTCTTTACCGCTGAGCCAATGGGAAAACTCTCTGGTTAGGTGATCCACGTGAAAAGGGTAGGCTGGGGTGTTTTCTTTGGGGAATTATTTCACCATACATCATCCAGAGGTGATGCTAATGAAGCAGACAGCTGGTTTGCACTTGTCCCTGCCTTTGCCTTCAGTGCTTTAGATTAGAACCAAATGTCACCGCTCAGGGCTGCTCGAAATGATTCCACCTGGCTGTCCTGGTCACCGCCCAGAGGACGTTTGCTCATGGTGATGGCACCGTCACGCCGGCGGACCAGGATGGGCTGGGTGACTTTTGTCGCTGATGGGCAGACATGGCCTGCATGTCTTCCTGCATCTGCACTTGACAGATTTTGAGTGTGTGAGCTTGCAGTCCTGGAGGGAGGCTGGCAGGACTGTGAGAGCGTGTGCTGTGCCTGGAGAGTATAGCTTCGTTCTCCGGGCCTTCCGAACGCTCCTGCTGTGGTGGGGGCTGGGCACACTTCAGCCCGGTGCAGGCTTGAGTGGGATGGCGCTGACCTCTGAAGGGAAGAAAGCTCCCTCAGAGGGGCAGGGGCACAGTGCCAGCCCGACGTCAGCAGTGGTGCCTAGAGCGAAGGGATCGACAGACTGGGAACACGGAGGGCCAGCTCCAGTCCCATCAAAAACAGGGGAAGAGTGCAGTTCAGACCCCGGCCCGCACACCTCCACCCTCGGCCCCGTGCTCCCTGCACCGCCTCTCATGCTCCCTCTCCCTCCTCATGGGGAGCAGGGGCGACGGCAGGGAGCAGAAGGCGCACTCCCCCCAGACCCAGGGCACAGCGGTGTTCACTGGGCCTGTCGGAGAAGCGAAAACGGGGAAGGGAAGTCCAGCGAGAGAGTGGAGGGTGGGGAGACAGGGTTTCAAAGCACTCATCCGTGCACTCCCCCTGCCCACCTGGGCCCCGCGGTCACGGGCCGCCAGCACTTTGGGTCCCTTCATCCAGCTCTGAGGCCGAACATCCGCCTGACACTAGAGGGAAGAGGTGCAGGCCGGCGGAGAAACAGGCTGAGCCGTGATTCGGGGATGGGTTTTTCCACCCCAGTCGCTGGAGGACAGCAGCTTCAGGCAGCAGATTGCCTGGTGGAGAGTTTGAGAGAAGTATGTGAAGCAAGCGATCCAAGACTCCTCCCGAGATCTGGACGCCACCCCTGTTTACAGCTCGATGAGTGTCCTTAAGGAACAAGCAAGCACTTCTGTGGGCTCAGTTCAAACATCTGAGCTTCTTCCCAGGAAAATTCTAGCGGAAACTCTGGCTTTGACAAAACCACTCTTACTTCAAAGCCATCTACAGAAATTGGGGGCTTAAAAACAATCCAGATGAAACAGTTTTGCCATTTCAGTTGGTTTTCTCCCAGAGTATCTTGTTTCCAGGAGGTTTCCAGAATATTTTGGTTTCAAAACTTTGGGGCACAAATTCGAAAAGTGGATTTAAAGTGTCAGGTTTCAAAGTAGGTCGGCTTTGGAAGTGGTCTAGGTTTCTAAAAGGTTTGGTTGAAAAATGTCTGGGTTCTAAAATCTTCCAGAAATGTTTCCCAGAGCACGGAGTTCCCACAGCACTTTGGGAGAAGGGCCGGGGTATGGACTGGGGGCTGTCGTGGGGCGCTGTGTGGGGAGGATGAGCCTGAGCAGGGCCGTCCTGGCCTGGGCAGGGTCTGCTGCCCAGCCCGCGGTCAGGCGGGGGACGGACCTGGGCACACCCTGGCTGCCTCAGGCAAGCGTGTCTTCAGAAACCTCCTGTGTGTCATTTCTTCTCCAGCCGTCCCCACCAGGCACTCTGCTAATGGGTACCGGTCTCTTTGCCAGAGGGCCCCTTTCATTCCTGACCTCGGGTGGTCCGTGGGTGTCATACTCCAAGGAGAAAGTTGCTGTGAGACTAGACTTTCCAAGGAAGGAGGTCTAATTTGGGAAGAGGCATATTGATGGAAGCACCAGGGCTTCCTGGAAGGTTCTTGTAAAGTCACGGGCTGGGCCAGAATCCATAGTCATATGGATTATTGGCCCCACTTTGCAGATGGGGAAATTGAGACCCAGTGAGGCTGTGATGACCTGTTCCAGCCCCACCGTTCCTCAGAAACCCAGGTGTTCCGACACTACCTCCCTGCTGAGCCCTGCCCTTCAGCAGAGCGCTTAGGAGCAGCGCCCGCCACCGAGACACCTGGCCGGCCCTCCCCCACCTGCCTCGTCTGCATCGGCTGTGTGTCCGACAGCAGGCCTTGGGGGCTTTGGTGTCAGGCCCAGCCTTTGGGAAAAGCCTCCCTAGGAGGAGACACTGGCTGGAAGGAAGCAGACAGGCAGGGCCTTGCGTTGGCTTGGCCCTCAGGCTAGTGACAATGGAACAGTGGGGAGTTGACGGGAAGGACACACAGCCGATAGCCTGCCGCGGTTCTGGGGTGGAGTGATGTGGGCGAGGGACTGTTGGCAGGGAGGCCCAGTGCAGAGGAGAGGAGAGAGGAAAAACCCAGCGGGGCAGCCCCGCCCTGGGTGTCAGCGCCTGTTTGTGGAGCCAAGAAAGTCTTGCCTTAAATGTCTTAATCAATTTTGGGGCCTCTTCCCGTCCAGTGGAGCTCATACCACATGGGCAGCAGCCAGGGAGGGCTGGGCACCCCGAACTCGGGACTGCTTCCTCATCGGCCAAGGTGGTGGGGTGCCCGAGGCCGCCTGTCCTCAGCAGCCATGAGCTCTGCCCAGAGCCAGTTCTGATGCCCCATGAGGGCCAGACTGAGGGCACAATGAGAAGGGCGCTGTTCTAATACAGAGGTATTTAACCAGGGACTTCCTTGTGGCTCACATGATAAAGAATCTGCCTGCACTGCAGGAGACCCGGGTTCCATCCCTGGGTCAGGAGGCTCCCCTGGAGAAGGGAATGGCTGCCCACTTCCAATATTCTTGCCGGGAGACTCCCATGGATATAGGAGCTGGGGTTCTAGTCCATGGAGTTGCAAGGAGTCAGGCATGACTGAGTGACTGTCAACCAGGTACAGAGGGTGCTCGCCACCTCCCCTACACTCCTACAACCTCCTGGGAAGGGGCGCCCTGCCACAGCTGCTGAGAAGCCAGCCAGCCCTGAGCCCATCCCCAGCCCTGCCCTCTCCCAGCTGGAGCTTCTAGCCTGGCTGATGGACCCACCTGGAGAGTTACCTGACGAGGCCTGGAGACGCGCGCAGGTGCCAGGTGGAGGTGAGGTGCAAGCCTCGAGTTAGCCTGCTCAGATGGCCCGGAAACACAGATTTTCTGAGCTCCTCGAGGCTGTGGCTGTGGCGTTCTAAGCTGAGAAGGGTCAAGGTGGTCCCCACAGATAGCCCGCTGTAACCCCGCACGCTGCCTCCTAGGACCTGGCCGGGCGCCCTTTCCCTTTGCTCTGTGCTGACCTCCAGGGGGCGCTGTCCGGATGAGCTGGACCTGAGTGGCACAGGGGGGCAGCCAGCAGGGAGGCTGGCGACACTGAGTGGGCGCTGAGCCTGCCCAGGCTCTTGGACGGGGCACTTTGGGCGTCCCCACCTCCCCAGGCCCTTGTGAACCTACCCCCACCACGTGCAGGGCTGCCAGCACCCCAGCTCAGCCGGCGGAGGCCAGACCCGGGCTCCAGCTCCTCCACCGGGCAAGACGGGCCTCCTCACAGCCTCCCCTTGGCCGCTCCTGACCCCTCCTGCCCTGGCCGCAGGCTTTTTCCACAGCCCTCCCTCCCTTGTCTCTCCTCCGCCAACATCCTGTGTCCCCGAGAGGACCTTCTGTGTGCCCCCAGGCAACCGCATGGGCAGCACAGAGGCTGTTCTGCTGGACTCTCCGTGGAGGCTGTTCCCCCAACCCCCCGAATTTGGCTTGTCAAGTAAATAGAGACTTCTAACATCTGTTCTGGTGAAGGAATTGACACCAGAAAACGTTTGAGTGGGAGGATCTTGGGGTCACCCCGAACCCACAGCAGTCTCCCTAGCAGATTGGATCAGCTTTGCCTTGCACACTTGCCATGGCAGGAGGCTCACTACCTCACCGCCTCTGGTGGCTGGATAACCTCTTCCTAACTCTTGAGTCCAGCCTGCCTCTACTCGGGAACCACACAAACCTGTGGCCTCTTCCTCATTAGATGGTTTAGATCTCAGAAGATGGCTACTGTACTCATCTCCCCGGATTAAAGACAGGCTCGTGTGAAAGCTGGCGAGGGTAGAGGTCAGGGGACTTCCCTGGCTGTCCAGTGGCTAAGACTCTATCCTCCTGACACAGGGGGCCTGGTTCCATCCCTGGCCAGGGAGCTAGATCCCGCATGTGGCAACTAAGACTCGGTGCAGCCAAATTTTTTTTTAAGAGTGGAGGTCAGAGCCTGGCCCCAGCCCGTCACTGCTTTGGGGGAATCCGTGATCCTAGTGCTCAGCTTCTGCCTTCCGGAGGTCACTTTGAGACGGGCACGTGAATGATGCTGTGGGCTTTCTGAGGGGCTTTGAGAAACTCCAAGCCCCTCAGCTGGTGAAGACACCAAAATGTGCTCTGCTCAGCAGAGTGGTCACGTCTTGAATGGAAACACGTTCTGTCCTGGCCAGACACCTCAAGTGTTATGTGAGAATTGGCATCCACTTTTCTCAGCCTCGCTCCAAGCCCTGTCCACTCAGAGGGTATGAAGGCAGTAACTGGCGTGCAGCCTGGTTGCGTATATGTGTGGGGTGTGTGTGTGTGTGTGTGTGTGTGTGCATGCGTGAACTCCTGCTGGAGAGTGGGAGGGTGGTCAGGGGACCAGCCGGAGTGCAGGGAAATGCAGCACGTGTGCTGGTTGTGATCAAGGACACAGGGGGAGTGCACGCAGATCCTTTCCTCAGGCACGAGGATGGGGCTGGTGGCCGTCCCTCGCTCAGCGAGTGTGGAGCATCAGGAGGGAAGCCTGTGGCTCTAACGACCTCGGGAGGGGCCTCTTCAGGACAAGGTCGTGTCCACCTGGAGCGACTCTGCCCCTGCCCCGGGGTGGTCAGACTCTTCCCCACTAACTGGCGTCAGCTGCCAAGAGAGTGAGTGACCTGGTGGAGACAGGAGGCCACTGCCGAAACCTGCTGCAGGGAAGGCCTCAGAGCTGCCCCGGCCTTCAGAGGGCACCAGCTCCTCCTGGAAGCCCCCTGGCTTCTCTCCCTATTCTGTGACCGCGCCTTTCCCCGAATCTCCCCACACTTGACCTCCACTCCTCTCCCGACTTCAGCTGCCACCTGTGGCTTGTCTGCCCCTGTGAGGGACAGCTCCAGAACTCACCCGGCCGAGTTCTCGTGGGGCTCACTCTCTTACGTTCTGTCTGTGAGGAGGGTCACTCCCTGCTCCGGGCCCTCGTGGGGAGCCCCGGGAGATGTGTGGCTCAGTCTCCCCAGCTCCTCCTGAGGAATGAGTGAGGCAGAGAGAGCTCCTTCTCTTGTGTTACCAGAGCCGGGGCAGTGGGAGGGGGCTGGGCAGGAGGGGCTGTGAGGGCAGCGGGGCTGGGCCTCCTGCTCACGGAGGCGGCGTGGCTGCGATCACAGGTCCTACTGACCCACTGGGTAAAAGGAGGCACCTCTTCCTCCGCTGCTCACTTTGATTCAAGTTTTGTTAAAAAAAAATTTCATTTTCGTGAAAAGAAGCGCAAGAATAGAATTCATAGTACTTTGAGTTTTCAGATAAAACCAAGATTCTGAGGATGTTCCTTCGTCTATTGGCCACCCTGTTCCAGGTGGCGTGGGGGTAGAGAATCCGCCTGCCGATGCAGGAGATGTAAGAAACACGGGTTTGATCCCTGGGTCGGGAAGATCCCCTGGAGGAGGAAATGGCAACCCGCTCCAATACTGTTGCCTGGAGAGTCCCATGGACAGAGGAGCCTGCGGGCTGCAGTCCACAGGTTGCAGAAGAGTCAGACAGGACTGAGTGACTAAGCTCACACTGAGCTGTTCCGGTGGGGGCCAACGTGGCCGTCGTTTACCAAGCTTTCCTTGTCACCAGGTGCCATCTCATTGAATCACATGTTAATTTAAAATTTTCTTATAACTTCCCTAAAAGTTAAACAAGTGAAATTGATTTTAGCAATATGTTTGACTCAATGTGTCCAAAATGTTATTTCAATCTGTGACTCATATAAAAATTATTGTAAGCTATTTTATAGCCTGAGTGTCTAAATTATTTTTTTATATTAAGACTTCAACATCCAGTGTGTATTTTATACTCACAGCATATACCAATTCAGGCCAGCCACGTTTCAAGTGCTGAGTTCAGTTCAGTCACTCAGTCGTGTCTGACTCTTCGTGACCCCATGGACTGCAGCACGCCAGGCTTCCCTGTCCATCACCAGCTCCCGGAGTTTACTCAGACTCATGTCCGTTGAGTCGGTGATGCTATCCAGGTGCTCAAGTAGTCACGAGCGGCCGGAGGCCGCCATGATAGGCCGCGTAGGTTTGAGGAGTGGGCTCCGTAGCTGTCTCAGTTTCATAGATAAGGAGAATAAGGCGAGAGAGGGATCTGACCACGATCGAGGTCCTCCAGGCCACTGCCCAGCAGCTACTCCGGGATTCTGGCTCCGTTCAGGCAGGAACCTTCCCAGGGGCCAGACTCCAGCTTGCCCTGCAGCTCTGGAGTGACCCCACGGCTTTCCCTACCCTTCTCCCGATGCCATGGGCACAAGCAAGGTCCCCTCTGGGGAGGTGTGCGTGCTCAGTTGCTTCAGTTGTGTCTGACTCTGTGCGAGCCCGTGGACTGTAACCCGCCAGGCTCCTCTGTTCATGAGATTCTCTGGGCAAGAATACTGGCGGGGATAGCCATTTCCTTCTCCAGGGGATCTTCCTGACCCAGGAATTGAACCCGTGTCTTAGCAGGTGGGTTCTTTACCACTAGCGCCACATGGGACCTCTGGGGAGGGGTCCAGCAGTCAAGGAGCCCGTCCCTGGGTCAGCTCGGGGCTGGGTTTGCCTGCGTCCCCATGTCTCCCGCCAGGGGGCAGCCTCGGGTCAGGAATACCGCCTGCCGGGCGGGGCCTTTGCTGGGAAACCCAAGGGCTTTTCCAAGGGGCTTGGGCAGTCCCCGGGCCTGGTGACTCTTTCTGCAGCGATGGGCTGGCGGGGGGCGGGGGTGCCCTCTCATTCAGCCCCATTACTGGCTCTGTGGAGGTCACGCCTCACCTCGGGCCCCTGCTGAGGGATCCTGGAGACGTGTGGTTTGGCCTCCCCCAGGTCCTAAAGCCCCCGGACGGCGCCGCAGGACCACCAGGCCCGAGTTGGCCCTTGGGCCTCCTCTGTTCTGGGGTGACCTGGAGTGCAGGCACGTGCACTCGCTCCGGACCGGGCCCAGTCTCGCACACACTCGTCCACTGTGGGGGCCCTCACAGAAGTGCCTCTGTGTGTCTTTTGTCCATCTTCACACCGGATTTTTTTAATGTGGAGTTTTGAGAGTTCTTACAAACCCTGGGAATGAGTCCTTTGTCAGGTGTGTGGTTTGCAAATATTTGCTCCTACTCTGCAGGTATGTGTCTTTTTGTCGTTTAAGAGGGTCTTTTACAAAGCAGGAGATTTGTTTCTTTTTATTTTGTTGAGATTCAACTTATTCACTTTTTTTTTTTTAACGGATTATGACTTTGGTGTTAGATCTAAGAACTCTTCCACCGAGTCCTGGGTCCCAGAGCTCTCCCATGCCATCTTCTTTAAGGTTTCTGTTACACACTGAAATCCATGATTAATTTGAGTTGATTTTTAAACATAAATTGTTATGCTTAGATTGAAGTTTACATTAAAAAAAAATCATCTCTTTTAGGCTGTGCCGGGTCTTTGCTGATGCCTGTGGGCTTTCTCTAGGAGTGGTGGGCAGGGGCTCCTCTTGTCCCCGTGCGCAGGCTCTGGGCGTGAGTGCTTCAGCAGTTGTGTTTGAAGGCTTAGTGCATCCATGGCGTGTGGGATCTTCTCGGACCAGGGGTTGAACTGGCGCCCCTTGCATGGCAAGGTGGATCCTTAACCACTGGCCCACCAGTGATGCCCCTGAAGTTTACCATTTCTGCCTGTGGCTAGTCAGTTGTTCCCAAGTTGTTTACTGAAAAGGCAATCTTTCCTCCACTGAATTGCTTTTACGCGTTTGTCAAAAATCAGCTGGCTGTTCTTACGCAGTGCTTTTTCCGAGTTCTCTGTGGCTCCCTACGTGAGTCTACCCTCCCCCACACCTTGCACTGTTGATCACTGTCACTGGCTAGTAAGGCTTGAAACTGAACAGAGTAATTCTTCTCCTTTTATTCTTCTTCACAATTGTTTTAACTGAGTTCCTTTGTCTTTCCACATAACTTTTAGTGTACTTTTTTCTATTTCTACAAAAAGTATTGCTGGGCTCTTTGCAAAAATTGCATTAATCTGTATATCAATCTGGGGAGAAAGGACATCTTTACCATGTTGAGCCTTATATTCCATGAGGAAAGTTTGTCTCTCCACTGTTAAGTCTTTCATTTCTTTCTTTGGTGTTTTGTAGTTTGCAGCATAAACATCCTGTACGTGTTTTGTTAGATTTGCACCTGTGTGTGTGTGCTGTCACCACGTCTGACTCTGCGACCCTGTGCACTGTAGCCCGCCAGGCTCCTCTGTCCATGGGATTTCCCAGGTAAGAAAACTGCAGTGGGTTGCCATTTCCTTCTCCAAGGGACCTTCCCAACCCAGGGATCGATCCATGCTCCCAATGCAGGGGCCTGGGTTTGATCTCTGGTCAGGGAACTAGATCCAGCATGCTGCAGCTAAGACTTGGTGCAGCCAAACAAATAAATAAAAATACTTTTTAAATGAAATTCAGTTGATTTTTGTGTATTGATTTTAAATCCTGCTACCTTGCTAAACTCATTTATTAGTTCTAATAGCTTTGGGGGGCGATTCCTTAGGATTAACATAATACAAGCAGGGCTGTGTCATCTGTGAGTAGCGATAGTTTTACTTCTTCCTTTGCAACCGGAATGCCTTTCATTTATTTCTTTTATCTCTTTTTCCACTGGCTGGAGCCTTCAGTATAATCTGGAATAACAGTGGCAAGAGCAGATATCCTTTTTTCCCCAACGTGAGAGAGGAAAATGTAGTCTTTCATCATGAGGTGTGGTGTTATTCATACTTTTAATAGATTCCTTTATCAGTTTGAGAAAATTCCCTCCATTTCTAGTCTGTGGTGGGTTTTTATCACAAATGGTATTGGACTCTGTCAGATGCTTTTCCTGCATCTATTGAGGTTATCCTGTGGGTTTTCTCTTCTCTTTCGTCAGCTGGGAATATTGCATTAATTGATTTCAGAATGTTAAACCAACTTTGCATTCCTGGAATAAATCCCACTTGGTCATGGTGTATAATCCTTTTTACATGGCGCTGTATTCAGCTTGTAATGTTTTGTTAAGGGTTTTTGCTTCCGTGTTCATAAGGGTATTGGTCTGTAGTTTTCTTGTGATGTCTTTGTTTTGGTGTCGGGGAATGTCCTCATAGAACGAGTTGGAAAATGTTTCCTCTTTCATTTTGTGAGAGATTTGGTATTACTTTTTCTTCAAATGTTTGGTAGAATGTATCAGTAAGGCCATCTGGGATGGACTTTTATTTGTGGGAAGAATTTAAGTTACTAATTCAGTTTCCTTGCTACAGGTCTTTTCCAACTTTCAATTTATCCATAAGCCAGTTTTTAAATTTTGAGTCTAAATTTATTCATTGCATCTAAGTTGTTTATTTTGCTAACATGGAGTTGCTCATAATATTCTCTTATAAGCCTTTATTTCTGTAGGGTAAGTGTTCTCACCTCTTTTGTTCCTGAATTTGGTAATTTATACCTTCTGTCTTTTTCTTTTTTTTTTTTTGGTCAGTCTAGCTAAAGATTTTTTTTTTTTTAATTTTTAAAAATTAATTAATTTTTTCACCACACTGCTTGGAAGATTCCCTGGAGAAGGGATAGGTTACCCACTCCAGTATTCATGGGCTTCCCTGGTGGCTCAGACGGTAAAGGATCCACCTACAATGCGGGAAACCTAAGTTCAATCCCTGGGTTGGGAAGATCCCCTGGAGGAGGGCATGGCAACGCACTCCAGTACTCTTGCCTGGAGAGTCCCATGGACAGAGGAGCCCGGTGGGCTGCAGTCCACGGGGCTGCAAAGAGTCGGACATGACTGAGCGACTAAGCACAGCCCAGCTTGGCCGGTAAGGTCTTAGACTCCCCAACCAGGAATCGAGCCCTGGCCCCCTGCGTTGAAAGCACGGAGTCTTAACCACTAGACAGCCAGGGCAGTCACGATATCTTTTTAAAAGACGACTTGTGGTTCCATTGATTTTTGTCTTTTGTTTTTCTGCTACCGTTGATTTCTGTTTTAGTCTTTATTATTTCCTTCCTTATGCTTGCTTTGGGTTTAATTTTCTCCTTCTAGCTTTTAAGGTGGAAACTTATCGATCTGAGACTTTTGATCTGAGTGTTCAGTTATAGTTTGCTTCTAAGCTCTGCTTTTGTTGCAGTGCTTGTTATGCTGTGTTTTCATTTTCATCTGGGCTTTCCGGGTGGTTCAGTGGTAAAGAATCCACCTGCCAATGCAGGAGACTCAGGGGTCATGGGTTCGATCCCTGGATCGGAACGATCCCCTGGAGGTGGGCATGGCAACCCACTCCAGTATTCTTGCCTGGGAGATCTCATGGACAGAAGAGCCTGGCGGGCTACAGTCCATACAGCTGCAAAGAGCCGGACAGAACTGAAGCAACTGAGCACGCATGCCTGCGTTTTCATTCAGTTTAAAACAGCCTGTTTTCTCTGGTGATTTCTTCTTTGACTCGTGTTTTCTTGAAGCGTGTCCTTTCTTCTCCAGGTATTTCAGGGCTTCCCGGGTGGTTTCCTGATGGTTTCTGATTTAATCCCACTGTGGCTGGAGCACACTCTGTACAGTTCCGGTCCTCTGAAGTGTCTTGAGACGTGATCTGTGGCCGTGCACACTCTCTATCCTGAGATGGTTCCAGGTGTGCTCAGGAAGAATGTGTTTCTGCCCTTGCTGGGTGGGGTGTCTGTACGTGTCAGGTCTAGTTGGCTGCAGTGTTGTTCACGTCTTCTCTGTCTTCCCTGACTTTCTGACGAGTTGTTCTATCAGTTATCCAGTGTAGGGTATCGGAATCTCCAACCACGTTGTTTAATTTTTTCCTTCCAGTTCTGTCGGCTTTTGCTTCGTGTATTTTGAGACTCTTACATTAGAGATGCATGCACTTATCATTGCTGTATCATTATGAAATGTCTCTAGTTGTGTGTCTTAATGTCTGTCTTGTCTCATGTTAATTCAGCCACCTGAGCTGTTTTGTGGCCAGATGTTTGCATGTGGATCTTTTTCTGTCCGTTTTCTTTCACCTACTTGTGTCTTTGAATCTAAGGTTTAGACAGTACAGAGTTGAATCTGGATTTAAAAAACTTTTTGTCATGCAAGATTTTTGTAATACAGTGTGAAAGCATTGGCCTTTTGATTGGGGTGTTTAGACTCAAATTCACATTTAATGTAATTCACATAATTCACATAAATATTCACAAAAGAGAAGCAGGTTTGATCCTTGTGTTGGGAAGATCCCCTGGAGGAGGGCATGGCAACCCATTCCAGTATTTTTGCCTGGAGAATGACATGGACATTCTCCTCCTCCAAGGACAGAGGCGCCTGGCAGGCTACAGTCCATGAGGTTGCACAGAGTCAGACACGATTGAAATGAATTAGCGTGCATGCATACACACACCATTTTAATTTCTGTTTTTGTGGGGTTTTACGTCTGCAACTTGTAGCATGCAGAATCTTAGGGCTCAAACCAGGGATGAAACCTTGGGTCCCCTGCATCGGAACAGCAGAATCTTAACCTCTGGGTCACCAGGGAAGTCCCTCTGTTGATTTTTTAAAACTATTTTTAATAATTTTCTTAGTGTTTGCCTTGAGGTTTACACGTGCGTCTTATCGGCGTCTCCTTCTGAATAATGCTGACTTGTTGGTGATGGACGGGGAGGCCTGGCGTGCTGCGGTTCATGGGGTCGCAGAGAGTCGGCCACGACTGCGCGACTGAGCTGCACTGAACCGAGACCCATAACATCTGTGTCCGCCTCCCTCCACTGCTTTGTGCTGCTCTTGTCGTAAGTGTTGCATCTGCGTCTGTCGTAAATACAGTGGGGAAAGAATCCAGTAGATTAAAGCATACAGCGTTATCCTCATTTAGTTCAGTTCAGTTCAGTTCAGTCGCTCAGTCGTGTCCGACTCTCCGCGACCCCATGAATCACAGCACGCCAGGCCTCCCTGTCCATCACCAACTCCCGGAGTTCACTCAAACTCACGTCCACAGAGTCGGTGATGCCATCCAGCCATCTCATTCTCTGTCATCCCCGTCTCCTCCCGCCCCCAACCTTTCCCAGCATCAGAGTCTTTTCCAGTGAGTCAACTCGTCGCATGAGGTGGCCAGAGTATTGGAGTTTCAGCTTTAGCATCAGTCCTTCCAATGAACACTCAGGATTGATCTCCTTTAGAATGGACTGGTTGGATCTCCTTGCAGTCCAAGGGACTCTCAAGAGTCTTCTCCAACACCACAGTTCAAAAGCATCGATTCTTCGGTGATCAGCCTTCCTCACAGTCCAACTCTCACATCCACACATGACCACGGGAAAAACCATTGCCTTGACTAGACGGACCTTGGTTGGCAAAGTAATGTCTCTGCTTTTTAATATACTATCAAGGTTGGTCATAACTTTCCTTCCAAGGAGCAAGCGTCTTTTAATTTCATGGCTGCAATCAGCATCTGCAGTGATTTTGGAGCCCAAAAAAACAAAGTCTGACACTGTTTCCACTGTTTTTCCATCTATTTCCCATGAAGTGATGGGACCAGATGCCATGATCTTTGTTTTCTGAATGTTGAGCTTCAAGCCAACCTTTTCACTCTCCTCTTTCACTTTCATCAAGAGGCTTTTGAGTTCCTCTTCACTTTCTGCCATAAGGGTAGTGTCATCTGCATATCTGAGGTTATTGATATTTCTCCCAGCAATCTTGATTCCAGCTTGTGCTTCTTCCAGCCCAGCGTTCCTCATGATGTACTCTGCATAGAAGTTAAATAAGCAAGGCGACAATATACAGCCTTGACGTACACCTTTTCCTATTTGGAACCAGTCTGTTGTTCCATGTACAGTTCTAACTGTTGCTTCCTGACCTGCATACAGGTTTCTCAAGAGGCAGGTCAGGTGGTCTGGTATGCCCATCTCTTTCAGAATGTTCCACAGTTTATTGTGATCCACACAGTCTACACGATCTTATATCTCTAAAAAAGTTAAGAGATCAAAATGTATTTACCCAGTCTTTTACTTATGCACATATTTACCATCCCAACGCTTTTCATTTATTTCTCTAGATTTGCGTTACGGTCTCTTGTCATTTCTTCTCACCGGAAGGACTTCTAGTATTTACTGTAAGACAGGTCTGCCTGCAGCGCTTCTCCTTGGGCTTTTTAAACCTGGAAACGTTTTCAGTTCACCTTCATTCATGATAGTTTTGCTGGGTATAGGATCTTGGGTTGACTTCTTTTTCTTTTGCTACTTTGTGTCCTTCCACTGGCCTCCCTGATAAGAAGTGAGCCATCATTCTGCTTTTGTTCCTGTGAATTCAAGGCTTGTTTTTCTCTTGCTGTTTTCATTTCTTTTTTGAAGATTTTTAAAACAATTAGACATTGGCTTTTACTTTTAGTCTGTGCCCCACAGCAGGGGGGGATCTTAGCTCCCCCACCAGGGAGTCACCCCTGCCCCCTGCAGTCGAAGCTGGAGTCTTGACCACTGACCACCAGGGACTCACCCCCTGTCCCCTGCAGTCGAAGCTGGAGTCTTGACCACTGACCACCAGGGACTCATCCCTGCCCCCTGCAGTCGAAGCTGGAGTCTTGACCACTGACCACCAGGGACTCATCCCTGCCCCCTGCAGTCGAAGCTGGAGTCTTGACCACTGACCACCAGGGACTCATCCCTGCCCCCTGCAGTCGAAGCCGGAGTCTTGACCACTGACCACCAGGGCAGTCTCTGGCTTCATGTTTTGCTCTGTGTTTGCGTGGACCTTGTGGTGACCATGGGGTGGTGGGCGCAGTCAGTAGACCCATTCTCGTGTCCTTTGTTCAAGACCTGGATCTAACAGACACCACCACATGGCCCACCCTGGGCTGACCCAGGGGAGGGAGAGGGGCCCAGGAGGAAGACCCTCCAGGTACCTTTAGCTTCTGAGGGGGATCTCCTTCGCCTCAAGACCACAGGGCACAGGGGAAGGACAGGTGTCCACAAAGAAACTGGCGTATATGGGAAAAGGGGCGAGTGAAACTGTCCCTTCCTGCTCCGTGGTGAGGGGTTAAGGGAGGTGACAACTTATAGGGAAGATCTGTGCCCGGGGACAGAACTGGTTGAAGGGCATTTAGGCAGAGTGGTCAGTGGAGCAGAGACTTGGAGGCCGGAGGGCATCTGAGCCACGCGTGCTCCTGTCTGCCTGGGAACGGAACTGGTGGAGCTGCCCGCGTCAGCTCGGATGTGTTCACGGTCCGCATCACCGCAGCACCGTCATTTTGCTGACACTCCCTGGCGAAGGTGGGGAACCCACTCATCGTCTGAACGCCTCAGGCCCTGACTCAGGGCCTCATCCCAAGGCCGACCCTGAGTCCCCAGCACGCTTCTTCCCCAGGTGCCAAAGCCGGTGCCTGCTCAGCCCCCCAGGGCGGCTGAAAGCCCGGAGCGTGGGAAAGCCCTCGCCAGTGTGCCAGCCTGGCTCCCGCGCACTCACCACACTCTGACACCCAGACAATGCCAGCTCTGAGCAGAGCCCTGGGTGGGCTGTAACCATGGCAAGGGCCCTGCCAGGCAGCGGAGCCAACTGCCCGTCCAGGGTCAGCCGGGCCTGCGGCCCTGGTTACCGCTTTGTCCCGTGGGCTGGAACTGATCCCAGGCGAGCGGGCTCTGAAAGGCTGGCTGTCAGGGAGGGCAGTGCTCACCACACAGGAACGAGGGAGGGCTGGGGCTGAAGTGAGGGCGGCGGGCTGTCTCCAGGGTCCTGAAGCCACAGCCAGGGTCCAGTCGAAGCACAGCCGGGTCACGGTGTGGCTGGAGGTGCCTTCCCGCAGGGGCTGTAGGAGCATGCCTCCTCCACACACACCCCCTCCGTACGCCCCCTCTCCCACAAGGCCCAGGGCCCGGCTCTCCCGGAAGGAGGCTGCCCCCTTCTCCAGGTTCCAGGAGGTTCCAGGCAGCTGGCCAGAGTACGCAGGGTCCCCTCCAGCCAGCCCCTGGGCTCCCTCAGGGCCTGGATGGGCCACAGCCACTGGCTCTGCCCACTTCCCACTACCTGCCTGCCCCCCCGATCCCCTCCCAGACCTGTAGGCATCAGACACGAGTGTGGGCCTGTCAGGGCCAGAGAGACCCACTCCTCCCCAGCTGTGGGGGTTAGAGCGCCTCCCCCAAAATGGTGTTTACAAAAGCCACGTTTGCAAACACAGAACCTCGTTTGAGAAAAGAGAACAGTGAGGAGCACTTCCCTGGTTGTCCGGTTATTGAGAAGCCGCCTGCCAGTAGAGCAGCACGCGTTTGCTCCCCGGCCCAGGAAGGCGCCGCAGGCCACAGGGCAGCTCAGCCCGTGCTCGCGCCCGCCGAGCCCTCAGTGCGGGCTGCAGGACCCCGAGCGCTTAGGGCCCCTGCTCTGCGGCCAGAGCCGCCGCTGCCGCCCCTCTCCACAACTGGAGCCAGCCTGCACGCAGCAGTGAAGACCTGGCCCAGCGTCAATAAGTGCAAAAAGTACTTTTAAAGGAAGAAAGGCAATGAAAATAGCACTAAATGTATGTATATATACATGTTTCTTCCAGCAGCATCCACACAAATACCCAGAAAGCTCTGGAACTGGATTGCCTGGGCTCAGACCCCAGCTCTGCCAAGGCCGTGCTGTGTGACCTCAAATAAACGTCGTCCCCTCTCTGTCTGAGATCCTCGTCTAAAAGTCGACAATGGGCCCAACCTCAGAGGGCTCTTGTGAAGATAAGTGAGGTCACCGCTAAGTGTTCAGAAAAGACAGCTTCTCTGCTGAGCCCCTGGGGCCCCGGGTCCCAGCCGTCACAGCTCTCACATTTTTCACCACTGAGCTCTCTCTTGGCAAGTCCTATCCCCCCAAAGCCGGGCTGCCTTTAACCCCTGAAATGATCACCAAGACCCCAGTGGGAAGGGACAGTGAACAGAGAGGACAATGGGGGGCGTGGCGCAGACTCTGGAGGAGAGCTGCCCCTCCCCAGGGAACAGGACCTGACTTTCAGAGGGGCCCTCCAAGCTGGGAGAGGGACCCTGCCGCCCCTGGAGGGGCCCCAGAGGAGGAGGCTGATGCCTCTCGCCCATCCCGGTTCCTCCGCTCCCAGCTCTTCTCTCCTCTGCCTGGCGGAACCTTCTCAGCCCCCACCCAGGGTCCCAGGGCTGCTTTTCTCCTGGGGAGGAGGACATGAGCCTAGGCCTCTAGACAACCGTGGGCCTCCCTACCCACGGGGCCAAAATGGGCTGGGGGGTAGATGGGGCTTCAGCACAGTGAGGCCAGCAGGAACGCTGTCTGCACATCAGAGGCGCCACCCCGCAACAAAACCCACAGCCATGACCCAGCGAGGAGGCTCAGCCCACTTCTGTGCAGGACCCCGCCCTCCACAGGCCTCCCAGGTGGACTGGTCAGCCCCCAGGACCCACTGGAGTGGACCACCCCAGCACAGCAGCACCATCTCCGCCTCCCGCAGGAGAGCCTGTCGGGGGAAGACAGGGCTGGGGGCTCAGTGCCAACGGGAGGAGTCCCACCTCCCTGAGTCAGTTGATGTCCATGGACTGTCCCGCAAGGAAGGGCTGCTGCTCCTGGGGCTGGGGCGGGGGCTTCCCTTGCCTGGGGCCCTCACCCTCGGGGCTGGAGTCACTGCCTCGGTGCTGAAAAGACAGCTCCGGCCAACGGGTGGGGAGGGGGTAATCAGGAGGGACAAGACCCCTACTCAAGGTGGCGCTGCACAGTGCCTGAGGGCTCAGGGGCTCCAGCCAGGGTGGGGAGGGGAACTGGGGAAAATAACACCTACCCCATGCCCCCTCTCCAAGGCCAAGTGTCCAGCTGGAAAGTGAGCGTCAGAGAAGCTGTAATTGGCTCAAGTCCATCATTCACTAGGGGCTTCCCTGGAATCCCGTGGACAGAGGAGCTGGCTACAGTCCAAGGGGTCGCAAAGAGTCGGACACGACTGAGTGGCTAACTCGTGCACACACGTCATGCAGCACAGGGCCAGGGCTGGGGTTCCGCGGTAACGCAGACAGGAAGGACCCGGCCGTGCCTGGTTCTCCCCGTCTCAGCAGTTGGCCTCAGGCCCAGGCTGTTATTCTGCGGGCGCTCAAACCCTGGGCCGAGGAACTCCCCGTGCGGGCCCTGGAAATGGGTCCCTGCAACCTGCCCCTGGGGTTGAGGCAGACCTGTGTCTGGTGCTTCTGCTGCGCGGTCTGTTCCTCGGGAGATGGAGAGGCTTTCGGAACACGGGGTGGAGAGCTGGAAGGCACCTGCCCCCCAGCCCCGGTAACCTGCAAGCCTGTCCCAGTGGGGCTGGACAGGCCACAGTGGATTTCAGGGCAGCTTGCAGGTTGATGCCTCGCTCCATATATGTAGGGGTCAGTATTTTTTAGTAAAGCCAGATGTTATTGGACAGCAGCTTAATTTGGGGTTTTTAAAAGTCAGAGCAGCTGCCCACTCTGGCCCCATGTTCTCCTGTGCCTGGTTTGAAGGGGTGAGCGTAGTAGGGGACCTCTGAGCTCTGGCTGTTCCAGGTAGGGAGAGAGAGCTGGCAAACCTGGGAGCAGCTAGATCCATGAGCCAAACTTTGCTCCTCAGGAGCAAGTGCAACAGTGATGGACGGTGAACTCTGCCAGGGAGCCTAGCGGTCCCTGCGGGGAGACAGCGAGCAGAAGAGGGGCCTGAGTAACAAGAAGGCATAGGCGGCCTGAGCGCTGGGGGAGGGTTTGCAGGGAGGAGCCGATGCAAAGGCCCTGGGGCAGAGACGGCGCCTGCTCCAGGACTGGACGCAAGCGGACGAGCAGCGGGCAAAGTGGAGCCAGAAGTGTGAGGCCTTTGGGGGAAGAGGGGAGGGTTTGGGTTTGTCCTCAAGTCCTGAGTGTGCGGCCCACCTTAAACAGGATGAAGGTGGCAGCAGAGGCCTCTATTGTTCCCTGGTCCCTATTGGGAGGGTCATCTCTGACTTGTTCAGATCTCTTAGGTGGTCTTCCCCAAGTCAGCCATTCACTTACTCGTTTAGCGATTTCCAGAGCTAGACGTGCTCTGGAGCAGCTGGGGCTGGGGGAGGAGGAGACTGGAGTGAGACCTGGTCCCCGGCCCCCAGAGGAGGCCGTATGAGGAGGGTGGGAGGTGGAGGGGAGCAGAGGTCAGGGTGGGCATCCCAGGGGAGGTGTCAGTGCTGGCCGCGGGGCTGGGGCGCAGTTGTAGACAGGCGGGTGTCCCCTGCCCTGTGTGCTGAGAGCCGGGGCAGGTCGTGGAAGTGTCACCACATGGCACACAGCTCCTGCAGCAGGACTCTCTGAGACTGTAGCCCCCTGCACCCCGCTTCATAGCTCGGGCTCAGGACACAGCGGGCCTGGGGCCCCTGCGGTCTGACTTGTCCCACAGAAGCACTGATTCAAAGCAGCCTCAGCTCAGGACCAGCTTCGAGGGATACTCTGTGTGTGTGTGTTTGAATTCTGTCAGGTGGATATTTTAGCTCCATCTCTCATCTGCTGAGCAACCCTAGGAAAGTCACTTAATCTCTCTGAGCCCGCTTCCCACCTGTAAAAGGAATGTTCTCTCTGTACCTGGCCAAGCTCTTGGGAGATGGTGCAGACATGGCCCTCGAGTAGAGCCCAGCAAAATCCAAAGTCAGTGTGTCTGCCTCCAAGCCCAGGACGTCCCCAGACTCACAGACCCCTCCCCGAACTGAAGAAAACGAAACCCGTGTGTTCCTGCCTCCCACCTTGCACCCGTCTTGGGGAGGCAGGGTTTCACCGGGAGGGGAGCCTTTTGCCCACAAGGAGACCAGGCCCAGAGAGGGTGAGCAGGCATCTCAAGTCGAAGGAGGGGCCCCGCCGGTGGGCCTGGACCCCCACCCTCACCTGGCCCCTTCCCACCACCACAGTCCTCAGGGCGAGGACACGTCCACTGGCCCGCCAGCCCCCAACCCCTCCTGGCCAACAAAAGGCCAGGCCTCCCGCAGGAGGGGGCGGGAAGGGGCTCCTGGGCCAGCTGGGCCGTGGACACGTGCGGGGAAGTGAGCGGAGACAGGAAGGAAGCCGCCCTGCTGGAGGCTGGGGCCGCCATTGTCCCACCTGGGGGTGGGGGCGCTGTGTCTGCCCTCTGTCCCGGTGCCCGGTGGCTCCTCCGCTCTGGAGGGCCCCGGCCGGCGTGGTCACTGGGCCTGGCCCTCTCTGAGCCCCTCCCTGCTGACCTCCTTCCCTCCCAGCCTCAGTTTCCCCGTCGTAACCTTAGAGCAGGAGACACCAGGGCGGATCCTGCCAGGGATTCCTGCAGGATGAGTGCCGGCCTCTCTCTCGGGCTTCTGCTGAGTCAGTTCACGAGCTCCAGCACTCCCTGTGAGCTGAGGGCTCGCCCAGCCCCCAGAGGGTCAGAAACTCGCCCAAGGTCGCCCCTCAGAGCCGCAGAGCTGCCTCTTAGACCCAGGCCACTGCTGCTATAGCCACCCTCCTGTGTCTGCCGTCGCTGACCTGACTTTTCTCTAAGTCACTCACTTGTACGGGGTGGATACCTGTTCAGATTCATCCTAAATTGTGCTGTCAGTGGTTTGATTGAGATGGACAGAGGGGTGGATGGGTGAGCTCTGAAACCAGGGCCAGGGGACCCCCAGCCGTGTGCACTCTCCCCAGACGTGGCCCCCAGGGCTCCCCTGTCCCCCCACACACCCAGAAGGGCACTTCTGTTCAGGTGGGACCCCGTCCCTCCACCCTTCAAGAAACAGAGGGAGGAGACAGTTTGGGGACTTCCCAAGGGGGCAGAGCTGGAGAGTGTGAGCTCCGGTGTCCTGGGTGAGGACCAGCTGGGACCTTCTGGCCAGCAGCCCTCGCCTCTCCGAATCTTATCACCACTTCCACCCCTGCCCCCTAGAGGAGGACTCCCTGCTGAAGGCACGAGGAGAAGGGGGTGACAAAGGATGAGATGGTTGGATGGCATCATCAACTAAATGGAAAAGAGTTTGAGCAAACTCCGGGAGACAGTGAAGGACAGGGGGGCGTGGCCTGCTGCAGTCCACGGGGCCGCAGAGTCAGACACGACTGAGCGACTGAACAGTAACAACCCCAAGCCTGTATCCATCGCAGCCCCCCAGACCCCCATGTCCCGGGGATGAGCTAAGGTCAGACCATCCCCAAGACACAGGTCTCGGGGACTTCTGGCCCCTGCCCTGCACCGGCCCACCCCCGTCTCACAGCAGCCAAGCTTCTGCAGCCTGCTTAAACTTTATTGGAGATGGAGCTGAAATGGGGGTCCCAGAACCACAGAGCCTTCTCCTCCCAGCTTCTCCAGGGTGGGCTTCACTGGACGTGGGAGGGTCAACGGCCAAGGCGCGATCCCGGGACTTCCGACACAGCTCAGTAGCCCCCGGCCCTGCAAGCATCAGGCCCCCGCCTCAGCTCCAGCTCTGCCCCGCACAGGCCCACAGACCCCTCCCAGGCAGGTGGGATCCCGGATACAGGTGCTCCGCGGGCGGAACGTTACCCCCAGCTCAGGCCTTTCCTGGCCAGCTCCACCTGGGCCAGGCGGTGGTCACTCAGCACCTGCACCTTCGTGATGGCGGCCAGCGGCCTGTGGCGGTGGGCGAACTGCAGGACCTTGTGCTCTTGGGCGTGGACATGGAAGTGCTCTGCGTCGGAGCTGACCTCCATCTGGGGGCGGGAGGCCCGGGGTCCCCTCAGCACGAGGAGCCCCCCGTCATGCAGGCCTGCCGCCCAGGGGTTCAGAGCCCCCAGCTGGGGGCCCCTTCCCCCTACCTCAGAGCGGTGGCTGGCAGCCAGGGGGTGCAGCCCGCAGACCCAGCAGGGAGACTGCTGAACTGGCTCTCCCCTGTAAGCATCTGCAATAAGCCTCCTACTCAGCCGGAGCCCCAACAGGGACAGCAGGGCTGCTGGAAGCTGGGGGCACGGGGCGCCTCAGTGCAAAGCAGCAGACTGCACCCCCCGCCTCCCTGCCCCACCCCACAGGCCTCCCCCTCCCGCCGCGTGGGTTCCCCAACTCCCAGGGGCTCGCCCCAGCCCCTTACCTCAAAGGGCTCCCCCAGCACCAGCGGGAAGACGCTGGACACCTCCTCCTGGCCCCAGCGGCCGCCCTGGAAGGTGTTGGCCACCATGGTGGCACTGCCGAACCGGGGCTTGATGTGGAAGACAATGTCGCCCGTCTCGGACAAGAAGTTGATCTCAAACCTGGGGGCACCGTGGGGTTGGTGAGAGTGGCTGGGCGGGCACCCCGCGGAGGCTGAGGAGGGCAACCGGGGGGGTGGGGAGGGCGCGGTCCCTTACCGGTCCTCTCCAGAGTCAGAGTGTCCCTGCACCAATAGGTTCCAGCCCGGGGCCAGGCCCCCCGCGTGGAAGGCTTCAAACTGCAAACAAAAGGGGCAACAGAGGCCCTGGGTCCCGGGCCTCCTCTCCCTGGGCTAACCCCTCCTCTAGGAGGCCCTACAGCCTGTAGCCCGTGCTCGGGCCCCGGCCCGCTGAGCAACGTGCCCACTTGGCTGGGGGGTCTCCAGGGTGGGGGAGCAAGGCTGGTGGGGCCCCCACCGGGCCCTGTTCCCTCCTCCCCAAATCCAGGTCTCACCCACCTGCAGGGCCATCTCTCCAGCTTCCGAGGGGAGCAGCGCAGCCTGAGGATATAGCGGCTGGGCTGGGCGGGGGCACGGGGCCCCACCCCGGGGATGAGATCACCAGCCTTCCCTGCCCCCTCAGCCTCTCACCCTCCCAGCCAGCAGGTCCTCTAATGCAGCTCTGGGACCAGGGACCCCCTCCCCACCCCCTTTCCTCAGTGGCCTGCATGGCTCTCAGGCTTCATTCCACTTCCGAGGACCCCCGGGAAAGCACTTCTGCTCCATTCTTGGAGGCAAGGCATGGTCCAGGCAGCCCCCGAGTCAGCCTCAGCCTCCAGGGTTTCCGGGACCCAGACCCCCATCTGGTCAAGAGAGGAGGCCTACCCACCCTGCCCTGGCCTTTGGGGCTGTCTGGCCGCCTGGTGACTCAAGCCCCCCAGTCCAGCCCGGCCTCCCCTGGCTGCCCAGCTCCAGGGGCTCAGCCACCCTGCGGGCGGAGCGGGGATTAGGCTGGCCGCTGCGCTCAGCGAATTCCAGGGCGCTGGCGGTGGACGGGGTGGGGGGGCCTTTCCCACACTCCCACGCCCCTCCTGGCCTGCTCCTGAGCCCCCTCAGCTGACCGAAGAGCAGGCCAGGCTGGGGTCCTTGGGGAGCATGTGGGAGAGATGAGCAGAGTCTCCCCAGGCTTTCCGGGCGGCCACGGGGGCGTCTTGGCCGGACTGTCCAGGGAGCCAAGCCAGAGAGGAGCTAGGCTGGACACACAGAGCCCCAGGGCTGCTCTGGGGGGTGGGGGCGTGCAGTGCGTGGACAGTGAGTGTGCGAGTACGTGTGCAGATGTGTGGTGAGTGTGGGACCAGGTGGCTGGCGATCTGCACGCTGGATGTGGGGGTGTCGTGTGTGAGGCTGAGTGTGTGGCTCCTGGCGCTGCTGCTCTTCCCTGCCCAGCCTCGCAGGGGTCGGGGTTTGTCTGGTCCCCCAGGGCCCCAAGGGGCAGGATTGCCAGCCCCCCGCTCCCCTCGGGTCAGTCTTCCCTCTGCCCCCTGCTGGGCCCCTACCCCGGCTTTCCCCTGTGCCTGTCACTTTGGTGTGGGGTGTGGTGGTGATGGGAAGGGACGCTGTGGCCCTGACCCCTGGGCATGCGCCCGCTTCACCCACCCCTGCAGGTGGGGGGCTGGTCAGGGCCAGTGGGGCCTGCAGGGGGCAGCCCTGGGCAGTGGAGGTGAGGCCGCCCACTGTGGCCTCCCGACTCAGACACAGGCCTGCCCACTCCCTCATCCAGGGCCCCACCCAGCCGGGCCATCCCTGGGCCCGAGCACGGCGGACCCCTGGCCCCTGGCTCCCCGAGGGTCTGAGAGGGTGAAGCCCCTTCCTGCCTCTGCACCTCCCGGTCCTGCCTCCGGTCCCGCCGTGAGGCAGGCGCTCAGGGCCTGGACTCTGGGGGCGGCACAGGCCGGGGTGGGCAGAGCCTGCATTCAGGGCTCCTGAGCGGGCTTCCGGCACGCCGGGGGGCCCGGAGTCGGTGTCCCAGCTGCACGGTGTCCCACCGTCTGTGCCCCCCACCTCTCTCCCAGGCAGGGAGGGTAGCCCGGGCTGGACGCAGCACCCTGGGCTGTTGCCTCCTGGCAGAGGGTCCTCGGGACTCAGTGGCCTAGAGCCCTGGCTGGGTGAGGAGCCTGAGGACCCCTGATTCACGCAGGCCTGTCCCACTCTGAGCCTCAGCCTCCCCATATAACAGGGGGCTATGGGGACGGTGCTACAGGTACCCCACTAAACCTGGAGCGGGCAGGGTGGAGAGCCTGCCTGTTCACTTCAGCCTGGGGACCTCATAAAGCGCACCTGGGCCCAGGCAGGCTCTGGGCCTCTGACCACCCCGTGACACTTGTGCCTGGCATGGGCCCACACCTGGCCAGGCCTGTGGTCTCACCCCTGCCCCCGCTGTGGCTTTGGAACCTCTCCACATGGGGTGGGAGCCAGGAGCGGCTGGGCAGCTAGGGGCCCTGAAGGCCCCTCAGGGCTGGCACAGCCCTGCGGGCAATCCCAACATCGTGGAGTCCAGCTCAGACCCCAGCTGTCCTCAGGGGTCCCTGAGGTGGGGGGGCGGGGGCTGGGGGCAGTGCCCCCACCTGGAGTCACTGGCCAGCCAGGGCTGGGTGCCAAGGCCTGGGGCCTGGGAGCAAATAGACCTGCCCAGCCAGAGCTGCTAGACACTGCACCTCCCCCTCCCGGATGTGTGGTTTTGCCCCAAGCTGTTGGTTTCCAGAGCAGGCAGCAGGGTCTCCACCCAGCTCCACGAAGGATATCCACCCAGAGAGCAGCCAGGGCTCAGAGGCCCATCTCAGCCCTGGGCCCGCCATTGCCAGGTGGCGCCAGGCACGGGCCTGGTGCAGAGATAACCGGATGAGAGATCCTGCCCCATGGCACAGTGGTAACCACCATCGACCTGGAGCCCTGATGGCTCAGCGGGTAAAGAATCCGCCTGCAGTGCAGGAGACGTAAGAGACACAGGTTCGATCCCTGGGTCTGGAAGATCCCCTGGAGGAGGGCACGGCAACCCACTGCAGTATTCTTGCCTGGGGAATCCCATAGACAGAGGGGCCTTGGCGGGCTGCAGTCTCACAGAGAGTCGGACACGACTGAGTGACTCAACACACACCTTGGCGCTCGGTCTCTTTACAGGAGCACCACGTGCACTGGACGCTCGGGCTCCGGCCATGCCGCGGGGGCCGCTCAGGGGAGGGAGGCGCGAGAGCAATCCGGGGCACTCCGCTCGTCTTGGCACGACTGCGGTCACGCCTCAGCTGAGCCCCCGCTATGTGCCCAGGGCTTGTCATTCATTCCTTGGCCAGGTGGGGTACGTCCCCTACCACAAGCAGACGCCCGTTCAGTCACACAGCAAACGTCAGCAGAACCCTGCTCTGCGCCGGGCCCTGAGCCATGGTTCACAAGACAGGGCGCCACACAGCCTTTGCCCTCAGGGAACTTCCAGTGTCTGAGGCAGGGGGCAAACACTAAAGGACAAGTCCAGCTTCACATTACTGAATTATTATTACGATAAGAGCTCTGAAGGGAAAATACGGGCAGTGATCATGGTGTCTAGGAGGAACCTGGACTGATATGAGTTGGTCTGGGCAGACTTCTTGGAGGAGGTGACATTGGAGCTGAGCTTACAGAAGGCACTCGGGAAGGGTGTTGCTGGAAAAGGGAACAGTGTGTGCAAAGGCCCTGGGGAGGGAAAGGCCAAGATGGGAAGAGCAAGCCCCACTCCACCTCAGCTGCCTGGCTGAGATCCATCCCTCCCTGGCCTTCCCTGCTAGGCACCACCCTCGCCTTCCTCATGTGGGCTGGCATTGTTCCTGGCCAAGCTGCCCACCCAGTGCCAGGCCATTGTGCCTCCTGCTTTCTGCCCCCGAGTCTCTTATCACCCAGAGAATCAACTTATGTGGGGGCACGTGGGGGTGATAAGGTTTTACCCCAGCCAGTGCCAAGCCGGGCTACCAGATCTGATGCCACCTCCTCCCTGGCAGGGGCGGGCTGGTGGTCCAAAGGACACTCAGCGTCGGCCTGGCCTCCCTCCTGTGGGGACCCTGCAGGTCTCCCCTCTTGGGGCCACCCCTCCTGCCCCACCCACACCTCTCACTCCGTGCGTGCAAACAGCCAAATCGCTTCAGTCGTGTCCGACTCTTTGAGGCCCCATGGACTGTAGCGTGCCAGGCTCCTCTGTCCATGGGATTCTCCAGGGAAGAATGCCGGAGTGGGCTGCCTTGTCCTCCTCCAGGGGATCTTCCTGACCCAGGGATTCAGCCCACATCTCCTACAGCTCCCGCACTGCAGGCTGATCCTTTACGGCTGAGCCGGCAGGGAAGCCCTGCCTTTCCTTCTAGTCTGTCCCTGCAAGTGGAAGCTGGCCCACCTGCCCTTGACGGCAGACAGTCCTTGCCGCGCCCTGGGAGTCAGTTCCTCCACCTGAGGTTGCCGAAGGGGACCATGAGCTTCGCCCATGAGCTCAGTTAGACACGGATGCAAAACTGGCCTTGACCCAAGGAAGGGACACGGAGGTAGGGCTCTGGGCATTTGAGCTACAGGGTTTCCCCCGTCCTGTCAGCAAATGGGGGCTCCTGCCCAGACAGGCTTCCCGGAGGGAGTGCAGGCCCACCCCAGTCAGACCTCAGCCCCCAGGAGGGGGCGCCCGGCCCCCACTCTATTTCATCATCTGTTTATAGATGTAGCAGCCAGCGCTCGGGGAGACCTCACTGGCCCAGGTTGCTGGTGGAGCGGCTGTTCTCAGTCACAACCCTGCAGAAGTGGTGCAGGATTTGGGAATCAGTACAGAGCCTCCCCCCGTTCAGCTTCCCTCTGTCATTTCCCAGCTCCCACAGCTGTACTCCTCCACTCTGCGTGTGTTACAAGGGCACCCTCCTTTGCCGTCCTCCAAGTGAGTTCACGTCTGTTCACAGCCCTGCTCGGCGAGGGCTTCCCTTCCCATTTCACAGATGGAGACAGAGGCTGCTGTGGGCCGTGTGCATGTGTCCCTGGTGAGGCACACTGGGAACGACCCTGCCCTGTCAAGGGTGTGCTCGGGAGACCCCCAAAACCCTTGGTGGTGCTGCTTTGAGGGCCTGGGGCTGAGGGGGAAGGCTCCCTAATGGCTCTGGATTGGGTGTGGTGTGACGTGGCTGGGACTCCGGGGCCTCTTGGGCCTTCAACAGTACCAGCCAGGAGTTATCCCATGATGGCACCATCTTGCAAGAAGCTCAGCCAGCCCAGACGGGCCTGCCAGAAAGGCTGTCTGGGTGCGGCAGCCACTGGCTGGGCACAAAGGCCAAGGTGAGGTTTCTGCGGCAGGATAGAGGCTGGGGGCCAGCTGGGCTAGGCACGGCGGGACAGACCGGAGGACATCTGGCCTTGGGGGGGGAACTGTAACGACTCCTCCAGATGGGCTCTGGGCTCCGGGAGCCGCCAGGGAAGCAGGCTGCACCAGGTTTATAAACAGACCCAGCAGCAGCCCCATTTGAAGGCGGAAGAGCTGGGAATCCAATTAGATGGGGAAGTGGCTGGGGGATCCTAGAGCTGCCTAAGATGGGGCTGTGGGTGCCTCGAGGACCCAGAGTCCCCGCCTCCGGCACCAGGGCAGAGATGGTGACAGCTCAAGGGGATGCAGGACACCAGGTGTAGGTTCGAGCCCCCGCTGTCTAGAGAGTGAACCTCCGTGAGCTGCTCTGTGGCCTGGGGGCTGGGACCCCTCCCGGGTGAGGGTGAGTCAGACCCACGCAGCCCCCCCGTCACTCACTCCCAAACGTTCGCAGAGCGCCTATTGCACGAAATTGTGGAGAGCACGACAGATGATAAATAGCTCAACAAGTACATGGAACATTCTAGATAGTGATTTGTACTAGGAAAAAAGTAAAATAGGACAGCAGCATTAAAAAAAGAAAGATGTACAGTTTAATTCCACAGCCTCTGACTGCACTTAGCCTTTGAGCACCTGAAATGTGTGAATTGAGTGTGAGTATTAAACAACCACTATATTTACAAGACTTAGTGCAGAGAAATGGTGTAAAATATCTCATTAATGATTGTAGATCGCTATTCCAAATCCTAAAAGATGGTGCTGTGAAAGTGCTGCACTCAATATGCCAGCAAATCTGGAAAACTCAGCAGTGGCCTCAGGACTGGAAAACTTCAGTTTTCATTCCAGTGCCAAAGAAAGGCAATGCCAAAGAATGCTCAAACTACTGCACAGTTGCACTCATTTCACACGCTAGCCAAATAATGCTCAAAATTCTCCAATCCAGGCTTCAACAGTACGTGAACCATGAACTTCCACATGTTCAAGCTAGATTTAGAAAAAGAGGAACCAGAGGTCAAATTGCCAACATCTGTTGGATCATAGAAAAAGCAGGAGAGTTCCAGAAAAACATCTGCTTTATTGACTATGCCAAAGTCTTTGACTGTGTGGATCACAACAAACTGTGGAAAATTCTTAAAGAGATGGGAATACCAGAGCACCTGACCTGCCTCCTGAGAAATCTGTATGCAGATCAGGAAGCAACATTTAGAACTGGACATGGAACAACAGACTGGTTCCAAACCAGGAAAGGAGTACCTCAAAGCTGTATATTGTCACCCTGCTTATTTAACTTATATGCAGAGTACGTTATGCAAAATGCCAGGCTGGATGAAATACAAGCTGGAATCAAGATTGCTGGGTGAAATATCAGTGACCTCAGATATTCAGATGACACCACCCTTAAACGGCAGAAATCAAAGAACTAAAGAGCCTCTTGATGGAAGTGAAAAAAGAGTGAAAAAGTTGGCTTAAAGCTCAACATTCAGAAAACTAAGATCATGGCATCTGGTCCCATCACTTCATGGCAAATAGATGGGGAAACAATGGAAATAGTGACAGACTTTATTTTTTTGGGCTCCAAAATCACTGCAGATGGTGACTGCAGCCATGAAATTAAATGACACTTGCTCCTTGGAAGAAAAGCTATGACCAACCTAGACAGCATATTAAAAAGCAGAGTCATTATTTTACCAACAAAGGTCCGTCTGGTCAAAGCTATGGTTTTCCCAGTAGTCCTGTATGGATGTGAGACCTGGACTATAAAGAAAGCTGAGCACCGAAGAATTGATGCTTTTGGACTGTGGTGTTGGAGAAGACTCTTGAGAGTCCCTTGGACTGCAAGGAAATCCAACCAGTCCATCCTAAAGGAAATCAGTCCTGAATATCCATTGGAAGGACTGATGCTGAAGCTGAGGCTCCAGTACTTTGGCCACCTAATGCGAAGAGCTGACTCATTGGAAAAGACCCCGATGCTGGGAAAGACTGAAGGCGGGAGGAGAAGGGGATGACAGAGGATGAGATGGTTGGATGGCATCACTGACTCAATGGATATGAATTTGAGTAAACCCCGGGAGTTGGTGATGGACAGGGAAGCCTGGCGTGCTACAGTCCGTGGGGTCACAAAGAGT
Organism: Moschus berezovskii; assembly: GCF_049115385.1. Classification (NCBI taxonomy): domain Eukaryota; kingdom Metazoa; phylum Chordata; class Mammalia; order Artiodactyla; family Moschidae; genus Moschus; species Moschus berezovskii. The sequence goes on from NC_142486.1 coordinate 1,546,562, forward strand.
TGGACAGGACTGAGTGACTGAACTGAACTGAAAAAAATGATAATATTTTGTATGTATTGGGTTAAATAGGAAAGCTTGTCCAATTGTGTCTGACTCTCTGTGACTCCATGGACTGTCATCTGCCAGGCTCCTCTGTACATGGGATTTCCCTGACAAGAATACTGGAGTGGGTTAGCCATTTCCTCCACCAGGGGATATTCCCGACCCAGGAATCAAACACGAGTCTCCTCTGTCTCCTGCATTGAAGATGGATTCTTTACTGATTGAGCCATTTGGGAACCCCTGGGTTAAATATAAGATAATATTAAAATTAATTCTACCTGTTTAAAAATCTTTTTTTTTTTAATGTGGTCACTAGAAAATTTTAAATTGCATCTGTGCCTGCATTCTATTTCTATGGAATGGCACAGGCTGAGATGGTAGGGTGCAATTCTTGTTCAATTGCTCAGTCGTGTCTGACTCTTTGTGACCCCATGGACTGCAGCACGCCAGGCTCCCCTGTCCTCCACTGTCTCCTGGAGTTTGCTCAGATTCATGTCCATTGAGTCAGTGATGCTCTGTAACCACCTCAACCTCTGCCGCCCCCTTCTCCTTTTGCCTTCCATCTTTCCCAGCATCAGGGTCTTTTCCAATGAGTCTGCTTTTCAGAGGTCGGGGCTGTTTCAGCTGGAGCAGGAAGGGAATTCTCAGCGGAAGTGACTGCTGCCTTGAGACCTCATGCTGAGAAAGGCCCCACTCAGGAGAGGCAGAGGGAATGACCCAGGCAGAGGGAACTGCAGATGCAAAGGCCCTGGGGTCAGAGCAGCACGGGGGCTGGCGTGACTGGAGCCTGGGAGCACTGGGGACTGGGGAAAGAGTGAGGTGACATTTAGAGGTGAGGTGAGCTGAGGGAGCACCAGGCTGGGCTGGACCGCGTGAGGAGCCTCCAGCGGCCCCCTGAGTGCCGGGGACTGAGCTGGTCTGGGGCTGCCCCCTCTCTAGTGCCCTCTCGGGGCAGCTGTGACCCCGCACAGCTGGGAAGGCCCAACCAGTGCCCCGGCCTGGGACAGCGGAGGTCAGTGCCGGTCCCCGTGCCCCCACAGCACGCTCCCTGCAGCCCTGCCTGGGCCAGCCGCTACATGTCCTTGACCCGCTCGGGCTGACCCCTGCAAACATGCTCGCCAAAACTGTTGGGAAAGGCCCAGGGGAGCTGCCTGCTCCCGAAATAACCTTACACCAGTTCCAGGACATCTGTGGGGGGGCGGAGTCCCAAGACCCCAAGCAGTGACACCGCAAGCTCCGTGCAGAGTGGGGGCTGGGGGGCAGAGAGGGGCCAGCAGGGAAGGTGGGGGATGGACAGAGACCCGCAGAGGGCAGAGGCGGTGGGTGGAGAGGGGCGTCCTAAACTGGGCAGCCCCAGCCCCTCTAGAGGGCCAGTTGGGTGGGCCTCCAGAGCGGGAGGGGGCTGTGCCCCTGGGCTGAGGTCCGGCTGGGTGCGCAGCTGAACGGGAGGTGGAGTTGGATGGATGGTCAGTACCAGTGGGTGGGGAGCCCTGTCTGACCCACCTGGGCCCCCCAGGGCCTCAGAGGTTGTGAAGGACTCATCTCCTGGGCACTCTGTGTTCCCAGGATGGAGACCGAGGCCCGGAGAGGCCGAGTTCCTGCTCCCAGGAGCACAGCAGGTGAGCACGCCTTCCCCTCTGCGTCCTTCTCACACTTGGTTCCCACGCTCCCTGCTGGCGGGCTTCCCCTGCCCTGGGTGCCCTGGGGGCTGTCCGCTGAGCAGTGTGGCCGGCACTCGTGACAGCAGCCCCAGTAACAACAGGGAAGGGGAGACCCACAGTGGGCTGGCCCCGGGAGTCGGGGGGAAACAGAGGCAGGGGCGCTGCCTGCGGAGCCGGGCCCTCCCCACCCCAGGACCCAGCGGCAGCTCTGAGTAGAGGGACCTGCGGGGTGGTTTATTTTTTTTAATTAAAGGGTCTTTACTGCAAGACCCCTATCGCGGTCCACACGATCCATCCATCATTCGTTCAACAGACAATTACTAAACGCTGGTCTCGTGCAGGGAGCTGGTGACCACAATGACGTGGTGAGCAATGTGGACGGAAGTCAAAGGCCACCGGCCGCGGTGGGCCCTGTGTGGGCACACGGGAAGGTGGGCACGTGGACAGGGCTGGAGTCTGCTTGGTCAGGTCAGGGTCAGGACTCTGCAGGCTCTGGCGTGTCCCCAGCCCACACGTCCCAGAGAAGAGTGGAGGCGTTTTCTACTGGAAACCAAAATTGTCCATTAAACCACCACCACCCCCACCCCCAAGCAACACTTCATCAAAGTACTGCTAGCTTTTTGATGATGGAAGTTTTACGTGTTTCTTGACCCCAGCAAGATGTGAAGATAGTGAGTGCCCACCAGGTGCCCAGGGGGCAGCAGAGAACACAGGAGGGGCAGGCACTGAGGCAGGTGCCCAGCTGGCTGGAGGATGTCTGTGCCCCCGGCCGCAGTGGGTGTTCTGGATGAGGGCCAGGGTGGGCAGGACTCCGGGGCCAGGACAGAGGACAGGAGAGGGCCCCAGGGAGAGGCGAGGACAGGGGCGCGTGGTCAGCAGGGAGCCGGGCAGAGGTTCCCACGGGCGGCCAACTCCCCAGCGAAAGGTGGGCCCTGAGCGGGACTGCAGCTCGGGCGGCAGGAGGCCCGGGAGGCAGAGGGCAGTGCCAGCGGGTGGGGAGGAAGAGGTGCCTTCCCTGCTCACCTCCTCGCACTTCTGTGGCCTCTGCTCGCACCAGGCCCTCCTTGCCCTGGACGGACGGGGGCTGGGGGCCAGCCCGCCAGGACCACCCCGCCCCGTCCCTGCTCCAACTGCGGCCCCCACTTCCCCAGGCTGGGTCGGGACACGAGATTCTTTCAAAAACATTTCCTTTGCAAAATAATCCTTCGAAATATGTTTTTGGAAACAGGCTCCTGATCAGAACAGGAAGAAGTTAATTACGGTCCCTCCCAGAGGGGCACGGGGGAGGAAGCCTGGTGGTCAGGACCAGGACTGCTGCTCTGACGCCACCCCCACACGTGGCCTGGGCCCCCTCCCTGCCCCCTGCCCACCTCAGCCCACAGATGGGGAGATGCAAACCCCGAGAGGCCCAGGGACATGGCTGGGGACACAGGTTCAGGGCTGAAAGGGCAAAGCGCCTTTCCTCTGCCAGCACGTGGTGTCTGTGTAGAAGCGAGGGAAGGCGTGTGCATACCTGCGTCCATGTGCCTGTCTGTGTGGGTGTGAAGGTGAGCTTCCAAACAAAGGCCGTCTGGACTCCCCGAGGACCTGGACAGGCCCCACTCTGGACTGCCCTCTGGGTGCTTCCAAGCCAGTCTCAGGAAGCCCTGAGGCTCACCGCCTGGCTCATGCCTTACAGTTGCAAGGGCTCTGGTTATGTTGGACATTTGGGGCGTCTAAACCCTGAACCTTGCTTAGGGCCAGCAGTCTAAGCACCCAGCTCTCAGCACCAGGGCTCATTTAAGTGTAGACTAAGCAGTGAGCCTTGGGGCCATCCTTCCACACGCCTGACCCTCTGATCATCCGTCCACCCACCCATCCATTTAGCTCGTGTCTGTCTGTCTGTTTCAACTTCCTGTTGGTGTCGTAATAAATCACCACAAACGCAGTGGCCTAAAACGACGTGAATTTATTATCTCACAGCCTGTGGGGTAGAGATGGGTTTGGCCAGTGAAAATCAAGGTGTGGCCAGGGCTGCCTCCCTTCTGGAGGCCCCAGGAGAGGGTCTGTTTCTGGCCTTTTCCGGTTTCCAGAAGCGCCTGCATCCCTTGGCCGGAGGCCCCGGCCTTTGTCTCCAGAGCCCGCTGTGGCATCACTCAGCCTCTGCTTCCACCGTCACGGCTCCTCTGAGCCCCTTTTCACTTACAGAAACCTGGTGGTCGCACTGGGTCCCCTGGCAAGGTCCAGGAGACCCTCTACATCCCTGTCTCAAGATTCTTCACTTGTTACATCGTCAAAGCCTTTCGCCGCGTAAGGCAGGAAACCCACGGGTGTCGCGGGAAGGACGCGGACGTCTGTGGGTGGGGGGCCGCTCTTCTGCCGCCTCATCCTTCCGTCTGTATGAGCATCCGCTTGTCCATCCGTCACCCTCCGGCCACCTCTCCTTCTCCACGCCACTTACCCCGTCTAGCCAGCCGGCCAGCCCAGCACTTCCCCGCCACCCTTTCATCCCTCTTTCCCTCAGTCCGTCTGTCTTCTTTGTCCCCCCCCCACCTGTTTATCTGACCACTCATCCTCCAAGCGTCCCTCCATCAGTCCTAACTTTCTTCTTTCCTCTCTGTCCTCTGTCCATCCACCCACGCATCCGTCCACTCACATGCTCCTCTGTCCATCTGTCTGTCCAGAGGGGGCAGGGTGCCAGGGGAGCAGGGTCAGAGGATCATAGAGGACACGGGAGGGGGGCAGCGGGCGGAGCCCCAGACTCTGCCTGGCTCAGCGTTCCTCTCGCTTGAAGCTTCGCTCCTTCCTGGAACCCTCAGTTGTCACCACCTCCCCCCCCCCAGACGGATGGCTTCCTCTGCCACGCCTCCCCGCTCGGGTGGGGGCTCCAGGAAGACAGAGGCCGCAGCTGGCCCTCCCGGTCTCTGACCCAGGCCCGAGGAGCTGGCGGGGGTGCGGGGTTGGACCCGTTGTCAAGAGCAGGGTGGGCAGCCCTCCTTCAGGCACAGCCCCAGAGGCCACAGAGGGGCCCTGCTGCCCAGATGGACCAATAGATGCCCAGAGGAGCAGGTCCTCACTGACTCCATGTCCCTCCCCATCCCCCCGCCACGAGCTCAGTGCAGGGGGAGCCCTGGGTTCCAGGAGAGGCTGTGGGAAAGGCCCCTCGCAGACCCTTCTTTGGCCTCAGGGTGTCTCGCGGGGGAGTGCTGGTCACCCCAGGCTTGGGGAGAGGGCCCTGGACCAAGCCCAGGATGACTTGATGGGGAAAAAATGCCCCCAAGAGGAGGATCAGGGTCTGACTGCCAAGACACTCAGGCTTATCACAGCCTCATCCCCTTTATCTCCTTGCTGGGATGGAGGAGGGCGGGGCCCCGGGCTCGCTGGCCGCCCAGCTGGGACTCGGAACCAGCGGGGAAGACCCGGTTGACCTCACCGTCCCCTCTGGGTCTCGCTGTCTCCATCTCATCTCTGACTGTCTCCAACCACATCCTTCCTCCGGAGGCCTCTCTCTACAGCACAGCGCCTGCCGTGGAGGCTGATCGCCGGGGACTCTGCCCTCACGGCCCCACCCACCCTGGACGTGGGTCACCTCCCCAGGATGGCCTCCTGCTGGCGGCTAGGAGTGACCTAGAGTGCTGAGCTCCAGGCAGTGACCCTCATGCATGGCTCCCAGGGCCTGCATCCCTGTCTGCCCGCCTGGACGCTGAGGTGTGGCCAGCCTGGGGTCCCGGAACAGTACAGTGTGGTTAGCGCCTGTGACCCAGCCGGACCCTGGGTCTGCGGCAGGCAGATGCTTAAGGCCCTTCGGTAGGAGTGCTGGGTGGGTGGGTGGGTGGAGGGTATGTGGCTGGGTGGGCTTGGACAGACAGCTCATCCCCCAGCCTGGCAAAATCGGCTCCCAGGGCCCTCCTGCTCCCGCCGGCCAGCTCAGTGCCCCGAGCTCCCACGTGACCCCCACGTGTCCCGCAGAGGCGCAGGCCAGAGAGGCTGCCACGGGTTCCTGGCGCGTGCCCTCCGGAGAAGCAGGCAGAAACGGGTGTGCCTGCCTCGTGGGCCAGGGCCCTGGGGAGGGGGGCAGGAAGGGAGGCGGGCTGTGCCTGCAGGCATCCTGGAGGTCAGCCGGGGGGCAGGGCCGGCCAGGGCCGCTGGCAGCTCCAGACATCTCGGTCACCCCGGGCTGCCTCCAGCCTCGCCTGGGTCCCTGGTCCTCCTGGGGTCCTCCCCAGACCTCCTGATTCCAGGTTGGGGACCCGTCCTGCTCCAGGGGAACCCCTGCAGCCTCACAGACCCAGTGGGGGAAGGATCTGGACTGGGGGGGATACACATGGAGTCAGGATCTGAACCCCGAATCAGAGCCTCTCCCCCATCTGCATGACCTGGGGCTTCAGCGTCCCTATCCTGGGCTACAGCCACTTGACCTTCAGGACAGCCACGTGCCTCCTCCCCATCCCCGGGGACCACCACGTCCCCCCGCCCTCCCCACCACGGACAGCCACGTTTCCCACCCTCCACGGAGCCTTGTGCAGCTCCGGGCCCAGCCGGGAGCCAGGCTGGCACTGAGGGGCCTGAGAGACCAGGCCCCCTGTGGTACAAGACCTGCAGTCCTGTCACTCGTCGCCTCCGTCACCAGGGGAGGCGCTGTCTCTGAGACCCCGTAGCAGCCCCCCAGGCAAGAGCCCCGTGAGGCCCAAGGGGCAGCCGTTTAACTGGGCGAGGGCGGGCGCAGCTGTCCCGAGTCAGGGGCCAGCCCCCGCGCCTGGCCCAGCGTCCGGCCACCCCCCATCTGGCTCCCGAAGCCCCCAGAGCCGCCCCAGGCCCTCTCGGCCCCCATGAGGCTAGGGAGCGGGGGTGGGGCCTGCCAACAGGGCAGAACCGCACATTTGGGGCAGTGTCCAAGTGGGAGGGGGCTGGGTTCAGCAAAGGAGGGAGGATGGTAGGGGGCAGGGGGTCTGGCAGCGAGGGTTCCAAGCCCCCCTCCTGTCTCCAGGCTGCTGCTCCTCAGGCCACCCTGCACACACCCGTCACGCACGCACACACCCATCACGCACACACACACACCCGTCACGCACGCACACACCCGTCACGCACGCACACACCCGTCACACACGCACACACCTGCAGCACACACATACCCGTCACGCATGCACACACCCATCACGCAAACACACACACCTGTCACGCACGCACACACCCATCACGCACACACATACACCCGTCACGCACGCACACACCCGTCACGCACGCACACACCCACACACCTGCAGCACACACATACCCGTCACGCACGCACACACCCATCACGCAAACACACACACCTGTCACGCACGCACACACCCATCACGCACACACACACACCCGTCACGCACGCACACACCCGTCACGCACGCACACACCCGTCACACACGCACACACCTGCAGCACACACATACCCGTCACGCACGCACACACCCATCACGCAAACACACACACCCGTCACGCACGCACACACCCGTCACGCACGCACACACCCATCACACACACACACACACCCGTCACGCACGCACACACCTGTCACACACACACACACACCCGTCACACACACACACACACCCATCACGCACACACACACCTGTCACGCACACACACACCAGCAGCACACACATACCTGTCACGCGCACACACACCCGTCACGCACGCACACACCCGTCACACCCGCACACACCTGCAGCACCCTCACGCTGACAGCTCTGGAGCTGGACCGGGGGCAAACCCTGGGGCCCCTCAGCCACCCCTTCTCCCCGAAGCCCTAGCCCGCTCAGCCACCAGCCGCCGGCTCTCCCTTTCCCAGGCCAACAGAGGGCCTGCCTGGATCTCAGTCTCCCCATCCGGGCTGCGCGCTGGGCTCCAAGTCTCCAGGGACAGCCTTGCATCCACCGTCGAGACGGTCGGGTTCACGGTCCCATGGCTGCACCCCATTGTCTCTGCGGCAGGGGTGGAAAGCGGGGGTGCACAGGGCCATGGCAGCAGCCCGCAGGCAGGCCAGGCCTCCTCTCGTCCCCTCAGGCCCTGCCCAGGGTGGGGGCTGCATCCTGTCCGTCTGTCCATTGTTCCCAGGCCACCAGGGCCCGACCACCCCGCCCCCACTGCAGAGGAGGGGAGCCGGGTGGGGAGGGAGGCCAGACCTGTTAACAAGCTCCTTCCCAGCCCCCACCCGCCTTAACTCCCCAGGCCCTTCCCAGGCGGAAAATTCAATTAGTTTCGAGCAACTGCTCTGCTGAAGACCCAGAGAAAAGGGCAGGGGAGAAAGGGGATCCGCCTGGCGGCTGGTGTGTGCGCTGGGAGGGGGGCTGGGGGAGAGGGGCCTGGGGGGCAAAGAGCCTGCTAAAGTCCCTGCATCTCTGCTGCGTCCCCATCTCTGAGTGTCTCTAAACGTGACTTTGTGTGCCAGTGTGTGTCCCCGGGTCCCCGCGGGCCCACGTCATTCCCTGCACAAGCACGGCCCCCACGGCCCTCAGCCCGACCGTTCTGAGAGTCCGCTGCAGGCTCGGGGCTCCCGAGGAGGGAAGCCTGGTGGGTGGGGTCAGCGCACGGAAGGGCGAGACCCCCTGCCCCTCAAACCGGCTCCAACTCTGTGAGCGCTGTGTGCTCCCTCAGGCTCCTTGCTGACCTCGCTCCTGTCCTCGAACACTGCAGGCTCCTGGCCGCAGAGCCTTTGCACACACTGCCCCCCCAGGCCTGGCAAACCGCCCCTGCGAGGAGCTTGTCCCGGAGTGGGTCAGTCCTTCGCCCTCCCATCATCCCTGGGCTTCAGCGAGTAGCCAAAGACTCCTCCTGCAGGGCGTGTGGAGCAGCCCGTCTGCTCAGAGTGGGGCCTGGCACACAGGAGTTGCTCTAGAAATGCTGAGTGAGTGGAGTACCAGGCCCACACAGAACTTCAGAAAACAAGTGTCCTGTCTCTGCCTGGCGAACTCTTATGCACCCTGCTATGGCCCAGTTTCTAGGACCTCTTCCTTCAGGATGTCCATAGGATCAATAAGGAGCATCGCATTCAGCCCTCAGCCTGGAGGTCTGCACTTTCCTCTGGCACCCATTATCCCTCCACCATCTCCCTCTGCCCAGCTAGGTACCCCTTCATGGAAGGCCTCTGTGTCACCAGAACACAGGACAGGGCCGAGTCCCCCCCTGGCCCATCCCCTCATCCTGGCACCCCTGTCCCCACCGTCCAGCTGGCCTCCTTCCTTCTGCCTCTCTCCTTCTCCCTGCTCAGCTCAAGGGCCTTCCCGAGCCCTGTGTGGGGGTTGGAGGGGTGTCCACCCGAGCCGGGCGTACAGGGAGCATATAGGATACGGAGCTGCCAGGGGACAGGGGTGCCAGCGCACACGGACCCAGGGCACCAGGTCGGGGGAGGGGCACGGCCCCCCAGACACTGCCAGGGGGTGGGGTGAGGGTCCCGGGGCCTGCTGGGGAAGAAGGGAGGTTTGGGAAGGCAGATGTGGGAAGGGGTGTGTGCAGGAATGCAGGCCGGCCCCGCCTCTTTCCCCCGAGGAGGGACAGAGGCAGATGGCAGCTGGGGGCTGAGAGCGCAGGGGGAGGCTCTGATGGGCGACCCCCTCCTTGGGATCTAGGGGGACGCAGCCTTCTCAGGTTCCCAGCCCCCCTCCCTTGCCAGCTGTGTGCAGCTGGGCCCTGCCCTGAGAAACCCTACACCAGCAGGGGCGGGGGACCGGGGCTGCACACGGGCTTCCCGGCCCGGGCCGCGGGCCATTTGTGACCAACTGTGTCTGTCGGCAGGAACCCGGGTGCCCTGTGAGCCGAACCCAGGGCCAGGCAGGGCTGAGGCTGGGATCCCTGCGGGGCGTCACGGCCCTGAGCCTCAGTTTCCTCAGGATCGTACCTCCAGCTCCTTTCTCTGGAGGGAGACGCGTCACCTCCCTGCAAAGCCAGGGCTCAGCCTGCGACCCCCCTCCCCACGCCAGGATGAGGGTCTGAGGCTCGGGGACACGTCCAGTGCTGGGCAAGTGGGCTCTGCCTCCTGAGGCCAGTGCAGAGCCGCCTTCTCCTGAGCCCTCAGGCCCCGCCCCTCCCCAGGCGCCCTTGCCCACCGCCACCCCACCTTGTCGACAGGGAAACTGAGACCCCGCCGGGGAGCCAGCTGCCAGAGCCACCCTGCAGTGACCCCCGGGGGGGAGGGGGCCAGCCAGGTGGGGAGGGGGCCGCCAGATGGCTATAATCCCACGTCAGCAGGGGCTTAGACACCTGCCCAGTTTCCCCCGCGTCCCACGGGCCTGCCCAGCATTTCTGCACATCTCTCCTCACAGGGGCTTTCCCCGCTAGGGTGGGCGGAGGGACTCTCTCCCCACCCACACCCCACCCCCAGATTTCCTCCTTCCTGAGCCTCGGTGCTCACCCGAACACGTTTTCTGGGCAGGCTCGGGGACACGTCACTTCAGAGCTGGGGGCAGGGTGGGATGGGGGCGGGCCCAGGGGTGGGGGTCAGGTGGCCCTGGCCCATGCCTGTGTCCACAGCCATGTCCTGGGTCCCCTCCAGCCCTGAAGTCTGGGACTGAGCAGGCTAAGGCCCACCATGCCCCACGCTGACCCCCGAGCCCCGTGCAGGCCGGTGTCATGGACCACGTGGCCTCCTGCTGCTGCACCGCCCCGTGGGCCTCCCCCCAGGGCCCGCTCTGACCCCCGTCTCCCAGGGTGTCCGGCCGGGGAACGCTTAGCCCTCCCCAGCTGGGGCGCCCCTGCCAGCACGGTGCACAGGCACTCAGCTTCTGGGGGCACGCAGGGCAGGAAGGTGGGACTCAGGCTCGTCCTGGCCAGGCACCTGCCCCCCCCACACCCCGCCCGCTGAGGGACCCTGCTCCCTGGCTGCCTCCTTTCAGGGTCCGGCAGGCCTTTTCAGGGCTGACTGATGGCAGGCCTGCATTTCCATGTCAATGGGCTGGGCCGGCCCGCCTGGTAAGCTGGTTAACAAGCCCCCAGCCCCATGGGGGAGGCTGTGTGGGGTGTTAACACAAGCCCCATTCTCTGGGGCTCTCTGGCCTTGCAGTTGCTATGGCGCCCTGCGTGGCCTCTTGGGCCACGGCTAATCCCTTCCCTGGGCCTTTCATCCTGGCCGTCCCACCCCCAGGCTGGTCGCTGGTGACTTGGGGTTGCCCAACAAGGCTGGTCTCTCTGCCGGGGTCAGAGGAGGCCGTAAATCCAGCCCCCTGGCCCCCAGCCCTTTGTCCCTGGCATCGTCCCCAAGTCCCCAGCCCTCCTCCTCTGGGAACCTCAGCGGCGGGAAGGCAGCCTTGGCCCGGTGGTCAGCTCCTGCCCTGGGAGCGGAGGGTCTCCAGGCCCACCCCGGGCCCTGTCCTCTGCTCATCCACCCCGTCAGCCACGCACTCACGGCTGTTCCTCCTCCCGCGTTCCTGCGCCGCGAGCCTGGCCTCCCCGCTGCTCCTGTGATGTGCCAGGCCTGCTCCTGCCCTCTGTCTGTTTTCTGTCTGCAAGTTTTCTCCCCAGATGCCTGAGATGCACCCCACCCGCCGCCCGATCTGAGTCTTCACTCGAATGTCACCGTCCCCGTGAGGCCACAGGCCCTGCCCCCCCAACTGCAGCACCGGTTCTGCTCTTCCTGGAACCTCGCCCCTTCCCACACACCCTGCAGACCTCCGTGCGGCCCTTCTCCCCAGGATGCCAGACCCATGAGCACAGGGCCCAGCCCCAAGCGTGTGCCTGGCTCCTGGTAGGCAGTGGGCGCACTGCGTGAAGGGATGGGGCGCCCTCATCGAGGGGTGGATGAGGTCCCAGGTCTGGGCTGCTCTGACTTCACACCGAGGTCTTCACTGTCTGCTCTGCCTCCTGGGTGCAGTCTTTCCACACACCGCTTCCTGCCACATCCTGTCCCCAGGGAAAGAATCCTGCAGCCCGGCGTCCCCAGGATTCAATTAGCCTGGACTCCAGACCCACGCTTGGCTCCTCACAGCGCCTCTCCTGCCTAGCTTCTGCTTGCATGCCTCCACCGATGGGGAGCTCACCACTGGGGCAGTGCAGTTGGGAGAACGTGCTTCCAGTTCTGGGTTCCAGCTCAGTGTGAAGGGAGCTCAGCTTGATGGGAAACTTGCCAGGGGCTCCTGTTTTGGGGTCTGTGGTGGCCACTCCCTGGCTGGGGGCTGCGGATGAGTGACTGTTAGAAGGATTCAGGCCTGATGGGTCGTGAGCATCCTCCCTTGAAACTGGCCTGTCTCTCCTCACCCTTCCGGGCACCTGCTGATGCTCACCCTTGGCCTCCGTTGCTCTCTGAACATCTCGGGACTCATGCAAGGCAGGAAGAACAGGACACGGCTCCGTTTCACAGCTGAGAACACTGAGTCTTAAGCAGAAAGGGCCGGAGCCTCCTGCACGGAGGCAGAGCCTGACTTCCAACCTGGGCCTCTCCCTAGGTGGCAAGGGGGTGACGGCCCAGGCTTCTCACTGAGGGGCCTTGTGAGACAAGAAAGCTTTCTGCCCAGTCCTGAGTGAGAAGCATGTGACCCAGGCTTGGACCCTCTGCCCGCTCCAGCAGCCTCAGGGCTCTCGGCTCCCAGGGGCCACGGGAGTGACTGGGAGGCTGGCTACCCAGATAGATTCCTGCTGCCTGGCCTGGCTGGGGGCAGCCACCGAGCAGGCCTAGGACACGCTGAGGGAGAGGGGACAGGCGTGCAAAGATGCAGGTGAGCTGCCGGCTGGCCGGGACCCCAGGAAGGCGGCGGCAGTGAGAGAGGCTGAAGCTCACGGGGCGGCCCGCCAAGTGGTTCAGTGAGGAATGGCCCTGAGCGGCTGCGGGGCCCGCAGAGCCTCTGGCCAGGGGTGGAGGAGCCTGGCCAGCCTTGGCTTCCTCACCCCACGAGGATGGCAGAGGGGAAACCGTACTGTCCCCCGAAGGTGGGAGGGAGTGTCAGGGGCCCTGAGGGGAGGAGGGCAGGGGAGGGGGCCTCTCTCTGCCGCGTGTAGGCGGGAGCCGGATTCTGGGGCTCCCCGGGGAACCGAGGAAGACCTAGCTTTGCAGCTGCCATCGGGAGGCCGCCCCCCATCCCACTTCCTGCCCTCGCTCCTCCCCGAGGCCGTAGGCAGACAGGCTGTGAGGGTCAGCACCTCGTGCCGTGTGGGAGCCATCATTGCCTCCACAGAGGACGAGAGGCTGAGGCCAGGACAGGACTGTCCGCAGGACTCCTGGGCGGATGACGTTCAGCAGGCGCTGTGCAGGTTGCCTGCGGGCGGGCTCAGCCGTGGGAGCAAACACTAGCTTCGGTGGCCCCCCAGCCCCACCAAGTCCAGCCCTCGGTGGAGCTGGCAGAGCAGCAGCCCTCGGCCGTGGCCACGCTGGACGCCAGCGCTCAGGAAGGGGGTCACAGGCCCCTCGGGTTGGGGGGCACCCGGATCTGCCGCTGTGTGGGCGCCTGAGGTCTGCAGTGGCGCTGGTCGGCGAGTCTCGGCAGGCCCAGGCACCTGGGAACCCGCCCAGCTTTGCGCCTGCAGGGGCGGGGGGCCCCCACCCCCAGCTCGGCTTCTCTCCATCCCCCTAACCCCGGGCCCTGCCCCCCCCAGCCCGGACCACCCAGCAGCTCCTTAGCACCAGCCCAAACTGGGGTGCCTTGGATGGGGCGGGCTGCCTTCTGGGCCCCTCTTCACTGCAGCATGCGGATGACAGCACCGCTGAGCAGGGCCCCGAGAAAGCCCTTGAGGGGCTCAGGCTCGGGGGACAGGGTCTCCCCAGAGAAAGACAGAGCGGGGGGGCCCCCGGAGTGAGGCCGACTTGGGTTCACGCTCCAGCTCCGTGTTTGAAGACATTCCCTGACCAGGTTTCTCTGGTGGCTCCGTGGTAAAGAATCCGCCTGCTGATGCAGAAGACACGGGTTCCATCCCTGATCCGTGAGGATCCCATGTGCCTCGGAGCAGCTAAGCCCGTGAGCCACAACTACTGAGCCTGCGTGCCCTAGAGCCCGCGCTCGCCACAGGAGAAGCCGCCGCTATGAGAAGCCCAAGCACCGCAGTAAAGGACCGCCCCGCTCGCCGCAAGTGGGCCGGAGGCTGTGCAGCAACGAAGACCCAGCACAACCGAAAATACAGCCACGTACGAAAGGCAGAAACGCCGGCCTGAGCCCGTGACTCCGTGGCGACCGAGAGAGGATCGGGCTCTGCAGGTCGTGCTGCAGCAGGGCGGGCCCGCCGACGACCGCGGTGGCAGGGGCCAGGACATCGCCGGCTGCTGCCCTCGCCGCGCACCGGGCCTGCCTGGTCAGCTCACACGACCCTCACGGCGCCCTTTGAGGCAGGTTTCCTAATGGCTCCCATTTCACAGCTGAAGAGACCCAAGCACAGAAAGGCTCTGACTCGCCTGAGGTCACCCGGCTAATGCACGATCAGCAGAACCAAGATTTCAAGACCAGGAGTGTGGCTCTGAGAGGCAGACAAGCTGGGTGACCATCCGGCCCACCCCTCAGCCTCAGCTTTCCCAACTCCCTGGCTCAAGATGAGGTCTCTCCGGTCAAACGCAGGGCCGGGTTGGACAGTCAGGAGCAGGAAGTGGCAGGCGGGGTGTCCTGGCCGCAGGCTTGGACGGCCCTCGGGCTGTGGGACCCCCACCACGCCGAGTCTCCTTTCTGTGCCTATAAAATCAGGTCGCCGCCATGACCCCCCGCCTTGTCCCAGGAAAGGCCAGGCGGCCGGGGAGTACAGGCCCCTCACCCGGGAAGGCTTCCAGGCTCCATCTGGCCGTCTGCAGCGGGCAGCCCACCCCACTTGCCTGAGCCGGTGGGCCCCAGATGGGCCCCGAGCCCCCGACTGGGGCAGGCTGGGGCTGCAGAGCTGGCAGCTGGTGAGGACCACACCCTGGGCAGGGGGGACAGCACAGGGGTCGTGGGAAGGGGCAGCGAGGGAGGTCCCCGTGGACACACCTGGACGGTCCAGCCTCCGGAGGGACTTGGAAGATGGCATCAGAGCCGGCCCAGGCGCCCCCCGCAAACCCCTGAGACCAGACGGCCACCCCGCCCGCCTGCCTTCCGCGCTGCTGTCCCTGGGGACTGACCCGCCCTCTGGCTCCACAGAGGCAAGGATGAGGTGAGGCAGAGGAACCGGCCGTGCGGGACACCTGAGCCCGCTGACCAGGCTCCCAGGGGGCGGCTGCCCAGGGCTGGGAGGCTGAGACAGGGCCCGTTCCCACCGGTTGCCCCCAGACGGCCTGGGAGGAGGCAGCTCAGCAGGTGGTGGGCCAGCTGGGGCCTTGACCCGCTTCTGACGGGCAGAGAGACCAGGCCAGGCCCCTTCTGGCCTCAGGTCCTGTATCTGTGGCCAGGGACACCGTCCCTTGCCTCCCGGGTCCCTGGAAGCCACACAGACATGTAGGAGCTTCACCCCACGCTACACTCAGGAGACCGAGCCCAGAGCAGGGCTCACAGAAGACACGATGGAGCCCCCAGCTCTGCGAGCCGGGGCCGAGGAGGCCACCCTCGGCATGGGAGCCCTCAGACCCAGCCTCAGTCCCGGCTGGTGAGCTCGGAGCCAAGCGTCCGCTTGTTGTAAAAGGAACCTCGGAAGAGCAGTGGAGCCTGTGTCTGGCACCGTGACTGTAGGCGGGAGGCGCCTTCCGCTGGTGGGGCAATCGCAGCGGGGGAGCTCTGGGCCTCACTGGCCCCGGGCCTGGTGGCCACTCGCCCGGCACTCATGCCCAGACCTGAGGCTCATGCCCACGGTCTGCTAGTGGGAGGCCCCTGCAGAGCGCCGGCCGTTGAGGGGGTGTCGGCCCATTGGCGCGTGCCCTCTGTCCTTATGCGGGGCGGGAGCCCGGGGCCCCCAGGACCAGCCAGGGGCACAGGGGCGCAGCACCTGTGTGTCCACCCATCCCATCCCCATTCCCGGGGGCAGGCCTGGAGCTGCCCGCTCTCCAAGCCGCCACCCCCGCTCCCATCAGCTGGGCTCCCTGCCCCTCCTGACTCACACACGTCAAGGGTGCCTTCCATGGCCCCCAGGCTGCCGTGATGAAGCGCAGGGGCTCTGGCGGGCAGTGAGGGCAGACGCAGCCTCCCAGACCCTTGGCATTTAAGGGTTGAATGGTGTGTGTGTGGGTGTGTGTGTGCCCAGCCATGTCTGACTCTTTGCGACCCCACGGACCAGAGCCCGCCAGGCTCCTCTGTCCATGAGCTTCTCCAGGCAAGAATACTAGAGTGGGTTGCCATTTCCTTCTCCAGGGGATCGTCCCAAACCATGGATTGAACCCGTGTCTCTTGTGTCTCCTGCATTGGCAGGCAGATGGATTCTTTACCACTGCGCCCCCTGGGAGACCCTGGTTGAATGATGGCCTCCCCCAAAAAGATAGGTCCAATTCTTAACCCCCAGAACTTGTGGAGGGGATCTTATTTGCAAGCCTTTGCAGACGTAATTAAGTGAAGGACCTCGGGACGGGGGTCAGCCTGGATTCATTGTTTTTCAGTCGCTAAGTTTTATCTGACTCTCAGCAACCCCATGGACTGCAGCAAGTCAGGCTCCTCTGTCCTCCACCATCTCCCTGAGTCTGCTCAAACTCACGTCCATTGAGTCAATAATGCTCTCTAACCATCTCATCCTCTGCCTCCCTCTTCTCCTTTCACCTTCAATCCTTCCCAGCACAGGGTCTTTTCCAGTGAGTCAGCTCATCAGATGACAAAAGTATTGGAGCTTCCGCTTCAGCATCAGCCCTTCCAATGAACATTCAGGGTTCATTTCCTTTAGCATTGACTGGTTTGATCTTGCAGTCCAGGAGACTCTCAAGAGTCTTCTCCAGCACTACAGTTCGTAAGCATCCATTCTTCGGCACTCAGCCTTCTTTATGGTCCAACTCTCACATCTGTACATGACTACTGGAAAAATCATAGCCTTGACTATACAGACCTTTGTCAGCAAAGTGATGTCTCTGCTTTTTAATATGCTGTGTAGGTTGGTCATAGCTTTCCTTCCAAGGAGCAAGCATCTTTTAATTTCATGGTTGCAGTCACTGTCTATAGCAATTTTGGAGCCCAAAAAGTAAAATCTGTCATTACTTCAAATTTTTTCCCTTCTCTTTGCCACGAAGTGATGGGACTGGGTGCTATGATCTTCGTTTTTTGAATGTTGAGTTTCAAGCCAGCTTTTTCATTCTCATCTTACACCCTCATCAAGAGGCTCTTTAGCTCCTCTTCACTTCCTGGCATTAGAGTGGCATCATCTGCATATCTGAGCTCATTGATATTTCTCCCTGACAATGTTGATTTCCGTGATTCATCCAGCCCAGCATTTCACCCAGTGTACTCTGAATAGCAGTTGAATAAGCAGGGCGACATCAGGCAGCCTTGTCATACTCCGCTCCCAATTTGGAACCAGTCAGTTGTTCCAAGTCTGCTTCTCACTGTTGCTTCTTGACCTGCATACAGGTTTCACAGGAGACAGGTCAGGGGGTCTGGTATTCCCATCTCTTTAAGAATTTTCCACA
Source organism: Moschus berezovskii (assembly GCF_049115385.1). Lineage (NCBI taxonomy): Eukaryota > Metazoa > Chordata > Mammalia > Artiodactyla > Moschidae > Moschus > Moschus berezovskii. The sequence goes on from NC_142486.1 coordinate 1,563,695, forward strand.
ACTTGTGGTGATCCACATAGTCAAAAGCTTTAGCATAATCAATGAAGCAGAAGTAGATGTTTTCCTGTAACTCACTTGCTTTCTCTATGATCCAGGGAATGTTGGCAATCTGATCTCTGGTTCCTCTGCCTCTTTGAAACCCAGCCTGCACATCTGCAGGTTCTCGGTGCACTTACTGCGGAAGCCTGGCTTAAAGGGTTTTGAGCATCACCTTGCCAGCCTGGGAAGGGAGCCTGGATTTGGTGGATCCTAAATCCAGTGAGAAGCGCCCTTCAAAGAGGAGCAGAGAACACAGAGACGCGGAGGGGAGACGCGGTGACAGAGGCAGAGGTTGGAGCGATGCACCCACTCACCCAGGAATGCCGGGGGCCACGAGCACTCCCTGGGAGCTGGGCGAGAGGCCTGGGAGCAGACGCCCCTCTGAGCCTCCAGAGGAAACCCACCACCTCTGCCCACAACTTGATGTCGGACTCCTGGCCTCCCGAACTGGAAGACAATCAATACCTGTTGTTTTAAGCCCAGTACATGGTCACTGCTTACGGCAGCCTGGGGACACTGATACAGGAGAAACGGGGGCGGTCTGAAAAGGCTTATCTCCCAGAAGCCAGGAGGGCAGGGGGCGGGGGACACGGGGCTGGAGGACTGCCTGGGCAAGCCCCCACCCGCACTGCCCTGACACGGGGCACTGCTCGCCGAGCCCTGCTCCCCGACGGGGCTTTTCAGCCGTAGGTTCAGGTGTGCCGCAGGATGACCGGGGGTCGGCCATCGATGCCGCCGCCATGAGTGTCCCGAGCTGGGAGGGCCCAGCTGCGTCTTTCCAGAGCTGGCTGTGGGTCGCTGAGCAAGTCCCACCTGCCTCGGGGTCTCCAGCCACTTCTTAGGGCAGTGAGAACTCGGGGAGCATGTCTGCTGGGGTCCCCAGGCAGCGGTTCAGTTGGGAGGTGCTGGGGGACATCGAGAGGGCCTGGCACCACCAGCTGGCCCTGAGGTGCCGCACTCGGGCCCACAGGCAGAGGCGGGATGCTCCCACTCGACTCGCCCTGCCCCTGGGGCCAGCCCGGGGACAGTAGCGGTCGGGGAGGCTCCTGGAGGAGGAAGAGGCAGAGGGTTTGCATGAACTCTGGGGGAAGCTGACTCAGCCTCTGGGAGCCCCACTTCTCCAGGCAGCGCCTTCCTGATCGGGCCAACCTTCCGTCCAAAGTCTCTGCCACCGGCCAGACAGGAAGCACGTGGCGCAGGCCGCAGCCCACCCCGGCCCCCGCCGGCTCGCTGGCCTGGCCCTGGCCTCCCACCTTGGCCTGCCCACCTCTCTGGGGAGCAAGGTCAAGGCTGGCCTGCCCCGCCCCTCCTTCCCGAGTCGGCAGCTACACCGGGGAAGTCGGTGGCTCGAGCTGCGGGGGCCGGCCCTGGGCGCGTGTACACGCGGATACGCGTGTCCTCCGAGCGTGGCCACACTCTGGCTGGCTGGCACGTGCAGAGCGGGAGCCACCGTGGCCCCCTCCCCCAGCCAGGGCACACGGGCTCCCCTGCGCGTGTGAAGGCAGGCACACATCTGCACACACGCGCAGACACGAGCGTGTGCCTGGAGGTCAGCTGGGCTCTGTCTGCTGAGCTGCACACTGCCCTGAGAGCCAGGGCCCGAGGGCCGCGCTGCGGAAGGGCGATGGGGTGCGGCCGCGGGTGTTCGGGCAGCCGAGGCGTCTCGCTCAACCCCACAACAGCCCACCCATCCCTGGGTGAGACTTGAGTCTTCAGGCCCTGCGGTCGGCACCCGAAGCCCTCGGCCTGTGGGGCCCTGCTCCCTCCTCGCCTCCAGCGGGGACTGACCTGTGACCAGTCAGCCCGGGACGAGCCCTGCAGTCAGGGTCGGGGCCCGGGGGGAGGACCTCGGGTCAGCAGAGGCTGCCGAAAGCCTCGGGAGGGCTGGGAGGGGCCTGACCAAGGACAAACAACTGAGGTCCCGCCAGCACGCTCTGTGCGCCATGCTCGCAGCAGAGGAGCACCCTCTCCCCAGCACGGCCTGGGGTGGCCAGCGAGATGCCCGGCAGGGTTCTCAGGACCCAGTGTGCACACAGCTCACCCACGGGGTGCGCTTTCCCGAGACCCCACATCGACCCGGGACTGTGTGTGCTTGCGTACACGTGCCAGCCTGTGCCCCGTCTCTGGAGGAAGCCCCGTCAGTACCAGGCCAGGCTCCCGTGGGCAGGGAGGCGCATCCCTGTCTGGCCAGGATGCTGCGGTTCCCACGCTGTCACAATGGCCACACAGCCAGGTGGCCCCCCGGGGACGGAACCTAATCTCAGGCTATTGAAGACAGCAAAGCTGCAGCCCCTGCCCTGAGCCAGCAGACGGCCCCGCCCGGGATAGCTGATCCACCACCGCCCTCGCCTCAGAGGGGCACACTGTCCCCCCAGGGGCCCCCACCCTGCCGGGTTTCTGGGATAGAGTGACAGCAGTGGCAGGCAGGGGCGGGATAGGGGGGCGCGCACCCCCTCCCCCAGGCACAGGCAGCCCCTGAAGCTCCTCCCGGCCTGGAGGAGACCTGCCCCAGGTGAGGGAACTGGCCTCAGAGCACCGTGATTGGAGGGCAGCCTTTGAGTCTGGAGGGCAGCTGAGAAGAGACAGACCCCCTGCCTGTGGCCCCCACACTGGGTTAAGGACAGACAGTCCCCAAGGCTGGGGACCCTCCCTTCCCCACCTAGAGGGGTGCCCCTAGGCCACGATCCGGGCTGGGTGAGGGGCCTGGGTGTAGGCTCAGGCAGAGGTGCCAGCCAGGAGGGCGGGTGGATCGTCTGGCTGAACTCGGCCGTGCAAGGAGCAGGCGGAGGACATGGGGTGGGTGGGTTGGGGGGAGGCCAGCCCTCCGAGAGGATAGTGAGGCAGGAGCCAAGGAAGGTGCTGGACCAGAGTCCCACTTGTAGGATCGGGAACTTCCAAGACCATGCGGCCAGCCTCTCACACCGCTGCAGCTCCCAGCAGGGACTCAAGCACCTTGGGCTTGGAACTGGCCTGGAACTGTGCCCACCTCCCACCACAGGCGGCCAGGGAAACTGTGGGCCAGAGAGGTGCTGGAACGCCACAACGCGGTCCTGGGCTTCAGCCCTGCACCCCGAACCTTGGTCCCGTCGAGTCAGGGCCCTGTGAGGAGACAGGGGCCCCAGGCCTCTGCAGGGCTGACATCGCTGTCAAGGGAAGTGACCCTCCAGAATGATCCTAGAGCTGGCCCGAGGGCGCCCAGTGGGCTTGCCCCTTCCCAGCTTCCTCTGGCTGCAGGGAGGTTTCTGAGTCATCAGTGGTAGCTTGGCCAACGTTCACGGTCACTACAGCCTTCTTCCCCAGGCGCACCAGGGAGGGGCCGTCAGACAGGAGGTCATCCTGGGCCCTGAAGGGGCCCTGCGGCTCTGCTTGTCAGACGGTGGTGGTGGACAGCGCTGCACCCAAGTGTGTTCTGGGACTGGGGTGGGGGGCACTGGGGCAGACCCCCCCCACACTGTGTGACGCAGGTCGGCTCACTTCCCTCCGAGCCTCAGCTTCCTCATTTGCAAAACGAGACCGGGAGACACACCCTACTAAGCCTGTCAGCCTGCAGCCACTCAGTGCCCCCACTTTCCTGCACACCCCCTACCACGCCAGCTCCAATCCTCCCGGCAGTTGGCAGAGTAGACTGAGGGGCCCTCGGTTCAAGGCCTGGTAGGCATCAAGCAGTGCAGCTTAGCGGCTGTGGCGGGGGTGGGCACCCTTGCATTTGTACAGCCCACGGGGGCGGGAGCGGGGCCCCAGGAGCTTAACCTGGCAGGCGCATCGGCAGTTCCGTCTGCTGCTTCTGTCAATACGAGCCTTCCTGTTTTGGAGATTAAACCTCGGCTGAGCAAACAGCTTGCAAGGAGGCCCCTCCCTGCCATCTCCCTACTCTGGCCTGTCCTGAGGCTGGAATCACCTGGACGCAGGGGTGTGGGTGGAGGGTAGCAGGCTGGGAGGGAGCCCCCAACCCCTAGCCAAGCCCCCACACCACACCCTAGCCCCTGCCCCAGCCCCCACTGACCCCTGCTGCGGCCTCCAGTGGAAGTCCCCTGTGTAATCCTTCCGCCATCCCCGCTGCCCTGCCTGCAGCAGCATCCTCTGCCCTCAGGTGACCTCCTGCAGGAAACGGGGAGCAAGCCGCTGCTGGAGGCCCCACTGCCAGGCACACGCCCACCTGCTGTGGAGCCCAGACCTGGCCAGAGGGCCAGCCCTGGGGGCCCCTCGAGCCCCGAGCCTGGAGACAGACCCGTCATTTCACTGGTGACTTCCCCTCAGCCTCCTGGTGTTGTGGGTGGGGAGTTTTCTGCTCTTTGGGGCCCGTCTCGGATGCAGCAGGACACTGAGCGACATCCCCGGCTTCCACCGACCAGATCCACTTGTACCGCCAGACCCCAGAGGCGTGACAACCAAAGACGTCTGCAGGGGGCCAAGATGACCCTTGGTCGAGGACCGGTGGAGGGGGAGGCCCTGCAGACAGTGTGCAGACAACAGAACCTTGGCTGCAGAGGGCAGGCGGAGACCAGAGGCCTAGGCCTCCCTCCGACGCTGGCCTGGCCCAGGCTGTCCTATCCTCCCACCCCTTCCCACCAGGGCCCACCCACCTCCAAGCAACATGGCCCTGCCCTCTTCCGAAAACCCCCCGCAGCCGCCAAGGAAGGGAGGAGGGCGCACAAAGGCCCCGGTGGCCCCCGCGCCCTCCCGGCTTCCTCCTTCTCTGACCACAAGGACACGAGGCCGGAGGGACGGACAGACAGGCGGGGGCACAGCCTTGCCTCCTGTGCCTTGGCTGAACCGCGGTTGCTTCTCCTCCTTTGGCAAAGGCGCCCGGGACCACATCCCTCTTGCTCACGAACCCTGTGGCTCCCCAGGGCCTCCCCAGAGCCTCCCAGCCTGGACCTGAGGCTCCGGCTCAGCGCTGCAGGCCCCTCTTCCACCGCTCCTTTCCCCTCGCCCCATCTAACCGCACACTCTCTACATCCCCCCCAGGTGGCCCCCTCCCTGCTCCCTTCCCATCCGCCTCTGCCTGCCCAGATGTCATCTGCAGAGTGGTGTGTGTGTGCCCCGTGGCTCAGTCGTGTCGGGCTTTCTGTGACCCCATGGACTGTAGCCCTCCAGGCTCCTCTGTCCATGGGATTCTCCAGGCAAGAGTACTAGAGTGGGTTGCCATGCCCTCCTTCAGGGGATCTTCCCAACCAGGATCGAACCAGCGTCTCTTATGTCGCCTGCATCGGCAGGCAGGTTCTTTACCCCGAGTGCCACCTGGGAAGCTTTGCAGGGTGATGGTCACCATCTTCTTCTGGAAGCCTCCTCTGAAGCCTTGTACCCCAGCCCCGGCACAAGGTGGATTCTCCCTTGCCCAGGCCCCTGGCACCCTTGGACTTGACAGACCTTCTAGCCCCTACCACCCTCTGTCTGTCTGGGGAACACCTGGATGCCGGCAGATGCCTCCCTGTGAGACTGTGAGCTCCCTGGGCCCAGGGGTGGTGTCTGGGTCACGTCCTCCCTGCCCTGGAGCCAGAGATCGGAATGGAGCAAGGACCCAGGGTGTCACTGGGGGTGAACGGATAGCCGGATGGACAGACAGACAGGTGGACAGATGGGTCCTGTGGTGGCGGCTCAACCCCCCATGGGTGTGACTGCCACTCCTGGGCACGGAACAGCCCCCTCTTCCAGGTAGCCCGGAATAGCGAAGGATGCCACCTCCCCCCCGCCCCAACTCCAGAGAGCAGGATGGAAGATAACACCCTCTCGTTACCGAGGAGGGGCCTGAGGTCAGGGAGAGGCAGACAAGCTCAGGACCACACAGGGCAGGAAGCAGGTTTGCTTGGAGCCAAGACAGCCCCCAGCTACCTCCATTCAGCCCCCGGCCCTGCTCCCCCGTTCTGGGGTCTGGTTCCACCGCATAGCACAGGGTCAGAACTGGGGCAGGGGATTGTGCCTGGAGCCCGGCGGGCAGCAACACAGCCACGGCCCACCCCTGCCCAGCACAAGCCAGCCATTCTTGGCAAGACAAAGGCCGGCCGGGGCAGAGCAGCTCTGGTGTCTCCCTGGTGGGCGTCTGGTCCCTGCAGGACGTCAGCAGTGGGCACTGGCAGTGCAGCTCTGCCACTGGGGGCTGTAAATCAGATTAGACTCGGCTAGCCCCGGTGTGGCCGTCAGGAAGAAGCGCAGCTGCGGGCTCTGGGCCTGCTGCCCTCACCACGGGCACGAACCCTGCTCCCAAGTGTGGGACGGCCCGACCTCCCTGTGGGGGTAAGGGCAGCCCTTTCCCCTCCCTGGACCCTGTGTCCCACCTGTAAGACCAGCATTCTGAGTGGGACTTCCCAGGCCTCCCCTGGGCAGCTCACTGGGGACTGCAGGGCAGCCACACAGTCCAGCGTCATCGTGGGCGTCCACCTGCCCGGAGGCCCCGCCCCAGGGCCAGTGCAGTGTTCAGGGGGCAGCCTTGCCTGACCACCGTACCCTGAGAGCCACGTCCCCCTCAGTGGGGCTGGGCGCTGGGGAGGAAGGTGGGCTCTCCTTCCTCTGGATGTCCCTGTGTCCACATGTGTCCATCTGTCCGTCCGTCGATCTGTCCATCCACCCATCCATCCATCCACCCATCCATTCTCCTCGGAGCTTTGTTCAGCCACCCGGGCCAAGTCAGCGGGCTGCTCTGACCACGCCAGGCCCCAGGGTTCAGATTAAGGAGCCAGGCGGCCGGCATACACTGGCACTTCACACCTGCAGAGTACCAGCCCCTCGCCAGCCCGGGGTTGGCGGGATGGGGTGGGGGCAGCGGGGGAGGGTGGGCACCAGCCACATCCCCGAAGCAGCCTCGAGTAAAACCCCGAGGCCCACAGAGAGAAGGGAACCGGCCGGAGACCACACAGTGCGGGGCTCGGGGTGAGGGGTCCCGGCGGGCGGGGCCGGGCTGGGGGCTCGTCTGCGTCTGGTCTTCTCACAGGGGCAGCGCCACCCCAACAGCGGTAGCGGGAAGCAGCTGCTGGCTGCGCCCCCACCCTTCTGCCATGGAGCATCCTGCCAGCACAGACTCTGTCCCGAAGCTTCTGGATGGGGCCTCCTGGGGCCACCGTGGCCACACCACTCGCCGCTCTCAGGAAGCCCGCAGGCACCCTGGCACCTGGATGCCCACGCTGCCGCTCCTCCTCAAGGTCCCCCTTGAGCACAGGCCCTCATGTGTCGGTGTCAGAGGGGACGTGTGAGCCCCCCGGGGCACAGCGGTGCTCAGCGCCTCCCGTCCCTCTCTGGGCTGTTCTCAGGATGCCGAGCAGGACTGCCACGGATGACTTCCTCCCAGTTAATGGCCCACCCATTATGTCTCCGGGATCTTCCCAGGAAAGAGCCAGTCTGGGAGGCCAGCCCAAGGCTCCAGGGCCCACGGGGAAGGGGCTTCTAGAGCCCTCTGGGACTGACTCCGTTTGCAGGGGGCCCCAGGCTGAGCCCCGGCTGGGAAAGGGGGCCTGAGCTCAGATGGGTAGACAGCGCGTCCTCCGAGCTTGACGGAGAGGCAGAGTAAGACTGCTGAGGCGGGTCCCCTGTCCTCGGCCACCTCTCCACCCAGCCTCATGGACAGGGGTCGAGTCATCGGGCCTCCCGGCTGTTCGGGAGCCCCGCGCGGGCTGGAGCAGGGGTCAGCCATGCAGGAGGCACCAGGCCCAGGTCCCTGGGTGAGAGTGCCAGGCCGCCGGCGTTCTGACCCACCGCCCACCTGTCATCCTCGTGTTACAGGTGGGGAAACCGAGGCTCAGAGGAGGAAAGTCCCAGGTCCAAGGTCAAAAAGCTGAGAAGTGGCCCCTCTGGGGTTGGAAAGCGGTTAGTCTGGCTCCAGAAGCCCCTGGCCCCTGGGCTGTGTCCACGAGCCTGAGCCTGGGGAGGGTCCTGGGACAGTCGCTCCCCCTCCCCCTTCCCAAGGGCCCTAAGGCGCCCAGGGGCTTCCTGACAAGCAGGTCAGCCCTCCCCACCTCCTCCCTGCCTCCCCATTTCCTGTCCTGGGCCCAGCACCTCCTTCTATCACCCCTACACGCCCCCTCAGAGCTGTTTGGCCCAATGGGTCCCTGGAGGGAGCCTTTGGGTCTAGGTTGAGGGCAGGGGAGGGGAGAGCCTCTGGCTGGAGCCAGCCTGGGGAAGGGAGCAGGGGCGGCTAGGGCGGCCACCCCCTCCAGTTTTCAGACCTCAAGGAGTCACCACGAAATTCCATTCTCCTGACAGCAAAGAGATTGAATCACTCTTGCCAAAGCCCACGGCCCCCACAAGAATGCTGCAGAGCTTTGTCCTGCTGTTCCCAGACAGGCAGTCACACCCAGGTCCCCCTACTCCCACCAAGCCCGGCTGCAGAGAGGTACGGAAAAGCCCCTGCCGACCTCTACTCCACCGCCCTGCCAGGCTGGCCACTGCCCCCCTGTCCAGTTGCTCCTCCTCCTTGCTCCCCGAGTACAATGCAGCAGGGCTCCTTGAGCCTCCACTTGCTTTCTGTACAATGGGCACATCACGCCTGCTGCCTGGTGGGCCGAAACCACACCAGGCAGGATTATGGAGCATGAGGCCAGATGCGCGGGTGGTAGAGACGCTCTGGGTGCAGAGCAGGGGGTCCCACCCCCGGGGCGGGGCCACAGAGGAGCTGGCTCAGGGACCTTGTCAGGGTCAGGCGGGAGTATGGGTGGCATGGCTGTCCCTCCCTGCCTTGCGGAACCCTCAGCACCTAGTGGTACCGCTTAATACGGACGCCGATGAAGGAACCCAGGGGCCCTGCACAGCTCGTGCAGAGACTTTGGGGCTTGACGGTTTGGGGCTGTTAGAGAACTGGGAGGCATTGCAGGCAGAGGCAAGAAATGGAGCTGGGACCTAGTTGGGAGGGAGGTGGACACTGGGCCAGGACTTGAACTGAAAAGAGGCCATGCATACATGTGTGCTGAGTTGCTTCAGCTGTGTCCCAACTCTTTGTGACCCTTTGGACCGCAGCCCACCAGGCTCCTCTGTCCACGGGATTTCCCAGGCAAGAATACTGAAGCGGGTGGTCATTTCCTCCTCCAGGGGATTTTCCCGACCCTGGGATCGAACCTGCATCTCTTATGTCTCCTGAATTGGCAGGTGACTTCTTTACCACCAGCACCACCTGGAAAGCCCCCAGAGGCCATGGGGAACCATCAAAGGTTTGGACCTGTGTGCACGGTTAGAGCTGTGTGGTTTCGGAGTGGAGAATCAATACAGCAGGTAGACTGGCAGGAGGACGGGTGCGGAGGCAGCTCAAGAGGTCCAGGGGAGAGAGAAAGGCCGTGGGGGAGGCTCCCTCTCAACCTAGCCCAGACCTGGGATAGCAGTGGTGGTGGGGTGAGGGAAAGTGGGCAGAGACCCTCCAGGCAGGACTGGAGCTGTGCTGGGTCTTGGCTGACCCCCTGCCCACTCCCACCTCTGCAGCAAGGAGAGGCTCCCAGGCTGGCTCAGGCTGATGGGGAGGAGTTTATGGCAGGAGGTGACTCCATGGGAGACTTGTCACTTGGGCACAGCCAGCACCATCTGCTCAGGCATCTGCCTGCCTGGGGTGGCGCCTGCTAATTACCTTGGGGGTGGATACAGGAAGAGGCCTGGGAACTCCCATCCCCCAACGCACCCCATCACAGAGAAGCAGGGGATAGGGCCCCAGGGACCTAAGAACAAATGGGCCAGGTGAGAATCGCGGAACCGGGCCAGACATCTACACAATAAATCTTTTTTTTTTAGTTGCAGCAAGTGAGATCTAGTTTCCTGACCAGGGAGGGAACCTGCGGCCCTCTGCATTGGCAGCTCGGTGTCCTAGCCACTGGACCACCAGGGAATTCCCTACACAATACATTTTTATAGAGAACTTACTGTGTTCCAGGCCCTCACCTCTGCAGCTGACATTCAGGGAGAGGGAGAGGGACCACGAAGGGTGCCTTGGAGCAGACGTGACCGTTGTGAAGCAAATGGGCCAGTGGGCAGAGCCAGTGCTAAGAGGGGGACCAGTGTAGCCGAGGTGCTCCCCTAGGGCCTCCTTAGGAGGGGATGAGAGGGACTGGGGAGGGAGGGAGAGGAGACGCAGCCAAGCGGAGGCCGCCCCTGGCCGCGCTTCCGGAAGATGCTGTGGGCTGGGGGCTCAGACTCTGACTTCGCCACGGGGAGCCCTTGGCCACTTCCTCGCCCCTCACCCTCAACGCGGGTTGCCGGCGCGCATTCCTGCCGCCCCTGCCCGTGCGGTGGGCCGGCCCAGCCCGTGGGAAGGGCCGGGGGTGGGGGCCCGCCGTGTGCCGGGGAGGCGGGGCGGGGGCACAGCTGGGCCACCCGTTTGTGGCCCGAGCGCAGGGGGACCAAATGGGACAGAAGGCGGCCCTTCGTCCCGCGCTGGGAGGGGCGGCCTCGGCCTCGGATTCCGGGCACCCACCCTCTCCCCGCCTCGACGCTGGGCGGAGAGGAGGGAATTCGCTCGGGTCTAGGGATGGAATCTGGTGAGGTGTTTTCCCGCTGGAACCTCGTGTCCCTCGTGGCTCAGCTGGCTACGCCCCTCCTCCGTCTTATTAATAAGGGCCGCTCTGGATGGGGCGCTGGGGTCCACCGGTCCTGTGACCCGGCCTGCGCCAGCCCGAGCGGAGGAAGCCGGCTCGGGGAGGGGAAGTGCCCAGCGGGGAAGGACCGCCGTCGCCCGCGGGGCGACTCAGCCTAGAGTCCCTGTCCCGGAATCGCCGTCAGAGCGCCGGGGGCGCGCCCCTCCGCAGGCCAGACGCGGAGCTGCGGCCCCGCGCCGGCCGGCCTAGGTTTCCCCTCCGGGGCCACCCGGGCGGGGCGGGACGGGACGGGCCCAAGCCCCCGCGCCCCGGCTGCCGGCGGGGGCGACGCGGGCGGGGCGGGGCGCGCACGTGCGGGCCCGGGGCGGGCGCCGGCCCCTTGGTTCCCAGACCCCCGCCGCGGCCCCACGTGGGCGCTGCCGGGCGTCGGGGGCCGCGCGCGAGGCCCCGCCCCCGGGGGCGCGGGAGCCAGTGAGCTCGCGCCGGGGCGGGGCCGCGCGCGAGGACACGCCTCCCGGGGGCCCGGGAGCCAGTGAGCTCGCGCCGGGGCGGGGCCGCGAGCGAGGCCACGCCCCCAGGGCGGAGCCGGGCCGGGGCGCTCTAAGGGCTCGGGCCGCGGGCGGGGCGCCGCCGGACGTGCGGCGGGACCCGGGAGCCGCGGCGCGGCGCAGAGGGCCCGGGCGCTCCGCGCTGCCGCCGCCTCGCCATGCTCAAGCGCTGCGGCCGCCGCCTGCTGCTGGCGCTGGCGGGCGCGCTGCTTGCCTGCCTGCTGGTGCTCACGGCCGACCCGCCGCCGCCCGCGGTGCCCGCTGAACGCGGTCGGCGCGCGCTGCGCAGCCTGGCGGGCCCCTCGGGGGCGGCCACGGCGCCCGGACTGGAGGCGGCGGCGGCGGCGCCCGGGGCGCCCGTCCGCGAGGTGCACAGTCTGTCCGAGTACTTCAGCCTGCTCACCCGCTCTCGCAGGGACGCGGGCCCACCGCCCGGCGGCGCCCCCCGCCCCGCCGACGGCCGGCCGCGGCCCCCGGTCGAGCCGCTGGCCCCGCGCGACGTCTTCATCGCGGTGAAGACCACCAGAAAGTTTCATCGCGCGCGCCTCGACTTGCTTCTGGAGACGTGGATCTCGCGCCACGAGGAGATGGTGAGCCCCGGCAGGCTGGGCGAGCGGGCAGGGGAGGAGGTGCCCTCTTGTCCAGCTGGTGGCAGCATCCAGTGGGCGCCAGGCTGCCTGTCTGCACCGCCACCGGGAATATCTGGCGTAGCGATGCCGGTTCATACCCTTCCAGCCCAGTTTGCCTGATGTGGAAGTGCAGGGTGGGGACTCATTCCCCAAACACCACCGGTCAGTGACCTGCAGTGAACCGTCTCCAGCCACCAGTGCTCGGTGTTGGCGCCTGGTGATGCTTCTCGCCCTCAAACACTGAAACTCATCAGCTCGGAGTTATTGTCCCCAAGCCTTACCAAGGTGGATTCAGCGTGGGGCATCCTCCCTGGTCTCGTACCCTTCCCCGGGAGGAAGACTCTTTGCTGAGAAGTGGAGTGAAGGGTTAGGACTCCTGGGCACAGGGCCAGACCTGTCCCTCATGCCAGCCTTTGCAATGGGATGGGGGACAAGTTGCTGTTGAAGTTGGGGGTGGGCGTTGGTGGGGGCCCTGGGGGGCCCATCTTCGAATAAGAACAGGAGTGCACGCGCTGGGTTTCAGGGTGTGTTCGGGGGCCCTCTCTCCACAGTGCAGACGTCTCTGGAGCCTGGAACCTAGTGCTTAGCACATCCTAGTTGAGCACCGACTTCCTCCACACACATAATAAAGACACACCCCACTTTGAAAAATCTCCCTCCAGGCTGCAGCTGGATGGTTGGGTTGGGGCAGGTTGGGGGCAGAGTGTGAGCGCTGCTGGGGAGGGGGTGGGGGAATTCCCTGAATTGGGAGCTACAAGGGACTGCCTGGGTATTTGGGATGAGGGTGAAGGACCCTTGACCGGGCTGGGGGCTCAGAGAAGACCCCAGCTCTCTTCCTCCCTGTTGAAACCCTCGAGGCCTGGGGTCCTTCTGGCCTGGCTGAGCGCTGTTTGGGGGCAGGGCCCCGACGAGGTCACGATGAGGGCCAGGGGGGCAGGGTCCTCCTGGTCCCAGCATGGGGAGGGGGCCCTGGGAGCCCCACGGCAGCCTCCTGGGAACACGGCGTCCCTTTCCCAGGGGCTCAGCAGGCCGGCAGGAGGGGGCGGCGGGGGCTGCGGGTTTTGTTTGGCTGCTGGGCCGTTAGGATTCCCAGCGCCGGGCGGCTCTCACGCCGGCCGCTCGGGCAAGGTAACAAAGCCCCTTTCTCCAGTGGAGAAAGGCGTCCGGCCTCTTGTGTGCAGCTATGTGCTCCATGGGAACCGCCGCCGGCGCGCTGGCCACTCAGGTTGCCTGGCGATGGCGGCCTGCGGGCCCCCCCTCCCTGAGTGACAGCATTTGCGGGGTGCTGTCCCCAAGCCAGGCACCACCCCCAGGACTCTGCCTGCCTGCTGTGTGACCTCTGGCAGCGCTCAGCCCCCTCTGGGCTGCCACCAGCTCTGAGCACCTCTCATCTCAGACTCTGAGGACTTCCTCCAGCAGAGGGGATATGGTCGGGGGTCTCGGGGAGCAGTCCCAGCCGAGCTTGGAGGCCCTGGGCACGACCAAGGGCCTCCTGGTCCTCAGTCTGCTCATCTCTGGAATAAGGAGAGCACTGGCCTCTGGCCGGGGGTTGTGAAAGAGGACGGCCGAAACCTGGTAGGGAGAGGTCACCTTCCCCACTGAAGGTTCTCGCAGGTTCCCCTGTCATTAGCTGACCACACCCGGGAGAAGCCGCATCTGACTCCCAACAGTCAGTTCGTGTGTCCCATCTATCAGGAACCCCTCTCACAGTGTCCTGTGGGTGAGGGGTCCTTGAAACTGTTTCAACGGAGAGACCTCCCCTCCCAACCCTGTGCAGGGTGGCTCAGACCCGGTTTGGTGGCGGAGACTCCAGGAAGTCAGGGCTGCGGTGGGGGAAACCCAAAGAGGCTGTGTGAGCTGAAGGGGGGCATCTGACCCGGGTTGGGGAGGGAGGGACTTCCTGGAGGAGGTGCCATTTGAGCTGGACGGAGAGTAGGAAACGCCCTGAAAGGGCAGCTGGGCATCGTGAACACAACCTGGGGGGCGTGCAGGAGACTTCCAGCCACTGGAGTGGCTCGTGTGGGGTGGTCAGCAGGGGCCACGTTATGACAGCCCTGGAAGTTCAGGGTGAGGGGCTGGGCCCTCAGCCCGCACTTTGCTCCCCTGTCCCTCCCAGGAGTGGGCCAGGCTGCGGCGGCTGCCACCGCAGCGGCCACAATTGTCGGGGGGAGAGCTTGGCATCCTGTGTTTCTTTGAATCGCAGCTCCAGGAACAATGCCGCTTCCTGTGGGTGTCCCTCCGCCAGCCCTGCCGCCCCGCCGCCTGGCTCTTCCTCCCCCAGCACTGCCGTCGTCAGGGAAGTGGGGAGGGGTCCGCGGGGCACGGCTGGCGGGGACCAGCACCACCTCTGTCCCGGCTGGGGCCCGCCTCTCTCTGGGGCACCGTTTCCCCACCTGTACACCCGGGGAGGGACGGTGCCCTCCTCCCCAGGGCCGTGAGGGAGCTGGAAGAAGAGAAGGAGCTGGGCACTCTGCTCCGGCGCGTGAGCTCTGGTTACACCCATTGTACAGAGGGCGGAAACTGAGGCTCGGAGCCGGGGGTGAGGCCCATCCCCTCCTCTTCTGACTGCTCTGATGTGGCGAGACTGGAGGCCCGGCACCCTCACACCTCCCACAGCCCCACGCCTCCCAGCGCTCCTCTCTGAACAAAGGTGACTTTAATCTCCATAGCCTTGGGCTGGGTTTTTAGGGCACCACCAAAGCGCGGGAGAACAGGCCTCACTTGATCTCATTAAGAAAGCATTTTCCTTTTAATCCAGTGGCGGCAACGGCGCGTCTGCACGGGCCGGCCTCGGCCTCCCACGGCATTCCTGGGCCGATATGCCGGAGAGCAGGCAGGGGGCTGGATGCGAGTCCGTGCGTGCGGGCGCCCTGGGGTGTCTGCTCGGGAGGAGGGGTGCGTGCGTGCAGCAGGCGGGAGGGGGCCCGCCCCCCACCCCACCTCAGTGCCTTCTAGGCCCACCCAGCTGGCGGCCTCACCTGAGTGTGTGGCCCGGATCTGGGCTCAGGCTGGACCGGGAGCCGGGGCTACCAGGAGAGGGTGGGCACCCCAGCCCCCAGTATACATGGCATCAGGCATGCCTTCACACCCCAGCCCCTCCCTTGCGCCCGTTTGTACCCAGGAGGAAACCGGGGCCCTGCGGACATGGAGGTGGTGGTGGGGGTGTCTCCTGCTGCGCGCGCTCACGGCACCCTCCACTGGGCCAGGCTCTGCACTCGGCACGCCTGGGTGCGCTGGGCGGCACGCGCTGGGCGGGCGGCAGAGGAAGGAACATTCCTCCCCATGTGCCGACGGGCCCAGGCGGGCGCCGGCAGCGCCTGGCCCCTCCCTGTCGGGCCCCCCCACCCCGCCTTCCGTAGAGCGATCCTGGCAGGGGTGGAGGAGCCAGGCTGGCATAGCTGGAGCTTCGACGCGGCCTCGGGCAAGGCCCGTCTGCAAGCCCGAGCCGTGGCCAGGGGTGCTGGGCCGTGTGGGCGCGGGGGGCACAGACTCCTGTGCGGGGCCCATGCGGTTTCCCGGCCCAGCCCTCGGACTTGTCAGCGTCTCCGGAGAACGCTGGAGGCTGCTTTTGCTCAGGGAAGGCGACCGGCTTGGCGGGCTGACCACACGGCCAGCGGTGTGAAGGGCCCTGTCCTGGGGGTCCAGCTTGGGGGACCGCGGGGCTGTGGCCACACCCCTGCCCGCTGGACCTTGTGCCCAGCCTGGCCCAGTTAACCAGGCCAGCTGTATGGTAATGGGCTGTGCGGCCACTCCCGCTTAACGCGGCCGAGTTCCCCTCGCAGCGCGGCTCGGGACAAAGCTGGCGGACAATGCCTGGTGACTCACCCTCCCTGCGGGCCCTTTGTCCGCCAGTGCCTGGCAGCCGCCCAGCTGAGGCCTTTGTCCCCAACTGATTGAGATTTGGCTTCCCGAAGCCGACCTTCTCAGCCTGTGCCCTGCCCCTCCTGCAGGCCGGGCACTGTGTCAATAAGGGTGGGTGCCCCGCCAGGTGTGCAGGGCGGGCCGCGAGCGGTTACCTGGCGGGTGGGCGGGGCACCGCACCTGGCTCGTGCCGCCGCAGCTGCCACCCGGTGACCTTGGGCGCAGCTGTCACAGTAGTCAGGGTTGGGGTGGGGGTCCTTCCCGAGCCCCCCCGCTCACTTGCACTCAGGGTAGGCCCTGGAGCCCCGCTCTGCATGGGGGAAATGGAAGCTCAAAGCTGCCGCGTGGGCACGAGGGGTCCCAGCCCTGGGCCCCGCGGTGGCCGGGGTGGCCCCCCGAGCTGCCCATTCAAGGCCGCATTTCTCCCTGCAGACGTTCATTTTCACGGACGGGGAAGACGAGGCTCTGGCCAGGCGCGCGGGTGAGCCCTGGACGTGGGGAGGCGAGGGGGTGTCCTGCCTGGAGGAAACTCTCCCCTTGGGAGAGGTCGCCGGGCCGAGGGCCTGGGAGGACAGTTTACTCAACGGGTTTGCTCAGCGCCCTGCCCCACCACTCACCCACCCACCCCCAATTCTCATGCAAATGAGGCCCTTTCAGCTCCTGGGCCCTTTGAGCTGGTATGGCGGCAACAGGTGGCTGGTGCTGGGAAAAAGCCGCCTGAATGGGCAGGGGCGGGGCGGGGCGGGGCGCCCGACAAGGTGGCGCTGGGGGGTGGGATCTGCAGGCCCGGGTCCGGCTGGGGGAGGGCTTGAGTGGGGTGGCCGCTGCAGGCACTGCTTGGGCCCAGGGCACCCCAGCACAGACTGCCACCCCTTCTGGCTCTGCTTGCCCCGGGCCTGCTGTGTGACCCCAGGCCAGGCCGCCCTCTCTGAACTGCCCTGGACTAACAGCCCCGCTCCTTGCCCGCAGGCCACGTGGTCAACACGAACTGCTCCGCCGCCCACAGCCGCCAAGCGCTGTCCTGCAAGATGGCCGTGGAGTATGACCGCTTCATCGAGTCGGGGAGGAAGTGAGTGCCGGCTTCTGGCGGGGCCCAGGGAGCATCCCTTGCTGGGGCTCTGGCAGCCCCACCCGCAGGCCGCCGCCCTGACGGCCCTGCCCCCCAACCGCAGGTGGTTCTGCCACGTGGATGACGATAACTACGTGAACGTGCGCGCCCTACTGAGGCTGCTGGGCAGTTACCCGCACACGCAGGACGTCTACCTGGGCAAGCCCAGCCTGGACAGGCCCATCCAGGCCACGGAGCGGGTCAGCGAAAACACGGTGGTGAGTGTCCCCCTGCCCCCCACGCCAGCCTGTTCCGCCGGGCGGGGAGGAGGCTGGGGGGCGCCGTGCGGGGAGGAGGCTGGGGGAGCCCCGCAGCCTGGCCCCGGGGGTCTGGGAGTCTCACCGCATCCCCCCGCCCCATCTCCACAGCGTCCTGTCCACTTCTGGTTTGCCACCGGCGGGGCTGGCTTCTGCATCAGCCGAGGGCTGGCCCTGAAGATGAGCCCCTGGGCCAGGTGAGTGCCCTGGGGCGCAGGTGAGGCTGCCTCTGACCTCCCAGGGTCCCCCCATGGCCTGCCTGGAGCGGCTCGTCTTCCCAGCTCCAGTGTCCCCAAACCTCACGTCCACCGGCAGGGTGAGTCGTCCCCACCTTCGCCCACCAGCCACCACGGGGGTCTGGACCCCTTCCTGCCTCTGGTAACACCCCCTCCACGCGCAGGGAGTCCTCAGGCTTGCACAGAGGAGGGGGCTGTCCTGGGGCTCAGGGAGGCTGGGAGCCGCCCACTGGGCGCATCCACCACCTGCCTGAGCCTGGCCGGCCGAGTGGCACGCTGCCCCATCAGCTCACTGCGGCCCGCGGCCCTTCCCTCCCGCAGCGGAGGCCACTTCGTGAGCACGGCCGAGCGGATCCGGCTGCCGGACGACTGCACCGTCGGCTACATTGTGGAGGCGCTGCTGGGCGTGCCGCTCCTGCGCTGCGGGCTGTTCCACTCCCACCTGGAGAACCTACAGCAGGTGCCCGCCTCCGAGCTCCACGAGCAGGTGTGCGTGCGTGGGCTGCCAGAGGAGAGCGTCCCGGAGAGATGGGAGAAAGGAAATGGGGACGGGGCCGCCGAGGGGCTGCGGCTTGCAATAGGTCACCACAGGCCCGGCTGTTGGTTGCCACCCAGGCACCCAGATCTCCCCAGCAGCAGTCCCGTGGTCCGTCCGTCTTGCCTCTGTCTTCAGCGGGACCCCTACTCTGAGACTCGGGTCTTCCCATGCCCGTAAATGTTCCCTCGCCGTAACTCCTGGGGCTGCAGTGTAGGGGGTGCAACATGGACCTGGCTTCTTGGCCCTGAGGTGGGCAGAAGGTCAGGCTGTCACCTCATGCAGAGCTGCACCCATGCCCGCCTTGGGCAGAGCCAGGGTAGGGTGGCCTTGGCACGCCACCCCCCTCAGCATCTCCCTTTCCGTCTCCCTGCAGGTGACCCTGAGCTACGGCATGTTTGAAAACAAGCGGAACGCCGTCCACATTAAGGGGCCCTTTTCGGTGGAGGCTGACCCGTCGAGGTGAGGAAAGGGGGTGGGCTTACCGAGGTCCCTTGGGGTCTGCTGCAGCTCGACAGCCCCCGGGACTCTGCCTGGGTGCAGGAGGGCCCCCAGCCCACACGGATGAGCCCCCCGCTCTGTTTCCACAGGTTCCTCTCCATCCACTGCCACCTGTACCCGGACACGCCCTGGTGTCCCCGCACTGCCATCTTCTAGCGGCTGTGGCTGAACCCCGTCCCCGGGCGCCCCTGGTATCCAAAGGGCCCGAGGACCCCTGTCGTGCTGCCCAGCCTGGGCCTTCGAGGCCGCCCCGGGGCTGCGCCTATGTGTGAGCCCGTCCCTGTAGCAGACTGCTGGGCAGCTCTGCTCTGCCAAGGGGCAGGCAAAGGCCCGCCTGTCTGTCTGTCCATCCGTGTTCTGCCCCGGAAGGATTTGTGTGTCGGAGGTCACTCTGAGGACAGTTTTGTTACCCTTTCAGGGTCTCTGGGCAGCATGGGGACCAGGGGCTGCTCTGCGGGGACGTGTGGGCGCCACTCTGTCCTGCTGAGTGCAGGCGCGTCGCTGTGGCCACCTGCCCCCTGGGGACCCTGGCTCCCCGCTCAGAGCCCCTAGGACAGCTCCCTGAGCTCAGTGCAAGGAAGCTGGGTTTGGGGGAGGGGCCTGAGCCCCCTCGTGCTGCGCTCTGGCCTGGGTGCCACGGCTTCGAGCGACAGCGGCCCCAGCGACCTTGCCGCTGGTTGAAGCGTCCTGGGCAGAGGTGTCCCCTGCGCTCTCAGCCAGCTCCCCTGTGGCGGGGAGTCAGCTGAGCGTTTTCTCTCCTCTCCAAAGTAGAGGGAAAGTCGCCCACAGTGGGTGTGTCTGTAAATATTGTGACAGTGTTTTTACTGTGACTGTTTTCTTGAAAGGGGGTGGGTAAGAAAGTAGGGTGTTTTTGTCTGTGTTTTCAGGGGCTTGGGGAAGGTGTTATCTTTTCTGTGGATCAGAAAATGCAGAAGCCAAACTTGGGATAATCTTTGTTGTTGAAGCTGATGGAAATGTCTAACGCTCTGTGTATTTATGTGTCACGGTATCGGTCCTATCCCTGCCCACCTCCTTCACAGAACCTGTCTCCTCCCAGTCCAGCTTCTGACCAGCGAGGTGTGCTTTGCCTTCTGTTTTTCCTTCTGCAAGACACAGCTAGGCAAGTGAACGATAAGGGAAAAGTTCTCAGGGAATTGACGTGTGTTGCTATGGTGACGTCCTTTGCTGTGAATAAAGATGCTCTTTGGGGCAAACCTGGGGGTCCTGGTCTTGGCTGGAAGTTGCGCCCGAGATGCAGGTTCATGGAAGCTGGCTTTGGGGGCTCGTTGGCACTCATGTGGGGTAGGTATGGAGAGACCCCCCAAGGCAACTATCGTGGGACGGGAACTTGGGCTCAGAATAGCAACTTACACGTTCCTGAGAGGCCCAGGAACTTGGGTGGCCAGCCCAGGGCACCCTCAGGTGTAGAGGGAGATCTCACGTGAGATCACAGACACACTGCCCTCAGACTCCGCAGCCCTGGCCTGCGCAGACCTGGCCCGGGCCAGCTGCCAGGGTGTCCAGTCCTCCCTTGAGGGCGACAGGCGCTCGCCATGGTTTGGCCTGGGACCTCCTTACCCAGCTTCGTTCCTGTCACAAACCATCCAGGTCACCTTCTTGCCCCCATTGTGCAGATGGGGAAACTGAGGCTCAGAGCATGTGACGTACCAGGCCAGGCAGCTGGGCTGGTGGAGAAGATCCAGGTCCGAGATAGGGATGGCCTGGATCCTGGCCTCACCTGCCCACCCCTGCCCCTGCTGTTGACCCTAGACGGTGGCAATGTTTTCTACAGAAGGCAGCTCCTCAGGCCCTTCCTCAAATCAGCTTCTGTGATGTGGGGTGGGGAGGGCCTGCTCTGGCCTCTGGGGGAGTCCCCTCCCCTGACCCTCCTTGGGGCCCGGGGCCGCCCTCACTTCCTCTTCCTCAAACAGCCCAGACAGGCTGCTCCCCCGCCCCGACCGCAGCCCCCAGCTGACCCCCGCCCCCGTCCCGCCCCACGGGGCCTCGCTGGGATCTGGGGCTCTTCCCACCGCTGCCTCTGCTCCCTGCTGCCCGCTGTGTACCCTGTTGGCACATCAGAAAGCAGACCGAGGGTGGAAGAGTGACTCTCCTCCCACCCCCCAACCCGGCACACTCCCCTACTCAGCACCCCCACAGGGCCTGGGAGGGTGCCGCTTCCGCATGTCCCGCCGGTGCCCGCTCTGGCCCGGGAGCAGCCGGCCGGCGCCTGGGCCTTGCGCAGCCCTGAGTCAGCGTGTGGTTTGCCCAGCAACTGCCCTGGGGGTGCGGCAGGGACAGGGACAGTGCAGGGAGAGACAGCCCCTCACCGTCACACGGCCTGACCCTGTCTGGGGGACGCCCCCAGAGCCCGCTGTGCCAGGCTGGGTGGGGTGGGGCGGTCACAGCGGAACTTGCCGCTCTGGGCAGAGGCCGCAGGTCTCCTTCCGGCCGGCGTGAGTCAGAGGAGCCTCTGCCCGGAGCAGACCCGCGGCCTAGTGCCCCACCCCCAGCGGGTGGCATCACCTCCCCATGGAGCGGCAGGGCCCTGGAGCCCAGGGGTGGGCATTGAGATCACAGCTGGTTCGGCTGTCCCGGCGCGGAGCAGGGAGCCCGGGGTGGGGGTGGGGAGAGTCACCACCTCCATGTAGGAAGTGGGGGTCAGCGTGAGGCAGCTGAGCACCTGGCCTCCAGACGGGGTCGCGGAGGGGCACTCCTGGAGCACCCCGGCCCATTCCTCCTCAACACGAAGCTGAGCGAGGGGTACGGGCTCCGTCCTCAGAAGGGGAAGCGGTCCAGGCCTTACAGGAGCGGGCATCTGCCGCCCGGGGGTGCTGGAGGCGGCCCTCCCCCAGCGAGTCACAGAGTAGAGGGGTGCCCTCCCTCCTGCGGGCACGACCAGGGGCACCATGCCCCACGCCTGGTGGCATCAGTGCCCCTCCCCGCGTACTGGGCTGAGGGATGGTTGGAGAGGGTCCTGGCGGGCTCAAGGGGCTCCATGTCCCCAGCCTGGCCCTCCCAAACGGTGGGTCACTGTGGGCTTTCAGAAACAAAAAGTAAAAGCACAACCCCGGGGGCCACTGGGCACCCCAGCCCCGCCCTGCCTCTGGCTCCTACGCTGCCCGTGGGCGAGGGCCTGGTCAGCTGGCTGGAGCAAAGGCTGAGCCATGTATTGGAGGGGCTGAGACAGGTACCAGGGTGCCAGGATGGGGCCCTGCCCTGTTCTGTTGAAACGAACTTCCTTCAGCTGGGCCATCACAGTTAGCTGACCCGAAGAGGCCCACCTGGGCTGGAGCAGGAAGCCTGCACGAAGGGCGGAGGTGGGGTTCGTTGGGATGGCTGGAGCCAGGGTGGTCTCCACAGACCTGGCCCTTGGCTGCCCGCGAGTCTCCATCCACGCTTCCAGAGGCCAGACCCTGCCGCAGCTTCAGCCAGTCCTGCCCTCTCTGGGCCTGGGGTCAAGGTGAGGACCAGAGCCAGCCCCGTTTTTTTGTCAGACCAAAGGCCAGTCCTGTTGCCACCCCAGCCCTGACCTCACCAAATGTTCTTGAAGGTGACCTCTTCCCCAAGTCCAGCCCCGGGGCTGGACACAGAGAAGGCACTTGGTCCTTCATCACTAGGAGGGGAACAAGGGGCCCGGAGGGCTTCTCATCTTGGCCCCTGGAGGTTGCCCAGATCATGTCGCCATGCTGAGTCTGGGGACTCAGAGCTGAGGCTGCTTTCCCCGCCACACGTCCCTACTCCCCCTGCCTGGGCAGCAGGCAGCCCCCTTGCATAACCCGCTGCAGTCCTTGGGCGCCGCCTGCTGGCCAGAGTTGGTGGTTTCTCTCCCAACCCGAATCCACCTTCCGCAGGACCCTCTTTTTGGGCTCCAAAATCACTGCAGATGGTGACTGCAGTCATGAAATTCTAAGATGCTTGCTTCTTGGAAGAAAAGCCATGACCAACCTAGACAGTATATTAAATAGCAGAGACAATACTTTACCAACAAAAGTCTGTCTAGTCAAAGCTATGGTTTTACCAGTAGTCATGTACAGATGTGAGAGTTGGACTATAGAGAAAGCTGAGCGCCAACGAATTGATGTTTTTGAACTGTGTGTGGTGTTGGAGAAGACTCTTGAGAGTCCCTTGGACTGCAAGGAGATCCAATCAGTCCATCCTAAAGGAAACCAGTCCTGAATATTCATTGGAAGGACCGATGCCGAAACTGAAACTCCAATCCTTTGGCCACCTGATATGAAGAACTGACTCACTGGAAAAGACCCTGATGCTGGGAAAAATTGAAGGTTGGAGGAGACGACAGAGGATGAGATGGTTGGATGGCATCACCGACTCAACAGACATGAGTTTGAGCAAGCTCCGGAAGTTGGTGAAGGACAGGGAAACCTGGCGTGCTGCAGTCCATGGGGTCACAAAGAGTTGGGCATGACTGAGAGACTGAACTGAACTGAACCTGATCGAGGTGTGCAGCCTGAGTGGGAGGGAAGATCATCTCTGCATCTTCTTGCTTGCTCTTAAAAGTTCACGTCATGAATCTTTGGTTATTATCAGTATCTGGTATATTACCAGTATGTGGAATCTTTGGTTATTATCAATATCTGGTTATTACCAGTATTTGCTCGCTGAAGTGCATGTGCTGTCAAGAGGCAAGCCTGAGCCTTCTCCTTCAGGCCACCCAAGCCACTGTCCCCTGGCTCTGGTGCATGGCTGGTTGCTGCATCTCTGTATGGCCCATCCTGGTGGAATGAATCCCCAGATCCTTGCCAAGTGACCGCTCATTTCCTTTTTGAATGTGGTAGTCACAGCTGAGCCCCAGTCATTGGGGACTCGCTGGGAATGCAGAGTCCCCGGGCGGGCTCTTCCAACAGTCTGTCCTGCCCTTGTCCTTCATCCTCCGAGGACTCGGCGCCCCCTGCTGGACATCTGCTGTCCTCACACCTCACTCCTGACGATGCTCTTGCTGCCACTAGCCTACATGCCCTGCCCCAAATAGGGTCATAACCTCTGCTGCCCCCTCCCCAGTGTGGGTATCCACAGACCCCCTCGTCCTGGGGCGACCTGGACTCCTATTTCATGGCCACACTCTCCCACACTGCTCCTGGGGACTTGGTGTCAGTGACCCTTCCCGTATCCTTGGCATCTCCTCCTCCAACGGCCTGCAGGCAGCCACATCCCCACCCCGTCATGGCCGCTACTCCACCCAGACCTTACCTACCCCGTGGCCGCAGCATCCTACTTTGCCTCCGCCTGCTGTCTGTCCAGCTCCCATTTCCTGACCCCATGGGACCCCAGATTCCTCGCCCCTGGAGGGCTTGTCCTCACCTGGCTGAAATCTCCAGGTTCAGTCACGCCCTTGAAGTCACCGTCACCTCCCTTGGCCTGTCTTGCTTCTACATCTTCTCTTGGCCAAATCTGTAGCCTCTAACCTGTTGCATCCGGCCCGCTGCCTGCTCACTACCCACACCTGGGTGGCTGGAGGGGCTGCCTTCCAGCCTGGTGAGTCTCACCTGAGTTCCAGCCCAAGTGCCTCAGGGGCCTTTGGGAGGCTCACTGCCCCTCACACAGCACCCCCACTTCCTCTCCAGCCTCTACCTCGTAAGACCTTCTGCACCCCAGCCCCAAGACGCCCATATGCTCTTGGCCCAGCAGGAAGGACCACAGTCCTGTCTGCGACCAACCCCTCACTGGTCCCAGCCCCTCTTGGTAACTCAGGAACATCACTCCCCCGAAGAACTCTTTCATTTTCCCGGGTTCAGCAGTCTCCTCTGCCTACGAGATCATCACCATCATAGCATTTCCCCATCTTCAAACACACACACACACACTTCTCTGGGCCATGACCCTCCAGTCATAGCAGGATTTTTCTGCCTTGCAGCTAAACTCAAGAGGAGAATCAATTCCTGTTGTCCCCACGTGGCACTGCAGAAGCACAGAGCCTCAGATGTGTCCCCCCCACTTTAAGAGCTTATGTAACCTGGGCCTCTTTCCCCAGGAATCAGGCGAATCAGAAACCACTGGACCAGGTTGCTGATGTGTGCTGGAGGCAGAGGCTCCGCCCAGGGGCCCTGCCAGCCCAGGCATCCACAGGGGTGAGAGCCGGGAACCTGGGTGTCTTCCATGGAGACTCGCGGCTCCCTTTGCTCACCTGGTATGGGAGACAGACTTTCTCCTGGCAAATGTGCCTCCCCCGATTCCACAGGTCCTGAGGGACTTCCTGTGAGGTGGGGGTGTGTGTCTTGCCACCCTGGGTCATGTGCCCTTGGACAGCACCGAGCCTTCCCCAGCCGGCTTTTCAAATGAGAAGAATGATCCTTCCTACCTCGGAGGGCGGGGGCTGGGTCCCTGCTCAGGCCACTGATAAGGACTCTGGGGTTGCGCCCCAGGAACCGGAACCCCACCTCGGGTCACACCGGGGGACTCAGGAGATGCTCCTGGGGACACACTATTTGGCCTCTCTGCCCTCCACCAACAGCCCTGCCCAGGGCCAGCTCTGTCAGCTCTCCTCGTGACCGGAGACGGGGGCCATCCGCACAGCAATCCTAGTCTCTTCAAGGTCTCACCAGCGTAAGATGCACAAATAGATCTTTCAAGACTAGAGACCACCGCTCCCTGCTCCTGCAGCTCCGTCCACCGGGCCCCGCCCCTTTAGGCCCCGCCCACCAGGTCATCCTCCCATGAGGCCCCGCCCCGTCAGGCCCTTATTCCCGCCCATCAGACGCTCCTCTCCGCGAGGCCCCGCCCACCAGCCCCAGCTCCACGTGAGGCCCCGCCCACCAGGGTCCCCCAGGCCCTAGCGGCTCCCGCACGTGGCCGCCCGGCCCACAGACCTGGGAGGGTGCCAAAACAACTCAGGAATAAGAGGCCTGTTTTTTAAAATTTGTTTATTTTAAAACATGAAACCCAAGCTGAATAGAAACCACAGAAATTACATTGACGAGAGTTTTAGTATTTGCCAAGAAAAATAAAACCCCCAGCGAAATAAAAATCAAACCCAAACCCAGTTTTTTTAAAAAAAAAAGCTAAAAAAAAAAAAAAACAAACCACACACACACCCAGAAACACAGCGACAGCACATACAGCCATGGCCCTATGGAAGTTTGGAGAATGCCAAGCGGTTCAGGCCTCGATCCCCGCTCGGGATGCTAAATCGATCTTGGGTGGTGGGGGCGGGGCCCTTGGAGGGGGAGTCTTTTAACAAAATAACTTGGAGAGATATATGTAACAAATATAAAGTGGTGTGGCACACAACCATTATGGTTTAAAAAAAAAAAATCCCGCACAAGAGGCCCCGGTCCCTGCTCGTCCCCCTTTTGGGACCGCCACCCATGCACCTGCTTCTTGGCTGGGCAGGGGTCCTGGGACGGGGAGGGATTGGCGCTTGGACTGGGATTGCATAGTGAGATGGGGTGGACGTGGAGGGGACATCCGATCAGGCCAGGGGACCTCGGGACCGGAAACGTGCGCCTGCCAGCGGAGCCCCATCGGGGAGGAACCGGCCTGGAAGCCCTCCTGCCCGCGGAGCCCTTGCCTTCTTATCCACGCGGTCGCGGACCACCGCCGGAGAAGCTGCAGGGCCTGCGGGGGGATGGCGAGGACCGCAGGTGCGGGATGTGGAGGCCCTGGGCCCGGACTGGTTAGAAGGGCCTGAAAACTTAGAGCAAGAAGCAAACCAAGGGCGGGAGTCTCCCCCCAGCCGCTCAGGCCCGAGGCTTGGTCTTGCTGCCCTTTCGACGTCCGCGTCTTCCTTTATGAACCCTCGGTGACTGGGAGGAGCTGGGCGGGGACGCGGGCGGGCGGGCACGCGCACAGCTGCTCCCGCAGGTCCGCCGCCGGCTCTCGAGCTTCTACATTCACATTTCGGCGGCCTCGCGGCCTTTGTGCTTCTGAGCCGCGCCGGGGGCAGCACAGCTGGCGCTCCCTTGGGGCTGAGGCAGAGGCAGGGAGGCTCCGCCTGGGTGGGGGCGCCCAGAGGAAAACTGGGCAGTTGGGCTGTGGCTCTGGCCTGTGGGGGACCCAGGACAGGGCGCCGGGAGCCCCTTGGTGAGGTTTGGCCATGCGCCAGGGCTCAGATGCGCGGCTGGGGGCCCCTCTGTTTGCCCACTCATTCCCCCCTCTCCCGGGCAGCCTCTGCCCTGTGGTCAAAGGGCCAGGGGCCACTGCAGTCTAGCCCCGGGCCCATCCATCCTTTTGGTCCCAGACACCAGCGCACAGAAGGGATCCTGGAGAAAGGGGAGGCAGCTCCTCTGCGGGCCACCTTTAGGGAAGGGGCGGCTGCCCTGCCGCTCCGGGAGGAGCCCCCCACAATGTCTGTAAACTGCTGGGCCTCATGGGCCCCAGCCTGGGCCCTCAAGGGGCGGGCCCGGGGCTCTCTGCTGCCCCTGGAGGGACGCAGGCCAGAGCCGCACCTGGCCTCTCAGTGGCCGGCTGGCTGGGCAGGGCAGGCATCTCCCCGCCTTGACTTGGGGACGGCCCCACCCTCTGCGGTAGGAAAACACAGCAAACACTGTACATGAAGCCAAAAGCACCTTAGGGAAGCCTTGTTCCCACTTCACAGGTAGGAGACCAAGGCCACAGGGGCCTCAGTCCTACAGCCAAAGGGACATTCATTCCTGAGGACACGGTCCCCCGGGGCAACACCTGCCCAGGGAGGGGTCTCCAGGCCCTTGGGTTGCCTCTTGGTCTTGACACCCCCAGCAGCGCCCCGAGAAGTGCCTTCTCCACCCCGAAACCCAGCCAGCTCTCTGGGGCTTCGTCTCTGGCCTGGACTTGGCCTCATGCTTGTGGACCATGGGGTGCCCAGGGCAATCTCTCTCTCGGAGGCTGGAGTGAGGTTAGTGGTTAGTCCAAAGAGGGGCAGCGGGGGCCGAGGGCACCGTCACAGCCAGCTCGGGTGCAGCCCCCAGGCCGGCCTGTCCTGGATGCAAAGGGAACCGGGAAGGGGGTGCCAGCCGGCCCGCAGCCCTGCCCGCCCTAGAGATGACAGATGTGGTTAGTGCAAAGAGCAAACCGGGTGGAGCTGCCGAGTCTCCGGGGGTGGTGGTGGGGGGTTTGGCACCAGGTGAGCAGCCGGTACTGGGTGAGCAGCCTGGGCTCGGCAGGCACCTGTCTCCTGCCACCACGGACGGCCGGATGCCACGGGCGGGGGCTGCTGCGGGGAGAGAGCGGTGCAGGGAGGGAAGCAGAGAATGGGGGACGCCCCCGGGAGGCTTCTGGCAACAGAGGCGGAGGAGCCTGGGATGGGGGGAGAGAGAAGGAAGGACGACAGACGCCGCGGGAGACAAGCAGGCGGGCGCACACACCGTCGCTCGAGCCGCCTGGCACTGAGGGGGCACCGTGCCGCCTGTGAGAGGAGAGGGAGCAGGCGCGGCCCAGCTGTGTAGGGGGGGGGGCGGGCGCCAGTCGAGGAGACCCCGGGGCAGCACCAGCACATCTGGCCCCAGTGGGGGGCTGCGGGGCCCAGGCGTCGCGAGCAGCACCCCCAGGTGTCCAGGCTTGTCACCGAGGAGAGGGTGCGGGCCCAGAGCCCCCGCATTGCCCCGGGAAGCAGGCCAGGTGTCTGTCTCTGCGCCCCTGCAGGAAGGGAGGGCAGGGCCGAGTGGCCGCAGAGGCACCCAGCGGGCCTGGCGTACGCGGGGAGGGTCCGGCAGGTGGCCGCGGGTGCAAGCAGGGAGGCTGGCACGGGAAGGAGCGGGGCGATTGGCACGTGGGGCGGGTGGCGGCCGGGCGTCTAGTGCCCGCTGCTGCTGGACTCGGGGCGAGGCTGGCTCGTGGCGAGGTACTTGGCTCTCATGCTGGAAGTGTACTGCAGGGAGAGAAGGGGAGGCTGGCGGTCAGCAGGCGCTGGGTGCGGCTGGGCAGGGCCTCATGGGATGGGCCGGCCGGCCGGCGCAGAGAGAGCGGACAGCCCTGGGGGACGCAGCTCTGGGGAGCCTGGGCTAGGGGCGGGGGCGGCAGGCGTCCGGAGCCCCGCTCCCTAGGCCCAGGAGGAGGACCAGCCTCTCTCCCAGCAAGGGGAGCCCATCAGCCCCTGACCCCCATCTTGGGCATGGAGCCGGAGCGCAGAGGCGACCCCTGCACCTCGCATGCCCAGGACCTGAAGCCCACAGCACAGCTGGGTGGCCGGAGGGAGCATGTCGGCAAAGGCGGGGCCGGGCTGTGTCCAGGGGTGGGTGGGACAATCCCCAAGGATCCCACTGCCAGGGTCAGGGTCACAGGAGTGAGGCAGCCCTGCAGCCGCTCTGTCCCGGCCCCCAGGGAAGGATCCAGAAAGCCACAAAGGCCCCCTGGGGCCCGGGTGATGCTGCCACCCACTCAGGTGGGAACCAGACTGTGGGCTCCTGGGGGGTCACAGACGCGGACAGAGGCCGCTGGGGGCAGGGACAGCCCGCCCATCTTGGCCACTCTTGTCCAACCCGAAGCGTGAAAGGCTCGCTTGCTACACACATAAGCGCACGTGTGCTCGGAATGAACACGCGTGGGAGAGATGTGTGCTCAGAGCAGGCGGTACGCAAAGGGCCACGTGCCCATCACGGGGACAAAAACCAAGGTGTGTGCCGAGGCCGCCAGCAGGAGGGAGCTGGCCCCGCATGCCCACCGTGTGGGCGTCAGGATGGACCCTGCCCCCTGGGCCCTGGGAGCCCTCCCAGGGCTCCTGGTGGGCGGCCACGGAGGCGAGCTGGAGGAAGGAGGAGCAGCGGGCACTGGGAGCTGTGTCGTCATTCCAGAACATGCAGCGGGGGGTCGGGGCGGCGCGGCTCAGAGCAGAGGGGGAGCCGTGGCGGGCGCCGGCGCTGGGCGAGGGTGGCTGTGGCCGGCGGCACGCGCACTTCTGCATGCACGGCAGAGACCCCTCGAGGGCCGGGTCTCCTGCCCAGCCTGGGGCTCCAGCGCTTGGCCTCCCAAGCCCAGGCACCCAGCGCCGGCGTGCACGTGCTCCCGGGCCCGGGGAGACGGTCTCCTCCCCGGGGGGGACGGGATGGGTGGCAGCCACCTGCAGCCGGGCCAGGCATGAAGAGGGGCTCTGCGGGGGGCTCGTTGCCCCTGGAGTGAGGGTGACAGCCCAGGGCCAGGGTCTCTGAGGTCCACGCGCCTGCACTGGCCCTGCGCTGGCCCTGGGGCTGCCGGAGCGGGTGGCAGTGAGCAGTGGGCGCGAGGCGCAGAGGTGTGGGAGGGCAGGCGGCGTGGGGCGGGGGGCCCAGCTGGGTCAGTACCTGTCACTCTGAGGACACGGCCACCAAAGCCTTCAGGCATTGTTCAGGGGCTTAAACTGCCAGCCCGTGTGGCCGCCAGAGTCCAGGGCGGCCAGATAGCGCTAGGAGGGCGGGGGACGGGAGGCGTGCAGGAGAGAGAGAGAGAGAGGGGGCAGCCTCAACGCCAGGTGAGGACCGGCCCGGGGCGGGCCGCGGGCTTAGCCTAGAGAGCCGCCGGGGGGGCCGCCGGGGGCCCACTCAGCCCGGGGCCAGGGCAGGTCCAAGGTCAGCGCCGTGCTGCGGGGCCCAGCGGGGTCGCCGCACCGGCGGGCGTGTGTGTCTGAAGCCAGGTGGCCCTTAGCTTCTCCAGCCTGTTCCTGGAGGCCTGCCACCTCCAAGAAGCCCTCCAGGACCCCTGGCCTCTGTGAGCTCCTTTCTTTGGCACCAAACCATCCTATCCCCCTTTTCATGTCTCATTCCCAAGACCAGAAGCGAAGCTGGAAAAGCCCAAAACCAGGCCCAGGTGGAAGAGCCTAGGGGGAGACCTGGCTCGAGCTCAGGAGGCTGAGGAAGCAGGGTTTGGATGGGTGGAGGTGCCCGGCCTCCTGGAGGAGCTCGTGTGCCCAGGCCAGCGGCCCGCCTGAGGGCCTCGGCTGGTGCTCCACCTGCAGCCCCGCACTGAAGGCTCAGGGCAGCCCGCAGGGCCCGTGCCGCCCAGGAAGCCACCGCGGGCACGAAGCGGCAGGGCGGAGCCCCCACCCTGGCCTCGGGACCCCCGCTCCAGCTTCTGCCCCGAGACTTACTGAAGGCGGCGGGGACTCGCGCCCAATGAGGGGGGTGTTCTCACAGCGAGGGTTCTGGAAATTGGCATTCTGGCTCCTGAGGGGAGAGGAGAGGGCCCTGGGTCAGTGGGCCCACCTGGGAACCAGGCAGACCCCACCCCACAGACGCCCTGCTAGCGAGCGCCTGGGGTGCCAGGAGCGCAGCACTCAGAGATGCGCTGCGAGCAGGCCCACGGCCGCCCCTGCCTACCCCAGCCCAGCGGAGCCTCGCCCGCCCACCTCCTGCCCACCGTGTGGCCAGGCCTGGGGCCCTTGGCCACAGGATCCCACGTGCTGACCACAGACTCTCCGTTAACAGTGGTCCCCTGTGGCCCCCACCCAGGGGTGCGGCAGCAGCAAGCACTCAGAGCCCGGGAGCCCCACCACGTGCAGGGCCCCGTCTGCCCCTGCTCCGCCCTTTGCCCAGGCGCCCCAGGGCAGCGGTGCCCCCGAGCCGCACGGAGCCGGCAGCCTGGCGGCACCCGCTGCGCCACACGCCCGGCTCACATGTACTCGGTGACCGGGGCGTTGCTGACGGTGTGGGCCGCGGCCGGGATGCTGGCCTCGCTGCCATAGCTGCTTCCACAGCTGTACAGGCTGGGCATGTGGACGCGGTAGAGGCTGTCGTGCGCCTGCCGCGGCCCTGGGGCGGCATCCTCCTCCCCGTCCTCGTCCGGGCCTCTGCGGGGAGGGACACCGAGGCGGGATCAGGCCTGATGCTGACGCGGGGCCACAGGCCAGCTCTGGGGCAGACATGCCTGCTTGCCGTCCTGGGTCCGCAGGGCTGTGGGTAAGGCTCCAGGGGACACAGGGACGCTGCCTGCCTAATAAAAGGGAGGGCCGGGGCCGTCCAGGGGAGCACAGGAGCCGGTGCCTGCAGGCAGCCCCAGCCTGCAGGACAGGGCTCGGGCGGGGACCCCGCCCCCGCTGGCTGCTCGCTCGCCCGTCTCCCAGGCTGGGGGCCCCTCTAGGCCGGTCGTGAAGCGGGAGCGCCCACCTCAGACCCATCGGCCTTGTGGTGGCTGCAGAGCCCCAGGGAGCGTCACGGGGCGGGGAGGCCTTCGTCCTGCCTCCGACTACACCTCGGGGCGTCCTGGGCGCGGCCCCAGGTGCCGTGTGGCTGGCGGGCCCCAGGCGCCCTCACCTCTTCTGCTGCCAGGTGTGTGGGACGCTGCAGACGATGGAGCTGAACATGAGGGCCGTGACGAAGGAGAAGAGGGCCAGGTAGACGAGGCCCTCGACGCCGTCGTAGCAGAAGCCCGTGAGCGCCTGCACGTAGTCCTGCGGCCGGGTGGGAAGAGAGCGGGAGACACACAGGGTGACACAGAGCATGCAGGCCCGAACCACGCCTGACCCAAGGCCGGCAGAGGCCCCGTGACCCGGCCCTCCCCCTGCCCCTCCTTCCCCAGCCGCTCCCCCTCCTCCCCCAGCTCCTCCCCACACGGGCCCAACAACGGCTCCGGGAGGCTCTCACCAGGTGCAGGCTGCGGCAGTCCACCAGGGCAGTGAGGTGCTGCAGGTTCACTTCTGTGCCGTTCAGCACCTCCTGGACACGGAGCAGGGGGTCCTGGGGGGTGGGCACCACGCGAGGTCAGCACAGTGCTCAGGAAAGGGTGGCGAGCCAGCCAAGGCCTCCCTCCACCCATCACGTGCCAGCAAGAAACAACCCCTTGACTGCCCCCGCAGTCTTGGCACAGGCTCTGAGGACCCCAGGCTTTGAGAAAAGGTGACCCCCAAATCTGTGCCCTGGCCTTGGGGGCGGCTGAAGGCGTGAGGCCAGCAGGGAGCGTGGGACCCACAGTGCCTGTGCACAGGCCAGCGCTGCGGGCCTGCACTGTAACGGGAGGAAGAGCAACACGCATGCGTCTCCCGACACGGACCTAAGACTGTTTTAAGGAACAGTTTAAGACGATGAAAATTTTCACAGTATCTTAAAGGACAAAACACTACCCAGAATCCTCCGAGCAGTATGACCCTGGGCTACAGCGTGTGTGTGTGTGTGTGTGCGTTTGAGCATCACTAAACTACCCAAGTCCTTGGGGGCGTGAAGGGAAGGAGGGAAGGGAGGGAGGACCACACCCCCAGCAGGGCCCCCAGGAGCAGCCTGAGCAGCGACTGCACCTGCCTCCCTCTCATGGAGACGAGAGGGAGCTCGCGGGCTTCACAGCTGGCCCCCAGCCCCTCACCTTGGTGGCAGGATACTCCCACGAGACAGTCTTCAGGAGCTCAGCCGCCAGGTCCTGCATCTCCACCAGCGCCTTGTGGCTGCCTGACAGCTTCTGCTCCACAGAGAGGCTGCTGAGTCCCGCGCGTGCGGGGCAGCCCGTCTCCCTCCCCGAGGTCCCCACCCTTCAGCGGGGCGGGCCGGCTCCAGTGCTAGCAGGCCCCGCCAGCCCCAGGGGCGTCCAGCCCGTGAGGCCCCGAGCTCCTGGGGTGGGACGGCTGTGCCCAGCAGTCCTCTCTGTGGGACACCTTTCCTTGGCCCCCAGGATGAGCACGCAAAGACAATACAGACCACAGGAAGTACAGCCTCTTTAAATCAGATACGCAATTCAGAGGACCCAGAGGGCTGCACGGGGTCGTGGGGTTACGGGCAGTGGGCTATGTGATTTCCCTTCAAATTCCACATCAGCCCAGACAGTTACTCCATACAGTGGGCACAGGACCCCTCTGCCATGGGACACCCCCAGGCTCCTGCTTTGCCCGGGAGGCACCTGGCTCTGTCCTAAAGGGCAGCCCAGGCGATGCAAGGCGCCCAGGGCCTTGGGGGTATTAAGCAGGCCACCCTGAAAGGCTTGTGCTGAGGGCACCAGGGTGGGGACCCCAGGGGCCTGATGAGGTGGAAGGGGGCCTCGCGGTCTGCGGGCGTCTGGGGGTGGGGGCAGGGCTGAACTCTCACCTGCTGGAAGGGGTTGACGGCGTGAGGTGAGCAGGCCAGGTAGTACTGCAGGATGTCTGTGGGAGGTGAGGGCGGCTCAGTGACTCCGGCTGCCGCACGTGCCGTGTATGTTGACACGGACATCTGTGTGCATGCGTGTGTGTGTGTCCACACCTGCGTGTGTGCTGAGTGGACGTGTGCTTGCCTGTATGTACCTTTATGTGCATGCATGTCCCTGCACGCCCGTGCCTGCATGTGTGTGTCTGAGCGTAGGTGTGCCTGTGTGAGCATGCGTGTGTCTGTGTCTGTGTGTGAGCATGCAGGCGTGAGGGGGAAGTTGTCTCCAGGGAGCCTGGGGCCAGGGCCCAAACCTTCTGCCCTGAGCCACATTCCTGAAACGGGCACAGCTCTCTCTTGGAGGGCTGCCTCATCCCTCCCCTCCCTGGGGAGCAGCAGACAGACCACGATGGGAGGCGGTGGGGAAGGAGTCAGAGGTCAGCTGGGCAGGCATCTGCTCACAGACCAGTTGGGCAGAACAGTTCTTAGGCCAGAATGTCACCCCAAAGAGGGTGCAGGTGGCCTGCCTGCTTATCCCTATTAGAACAGGCATTGATCATGTCCAACATTCAAAGATGGGGATTCACACACAATTCTGATTTTGAAAACCTAAGGGAACCAAGCCCAGCCAGAGCTGAAGAAGAAAATTTGTACCTCAACTGCCTAACCCTGGCCCCCACCCCGCCCTGTGCTCTGGCCTCTTTGGGGGGCTTTCTGGGGTCCAGCGCAGGATGGGGGCTGGGAGCACGGCCTAGCACAGCCCAAGGCAGCCTCTCCACACCGCATCTGTACCCGGCCCCGAGGTCTGGGCTCCTATGGAGCTTATATTGGAAAACAGAGAAGAAAGCGCCCACTTGGCTTGAGCCACCTGTCCAGGGAGCCAGCACGTGGCCTGACCAGATGGCCTGTGGCTTACAGGCAGGAGCGGGTACTCGCGACTGGCTGGGACTCGACTGCAGACTCACCCCCGCTCAGTACGGAGTACTCCTCCACCATCCGGGTCACGTAGGTGTCGGGGTCCACACAGAAGTCACTGGAGCCCTGGGGTGGGGGCAGGCAAGGAGAATGGGATACCAAACTGGTACCCTGAGCCCTCAGCTCTTGGGGGTGGAGCCTGACCCCCCAGCGTCTGTGTGTGGCTCAGGAAGCTGGTGTGGCTCTGCGGGGCCGGGGGTAGGGACTGACTCGCTGTGTGCGTGTGACAGGTTCCCTGTCTCTCAGGACCTCGGTGTCCCGCGGAGGAGAGGAGGGAGGTGAATGTGGCATCCCCACTTCGTCCCCATGTCCGCCAGCAGAGGGGCACCCCCGTCCCCTCCATCACCTACCACAGACACAGCCAGCTCCAGGCCCAGGGCGCCCCAGCTGATGATCAGGGCCAGCACTCCCAGCAGGCAGACCCTTGGGGCAGAGAGAGTCAGTTAGCACACTCCAGGCTAGGGTCAGAGCTGCGCCCCATGCCAGGCTGGACCCGAAGACGGGAGGGCGGGTCAGGGCTGACTCAGGGGGTGGGTGCTACAGACGCCTCTGCCCTCCCCCGCCCCTAGGGCCCTCAGACTCACCCTACCAGGATCCCCTTGGAGCTGCGGATGAGGCCAACGAGCACCAGGAGGCAGATGGCCACGTCGAGCAGCAGCAGGCCCAGGTAGCCCAGCCACCTGCAGGTACATGGCATGCCCGGGCTGGGCATGGGGCCAGTCCCAGGGCAGGAGCAGGGGGTGCTGGGCAGAGCTGGGCAAACAGCCCGGGGCCCAGAGGAGAGTCCACAGGCAGTTCTGGGTGCGGACAATGGCCTCTGACCTTGTAAAGATGTCCCCATGGGGGACTCCTGCTGGTGTCCACCAGTGGCCCCAGCCCCTCCCCCAACAAGACTTCTGGCACTGGGAGCTGGAAGCTGACCAGCCCAGAGAGAGGAGCGGGGACCAGCGAGGGCAGGCAGGAGAGGGGGACGCACCTGTACCAGTCGTAGAGATCCACCTGCTCGGCCAGCGCCTCCAGCGACACAGCTGCGTTCCTCCAGAAAGGGATGGCCGCCGTGTAGCCCAGCAGCGTCTGCAGCAGGCCCTGGAGCCGCTGGACCGCCCGCAGGGGCTCTGGCCGCGCGGCCAGCTGCCGCTCCAGGTTCTGCAGGCTGGGCTCCGCCGTGCGGTTCAGGGCGGCTGCTGTGTCCCACACCTGCTCCAGGTTGGAGGAGGCAGTGAGCCGGGGCATGGACGGCTCCCGCACGCTCCCGCACACGCCCGCGTCTCGCTCTCTCACACACGCACACACACGGGTGTAGGAGCAGGAACAGGCCGCCCCACCCATGCGGCCACTCACGCGGTCCTGGACCCCTGCCACCGTACGGTTGGCGTGGCGGAGCGAGTAGGTGGCCCGATGGATGCCGTCACTGGTCTCCCCGTTGCCATAGAACCCCACGGCGATGCCGGCGCTGGGACAGGATGGGACTGCGTGAGGTCGCGGGCCTAGGGTCCCCTCGGACCGGACTCGGCCAGCCCTGCCCCTCCCAGCCTGGCCACGCCCACTCCCCGCCCCTTGCAGCCTGGCCCTGCCCCCTCCCAGTCTGGCCACGCCCACCCGACCGCCCTTCCAGTCTGGCCACGCCCACACCCCTTGCAGCCTGGCCCTGCCCCCTCCCAGTCGGGCCACGCCCACGCCCCGACAGCACCGCCCCTCCCGGTCGGGCCCCGCCCCCGATGGCCCCGCGCGCTCACCTGCAGACCAGCGTGGCGATGATGACGCACCAGGCGGTGCAGCAGCAGTCCGCGTCCAGGTGCTCCTCGTTCTTGCGCCGCCGGCAGCACAGCCAGAAGGAGTAGAAGAGCAGGAAGAGGAGGTCCAGGGCGAGGCAGGCCAGCGCGGCGGCCCCCAGCAGCAGCAGCGCCTGAGGGCGGTGGGGAAGCGGTGTTGGAGGAGGGGGTCCCAGGCTGACTCTGCACCCAAACCCAGGAGCGGCCACTCCCACCGGTGCCCCCGGCCCAGGCGCCACGGGTCCTCAGCACCTGAGTGCTGTGCCTGCGCTCACCCAGACCTGGGACCCCAGACTCAACGTCTTCGTTCCTAGACATTTGGGCACTGTCCAAGCCCCACTTGGACCCCCTGGCCGCCCTTGCTGCAGAGACAACCAGCCCTCAGGGGGACCTGGAAACACCTTCCTCACATCTTAACTCTCAGCGGTGTGGCCGTGAGCCTGGGCAGCCATTGTGGTGTGGAATGTCCCAGGCCTACCCACCCCTGCAGGGCCCCCTTGGGACCAGAAGCTCAGCCACAGAGGCACTGGGACTGCTGGATCACAGCCCTGGCGCCCAGCGACTGTCTCCCGGGCGATGGTTGCCAGGCAGCAGATGGAGGATGGCACTCCCTGCCCTCCCAGGAGCCAGCTGGCTCCAAAGGCCTCCTGCCCGGCCCAGCACCCCGGCTGATCCTCACACCCCCGGGCAGGGCTCTGACCAGGGCCTGCACCCCCGGTGGTAGTCCCTGGGGGCTGCTGTGCTGTTTGGGGGCCTCTGTCCTCCCTGTGAAGTACAGGATGGGCACCTTCTTGGGAAAGGCCAGGGCACCAGTGAGGGTGCAGCGTGGGTGGGTGGGCCTGACAGGACCTGACCACCCTGCTCACCGGCTGGGCAGGGCAGGGAGCAGCCCCTGTGTGCTGGCTCCAGAGGGGCCGCCACTCATCACGGTCCCAGAGGCTCACGTTAGAGGGACTCTGAGGCCAGGCAGAGAGCGGTGTTCAAGGTCACAGGGGGACACGAGCCAGGCCACAGCAGGGAGCCTCTGGTGGCCATCAAGGGCCTGCCAGAGGGACAGGTGCCAGTCACGGGGGTTAGTGCTCACTTTAAGGCGCCTAGCATTGGCTGCAACCCCCACCCTGCCCAAAGCAAACAAAAGGGTGCTTGGAAAAGCAGTCTTGCGGGTGGGCTCTGCCGCGCACGCACAAGCTGGGCACCGGACACAGGGGCCATGGATCCTGCAGGCCCCCTCCTCACGGGTCAGATGGGTCTCTGCCTCCATCCTGGCTGCAGGCTCCTCCCCTAAACCCTCAACCAGAACCCACCAGCAGTGAGCTCCCGACCCCACGCCCTGCCTGCCCTGGCTCCGGAGATTCTACAGGCCCCAATGACCAGCCCCAACTCAGCCCTGCGTTGGCAGCAGCCACCACCACCCCCTCCCCCAGCAGGAGGCTACCCTCAGGTCCCCAGCAGTCCTCTGGACAGCTTTCCACTCCACCCGACCTTGTACCCGCTCCTCTCCTGCCTGACCCTACCCTCACCCCCACCCCCACTAAGCGCATCTACACACATCCTCTTGAGGAAATCCTTCCGGGGATGAGAAAGCCAGGGGTCAGGGGCACAGGGCAAGGGGCGCCCAAGCTGGGGCGCTAAGACCACCCAGCCTGGCAGCAAGCGAGGCCAGTGCCTACAGGGTCATCAGGACTCATCAAAGAGCTCGCAGGCCTCGACCACAGCTCAGGTGGAGCCAGGACCAACCCACTCCCGTCTGTCCTGTGATAAGCATGATTG
This sequence comes from Moschus berezovskii, assembly GCF_049115385.1. Classification (NCBI taxonomy): domain Eukaryota; kingdom Metazoa; phylum Chordata; class Mammalia; order Artiodactyla; family Moschidae; genus Moschus; species Moschus berezovskii. The sequence continues at coordinate 1,601,370 of NC_142486.1, forward strand.
GCCAAGCAAGACCCCAGCACCTTGGGCAAGGCTGGAGTGGGGCTAGGGTGAGGGAGCACCACTCCTGTGGGAAACACGGTAGGTGCCAGGGCCTGGCGGGCCCCCAGCAGACACAGCCCCTGTCCTCGGGGCTGCCAGGCTGGGGGAGGAAGCAGACGCTGAGGCCTTCAGGGTGTGGGCCGGGGGCTATGGGAAACCCAGAAAGCAGACCCAATGGGAGCAGCAGCGCAGGTCTGTGCAGGCACAACCCAGTCCAGCTCAGGGAAGCATGCTCCAGGCAGAGGCCGCCACAGCTGACCGCCCAGAGGGCGCTGTGCCAGGCCCGGGCACTCGGGAGGCGCTCCGGGATCTCCTACAGCTTTGATTTTTTTTGTTGTTGTTACTGTATTTTTTTCCCTTTTTTGGTTTTCCCTTTTAAACCACGAACCGTACTACCTTTATAATTACAACACAAACCCAGAAACGTGTTAGTAGCTCTTTTCAGCCAGGCGTGGGAGGCGCCTGGCCCGCACCCAGCTCTGCCGCGTGAGTCCCAGCGTGCCTCCCTCCCTCAGGCCTCCTTCCCCTCCTGGGGACAGACGTGCCCGCGCCCTCCCTGGCTGCCACGTGACCGTGGGAGCCAGGTGGTGAGACGTGGAGCTGCGGTGCCCCAGGAGCAGAGGTCAAGGGGAGGGATGCCCTGGGTGTCGCCACCAGGAGGCCAAGGACCGCCTGCTGCTGGACCGGGGCCAGGGGCTCCTGCCCAGCCTAGTGGGCGGCCAGGCTCGAGGGGCCCCAAGTGCGGGGGTCAAACGCTGCTCCGCCTGGTGCCAGGAGCTGACCTAGTCAATGCCCCCGTGCCTCAGTTTCCCCGTGAGTAAAACAGGCAGGGCCATACCAAGGAGGGTGTGAGCTCACAGGTGTAAAGGCTGAGAGCAGAGCCTCCATCGGGGAGCCCCCTGGGGCACCGCCCCCTCGCCAGCTCTGCCCGGGGGACTGAGTCCCCGCTGCCGGAGGGGAGTCCAGGCCACTCTCGGACAAGGTGTGTGTCTGCTCATGCCCACACACACATTCACGCCCATACACGGCCACACAGGTGCACATGCTCCCTCGTGTCCACACACGCACACTCACACCCACATGCGTGCACGGGAAGGTGTCCTGAGCTCCAGCAGCGGCGGACACAGCAGCCCGCGGCCGGATGCTCTGTGAGCGTGGATGGGCCACGGACACCTGTCCCAGGCACAGCCGCCTGCCGCGGGCCCTGGAAGCCATAGGCCTGGGGGAGCAGCCGCCTCCCGCCTCCCCCCTCAGCCCCACCTCACAGAGCAGAGCCCACCTCCAGCGCCATGAGGTTGAGCACGTGTCCTGGGGCTCAGAGAGGGCCATCTGGGGAGGAGGGTGACTTCCAGAGGCTTCCCTGGGGACAGCAGAGACCCCAGGGGCCACAGTTTCCCCCTTAGCCCTACACAAGGAAGCCGACCCCTGCCCTCCTGTCCGTCTGCCCAGCTCCAGAAGGCCCTTCCTGGGTGAGGGCACTCCGCCACTTCTGCTGGGTCTGTCTGCCCGCAGCCCCCCTGCCCCCCGATGGGTTCTGGAAAGGCCTTGCTAAGCTCATCAACCTGGATGGGGCGTTGCCCCCTCTAGTCCTGAGGCCTGGTCTACAGTGAACACTCAGAAACACGAGGCCCCTGCCCCCCACCCCAAGCTCGGACAGGACAGTTTCCCCTTGGATGGGGCTTGTCTTAAACCATGACCCCCCTGGGCTGCTGGTGGGGCCCCCTACGCAGCCCCAGGAGGTAGGCTGTGGGGGCCAAGGCCAGGACAGCCCCCCTCAGTCCCCACAAAGAGATGATGGTATCCTCCAGTTGACCCACGGGGGGCAGCCCTTGGGGCTCACGGTCCCAGCCCCCTGACGCAAACAAGCTGGGCCCACGTGGGTGCGAGGGCCAGGGCAGGGTGGGGGCACCTGGCCCTGGGCAGTGGCCTCCTCCGGCCCAGGGGCCCAGCTTACCCTCTGCCCTGGTCCTGAGGCCAGATTCCCAGAACAGCCTTTTGTTGGCACTCCCGCAGGCACCCTGCCTCCCCTCCAAACCACTCGGCGTCCCCTCTGAATGGGAAATGTTTGGTCAGCATCTGGGCTCTGACCAAATGGAATTTTCCGTCTGCGATGGAAGTGACGTCAGCACGTGGCCAGGCGCTGGGGCTCCTATCCTGACCGCGGGCCACAGGGCTGGCATCAGCGCCCAGAGCGTCGCAGGCTCGCTGTGAAGCCTCGGCTGGATACACATGCACCCACCCCTCCTGGCCCTTTGGCTGCCGTTACTCAACCCTGGACCACCCGGCCCCTCCCAAGGCCCTGCAGCCCCTGCCATGGGGCATGTCCACCAAGGAGGCCCAGGCCTGGCCCTGTGCCCACATGTCCCATGGGCCAGGAGGCCCCCAAGCCCCCACCTGCTCTGGAGATGCCCGATGAGCCGGTGCTCGGGGTCTGAACTCACTATGTCCAGGGCAGGTCCAGGCCCATGTCTGAGGCCTACTGGGCGAACCAATGAGGCCTCCACCTCCAACAGGTCCTCCCAGCCCAGCAAGGGGAGCAAGGCCAGGGGCCCCAGGGAGCAGTGGGCTCCGTGTGAAGGTGGGTGGTCCCAGCAGAGTGAGGGGAGCCCCAGCTCAGCCTCAGGCGGGCTGGCTGCAATGGGGGGACCCCGGCTGGGCCTCTCAGGGGAGGGCCATGCTGTGCCACCAGATGTTAGTAACAGAAGCACCCGGCACGGCACTCAGCTCCACTGCAGACAGGAGAGCACGAGGCTGCGGGCCTGTCCCATCCACCACCAGCCGCTAGCCTGCTCCTTTGGCACAGCCTGGACACGGGTGGTCAGCAAATGGCCCGTGCAACTCACAGCGCCAGCCCAGCTGCACCGAGGTGCCCCAGGCCAGCAGGCTGGGAGTGCCACACGTGACCCTGGGGCAGCCCTTCCGTGTGCCACCATACAAGGCGGGTCCAGCTGGGCGTCCTGGCAGCACGTGGCCTGGAGGCCTGCGAGGGGGTGTGCCCCACGCGGTAAGCTTGGTGGAACTGCGCACAAACTGCCTGTGGAACACCTGGCCCTCCTACCACACAGCCGCTGTGTCACCCGGCAGCGGACCCTGAGAGCTGGCCAGCCCGCTCAGCCCCTCTGCAGGCTGCCACGGCCCGCAGCCAGGCTGGGAGACCCTCCCAGGCGTTCTGATGGGAAGTGGAGGCCTGCGGCGCCCCGCCTGCAGGCCCAGAGGCCACGTCCCCATCACCCTGCCGTCCCAGCTCCTGCCCCCTTGGCTGGCCTCCCTGGGGAGACGGTGAGCACCCTGGTGCAGGCATGGCAAGGGAGACTTGCGGCCAGCCGTCCAGGGGAGACCAGGCTCTGGACATCCTCCAGGTCACATGGCTAGCGGGTGGGGAAGGATCCCTGCCAGGGGGTATGACTGCAGCCTGAGGCCTCACCACTCTGGGTCAGGGGCTGTCCCAGGGCCGGAGCCCCTGAGAAGACCACAGCCAGCCAGTCTGCCCCCCACCGCGTGGGCCCTGCCCCACCCCATGCCAACGCTCTCTGGGAGGTAGCCTGGCCAGGTAGTAAAGGGCAAGGCTCCCAAGAGGAGGCAAGTCCAAATTCCACCAGGGACCCACGAGCTCACGTGTCCATGTGCTAGCCACACCTGCCTCTCTGGGGCAGTGAGGCCGGACTCAGCACACACAGGGCCCTCAGCCCAGAGATAGCCCCCAGACGCTAGCACACAGTGTCCACACTCAGCACCGGGCCTGGCCCTGGGCGCATGGGACACCCATACACAGCTTCTGCTGGGCTGGGCAGGTGTCCGCCTGGACCCCCGCAGTGCAGGAAGGGCAGAGGCTGTGGGAGCCAGACAGAGCAGGGGAGGGGCACAGAGGCTTCAGGGGGTGTCCCCTCGACTGCCACTGTGGGGGCAGCGGGTGCCAGCAGGGCACGGTGAGGCACGAGCACTCCCAGGGAGGGACAGCGAGTGAGGGCCAACCAAGGTCCAAGCTGCAAACCTGCATCCGGGGGTCCCTGGCAGCTGTGACTAGGCGGGGGGTCAGGTTGAGCCTGATCCCCGACAGCGGAGCAAGGGCTCTGTAGCACAAGGTCGGGGCACGCAGGTGGAGTGGGGGGAGCCACAGCCCTCTCCCGTGCCTCCGGGGTCGTCCTCCTGGGGCTGCCAAAGGCCCTTCTCCAGAGGAAGAGGTTAGGTAGGGGTGTCCAGGAGGCTAGCTGGACCCCACACCCAGGCGCCATCTGGGAACCCATCGAAGTCCTGGCTGGAGCCCTGGCCTGCGGAGGAAGGGGAGGGGATCTCCCGCTGGGAAGGCTGCACACCACCTGGCACTGCCCACTCCCCCAGGGTCTGGGCCTGAGCACCCTGGCAGCCCAGCTCTATCTCTGGCCTTGTGGGTCCCCAGACCACCCGGGGCAGAGGTGGCCCATCCTCCAGGCCAGGGGCCTGGGGCCAGAAAGGACCCCCAGGGCCCCCGCACTGACATAAGGGAGGCAGGGCCGGAGCCAGCCCAGGCCTCCTGGGGAAAGTTCTGGAAAAGGCCCCCCTCACCTCCTGGGCGGGGCTGGGTGGGAGCTGAGCTGCCTGTGCGGCAACCCCACCCCCAGCACACTCTCTGTGGCTCCCACACGCTGGCCAGAAATTAAAAACAGATTTTCCACCAGACCAGGCTTGGGTTTCACAAATTCCAGGATGGTGAGCTCGTGGCCGTGCCGGGCGCGCGGGAGGGGCCCAGCGTTCGGCCGAGCCCCCCGACCCGGCCCGACGTCCAGGCGGCCAGCGGCACGGCCCGCGCTCAGGACCGGCAGGAAGGAGCTCCGGCGGGGCGGGGCTCGGGCCGAAGCCGCGGAGACGCCCAGCCCGGGCCCTCCTGAGCGCCCGGCCTGCGCGCTCGCCCGAGGCGACGCCGAGGAACCTGGCGGCGCTGCTGCCCTCGGGGCCGCGAGCGCGTCTATTTCGGTGCCGGCGCCCTAGCGAGTCTCCCAGCGTGACACCCAGAGCCCCCGCGCTCTCCGCCAGCCGGCCTGCAGGCGCCGGCCTCAGACGCGGCCGGGAGCTGCCGGACGGGCAGGCGCACCAGTGGGGCCAGATCGGAGCCCCCCAGGGCGAGCGTAGCCAGAGCAGGGGAGCCTGAGGGTGGCACTGCGGCTGGCACTCAGAAGCAGACGGAAGGGGTCATGCGGGCTTTGGGCAGCCTGGCCTCACCCTGCGCCCTTGGCCGACACGGGACATGCCCAGCCACGAGGGGCATTTGCCCTCCAGAACCCACCGGCCCCAGGAAGGACTGGGGCACAAAGGTGGAAACGCAGAGCCCAGGCCCCTAGTGGGGTGGGCGTGAGGGGCGGTCACAAGGGCCCTGCCCGGCCCATCAGCTCCCCCAGGCCTGGCCCAGGGGGTCACTCCACCCTCCCCTCGCCCTGTTCCCTGAGGGCACACCTCACAGCGGGCGCTTGCCCGGCTCTGGGCAAGGACTACAGCAGCCTCATGGGCAGCTGGCACCAGACGCAGGCCTGGCCCTGCCTCAGACTCTGGGCTGGAGGCCTGGGGGCCCGCTGCAGCCTTCTCAGCTGTGTCCACAGCATGACAGACACCCGCTGCCTCGGCAGACGTCCACTGTGCCTGGGCCCTCGGGAGCCCTGCTGGGCAGGCCACAGATGCAGTTCTGGGGGGTGTGTGCCATCCCCGTCTGCAGCAGGGACCCCGGGGCAGGCCAGGGACCTCGGCTCAGGGGTGTCCTCCAGCAGTGAGGGGTTCCCCGCGCTGGGCACCGGTGTCTGGTGTGCATCATCCGAGCCTCGCCGCGCCGAGCAGGAGCCCTGTTACGTGCCTGTCCTCACCCCCAACACCCGGGGAAGCCCCCGAGGGCCATGGGTGCGTCCCCACACAGCACAGGGCTTGGGGCGGGCTCCCCACAAACCCGGGAGACAGCATGGGCACAGCTGGCGCTCCCAGGGCCCTGCTGTTCCCACCCCCGCCCTCGTCATGTGCCCCCGTCCATGGGGGCCACACGGGCTGTTTTCCACGTCTGTCATCCAGTCCCTGGGCTGCGGACTCGGTTCCTCTTCCCCAGCCAAGGGCTCGGCAGGGCTCCCGTGGCCAGTGGGGGTCTGGTCCCAACCACCCCTGAGTCCTCCTGGACTGGCGTCAGCGGAGGGACCCAGGGAGCCGCCCGACCAGCCTGGGACCCACACACGGGGCTGTGTCTGCAGGCAGGAGAGTGTTGGGCTGGAGCCGGAGGCTGCCTGTGATTCCCCACCTCTGATGCCGGTTGGCAGGCGGCCTCAGTTTCACTTCTGCAGGGGGAATGGGGTCCACCCCCAGGGAGGCCGTGTGGCTTCCCAGAAACATGCTTACGACACACAGCCTGAGCCTCTCAGAGCCACGGATACCCGGCCAGAGCCTTACCCAGAGCCCCTGGCCAGAGCCAAGATGGCTGCCCGCCCTCCCTCCACATCCCCGAGGCCGAGCAGCACAGTGCTGGGGACAGAACCAGGAGCCCTGAAAGGCCCCAGGATGGGGCCCGGTGGTGCAGACCCTAACCCTGACCCACACGACACCAGGCCCCTCGGCAGGCGCAGATCTGGGCAGAGGCAGCCGCCCCCCCAGCACTGTGACCCTGGCCAAAAGGCACACAGCCAGAGTCAGTTTCACCTGGCAGGGGCTTCCCGGCCGCCCCCCATGCATGGGCCCTGCACCCCCAAAGCCCAGCACACAGATGCTGTCCACACAGAGGGTACTCAGCTTCCACACCGCCCCTCGGCGCTGTTCCTTTGGGGACTTTTCTGGCACTTGCAGCCTCAGAATCCTGACCTGAGAGGTGTGTGACATGCTGGGCAAGCTAAGAACCCAGGACCAAGAATGTGGTCCCCAGGCTCGATGTTTAAAAGCAAGTGACGACTTCCAGTCTCACGCGGCACCCTCCCCGGGTTTAAGGCAGGGACAGAGTCCAGCTGCAGGGACTTCTTCCCTGTCTCCACACTTTTTCCTGCTCTCCAAATATTCCATGAAGGTGTCTTGCTTTCCTAAGCTAGAACAGAGGCGAGAGAGACGCAGGTTGTAACCAGAGCAAATTTCCTTCTGAATTTGGGGACGATGCAGAGAGGGCCAGCCTCACCAGTGGGCACACCCAGACCCCGCCCAAGTCAGGACTGAGGCCAAGGTGCTGTGGTCTCTGTGAGGAGACCACCAGCCCCAGTGGGGCCCCCAAGTAGCCCTCCGGGCTGGGCTCACCACCCCCCCATTACCCCGGGCACAGAGCACTCCCAGCTCAGAGGCAGCACGTTCAGACCCAAGGGACTCCCTTGTTCTGGGCTGAGGCCCAGGCCTCTCCTGCTTCAGGGCCTTTGCGTGTGCCATTCCCATTGCCTAGAACACTGCTCCCCAAGGTCTCGGCCACTTCAGGCTTATCTTCAGGGTCTCAACAGGAACATCCAGCCACTCAAGGCTTTAATAGGTAAACAGGTCCCAATTCCAGGAGAGGCAGCACCTCCTACAGGAAGCCTTCCCTGACTGCTGGGCTTCCGCGGGCCTAGTCCTGACCTGATCGCAGCGCCGCCACACTAGGCTGCACGGTTCTCCAGCTTACAGGTTTGAGCCTCTCCTGAACTGGCAGAAGCAGTGAGCAAGAATGAGAGGGACAGAGGGCAGAGAGTGGGTCTGAACTCTACCTCAGGACACCGCGGGTGTGGGAGGCTTGGGAGGGAGGGGTTAGGAAGGGCTGGTAGGAGTTAAGAGGGCAGTTCCCCTCAAGTGGAGCCCAGAAAGAAAGAAAGAAGAAAGTGAAGTCGCTCAGTTGTGTCCAACTCTGCGACCCCATGGACTGTAGCCCACCAGGCTCCTCCATCCATGGGATTCTCCAGGCAAGAGTACTAGAGTGGGTTGCCATCTCCTTCTCCAGGGGATCTTCCCGACCCAGGGACTGAAGCAGGTCTCCCGCATTGTAGGTAGACGCTTTACCGTCTGAGCCACCAAGGGGAGCCCAGAGAGGTGGTTAAACCCACCCAAGTGGGTCCACCTTCACACAGGTGGGAAGCTACAGAGCTGGGGCCCAGGCCTGGCGCCCCAGCCAGGCACCCCCACTCCAGTCTGCAGAGAAGGAAGGCTCTGAGACCACCGCCCAGCCCCCGCCTGCAGCCCTGGCCTTCACTGTGGGCTACAGACTGGCCTCAGGGCCCTCCAGGTCGCGGGCTGTGCGGCCACCAGGAGGCCTCCTCCTCCTCTGGGTGCAGTCCTGACCCTGCACCCCACCATCAGCTGCCCCGGGGTTTGGGGATTCCTGGAGCCCTGGCAATAGCCCAGCCTCTGGGGAGTCAGACCAGCAGCCAGGCAGGCGGGTGGTGTGGGGTGGAGCGCCACAGAGCAGACCCCGGAAGCCCTTCCGCCCACTCCCAGCGCCTGCCAGCCCACCCGTCCCAACAGTCCCCAAAGAACCTACCCTCCTGCAGCCTGTCCACTCAGCAAACATCATGAGCCCCCAAGAGACATGGACGGGCCAGGGAGTCCCTCCTCTCCGGGATGGAGGCCTTGTGAACATGGGAGCCCAAGACCCTCAGTACCCAAAGTAACTGCAAGATTTTAGGGTGCAAAATCCGATCCATGGTCTTACAGAGGCTCAGAGTCCCCAGCGTAGGGCCGGTCGGGGCTCTGAGAGCCGCCGTAACGGCTCTCAGCTTTTCATCCCTCAGCCACATCCCCTGCAGGGCCAGCCGTGGGGGACTCAGGAATCCCTCGCCCCACAAGGCTGATTCTGGCTCCTGGAGGGGCAGGAGCAAGAGGCCTGAGGCAGGATTCCGGTCTACTGCCCACTCACCACTCACAAGAGCTGACTCATCAGAAAAGACCCTGATGCTGGGAAAGGCTGAGGGCAGGGAGAGACGTGGGCGACAGAGGACGAGATGGTTGGATGGCGCCACTGACCCACTGGACGTGAGTGTGAGCAAACTCTGGGAGATGGGGAAGGACGGGAAGCCTGGCGTGCTGCCGTCCATGGGGCCACAAAGGGTCGGACACGACTGAGCGACTGACAACAACCACCCGCTCACTGTGTGACTCTGGGCCAGTCTCCTCTTTAAGCCTCAGTTTGCCAATCTGCTCAATGGAGACAGTTATGCTCATCTTCCAGGCTTGTATGAGAAGAGGTTGGCGATAGCCCCGGTGAGCACCCCAAACAGGGTTTGGCCCCTGGGGTTTCCAGTGGGTTTCACCGGGCTCCCAGAAGTGGACGGCACAGCATCCCAGGGAACAGCAAAGCACAAAGGCTGGTCTCCCCCACCACACCGCCCCCTGCTCCTGCATCAGGCCCCACCTTCCCCCTGGATGGCCTCAGAAGCAGAGGCCCCCTCTCTGCACAGTGAGAGGACTCCAGGCCCCTGTAGCCCAGGTGGGCGCCAGGCACAGACGGGCCCTAGGCTGACTGGGGCGCCCCAAGTCAGGAGGATAAGGGGATCCCCGTCCGCCAGCGGGACGAGGGCGGCTGTCCCCACACAGCTAGGAGTGCTCCACCAGGGGAGGCGGGGGGAGGCCCCAGGCGGCGGCCCACGCCAGACCGTCGCCCACCTGCCCAGGAGGGGAGCTCCGTGGGCAGCACAGCCAGCACAGAGCGGGAGCGTGGGGCCCTCAAGTCCCTCCGGATCTCAGGATGGCATAGGAGGGCAGGGGCAGGCCACACGCCCAGGCCCAGCTCGCTCCACAGCCCTGAGCCGGCGGTGGAGGTGGCGGGGGATGGAGACAGGCTGGTTTCCACGCCGTGAATTATTCAGTGGTTAATTCTGCTCCTCGGAGAGGAGGCGGTAGAGAGAGTGACTCAGAGCCCTCCCACAGCGGGGCAGGAACAGCGCTCTCAGAGGAGGCCGGGGCACCAGACGCGGTCCTCTCAGGGGCACAGGGCCCTGCAGGAGGCCAGGCTCAGCGGAGGTGGGGGGGGCCTGGCCACCACGTGGCCGCCTCCACTGGCCAGAGGTGTTGGCCTCTTGCTCACTTCCCGCTGCAGGTCCAAGCAACTCGGGGTGGGGGGGCTCCTAGGAGGGACGGTGGCCAGGTCAGCCATGGTTGGCAGCATGTGCAGGCAGCAGCCCATGGGCCAGCGGGAAAGCTGTGTGGGTCACAGACACCCCGGATGCCCCTGGAGCTTCAGGACTGACAAACGGCAGAGAATTTCCTAAAGTAAGGAACACTGTCCTGCTCGGTGGAAGCAGAGCCCCGGGGACAGGTGTGGCAGAGTCATCCCAGGGGAAGCTCCAGGGGTGCGCAGCAGTGGTGTCACCCCCACCCTGGTCAGCCCCCTAGGGCTGGCCTTCTACAACATGGGCGTCCAGTTTTGTAAGAATCCTGCTGCCTGGGGCATGCCTGGGCCAATCCCTCACCCCCTTTCTAATCTGCTTAGAAACAGATCAGCAGGGCTGGGGAGCCAAGCACCAGGGAAGCACTGCGCTTGGGGTGGCAGGCTCCCTGCAGAGCTCGGGTGCTTGTGGCTCTCCTCCTCCGGCAAGGGAGGCCATGAGGACCGAGCTCTGAACTGGGTGACGCGATCCACGGATGCTGGACTCCCAGACCATCTTGCAAGCAAAGCTGTCCCCTCCCCCCACTCACCCTAGGGCTCTGCATTCATCGCCAAAGAGGAACTCAGACATGCTCTGGGTGACCAGGCACCCCAGTCACTGGGCCTGTGGAATCCGGATCCCCAGGCAGGAAGGAAGTGTCCACAGCCTGGTGCCCTGGCCTGCACTCAATGGCAGTGGCATAGTGGTGGGGGTGGCAGTGGGGCTTGGCACGACCCCAGACCTAGGGCTCCACTGGTAGAGCCTGGTTCCTCGGGGAGAGGGCTGCAAAGGGTCCACGCCCACCCCCACCCCACAAGCTCTGCCCAGACTCAGCCCCCTTCCAGCCTCCCAGACTGAGGCCCATCTTTTGTCCCTGTGGCCAGGCCTTCCCCGTCCCTCCCTCAGGGCTACTGGCAGTCAGATCTCCGGGCAGGTACTGTGTGTGCACTCCATAGCTTGGTCCAGGCAGGGGGTCATTACCAGCCAGGGAGGACTGGCATCCATGCAGACCACTCACCCACCGAAATCTTGGCAGTGAGTGGCATTTCCCAGTTGGGGCTGAGGGGGCCAGGACTCCCCTCCTGGCTGCACAAGTGCTCTCAGGCACGGACGTGGTCTCAGAGCCCTGGGTCCTCTGGGTCGGGGGCTCTGCAGGGCAACACCCACCGACTGCCCCTGCTCAGGCAGAGGGGTCTCCATGGAGGGGAGGGAGGCAGCTCCTCCTACACCGGCAGGGAGGGAGGGTCTTAGTGACTCCAGAAGAGAAGGCTAGAATCGGCAGGAGGGCTGGGGGGGGGTCCCCTGAGATTCTCCAGCCGGGGAGCCCCCGTGACCAGGAGGAGACTGGACGGAAGAATGGGGTGCTGTGCCCCACAAGGAGATGTGGGCCATAATCCTGGATGCGGGGTCGGGGGGAGCCTTTAGACCCTAAAGGAGGAGGGGACCACGACCCTCGGGGGGGAAACGGGGCCCAGGGTCCGCGGAGGAGGAGGCGGCCGTGACCGCCGGTAGGTGACAGGAAGCCTTCAGACCTTGCAGAAAGCGGGGGCCGGGACCCTGGGACGCGGGATCGTGACCCGCGGGGAGGGGGGCCGGGACGCTCGGAGTGGAGCGGCCGTGACCCGGGACCGGACCCGCGGCCCAGGGAGTCACCTGCTGGTAGTCGGCGTCCTCGGGCCGGAACTGGCTGCTGGTGGCCTCCCAGTGCAGGTCGAAGTGGGGCAGCCGGTGCAGGAGGCTCACCCACCAGGGCGCCGCGTAGCTGACCCCGGCCATGGCGGGCCGGCCGCGGGGCTCCCTGGCTGGCCTGGGGAACGGCGATCAGGGGCCCGCCGACCCCGGCCTGGCCGCCCGCATCGCCCGCGCGCTCCTGGGCCCGGCCCGGCCCGGCTCGGCCCGGCTCGGCTGCGCTCGGCTCCGCTCGGCCGCCCGCGCCCGCCGCCTCTTTGTTCGCCGCCGCGGCCGCCGCCGCCGCCGCCGCCGCGCGCCCCCGCCCACCGCCAGCCCGGGCCCGCCCCCGCGCCGCCATTGGCCCGTCGCCCTCCGGCCACGCCTCCCGCGCGCCCCGCCCCGGGATGCCACTGGCCGTCTGGGCGAGGTCCCGCCCACCGGGCCTCCCTCCGCACCGGCCGCGGGGCCCCGCGCGGGGAAGGCGGCCTGGACACGCAATCCCGGCCGCGCTGCCTCCGGCTGCCGCACGTGGAGCGGCGCCTCGCCCGGGCGCGCGCCCGTTGGCGGGCCCAGTGCAGGTTCACACGCCGGCTGCGACGCCGGGCAGGGGCCCAGGGGCCTGTCTGCGTGGGCTGGTGACCTGCAGCCGTGTGGAGGTGGGCAGGTCACTTAATCTCTGCGCACCGGTGTCTGTAAATGGGAAACGGGGTACCTGTAAAACGCCGAGCGTCAGAGTGTGAGCCGGTCGCAGTAAGTGGCCGCGTGGGGGGAGTGGGTAAGTTCAGCCCCTCCTGGGCCTGCCTTGGGGACAGCTGGGTCTTTTGTCAAGACCTAGAAGAAAGACGGTGCCCTCTCCTGGTATCCTTGAGCCTGGAAATTCAGGCAGCTGCCAGGGAGGGCTGAGCATGGACTTTGAAGCCACACACACGGGCACACTTCCCAGAGGACGTCGTCATGCCTGTTACTGAGACAGGGACGTCCTAACAGACGGGGAGGCTGGAAGCGCGGCAGTGCCAGGCCCAGCGCACTCCTCTCTGGGGCAACAGGTGCTTCCTCTTGGCTTGGGCTTGTCACCACCTTGGGGCACCACTTCTGGACCTGCTGCGTCTGAGAAACAGGTTTCCACACCCGGGACTCTGCTGTCTGCCATGCTTGGGCTCGGCCGATTCTGCCGCTGGGCTGAGTTGTTGCAGGCAAGGACAGTTCTGGGCGGTGGCTTCCCAAGGGGACCGTCTGTTCACCTGACTGACCTGACTTGCCCGCTTTCCTGTGATAAGTCTGGAGAGCCCCAGTGGGCCTCCTGCAACGCTGTGGCTTCTGCTCTCTGGTAATTCACAGAAGCCACCCAATTGGGGAATAGCTGCTGGTTAGAAAGAAGGTCACATTCTTCATCCTTAAAGTTCCTGTTATTAGCTGCAGGTCACATGGCCACAGAACCCTGGCTCCACTGTGATTCCCAAGCCCCCAGACCAGCCTAGCAGGCCTACCAGGGTTCCCATGTGGAGGCATGGGTCACTGAGTTCCTTTCTTTAATATGTATTTATTTATTTGGTTGCACTGGGTTTTAGTTGCATGCGAACTCTTAGTTGGAGCACGTGGGATCTTGTTCTCTGACCAGGAACGGAACCCAGGCCCCTTTCATTGGGAGCACGGAGTCTTAGCCACTGGACCATGAGGAAGTACCCCCCCACACACACACTGAGTTCTTTTCTACCTTCTGAGAAACATCACAAAATTATGCGTTTTTCTCTGGTGGTGTCAGAAAATCAGACCCAAACATTGTATAGATGATAACTTGGGTGTATGGGGTTGAATTCTGTGCCCGCAAAAGATAAGTCTAAATCCCAACTCTTGGGTCTGTGACTGTGATCTTATCTGGAAGTGGGGTCCTTGCAGATGTAATCGAGGTAAGAAGAAGTTGGATGAGATGATGGAGGACCCCCCTCCAATGTCAGGGTCCTTATTAGAGGGAAACTGGACACACTTCAGGGGCACAGAGATGCGGAGAGAACACCGTGTGAAGGCAGAGGCAGAGACGGGGTGATGCGTTCACAAGCCAAGGGACCCCAAGGACTGCGGATGCCACCGGAAGCTGGGAGAGAGGGTGGGGCAGATCCTCTCTCACAGCCTCAGAAGGAACCAAGCCTGGTGACACCGTGAGCTCAGACTTCGGCCTCCAGAACTGAGAGACAAGACCTTTCTGTGGATTAAGCTGCCTGGCATGTGGTCCTATTACAGCAGCCACAGCAAACGCATACACTAGGCTGTTCAGCGCTTCCGGTGGGCAGGCACTCCATGTCTCTGGTTGCACAGAATGGCAAAGGGGCTTGTCACTGATTAATACTTGCGATGGACTTGGTGCCTGAAACCTTTTCCCAAAGGAATCCATGGAGCAGGAATGTAAAGGATGTCCAGAGTAGAGAAAAGGACCCACAACACGCAGTTCTGGAAAAGCACTGCCAAAGCCTCTCCTGGCGGAGCCTGAGCCTGGAACTCAGGTTCAGACCTCCTCAATACAGGAGGTCCGGTGTTGCTGAGAAAATCCCAGTGGAACTGAAAAGCTCCCGAGGAACTGTGCATTCCTGGGGGCAAAGTAGGCTCCAGGGGCTCTGGAGTCTGGTGCTTGCAACTATGGGATCCCAGCATCTTTACTCCCATCCTTGATCTGCAAAACAGGCACCCAGCAGGGCGAGGGTTAGAGAATGACAGGTGGCAGGGGGAGGTGCTCACTGGCTGGAGCTGCTGTGGCTTTTCTGCCTGTCCTGGGACCTCTGCAACTGGAGACTGACTTTGTCGCTACTCTACAGATGGGCCAATTGAGACTCGGGCCCCACCATTGCTTGGGAAAGAGTACGAGAATCACCACCCAGTCAAGGAACCAGGGTTCCGCCTCATGCTGTTGGCCACAGTCTAGATGACCTGAAATAGGGCTCCAGTGGCCTGAGAAGTCAGAGAGGACTTGGTGTGCAGTGCTGGCCACTGGCCAGGGCGCCAAGGGACATGCCTTCAATGACCTTGCAGTGTGACTCAGGAGGAGGCGGCCGATGAGGAAACCACTGATCTTCCCCTGGCTACGGAAGCAGTCCAGGCTGCAATAAGGAGCCACGGCCTCCAAGCCACTCCACCATGGGGCCCCGGAGCTGGGGAGCCTGGAAGGCCTCAGCAGGGCCAGGCCTGTGCCGGCAGGAAGGACCAGCTGAGCGCCTGCACCCACCACCTCCTCCGGCCCCCAGCCAGGTTCTCACATCACAGAGCAGGTGGTGAGGGGTTTCCAAGGCTCAGAGACTAAGACACTTGCCCCCAGTGGACACATTCGAGTGGCAGGCAGACGGGCCTGAGTCTCCTTTCACTGCGATAAGACTAAGAATAGTCTTGCCTCCTGGGGAGGTCACGCAGTCCGGGCTGTGTGCGCCCAGCTCCCAGGAGGCTCCATCTTCAGACACTGTTCTTTTTTTGCTCTCAGTCAGGTCTTTTCGGCTCCAAAGTCCAGGTCATCACCTTTCTTTTCTTTTAAAATTAACTACCTCCTATTCTAAGTCACAGGTCCTCTGAAAGTGAAAGCCACTGTCTTGTCCGACTCTTTGTGACTCCATGGACTGTACAGTCCCTGAAATTCTCCAGGCCAGAATACTGGAGTGGGTAGCTGCCCCTTCTCCAGGGGATCTTCCCAATCCAGGGATCGAACCCAGGTCTTCCGCATTGCAGGCCGATTCTTTACCAGCTGAGCCACAAGGGAAGCCCAAGAATACTGGAGCGGGTAGCCTATCCCTTCTCCAGTGGATCTTCCGGATCCAGGGTCTCCTGCGTTGCAGGCAGATTCTTTACCAACTGAGCTACTAGGGAAGCCCTGAGGTCCTCTGAGCCCCGGCCTTTTCATGGGTAAAGTGGGTTGAGTCCTGCTTAGCTCACAGCGATGTGAGGCATACATAAAGTATTAACATGACACCGCAGCCCAGCCCTATTCGCCACAGCCGAAAGGTGAGAGCAACCCAGAAGCCTGTCAGCTGGTGAAGGGGTCAGCAGAAAGCACCACCACGGGGTGGAATGTGACTCACCAGAGACAGGCTTGAAGCACTGGTAGCTGGTACAGCATCGCAAACAGCATGTTCAATGAAAAACCAGACCAAAATGGCCACGAGCTGCAGGGTTCCACTCAACGCGAGCGACCCAGGATAGGCAGGTCATAGAGACAGGAGGACGCGAGCTGTTGCCAGGGGCTGGGGGGAGGCAGTGGGCAGGGACTGCGTGCGGGGCCAGGGGTTTCTCTTTGGGGTGACGAAAAGTTTTGGAAATACACAGTGATGGTTGCATAACACGGCACAAACTCAGTGATACTGAATTGACACTAAAATATGGTTGAAATGGTTCTGCATACTCTGTCACAGGCACAAATGGTTACATGTGGAAGGGCCTCACTCAGTGGCCCCTGGCCGCGTCTCTCCTTCCCTCGGTCCTCCCACCCCTCCCCCTCCCTCCCTCCACCCCTTCCCCTCCCTGGGAAGTAGAGCTTGTGAGGGAAGGCCGGTGATGAGAAAGTCTGCAGAGAGAGCACCCTGAGGGCTGAGCTGCTCCGGAAGCGTCCAGTTGGAGCATCTGGAGCTTAGGAGGAGGCCGGCCTGGCCAGAAGCTCCCCAGGGTCTGTCTCCCAGGCTAGGAAGGTGGCAGGGTTGAGGCTCTTGAATGGTTTGTCCCAAGACCCGGAGGCGCCGGGAGAAAGGCCAGGCAGGGGCTGGGTCCCCAGACGCCGGGGCGGAAGCCAGAACAATGGAATCCCCTGCGTTTGGAGCCCATCCAGTATGGCTCATATTTTCCATCAGAGCAGGCGGGGAGAGGAGACCGAGCGAGGCCGGGTTTCCCCAGCCCCCGCCCAGACGCTCGGCCAGCCCAGCGCCAGGTCCCCACAGTCTGCTGGCCACAGCAGAGCTGCAGGAGCGCTGCTGTCAAGCTGGCTGTGGCGGAGGTGCCCTGTGGCTCTGGAGGCTGGGAGAGATGCCACAGAGCCAGCCCGCCAGACCCGGCCAGAAGGACAGGTGCACACCTCAGATTTGCCCCGCACCCCCAGCCAGCTGCCCTGCTTACCCAGAGGGCCTCTGGGAGCCAGGAAATCAGCAGGGGCGGCCTCCGTGGCCGGGGACGCTGTGCGAGGCCCCGCGCGCTCCCTCCACAGCCTCTTGCTCACTCTTCCTTCACTCACAGTGCTCACAAGGCTGGTCTCTGCGGCCCAAGCCCAAGGCAGACCGGAAGCAGCTCCTGGGGGACAGGTAGCCCCGGAGTGACATGAAGGGGCTGGCACCGGGTGAAAAGGCCTTACAGAGGCCCCCTCCCCAGGGTGGGCCTCTCATTCCTGCCCTCCCGCCCCGCAGCAGCCTAGGAGTCGCGATGAGCACCGCCGTGAGGTGTCACAGGCCTGGGCTTGTTCCAGGCTCTGCCCATCCACTCTGAGCCCTTGGGGAAGCCCTGTTGCCTTCAAGGGCTCAGAGTTCACCAAGCCCAGCTTACCCATCTTGCCCCTGGGAGGCTCAGGCTCCAAGCCACAGCCTGACCCAGGAAGAATGCAGGAGCTATATTCAGGAGGTCTCTACTCGAAGGACTGTGCGTGCACACACGCATTTGTACAAACACCTTTCTTGCCCAGAGTCTCACTGAATTCTTGCAAGAGTCAGATGGCCCACCATCTCTATTTAAAGAGAAGGAAACAGAGACTTCAGAGAATTGGGTGCAGAGACAAGATGGGACCCTCCATCCTTTTTTATTTCTGGTTTAATTTTCTCCAGTGCAACCCACTGAGAGATATATCTCTAAAAGGCAGAGGTACTGGTTACCTTAGGGGGGCTTCCCAGGTGGCTCAGTGGTAAAACATCTGCCTGCCAATGCAAGAGACGTGGGTTCGATCCCTGGGTCAGGAAGATCCCCTGGAGGAGGAAATGGCAGCCCACTCCAGTACTCTTGCCTGTACAATCCCATGAACAGAGGAGCCTGGCGGGCTACCATCCGTGGGGTCACAGAGTCGGACGCGACTGAGCATGCACACACGTGGGTTGCCTACGGCTCAGACTACCAGCACTGTATTTGTTCTCAGCTCCGGGGGCCGGCAGCTTGGCTGGGTGGTTGTGTCCCGCAGAGTCCCGGGTGCGCCTGGGCTGCGCGCTTGGCAGCCTCCTTCCAGCGGGAGGTGGTGCTGACTCAGTGGTTCCCGAGGCTCCAGCTGGTGGCCTCGGGCACGCTCACCTGGAGTCTCCGGGAGGCCAGAGGGTGCAAGCCAGGGGCCGGAGGTCTGGTCTGCTCAGTCCGCTTTCGTGATGCTCCGCTGGCCAAAGCCAGTCCCAGTGCCGAGGGGCGGTCAGGACAGGAGGAGCAGGACAGATCTGGGTGTGGGCGCAGGCTAGGACTGTCTTGATTCGGCAGACGGTCCGAAATGGAGAGGACTTCTCCAAGTCCCGCTGCTGTGCGGGATGGTCTTCTGTCTGCTGGTATGTTCCGCTCCACCCTGGGGCCTCGGGGAGCAGCTGGGAGAGGGGGGTCTGGAGGATGGGGTGCGCGCGGACCCCTCCTGGCAGCCTCCCACACTCCCCTCCCTCTCCGGGAGCAGGGGGGCTCTCTGCCACCCCACCCCCACCTCGTGGGCTAGGATCCAGCGGGGAAACATGGACTGCGCCTCGTGGGGCTCTGGACCTTGGAAGCGGTCCAGCAGGGCGGGCCGGCAGAACCGGAGTTCACCGCCCCCACCCCAGGCCCCCACCCCTGCCTGATGCATGGACCGGCCGACCGCACTTCCCTGTCCGGAGCCTGCCAGCTGCTCCCAGCCTGGTGACACTCTCCCCGCTCCGAGAGCAGAGACCCTTCCACCACCGGGCAGCTCTCCAAGCTTTGGCCTCCGCGTCTGCAGAAGTCCGTCCCTCTCCGGGGGTCCCAAGGGCCCGCTGGAAGGGGCTGTTCAGAGCTTGGCCCTCCCTGTAACCTGGGTCCCCCCCACCCCAGGGACTAGCTCAAGTCGCTGGTAGGGGGAGGGCTGCCATCCGGCCAAGAGGTCTCTGCCTTGCCTGGTAGACGCTGGCCACTGGCTCCCATGTTGGGGGGGAGGGTGCTAAGTCCCCAGATTCAAAGCTGGGCCGGACAGAGCTTTTTCCCTCACACATAGGGAGGCCTGTTTCTCTGCCAGGATGGGGCATGGGGACTCACGGGGAGCCTGTATCCCTCCACGTCCCCAGGATGGGTGTCTCTCCTGGGGAGCCCTGGAGGCCGCCCGCTCCCCAGGGACATGTGATCCCAGTCTGGCTCAGGAGAGGAGGCCCCCCTCCACTGTTCTGTGCACCAGGAGCTTGGACAGGAGGGGCCCTTGTCTGTGTGCCCAGAGCGTCCCCCACTGCCTGGGTCTCTGCAAAGTAGGGCCAGGCCCGTCTCTCGTGGGCCCTCCCTGGCTCCTGAAGCCTCAGAACCAAAGGCGCCCACACCCGCCCCTCCTGCTTCCGCCTGCCCCATCCCTCCCAGAGGGCCTCGTGGGCAGGGTCAGGCAAGCAGCAAGGCCATGCTTGCACGATGATGACCTATCACAGGATGACCACACATCGTGGGATGGCGACGTGTCCCGGGATAGGTGTTCCATGCGTGTGTCCAGAATCGACACCATCAAGGCCTCAGAGAGCAACCCTGGCCAGCACGGGCCCGTGCAGTCCAGGCTGATGGCCACCCAGAGACACAGCGACTCCAGCAGCACCTGTGCCCCGACCTCCAGGGAGGCTGGTGAAGTTTTCTTGACTCAACGAGGACCAGCGCTGGGACACCCAGGGCGCCAGGCCCTGCTAGTCGGGGCCTGACAAAAACACGGTCCACTGAAGCAGGGAATGGCAAAGCACTCTGGTATTCTTGCCTTGAGAACCCCAGGAGATGGGGTAGCTGAGCCCCAACCCCCCCCACCCTGGTCACTGGGCAGGATGGCCGGGACCCTTGGCTGGGAGCCTTCTGCTTGTGGGCTCAGCGGCCCCTTTCTCCCAGACACCCCAGCTGGTTCTGCGGCATGGGTGGGGGACGGGGGAGAGCCGGAGGTCCCAGCAGGCCGGCCAGCCTGCTGCCCAGGGCCTTCCCCTGCCCTCTGGGCTCACTCCGCTCGCAGACGCCCCCGCCCTCCTGCTCCCCAGGGGCCCCATCCGAGGCCGCCCCCTGCCCCCTGCCCCGGGGCCCCGGGGCCCTGAGTGCTCTCCTCCCTGCGGGTGCAGTCCAGGGGGCAGCTTCACTGGGCTCCGGTGGCCACGGCTGGGGTGGGGGGCAGCATTCACAGGTTCCTCACTAGCCCTTGGGGCCATTACGTGCCCTCCCAGCTGCCAGCCTCCCTTCCACCTTCTGAAATGTGTTCTGAAATGCAAATCCAGCCCCGTTGTTCTTCTGCCAACAGCCCTTCCCCGTTCCCACGGCTCCCAGGGAGAAGGCTGAACTCTTCGGCAAATGTGCCAGCCGCCCCCCTACACCCCGCCATCGGCCTGTGCATGGCCCCCGCTGCTCCGGCTGCCCCCTGCCAGTTCTGTCTCTGGGGTCGGGCGGGCGGGGAGCGGGCTGATGGTTCCCTCAGCAGGAAGACACCCTCCCCACCTGCTCAGCCTCAGCCCCTCGCTCCCTCTTCTGGGAGTGTGTTGGGGGGGCAGCATGTTCCTGACCCCCTGGCCACTGCCCCCTCCACGCTGTGCCCCCAGGTCTCTCCTGCCAGGGCCCCCACCGCCCTGCTGAGGAGTGCTCGGCAGAGTCCTGCCGACCTGGGGCCTGGCACCTGGGCATAGGGGCATCAGGCGGGGATGGGGTGTACTCCAGCCCCCCAGAGCTCAGCCCGGGTGAGAGGCAGACTCGCCCGCAGTTGAAATCCACCTTGATGCCGAGCACAAAGTGCCTTCCCCCCAAGCACCCGGCACGCCGCAAACGTGCAGGAAATCTTAACACGTGGGGAATGAACTCACTCCTTTTGTGAGAGCACAAAGGAGGGAGGGGCTGATCCCTGAGAGCGTCTCAGCAGAGTGGGCTGGCTTGGTGGGGAGGACATTCCTGGCTGGGAAACAGCCTCTGCGAGGGGCTGGCTGGAGGCGGGGATGGGCCTTGTGTTTCTGGAAAGGGCGGGGAGTGGTGGGCCGAGCTGGGGCGTGGAGGGGATCGGGCGCCACGTGGGCCGAGCGAGAGTCTGTCGAGAGAGGGGAGAAGGCATGTGTTTACACTGGCTTTTACACCGAGGGCCACAGAGCCTGGGGGAGGAGGACCAAAGGGCCTGTCGCTGGAGGAACAGGGAGGGGAGGGCTGCCCCTGCTGCGTCCTCCTCTTCCTCCTTAGCAACAGGGCATCTTGGTCGTGCTGAGTGTATTGCGACCTAGAATCAAAGACAGCATTTCCAGGCTCCCCTGTAGCTGGATGTGCAACTGTTCTGACCAATGGGGTGTAAGTGGAGGTGTTCTCCAGTGAGAGGACGCCCCTTTATACCTTCCTGCTGGCTGAAATGCATCTGTTGTGGCTGGAGCTCAAGCAGCCATTGTGGACCATGAAGCCTTGTGTTCAGAAGCGGGAGGTGAAAATCACACAGTATCTGTCCTTTTGTGTCCGGTTTATTCCACTGAACATCGTGTCCTCAAGGTCCATCCATATTGTACCAAGTATCAGAATTTCTTTCCTTTTAAAAAAACAAACTTATTTGTGGACTTCCTAGTTAGTCCAGTGGCTAAGACTGTGCTCTCAATGCAGGGAGCCTGGGTTTGATCCCTGGACAGGGAGCTAGATCCCACTTGCCGCAATTAAGAGTTTTCATGCCTCAAGTAAAGATCCCATGTGCCAAAAGTAAGACACGGTGCAGCCAAATAAACAAATGCTGAGAAAATAAAACTCTTTGTTTATGTTTATTTATTGGATCTGAGAGAGGTTTATTGCAAGGCCAAGCAAGGAGACAAGGTAGCTCATACCCTGGGAAGCCTCCAGCTCCTCGAAGGATTTTGGCAAAGCATTTTTACTTTATTTTTTCCTCAAACTTTAAACTTTTTGTTTGGGGGTGTAACCGACTTATTTATTTGGCTGTGCTGGGTCTGAGTTTCGCCCTTTGAGCCCTGAGTTCAGGCACGTGGGATCTAGTTCCCTGACAGGGATCGAACCTGGGCCCCCTGCACTGGGAGCATGGAGTCTTAGCCACTGGACCACCAGGGAAGTCCCTTCCTGCGTTTTCAAGGCTGAAACACATTCCACTGAATGGATGAGCCCTGTTAAGTTTGTCTGTTCCCTCGTCGATAGACCTGGCTTGCTTCCACCTTTGGGCTTTTGTGAGTCATGTTGTAAACACGGGTGTGCAAATATCTGTTTGAGTCCATGTTGTCGACTCTTTGGGGTGTAGGTGGGGAAGTGGGATTGCTGGATCACATGGTGAGTCGTCGGATTTCCCCTGCGAGAATCTGCCTGCCAACGCAGGAAACCCAGCAGTTGCAGGTTCGATCCCTGGGACAGAAAGATCCCCTGGAGGACGGCATGGCAACCCACTCCAGTGTTCCTGCCTGGAGAATCCCATGGACAGAGGAGCTTGGCGGGCTGCAGTCCGTGGGGCCACAGAGACTCGGACACGGCTGAAGCCACCGAGCATGTGTACACGGAGTCTACCTGACTTCTTAAGGAGTCAGCACGCAGTTGTCCACAGCAGTTGTCATCTTGAATTCTCGCCGTCGGCACAGGATTCCCACCTCCCCATCTCCTCACCAACACCTGTGAGTTTTATTTTTCTTTTTATAGTAGCCGTGCTAATGGGTGTGAGGCCTGTCAGTGTCATCTTGGAGACGATGTCAAGATGTCGGGAGAGAGGCGGTGAGGAGGCGGCTGGAGAGCCAGGCGTGGGTGAGGAAGACTCGGCCGAGGGAGACACATGTGGCCGTCTGCGTGGACGGAATAACCGGAGCCGGGGGCGATGTCACCCTGCGTTCACGAAACCACAGGTTGTGTTGTTTCACATGATTTCAAAAACGTGTCGCCAAATTAATCATGAGCAAGTTGGCTTTTGACAATTCACCTCTATAGAAAGTATCGCAGCTTTCAGGTTGGTTTTTGTGTGGGCTCCTCAGGAGAAATGGAGGCGCTCCACACATAGCTCCCAGAGGCTTCAGTTGAGAGTGTGTGTGTGTGTGTGCACACGTGTGTGTGTGCACTGCCTGTGTGGTTGCGGCGGTGCGTGTGGGGCACGGCATCCTCAGGAGCTGGGTGGTGCCCTGGGGTCCGAGGGGTACCTGGGGGCTCACCAGGCTGCACAGCAGATGCTGGGGCCTCAGAGCAGCCGCCGCTGGGGTCTGGTGACTGTGGAGGGTGAGGAGGCTGGGGACGTCGCAGGGACGCCTGGTTTTGGCTCCAAGAACCGAGCGGCTGTGATTCCCTGACGTGGGGCCGCTGGCGGGGGGCAGGTTGGGGGCAAAGGTGAGTCAAGTTTGAGGCACTGGGATGTGTGTGCAGACGTCCACATCGAGGGGTCTGGGCGTTGGGGTCAGAGCCCTGGGGACACCCATGTCTGACCGACAAGTGGAGGAAGGGTCGGTGCAGGCCAGGGTGCCCAGGGAGGGGCCCCTGGGTCCCTGGCTGCAGAAAGAGGGGCCATCCCACACTGAGCAGGAGATCCTCTGAGATGGATGACAGTGGACAAGGCTCCTGTGAGCAGGGACACCGGCCTTTGACCATTTCCACGCACTGTACCCATGGCCCCCCTACCCCCAGGCTGCCAGCTCTCACTCCTCCAAGCCAGGCCGGAAGGAAGGGTTGGGAGGCGGCCTGGATGGCAGCCGGGAGCCCTGGCACACACTGGACCTGCTGCTTTGAATCCGGGCTGTTCTGGGCTTCATTAACGAATAGCTCGGGGCACCCTGTCTCCCTATTCAGAAGACACGGCACCATGGAAACATCCCCCAGGGTCCCAGGCAGGACCGTCTAATGGGGCTGCCTTCCGCGCTGGGGCTCCCCGCAGGACGGGAGGCGCTGGCCAGAGGCCACGAGCTGGCGACCGAGCAGAGAGGCAAGGGCCCCTTCCCTACCCCAGTGATCACATTCTGGACCCAACAGCAGCTGAAAGAAACCAGGGGTTCGCGTTCCGCCATTTCCTCTCTGTTCCTCTGGGACTTTGAGGAGCCTTGGATTGAAAATCACCCTGGTGGGGCCTGCGGCTTAGTCAGCCCGCAGCCTCTAGTGAGGCTCCGGCGCTCCTTGGCAGACCAGGCTGGGACCACCTCGAAAGGAAGGAGCTGGCAGGCGTGAGGAGAGGGCCGTGTGTGTGTGTGTGCCCACGTGCGTGTCCACGGGTTCATCCGCAGGCCGCCTCTCTTCCTGTTGGGGGGGCACACTCCATTCTCCTCCCACCAGCTCCCCTCGAGGCCGCCTCTCTGCTGTCAGACCCCAGCCTCACGGAAGAGCGGGTGCAGCAGGCTCGTGGCCGGGCTGAGGTCTGGCGAGCCTCCTGAGGCCCAGCCCGCTCCTCGGAGAGCGCCAAGTCTCCCAAATGAACCGCTTGCCCACAGGGCACAGGGCGACCAGCTCGGGCCAGCACTGGAGCCAACCAGCCAGCCCTGGAAGGGCTTCAGACAAGGGCCCGGCAAGCCGCCGCGAGCAAGCCAAGACACACAGGTGCACCTCGTGCTGCGATTTTCCCACAAAATGTTGGAAAAGTTATTTTTCTAGAAGTCAACTTTTTGCGGGGTCCTTGGCATCTGTGTGATTCCTAAGTTATTCCTCCTCTGCTCCTGACAAAAATTAAACAGACTGAGAGAGGAAACCCCCACTCTCTCGTCGTGATGCCCTGCCCTCGCTCACGAGCGAGAAGAAATCCAAGGACGGGTGCCCCAGAGTGTGCACAGCAGGAAGCTGACTGCGGGGCCCCCACCCCCGAGCCTGCACCGTGCCCACAAGCCCAGGAGCCTCAGCGACTGCACACTCGGGGGTCATGCGTGAAAAGCCACAGGTCTGCTGGGCAGTCCAGAGACCCGCCAAAAGAAGTTTATTTACAAAAGCCGATACAGCGCAGAGGGAAACCTGATCCCTTCCAAAGGGTTCACGGAGAAGTAAGGTTGGGAAACTCCTGCACATGGCCGTCGTCGGGGACAAATGACAGCAGCCCTCCCACTGAGGCCGCCTGCTGGCATCACTCTGCGACTCCCTGATGCCATAAGGGAGGCTTGCCTGGCTCTATCAGCTGCTGACAGACCCTGGGGAGCTCGGGGAGGCCCACCCCCGCCCCCCGGGTTCTGGGGCAGCAGCCGGCCGACCCGGGCGGGTGTGTACGCCCACTCTCAGAACTTCTGACAGTGAACACTGCTTCCCAAACCACAGCAGGGATTGAACTGGCTTAGGTGGGTTCTCACGGAATTTAAATATTCAGACCTTGAGGGTGAATGTGGCTTTCCCAGTAGGTATTTACTTCTCAAGAATGAAGCAGAGCTCTGCAGCGCTGGCCCTGTCCACCTGAGCTGGTGGCTGTCCCTTTTGTAATGCACTTGGTCTTTCTGCTGGGACCAGCGCTCTGGTCTGTCTGCGGGGCGGCCTGGTGGTGCAACGCCAGGCAGGCACTGAGGGAGGCGGGCACCGCGGGAGGCGGCCCTCTAGCCCAGGCCCTGCTCCCGTGCTGCTCCTCAGGCCCTAGAACCCCAGCCCGAGCCCTGGGCCCTGCAAGCCTGCCGGGAACCTGGCATTCCCCGGGGACGGAGCCGTTCAGTGCCAGAGGGCCACAGCTGTGCGGTCAGCCATTTACTGAGGTGGCTTCAAGACTACTTTTCCTGCATCGACGTTGCTGGACTCAAGGAGCACAGGCAGACAGGTCTACACGTTTACAATCCTCAGTGACATTTTCTTGGAAAACTCAGGTTCGGGGGCTGACTTCGCCCAGCTCTGCTGATGGCTGGCCTGCTGCACTCGGCCTGGTCCCAGGCCCGGGGCGGGGGGTGTCCTCAAGGTGATCTCTCTGCTGCAGGGCCCAGAGCCGTGGGCTCCTGAGAGGAAGGACTGAAGGTGAAGCGTCCGGTTTTGAGTGGGTGCTGGGGAGCAGGACCCCTGGGGACGTGCAGGCCCGCGGGCACTGCCCCCACCACCTCTGGGTGCCTCCTACGGGCCTCAGCTGAGCTGGCACCCGGAGGAGCAGCAGACCCAGTGGATGAGGCAGGGCAGATGTCAGCCGGAATCCAGCCGTGTGAGCCATCAGTCCAGTGGGGGAAACAGACGAAAAACAGTGGATTTGGCGGCTCCCAGGCCAAATAAAGAAAAAAATAACTCAAGCCTGGTCCCCAGCTGTAGTTTTTTCAGGCTACTGTATGAATAGCACCTAAGTGGTGAAGGGGCCCCGGGGTCCCCCGAGTGGCTCGGGGTGGATGGGGCTGGGTTGGGAGGTTGCCCCGCACAGAAGCCAGAACCACACAGAGTTCCTTGGGCCATACACCTCATCGGTGCCGGAGCCAGAAGCTTCTGACCATGGTGAGGAGGGCCCAAGAGGTTCCTGAGAGGAGGACACGTCTGAGCCAGAGCCCCCGAGGTTCAACACCAGGAGCTGTTTGTGGGGGCACTGGGGGTCGGCGGGGACTAGGCTGTCCCCCGTGGGCAGGCCCCTGGGCTCTGCTGAGAGTCGCCTTTGTGCCTGGGGAGAGGTGGCGTGGATGTGCGGGGACAGCTGGGCAGCAGCCGTGTGGGGGGCCCAGACGCCCTCAGGCTCCCCCCATCATCCTGGGCAGATCTCCCAGACAGGAAGCAGACCCGAGCTCCAGAAAGGCCCTCGGCCCGCCCCTGCCGCGGGCTGTGGCCCCTAGGAGTGGGGTCAGCCCGTGGGGGGGTCACAGGGCGGCCCCACGGAGTCCGCAGCACCTGCCACTGGGCTTGGGGGACAGCAAACCCCCACCAGCTGTGTGCTTCAGAAGCGGCCTTGATGCTGCTTCTGTGACCGTAATTTGGTATTTTTTTAAGGCTTAATTCACCCAGTGACCAATCTACCCCCCAACCCCTGACTGGGGTCAGTGCCCCTGGGGGTAACGAAGGTGGCAGAAGGCAGGCCTGTGTGGGTCGCGAGGCACACGCGCCATCTGGGGCCTTGACGTTGCCGACGTCTCCGAAACTGTGTTTTGTCTCAGGAATGGACAGACTTTCCTGACCGTAGGCCTGTCTCCTGCTCACTCGCTCTTCCAAAAAGGCACAGCAGGCACGTCCAGCTTGACACACTGGCAGAGCCGTCGGAGGGTGACAGAGCGCTGTCGTTGGTGCCGTCCGGGTCTCGGCCACAGGGGCCCGAAGGGGCTGTGTGGACTGCCTCTGCGGGCTCCCCGCGGCCCTCCAGTCGGGGGAGTGTTTGTGGGCTCTGAAGACCACCGCGGGAGGGGCGACCCCTTCTCGGAGGTAAAGGAGAGGCCTTGGGTTCCTTCAACAAACAAGCGAAGGGGCAAACAGAGAAGAGGCCGGGAAGGCCAAGGTGTCCAGCAAGCAGCGCTCTTTTCCTAACAAGACACATTACTCCCCGATCTCAGCGCCTGCCCTCTGAGCTCAGCCTCCCTGACGGGCGTCACGGCATACAGGCGAGCCTGGAGCCTAGGGTGGGGAGGTGCCCTTCCTCGTGGGCAGGGATGGCGCTAGGACGATCTCGTCGGAGTCGTCGGAGTTCATGTCCTCCACGGGTGCGGGCGCTGTGGGCTGCAGTTGCGAGACGGGGGGCTCCGCTGAAACAGAGACGGAGGCGTCACAGCCACGCTCGGGGCCACGGGCAGACGACTGGCCCGCTCCCCACCGCACAGCCCCCCACCCACGCTCAGCACCAGCATGTTGGCAAGGCACTCGCGAAAGGGAGGGGGCCCGGGGCTGTGGCAGGAGTTCTCCGCAAGTCGCCCTGCTGGCAGAGTCCAGGGCTCTGGTGGCCAGTGGCCCCAGTGTCCCCGTGAGGACACGTGCCCCAAGGCGGCGCGGGTGGGACTGGACAGGAGGCCTGGGGGCCACTGCGACCGTCCCCAGCTTTTCCCACATGCGTCTAAGCTCTCCATCCCCCAACTGAGGCGAGGCTGGGGCACCACCTGTGGGCCACCCTGCAGACCACCTCCAGCCTCTGCGGCCCCTGGTCAGGGAGTGAGGGAGGGGCCGGGGTGCCTTGCTCTCTCTGCTCCGCAGAGTGGAATAAAAGAGGCGCCAATCCCGATCTAAGATAAAAGACGGCAGGAAATTACGACCCAGCCGCTCTGCACACGCTGTGACTGGGCCAGCTTTTTCTCTGTAACTTCCAAGAAAATGATTAAAGTGGAAGCTTCTGAAATTAAAAACATCAGTTTTCGAGGTTATCTTCAGTTACTTTCCTTTAAAAATACTCTCACAATGAGATCAGACAAGGACTCACTGTCCAGTTTTCACGGAGACCGCTTCCTTGTGTGAACAGGAGGCCTGACAGAGAGCCCCGAAGGTGCCCTTCAGGCGGGAGGGAGAGTGGCCGCTTCAAAGTGACACACGTTTAATGAGGGGAGAAAAAGGTGGCACGAACAGACACTTCAGCCCTGATCGAAGACTCCAAAGGTCACCCAGCGTGGAGTCTGCTGATGTCAGAGTGAAACTGGTTTTTGGAGGAAAAGGTGCAGGCGTGGGGAGCTTGAAGAGTGGAGGTCCGGGAGGGAATGTCCAAGTTGGCAGTGTGCCGGCTCAGACAGAGCTAGTGGGGTGACTGAGCTGGACAGAGGGCGTTCAAACGTGGGGGCTTCCAGGTCAGTGAGGACGGCTTCCTCATCTCTCCTTGCTATTCTTTGGAACTCTGCCTTCAAACGGGTATATCGTTCCTCTTCTCCTTTACCTTTAGCTTCTGTTCTTTTCTCAGCTATTTGTAAGGCCTCCTCAGACAGCCATTTTGCCTTTCTGCATTTCTTTTTCATGGGGATGGTCTTGATCACTGCTTCCTGTGCAATGTCACGAACTTTGAACCTCCGTCCACAGTTCTTCAGGCACTCTGTCTATCAGATCTAATCCCTGAAATCTATTTGTCACTTAGGAATTTGATTTAGGTCATACCTGAATGATCTAGTGGTTTTCCCTACTTTCTTCTTAAGTCTGAATTTGGCAATAAGGAGTTCATGATCTGAGTCACAGTCAGCTACCGGTCTTGTTTTTGCTAACCGTATAGAGCTTCTCCATTTTTGGCTGCAAAGAATATAATCAGGTTTCGGTGTTGACCATCTGGTGATGTCCATGTGTAGAGTCTTCTCTTGTGTTGTTGGAAGAGGATGTTTGCTATAACCAGTGCGTTCTCTTGGCAAAACTCTATTAGCCTTTGCCCTGCTTCATTCCATGCTCCAAGGCCAAATTTGCCTGTTACTCCAGGTATCTCTTGACTTCCTACTCTTGCATTCCAGTCCCCTATGATGAAAAGGACATCTTTTTTGGGTGTTAACTCTAGAAGGCTGTAGATTCTCCAAGCCAGGCTTCAACAGTATGTGAACGGTGAACTTCCAGATGTTCAAGCTGGATTTGGAAAAGGCAGAGGAACCAGAGATCAAATTCCCAACATCCGTTGGATCATCGAAAAAGCAAGAGAGTTCCAGGAAACATCTACTTCAGCTTTTTTGACTACACCAAAGCCTTTGACACCAAAGCTAGTGGAGGTGACGGAATTCCAATTGAGCTATTTCAAATCCTGAAAGATGATGCTGTGTGCTACACTCAATATGCCAGCAAATTTGGAAAACTCAGCAGTGGCACAGGACTGGAAAAGGTCAGTCTTCATTCCAATCCCAAAGAAAGGCAATGCCAAAGAATGCTCAAACTACCGCACAATTGCACTCATCTCACACGCTAGTAAAGTCATGCTCAAAATTCTCCAAGCCAGGCTTCAGCAATACGTGAACCGTGAACTTCCAGATGTTCAAGCTAGTTTTAGAAAAGGCAGAGGCACCAGAGATCAAATTGGCAACATCCGCTGGATCATGGAGAAAGCAAGAGAGTTCCAGAAAAACATCTATTTCTGCTTCATTGACTATGCCAAAGTCTTTGACTGTGTGGATCACAATAAACTGTGGAAAATTCTGAAAGAGATGGGAATACCAGACCACCTGACCTGCCTCTTGAGAAACCTGTAGGCAGGTCAGGAAGCAACAGTTAGAACTGGATATGGAACAACAAACTGGTTCCAAATAGGAAAAGGTGTACGTCAAGGTTGTATATTGTCACCCTGCTTATTTAACTTATATGCAGAGTACATCATGAGGAACGCTGGGCTGGAAGAAGCACAAGCTGGAATCAAGATTGCTGGGAGAAATATCAATAACCTCAGATATGCAGATGACACTACCCTTATGGCAGAAAGTGAAGAGGAACTCAAAGGCCTCTTGATGAAAGTGAAAGAGGAGAGTGAAAAGGTTGGCTTGAAGCTCAACATTCAGAAAACAAAGATCATGGCATCTGGTCCCATCACTTCATGGGAAATAGATGGGGAAACAGTGGAAACAGTGTCAGACTTTATTTTTTTGGACTCCAAAATCACTGCAGATGCTGACTGCAGCCATGAAATTAAAAGACGCTTACTCCTTGGAAGAAAAGTTATGACCAACCTAGATAGCATATTAAAAAGCAGGGACATTACTTTGTCAACCAAGGTTCGTCTAGTCAAGGCTATGGTTTTTCCCGTGGTCATGTATGGATGTAAGAGTTGGACTGTGAAGAAAGCTGATTGCCGAAGAATTGATGCTTTTGAACTGTGGTGCTGGAGAAGACTCTTGAGAGTCCCTTGGACTGCAAGGAGATCCAACCAGTCCATTCTAAAGCAGATCAATCCTGGGTGTTCATTGGAGGGACTGATGCTAAAGCGAAACTCCAATACTTTGGCCACCTCATGTGATGAGTTGACTCAATGGAAAAGACTCTGAAGATGGGAGGGATTGGGGGCGGGAGGAGAAGGGGACGACAGAGAATGAGATGGCTGGATGGCATCACCGACTCAATGGAGGTGGGTTTGAGTGAACTCCGGGAGTTGGTGATGGATAGGGAGGCCTGGCTTGCTGTGATTCATGGGGTTGCAAAGAGTCGGACATGACTGAGTGACTGAACTGAACTGAAAGCCTTTGACTGTGTGGACCACAATAAACTGTGGAAAATTCTTAAAGAGGTGGGAATACCAGACCACCTGACCTGCCTCCTGAGGAATCTGTATGCAGGTCAAGAAGCAACAGTTAGAACTAGACATAGAACAACAGACTGGTTCTAAATTGGGAAAGGAGTGGGTCAAGGCTGTATATTGTCACCCTGCTTATTTAACTTATATGCAGAGTGCATCATGAGGAACGCTGGGCTGGAAGAAGCACAAGCTGGAATCAAGGTTGCCAAGAGAAATATCAATAACCTCAGATATGCAGATGACACCACCCTTATGGCAGAAATAAAAAAAAAACTAAAGAGCCTCTTGATGAAAGTGAAAGAGGAGAGTGAAAAAATTGGCTTAAAACTCAACATTCAGGAAACTAAGATCATGGCATCTGGTCCCATCACTTCATGGCAAACAGATGGGGAAACAGTGGAAACAGTGAGAGACTTTATTTTTTGGGGCTCCAAAATCACTGCAGATGCTGATTGCAACCAGGAAATTAAAAGACGCTTACTCCTTGGAAGGAAAGTTATGACCAACCTAGACAGCATATTAAAAAGCAGAGACACTACTTTGCTGACAAAGGTCTGTCTAGTCAAGGCTATGCTTTTTCCCGTGGTCATGTATGGATGTGAGAGTTGGCCCATAAAGAAAGCTGATCGCCGAAGAATTGATGCTTTTGAACTGTGGTGTTGGAGAAGACTCTTGAGAGTCCCTTGGACTGCAAGGAGATCCAACCAGTCCTGGTTGTTCATTGGAAGGACTGATGTTGAAGCTGAGACTCCAATATTTTGATCACCTTATGTGAAGAGCTGATTCACTGGAAAAGACCCTGATGATGGGAAAGATTGAAGGTGGGAGGAGAAGGGGATGACAGAGGATGAGATGGTTGGATGGCATCACCAACTCAATGGACATGAGTTTGGGTGAACTCTGGGAGTTGGTGATGGACAGGGAGGCCTGGCGTGCTGCAGTCCATAGGGTCGCAAAGAGCTGGACACGACTGAGCGACTGAACTGAACTGACTTCCAGGTCAGATGAGCCTGGAAGGGCAGGGGACTCGGCCACGGGACCCCACACTCACCGGAGCAGGGTGGCGGCCTCGGCGCTCCGTCCTCTGGAGCTGGCCCCTTGGCGGTCTCCCTGCTGCTCCCCTCGCCGTCTCCCTGTGCTGCAACAGCACACAGACGGAGGCTGTCATCTGCACAGACTCGTGGTCACACCACAGGTCTTCCCACCCATCTCGCCCAGAAGCGCTGCTCCTTTTGTGCTTTCCCTTGACGGGACGCACCCTTACCTTCCTGCAACCCCTTTTCCCTGACTCCATCTCCGCAACCTCAGGGCTCGGCCCTGAAAGCCCATCTTGGGAGGTTCCCGCCTGGGGCCTTGCTCATGAGCCAGGCTGAGGACCTGTGCTTTTGGTCTAGTGACTGATCCCACCCCAAACACCGCCTCTGCCCATCTCTGGCCTCATAGTCCAAGCAAGTACAGACGGTGCCTTCCCAGTTACAGGAGGGAAGGGCCTGGAGGGCAGTCAGAATCAGCTTGTGGGCTGCAAGCGACTGGGAAGTGGTCTTGCCCCGTGATCTGTTTCACACAGGAGGGCCCAGCCCGCGAGGACCTGAGTGCGGAGTGGGTGGCCGCCTGCCGGTCCAGGCCTTTCTGCACTGACGGCTGGCTGGTCTTAAGGAGGGAGAAAAGGAAATACACTTTTGCTTAAAAGCAACAAACAGGAAAAACATTGGCCCAAATGAGGGAAACCATCTCACTCTGGTTAGAGCTGAGAATAAAAGTCAAAGCCACGAAGCTCGGACTGCGTGGTCAGTGATCACTAACCCCGGACCCAGCTCTGGGCCCAGCCCCCTGACGCAACTACGCGGCCCGGCTCCTGGGAGGCTGGCAGCTCTTCAGCATCCACCTCAGAAGGCCAGCTGCCCTCGTATGAAACCCAAGCGACATGCACTCACCGGGAGTGGCTGCAGGGCGGGGTGGGGAGGAGGGGGTCCTGGGGGGCGGCCGGGCCGGCCTGTCGGGAACCGAGGCAGTGCTGGCTCCGGGACCGGGGGCACTGCGGAGACAGACACCTGCCGGCTTGGACCTCACACAGGCCAGCCCCAGGCCGGCAGCTGGGGCCCCAGAGCCGTGGCCAGTACGGCCAGCTGGTGCCCGACGGGCCCAGGGGCTGCGGGGGTGCCTCAGACATGCCCCCCCACCTCCCAGCCTGGGCCCCGACCCGAGCTCGGCCCCTGACCCACAGTTAAAGCCACTCGGCCGAGTCGACGGCTGTGGGGCTCTGAGCCCTAGGAGCGACGCGTCTAGCAGGAAGGGAGCCGTTGACAACGGCAAGAGGGGATGAGGGGAGGCCGATGACACCCGCATTGTCGTGAACATGGCTCAGGCCACACTCTCCTCCAGGAAGGAACAGGGTCTCAGGACAGGCCACAGCCAGCCTGCAAACCGGTGGCTCCCAGAGCCGCACGGACTCTAACGCTTCCAGCGGGAGGAAAGGGTTCCAGGAAGGCCTCCTCTGAGGACGGGAGCCTGGGGCCCCCAGCAGCGAGAGGCGGGCGTGGTGTGCCTCCCTGGATGGCAGCCCCCCCCGGTGGTGTCTGGGCACAGGGGCCTGCAGGTGGACCGACCTGTGCCTGGCCCGTGCCAGGTGTGCCCGGAAGGCAGACTGGATGACGGTGACAGCCTCCTCTTGCCACGGGTCTCCCTCGGCCTGGGCAGCGGGGCTCGGGACGCGGGGCTCGGGCGAGTGCTGGGGCGCAGTGGCAAGGGGAGAGAGCCGTCTGAGGCCCCTGGCCCTCCCGCACGGTGAGGGCTGCCACCCTGACCCTCAGTGCAGCCTGATTCAGGTGGTTCCCCTCGCTACTTAGGTGAATTCTTAAGACTCTAGAGATCCTTGAAATTCACGTCTTGTGGTTCACAGGGTGGGGGCGCTCCTATCCCAGTTTAAGGCTGTCTTGACTCTGCAGTGGAGACGCACGTCCCAGCACCTCCACGCCACTCAGCTCCTGAGCTCAACCCTGCTAGGTTCCCAGGGGCGGGGCCGGGGGCACACCCAGGGCGAGGCAGGCACCAGG
Source organism: Moschus berezovskii (assembly GCF_049115385.1). Classification (NCBI taxonomy): domain Eukaryota; kingdom Metazoa; phylum Chordata; class Mammalia; order Artiodactyla; family Moschidae; genus Moschus; species Moschus berezovskii. Next base: position 1,635,248 of record NC_142486.1, read on the forward strand.
GCCTGGGGACACCGGCACTTGCCGTTTTGTTTTTGGACCTATTTTAAAGTCTTTACTGAACCCGTTACAGTCTTGCTGCTGATTTCTGCGTTTTGGCCACAAGGCATGGGGGACCTTAGCCCCCGACCATGGACGGAACCTGCACCCCAGGCTTTGGAAGGTGGCGTCTTAACCACTGGCCCGCCAGGGAGGTCCCAGCGCTTGTCGGGGGATGGAGTGTGAGAAGAGCTGGGGAGAGAGACAGGACTCGGATCCCAGCGCAGCCCTGGGGGTACCTGGGGGGAAGGGCTCGGCACCCTGGGGGGTTCCAAGACACACGCTGCGCTGGACAACAGCCTCACCCGAGCTAGATGCCCCCGGAAAGCCGCCTGCAGCACGGTAGCCTCCTGGCAAGAGAGACAGAGGTCAGTTTCCCTGGAAGACGGGAGGCTCCCGAAGGAGGGTCCCCAACAGCAGAGAAGACGCCTCGCTTCCTCCTGCCCTTGAGGCTCCTGCTCCCTCACTCGCCCGGGACCTCCCCCAGCCAGAAACACGCCCGTCCTCCTCGGAGAACCGACCCGGACGCCGGATCCCACTGTAAAGCGAATCCTGGAATACAAACGAATTGTCGAATTGTCGGCTAAAGTCTCTCCTGTTTCACCGCGAACGTGAATCCTTACTGTATACCCAGTTAGGTTTGCACGCTGAGGTAGTTATTCCATTTCCTATACTTTACTCTGTGTGGATCTTCGTGGCCAAGCAGGGTAGAGCAAAGGACTATCTTATCCTCCACACTATCGCAAAGGACTTACTTATCCTTCAACCTTGCTCTTGGGCGCTTTTCTCTAGAAACTTGTGTGGGCGCTTTGTAAGCTCTGGGATCAACGGGCCAGGTTTCAGGAGTGGTGTTGTCATTTCGAGGATCCTGCTTCTAGCCCCGGTCACCAACAGCAGAGCCCAGGATGGGCCTGCATCCCTTGTGAGGCTCGGGAGAGCGGCAGCCTCGGTGCCGGCATCCCGGGCGCACCCTGGCTCTCCCCTTCCCGGCGGGCTCCACTCGTGACAACTCTGCCCGGGTGCCCTTCCTCTCCTCCCCGTCTGGCGAGGCCTCTCGTCCTCAAGGCCCCCTGTAGGGATGCCCCAGCCGGGGAGGCAGGACCGGTGGCCCCACGGCGCCAGGGGCGCGCCCTGCACCCACCTTCCAGCCTGGACTGGCCTGCCTTACGGTCCGTGTTCCGAGGGCCCTCAGCTTGCGGACGCAGAACTGAGAGAATGCTGAGTGAGATGGAAGTGGGGAATCATCCGTGCACCGACCGGATGCAGACGGCACTCAAGTGTTTCAGCTCGGTGTTGGGGTCCAGCCTGATTTCATGGACACAGGGACCCCCTCCCCCACAGGCAGCGGAACCAAAGTAAAAACATGTGTTTTGGAAATTGGTGAAATAAAACTTGCTTACTTCATCCAGAAGAGCCCTTTCTTTCTGAAACAGAGAGAAAAGTGATGAGTCAACACGAGGTGAGTTTTCTTGCAGCGCCACGTCTGTTTCCTGACCCCTCCCTCCCCCACCCACACCCAGATGCCGGCCTCCCTGACTCCCAGGGAGCGGCAGGTGGGGCTGAGGGAGCCAGACACGCCTGCAGCGGCCAGGGCAAAGCAGGCAGCCGTGGTCAGGACGGCAATTCACTGCGGAAAACGCGGCCTGGTGGGGCATCTGCCATGAAGTGACTCACGGGGACCCACTGTGATGGGGCTGTCTCAGGCTCCGAACGAGGGAGCCCCCCAGCTAGAGCTGTCTGAGCACGGGCTGCCCTCTGTGGAGGACACGCTAACCCTGGCCCTGGCCCGTGCAGGCCCTGGGCCCCTGGCTCCTGAGCCTGGACTGTCATCAGCACCTCGGGGGCAAGTGTCAGGTGCGGCCACGGTCCTGTGGTCTGCAGCATGTCCTTATTCAGAGAAGACACACGCAGAAGCCTCACGAAGTCTAAAACTTACTCGCAAATGATTCTAGAAAAAAAATAGCATGTCTGGAAAATAATTATGACTAAATGTTAACTCTTGTTGAATCGAGGTGGTGGGAAGAGTCAGCCCAGCACTGGACGCACTGAATTCTTTCAACCTGCTGTGTTTTGTACACTTCCGTGATAACAGTTGGGAAGAAATTACAATAACAAACCTCCACTGGCCACTTTCTGGAGCTAAGAATTTACAACGTTCAGGTAAGCAGAGAACTCTGGTTTTGCTTGTCCGGCTGGGGGAATGAGGGTCGAGCTGCATTTCATAAACTGGAGGGCTCCCATAGGGCCCGCCACTGTCAGAGAGCCCCTGCCCTCTCCGCAGGCCACACGGGGGTCGAGGAGGAGTCCCCCCAGGGCTCGGGTCCGCAGTCCTCGCTGCCCAGCTCACGGGCACCAGCGCGGGCCCATGGCCCCTCTGGCCCGGCCCTCCTCCCCCGCCCCGAGCATCCTCTCCCTGCCCCTAACAAAACGCAGTCCTGGGAGCCCCGGGGAAGGGCAGGAACACGCTTGGGGGAGAGGATGTGCCCGGAGCCAGCGTCTCCGGGACCGGGGGACCCGGTCCGCCACTGCGCGAGCCCACGGGGTGGGCGACAAAGCCTCCAGACCTGCCGCTGACCCCCAAGCCTCCATGTGCCTCCAGGCGCGCCTTCCGCCTGCCCCTCCATACCTACACCCTGCCTCCCGCCAGCGGACAGACCCAGCGGGTGGAGCAGGGGCCGTGGGGCGCTCACCTGGCGCTGGTACCCCTTCCACCTGCGCTGCAGGACCCTGGCGGCCTCGTCTCTCCTCCCCTCTGAGGAGGTGGAGGGGGGCCGGGAGGAGCCTCCCTGGCTCCTGTCCAGCTCAGCGTCTGGCTGGGAGGGGCTGGCGGTGGGGCTGGGAGGCTGGGGTTCTTCGCGGCTCTGCAGGAAATTCAAGGTGAGAAGGATGAGCTCTGGGGGGCGGGGGGGGGCAGAGAAGACAGCCATCGGGCAGGCGGCGGCAGGATGTGAGAATGCCGGAGACGCGTATAGACCAGACTCTACTTTAGAGGAGGAAACTGTGTCCATACTGCTCAGCGGGCCAGATGACAGGGAGAAACAACATCTCCACCAGGGTACAAGGTGAAACCCGGCTTTCGTGAGCCCTGTAAACTGGTGGGAACGCTCTCCCGTGAGGACGGGAGGCGGCAGGCCCTGTGCTGTCACCCAGGCGACCGTAACGCCCTGTCTGGGCTCCGCGCATCTGGGCGTCCGTGTGCAAGGCCTCTGCTCTCGGGGTCCTTTTCTGGTCTCCCTTCCAGTGTAGCACCGGATTACATAGGCGGGACCTCTGAGATAAAGGCCAGAGATCCCTAGTTGGTTTTTAAGGTGGAAAGAATCAAGAATTGCTATCACGACCATAAAAATCGCACTTATTTCTACTATTTTAGGGTCCATATTTATTATCTACAGGGAAACTTCTCCGTAACAGAAAAACATTTGGACTTTCTCACGGGAAGACTGCAGGCTCTGTGCAGACACGTGCTTCTCAGTGGAGAAGTCCGTGGGGAGAGACGATATAGCAAGTGGTATGATGAACTGACCGTCGGTTAGTCCAGAAGCCCAGGACTCAGTGCACACCATTCACAGAAACCGACAGTGATGGTAAAACTGGACGGTCACCGCGGGCTTCGGGAGAAACCGCGGGTGTGGGAGCAAGTGAACCACGGCGCGTCAGCTGAGGGTTCCCCCGCCTCCCCGTGCTGGCAGGAGGTGAAAACAGACAGCCCTACCTCGGGAGCCACCGCCACGGACTCGTCTTCCTCTTCTTTCTGACTTCCTTCCAGTCCCTGAAACTTCCTGGTCAGCGCTTGAATCTCCTCTCTAAGGTGAGAAAGGGGAGGACACCTTACCTGCCGTGACGCGGTGTCAGCGTCTGCAAGCGACAGCAGTGGGGCTGCCCACCGAGCCATGTGGGCGCCCGGCCACCACCCGATGGCCCGGGGGACGGCCCGGGAGACCCCGGACCCCACGGCCGCACACGGGAGGAACTGAGGTGACCGATGGCTAGGTAATAAACAGCGGGAACGCAAGGAGATACGACTCCCGTCCTGGCCACAGATCTCAAAGGTAAGTGAAAACAGTTCTTCACACACCCGCCCACCCTGATCTACTTTAATTCTACGCTTCTGACAAAGTCTAGTCACGTTTATTCTGAAAATAATATCTTTTTGTTCCTTTCGGTAATCTGCGTCTTACTAATTATTCTGAGCACCAAATATTTCTGCTTGGATTTCTAATCTACTTTTGGTGCCCTTGTTATTGAGAGAAATTCTCAGAACCCCAAACTCACTTTTTTAAAGTATGCAGTTTAGTGGCTTTTTCAGTCACAGTGTTGTGCAAACGTCATCACTGCCTGATTCCAGGACATTTCCGTCCCCCTAGAAAGGAGGCCTTTAAACCTGACAGTCACTCCCTGCCCCACCCCCCAGCAACCAGCATCCGCTGTCTTCTCGAGGATCTGCCTGGTTTGAGTGCTTCCAAAGCAGACGGTCTGAGAACGTCTCCGCCCGCCTCTTTCATGGGCAGCGCGTTTCTGAGGCTGGCCTGTGTGGCAGCAGGGGCCGGGCCTCACTCCTCTCTAAGGATGTGCGTCAGTGTTTTTAATCTGATGGACACTGGCCTTGTTTCTGCACTTTGTCTGCTGGGTCTTATCCTGGCCAGGGTGTGGGATCCCGGTGTGTTCTGAGGCTGCCCAGGAAGACGTGCTGGAGGAAGGTGGCCCTGATGCCCAAGAGCCAATACCGGCCTGATCGTGAGGGGCCTCTCCCCGGAGGCCGGGTATTCACCCTGAAGGCAGCAGCAAAGCCATGAAAGATGGCAGGAGAGCAGCCGTGTGAACAGGCTGCAGCGTCCCGAGCTGCTCTGGGCTCTGGGCGGGGGGCGGGGGGCCGGGTGGGGGAGGGCCTCGGGCTCGGGGGCGGGCGGGGACGGCCTGGCGCCTCGGGGCTTTCTGACCCTCGCCCGCTCACCTCATCGCCTTCTCTCTCTCTCTTCTCTCTCTCTCCCCCTCCTTCAGGCTTTCCAGCTCCTTCTCCAGCTCAGCCTTCGTCTGCAGCAACTGCTTCACCTCCAAACTGAACAAGGAACCAGAGGCATCTCAGCGTCACTGGGACAGGGGCTCACAGTGACGGGGTCATCGGAGCAGGGGGCGCTCAGGAAAACCCGCAGGTCCGGCCTCCTCACTTCTGCAGAGACAAGGGTGCCGACAGGCCCCTCTGCGTGATGCTGGAGCCCGGGGCTGCCTCCGCTCAGGGGTTTACCCAGCACTTGCCTACGCCAGCGGCGGTCGGGAGCAGGGCGGCTGGACGAGGCGCAGGCCCTGCTCTCGCGGGTGTCACCGACCCGGAGACAGGCATTAACCAGCGGTCACACTGTTCGGTGACCGACCTGCACTGAGATGAGGGCTCCTGGGACTGGCAGCGGACTTGACGGAGGTGCAGCCTGAGCCGGGGAAAGGGGTCCCCCCGGCATTTTCCCCCAAGCTCTCCCGTGCCCCACAAGTGACACGTGGCCAAGAGCGTGGCTTTAAAATGTTCCACTGCTCACTGAAGTGCTGACTTCACGTGAATGAGATACGTGCGTGGGTCGCATCGTAAGGGCTCAATGAGGAGAAGCTACTATCATGTCACGTGATGGTTTAGGAGATCATCAGAGGTGCTCTTCACTATGAAGAAGAAAGTGAAAGTCGCTGAGTCGTGTCTGACTCTTTGCAACCTCGTGGACTACAAGGTCCACAGGATTCTCCAGGCCAGAATACTGGAGTGGGTAGCTGTTCCCTTCTCCAGAGGATCTTCCCAACCCAGGGACTGAACCCAGGTCTCCTGCATTGCAGGCGGATTCTTTACCAGCTGAGCCACAAGCAAAATGACTCCTAATGTTAATAAAAGCCTAGCGCGTGGACGCACTGTTAGACTCCCACTGGAGGTGAAATGATTTGCCTTCTGCTGCGAACGGAAGACCTAACCGTGCACATGAATCAGGGGGCGGGGTCTCGGTGACAAAGCCGGGTTCAGGAGATCTGGGCAGGGCCCGGGGTGGGGCCCGAGGGTCTCCACCTCTACGCGGCCCTGTGTGACGCTGAGGCTGCTAGCTCCCAGACCACGCTCTGAGCAGCAAGGCCTGAGAAACAGCATCTCCAAACGGCGCCTGGAGAAGCCACAGGTGAACAGGAGACAGGCGCGTCTTCCGTGGGCGACAGAGCCGGACGCGAGAGAGCAGAGAGGAAAGAAGCCAGACCTTGAGGCTCTGCCGTCCACATGCTCAGGGTCACCCTGACGACTCTGTGCTCCTCAGCACCAGGGTCTTTTCTGATGCACAGGTTAGACGTCGTGAACAGAGCACGGAATCTCTAAACCCCTGTGCATGAGCTCTAATGGAGGGCTGACATTATACAAAGACCAATGAAAGTAAGTTCTTTTCTAAGAAAGAATTTGGAAAGCCCTCTGGAATTTCGTGTAAGAGTTCCATGGCACTCCCACGGATTTGATAACAAAATAGGCCAGTGAGTGCCTTCCTGTATCACCGAAGCTGCCCTCGTCTCATGGGTAAACCGTCAGAAGTTTAATAACCACGTACAGAAGCTTGTGTGACGGCCGCTATGCGCTGCGCCTCCCCAGACCCACGAGCAGCTCCGGTGCAGCAATTGCATGTGTCAGTGGGCCCCCCGGCCCCCCCGTGCCCCCCGCAGTGGGCCACCTACTCTTTCTCCTGCAGCTGGGTGTGCAGGGCGTTGCGCTCGCCCTTCAGGCTCTTCACCGCTCCGCGCAGACGCTCGCTCTCCTGCAGGGGCAACGTGGGGCTGGACGGCGAGGGCATCAGGGAGGTTGGCCTCGCCGCCTCTGAAGCTGGGGGCTTGGGGCTTTCCATCGAACTGAGTTTCTGGAGGCGACACAGGCATCTGTTAGACGTTATTTCTGATTTTACTTTCCTAGAAAAGGGACGACGGCCAGTGGGAACCTCCTCCCAGCCAGGGGGGTGGGAAAAGCTCTGCGTGTGACCCGAGAAGCCTGGGATGCTGCCTGGGGATGGGACAACTCTGCAGAGTCCTGGGGGCGACGGCAGGGAGTGGCCCCCCCTCCCCGTCACTCTCCCCCTCTGGAGTGGGGAGTGCGCAGACCCAGCCAGCTGGGGGCGGGCACTATAGCAGCTGAGAAGGTGACCAGTCTGCCCCTCCTCGCGCTCGCTCAGCCGCTGTCCCCGGGACGTCTGCAACGCTGTCCCAGGCTGTCGCCCGGCACTGACGGGCCCGCTCTGCGCCTGGAGGTTACGAGCACCGTCTCCCACCGACGTCGGCATCTCCCCGTGTGGACAAATGCTGCCCACTGGCTCCTGGACTGCCTTCAGGCACCTTTCGTTCTTAAATTACCCGCAGTTTACAGAAACTTTCTGTCTTCTGCCTTTGTAAACAGATTGGATTTTTATTTTCAATGCTCCCCTCTAGGTTGACTCTGCTGCAACAACCGACAGCTCTAACTCGGAGTTTTACCAAAAGCGGAACACGTCTGACCAACCTCAACAGAGTCAGACTGGTCACATTTGCAAGGTCACACGGGGGACGTGAGGATTTAACTTCCTGGTTGGTAAAGTGTGGGTGCGCAGTTTTCTATGAGCTCAAATACTAAACAAGTGGTGAGAAAAGCCGCCAAGAGCCCCCAGGTGCATGTCAGGCTGGCTCTCTGAAAGGCTCGGGGTCCCACGAGTCCCCAACGGTTATACTCCAGTCTGCAGCTGTGTGACCACGCCTTGCCGACTGTGACACACGGACAGGCTTGATGCGGCCAGGCGTCGAGTCTAGACCCCGAGTCTCCTCTGGCCAGCTCGTCCTGTGCGCAGCCGTCCCTGGGCACAGACGGGCACCGTTATGTCCTGGGAGCGAGGCTCTTTCTGCCCCCATCCTGGGACCTGCCCCTCTCGCACAGGCAGGGCCGGGTAGGGGCCCACCACTTACCTTTTCCAGCTCTGTGATCCGCCGAACCAGCCAGGGCTTGCTCCAGTCCGCATAGCCTGCTGAGACAGCGGGGTTTGAGGGACACACCTCCACAGCCGTCGGATGGGCCCCTTCAGCCGGGACCTCCTGTCTAGGGCACAGCCAGATAGCGCCCCTCCAGGGGAGGCCCCAGTCCAGGACCCTGTGGTGCCCGCGTGGCTCTGCGGTGACCACTGCTCCTTTCAGCTCCTCCGTGTGACCTCTCCTGACTGCCCCGCCCGCCGGGACGGCCCTGCTCCGGCTCACCAGCAAGCCCTGCAGCCGATCCCAAGCCCACCCCGGCCCTCATCCTCCCGGACCCAGCGGGACTCCTCCAGTGCCCCCTCCACCTGGCTCTGTGGGTGCTCGGTGCCCACTACCCACCCAGAGGCTCCGCGGTCACCCTCTACCCCTGCTCACTGGCTGGGCATCCGTCCCCTGACCTGGTAAGTCCCAGGTTTAATTCTCCTTCCGGGGCCCCGCCCTGACTAACCCGTGTGCCTGACCCCCGTTGGGCCCTTGACCAGAGCTGCAGCCTCCCCCTGTGGCCCCCTCTGCCATGCTCAGGACAAGGCCATGGCCCTGACCCCCGTCTGCCTGCACAGGCCACGGCCAGTCCTCACGTGTACGTGGGATGCAGCCATCTCCCGCCACCGCGGAGCCCCCGGGCCAGGCCACCGGCAGCCCCAGGAGGACCCTGTGGGGTGCTGTCCTTGGGCCCCTTTCCTGCGTGGCCTCCACTCAGCACAGGAGCAGGGGGTCCTCTCCTCTCCGTGCAAACCCGCTGCCCTCTGAGTGGCCTTCAAGGCCCTGTCCTCTGCAGGCCCCGCTTCCTGGGGCTGGGCTCGCTGGCTGCCTCATACTGCCAGGCCCACTCGGGGCTGCGTGCCCACTGCCTGGAGTGCCCCTCCCGGCCGTGGGCACGGCTGCCCCCTTACCTGCCCCTCCCCCAGCGCTATCCCCGCAGGCCAGCCTTCCCCCCTGCACGCGCCTGCACGGCTGTGCCCGGGGCCCAGGACTGCGCTTGGCCCTCGGCAGGCTGGTGGCGTGGGGCAGCGCCGCCCAGCGGGGTGGCCAGGCAGGAGGCCAGGCCCCTCCCGCGCCCCGCGCCCCGCGCCCCTGGGCAGGCACCTGTGGCCGCGGACGTCGGTGGGGAGCTGCTGAGCACGCGGCCCAGGTCCTCCTTCAGGCTCTGGTTCTCCGCCGTGAGCTCCTGGACGCTCCGGGACAAGCTCAGCAGGGCACTGCCCATCTTCTTCTGCCTTTTAAGGCCGATTTTCTTCTCCACTGGAGGCCTAGGAGCAACAAGACCCAGCGGGTAAGGTTCGGGCCCTGAGCTGGCCTAACATACATCCCGAGAGAGGGGCTGGCACACGGCGGCCTAACCCTACCCCTAACGCTCAGGGTGTCCTAGCATGAACGTCTGCAGTTCACGGGGAAGGCTGACTGCAAACCCCAGAGCAGCGGACTGTCACCCCGGACAGAGGTCCACTCTTCTCACGGGCACGCCTGTGTAACACAGGACCGCGTCGTCAGCGACAGACGGAGCAGCGTCACCAGAAGAGCTGTGGAGGGGCGCCGTCCCTCCAGCTCCATCAGTCCTGTCCTCGGATGGCTGTTCTGGTCTCGCCTCCTCCTCCGCAAAGTCTAAAGTGCGGCCGATGCCGGCTGGTTACAGACTTCTCATTTGCAAAGTCATCTGCTCGCTAAATCCTCTGTGAGCCCTGGGCAGACGCCTGCGGTGCCTCGTGGTGTCCCCGTGGCCACCCAGGGTGGAGTGGAGGAGGCCCTGAGTCTCGGGGAGCCAACTCCCGGCGGCGGGACAGGCGCTGCCCGCGTCGGCTCTGGTATCTGCTCTCAGCGGGGTGGACCACGAGGTCTTTTCCGTTTCCAGGCTGACTTCACCGCTTTCCCCGGCTCCCCGCGGCGGAGTCCGTCATCGGGAGGGGCTGAGGCGCGGCCCCGGGGGACCGCGCGTGTTGGGCTTTGCTCAGGCTCAAGCCGAGGCGCGGAGTGTTGACGGCTCCGGGCTTGTGCACTAACAACGGACACTCGGTGTGGCGCCTTTGGACGGCAACACGGGGAGGCGGGCTGTGCGCTGGCCAGGGGACGGGAAAGCTGGCCAGAGGGTGTCAGGATGCAGCCCGTGCTTCCCGGGGCTGGTGGGCCATCACTCGCCGGTTCACACCGAGGGCACGTTACCGAACGTGCGGCTGCCCACCACGGGCATGGACTGCAAGCCCTCTGGCCCCTCTCCCGCCCCCGCTTTAAGCTGCTGCTGCTGCTGCTGCTGCTAAGTCACTTTAGTCGTGTCCGACTCTGTGTGACCCCATAGATGGAAGCCCACCAGGCTCCCCCGTCCCTGGGATTCTCCAGGCAAGAACACTGGAGTGGGTTGCCATTTCCAAGCTGCAGGGGGAGGGGAATGCGGAGGCCGAGCCGGCACACTGTGGAGGCTTCACTGTTGCTGCTGTGCTTTAGTCACTCGGTGGCGTCTGACTCTCTGCGACCCCGTGGACTGTAGCCCGCCAGGCTCCTCTGTCCATGGGGTTCTCCAGACAAGAACACTAGAGTGGGTGGCCATTCCCTCCTCCAGGGGATCTTCCTGACCCAGGGATCAAACTCCCATCTCCTGCACTGGCAGGGGGGTTCTTTACCACTGAGTCGCCGGGAAAGCTCGGATGGTCAGGAATTGTCAGTAACTGACGGCAGAGGCCGGTGACACGACTGCGTCTGTGACAAGGGACCCCTCCTCCCTGACCCGCTGCGAGCCCGACATCATCTGGGGATAGGACAGGGGAAGACACAACGTGGTGAGGAAACGGCACGCTTCTCCCAGTAAACGTACTCGGCGAGACGAACCTGCACTTGGTCCTAAATGTCTTCCTAAAAGGAAGACCTGCTTTGAGAGAGTGTTTTCTGCTCCTAAACTGGAAGCTGTGAGGTAGGACCACCAGTGGGAGCCCAGAGCACTGGCCGCGCTGCCGGGGTCAGAGGTGGAAGCTGTGAGGGGGCGTCTGGGACCCCCGGGAGGGGACACGGGGGCTCGAGGCTCGAGCGGCAGCTAGAAGCCCCAGACCCAGGGCAGCGTCCGCGCTCCACGGAAGGAGTGCCCCTACTCTGCCAGCCGCTGAACACGCAGACAGCGCACAGCAGGGCTCCCAGACAGACAGACAGACAGAGGGTCGTACCTCTTTCCTGTCGCCTCGGAGCTTGCGAGGAGACCATGGAGACGGTGAATCTGCAAACACCAAGTTAAAACGCGGTTAACACAAACTGAGCACCAGGGAGACTGTCCTCTGAAAAAGTGAGTCTCCATGTCGGCCCGGTGGCAGGAAGTTAGCACCAAGTTGCTGATCTGTGCTCCGGTCAAGATGAACTAGAAGGGGAGAGACCCACACTGCAGCCGGGCCACCACCCAGCTCGACAACTGACCGCGCCCCCGGCCCTGAGCCCACTGCCTGCCCCGGGTCGGGGACACGCACCTCCTCGCAGTATGTCTCCATGGCGATCCGCATCTCCTCCAGGTTCGTGGTCTTCACATCAGTCTGCAGTTTGCTAAGAACCCAAGGTTGGAGTTAACGTGGCAGTGCCATCATTGCTGGGCAGTGCGACGAGTGAAAGGGAAAGACGCTCAGTCGTGTCCGACTCTTTGCGACCCCACGGACTATAGTCCATGGGATTCTCCAGGCCAGAGCACTGGAGTGGGCCTTTCCCTTCTCCATGGGATCTTCCGAACCCAGGCCTCCCGCCTTGTAGACAGACTCTTTACCAGCTGAGCCACCAGGGAAGCCCAAGAATGCTGGAGCGGGTAGCCGATCCCTTCTCCAGTGGATCTTCCCAACCCAGGGAATGAACTGGGGTCTCCTGCACTGTAGGTGGATTCTTTACCAACTGAGCTATCAGGGAAGTCTGAAGGGCCTTTAGCTGGCAGGTGGCTTGCACAAGCCCCACCAGAGGTCTCACACCTACAGGGCCCTTCCTGGTCGGACCAGCCACCCTCCAGGTGAGGTAAAAGGCCTCCCTCCGGGGGATATTCTTTGCTAATAAGACGCTGTCTTTAAAAACTGGACTAATTGTGGACCTCAGGGTTAGACAGGGCAAGTCGTCTTTGGGGAAGGTGGGAGAATGATTATTTTTTAAAGGAAAGAGAACCATTTTTTTTCTCCCTGTACTGTCCATATAATTCTCCTCGTTCTCAACACTTAACAGACTCCAGAGAAAAGGCTCTACAGAGAAATGAAGGTAAAGTTACTAATTCACTTTAGGATTCTGAGACAGAAGAAATCAGCAAATAATAAAGTCTTTTTAAAGCTGATAATTCCAGCGAGAAACAGGGGAACACGGGATCTCTTGTATAAAGAGGATACGGGGGCAACAGAAAGTGAACACTCAGATTTCCTTAAATAAACTCAAACACACCAGGAAAGGCTCTCCTTTGGGATAAAACAGCGGGAAAGAAACCTGTACAGCTGCTCTAAAAACAGCACAGGACAGTGCGCGATGGTGAGAGGCAGCCTGGGGAGGTGTCCCGGCACCTGACACCTGATATAAGAGCTTGTATCTAGTCCATGAAGTTGACACTGGAGATAAGCCGTGATCACAGGAGGTGAAGGAGAGAAGGCGCTTCTTCAAAGAAACGGGAGCGAGGAGAGAGGGGAGGCGAACACTGCTCCTTGGTGGTCTGCAAGAGGCCACTGCTCAAGCTTTGGTGACCAGTGCGGCCGGGACGTGGGCGGGGGAGGGGTGGGACAGTGGGCGCGGGCGCTGGGCTGGGAGCAGGACGCATGCCCCGCTGGCCCCCGGGCAGGGCCCCGGCTCCCCAGGCCCCGTACTTGATAATGTTGTCCTTCTCCTTGCACTGCTGTTCCAGCTTGAGGACCCTCTGCTTCAGCCCGTTGATCACCTGCCAGGGGAGCACGCCCATCAAGCTGACTGGGGACCAAACCCCAACCTCCACGGCCACGGCCTCCCCCACCGCACGGAGACTCAGCCAGCCCTGTGCCCAGCCTGGGGTGGGGTCCACTGCCTGCTCCCTGGGAGTGTTTGCACAGCCTCCCGCCAGGGTGCATTCCTGCTGAGCTGTCCCCCCCGACCAGTCGATCGCTGGAGTCTCTTCGAGACTAGGAGCAGGGCGGCAGGGGGGTCAGGGACAGGGTGTTCCTCCTCCTCAAAGGGCCCCACCCTCTGCCCCACCCAGTCCACAGCCACCCTCGGGAGGAGGGATGGGGCAACGCACCACCTCAATCACCAGGCACGGACGCCCCACGCCCAGCGGCCCAGGGAAGCCCCATCCCCAGCACCCTCCCCAGGGCAGCTGGACTGGGGTCCTGAGGAGGCCCCTCTGCCTCAGCGCTTCCTGCTCTCTGCTCACACAGCGCTTTGGGAGATGACACCCTGCATTCCCGACAGGACTTCCCTTTCTTTTTGAATAGTCAAACACTTTTCAACTGGATTTTAAGGTAATTTTCAGTTACACTACCAATACGTGGGCACATTTACCCTTTGACCTTACCCGTCAATTACCTATCGCCACCAGCATAACGTGTAGTCACTCTCAGGACCTCACTACACACGCACACGGGTATGCACGCCTACCGCAATGGCGGTGTCTCGCTGTTGTTTACATGAATGGTAACCCCACGCACACCATTTTGCAGATTGCCCTTCTCACTTCACAAACCGTCGTGGAGACCTAAGCCCAGTCGTTCTTACAGATCTGCATTACTCCTCCAAGGTAAGAACGTACAGCGTAGTTACCTGTTCTGCTACTGACGGACACTGCGCTCGTAACCCACTATCGCTCGCACAGAAACCCCAGCCAGCCCTCCTCGTGCGCACGGGCAGCTGTTTCTGGAGGGCAGATGATTCGAGCAGAAATGTTCAGTCACAGCCACTTTGAAGGGTGATTTGGCAAAGGGCAGCAGAGCAAAACTGGCACATATCTATAATCTAGAATTTCTACTTTTAATCAATTTTAATTAAACAACAACAACCGAGAATCACCTGGTTGTCCAGTGGTTAGGACTTTCTGCTTCCACAGCAGGGGAACATAGGTTCGACCCCTGGTCAGGGAACTAACATCCCACAAGCCTCGAGGTGCAGTAAAAAAAAAAAATTCTGAGGATCAAAACGGCGGTATGCTAATTTGAATGGCTCCTCCCTAATCTCCCCTCCCAAACTGGGCAGCTAGAAATATCCTTGTGCAAACGGCCTTTCATGCTGGATTATTTTTTTCCTCAAGGCATAATCCTAAAGAGAGCATCATGAGGACTCTCCTGGCGGTCCAGTGGTTAAGACCCTGTGCTCCCAATGCAGGGGGCGTGGGTTCGGTCGCTGGTTGGGGAACTAAGATCCCACATGCTGCCTGGTACGGCCAAAAAATAAAAAACAACGAACGAGCATCACGGGACAAGTGGTGAGAGCAGTGTTACAAACCGTGGCTCGCATAGTCACACCACCGCAGCCTTCAAAGCCTACGGTCGCTCATCGTGAACCCAATTTGGGACACATCTCTTAACCTCAGTTTCCTGATTTTAAACATGGGGACTCAAGTCCTGACTGCAAAAAGGTCACAGAGATTCTGTACCCGTGCAAACCGCACAGTGTTTGATGAGCCGCCGTCACGCAACGTGGGGTTTTCTCAAGCGCGTGAGCATTTCCTCTGTGCTGTCCCGGGCACAGAGCCAGGTGAGTTGTCCGCTCACAGCACGCTGCTTCCCTTCTTTACACACGGGTGTAGATTCTTTGCATCTTCTGGATAAAAACTGTTTTACTGATCAGTCATTCTCCCCTCACCCCATTATACAGATCCGTTTTCAATTGTAGTCTTACGGGTTTTCACTATAAATTTTAAGTTATCAAATCCATTAATGGCATCATTAATGTGATTTTGTTTTCAAGAATCTCAGAAGTGAATCACATCTCAGATTTTTTTTAAACGTTCTTCCTTGACTCATGAAGTTTACTGTGACTCATTTTCCCCCATCTGCAGTAGTTTATTCCCACAGCATTAATCACGTAACGGCTCCATTTTCCCTAATTCTGTTTTGTTCAGTGTGTTATGTGCTGTCACACAACGCACAAGAAGGGTCTGCGCTTTAAGGCCCTAACACTGCTCCTGCTTTGATTCTTTCTTAAATCAGCTTCGTGGGTTGGGCCCGAGGTGTCCTCTGAGGTGTGGTGGGCAAGTCCCCGCCGTGGCTGTCTTCTCCTGCCGCGTGTTTTCGCCCTTGCGGTCAGCCTGCTCAGCCCGCCTCCTTCTCCCACTAAGAGCCCCCGCGGTGTCGTCGTGTAAGCCCACCGCTCCGTGGAGGAGAGTTCTAGGAAGGCCTTCCACTTGCCTGTTACTCCTCTGCTCTGCGTGCTTCAGAGAGAAGGCCTGTCTCTAAAGGCCGATTTGAAGATAAGATTTCAGCGGACAGATTAGTTGTGCTGCTGGAGATTATACTCACCCAGCCAGTATCAGGCCTTTTCTCTGCCAGAGTTCGAACAAAATCCGGGCCCTGCGGTAAGCAGATTGAGAGATGGAGACAAGGTGGGCCGGGCCTCCCCTGCCGGGGACGCCTGCGTCCGGCACCGTGTCCCAGGCCCCGCACTTACTCGGGACGCGTCCAGAAGCTGCTCGATCTGCCGGTCCTTCCTGCTGTTTTCCTCCTCCAGGCGCCGAAGCTTCGTTCTCATCAGATCCACATCACTCTTCTGCATGTTTAGTGACTGAAGGAAAGAAGGACCACACACACCCCCCGTGCACACACACCCCGTGCACACACCCCCCGTGCACACACACCCCGTGCACACACAGACGTCCGGTGAGACACGGAATGGACAGGGGGTTAACAGCTCCCGGCTCCCGGGCAGGCGCTGCGTGCGCAGAGCGTGAGGCGGCTCTGGACGTTACTGTGGAGGCCGGGGCTGCGGGGCAGACCCAGGTGCAGGGCAACCCAGGCAACCAGGAGCCCTGCCCCTAGAATGCCAAGAGCGCCCCCGCCGCAGATGAATGCGGCTCCACAAATGACACGGCCAGTGGCAGTCCTGGGGGCGCCGCGGGAGTGTTCTTCACATCACAGACTGTCACAGGCTAACGTCCACTCAAGACTCATTCTCAACTAAGGCTCCGCTGGTCAGAGCACCGGTTCTCGCACGTTTATCTGTGGGTGAATTTCCCACCCATCTGCGGTGAATTTAGAAGGAAGACTGTCAATTTTTCATAAAACTAAGTTGATTCGCTTTTTACAACTATCCTGTATTTTGAAATGATGTCCTTCCTATTACTCCAGACACATGTGGTCCTTTGAGGAAATGCTCACGGGAGGGGACTTCTAACAGCCTCACTTGAGGAAACTTTCTTCAGTTCCGGGGAACCCCATGGCTGGGAAAGTGTCAGGTTAAGTCAGTGCGTGTGAGCCTTGTCCAGAAATGCCCACGGGGTCAGCCAGCGCTTGAGCTGACCGGCTTCCAGCACAGCCTGCACCCGAATTAGCTAGTCGTCTTGCAGACGTCCTGTCAAGGGACTCACAGTGCTCAGCAGAGTCCGAGCGTCAGAACAGACCGGGCCGGCCGCTGGAGAGACAGCTGGGCGTCCGCTCACTGCGGGCAGCCGGGCAGCCGGGCAAGCTGGCCAGCGGCTGCAGCTGGCGGGAGAGACGTCTGGCCCTCAGGGCCCTTTTTGTGAATTAATCAGTTAACGCCCATTCACTGGGAAAGACGGAAAACCCGATAACGGGAATTCTGCTTCCAGGAATACCCGCCCTGCTCAGCACAGCTAAGAACCCGGCACTAAGGCCCTCTCGTGGATTACTACGTCGAACCCTCACAAAACCCAATGAAGCTGCACTTACGACCCTCCCATTTTCAACAGCAAACTGAGACGTCACTTGCCAGAGAAAACCCACCCCGTGCCCCTGCCCTCGGGGCAGCAGAGTGCTGAGATAAACCCTCCCCTCAGAAGGGAAGAGGGGGCCTGCGTACTCGGAATAAGGCAGTGATTCCACCCAGAGACCCGCTTCTGGCCCCAAGAAGGCTCCCCTCGAGTGTCGCCGCCACAAGGACGCAGGGCTCTCAGTCACCTCCCTGGGTGAGGACCCTGCAGCTCCCACAGGGGGGCTGTCGTGTACGGGGCCCTCACCCAGCGCCCCTCGGACAAGGCGGCCTCCAGGCTCTCGTGTGCTGTGGGCACGCCAGCCGCCAGCACCCTGCTTGACCTCGGGCCAGACTCTACTGGCGGGGGTGGGGTGGGGGCGGCAGACTGTGAGCAGACCCGCGTCACGGATGGGAAGGGCTGCCGAGTCTCCGGGCGGCACCACGAGGAGTGCGGGGCATAGAGCCGGGCGTGGCGTAGGGGGGACAGACAGGGACGATCGGGCCACCGCTCATCTCGGGAGGTTTGCGCTCTGGGGGGCAGCAGCGTGGGTTATGCAAACGGAGCCGCGGCCCGGGGAGGCAGACAACCTTGAACATCCTGAGGCTGCTAGCGGTAAACCCTGGGTAGACCACGAAGCTCTCTGAGCCTCACGGCCATCACCTCTCACGAGGCACATGAAGAGACAGAGCCACTGGGAGCGGCCGTGAAATGCAAGAATGCCGAAGAATAATCCAAATGGGAAGTTACGGATCACAGTAACAGCCAGAGACTCATCCTAACGCCAGGGCTCGGGGCGCAAAGGGACG
This sequence comes from Moschus berezovskii, assembly GCF_049115385.1. Taxonomy (NCBI): domain Eukaryota; kingdom Metazoa; phylum Chordata; class Mammalia; order Artiodactyla; family Moschidae; genus Moschus; species Moschus berezovskii. The sequence continues at coordinate 1,652,900 of NC_142486.1, forward strand.
GGAGCTAACCTCATCCCCCCAGGGCTGTCCCCCCCAGGGAGACCCAGAGCTCGCTGGCTGACCGCTGTCCAGGCCCACTCGCCACTGGCGGGTGGCCCTCCGGGAGCCAGCGTCTCCCAGCTGCTCAGGCGCCCAGCCAGGGCTTAAACTCAGTGTCCCCCTACAACCCCTGCTCTTCCCACGGGACACAACCCGGCATAGCGTCCCCCATCCGCATTGCTGAGGGCCCTCCCACTTAACAGCGCGGAGGCTGGGTGGGAACTCTACCTTCTTCAGCTCAATGATCTCATCATACATGTCCTCCTTCTCTCTGTAGACAGGCGTCCCTGGAACGCAACCTGCAGGGAGACACACAGCCCTCTGAAAAGAAGAAGGAATTCTGGACTATGCCTTAAGGGAAACCTGGAGATTAATAAAATTATCTTAGAAAAAAAAGAATAAAAAAGAGCAAATACGTTTCAACATTTTTAACCTGATCATGGTCTTTCCCCAGAAGTAAGAAAACCCAAACAGGTATTGATCTGGAAAGAAGAAAAACTAACAGATGTGAACACAGGACTTAACTACACTCAGAGGATTAAAGGAGGGCTGTTGTTAAGTCGCTAAGTCGTGTCCAGCTCTTTTGCGATCCCAAGGACTGTCGCCCGCCAGGCTCCTCTGTCCATGGGATTCTCCAAGTGAGAATACTGGAGTGGGTAGTCATTCCCTTCTCCAAGGGACCTTCCTGATTGAACCTGGGTCTCCCGCATTGGCAGGCAGATTCTCTACCACTGAGCCACCAGGGAAGCCCATGTATTCATCTACAAAAGGATTAAAGGAGGGAGTTGAAAAGAAAAGCCATGTCTTTAGACTTGAAGCAGCAAACAAACAGTCAGAAACAAACACGGTCACATTATCGTGCAGACGCCAGTGCCTGGCCCAGCATCCACTGCTGACACAGTGCCCAGCATGGTCCCTAACGGGGACGGGACTTTCAAACACGTGAGCCTGAAACAGCAATGCTGGCCAGCAGAGCCACAAGGGGACCATCCCAGGCGCCGGGACTAGGCTTCTCAGGGCTTCTTCCCACGGCGCCGACGGAAAGGCAGTGGAGGCTGGGGAGGAAGCGCGTGGACTTGGGCCGGACAGGAAGACCGGAACACGACACCAACCAACCCTTCTTTGTGAGATCTGGGCTGTCTATTATCCCTGCAGCTTTCATTTCTACGATCAGTTACACAACCCGTTTCGCTACGACTCCAGGGAGGCAGGCACCACTGAAGCCAGGGATGAGGTCCCCCTCCACAGCAGGAGAGCCACCGTACGGGGGCAGCAGGGACCTCCAGGGTCACTGTCCTCAGGAGCTCGGTGGCCGCCTGCGGGGGGCCCGCCCCTCACACCGCAGAGCACCCCCAGGCCCCACGCTCGGCCTCAAGGCCGTGTCACCTCAGCGAGCTCACCGTGGCTGGCAGAATGCCTGAGGTCTGACCTCTTCATTCTCAAGGCTTCGGTCACAAAGTCGGGGGGACTGCTGGGGGGGTGGGTCCAGGCACACTCCAAGGTAAGGTCTGAAGTCAGGGCTGGGGTCAGATTGCCTGGTTTGGACGTGCATGGTTTTAATGCAACAGGTACCAGCATACACAACGGATGGCGCTGCCTCTAGTAACCGGGCTTGGGGGTTGAAGGAAGCTCATGGGACCCGTGGTGTGTGAGCCACGTTCAGCCACTGGCCCCAAGGTCAGCAAAGCCCTCCCTGCGGCACCTGCCTACTTCCAGGCTGTGCGTGTGCCCAGCACATCCCCTTCCAAGCTGCCAGCGTGACCTCGACCAGTTCACACGCCTCCCAGAGCCATCGGGAGGAGCGGCTCTCACCCACCACCGCCAGTCCTGCTCAGACAGGCCGCGACCTGCAAGCAAACGTCAGAGGTCGCACACCCTCGGAGTAAAAGCCTCAAGGCGCCACATCTTTGAGGAGGTCAGAAACGGTGTCGTTTGGACAAGGCATAGTCAAAGCTTTGTGTCGTCAGCACCTGCAACGTCCCAGGCGCTGCTCATGAGCAAGACAAGTCTATTTCTTTTTTTTCTAAGGAGGGATCTATTTCCAAGGGGCGACTGCGTACCTTGCTTGGAGCTTCCCAGACACAGCTTCTGGGGCGTTAAGGACATCCGGCCCCCTAGAGGCATGCTTGCCGCAGTCCTCAGAGATCTCCAGGAGGCCACCTTCCTCGGTTTAGAGTGATAAGGTGACTCTAGAAAGATAACACACGGCTCGAGAGGTGCCAAACACTGTGCTCCCCACAACATCTGTGCTTCAGAAAGACAAATATGACAGCGAAATATTCACAACCGCCCCACATGAGCACATTCTGGCAAAAATAAAAAATACAGTTATGTTTATACACTTGTATTTGTTTTTTAAATTTTATTATAAAGAAGCAACTGGAATTGATTTTAAAATATGAAGCTACAGTTGTACCAATATTACAGTATTTAATTTCCCATTTTTTTCCCCCAGGGCATTTTTTATTTTGTCACCAAAACAAAGGAAGGGTTTTAAAACTATATTTTAATCTGGAATTTTGCTTCTTCACGTAAAATATAGAGATTGTGCAAATTATGCAAAACCAAGTTGTTCATAAAACATGCTTATATTTCTTAAATACCAAAGCAATTTATATCTGTAGAAGGTCCTGAGATTCTAAATATAATGCATTTAGTTTTTAAAATTTCTAAGATTTTTCCATGGCTTATGGAATTTATGGAAAATTCCCCTTGATCATTTAGGATGTGGGAGTAAAGACACATTGGGCCCTGAGGCATCTCCACTCAGCCAGGACCACTGTGCTCACTCCCAGGGTATTTGGAAGGTCCTCCAAACTTTAAACATGCATTTAAGCGTGTATTTATGAAGGTATATTAGTGATCAGAAAAAAAAAAAACCCAAATGACATTTCCCTCCTAAATGTACAGGGTTTATCAATAAATAGTGAGAATTCCACAATGTGCACGCCCATGGATACAGCTGCGAAGGAGGGACTCAGCTGGTGGAGAACCTGCTGACAGCTGATGCTGCGGAAACGGTGAACGCAGAGGGGCCAGAGACCTCGCCGCCTCGGAGCACGTGAGGACCTAAAGCCTCAGCACATGGACAACTACGAGCCCCGTGGACCTGGAGTGGGCAGCTGCTGGCCAGCCGCTCAGTCGTGTCCGACTCTGAGACCCCATGGGCTGTAGCCCGCCAGGCTTCCCCGTCCTCCACCCTCTCCTGGAGTTTGCTCAAATTCACGTCCACAGAGTCAGTGATGCCATCCAACCGTCTCATCTTCTGCCGCCCCCTTCTCCGCCTGCCCTCAACCTTTCCCGGCACCTGGTCTTTGCCTATGAGTCAGCTCTTCGTATCAGATGGCCAGGACTGGGCAGTAGACACACATTTATGAAGTGAACGGGCCAGCCTGGATTCCTGCTGTCGTGGCTCAGAGACCAGACAGGCGTACACCTATTAAGGGAGCGTGAGGAGTTAGAACTGGACATGGAACAGCAGACAGGTTCCAAATAGGAAATGGAGTATGTCAAGGTTGTATATTGTCACCCTGCTTATTTAACTTATATGCAGAGTACATCATGAGGAACGCTGGGCTGGAGGAAGCACAAGCTGGAATCAAGATTGCTGGGAGAAATATCAATAATCTCAGATATGCAGATGACACCACCCTTATGGCAGAAAGTGAAGAAGAACTAAAAAGCCTCTTGATGAAAGTGAAAGAGGAGAGTGAAAAAGTTGGCTTAAAACTCAACATTCAGAAAACTAAGATCATGGCATCCGGTCCCATCACCTCATGGGAAATAGATGGGGAAACAGTGGAAACAGTGTCAAACTTTATTTTGGGGGGCTCCAAAATCACTGCAGATGGTGATTGCAGCCATGAAATTAAAAGATGCTTATCCTTGGAAGGAAAGTTATGATCAACCTAGATAGCATATTGAAAAGCAGAGATATAACTTTGCCAACAAAGGTCCGTCTAGTCAAGGCTATGGTTTTTCCAGCGGTCATGTATGGATGTGAGAGTTGGACTGTGAAGAAAGCTGAGCGCCGAAGAATTGATGCTTTTGAACTGTGGTGTTGGAGAAGACTCCTGAGAGTCCCTTGGACTGCAAGGAGATACAACCAGTTCAACCTAAAGGAGATCAGTCCTGGGTATTCATTGGAAGGACTGATGTTGAAGCTGAAACTCCAATACTTTGGCCACCTCAAGAGTTGGCCAAAGACTCCCCTAAGAGTTGACTCATTTGAAAAGACTCTGATGCTGGGAAAGGTTGAAGGCGGGAGGAGAAGGGGACAACAGAGGATGAGATGGTTGGATGGCATCACCAACTCAACGGACATGAGTTTGGGTGAATTCCAGGAGTTGGTGATGGACAGGGAGGCCTGGCGTGCTGTGGTTCATAGGGTTGCAAAGAGTCGGACATGACTGAGTGACTGAACTGAACTGAACTGAGGAGTTTGGGATTGTGGAGGGGGTCCGGGGGAGGGGACACAGTGCATCCTGCAGTGAGCAGGGGGCCTGGGATCAGCCCTGGTACCTGGACAGGCATCTAGAGTGGCTGGGGGAGGGCCCGGGGGCTGGGGGGAGGGAGGCAGAGCCACTGGGGGAAAGCACCTCTTTGGTGGTTTTGATGCTTTGGGGGTTCTGGCCATCCTAAATTATGTGAAACACAATTCTGACATTTACAGAAATCAAGATTAAAAAGCAATTTGATTACTAGTATTTTCAACACTTGAAATGCTTGACTTCCAGTAAGTAAGAATAATGAAAGATGATCTCACATTTGCCTTAGGTAGTGATGCCTTCTGGACAAAAGGATTTAAACAAAATAGTCTGAAAGAGAAGTTTTAAAACACCAAGGCCCACACTTTCACTTTGCATCAATTCCCGATTTGCTCCACAGGAGGAGAGCCAGAATATTCAAAATCCAAATTGCTAGATGTTTTTTAAAATTAATTTTTATTCGAGTAGAGCTGCTTTGCCACACTGTGTTAGCTTCTGCAGAGCAAAGTGAATCAGCTGTACTAGAGCTAAGTCACTCGGTCGTGTCCGACTCTCTGTGACCCCGTGGACTGCAGCCCGCCAGGCTGCTCTGTCCGTGGGACTCTCTAGGCAAGAATACTAGAGTGGGTTTCCACGCTCTCCTCCAGGGGATCTTCCCGACCCAGGGGTAGAATCCACCATCTCTTATGTCTCCTGCATTGGCAGGCTGGCGCTTTCCCACTAGTGCCACCTGGGAAGCCCATGTGTATGCATATCTATTCTTTTCTGGATTTCCTTCCCAGCTAGGTCGCCGCAGAGCGCTGAGCGGAGTTCCCTGTGCCATGTGGTCGGTTCTCACCAGCCACCTGTTTCAGACACAGCAGTGTGTGTGTGTCAGTCCCAGCCTCCCGGTCTACCCCAGCCCCGCCCCCTCCTTGGAGTCCACGTGTGTTCTCTACACTGTGCCTGTTTCTGCTTTGCAGTCAAGTTCGCTAGATGGCTCCTTTCTAATGCTTATATTTATTTGTACCACAAAACACGCTTTCTTTTCTTTGCAGGAATTTATCTTTCCACGTGTTTTTCTTGGGCTCATATGAAAGTTCATTTGTATTCTCTGACCGTGTCATACATAAGACAGTATGTTTGACTGTATACATGTATATAAGAAATGTAAATACACACACGTGAGTATATAATAAAGCCAGGCAAGGCCACAGGCTTTTCGGCAGCAAAAAAATGCTGACCTAGGATCTGATTGGTCACAAAGACCCTGGGAAGCATAAAATTCGGTATATTGCCCGGATGAACTCTTTGTGTCTCAAGAACAAATCTTGTGTTTCCCTCACTTTGGCGGCACTGGGAAGGGGAACACACAAGGCCGTCACCGTGCCCCGGGGCTGGGGGCTCAGCAGTGCAGGGAGGGCTCAGGACCTCCACCCCACGGCCTCCACCCACAGGGACGCCTGCGGAGGGCAAAGACCTGGGAGTGAGCCCCAGCACGGGATGGAGCCAAGGGGCAGAGGGGCGTGCTTCAGTGATCCTGCACATTCAGAGAAGACAGACGGGTTGAGCCTCTTCCAGGACACCCAGGAAGGAGGCCTTCTGAGAACCTTCCAAGGCAAGCTGGTCATACTTACTCAGGGATGTGGGTGGAGGTTTGTGGAAACTTTTCTTTTTTGCTTTCTGAAAGAAAGAAGAGACGGTTGAGCCTTCTCAGGCAGCCAGAACGGCCCCAACCACGCAGCATAGGAGTGCTCAGAATGGGGGAGACGGATGGCGGTGGATTAAGCGGCCGACACCAAGAGACCAAGCAGAGTCTGAGCACAGGGCAGGGAGGCGCCCCGACACAGGAGCGGGCAGCCCGGGGGAGGCACCCCCAGACATGGAGCGTGGCCAGCAGGCCCCAGAGATGCAGGTGGGGGGGCACCCACAGGTGAAACGCGAGACAGGGGGACGCAGGGCAGCCCTGGCCCAGCTGGAGGACCCTCCCCCGACAGCCTGGGCCAAACGCGGCTGGGCGCCACCCAGGCTCGCTCCTAGGGCCCCTGCTCCTAGGGCCCCTTCCGTGCCTCCACCCTCTGCTTCACGCCAAACAGGAAGTCTCGCTCAGAACACTGAGATCCCGGGAGACTGGTTCGGATCCCTGGATCCCTCTCCCTCCAGGGAGCATCTCGGCCGCTGCATCCGGAGTGTTGAGGAGGAAACTCTCTGCAGAGGCCCCGCTCCTCAGACCTCGGACCAGACTGGGGTGCTTCCCCTTGAGTCCTCAGAGCTGTAGGGGACGGGAACGTGCTGGGCCCTCTCTCACACCTGATCACCCTGCTCTGCTCCCTCCCCTCCACGGCAGGACTGGGTGGGGGGAGTTGGGGGCAAGGGTGGGGGTGTGCAGGCTGAAACCAGACTGCAGGCTAGGAGCTTGTCATCAGCCTCAAACGCACTCTGCTCACAACCGACTTCTGTAGAAGTCTTAAAGTTATCGTCTCGGTTGTTCAGATCCAGCGGAGGGCATCTGGAATCTGTGATCTGGCCCTGAACGCAGCGTCTGTGGGGAGACCCGCGTCTGTGGGGAGACCAGGCGGGTAAACGGAATGCCAGCTCCCTGACTGCACTCACCGTGTCAGAGTCAGAGTCAAAGGTGATTGCAGACAGACTGTCATCCCCCTGGAGGAAGAGATGCAAACAGTGAAACTGTCGGGCACTCACAAAGTGGAAACCGTTGGGCCGAGCTGCCGGGGAGAGCCCCGCGTCCAGCAGGAGGGAACAGAACACTCGGAGTGGGCAGCGGCCGGTTTGGTCCACCGCATCCGAAGGGGCAGTGGGGACACGAAGCGAAACTCTGCTGGTGGGGCGGCTCCAGGCCTGTCAGTCCAGCAATAGCATCTCCACAGAATCGACAGATAGTTCTTCTTTTTAAAAAAATTTAACTGAAGTACAGTTGCTTTATAAGATCCTTTTCCATCACAGGTTATGGCAAGACGCTGAGCAGCGTGCCCCGCGCTGTGTGCAGACCTCTGTTTTTTCTCTTACAAACGATAATGCCTGTTAATCTCACACTCCCAGTTTGTCCCTCCCCCAGTGAACGGTTCCTGATAAAAGCATCCCATCTTTGCATCAGAGCATAAGAAACCTATGACTGCGCCCTGGGGAGAGTGATCAGGGCCACCCCGCATCGCCAGCGCACGCGTTATCTTCGTGTTATCTAAGGTTCCTGCCGTCTGGTTCCAGCGATCTGACCTGGCGCCGGGAGCACAATAAAATCTGTACTATCATCCATACTAGCAGGTCCAGGGGAAAAGGGAGCGTGCCCAAGTGGATGATGTGTCTGAGTTAACGCACGTAGGCTTACACCCTGAACAGAGCGAGAGCAGAATGACTGTTCAAACCCTTCCCTACTATCACTGTCGGTTAGTCTCTCACGTGTGCCCAACTTCCTGCGACCCCAAGGACTGCAGCCCGCCAGGCTCCCCTGTCCATGAGATTCTCCAAGTAATACTGGAGTGGGTTGCCATTTCCTTCTCCAGGGGAGCTTCCCGACCCAGGGATCGAACCCGTGTCTCCTGCATTGGCAGGTGGGTTCTGAGGTACAAACGGCAAATGACAAGTATACCGCAGAGCACAGGGAGTTCTACCCGGGGCTCCACGGGGACAAACGGGAAGGAAATCCAAAGACGCGGGGACGTGTGAGCAGGTGTGGCTGATTCACTTTCCTGCACAGAAGAAAGTAACACGACAGGGTGCGGGAACCACGCTCCAACACAGAAACTTCAAAGGACAGTCACAGAGGAACGGCTTCGTTTAACCGACCGCACGAGAATGGCGTGGAGAACTAAGGCAGGGGGGTCAGGGCGGCGAGGTGAAGCCGTCTCAGCCCCCAGCTCACAGCACAGGCCCGCCAGCCACCAAGGCGAGCTGTCGACCGTCCCACGGGAAAGCGGCGATACCTTCTTGTGTGAACACTTGTCACAATGCTTTGCTCTGAATAAAACCTGGATGACTTTTTAAGGACCTGAAATTTCAACAAGAGGAGGAGGTGACCCACGTGGTGAACAAACCCAGGTGGCCTCTGTCTCTGCGGGGGGGCTCACCCACTCCGTCGCGTCCCCCCCAGTCAGCCCCCTCAGAGTCTGCCCCTCCCCGTCCTGCCGGTCAGAAGGAGCTAAACAAGTGAAATACTCTCCGTAACTGAACTCACCGAGCAGCCCAAGATCTATCCCTTCAGCAGAGTATCGGAAAGAGAACACGGTAACAGTCAAGGTCAGTTCATTCTTCCTCTGCGAGCAGGACCTGAGCCTGCGTGGATTCCTACAGGAGACCGCACGCAAACCTCGGCGGGGGGACTCCGCGGGGCGGCGGCTGGCGGGCAGTGCGCTGGGGGCGTTCCCAAAAGGCCTGGGGCAGCAACGCGGCCCCGCGTCAGCTGTGCGAGGCTGGTCGTGCCACGGACCCCTCCGCATCTCAGCTTCCTCGGTGACAAGGAGGTCATGTTCTCCCGTTGGGATTTTAAAGCATTAAATCTATATTAACTAAGACACTGGGGGAAGAGACATAGTGTCCAGAACGAGATGCACGGTTTTAGTTCCCAGTGAATGGTGGGGAGGCAGGGATCCCTTCACAGAGGGGGCATCTCCCAGGATGGTGGGGTGAGGAGCCTGGAAGGCCTGCTCCTCAACCAACAACCACCTAACAGAAGAAGCCACAAGGCAATAAATCTTCATCGATTAGTGAAGATAATCAATGAATCTTTCATTCCAGAAAATCTACTAAATCAGGGAAGCCCCTCCAGAGTCAGAGGCTCCTCGGCTCCCCGAGGACTGAAGTAACCCCAGTGTGCGGTCCTGCAGGCGGGTGGGTGCAGTTGAGACACCAGGGCTGGGTGCCTAGGGTGTGGGCTCCTCCCCAGACACCGCAGGCTAAGACCCCCCTGTGTCTGTGGGGTGGGGGCTCCATGCAGGGAGGGGCCGGTTCAGAAGGAGCACCCCTCGGGGGAGACACCGCTGCCCTGCTGTGCCGGGGCCCAGGGGCCCTTCTCCAGGAGAGGCAGGACGGCAGCTGTGCCCAGGGTACTGACGGCACAGTTCCACCCGCCTGGCTCCTTTGCCAACGAAGACAAAGTGGGGAGCGAGCCGGGGCCCCCAGCTCCGGGGTCACGGTTACAGAAAGCTCACTGCAGAGCAGCTGCTAGTCCGAGAGCCCAGAAGCACCTTCCTGGGGCGGCAGTCAAGCCTGAGGGTCAGGGAGGCTGGGGGCAGGGACCGGAGCGCAGCCTTGGGGCAGACTTAGAAACCGCCCCCACCCGGCACCCAGGTCAACCAGAGGGTGCGAGCCCCAGTGATGACCAAACCCCAGCGGAACGGGGAAATCCCCTGACCTGAGAGCAGACCCCAGGGAGCCAGGCTTAAAAACTACTGATGGGGATTTCCCTGGCGGCCCAGGGCTGAAGACGGAGCGCTTCCACTGCAGGGGGCACGGGTTCGAGCCCTGGTCGGGGAACTGAGATCCCGTGTGCTGCATGCCCGAAGCGCAGCCAGAAAATAAAAAAGGAATATGAAGACAGACATCCCAGGAGGTCTGGAGGACCACGGCACATCAAGGCTGCCCTCAGGAGAAACGGAGTGGGAAACTGTGCACGGGTTCTGCTGCACGTGGTCAAAGATGTAAACCCTGAATGGAGACAGCCACCTGCACACACACGCACACACACACAGGGGCACATACACGCAGGGGCACACCCACACACGTACAACCACGCAGGGGTACACACACACACGCAGGGGCACACACGCACAGGAGCACACACACACAGGGGCACACACATGCACACAGACACATGCACACGCACACATACACACATGCACACACAGACGCAGGGGCACACACATGCACACACGCAGGGGCACACACATGCAGGAGCACACACACAGGGGCACACACACGCACACATACACATGCACACGCACACATACACACACAGACGCAGGGGCACACACACGCACACATACACACGCACACATACACATGCACACGCACACACACGCAGGGGCACACCCACACACGCACAACCACGCAGGGGTACACACACACACGCAGGGGCACACACAGGCAATGATTAACGGCAAAAATCTGACAGACCCGGGGGTGAAACAACCTCTGACCAACAAGTGGCCTCTGCTGCTCCAAGGGTAACCCCAGGTAGTTGGGCTAACGGATTTCAAAAGAAAGAGAAAAGTCTGAGCAGGGCAACAGGCTGCACAGTGCAGGGATGACACCTTCAGAGTCAGATCAGCCAAGTCCCTCCACAGATAAACAAACCGGGCGGGGGGCGCGGGAGGAGCTGTAATGTATTATCTAAATGCTGGGAGGGGCGAGCTGCGGTAAAATACTAAATGTCGCGTTTTCCACAGAAAAGCCGAGAGACAGCAGAGGGACAGGAAAGGGCGAGCAGGCGGCAGAAGCTCCGTCTGAAGGCCCCGCCGCGGGCGCGCAGGCTTCAGAGCAGCAGCCTCTCCAAGTCCAGAGGAGGGCTGGACAGCCTAGTAGTTGCAAGCGACAGGCCCGGCGTGGGGGGTCGGTGGGGGAGTCTCAGAGCTGGTGACAGGGAACCTCGGGAGCGGGAAATGCTCTACAGATGCTCTTAGCTGTTCTGGAACCTGGAAGCCCTTCACCAGGGACCCCAGCACCGTACGTGCCCCGTGAAGTGCACGAGCAAGCCCAGAGGTGGCTCTGCTCCCAGTGCCTTCCCTCGAGAGGGTCTCGTCTGGTTGACAACAGACGTCAGCTCAGCAGGGAAACCCCCAGTCAGCCTGGGCCAATGGCTGCAAGCCTCCTAGCAGAGCGCTGGCACTGGTCCCTCTCACGGGACTGCACTCCTGGGGACCAAGGCACGCGGGCACCCGGCGTGTGTCAGGGGCTTGACAAACACTTCTGTGCTTAAGAACCTTTAGAGCAGCGTGGCTACCAAAAGCACAAGGTGAAAACAATGGATGAAAAGCAAGGAAGTGTTAGTCACTCGGTCGTGTCTGACTCTTTGCGACCCCATGGACTGTAGCCCACCAGGCTCCTCTGTCCAGGAGATTCTCCAGGCAAGAATACTGGAGTGGGTTGCTATTCCCTTCTCCTGGGGATCTTCCCAACCCAGGGATGGACCCAGGTCTCCTGTATGGTAGGCAGATTCTTTACTGTCTGAGCCAACAGGGAAGTTGAAAAGGAAGGAAGTGGAGGGTTAAAATAGGAGTATCCTATTAGGTTAGAACCTCTTGATGAAAATGAAAGAGGAGAGTTTAAAAAGTTGGCTTAAAACTCAACATTCAGAAAACTAAGATCATGGCATCTGGTCCCATCAGTTCATGGCAAATAGATGGGGAAACTGTGCAAATAGTGGCTGACTTTATTTTTCTGAGTTCCAAAATCACTGCAGATGGTGACTGTTGCCATGAAATTAAAAGACGCTTGCTCTCTGGAGGAAAAGTTATGACCAATCTAGACAGCATATTAAAAAGCGGAGACATTACTTGGCCGACAAAGGTTCATCTAGTCAAAGCTATGGTTTTTCCTGTAGTCATGTATGGATGTGAGAACTGAACCATAAAGAAGGCTTAGTGCCAAAGAATTGATGCTTTTGAACTGTGGTGTTGGAGAAGACTCCTGAGAGTCCCTTGGCCTGCAAGGAGATCCAACCAGTTCATCCTAAAGGAGATCAGTCCTAAATATACATTGGAAGGACTGATGCTGAAGCTGAAACTGCAATCCTTTGGCCACCTGATGGGAAGAGTTGACTCACTGGAAAAGACCCTGATGCTGGGAAAGGTTGAAGGCGGGAGGAGAAGGGAACAACAGAGGATGAGATGGTTGGATGGCATCACCGATTCAACGGACATGACTTTGAGTAAGCTCCAGGAGTGGATGATGGATAGGGAGGCCTGGCGTGCGGCAGTCCATGGGGTCACAAAAAGTCGGACATGACTGAGCGACTGAACTGAACTGATTAGGTTAGAGGTTTTATTTTTTATTTTTAAAAATATTATCTTTCCATTTTTGCATGAATATTACTTGTGAAGATTTTTACATATATATTTATTTATTTTGGTTGTGTTGCAGGTCATGTGGGACCTTAGTTTCCTGACCAGGGATCAAACCCGTGTCCCCTGCAGTGGAAGCTCAAGGGTCCTAATCACTGGACCACCGGGGAATTCCCAAGTAGAGTTTTTATTTTTTCACTTTATTTATTTAAAAAAATATTTCTTTCTTTGTTTGGTTGTGTTGGGTCTTGGTTTCAGCACACAGGATCTTTGATCTTCCTTGGGGCACGTGGAATCTTTTTAGTGGCGATACATGGGATCTTTAGTTGTGGCATGTGAACTCTTAGTCCTGGCACTTGGAATCTAGTTCCCTGACCAGGGATCGAACCCAGACCTCCTGCATTGGGAGCGAAGAGCATTAGCCACTGGACCCACCATGGAAGTCCCCCAGATTAAGAGTTTAAAATTTTTTTAAAGTGAAGTATAGTTGACTTACTATATTAGCTTCAGGTGTACAGTAAAGTGATCTGGTTATATTACATACATACTTTTTTTCAGATTCTTTTCCCTTATAGGTTATAAGATATTGAAGGTAATTCCCTGTGCTATACAGTCAGTCCTTGCTGTTTAGAATTCAGCGTTTTGAGATTCCGTATATAAGTGAGATCATACAGCATTTGTTGTTATCTGTTTGATGTATTTCTCTTTCTTTTTTTTAAACGGAATTATAGTTGATTTACAATGTTGCATTCGTTTGAGGTGTACAACAAATCAGTTCAGTTACACACACATATATATAAATTTAGTTTGTAAAACATGTTTTTGAAAAGGTAGGTATGGGAAGATGCTAACAGTAAATTAAACGGCAAGAATTACGAAACAATATAAATAGGATCCCAAGTTTTAAAAGCCATATGGGAAGAAAAAAATGCGTTGAAAAATTATCATAAAGAAATGTACCAAAGATTAACTGTGGTTTTCTGTAGGCAGTTAGATTACGGGTAATTGACTTTCTTTACTGGGCATGAATAACCTTTACAGTCACAGTATAAGGAGCTACTTTTTAAAGGTGAAGGAGCAGTAACTGAGACCAGCGCAGGCGGCACCCCTTCCAGGTGAGCCAGGACTTGGTGCCTTGGGGGACAAGTGGCAGGAGCCCTGAGCCCCAACTTGGGGAGAGCGCTGGGCAGCCCTGCCGGGTTCTGCCATCTCCTCCCAGTGAAGGAAGCAACCGTGAGTCAAGCTCCCTCTGTCTGGAGCCCTCCAAAGCCTTCCCACTGTGGCAGGAGCGAATTCAGACCCGGACCACTGCCTGCAAGGCTCTCCGAGGTCAGGTCCACGGCTCCCCTCCATCCACACGGGTCGCCCAGTGAGATCCCAGCAAGCGCTCTTTCGCGCCCTGGAACCCTGCACTTTCCCACCTCAGGACCTTTGCACCTGATGGCCCCGGAGTCTCAGACCTTCACCCGGTGCCTCCTTTTCATCGGGGCCGTCAGGACACCGCAACTTGTCAGGCGCTGCTCCCGGCACCCAATCTGAAGCAGCCGGCCACCCCGCCTCCCTTACGCGGGCTGTTTTATTTTCTGCGGGGCACTTTCCGGCCTGAGGCACGATCCGCTTTGGGTTTGTTTGTTTTTTGCCTTGTTCCCCTCACCCCGACCCCGAGACCGGCGCCCCGCCACCGGAATGCAGTTTATCCACGCACGGCGGCGTCTACAGCGGGCCGCCGACGCCCCTCGGAGAGCCTGCCCGGCCCGGCGCTGCGGCTCCTCCCTCGCGCCCCGCACGGCGAGGGTCCGCCCCCCGTCCGCGGCCCCGGGAGCCGCCGCGCGGGCGGCACGTACGCGGTGAGCTCCGTCTGCCCGGCGGGCCGCGCTCGCAGGCTCCGCAGGCGCCGAGCGGCGAGGGCGCGGAGGCCGGGGGCGCTTCCTGCAGGCGGCGGCCTGGCCGGGGGCGCGCGGGGAACCGGAGGCGGCCCGCCCTTATGCGGCAACAGTGACGGCCGCGCCCGCCCGCCGCGCTTACCGTCTCCGAGGCCGGCTCCGCGCTGCCCAGCGACATGGCGCGGCCGTCCGGTCGCCCCCGGGCGCGGCCGTCCGGTCCTGGGGCTCCGCAGGCCGCCCGGCTGCCCGCGGCCTCTCCGCCTGCCCGCGCGCCCGCCGCCACCCCGCTTCCATGGCAACCGCGCCAGCCCGCCGAGCCCCGGATGTGGCGAGCCCGGCCGACTAAACGTGTGCCCGGGGACACCCTCGGACCGACCGGCTGCGCGCCCAGAGTGTGAGGCGGAGAGCGGGGCGGGGCTGAAACAGCGCCCTTGTCACCAGAGCTGTCATTAATAAATATTTAGCAGGCTAACGCTGAAAGGGACTCGGAGCCTGTGCCGCGTCCACAGCCTACTAGCTCTGAACGCCCGGCATTGAGAAACCATATTCCTGATCTCGGATCTTAGGCTCAAGGGTTATGATGTAAAAAAAAAGAAAAAAAGTCGCTCAGTCGGGTCTGACTCTTTGCAACTCCATGGTCCATATAGTCCATGGAGTTCTCCAGGCCAGAATACTGGAGTCGGTAGCCTTTCCCTTCTCCAGGCGATCTTCCCAACCGAGAGATCGAACCCAGGTCTCCGGCATTGCAGGAGGATTCGTTACCAGCTGAGCCACAAGGGAAGCCCAAGGATACTGGAGTGGGTAGCCTATCCTATAATGTACTCAGAGAACAAAAACAAACAAACAAACTTAGGCTCAAGGGTCATAACGCAGTCACAGGACAAGAAAAAAAATAGTTTACACTCACTGTATTCAGCGTGTATCATGAAGATCTTTGGGCCTGTTAGGCTGCAAGATTCATTTAAACTATTAGCAAGCATAATCTGCCCTTTCTCTTCCTACAGGCTTCCAAGGGCATTTACTCTGTTCCTCTGCCCTGCTGTATTTTTCCAGCCCCCTGACCTTTATTATCTACAAGAATTCCCCTTGTCTAGAATGTAAGGTCTCTGGGGCAGGGCTTTGTTTTGCTCCCGACTGTACCGCTGTCCCTTGGAACAGTGTCTGGCACACAACAGGTGATTAATCAGAAGGTATTTGGTGCCCGGAGAGTCTCTGTTCTTGTGTCCTCTAATATAAACGGAAAGAGCGCCGAGGAATGGATGCTTTTGAACTGTGGTGTTGGAGAAGACTCTTGGGAGTCCCTTGGACTGCAAGGAGATCCAACCAGTCCATCATAAAGGAGATCAGTCCCGGGTGTTCACTGGAGGGACTGATGCTGAAGCTGAAACTCCAATACTTTGGGCATCTGATGCGAAGAACTGACTCACTGGAAAAGACCCTGATGCTGGGAAAGATTGAAGGCGGGGGGAGAAGGTGGTGACAGAGGATGAGATGACTGGATGGCATCACCGACTCCATGGACATGGGTTTGAGTGAACTCCGGGAGTTGGTGATGGACAGGGAGGCCTGGCAGGCTGCGGTTCATGGGGTCGCGGAGAGTCGGACACGACTGAGCGCCTGAACTGAACTGAACTGAACCAGTGTTTAGAGCAGCTGCGGGTTCCAGAGTGCGCGCAGTGTGACACGGATGAAGGAGTCCGCACACCGGGCAGGTGGCGTGGTAGGATGGTGACGCTGGTGGGGCAGGGACAGTAAAAGCATTCTGAGTCTAGTCTGGATGAAACCCCTCCGTAGGTGGAGGAAGGAGCGCCTGCCGCGCGGCAAGCCAGGCCACGCCCCGCCAGGCCGCGCCCCCGCCAGGCCACGCCCCTTCCGCCGCGGTAGGATGGTGACGCTGGTGGGGCAGGGACAGTAAATGAATTCTGACTAAGCCCCTCTGTAGGCGGAGGAAGGAGCGCCAGCCGCGCGGCCCGCCCCGCCAGGCCACGCCCCATCAGGCCACGCCCCCGCCAGACCACGCCCCTTCCGCCGCGAGCCGCGCCGGCCGCGCGCAGAGCTCGCCGGGTTCCTGTGCGCACGCCTCTGAGCAACCGGGTTGGCGCGCGGCCCAGGCGGCGGGCTTGGCGGCGGCTCGTCCCGCTCACCCTGAGCCCGCTCCCTGAGCCTGGGCCTGCGGGGCTGTCAGGGCGGCCTCCAGGGCCGTCCTCGCCTCCTCCAGTCCCGGCAGGTCGCGCGGCCCGCGGCGGGGCCCGCGGCGGCTGAGGGAAGCGAAGCGGCTGAGGCGCGCGCCCGGGGAGGGATCGCGGCCGCCGTGGAGGGCCCGGCGGGGTCGAGGTGAGCGGCCAGGGCCTCCCGGGCCGTAGAACCGCCTGGGGCCCGCGTGCGCGCCGCTGGACTGGGCCCCAGCACCACCGCAGCCCCGGCCTGGCGTCCTCCGTGGGGGCCACGGGGAGGGCGCCTTCCTCGAGAACTTAGCCTGGCCGGGGATGGACAGACGGACGTCCCAGGCTTGCTTCTGACCCCGGCAGACAGAGTCACTGGCCACCCCGTCCTCCGGCGAGAGCCCTCCCTGACCACAGACCCGACGGGCCCCCTCCCAGGCCAGAGTCGTAGGTGCGCTTGCAGTCCCCGGAGGAACCGGCATTGGCAGAGCGCCTTCCCCTCCGCACACTGCTGGCGGCAGGGTTTTCACACTGACCCTGGGAGGGACAGACAGAAAGACAGGCACCTCCCAGCTGGACTGAGACCCTTACTGCTCTGACTGACTAAGCCGCTCAGCCTCCTACACGTGGCTGGCCCCAGAGCGCGCATGCGCCCCTGGCTCTGACAGGCCTGCAGCCTAGATCGATTTCACGCTCATTTCCTCCCACCAGAGTCCAGAGTTGGCTGCCTTTGAGCTCCTGAGGCCGCATGGTTTACCCCAGACTCCCTTCTCCACTGCCAGACTCGAGGGCTCCAGTTTGCTCTTGACAACCTCCAATCCCACCCCAGCCGAGGTTTCACCAGCCGTCCTGGCAGCTGGGAGTTTCCCTCTGAAGAGTCATCACCTGGCCTGAGGTGAAAGTCCTGGGGCCTGGTGGGGCTGGGGGCTGCCTGTGACTAGGCGGGTGGGGTCTGGCCCTGCCTGACATCTCCTCTGCAGGAACCCCAGCCCCATCATGGACCCAGAGTGTGCCCGGCTCCTCCCGGCTCTCTGTGCCGTCCTGGCAGACCCCAGGCAGCCCGTGGCAGATGACACTTGTTTGGAGAAGCTGCTGGACTGGTTTAAAGCAGTCACTGAAGCAGGTAGGGTGAGGGCGGCTGCTGACTCTCCCCGGAGGCCGGAGGGTGCAGGACTCCCCTGTGCTAGGAAGAGGCTGTCTGTCTGGGGTCGTCCCTCTGCATCTTAGAGATTCCCCCTGGCTTTTCATAATATTTCCTCACCCACAAATTAGTGTTAGGGTTAGGGTATATAGGCTTCCCTGGTGGCTCAGTAAAGTCCACCTGCCAGTACAGGAGACTCAGGTTCAATCCCTGGGTCAGAAAGATCCCCTGGAGAAGGAAATGAAAACCCACTCCAGTATTCCTGCCTGTAGAAGCCCATGGACAGAGGAGCCTGGCAGGCTACAGTCCATCGGGTCACAAAGTCAGAAACGACTTAGTGACTAAACAACAACAATAGGTGCGTGTACACACACACACACACTCTTTTTCAGAGTGTTTTCCATTATAGTTTATTACAGGATGTTGGATACAATTCCCTGTGCTATAGGGTAGGTCCTTGTTTATTTTAAATAAACTCCTAATTTATCCCCCCACCTTCCCCTTACCTTCCCCTTAGGAACCATAAGTTTGCTTCCTTTGTGAATCTGCTTCTCTCTTGCAGATAAGTTAATTTGTATCGTTTTTTAGATGCCACATGTAAGTGATATCAGACGGTATTTGTCTGACTTACTTCACTTAGGACAGTAATCTCTAGGTCCGTCCTTGTTGTTGCAAACGGCATTGTTTCATTCTTTCTATGACTGAGGGGTGTTCCATTGTACGTATGCAGTGGAGCCGCATTTTCTTTATCCATTCGTCTGCGGACGTTTAGGGCACTTTCCTCTCTTGGCTGTTGTGAGTAGTGCTGCTGTGGTGTGTAGACATTTCAGGTTCCGTGTCTGGAGAGGAATACCTGTTCCCTGTGTGTCTTGCTTTAGTGCTGTCCGTTTAAGATAAAATTGCCCACTGGAGAGCTGAAGATTGCCTGCTGCTCTTATCTATGTCTTTCCTTCATAATCAGCAGGACAGAACGTCTTTTCAGGTTCGCCGGCCATTTGTATTTCCGGTCCAAGTCCCTTGCCTGTCGTCGAGGCGTCGTTGAGTTAGAGTAATGAATCTCTTGAAGCAGTTGTTGCAAATACTTCCTCCCAATTGGACTGCTGAGTCTAACAGCCTGAGAGAGGGGGTCTGGGAGTTGCCAGAAGGATGGTCCCTCTTGGAGGCAGGCACTGTGCCCTTTTAACGTGCCTCCCGGCTGGGCCTGTCCCCAGGCTCCAGTCTCCTGTTACTGCAGGAACACCCCTGCCTGGTAGAGCTGCTGTTCCATGCACTGAGAGCCCAGGACCTGAGTCCCAGAACCCTGTCCTTTGCGCTCCGCCTCGCAGGGGTATTCGCAGCCCAGGAGAACTGCTTCCAGCACCTTCAGGTGAGCCTGGGTCTCCCCCCTGTGGCCCCCTTTCTCCTGCAGGCCCACAGGGCAGTGGTGGCTGTCGTGACCCCCGAGTCTCTGAAACTCGCTTCACCCCCGTACCTTGATGTGTTCCACAGGGTTTGTATTCTTGGGTATAGTCTTCCTTTGAAAAACTCACCAGGAGCGGATCGGGGTGAAGGGTGAACTTTTTGGACTCAGACAGAGCTGCGGTTGGGCCTTTGCACCCTTCGAGGGTGGCCCTCAGTTCAGCAGTGCCACCTCCCGGGGCCCTGCCCACCCCTGCTAACTGTGGGGCAGACTTTCCAGGGTGTTCTACACCGAAGCCTGTTGTAGGAAATGACTTCATGTCTGATCATCCTTCTGTACATACCTCAGAGTTTCCAGAATCACGTTCGGGTTATCCTGAGAGCCCTGGCCAGTAAGCAGGTCAGGAGCCATCACCTCTGTCTCCAGGTGAGGAGACGGCGAAGGCTCAGTAGAGGAACCCGCCAGGGCCAGTGGGGCTCAGAGTGGACCCTGAAAACCCGGGCTGGTGGCGTGGTCAGTCACACCCTCTGCTTCTGTGAAAGCAGAGCCTTGGTCCCAGTCACGTGGATTTCCCGGCTTCTCTGACTTCCTGGGGGCTCCCTGGCTCCCGCCTCTTCTTCTCCACGTCCTCTTTTTCCTTCCCACGGCCAACCGTGGCTGTGGACGCTTAGCAGGCCACAGGCTGCCCTTCTGTCTGGTGGCTGGCCCCTGCACACGGGGACAAGGGACATGGCAGGTTTGGGCCCTGCGTCGCAGAGGGAGCTTGCCCTGTGCCCTGGGCCCCTGGCACTGGCTTGGGCTCCTGTTGCTTTTTCAGCTGCCCTTTCACAGAACCCCAGGGCCACTTGTCTGCGAGATCCTCAGCACAGGCCCCATCTGGGCAGGGGGTGTGCGAACAGCTAACATGAGGCTGGGGGCTGAGCCTTGGTGCCCTCCCACTGGCTACAGGCTGCCCCCAGGAGGGCTGTAACTTTGGGGGGGCAATTTAGATGACGGGTGATCCCACAGAGGGCCTCCCTGTGGGCTGCTACCAGCAGTGGCGCTGGTAAGGCCATCACGTGGTCAGACTCATCCTCCCGTGATTGAAAGAGCATCTCCTCGGCCCGGGGATCCCTCACCCGGAGTCTGAGAGTCTGAGAGTACTAGAGGGATCCTGTCCCTCGAGGGTGGGGGCCAGCACTTTATTGTCAAGATAGACAAGGCTCTGAGCAAGTCACGACCCCAGGGAGGGGCTCCGGGGTAAAGAGGCAGCCCCTGGGTTTCCCACTCACTGTACTGGGCCCTGTGGGGATCGGGAATCTCGGGCACGTGGCAGGGGATGAGGGCGGCGCGCTGTTGTGCTGTAGGTGGACACCCGTGCGTGAATGGCCACTGAGTGGGGAGTCGGGCACTGCCCGCTGCGTGCGAGGGGCGGGAGTCAGCTTCAGGGGGCAGCGGGCTCGCAGCTGGATCGGAAGGGCTTTGAGCAGGTGTGTGTGCAGGGTAGGCCTGACACACGGGGTGTGCCAGGGAGTCTGGGGTGGAGGACACCTAGAGGAGGGCGCGTGCCCCGCGTGCCAAGCGCAGAGCCCAGTGGGCTGTGGAGGCCTGCTGGGCCTTCAGGCATGGGGTGTCACGGTCAGAGGGGTCGTTTGGCGGTGTTCGTTGTGGGAGGGGCTTCTGGAGCAGACTGTGGCAGGGTCGGAGCCTGAGTGTGACGCCCAGCCTTTCCTTCCCAAGTTCTCTTCCCTGGAAGGCCGAGCCGGACTCACTAGGCTCCTTTCTCCTCTGCTTCCAGCAGGGGGAGCTGCTGCCTGGGCTCTTCGGGGAGCCGGGCCCCCTTGGGGCAGCGGCCTGGGTGGCCCCCTCCGTGCGCAGCGGCTGGATCCAGGGCCTGCGCTCCCTGGCGCAGCACCCCAGTGCCTTGCGCTTCCTTGCCAACTCGGGTGAGTGCCCCGCCCGCCCACCTGCGCCTCTGCCCTCCCCGTCCCCGCGCTCTGTGGGCCCCGGGACGTGCTGGGCCTCGCTGGGTTCTTCCTCTGAACAGGAGAGCAGCCATGGTGTCACAGGGCTGTTGAGAGGAACACTCTGGGTGACCAATTGTTAGGGGCCCCTCTAGGCTGTGCGGTGTGCTCTGGTTTATAGGTCAGACTCAGCAGCAGGGGTGGCTTTGAGACTGGTTAGAAGGCTCCAAAGTGGCAAGGGTTCTCAAGCCCCTGCCCTGTGAATCCCAGCTGGTTCCAGCCTCTGAGCTGGGGGAGGCTGGACCTCCCACCCTGCCTCCCCAGCGGGCAGGATTCAGGTTCTGAAGCCCCTCAGTGCCCCCAGCGTCCCTGCTGCCCCGTGGCGCTGTCCCAGCTGAAGCCTGTCTCTCCCCCCTCGCCCCGTTGTCCCCCCCAGGTGCTGTTGACACCATCTTCTCCCTGCAGGGAGATCCCAGCCTATTTGTGGCCTCCGCCGCCGGGCAGCTCCTGGTGCATATCCTGGACTTGGCCATGCGCGAACCCGCTGAGGGGCGCGTCTGCCCTCAGGCCTGGGACTGGCCAGTCTGTGCCCGGAAGATCGTGTGTCACCTCGAAGACTGCCTGCGCTCTGATGCCGCCCCACGGGTCACACAGGCCCTGCACGTCCTGACCACCACGTTTGGGCACTGCCATGGCCTCTGGACACAAGGCCTTTGGGTGCAGCTGAGCCCCCTCGTGGCCTGCCTGCTCGAGAAGGACCCCATGCCAGCCCCCCACACGCTCGTGGATCTCCTCCTCAGCGTGGCTCGGTCAGGCCCCCAGGCGCAGCTGCAGGGTGGGCGGGGGGAGGGTGGCACTTCTCATTTCCTTCGAGGTCTCAGGGCAGCCATCACACCCGGGGCCGCGGCTCATTGGCTCCCCAGGAAGGCTGCCTCGAGTCAGGGGAAACCCCTCAGGGGGTCTGAAAGCCCACACACTGGGGGGATGACCTCTGGTCTTGGGCCGGGCACGCCCAGCACCACTGGGCACAGCTGCTCAGTGGGCATGGTGTGGGCTGGACAGAGGAGTAACGCTGTCTTCTGGGGCCTCCTCTGCAGCTCTTCCGTGCCGAGCTCTGACCCTGGCCTGTGGGAGACTGTAGCACAAACCCTCAGTCGCCTGAGCCCCACGCAGGCAGGGCCGCTGGCTGCAGGGATCCTGAAACTGCAGGACTGGTAAGGGCCAGGATTCATGTTATGTGGGGCAGGCAGTGAGGTCAGGGACCTCCCAGGACCCCTTCCCCTGGTGGAGTGCTAATCAGGAGGCTATAGGGTCGCTGTCTCCCGGTCCCTGGCTCTGACCCCTGGCCCCAGCCTCACTGGGGGTGTTAGAAAGGCAGCCAGGGTGCCTGGGTCGGGCAGCCTCACCCTGGCCTCTGTCTTCAGTCCCCAGGCACTGAGGATCCAGGCCTTCAATGTCCTCCTCCAGCCCCTGGCCTGTGTCCTGGAAGCCGCTACTCAGGCTCCCGCAACTCCAGGTAGGCTGTCGGGGAAGGGCGGACGGGTGCAAGCAGGCAGAACCTGGGGTTCTGAGCGTGTCCTTGGGGCCAGGGCAGGCTAGTGGGCATCGAGGTGCCTGGCTCGCCTCCCTACCCAAGAGTGACGCTGGCAGAGCTGTGGGCTGTCGTCTCGGCCATGCCTGGCTCGTGTGCCGCTAGGAGTCTGCAGGGCAGCGCCCCCGCCCCGTGGCGTCAGCGTGGGTGGCCCTGGAGCCGCTGACCCTGCAGTCAGTGGTGGCTTTCGGGGCCTTGGCCGCGTGGGCTGCTCCTGACCCACATCGGGTACGCGGGCCTGGCACGCGTCCTCCCAGACCGTCTGTTCTGTGACGGGAAAGTGGGTCTCCTCTGCTGAGGCTCGTCTTGCTTCAGCTGCATGGCGGTTTGGGGGTTAGACACGGGGACCCCACTGTGCCCAGTATCCCCTCATCGAGGGAGAGAGGGGCCTTCTAACCAACAGAAGCCAGCCCCTGCACGGGCTGCCGGGAGAGCGGGGATTCCGCTCGAGAGCCCTGCAGACAGGTTCAGACCACACATCACCTGGCAGGGCCACTGCTCGGAACTGCCCGCCCAGTCTCTGGTGGGACTTGGTGACCAGCAGCCTCACGGGAGGTGCCTGCTCACCAGGAGCCGTGTCCGGTTGCCCCCCCAGGCTTGCTGGAGGGGGCCACAGGCGACCTGATGGCTGTGGACACGCTCCCACCTTCCAAGTCAGCGTGCGTGGGTCTGCTGTGCAGCGCCCTGGCCCACCTGGAGCTGCTGCAGCCCCTGGTAGGTGTGGCCCGGCCCGCGTCCACCCTGGCAGTGGGACTTGCGGCTGGCACTGACGCTCCCTCCCCGCCCCAGCCCCAGCGCCCCTCGCCCTGGCCCCAGGCGCCCCTGCTTGCGGCTGCGGTGACAATACTGCGGTTCTGCAACGGCTCAGCAGCCCCCAGCTCCGAGGCGGGCGGCCGCCTGTGCACGATGCTGGTGGGCTGTGTCCGCGTCCAGCGAGCTGCCCTGGATTTCCTGGGGGTCCTGTCTCAGGGGCTGGGTAAGTGAGAACGCATTTTCTTGCATAGCTCGGGCATTGCTCAGCGGTGTCCGGAGACCACGGTCCTCTCCTGTCTCCTCCCAGGAGGGGCCGGGGTTCAGCTAACTGAGGGGCTGGGGTTCAGCTCACTGAGGGGCCGGGGTTCAGCTCACTGAGGGGCTGGGGTTCAGCTCACTGAGGGGCTCTGTGCCCCTGTTCTCCTTGGGCTGACACCTCTGGGCGGGGGAGACCCCAGGGTGGCAGGCTGGGCGCTTCACCCATCCACGTCCGTTTCAGGCCCCCAGGAGTTGGTGACACAGGTGTTTGCCGTCCTGCTGGAGTACCTCATGAGCCCTGATTCCAGCCCCATGGTACGGGCAGGGCAGGCGGGGGTGGGCAGGCAGCTGCTTGGGGCTCGGCCGGGCCGGTGCTGGTGGAGATTGAGGGAGGGGCCGCTGGGCCGTGGAAAGCAGAGAGAGGGCCCGGTCTTCCCAGGAATTCTCTTTGAGAGATGGAGACTAGAACAGAGTGGGCCTAATGCGCGGGGTCCAAGCGCCCTGAGGGTCCCTGCGAGCTTCCCCGTTCTCACAGCCCCAGGGCTGTTATGCTGTGAGGAGCAGGATCAGCGGCTCGTGCGCTGAGCAGGTGGGGAGGGGTGGGGGGTTAGACGGCAGGCCTTCAGGAAAAGGCCCCTGGTGGCCCCGCCTGAGCTCGGAACCAGGGGTCCCGAGGGGAGCCACCCTCCGCTTCTCTGTCTCATGTTGATGCCCGTCCGCCTCCTCCAGCGGCTCCTGCCTCACAGAAGCTGGGCCCAGGTCCCCTCTCCCGTCTCACACCGTCCCCATCGCACTCCCCAGGGCTGGGCGGGCGCGGAGGGCGCTGGGTGGGGCGGGGGCCGGCTCACCCTGGCCCACCCTGCCGCCCCAGGTTCTGAAGAAAGCCTTCCAGGCCACACTCCGCTGGCTCCTGAGCTCAGCCATGCCTCCCGGCTGCTGTGACCTGGAGCCCTGTGCCCAGCTGGTCCTCGGAGGTAACCCCCGCCTCCCCGGGGAGCCCAGGGAGGTACAGGGCGGGGCAGGGCAGGGTCCATGGGTGGGGCAGGGGCGGCAGGGGGCACAGGCCACCCTGAGCCGTCCCTCCACCCCAGAGCTCCTCGCCATGCTGCAGAAGCGCCTGTGCAGCCCCTGCTGGGAGGTGAGGGACTCGGGCCTCGAGTTCCTGACCCAGGTGACCAGACACTGGGGAGGTGAGTGCGGGGTTTGGGGACTGGTGTGGCCTTGGCACCCCACCGCCCCAGGTCGTGGGAACCTGGGCCCCCTCGGCTGCCTTTGGGGGAATGAGTCGGGGCCGTGGACTCAGCGCTGCTTGTGGCTGCTTGGATCCCCAGGGCAGGCCAGCTTCAGACAGGTGCTGCTGGCCTCGGAGTTGCCTGAGCTCACCAGGCAGCTCCTGCAGGACCCCGAGAGCTACGTCCGTGCAAGCGCAGTGGCTGCTGTGGGGCAGCTGTCCAGCTGGGGGCTGCTCGCTGCCCCCTCCAGCCCTGAGCAACCGGCCATCCCGCAGGTAGGACAGAGTGCACCCCGCGGCCACGCGGCCACCCCTCACCAGCACCCTGACAGCCGGGGTGAAGCGGGTCTGCCACGGGTGTGGGCAGGGCCCGCGAGTCTCCCCTGTCACTTGGACATGGTCACCCCCATTTGACAGGTGAGCAAGTGGGGGGCCCAGGGACACATGGCTTGAAGGAGGCAGAGCAAGCCGAGCCCCAGCGCTCCTGTGGGGGTCCCTCGGGGGTCTGCCCTGCCGCACCTGCACCCGGCCCCCCCTCCCCACACTCTGTCTTCCAGGAGACCCCACTCGAGGCGCTTCTGCTCATCCTGACCACGGACTCGGAGGGTTTCCCCCGGCGGGCCGTCATGCGGGTCTTCACCGAGTGGCTGCGGGATGGCCATGCAGAGGTGGCTGAGGACCCAGAGCGGTTCGTGGCCCAAGTGCTGCGGGCGGCGGGCAAGGATGGGGACTGGGAGGTGCGCGTCCAGGGCCTGGAGCTGGCGCTGGTGTTCCTGGAGCGGCTGCTGGGCCCGCGCGGCTCCTCTGCCGCGGCCCCGCCAAGCATAACGGCCCGGGCCCTGCGGGCGCTCTGCCAGGTCCAGCTCTTCGAGTTCGCCTTCCGCTCCTTGTTTGACTGTGACCGCCCCGTGGCCCAGAAGTCCTGTGATCTCCTCCTCTTCCTGAGGGCCACGGCCACTCCCCCCGGCAGCCCGCAGGAGGCAGGGGACAGGCCCAACGTGGCCTCCGTGGAGGCCGCCCTGCGGAGGTGGCGGGCTGGTGAACAGGGTCAGCCCCTGGGGGAGCTGGCGCCCGAGGCCATCCTGGCTGTGCTGAGGTCCATGGACCTGGAGGCCCTTCGGGACACCCTGGCCAAGAGCAGTGATCACGTGGAGAGGAGCCCCCAGTCCCTCCTGCAGGACATGCTGGCCACCGTGGGCGTCCTGGGAGACAACGAGGCCGACTGCTACTGACCAGCCGAGCAGTGTCTCCCGGACCCTGTGGCCCCGCGGCCCTGCCCTCCCAGGACCCTGCCCTCCCAGGGACCCTGCTGCGGCCCCGCGGCCCTTCCTCAGCCCTGCCCTCCCCAGGACCCTGCTGCCCCATGGCCCTGCCCTCTCAGGACCCTGCTGCCGCCCCGTGGCCTTGCCCTCCCAGGACCCTGCTGCAGCCCCACGGCCCTTCCTCGGCCCTGCCCTCCCCAGGACCCTGCTGCCCCACGGCCCTGCCCTCACAGGATCCTGCTGCGGCCCCGTGGCCCTTCCTCGGCCCTGCCCTCCCAGGACCCTGCTGCGGCCCCGTGGCCCTGTCCTCCCAGGACCCTGCTGCGACCCCGTGGCCCTGTCCTCCCAGGACCCTGCTGCGGCCCCGTGGCCCTTCCTCAGCCCTGCCCTCCCCAGGACCCTGCTGCGGCCCCATGGCCCTTCCTCGGCCCTGCCCTCCCCAGGACCCTGCTGCCCCACGGCCCTGCCCTCCCAGGACCCTGCTGCGGCCCCGCGGCCCTGCCCTCCCAGGACCCTGCTGCAGCCCCGTGGCCCTGCCCTCCCAGGACCCTGCTGCGGCCCCATGGCCCTTCCTCGGCCCTGCCCTCCCCAGGACCCTGCTGCCCCACGGCCCTGCCCTCTCAGGACCCTGCTGCGGCCCCGCGGCCCTGCCCTCCCAGGACCCTGCTGCGGCCCCACGGCCCTTCCTCGGCCCTGCCCTCCCCAGGACCCTGCTGCCCCACGGCCCTGCCCTCTCAGGACCCTGCTGCGGCCCCGCGGCCCTGCCCTCCCAGGACCCTGCTGCGGCCCCACGGCCCTTCCTCGGCCCTGCCCTCCCCAGGACCCTGCTGCCCCACGGCCCTGCCCTTCCAGGACCCTGCTGCGGCCCCGCGGCCCTGCCCTTCCAGGACCCTGCTGCGGCCCTGTGGCCCTTCCTTGGCCCTGCCCTCCCAGGACCCTGCTGCGGCCCCGCGTCCCTCCCACGGCCCTGCCCTCCCAGGACCCTGCTGCTGCCCCGTGGGCTTTCCTTGGCCCTGCCCTCCCCGGGACCCTGTGGCCACACGGCCCTGCCCTCCCAGGGGCCCTGGTCTGCCCGGGCACCCAGAGGACCCTCCAGGGATCTAGGACCAGGCGAGCCCAGCAAGGTCGAAGAGTCCCCATTTTGGTGGATTGCTGAAGAAATGGCTCATTTTCTATACAAAATAAACGTCCCGTGAGCGCACCACTGGGTCACGCGGTTCTGAGACAGCCCAGGGGCAGCCCAGGCCCCCTGGGGCTGGAGGCGCAGCTGGGGAGGGCCCTCTGCATGGGGACCATGTGCTTCCTTGGCCTGGGGTGGGGGTTCCTCTGCTTGGATCCCACCATGCTCCAGGGACACCCAGGGTCAGAGAGCCAACAGCTCAGGCTAGAGTGTGACCTTGGCCTCTGGGCCCCAAGGCCAGTGATCCCAGGCCCAGCCAAGCCAGGTTATCAGTCTCCAAAACCCTGACCTTGTAGCAGTTCAGCGCTCGCTGGCCAGGCAATGGAGGCACTCGTGACATCAGCCGAGTCTAGCTCCAGGCTGGTCCTCGGGACCGGGCAGAAGGTACTCCAGCCCAGCTCTGCCACCTCCCGGCCGTGTGGGGCTGGGTGAAGCTTCTTCATCTGTGAAATGGGGATTGTACTGTCTGCCTCCCGGAGGTGTCTCAGTGTTCTGAAGCACACTGCACAGCCAGGAAATCAAGAGGAAAAAAACTAAAAATATTTTTAACTGAAAATGAAATTACAGCTTATCAGAATTTATGGACCGCAGCGAAGCAGTGCTCCAGAGGGACATTCCTAGCACTGAATACATGGATGAGAACAGAAGGAAGATCTAAATCAATAAACTGAGCTTCCACTTAGGACACCAGGAAAAGAACAGTCAACCCAGAGGAAGGACAGGAAAAGAAACAATAAAAGAGCAGAAAGCAACGAAAACAGGAAATTAATGGAGGAAATCATGAAACCAACAACTGGATCTTAGAAAAAATCACGGAAGTCAGGAGGCCTCGAGTCAGTCTTCCCTGGTGGCTCATTGGTAAAGAAAGCCCCCTGCCAGTGCAGGAGATCAGGGTTTGATCCCTGGGTCGGGAAGATCCCCTGGTGAAGGAAGTGCAACCCACTCCAGAATTCTTGCCTGGGAAATCCCATGGACAGAGGAGCCTGGTGTGCTGCAGTCTATGGTGTCCCAAAAGAGTCAGACACAACTTAGCGACTAAACAACAAAGGCCTCTAGCCAGGCTAAAAAAAAAAAAAAGACACAAATTACTAGTATTAGAAGTAAAAGCGTGGGCTTCCCTGGTGGTCCAGTGGTTAAGAATCTACCTTGCAATGCAAAGGACAACGGTTCCAATCCCTGGTTATGAAAGATCCCACCTGCCATGGGGCAACAGCCTGTGCACCCCAGCAACAGAGCCTGTGCGCCCTAGAGCCCCTGCTCCACAACAAGAGGAGCCCACAGACCCCAACAGGGGTGAAAAGTCACTGCAGTAACGACCTGGTAGGCGAGGAGACAGTGGAAACAGTGAGAGACTTCTATTTTGGGGGGCTCCAAAATCACTGCAGATGGTGGCTGCAGCCATGAAATTAAAAGACGCTTGCTCCTTGGAAGAAAAGCTATGACCAACCTAGACAGCACATTAAAAAGCAGAGAGATCACTTTTTCGACAAAGGTCCATCTAGTCAAAGCTTTGGTTTTTCCAGGAGTCATGTACGGATGTGAGAGTTGGACTATAAGGAAAGCTGAGTGCAGAAGAATTGATGCTTTTGAACTGTGGTGTTGGAGAAGACTCTTGAGAGTCCCTTGGACTGCAAGGAGATCCAACCAGTCCATCCTAAAGGAAATCAGTCCTGGATATTGATTGGAAGGACCTATGCTGAAGCTGAAACTCCAATCCTTTGGCCACCTGATGGGAAGAATTGACTCGTTGGAAAAGACCCTGATGCTGGGAATGATAGAAGGCAGGAGGAGAAGGGGACAACAGAGGATGAGATGGTTGGATGGCATCCCCGACTCAATGGACATGGGTTTGGGTGGACTCCAGGAGTTGGTGATGGACAGGGAGGCCTGGTGTGCTGCAGTCCATGGGGTCGCAAAGAGTCAGACATGATTGAGTGACTGGACTGAACTGAGGCGTAGTTACCCAGGAAGTATTGTTTGCAAACAGGTGTCCAACGGGAGGGAAACAGGAAGCTCTGCCCCAGCCAGGCTCTGTGGCCACACCCAGCTGCTCCCACACTTGGCAGGGCCTGGGCGGCTCACCCTGCCTCTCTGAAGTACTGTGGGCCCCCAGGAGGCAGCGGTGGTCCTCTCCATCGCCAGGCTGGGCGCAGGGTGGGCCCATGGACAGCCCACACGCTCTGGCCTGTACTGATTGTATGACGCCCTTGGAAGAGGGTGTGTCTGTTCGCTGCTGCTGTGTAATAGCAATCTCAGGCCAGCAACTTAAAGCCACGTTTTCTTGTATCTGAAGGGTCTTGAGGCCCACCCGGCTTCTCTGGGCTCGCTCTGTGGCAGGTTGTGGGGAGAGGTGGGCTCAGCTCGGAGGCCCCGTGTCTCCTCACCTTGCTGCAGACCAGCCCAGGCTTGTTATGCGACCACAGGAGCCCACGGGACAGCAGGCAGAAGCGCGCCATCCTGCGGCTGAGCCGTGGCATGGTGTCACTGTCGCCTTGGGTGGCCAAAGCCAGTTACTGGGCAGGTTCCCGCTTCACAGGCCTTGCGGCTCAGACAATGCCGGTTCAGGCAGGGATGCAGAGTCAGAGTTGCTTCTGCAGTTGGTCTTCCAGCGGGTGGGTGAGTGGGGAGCATGGCTTCCTTGCTGCATGTGAGCAAAGGGTGGGTGGCCAGGCCTCGGTTCAGGGACCGCTGACCTGTGGGATGGGCCTTCAGCCAGATGCTGGGACCACGGTCCAGCCTCACCGCAAGCTCCGGTGAGCCAGGCCCGTGCCTCAGGCGACTGTGCAGCCAGCATACAGGGTTTGTTGAATGGCTGAGTGAGCTTCGCCCTGGAGCATGTCACCCACAAGTTCCAGAGCCTCCTCCTCAGGTGCCAGCCTCGCCCAGGCTGGGGTAGGGGTGGTATCTCCACTTTGGGGAATGCCCACCCTTGCCTGCCAGTGGAGCTGGTGGATGCAGAGACCTCAAGGCTCGTCCCCTCCGTGGAGGCCGTCTTCCCTGCTCCCGGCCGAGCTGAGATGTGTTGCCATGGAAACTGCTTGGCAAACACGCCGGCAGGCAGAGGCGGCAAACAGCAGCTCAGGCGCCTGTCGGAGTGAGGGTGGCGGGGACGGCGTGAGCAAGTATGCTCGGCTGTGTGTGTGCTCGCGTGTGCACAGCGTGAGCACCCTGTGTGTGGAGGGGCATGTTTGCCGCACACTGGGAGTGAGTGCAAGGATGCACGCGCATGCATGTGTGTGCCTGGAGGCCAGCATGTCCGTGTGGACGTGCTCGGAGAGCCATGTGTGGCAGGGACGCGGGGTGTGTGCAGGGGTGTGTGTGCTGGGCTGTGATGCGTGGCAGTGCGCCCACCTGGGCTGAGCGCTCACTATGGGCTGGGCGTTGCCCTAGCCACTCAGGGGAACACACAACCCCCAGCGTGCTCTCGTGGCCGCAGACAGACGCTGACCAGGTAATTGTGTGCTGGGGGCAGTGCATGGCAGGAGGGCGCCGGGGAGGAAGTGGTCGTGGGGCCTGACACCTGAGTGAGGGGTGGGAGGGAGCGGGGCTGCAGGCAGAGACCCGGAGGTGAGACTAGGCAGGAGAGAAGGGGCCGGGGCAGATGGGGGGCAGCTAGGAGTAGCGGCCAGGGCTCCGTGGCACCTCACCAGGTTGGGGCTCACCCTGACTTGGGAATCCCTGCCACGGCTGTAGGGTGCTGGGTGCCTTCTAGGCCAAGGGACCCCAGAGGGAGAAAGAGGGTGGTGTCTGGGTCAGACAGAGCCGGCAAGTCTGGGACATGGTGGGGCGGAGTGGCCAGGACCCTCACGGCTCGTGGGGAAGGCTGGGCTTCATCCTCAGATCACCGGGAGTGCTTGAAAGGCTCTGTGGCCACGTGGCTTCATCTGGCTCTGGGCGTTTGGTTGGATGGGATGTGAGAGGCCTGTTCTGGGGCTGGGGGCCGTTGTGGGGTGTCTCAGGGGCCAACCACACGCTGCCTGGCCTCCTCAGGCTGCCTCTGCCTTCACCTGGGACCGTCCGCTCTGTGCCGCCCCAGTCACCCCCACCCCTCCTGTGCCTGCCTGGAGAAGCTTCTGGACTGTGGGCTCTGAGTACTCAAACTGGCCACAGAGCTGGGACCCCCTCAAGGCAGGGCTCTGTGTGGCCAGGGCCCCGGGTCCTCACAGGCCTGCCCGGGGAGTCCATGGCCTCAAGGTCTTTTCCGGCTGGACGCTGGGCCTCCCGGGCCTCCCTGTGGGGCAGGGGGGCTCAGGACGTCTGTGTGGGTGAGGACACCCCAAATCCCAGAGAGATGGCCTCAGGTGGGGTCCCTGGCCAGATCCCCACACCTCGAGCCCCCTGTGTTCACCAAACACGCGCTGGGCCGCTTGTGCTGGGCAGGGGTCTCAGGTCAGAAACCATCAGAGTGTGGATGGCATTCCTCTCCGTGATGCCCACGTCCCGGCTGCTCCCTCAGCCCTCGCGACCACCCAGGTGGGGGTTGGATGGCCTGTGTCCTATGGTGAGGACCCGGATGGGGTGGAGGCTAGGCTGCCATCTGCCTGGAGTCAGCCTTGTCACTGCTGAGCGGGATGCAGCCTCAGTCCTGGGAACCCCCACGCCTGCCCTGCCCTGGGCTCCCGGGGACGGAGCTGTCATTGTTGGGGACCAAATGCAGGGGCCGAGCTTCCCCAGAGCCCGCACAGGCGACATTCAGATCTGAGGGGAGCATCGCCCGGTGCCGAGTCCAGACTGGCCTGCGGGGACCATGTCGCCAGGCGGGGTTGCTTCTGAGGGAGCGCGCGTGCTCCGGGAGAGCCGCCAGGCCCTGCACCCTCTCTGTTTCCGTGGGATGCCTCTGGACCCCGCCCGCAGGGACCACCATCGGGGGAGGATGGGAGGTGGGGGCAAGAGGCCCAGGAAGAGGGGTGGACACAAACATGGGGCGGGGGTCTGCCCTCTGGAGGCCAGGGACCCGCATGCTCTTCCCCAGCCTTTGCTGAGCCTGTGGAGGCTGGGAAGGGACCTCTGCTGCCACCAGGAGGGGCGGGGTCCCTGGTGTGTGTATATGTCTGGGTGTGGGAGTGTGTGTGTGTATGTATGCACGTGTGTATAAAAGTGTGTCTGTGAGTGTATGTGTATGCATATGTGTACGTGTGTATATGTCCATGTGTGTGTATGTGTGAGTGTATACATGTGTGTATGTGTGTGTATGTGTCTGTATATGTGTGTATGAGTGTGTGTATATGTATGTGAGTTTGTATATGTCTATATGTGTATGTGTGTATATGTCTGTGTGTGTGTATGTGTGTATATGTCTATGTGTGCGTGTGTATCTGTATGTATGCATGTGTGTATGTGTATGTGTGTGTGTATGTGTGTGTGAGTGTGTGTGTGAATGTATGTGTGTATGTGTGTGTATATGTGTGTGTATGTGTGTTTGTGTGTATGTTTGTGTGAGTGTGTGTGTATATGTGTGTGAATGTGTATGTGTGTGTGTTTGTGTGTATGTGTGTGTGTGAGTATGTATGTGTGTGAGTGTGTATATGGTGTGTGTGTTGGGGGTTCCTGAGGTGAGCCCACCCCCACAGCCCAGCTGGCCTGGCTGCTTTCTGAGGGACACAGGATTCCAGACCTGGGCGCCCTGAGCGAATGCTGACCCGGAGCTCTGAGGGTGTCCTCACAGGCAGGGTGCAGGGGCTGGAGGCCCTGCCCACTCTGCCCGCCACACCCACAGGGGACCCTTCTTGGCCTAGGCTGCAGGTCAGGCCCACTCATTTTGCCTCTAATGCGGGGGACCTCTGAGTCCCCCAGGCTGCGGGGAGCCCCAGCCAGCCCTGAGCTCCGGTG
Source organism: Moschus berezovskii (assembly GCF_049115385.1). NCBI lineage: Eukaryota > Metazoa > Chordata > Mammalia > Artiodactyla > Moschidae > Moschus > Moschus berezovskii. The sequence goes on from NC_142486.1 coordinate 1,686,052, forward strand.
GGAGGTTGCAGGGCGCCCTGTGTGCGCTGGGATGGGGTGGGTACTCAAGAAACGGTCACTTTAGCATGGCCACTGGGCGCTTCCCCAGGAGGCCTGGGGAAACTGAGGCCCGAGCAGGACACCCATGACCCAGAGGAGGGTAACACCACATCCCTGCTCCCCATTCCGGCGGGCCCCAAGTCCCCCAGGCCCGAGGTGCTCCCCACGTCCACCCGCCTGGACCCTGACTCAGCCTCCATTGCCGCCCACCTGGACATCACCTGCTTACCCCTCCCCAGCCCACTGCTCCCGAAGCTCTAGTGAGACCCTTGTTCCAGCTCCCCGCCCCTCACCTCCCGGCTCTCACCTCCCCATGTAGCCCCACCCCCTGGATCCCTGCCTGCTTTACTCCAAACCACCAAGACCCCACTCCCCAGAGGCCCTGCCCACCCTGACGTCCAGGCCTTTGCCCATGCTGTCCCTCTGGCCAGCAGGACCCCATCTCTGCCCAGAGACCCTGCTCAGCTCATCTTGCCCATAGCACATGGCACGAGCCCCTCAGCCCCTCCGTCCCTGTCTGTGCCCACAGGACGTCCACCTTCACCCTGGTCTGCTGCCCATAGACAGAAGGGACGCGCCCGGTCCCCACCCCCCAAAACACAGCGGGTGTCCAAGCCTTGGCCAGATGAGTGCTGTAAGGAGCCACTGGGTGCCGAGAGCATTCTGGATGTTTTCCTGACCCTGTGACAACGATGGGAAGCATCTTACTCTCGAACTCCATTTGTTTCCTACAGCGTGGTGGTAAAGAATCCTCCTGCCAGTGTAAGAGGCATGGGTTCCATTCCTGGGTCGGGAAGATCCCCTGGAGGAGGGAATGGCAACCCACTCCAGTATTCTTGCCTAGAGAATGCCACGGACAGAGAAGCCTGGCGAGCTACCGTCTGTGGGGTCGCAGAGTTGGACACGACTGAGCGCGCACACCACACATTCCTTTCCTGAGGCTGCTGTAACACTGGGGTCTTCCCTGGTGGTCCAGTGGTTAAGAATCTGCCTTGCAGTGCAGAGGAAGGGGCTCGATCACTGGTCACGGAACTAAGCCCACATGTGGGGCTACTAAGCCAGCACGCCACAACTAGAGAGTCCATGCACCACAGTCAAAGAGCCCGCGAGCGGTGAAGACCCAGTGTGGCCAAATATATGTTTGAAAAATAACGGAAGTTAATTTTCTTACATGGAGTCCACAGTCAAGGCATGGGTCGGGCCTCCTTCCAGCGCTCTGGCTGGGGGTCCTTCCTGGTCTTCCAGGCTCAGGGGTCCCTCAGCTCACGGCCTCGTCCTTCGCCTCTGCCTCTGGTGTCCCTGGAATTCTTCCCTCTGTGTCTCCTCTTCTGTCTCTTAGGAGAATTCCTGCCACTGGGTTTATTTATTTACTTTCGTATGTTTAAACTTGTATCTTTTAAAACAATTTTATTGAAGTGTAGTTGATTTCTAGTGTTCTACTTTCTGCTGTGCAGCAAAGCGAGTCAGTTATACATATAAATTTTTGGTTTATCAGAATATTGAATAGAGTTCCCTGGGCTATCTATACAAGAGGACCTTGTTTACCGTCCTGTATATAATAGTCTGCATCCGCTAATCCTGAACTCCCAACCCTTCCCTCTCCACTCCCACTCGGCAACCACAGTCTATTCTCTATGCTTGTGAGTCTGTTTTCGGTAAGTTCATTTGGGCCATACTTTAGATTCCACGTGTAAGTGACACCCTGCGCTGTTTGACCTTCTCTTTCTGACTTACTTCCCTTAGTGTGATCGTCTCTGGTTGCGTCCCTGTTGCTGGAGGCGGCATTACTTCACTCTTTTTCACGGCTGAGTGGTACTCCACTGCACACATGGACCGCATCTCCTGTATCCATCCCTCTGCCGATGGGCACCTAGGTTGTTTCCCCATTTTGTCTATTGTGAATGATGCTGCTGTGAACGAAGGGGCGCGTGCATTTTTTGGATTAGAGTTTGGTCTGGATCTGTGTCCGGGAGTGGGATTGCTGGATCATATGGCAACTCTTCGTTTTGGCGGGGGGGGAGTGAAAGTTTTAGCTGCTCAGTTGTGTCTGACTCTTTGCAATCCCATCAACTGTAGCCTGCCAGGTTCTTCTGTCCATGGGATTTTCCAGGCAAGAATACTGGAGTGGGTTGCCATTCGTTTCTCCAGGGGATCTTCCCGACCCAGGGATTGAACCCTGGTCTTCTGCATTGCAGGCAGATTCTTTACCATCTGAGCCACCTTTAGTTTTTTGAGGAAACTCCGATTTCTGGCAGTTGACAGGGAAAGGTATCATGTGATAAAGCCTCCAGCAGAGCAAAATATGCAGAACGCATTCCTTAAAAATTCTGTGTAAATGTTGAGAGAAAAATTATTTGAAGGATGTCTAACAGGAAGTTAAGAGAAGCAACCTCTTGATGGTTGGATTATGGGGTCTTTTTTGTTTCTTAAATTTGTTAGAACTTTTAAAATCTTCTACAATGGATGTCTATTGTTGTAGGATCGTTTCTTAACGCTTAAACAAAATTCCCCAGCAATGCTGGGGATGACGGTGACACACCCCTCAGCCACGCGTGGGGCATTTCTCCAGAATGAGGCCAGGCAGGCGGGGGTGGGCGGGCTGCCGGGAAGGCCTGGGAGCTGGCAGTCCAGAGCCGGGGCAACATTCGCCTCAAAGGAAGCCCTTATGTAAAGGTTTCCAAAGAGATAGAGGGCAGCTGGAGGGAGCGTCTCCCCCTTGGGGCTGGGGTGATAATGCCAGCCTTCATGGCCAGGCTCCTCCCTGTCCTGGGGGTCCTTTCCCACTTTGGGGTGGTGGCCCCGGGCAGCTCTGGGGACTGGGCAGGAGGCTGCTGACCAGCCACGATGACCCGGAGATGGGACAGATGGCGGCCCTCACTCAAGGTGCGTGTCCTGAGGACCGAGCCCCTCCCTCGGGGGCCACCCCTGCAGACAGGACCCTTGTGGGGGCAGAGACTTTATGGCACCCAGGCAGGCGGCTCCTTGCCTCCCAAAATGCAGGGTGAAGCTTCTCCAGGAGGAGGGAGGCTCTTCCTGGTCACCCAGGTGACCCTGGGGATGACACGGGGTGCCCTGCCTCTCAGTCCCTAGGACAAACACCCCCTGGGCCATGTCGGGGGCCCACGGTGTTCACACTACAAACGGGCACCAAACGCGGAGCCCGGGCTGCTGGGTGGGTCCCCGGTGGGTCCCCGCCCTCCCAGCGCTGGGGGTGCTCAGCGCCACTGCTCTGCCCTCTGGGTGGGCCTGTCACTTCCCCTGCCCTCTCTTCAGTTGGAGACAAAAAGGTGACCTGAGATAATACATTTAAAGCATTTAGTATATATATTATGCCTGGCATGTATATACTAAAAAAAAAGTCGTTATTATATTTTAATAGGAAGGCCACCAGACAAGGTTCCCAGGGTCGGGTGGGGGGCAGTGGTGGCGGGCTAGGCTGTGAGTCATTGGTTGGAGCTATGGCCCCGCAGCGCTGGGCTGACCCCGAAGCCAGCGCCTTACCTGGGCGGCTCTGCTTTGCCCTCTCACCTGTGCGGCGCTAAGACCCCAGGCCCCGCCCTCCGGCGGTGTTTCGGCGGCGGGGCGTCCCCGCGGGCGGCACGGGGATCGGCAGAGGCCGGCGCCGGAGGCCCGCGTCTGAGGCCCGGGGCCCTGCCCGCACCCTGCCCGCTGAGGCCCGCGCGTGACGCGCCGGAGCGGCGGGAGCGGGGCGGCCCCTCGGGGCGGCGTCACGAGGCGTCGCTCCGCGTTCCGGTGGCCGGCAGCGAGGTCGGGGCGCGGCGGGAGCCCGAGCGCCGAGAAGGGGCGGCGGGGCGGCGGCGGGCGCGCCCCTGCGCGGGGTCCGCGGGGCCGCCGGGCGGTGAGGCGCGCACGGGCGCCCAGCAGGGTTTGGTGCCGGGCTGCGCTCCGCGCTCCGCGCCCGCCTGGGACCGTTCCGGCCTGGTCCCGGCAGAGGGGAGCCGGTGGACAGAGGGGGCTCGGAGCGCCCCTCCCGGCCTTCCGTCCTAGTGATGGGGGCTCACAGGCTGTGGGAGAGCCCGGGGCCAGGCACGGGAAGAGGGCACTGCCTGGCCGGCCCAGGTGGGCATGGAGTGCCTCCCCCGAGCCTGGGGGTGCGCGGAGGGGCCCCCTGACCGGCTGGGTGTGGGTGGGGAGGAGGCTCAGTCGCTGCTCCCCAGGAAAACAGGCAACACCTCCTGCCGGAAAAGCGGGGCAGGGGTTCCACGGAGATGCTGAACTGGGGAATGCCGCCGGGCTGGGACGGGGAGGACAGGTCCTGCCCCGCCGTCACAGGGAGGAAGCCCTCCGCCTGGTGGCCGGGCGGACGGGAGGTGGGGGCAGCTGCAGGAAGCAGGGGTCTGCCGCCCGGCTGGGCCCCTGCGGTCAAAGCCCTCGGCGCCCCTCCAAGCAGGCGGGAGCCTCTGAGAAGTGTGAAACCCCAAAGCCTTGACATGGCTCCAGCGCGGGGCTGCTCGGAAGGCAGGCGGTGATGAATAGCTCGCTGCAGCTGCCGAGATGTTTTGCAAAGCGTATTCAGAATAGCAAGAACCAGAGTGTGCTTTCTTGCCTCTGACTCTAAGGCATTGCCCGGTTGGGGGTGGGGGAGTGGTGCTGGGCAGAGGGCTTTGGGGCAGACCCTCCTCTGAGAGTGGAACCAACACATGTCCTTCCCTGGCCTCTGAGCAGGACCATGGACAGGTTGGGGGACGTGGGCTCCCCAGGGAGAGGGGAGGTGGGCTGCGAAGTGTGGCCACAGTCCCAGTGTTAACAGTGGCAGGGCAGAGACATCCCACGGTGTGTTGGTGGTTAAGAGTTCTGGCTCCTTCCTAAGTTTGCTGAGTTGAGCATGTTACTTTTTAAAATTAAAGGTCATTGATTTGGGGTTAAAAAAAGAGTTCCAGCTCCAATGTGAAGCATGGCTCTCAAATGGGGCCTGGCCTCAGTTTCCCCATCTGAGACATGGGCACCATAACAGCACCCCCAGCGGCCCCGTGTTGTGCAGCTTGAGTGGGACGGTGCAGGCGGGGCTCAGGCATGTGGCCAGGGTCCCGTGAGACAGTGTATACAGAGGAGAGCCGTGGGTGTCGCAGAGCAGGAAAGACAGCTGGTGTTTCTGGAGGTCTCCCTTCCGGAGCATTCTCTGTCGCCAAGATTAACGGGGTGCAGGTAGTGGGGAGGGCGGGGAAGCGCCGGCTCTGGTGGCGGCTCCCTCCATCAGCGCCCTGCGGCTGCGTCTGTGCCCACGCCCAGCTTCTGCCTCTGCACGAGGGGTGGTCTTGTGCAGAGATGACCCGGCAGGACGAAGAGTCCCACGGGGATTTCCCTCAGCGACCCAGGAAGGGAATGTGGCCGCCCGGGGAAACGCTGTCTGGGCAGACGGATGGCTGGACCCCAGAGAGGGTGGGACCCAAGTGGGTGGACAGGATCTCACACACCCTGGGGCCCGACCTCCTTTCCCCTGGACCCCCCAGCCCGCACTGGTCCACAGCTAAGGGGCTGTTTCCTCCAGGCTCTTCTATGTGGCTGGCGGGCCAGCGGCTCTGCCCTGGGGTGTCTTGTGGGGTGTCTGTCTGTGGCTCATGCCAGGCCCAGTTTTCCCATGTGGATGCTCCAGGCACAGGCGTGCCCGTGTGGTTCTTGTGGGTTGTGATCAGCTGTCCCAGGTAGAGAATTCACAGTGCAATAGTGGTTCTCACAGTATGTTCTCGGGACCCTGCAGGAGACCCTCAGGTCAAAACTGCCTTCACAACGGCACGGAGATGCATGTCAGGTGTGCGCTGCTGATGGGGGCAGGACGCTGTGTTCCTGTATTTGACATGGTTCTTGGTTTTAAGTTCAGACTTAGAAGATGGTTGATGTAACCACATGAGCCAACGTTCTCAGGATCCCCCGTGGGGTGTGACGGTGTAGCCGGTTCCTGGGATGGAACCTCCGCTTGTGCCTTGGGTTGCTGTGGGCCACACGACCCGGCCCTCTCTGCACATCTGGGAGGAGCCTGGGGTTTACAGTGTGGGCCCAAGTCACCCCTAGCCTTGAACTTTTGGTGAAAAGCAGGCGGTTGTCACTTCCTGAGGCTTTGTGGAGTTCTCTGGCACCAAAGTCCCCGAGCGGGGTCCATGGGTGGTGACGGGCAGTGGGTGCCGCAGAAAAGACCCTTTGGGGGAGAACGTCCTGCCAGGGAGGCCCGGTGTGACGTGGACAGTATTTATTGCTGTTTACTGTCTGCCTTAGATCTCTGTTGGAGTCTGGAGTGCCGTGTCTTGTGAGCTGTGCAACCCTGGGTAAGTGGCCTCCCCTCTCTGAGCCTCCGTCCCCTTGCCCGTAAGACATGTGACTGCTAATAGCTCTGTTTCAGGAAGCGGTGGGTTCAGAGGAGGTGTTGGGTCTAGAAGTGACCTTGGGGTTCGCAGGACGGTGGAGCTGTGAGGAGGGGTGTCCTCTGATGGGGGCCTCGGTCCCGTTTTCACCTCCGTGGGGAGGCTGAGACGCAGAACCTCCGGGTGTCCGGAAGGCTCCCATGGCCCCACAGGAGGAGTTTATAGTCACTCTCGGTTACAGAAAGCATAGTTCTGAACGGCCCGAGACACCAGGGAATGGTGTAGCCCAAACGGTCGGCGGTGAAGCCTCCTGCCCGCTGCAGCTCGCTGCGGGGCGGGTACTGGTGAGCGGAGGGTCTTGGAGAGTCCAGGGCAGCTGTGCGGGGCCTGCAACCCGCATCTGGAAGCCAGAGCAGGTCGGTGAGGCGCACATGGTGCCAGGTGCTCTGGGCTGGTCCTGGATGCGAGCGGGCACTGCCTCCTCTCTGCCAGTCCAGCCTTGCTCTGAGTGAGGGAGGCAAGTGGGGCCAGGCCTGTGTGCCTGCGAGGGAATGAGGCCCAGAGGCGCTGAAGCTCAGAGGGTCAAGTTCAGGCCAGAGCCCTGCTGCCCTTCAGAGCACTCCCTCCTCAAGGTTTCCCGAGCGCCCCTCTGTGCCTGGCCCTGAGTCCCAGACAGCCAGGAGCCCTTAGCCCACTGACCACGCCTAAAGCTTCCTGGAGGGTCATTCTCCACCCCCAGGACACAGGGGAGGAGGGCTTCCTAGAGCCCTGCTTGCAGCCTCCGGGGGCTGGGGGTGGGGGGAGGCCAGAGCTCTGGGCGCAGCCTTGAGGCTGCACCACGTGCCCCCCACCCGCCCCGAGCCACCTGTGTGTCTGTGTGTACACGCGGGCGTGTGCCACGGGGCCTTTGCACGTGCCCCTCCACTTGGGGCCTCCCCCAGGTCCCCCTCTACCCGGCTTCTCCTTCCTCAGGCCCTGCCTTCTCAGTGACACCCACACTGGTCACCCTCTTGGAAAGGCGATGCAGCCATGGCCATCTGAGCCCCAGCCCCAGTCAGCCTCTTCCCTCCAGTAGCATTTATCACCTTCCAATATACCAGACAATCCTTCATTTTTATCTTCTCTTCTTGTCTGCCCTGGTCTCTAGAGTTTAAGCCCCCACCCCAGCCAGGGCCCTCTGCTCTGTCCACGGGTGTAGGCCAAGCCCCACCTGGTGACGGTCAGCTGGAGGGAGGGTGCCACAGGGGCTGCTACCCCGGGAGCCTGCCTGGCCCCTCGGGGATGCCGACCACGCCCCCTGCTCGCGCGGTCTCACGGGGTCCTTCTCACCCGCTGTCCACGCCCGGGAGAACTCGCTGCTGTGGCACTTCCGATGCCACGTGGTGTCCGCAGGTGCCTGGCGCTTTTCCCCACAGCCCGGGGCGGGCTGTCCGCCCCGTTACAGACCGTCAGTGTCGCCCTGGTGTCTGGCGGCACAGAGCGGGGTCAGGGCAGGGGTCCGAGAAGGTGGCGCTCTGCAGCTTCGGGTAATGGGGACCGTGGTCCTTGAAGATGGCTGCACCCCAGCCTCATCTCTCATTCCTGTGAGCAGTGTGGCTTTGCTTGCTTGCTCGCTCATGCTCAGTTTCTCAGTGTCCAACTCTTTGCAGCCCAATGGGCTGTGGCCCTCCAGGCTCCTCTGTCCATGGGGTCTCCAGGCAAGAATGCTGGAGTGGGTTGCCGTTTCCTCCTCCACAGGATCTTCCCGACCCAGGGATCAAACCCACGTCTCTTGCATTGGCAGATGGATTCTTCACCAGGGCACCGCCTGTGCAGCCCGTGGCTTCGGTTGCTAGTTTTAACCTTATTCTGCCCCAGTTTCACCCTCTTGAAAATGAGGGTGACCGTCCCCACCTCCCCGTCTGGAGCGGAGCGGGGGGTTTAGCGCTCCTGGTGATGAGTTTCATTTGCTGCTGAGGACTTAGAAACTTGGCGGGTGACGGGGTTGCAAACTGGCGTGACCTTTCTGGAAGACAGTTTGCCGACACAAACTGAGTCCTTAAACATCTGCACACAGCGTCTTCCAGGAGCCTCTCCTGAGGAAACGGAGACACACAGCCATTCACAAACTGCAGAGGTTTTTAGCCAGCCGTTAAAATGACACTTTAAAAAATAGGCTTTAAGGATTTGGGAAAGCACTCATCGCATACTGAGTCATGAGGATGTAAGATCTCACTCACAATTGGATGTCACGTTTGTGAAATACATGTGCAGAGAGAAATACTCAATGCTCTCTAGTGGCAGGGATCTCAGCAAGCCTTCAGTGCTGGCTCCCGTCCCATCATCTAAGCCAGCAAGTAACTCTGAAAATACACCTCTATGTGTGAGGATGTGTGTAAGCACAAATGTGTACAGCGTCCCTGGAGGAAAACCATATGTATGTAATTTTCCAGAAGAAGATTTATAAAGTCTACACACACCTGGTTTTCCTCTCTTTATGAACACGTGTGTGTATGTTTATTTGTGCATATATGAGTGGGCACACGTGAGTTTGTTTTCTGGATCAACACTTTAAACTGCGGTTTACAAGGCGGGCAGGCTTCCTGGGTGGCTCCATGCAGGAGACGGAGGAGGCGACCCCTGGGTGGGGGGAGATCCCCTGGAGGAGGAAACGGCGACCCCCTCCAGGATTCTTGCCTGGAGAACCCCACGGACAGAGGAGCCTGGCGGGCTGCAGTCCGCGGGCACGACTGATAGCACACGCCTAGTGAATGCGGGTTCCTTTCTTCTTTCTTCCCACGAAAGCAAGGCTGTTGCTGTTTCTTCGGCGCAGGCTGGGAGGCCTGCGTCTGTGCTCTGTAAAGAAGGGTTTGCGTCGCTGCCTGACTTTCTAAATCGGGACTCTGCCGTTCTGGCCTCTGTCCCGATCTGTTCTCTCTGTCGCCTCCCCCTCCATCTCTGTTGGCGAGGCTTCCCCCGCCCCACCCCTGCGTCTTTGGGGAGACTCAGTCAAGCCCAGGCAGCCGGGCCCTTCCTGGCTGCCCTGCAGGGTGTGCGGTGGGAGGGGGTGGTGTTCCGATCCACGCGAAGGCGCCGGCCCGCGCCTCTGGTCTGGGGGGAAGCCCTCTTGGTGCAGTGACTGGTCCCCGGCCTCCCTGCTGTCTGTCCCCCCGGCCTCCCCCGCGGCTCAGGGCCCCCCTCTCCCTGCTGGTGGCTCTCTGCTGGAGCGGTGCTGGGGAGCTTCCAGGGGCTCAGTGGAGCGCGTCCCTGTCCCTGCAGGTGCCCGCAGGCCGGGAGGCCCAGCGCCGGGTGGAGCCGGGCCTCGCAGATCCTCGACTCCCGGTCTGTGAGCGGGGAGCCCACGTGGCCACCACGCTCGGCCCCCAGAAAGGCTGTGGACGAGCCGGTGGCCGGGCCCCGGGTGGTGCATGGGCCGCCCCGGCGAGGCCAGGCCCGTCATGCTGCAGTGCCGGCCGGCCGAGGAGTTCAGCTTCGGGCCCCGGGCCCTGAAGGACGCGCTACTGTCCACCGACCCCGCCCTGCGGCAGCTGTATGCAGCCACCTTCTCCCCGGCCGAGAGGCTCTTCCTGGCCGAGGCCTACAACCCCCAGAGGACGCTTTTTGGCACGCTGCTCATCCGCACGGCCTTCGACTGGCTCCTTAGCCGCCCTGAGGCCCCCGAGGACTTCCAGACCTTCCATGCTGCCCTGCTGCCCCGGAAGCAGAGCCTCGCTCGGAAGCACATTTATCTGCAGCCCATAGGTACCTGCGCCCGTGGGAACCTGAAGCCCCTGGGTACCTGCGGCTGCTTTCTCACAGGTCTTCGGGCTCCCACCCTGGGTCGGGGTCCCGGGTGGAGGCTCCGAGGAGGGGACAAGGGGCCGGGCAGGGCTGACAGTGCTGCTCTGCCCCCAGATCTGAGCGAGGGGCCAGCAGGCAGCGCGCTTCTGGACCAGCTGCGGAGCTGCACGGAGGCCTTCTTCCTGGGCCTGCAGGTCAGATGCCTGCCCTCGGTGGCGGCCGCCTCCATCCGCTGCTCGTCCCGCCCCAGTCAGGACCCCAACAGGCTCCAGCTCCACACGGGTGAGTGGGTGTGGTGCTCGCCCAGGTCAGGCCCCCACCGCCCGGCTTGTTCAGCCGTCTTCTAGTGGCAGGGGCGGGTCGCTGCAGGGTGTCCAGGGCAGGTGCCACCCTGAGGGGGCGTGTTCCTTTCTGTATTCTGGCTGCAGCTTCAGCCCCTTCCTGGGCACAGCCTTCCCCCGCCCCCGAGGGTCTGAGTGGGGCCTGCGGAGCGCTGACCAGCCTTGGCCCAGCCCCTGCCTGCCCCGCACAATGTCATCATGCTTGCAGCTGCTTCTGCCCCCCTCGGGGGGGACCCAGCATCTGCCCACCCGCCCCAGGGGCCTTGGAGACCCTAGCGCTGAGATGCAGGGTGTCCTGAAGTCCTCCCTCTGCTTGGTGAATAGACCGTCCCCAGTCCCACACTGCACGGACTGCAGGGAAGAAGCCTCGGGGCAGGTGGGGCGCAGAGCTTACGAGGGGCTGAACTCCTGTGGTCAGATTCTGTGGTTTCACGGCTGCGTTTGTTTCCTGGGGACGCTGTAATGAAGCCCAGCACTGGGGGCTTAGAACAGCAGCACCGCATCATCTCATGGCCGGGAGGCCAGAATCCTGGCCTGGGTCGGCGTGTCCTGCTCCCTTGAACAGCTCCAGGACCCCCACCCCCCGCCTGGTCACCCCGGTGGTGGCCACAGTCCTTGATGTCCCTCGCCTGGAGCTGGCTCGTGGCCCATGTGTGTCTATCTCTCCTCGTCTAATAAGTACCCTGGGCAAACTGCATCAGACCCACCCCGCTGACTTCTTCTTAACTTGATCACGTCTGCAAACCCAGGGCCCAGATAAGGTCACGCTTCAGGTACTGGGCATCAGGACTTCTGCGTCATGTTCTGGGGGGTCACAGCTCAACCTCTAACAGGCATCATCGCCAGCACCACCCCAAGACCTGACACCCCTCGGTCTCTCCTCCAAGGCCTCGGCCACTCGTCCCAGGTCACACCTGGACCTGGGCCGTCCAGACAGCGGCCGCCAGCCACGTGTGGCTGCTGAGCACACGGACGCACAGCGGCGTTGACAACTCGGCGTGAAAAATGACGCAAACGATCTAGCTTTTTAGTATTTGATATATTAAATGTTTGGATATGTTAGGTTAAAATGCATATGCTGAAACCCATTTGATCTTTTATTTTTTAAAGATTTATTTTTTTTGGCATTGCTGGGTCTTCGCTGCTGCCTGCGGGCTTTCTCTAGTCCCGTTGAGTGGGGGCTACCCTCTCTGTGTGGAGCATCGGCTCTGGGTGTGTGGGCTTCAGTATTTGCAGCATGCGGGCCTGGTAGTTGGGGCACACAGGCTTTGCTGTGCTGAAGCACGCTGGATCTTGCTGGATCAGGGATCGAACCAGCGTCCCTGGTATTGCAAGGTGGATTCTTAACCACTGGACCACCAGCGAAGCCCTGATCAACTTTAAAATTAGTGAAATGTTAAGTCTTAGCTACACGTTCAGCTCACTGTGTTTCCATGGACGGTGCCGGGCTAGGCCTTGTCAGGACCGACAGTGGGGTTGTCACTGTAGCTGCGGCTGCAAGCAGCTCCCTCGCGACGCCTCCTCCGGTGTTTCGAACTCCGTGTGCCCTGTTGCCTGGCTGGCGGGTCCCAGGTTGTCAGGCCCAGCCCGTGGCTCCATGCCTGCTCTGGCCGTTGAGATCTGCCTCCCGCCTGCGTGGTCCCCTCATAACGCAGGACTGTGAGCCTGGGGCCCTCACGTCTCCACCTTCCTCTTCTTTCTGACCTTGCTTTTCCAGAGGCAGAAATGCAGGCAGAGGGGAACTTCCACGCCCCTTTGGCACAACTGCTTACCTGTGGCCCCGAGCCCTCTGGCCACGGGTGGATGCCTAGCTCCGCATCAGGGCCCTGCCCGAGCCCTCCGCCCCTCCCGGACAGGAGCTGCTGCTACTTCTGGACACACCTCTGCCCCCCACTCTCTGCCCCTTTTTATAGCCACACCTCTTGGAAAGGGTCTCTGTCTCACTCCGATCGCTCCGAGACCCTCTCCTGGTTGTAGACTTGCCGCCGCTCTGCCCGATGTCTCTGGGCTCCTCCATGTTCCCGCTGGTCCCGGCTCCATCCCCGACATCTCGTCTGTCTACACCTGCTGTGGGCAGTTACTCAGCAGTAACTTAACAGCTTAAATGACATGCTTTCTCTTAACAGCTCAAGGATCAGAGTCTCCCTGAATTAAAAGCAAGGTCAGCTTCATCTCCCTGCAGCCCTTCCAGGTCTTTCTCTGACCTTCCTGCTGCTCCCGTGAGGACCCTGATGCTTACAGTGGGCCCAGCTGGATAATCTAGGATCACCTTCCCTCTGGGAGACCTTTCATTTAATCACATCTGCCAAGTCCCTTCTGCCACGAGGGGACCACATGCATAGGTCCTGGGGGCAAGAGACGGTGTCTCTGGGGCCATCCGTCAGCTGTACAGGGCTGCAGTGGCTCTTCCCGTGAAGCACTTTTAGGAAGAGAGACCCTGAGCGCTCTCTTGTCCCCAAGGAGGCCAGGCCCCTGGCCCCCTTCACGTCGTGCTCCTTGGCTGCTCTGCACTCTGGTCGTTCTTCACAGGATGTCACTGGCGTGTCTGACTTTGGGATGTGCTGGTTCCAAGCAGGGGAAGAGGGGAACGGATGGAGGGCAGGGGGCGCCTAGTTGCCACCTCACTGTGCCCTCTGGCCCTGTCCCCACAGATGGCATCCTGTCCTTCCTGAAGAGCAGCAAGCCGGGGGATGCGCTGTGTGTGCTGGGCCTCACGCTGTCTGACCTGTACCCTCGCGAGGCCTGGACCTTCACCTTCGGCACGTTCCTTCCGGGGCACGGTGAGCCAGCACCCGGGGCCCCTGCCTCCACCCTGGGGCTTGGGCACAGGCCTGGAGCATCCGGGGACATCAGCCCCGTGCTGTGGCTCCCAGGGCCCCTCCCGGGGGAGGGCTGTCTGCCCCAGGCCCTTCATGGTGACACCTGGTGGGGTGGGGCCTTCAGGATCTGTGCACCGTGAGGGGGTCTTTGCCCGTGGGCTCCCTGAGCTGAGGCCACGCCTGGTGCCCCCGCCTCTCTGCTTTCCCCCAGAAGTGGGCGTCTGCAGCTTTGCCCGGTTCTTGGGGGAGTTCCTGCCGCGGGGGCCCAGCACACCTGACCTGGCGGAGGTGGAGGAGGCTGCAGGTGGCCCCGAGGTGCCCCTGCAGGATGGAGGTCAGGCCGTGTGCTTCAGTGCCTTGGGGATGGTCCAGTGCTACAAGGTGGGTGTGGAGGCTGGGGTGCCGGGTGCCGCTGAGGTGGCAGGAAGGGCTGGGGGCTCGGGCAAGCTCCCCGGAGAGGCTGGGAGGTGGAGTCGGACAGAAGGATGTGCGTGGACAGCCAGTTATGCTGTCCAGTCCTCACAATGTGATGCCCACCCATCACTTTAGGGAGTGTGGACACTAAGGCTCAGAGACGCCAAGTCCTCTGTCCACAGTCACACAGCTCTCAAGAGGCAGGGCTGGGATTTGAACCCTTGTCTCTCTGATGTCCAAACCTCCATGCTGCCAGGCCCCCAGAGCTGGCCTTTCTGCCTGGAGCCCGGCGTGTCCGCCTCCCCAGGGGTCCCGGGGTTCTGGTGGGAGGCGGGCTCCAGGCGGCAAGGCGGTGGCCTGGTCTCCCTCAGGTCACGTGCCACGAGCTATGTCACCTCCTGGGCCTGGGGAACTGCCGCTGGCTCCGCTGCCTCATGCAGGGCGCGCTGCGCGTGGACGAGGCCCTGCGCCGGCCCCTGGACCTCTGCCCCATCTGCCTGCGCAAGCTGCAGCACCTGCTGGGCTTCAGGCTGGTTGACAGGTACAAGGTGAGTGGGCGGGGCCGAGGATAGGGGGCGGGGCCGGGGCGGGCACGCGGCGGGGGCGGGGCTTGGGGCGGATAGGCGGTGTGTGGGCGGGGCCGAGGAGAGTGGGCGGGGCCGGGGCGGGTAGCGGTGAGGGGCGGGGCTTGGGGCGGGTACGCGGTGTGTGGGCGGGGCCGAGGAGAGTGGGCGGGGCCGGGGCGGGTACAGGGTGAGGGGCGGTGCGTGGGCGGGGCCGAAGAGAGTGGGCGGGGCCTGGGCGGGTACACGGTGAGGGGCGGGGCTTGGGCGTGTACGCGGTGCGTGGGCGGGGCCGAGGAGAGTGGGCGGGGCCTGGGCGGGTACGCGGTGAGGGGCGGGGCTTGGGGCGGGTACGCGGTGCGTGGGCGGGGCCGAGGGGAGTGGGCGGGGCCTGGGCGGGTACGCGGTGAGGGGCGGGGCTTGGGCGTGTACGCGGTGAGGGCCGGGCCTGGGCGGGTACGCGGTGAGGGCCGGGCCGGGGAGGGTACGCGGTGAGGGCGCGGGGCGCGGTGTGGACACTCCAGGGACTCTCGGGATCGGGCTGAGTCCTCGGCCCGGCGGCTGGCCGGGTGCTGGTGGCTGTCCCGCGGCGGAGGGGCCTCGGGGGCGCCCGGCTCCTCTGTTTCCCGGCAACCCTAATTAGAGCCGGTCTCTCCCGGACACTGACCGCGTGCCAGACCTGTCCTAGCTCGTCTGCCCGCGGGCCTCACCGAGGGGCCGCGCAGCATCGCTTTCTCCCTCTTGGGCCTCGGCCCCTTGGGAGGAGACCCGAGCGGAGGAAGCCAGAGCTGCCGTGGAGGGGCGGGCAGGGGCCGGGCCGGCGGGCGGTGCTGCCCTCTGCCGCCCGCGCGAGGAGCCGCGGGGAACGGGGCCGGGCAGGGCCCAGGGAGCCAGGGTCATCGGCCCCACTGCAGACCCGGGGACGGGGCTCTGAGTTCACAGGTCACAGGCAGGTGGTGGTTCTTTTTATTCTTCTCTCTTTTATTGAAGTATAGTTTTTTACAGTGTTAATTTCTGAGTCACAGAGTGATTGAGTTTTATACATATGTACACTTTTTCATATTCTTTTCCATTATGCTTTATCCAGGAGACTGACTAGAGTTCCCTGTGCTGTACAGGGATATATCTTGTCCATCCTATATATAATTGCATCTGCTAATCCCAAACTCCCATTCCTTCCCTCTCCTACCCTCCACCCCTTGGCAATGGAAAATCTTCTCTGTGAGTCCGTTTCATAGATAGGCTCACTAGTGCCGTATTTTAGAGTCCACATATAAGTGGTATCATATGGTATCTGTCCTTTCTCTTTCTGACTTCACTTAGTATGATAATCTAATTGCATCCATGTTGCTACAAATGGCATTCTTTTTTAAATGGCTGAGAATATTCCATTATATGAGTAATATTCCATTGTATGAGTAATATTCCATTGTATATATGTGCCACATCCTTATCCATTCATCATGAAAACCATGAATAATATGTCAGGCTTGCAAAGCGCCTGCAAGTTTGCTGTCTTCAGAGGCTCTAGTCTGATATCTGCCTGGGGTCACAGGCATGGTGGGGTCTCCTTGAGCGGGTGGCTGGGTCTCCTGGCGGTGGCTCCCTGGCGAGGGATGAGGCCAGTCAGGCCGGCTCAGCCTGTATCTCTCCCTCGTAGAGACTCTACGCCTGGACACAAGCGGCAGCGGGGACGCAGCTGGGCCCAGCGGTGGCGGGGGAGCCGTCTGTGTCGGAGGACACCCTGCCCTGCAGCGCAGACTCGGGGCTGAGTTGTGAGAGTGGCTCGGAGCCAGGCAGCAGCCTGTCGGAGCCCTTGTCCCCCGAAGCCTGGAGCCAGACCTTCCCCGCGGGCCTCGAGCTGGAGCCCGAGGACGGGCTGGGCTCCCTGGCAGCTGCGGAGGGTCCGGGGGAGGCCCTGGCAGAGCACGGGCGCTGGCTGGCCGCCTGCATCCAGGCCCTGGAGAGGGACGTGAGCGAGGGGGAGCTGGAGCGGGTGAACGGCGCCGTGGACGCGCTGGCCCCCTGGGACCTGTTCACGGGGCGGCTCCCTGCCCCCCGGCAGGACCTGCCCTGTGGCCGCGACAGCGCAGGGCTGCGCAGGGTCCTGGGGGACACGTTCTCCTCCCTCCGGAGGAAGCTGAGTGCTCGCAGGCCGTCCAGGGCTGAGTCGTCCCCCCGGCGCCGGAAGTCGGAGGATGACTAGCACAGCCGGGGTGACTCGTCCAGCGCCTGCCTGTCCCCAGACACCGGCTGCCTGGCCTCCGGGGCACTGCAGGCCCAGCAGGGACGGTGGCTCGGGAAGCAGAGGGTGACGCAGCTGCACCCCCAGTCCCGAACGTGGCCTCAAGACGTGGCCGGCGGGGAGGGTGTCCCAGGGACTCGGAGGGCCGTCCTTGGACCCACCCGACGTGGGTGGCGGGGCAGGTGCCCGCTTCTCCTGCAGCCTTGGGTCTCCGTTCCTGCAAACTCAGCTTCCAGAGCCCGCACGTGGGGTATCCACTCCGAGGGGAAGTCGTGGCGGTTGCGTTTCTCTCTTCACTGACCACCCCCACCCCCTGCACGAGCCCACAGAGAGGGTCCTCTGCTGCGGTCTAGCCGCGTCCTGCCCTTGGGGCTTGCCGCGGGCGTCTCCCCGAAGCTGGGGGGGTCACCGCCTCTACGGGACCCCGTGCCCACAGACCTGCTCTTTCCTCTGACGACTCTTGGGTGGGGGAGGGCCCAGGTGTGGCGGGACGGTGCGGCCCCGCTGGGGCCTGCAGAGGTGAGCAGACCGCAGCTCTGTCCTCGGGGCAGCTGGACACGGGAGGCCTGGACCCCACACCCACGGGGGCAGGGGAGGGTTTTGTTCAGAGCCTCCCTGTCTGATTTTTGGTCTATTTCTGCCAGTTGTTGAGAGAACAAGCGATTAGATGTCAAAACATGCACCGCCCCAGTAGAAGCGTCTGTCTGCCTTTAATTCTGTCAGATTTTGCTCCTGGTTCTTCGAGGCTCCTTCACACGCACACACATTTGATATGTTTTCATGACAGACTGACCCTGTTTTCCTTCTCACCTGCCCTGGGCTGTGGCTCACGAGTCCTGCGGAGATGCTTCTGGTCCCGACAGCAGGGCTCCCGTGGTGTGATGGGTAGGGGGGAAGGGTTGGGGACCCGGGGGCCGGGGCAGCTATCTTCCCGTCTGGGGAGAGACAAGAATGGGGCACAGAGCTTAGATGGTTTGGGGGGCCGTCTAAGAACAACAGGACAAAATACACATACAGAATCAGGAGGGTGGTCCCACAAGCACAGAAGCCCGCAGCCTCTTTGTAACCTGACCAGGGAGACATAAAAGGGCCGAGACCACCCTGGAAAGAGAACAGCAACGCCGCAGCGCTGCAGACCCCTGTTCTGTTTTGCACAAGGACCTGGAGGCACCTGACGGGGAGACAAGATGAGCTGGGCTCACAGGAAGGGCGCTGGGCGGGCCCCGTGGAGAGCATGGCGCAAGGACAGGAGGCGGCCCAGGTGTCTCTGAGCAGACCACTTGCACCTGGGGGCTTAAAGCCCCAACAGCTGTCCACTCAGGAGCCTCACTGTGGGCAGAGGGCTGGGAAAGTGTGCCCCGGTCCTGGGCTGGAGAGTCCGGCTTGTGGGACGGCCCAGCTGGTGAGGGGTGGCGGTGCGGGGAGCTGCCTTGTGGCTGCTGAGGGCCAGGGCTGGGGTCCCTGTAGCCTGGCGGCCAAAGGCGGGACTTCCTGGAGTCCTGTGGGAGAGTTGTGGCCTCTCAGGACAGCCAGGTCCAGTAGGGCTCATGCCTCTTCATGGGGGGAGTGGTGAGGTTCTGGAGGAGCATGCAAGTGAAGTCGCTCAGTCGTGTCTGACCCTTAGCGACCCCATGGACTGCAGCCTACCAGGCTGCTCCATCCATGGGATTTTCTAGGCAAGAGTACTGGAGTGGCTTGCCATTGCCTTCTCCGGAATTTCTTGTCTAGCCTCTCATGAATCTCTGTTGATTACAGAGGCCAAGAATCCTGGTCAGTGACAATACTGTTTACAAAGGGAGACCTGGTGACTCATTTGAGTCACTCATGCCTCAAATCCTTTACAGATAGGGGCAAGTTCACTATGTTCAATTAGATTCAGAATTTCCAATATAGACAAATGCTTAGAGATTATTTCTACCATCCATTTTCAAACTTAAAGATAAAAAGAAGAGGGAGGGGACCATGTCTTCAAACTGAAGTGATCAGGCTGCCAGTTCCAGAGTCAGAGCCCGGTGGGGGTGGGGGAGGAGCATGGGCGGTGGGAAAACACTTGTGGAAACCTGTCCCTGTGAGCACACACTGCCCAGATTGGCTATCACACCCGCCACACAATCTCACCTGCTTTCCTTCTGCAGGGGATTACAGACTGGAGAGACTTTCCTGGTCTGCCTACCAGTGGTTAAGAATCTGCCTTGCAATGCAATGTCTTCCCTGGTAGCTCAGATGGTAAAGCGTCTGCCTACAATGAGGGAGACGTGGGTTCAATCCCCGGGTCGGGAAGATCCCCTGGAGAAGGAAATGGCAACCCACTCCAGCATTCTTGCCTGGAGAATCCCCGGGATGGAGGAGCCTGGTAGGCTACAGTCCACGGGGTCACAAAGAGTCGGACACGACTGAGCGACTTCACTTCCACTCTTTGCAGTGCAGGGGACGCGGGTTCGATCCCTGATCGGGGAACTAAGATCCCACCTGCCACAGGGCAACTAAGCTCGAGTGCTCTAGAGCCCACAACCCACAGCTAGAGTCTGAGTGCTGTGGTGAAAACTCCGCCATGATGCAACAGAGGTCCCGTGTGCTGCAGCAAAGTCCTGACAAAGCCACACACACACACACACAAATAATGACTGGAGTGACCTAAGAACACACGCGGGTGATGGAGAGAGAAGAGCCTGGCTCAGACTGGGGCTGGGGGCTCAGGGGGTCATTACCAAGTTCTCAGCACCGTCTACCTGCACCCGTGGCCTCTGGCTCCCAGCCATGCTGAGTGCCCCCAGGAAGCATCCTGAAACGGGGAGGGACAAGCCACTTCCTCCTTGGCCTGCACCAGCTGCGGACGGAGTACACTTTGAAGATAGCTGCTGGGAGGGACGTTTTGAAAATAAAAAACTTACAGGAGCAGAGATTACAGCTTCCTTCCTCTGCTCCAGGATCAGCCCAGGTCTTGCCCCTGCGGGGAGTGGGGAGCAGCTGGGGACAGCCCCCAGGGAGTGGCTCTGGTGGGGGAGGGGTGTAACCAGCCCCATCTCTTGAATCAGAGTCTTGGATTGCTAAGTCCAGGCTCAAGACGCCTGATGGCGGGGCACCTTAGCGGGCTGAGCTGAAACAGCTGCAGATAATGGTTTCCGAGAAACGAGCGCCCTGGCCTTTCTTTCTGCTGATGCATGAAGTCAGCGTCATCTCCTTATCTGTCAAAGGCCCTGTGAGTCAGAGGAGAGGGTCTGAGCTTTCCCACGGACCCTCTCTGAGCCCCCCTCTCATGGGCCTGGAGGGAGGGGCGCGATGGAGCTGAAGATACGCTGGGGTCGTGATGTTACGTGCGTGTCACCGCTCCTGTGGGAGACGGGGCTGGGAAGTCCACACTTGCCTTCAGAAGCAGCCTCAGCTCACGCGGGCACCCGTCCTAGTGGAGGGGGACGAGAGGCGGTGTCCCGTCTAAGGGGTGGCGGGCCCCTCGTCCTTTTGGAAGCTCGGGCTCGTCATGAGGTGAGGGGCCTGATGAGAGTTGTCCTGACCTCCCTCCTCCTGCTCCACGAGCCCCTCCTTGGCCACGCGTATCCAGAGCATGTTACTACCACCCCGCAGGACGTCTGATTCAGACCTTTTTGGGAGGGAGGCAATCTCTGAAAGGGCTTAAGAAAATAAACACACAATAGCTTAGCCAAGCAGCTAATATTAAAGCAAAGACTCCAAATTTAGATCCCACCAAGTTCAAAGGAGCGGCTGTAGCATTCCAGGGTGTGCACACACACACACCCCACTGGCGGGCCACAAGGAGCTGATCTCCGACACACAGACACACACACACACACACCCCACCGGCGGGGCCACGAGAGCTGCTCTGTAGACCTGCTGGGCAGGGCTGTGCAGACCCACATCCCTTTGGGGAAAGACAGGCAACTTGTCCCTGCAGATAACCCCCGCTTTGAGCCGGCCCTTGTGGGCACCAGGGGATTCCTTCGTCCCTGCGAGGCAGATACTCTGATCGCATCTGAAGGTTTAGGGAGTGGAGAGGTGTGTGTGGTCACTGCCTGAGGCCTCAAAGCCGGGGCTGAAATCCTGACCAGGTCCGCTCTGACCTGATCCTCCATGTTCCAGGGCATTCTTAGGAAAGTCTGCGCAGGAGGAGTCGGGAAGAAAGCAAGGGGCAGGGGCGCTGTACCCGGACTCCTACCCACGCGGTGGCAGCCCTCGCCCCGCCGCCCTGAGTTCTAAGACAACCCGGAAGCCGTCCGACAGCCACAGCCCTCTGGGGCGGGGAGCGGCCTGGGTGGGTGGCCGGCTGTCTTGGACGAAGATGCCAACTTAAACAAAGCCCAGAGTCCCGGGGCCTCGCTGACTTGTTTGTACAGAGAGGGTGAGGCCCCGCAGGAGTATTTTTGTGCTGGTGAAGGCCGGGAGGACCGGGGCTCCTCCGGGCCGCTCTTGACCTGAGCTGGAGCCCGTGTGCCAGGTGGTGGACTGAGGCCTCGTCCAGGCTGGCTCTGGCCGCCGTGGCCAGGACGCAGAGGGCAGCAGGCGCTGGGGACCCCCGCCCGCTCCCAGGGTCTCCAGCGGGGCTGGCCCTGTCCTGACGACCATGGGGTGACTGCACAGGACCCCGGGAGTCCCAGGAAACAGTGGGTTTAGGGCTCCAGAGCGATAGGCTGTGAACACGTGTGCTCCTGTGGGGAGGAGCCCCGGCGGGGAGCCCCCCAGAGCTTTGCCTCCTCCAGCACCTTCATCGTCGGGGAGAACCCAGAATAACTGAGGTTTATTTTTGAACTCGGCTTCTTGGGTCAAGAGGCAAACGAAAACAAGCTTATGTCGGGGGTTTATTTTAAAAATCGATTTCCAAGAAGTGTCCTGGGGCCATGGCGTATTCGGTCCAGTCCCCCCACCTCAGTGACGACCCAGGGCGACCGAGAACATGCTGGGCAAAGAGGCGATGGGACGCAGCAGCTCCCCACCACCTGGGCCGCCAGAGAGGACCCTCAGGGCCGGTCTACCTTGCACGGCCTCCTGGACGACCCCAGCTCTCAACAGACCGGCCAGAAACGAAGCCAGGCTCCACGTGAGGCCTCTGCAGATGCCGCGAGCCCGCACCTCCATCAGGGCTCTCTGTGTGCCCGGCCTGGGCCACCTGGGGCCGCCCACCCCGCACAGCTGGAGGGCCCCACAGGCCCCCGTGGCTTCCCTAGTGCCCCCGATAGTCCAGCGACACTTACCGTGCTGTTCTTTGTGACTCTCTGCAGTCACCACGGGGACGTGTGAGGGCCTCTCACTGGCCTGTGGCCCATGGGAACCAGTCAGGCCCGCACTCACCTGCAGTGCGGACAGGGCAGGGCCCGGCAGGAGGCCCCCAGGGCGGCAGGAGGCCCCCAGGGCGGCCGGAGCCCCCTCTCCATCTCTCTCCCTCCTGCAGCCTTTGAGCCACAAAAGGTTTCTTTACCCTGTGTCTCCCAACACCTGTCCACAGGGAGAATGGATTTCAAATGGGGGTCACTGGCCGGCTACACTGGACACCTTTCATCTCGAGCTGCTGCAGCCGAAGCCAGGGGTGGGGGCCGGGCAGGGAGCGCGGGGCTGCGTCTGCCCCCGTCCTCCTGTCCATGTTGGCGGTCAGCGGGGACGTGGGTGCCCCAGGGGCAGCTCGTGGTTAAAGGGCGGACAGAGCTGGTGGGAAAGGGGTTCCTCGACGGAGAGGGGGAGCCCCGTGGGGCCGTGGGTGTGGGAAGGAGCTCCTCCGAGGTTAGCATTCGGGACAGGCAGGAAGCAGGGAGGCGTATCCACCTGGGCCAGCAGCAACCCGGGCAGGGAGGGGCCCCGTCAGCCGGAAAAGGTACCGAGCCCTTGTCCTTCCCTGCCTCGTGGGAAGGAAGGACCAGGGCCATTCCCTTGAACGTCCGCTTGGGGAGTCCCCTTCAGCAGACGGCAGGGACAGTGTGTCCCTGTGAGCTTTAGTCACAACTTGGTCACACGACTTGATCGGTCTTGTCCTTACATTAAAAAGTACAGAGGCCAAGTGGAAATAGACCTACACGTAGGCATCTTCACTGGGGCTTCCCTTGTGGCTCAGCTGGTAGAGTCTGTCTACAATGCAGGAGACCTGGGTTTGATCCCTGGGCTGGGAAGATCCCCTGCAGAAGGGAACGGTCTCCCACTCCAGTATTCTGGCCTGGAGAATTCCATGGACTGTATAGTCCACGGGGTCGCAAAGAGCGGACATGACTGAGCGACTTTCACTTTCTTTCAGGTATCTTCACACAGGGATTAGAGATGGCTTTGATGTGCAGAGTAAGTTCTATGTCATTCACGTTTTTAATGCTTACACATCACATTTTCATTCTCCAAATTAACACTATTCAATCTGAATCTCCAGGGGAGCTGATGCAATTCCAGAAGTCTGACTGAAAAGAATCTGTCACTTGAACGTGATAAGAAGTTCCTTCTCATTGGGAAGGATGCTCAGCGCTCGTGGGGATCTACTTGTGGGGTTGCCAGTGCTTTCTAGAAACGGGACGTCCTACTCTGCTCGGAAGGGCTTTCTCTCGGAGACCTGGACCGTCATTGATGAGGACAGACTGCAAGAGTCTTTATTTATTCATCCACGACACGTCCACCCAACACACACCTGCTAGACACCTTCTGTTCTGCCGCTCTGCCCAAAGTTGGAAACTTTTCCACCACCTGGGTCACCTCAGATGCCTGTTCCCCATGCCCACACTTCCCAGGGTCAAGGCTGATGCTTCTGATGTGATCTAATGAAAGCTTTTTTTTTTGGGGGGGGTCATTGTTTCTATTTGTACTAACATGACCTGGACGTTTTCTCTGCCATGACTGCAGTTCCGACACGGCTGCGTCCACACTGCAGGGTGTGTGGGTCCCTGCCCGGAAGGGGCACCTAGCGGGTGAAGGGCGTGCCGGGGATGGGACAGGGGAGCAGAGCCTGAGGCCCAGACCCCACACCCTTCTCCCGCCCGGTACCCTGCACACGGTGCCACCGGGGCCCCCGCCAAGCCAGGGCAGGGCTGCACCCAGGAGGCCTGCAGGTGAGACTCTGCACTCGGACCAAGGACCCGGGGCCTCGCTCACCACGGCAGAGATGAGACACACCAGAAGGTCGTTTAAGGCAAATTTTAATCGTTTTATAAAAGTCATATATACAAAACACGTTCAGCTAACCGCCGTGGCTGTACAATACTTTCTACACTGCGCTGTGTGTCTCTCGAGCCAGGACACGGCATGAGAACAGAGGCATGTCCCCACCACCCGTGCTGCGGGCGGGGGTCGGGGTGGCGGGAGCTGCAGCGACAGCCCGGGGAGGGCCCCGACCCCAGGGGAATTTCCTTCCCGAGTGTAAAGACCCTGGAAGAGCTCGGGGCTCCGTCCCCGGGGGACACTGAGCCAGGCGCCGTCCTGGCCCGGGCCCCTGTGGGGTCCACCGCGGAGGCAGAGCCGAGGGCGGTGCGGGGGGCGGGTGCACGACAGGACCCCCCGGCCGCTCGTGTCAACAGAGAACACCACAGCGGCCCGTTTTCAGCTGGTTCAAATGGACCGAAGGAAAAGACGTTTGGAATGTTTTGTGATTTCTGTTAACAGGTCGAAAGGTAATGCCGTAAGATTTCAGAGACGACAGACTCAACAGAGATCTATTATAAATTTCTCAGTACCGAGGCTGGCTGAAGAGCCTGACGGTTGAGGAGACGGGGAGAGTGGCCCGGTGTCACAGGCTGCCCGCACGCCCGCGCCCCCAGCTTCCAGACCTCCACAGGCTCCGGCCACCTGCCTGCAGGTGAACCTGGAAAGGTGCCCAGGCTCCGCAGGCGGCTGGGGCGGGCGGGGAAGCCGCGGAGGGTGGGCGTGGTTAGCCTGGCCGTCGGGTCAAGCCTGTGATCTGAATTCTCTCCACCTGGGTGACAGCCCTCTGCACACGGCAGGTGCCAGCCTCTGCCAGGGCACCGTGACAGCCGGTGGTGGGGAGACCTCCTGGATCACCCCAAGGCTGCGGGAGGCTTCCCCAGGGGCTAGGCACTGAATGGTGTGGGTGGGGCCCCTGGGCCAAAGGGTTCACCCGTGTGGTTCACCCCGAAGCCGCCTCGAAGCGCTCAGTCCGTCTCGGGTCCCCGCCCGTTGCCGGTCGAGGCTGAGGCTGCACAGCACAGCCGGGCACACCCCGCCCACACCCCCGTGTCCTGAAGGCCGCCCCCCAGACTGAAGAGCCGGGCCGGGCTCACTGCAGGGACCAGCTTTTGGAAGCACAGGAGAAAGGGCATCCACTGCTGATAAAAGGGTGCCGAGTGACAAGCCTGGAACCGATGGTCAGACCAGGACGACGGGGCCCCGCGCGGCCCGGCCCAGCTGCTCTCTGCCGGCCCAGGAGCCCGAAGCTGCCCCAGCGTTTCACTCGGGTTTCTGTTACCCTCCCCAGCCCCCACACAAGGAAACCCCCACCTTCCTAACCACTCAGAAGCGGGGACCCCAGCTCCCAGGTGGAGCCAGGCATGCGCTTCTGTGAGACGAGCCACAAGCCGTTTCTGGCCCCACGCGCAGAGCCTTTGGGTCCCTGGAGGAAGAGCCCCACACCCGTCAGCCGGGGAGGTGCTGCCGCCCCACGAGGGCCGTCTCGGGGCGGGGGCATCGTGGTCTGGGTCGCCGTACTCCCCGCCCCTGCTGCACTCAGACACGGGTTCCTCGAAGGTCCCTCGTTCTGGTGACACCCTGCTCCTCGTGCTGTCGTGGGGCCAGAAGTCTTCACACGGGGTGCCCCCACGTGCAGCAGAGCCGCGGGGGGCCCAGCTCAGGACCACCCTCAGGGTCGGCAGGGAGAGGCAGGCACTGCGGGTGCTTCGGGCAGTGTGCAGCCCGTCGTCCCTTGAGGCAGGTTCTCACCGGGAGAGAAGCACAGCGTGGACACCAGGGCCACGTGGGACACCCAGCCCACGGCAGGCCCAGCACCAACCGCGCAGCAGGGCCTGTCTCTCACTTCACACGGAGCGCTCCGAGCTTCCAGCATCACTCAAGAGCGAGGCTGCGGAGCGCACCTGACGGACCTTAGGGAGAAGCTGGCGCCAAAAAGATGGGCTGAGCTGTCAGAGGCCAGCGGGAACCCCGCCTGACTCCCTGAACCATGTGGAACGCCCGCGGCACCGTCCTCCCGAGGCGGTGACTCGGGCCACGACCTTGGGCCTGGGGGGGCCTGCATGGCTCTGTTCCATGGCGTGTGACCCCAGCTGCAGAGAAACCACCCAGGAGCCCAGGGGTGCGGACCCTGGGTGCCCGTGTCACCCCGCAGTCCAACCTCTACATGGGGAAACTGGAACCCAAAGAGCCGGGCCCCCAGGCATATGGGTGAGGAGCACACGCTTCTCTGCAGGGGCGGGCAGGGGGCTGCCTTGCCCACCGCAGGCTGCTGAGGCCCCGCACATGGATGCACACAGCGCCTCGCTGGGCGACAGCCATGGACACCGCGCTTGTTCCTTTTCTGGAAAAGAATCGGGTGCTGCGAGCTCTGCTGACCGGGGGTCACTCTCGCTGTGCGTCACTGCTTCCCCGTTTTCTGATGGCACGCTGACCCCACAGGGTCCAGAGAAGGGGCCCCACCTTCCCCGGGCCTCCCGTCTCTGGACACGTCCACGTCCGTCCCAGGTCTCCGCTGGCAGCTGGGCTCAGGGCCTCCCTCGCACACTGTGTGTCTCCGTGTGTTCCTGCCGCCCCTCCCTGTCCTGAAGTCGTGTTCCAGAGACGTCCACACAGAACCGTATTGGGGGCAGCTCTCTTGGTCGCCTTGAGTCCCAAGAGTGGAGACGAGAACTGTGATCAACAAGTAATGAACCTTCAAAGACCATAAGGGCTCGAGTTCTCCACGGGCTCTGAACTTGGGGACTGAAAAATTTCATGTTGGCTTTGAATGCTGAGTGATCTTTTTCATTAAGAAAAACTAAGGATTTATTTTAATAAATATCCAGAGATCGAAGGTGGTCAGATCGTCAGACCAGCCTCTCCTGCCAATGCTAAAATGCTGTGCATGGCGCAAGCCATGAGCAATTCGTTCCAACCACTCTTGTCCCAACGTTGCTTTTGCTCATGGTGTCGAGTCAGCAAGCGTCTGTTCCCAGGATGCCCGAGTTAGTCGGTCAGAACTAAGGATCTTGTTTCAAGATGATTTCCTGATCTTAAAGAGTTAAAATAACCTGACTCATTTTTATCAAAGAAGTAAAAAAATTACAGTAAGGAGGTCTAGAGATCTCTATAAATTACAAAGCTATAAGGCAATATCTTTGAGACAATTTCTCTACAAACTGAAGTTAAAAAAAAAAATAGTAAAAATATGCACGTGTCCTTAAGCGTGAAGTGTGACTAGGAGGAGAAAGTCTGAGTTCCAGGGAGTTTATTGTTACATTTCTGCAATAACAGATGAGGCAGACTGCCCCCTGCTGTGCCAACATCTCAATACAAAAGACAGCAGATCACGGTAACAGTGAGATTCAAATACAAAGCCCTAAGGCTTAGAGACGTGACTCTAACCTATGTGTGGAAAGGCTGGGGATGGTTTTAGCTGAGCCTGCAGAGCCGTCCCCATCTCTGACAAGCACCGATCCTGGAACGGAGGGCTGAGTGCCATCACGCCCGCTCAGCTCAGCGCGAGGATGGCTCCTGGCTGCAGGGGAGGAAGTGGGTCAGGTCTGGGCGGGGCCGGGCCCTGGTTACCAGGCCACTCAGCACAGTCACGGCCACTCAACAAGAACTCGCTCCCGGGTCTGAGAGTGAGCTGGCAGCCATGACAGAGGGTCTGAAGCACAAACCATGTTCACTGACCAGGTGGACTCCAACTCGCCAGCAAGCCGTTCACAAGCTGGCCACACTGACCTCGGGGGCCGCCGCCTCCGCCAGCGCGAAGGGGGTTTCCAAGCTGGTGGGAAGAGCGTGGATCCGCACACACGTGTGCGACGGGAGCCAGCGCACGAGGGGCACTTGAGGCCCGAGGACGGCAGGGTCTCAGGACGCCCAGACGCAGTCCATCCAGAGGGTTCTTTCTCCTTTAAACCTCGGTCACTGGCCCTGACCTCGGGCACGTCCTTTCGGTTTACGAAGAGCCACAGGAAGCAGTACAAAAACAGCAACTTTTCTCCAGCCAAAAACAGCCCAAACCCCAGCAAACATGGACAGGAAGTCTTGAGGGCGCAGAAAGAAACAGGATTTCACGCTGTCTCCTCACTAAACTCTGGGTTAGCAAGGATGACTCAGAAGCAGGTTCGCCCCTCCCTTTCCTCCTGGGCCAGCATCTGCCGCGAGCTAGATCAGTGTTTATCTGCTGGTGAAGGGGACAGCATGGCCCTGAACCACAGGCACATGCTGGGCCCGTGGCAGAGGAAGCCTTTTCCTCTTTTAGACGCTGGACGAGGCCTCAACACGCCGGACACTGTTGAGCAGAGTCGTAAACGGCGGGGACCGGTTTGGAATGCAATGTACTTTTAAACACAGTGAGAGACAGCCAGGCAGGGCGGCCGGACATGTTCCCCGAGGGATGGGCTCGACGCCCGTCACCACTCACGGCCTCCGCAGCGGCCGCGGCCCAGTGCTTTCTGCTGCGTGTGCGTGTTAGTGGAAGCGCGGGCCGGTGATGAGCGCCGGGCGTCCAGGGAGGCAGCGCAGCCTGGGATGTTAAGGCAGGCGCTGCGGGCCTGCCGCCGGCTCTCAGGCGGCCCTGAGAGGAGGGGGCACTTGGCTTCCCCCAGAGATGGCAGGCCCCCCGAGCCGACCGCAGGTGTGGGAGACGACCGGGAGATGGAGGGCAGTGTGCAAGGCCAGCTGGTGTGAGGGCTCTGCTGAGGGGCGGGGGTGGGCACAGGGCAAGCAGGTGCCACCCCCCACCCCGTGCGGAGGGGAGGGGGGACTCAAGGCAGCGCCTGGCCCACATCTCCCCCGCGGGCCGTGGCCGATGGGTCAGGTGGGAGGAAGGCACAGGTGTCGGGGTGTTAAGGCAAGTCCCCCTGTGGGCTCTCACTCCCACCCTCCAACCTAACAGCTGGGGCCGGGGCCTCTCGGGAAATTGGCACCAGAGATTGAAAAGGCAACGCGCTCCCTTGGGGAGGTGGTGGTGGGTCCCTCAGAGCTGAGCCCACACTTCTCCTCCTCCAAACCCCCAGGACCCCACCAGGCAATGTCCCCACTGAGGACTCACTAGTTGGAGAGAAGAGCCACCCACAGAGACGTCAGCGTTTGCGTCTCGGTCACTAAAGACAGGGTGAATGTGCAGACACGCGGCCCCGATTAAACTGCGTCAGAAAAGGAGCCGTTTCTGTAAAGAGAGAAAGCTGTGTTACCAGCGGCACACACTAACACCAACGTGACCGCTGGACGTTCAGTAGTTTCACGCGTCCCCGGGACTCAGTAGCTACATCCGCGTGTCCCCTCCTGCGGCCGCGCGGGCCTGGCACCCCGAGCTGGGCGTCCGGGGCTTGGGGTCGGGGCCGCACTTGGACAGGCAGGCCCGGCTGGCGGCCGCGAGGGCGGCCCCGTCACTGCAGCATGATGTCCTTCAGGTTCTCCTGCAGGATGGTGTCCTTCACGGCGCGGAACACGAAGCGGATGTTGTCGGTGTCGATGGCGGTGGTGAAGTGGTGGAAGAGAGGCTTGCTGCGGTTCCGCCTCTTCCGGTCGAAACACTGGACCAGGAAGCGCTGGACGTCCTCCAGTCTGTGGGGGTCGCCCCTGAAGTCTGGGAAGTGCTTCTTGATGCTGACGGTCTTCACCTTTTCCACCAGCAGGTCCATCTTGTTGAGGAACAGGATGATGGAGACGTTGAAGAACAGCTTGTTGTTGACGATGGTCTCGAAGATGTTCATGGACTCCACCAGGCGGTTGGTGCGCCTGTCCTCCATGAGGACCTGGTCGTACTCGCTGGACGAGACCATGAACAGGATGGACGTGATGCCGTCGAAGCACTGGAACCACTTCTGGCGCTGGGACCGCTGGCCGCCCACGTCCACCATCTTGAAGGGGATCTTCTTGATGACAAAGTCGTGCTCCACGATGCCCTTGGTGGCCTTCCTTGCCAGCAGGATGTCCTGCTTGCTCGGGAGGTAGTTCTGTAAAATCAGGTGAGGGGGCGGTGGGGAGGAGGGTGTTAGAAGGTGGGCAGGGACAGACGCGGTGGAAGGGAAGTTACGGGGGCTTCTGCGAGAAGCTGAACCAGATACCAGAAGCACCTTTCACTTATAAGAACGTAACATCACCATGAAACGGAGTGAAGGAACTAGGTGGCTCACTTCAAAATGAATGGGGGGCTCCCCAGACTGAGGAAGAACGAGCCGAACTCTCAGGTTAGGCCCCAACCTGAGATCCCGTCTCCTTTCTTCTCCACGCGAAACGACCACCACTTTTCCTACTGCATCTTCCGTCCGTCCGTTCCGTCGCTCAGTCGTGTCCGACTCTATGCGACCCCGTGGACTGTAGCCTACCAGGCTTCTCCATCCATGGGATTCTCCAGGCAAGAATACTGGAGTGGGTTACCATTTCCTTCTCCAGGGGATCTTCCCGACCCAGGGATCGAACCCAGGTCTCCCGCATTGGAGGCAGACGCTTTAACCTCTGAGCCACCAGGGAAGCCTGCATCTTAGTTACCTATTTTTCTAACTTCCAGGGCACATGCATTCCAAACCCTGACTCTGAACTGACTTAACTTAGGTTTTGCAATGCTGCTTAAATTTAGCCTGCAGTATATTTAGTATGTTATTCTTGGAGAAACCTTTAAAGCCTTCAGCAGCACAAGGGCAACTGTGGTCACTCGAAGCCCTTTGATCCTGCCCTGTTCCAACCCTCCAGGGACTCCTGCACACCAGCTCGCAGAAACCCCAGCAGGGAGGGAGCCTCTCGGCCCAACGACCCATCCACAAGGTAAACGGGGGAGAGGGGAATGTCTCCAGCAGCGCAGGAGATGGGAGAAGCCCCACAAGGGAGATGCTCCACCCACCCCCACAGACAGACTGAGAGGAACAGAGATGCAAGGAGAAGCTCTGGGCTGGAAGAAGGCCAAGGGCCGGGGACCCACGTGCCGGGTGGACTCGAGACTGCCCCAGTTCAGCAGCACCCACGCGAGAACCTTAGTGGGACAACGGGGAAGGTCTGGAAACCAATGGGACACTGGCTGGTGTTAAGGAACGAGCGTGGCGATGGTGCTGTGGTCGCTGGACACAAGGCAGGGCTTGGGAGGGTGGCAGGAGCCCCTGCCGCGGGGGCGGCTCTGGGCTGCATGCACGAGTCACAGGCTCTGGGCGTGGGGGTCTCACTCACCAGCTGGCCAATCCGGTCCAAGTTATCCAGGAAGTACTTCACCGATTCGCCCTGTCATGGAGGAAAGAAAAGTCACGGCTCAGTCCGAACTGATGACCCTGAGGTGGTAAACAGGAGAACTCAATTGGGTGATGTGAGTGCTGTCCTGCCTGCTTGTTAACAGGAAGGCCAAGTGAAAAGGCTAACAGCATGTATGCGTTTTTCAAAATAAATAACAAATTTAAAGCTTTTTAAAAACGCAGTTTCTCTAGCTCTGATGCCCAGGTTCAAATTCAGACTGTGTTTTTCAGAGCAATGGCGAGAACGCAGACTCTCTGACCAGGCAGGTCCCTCCCTTTGCAGCCGGGGCGCCGCCTGTGAGACTCGGCTCCTGTGGGTGGTTTTGTTCCCAGCAGGGCCAGCCTGGTGCGCTCCAGGCTCATCTGTTATTTGTGAAGCAGCACACAACAGAACATGTTCCAGATTATAGAAACAAGCTGAAGCTCTGTTATGACGTCATGTTAGCACGACCTGACTGATGGAGCAGGACCAGGAGACTCTGGTCTGGATTTCCGTGGACGGATGGCCAGTCTTTCTCTAGCCCCTGGACATTCTCTGGACTGCATGTCGACACAAACTGACCGATCACTAGCTAGAAGTGACCATGCGAATCGGTCACTGTCCTGTTCTCAGAGGAGTGGTCAGCTGACACGGTGGCGCTCATGGAGCATAAGGAAGGTTTAGAGGCTCTTTAGTGTCGATTAAACAAAGCAAACAGAGGAAGTGGTGAGTGAACGGGCAAAAACTCCCCTTATAAAGTGGGGTGCTGACAATTACAGCCCATGTGCCCAGAGGACTCAACTTCCTGCAGGATTCACTCTGAGCCCCACTGTGCAGACAGGGCCCAGGGAGGATGGAGGGGCCGGGGGCCCTCGTGGGGAAGCCCCGCCAGCGGCGCTCAGGACAGCGGAGGGCGGCTGCGCACGGGCGCGCGCACACACACGCGCATGGCAGGGGACAGCCTGGACTCGGGAGGAGGACGCTCATCGGAAAGGTTCCGCACCAGAGCCTGAGCTCGTATGAGGTCACGCGGAAGCCCCTGGGCCCTCCCCCACGGGTCTCCGACATAAAAGGAAGGAGCGGGGGTGGACTTCCTCTAGTGAAGAACCCAGCTCTGGTTTCCAGGAGGCCTGTGGCCACCACAGAGGAGAGCGCGTGTTTAAGGGACAGACGTTTCTCCCGGGACAGCACAGACTGGGGCTCGAGGCACGCTCTGCCCCTGGCGTCGCGGCTGCCGGGCCACAGGCGGGCTCTGCCCGGGAGCTGGGGTGGGCACCCAGGCACC
The DNA here is from genome assembly GCF_049115385.1 of Moschus berezovskii. Lineage (NCBI taxonomy): Eukaryota > Metazoa > Chordata > Mammalia > Artiodactyla > Moschidae > Moschus > Moschus berezovskii. Next base: position 1,718,165 of record NC_142486.1, read on the forward strand.
AGCCCCGCCCCGCCTCCGCCCGGCTCCTCCTCGTGGGGCAGGCCGAGCACCCGGCACCCCTTCTGCCAAGCGAGCTCCTGCTCCCGCGCAGACTGGAAACAGCTGGAGAGCGAGAGCGGCTGGCCAGCGCTCCTGGTCCAGGCCTCCTTCCTCCCCGAAACCCTCGTCTCTCTCCTCCTGCCACTGCTCACTCGGGGCCTTCGGGGCCCGACGAGAGCTCCGCGACCCGCGTCCGTCTGGGGAGGCAGGAGGGGCGGCTCACGGTGCAGCCGCTCCTGCCTGAGTCAGGCCGGCGTGGGGGTGTCTTGGCCTGCCTGACCACAAAGCGTCCTGGCAACACGGCTGCCCCGGGGACGCTGTGATGTGGGTGCAAGGGTGGAACCCCGACACAGGGGTGTGAAGTGGAAACGCCCGCGCTCCTGACTAAGCATGTATTAAAGAAGGAAGGGAATCGCTCCCCTAGTCTGACTTTGAACATTTCCAACTGCTGAGCCTGAAATCAGGGTCATCTCCACGGAGCTTACGACACAAGGAACGCTAACATAAAAGGACCTTTATGGCTTCTCTCTCCACCAGGATGGTCGGCTTGATCATCTTGGCAGCCTGTCTCACTGCCTCAAAGGGGGCGACTGTTCATGCCTGTGGTATCCCCACCACCACAGCCCAAACGGACTGGGATGAGCACCTTTACGGGACACTGTCACGTGAGGCGGGAAGACAGCAGGTCTTCTCTGGATGGCTACTGGAGTAACGTGAGCTGACAGAAAGGAACACGTGGAAAACGGGCTTCTCACAACCCCTCTGTCTGCCACGCTTGGCAGAGTTCTGGTCTTTTCCGTCAGTTTCATGGGGGAGGTGGGGGCGCGGGAGAGGGCCCACTGGGGTCAGACCTGCTGGCAGAGGCTGTGTGGGGCGCAGAGCACGGACGGCAGGGTGGCTTAGGCGGGGCCAGGCAGGAAGGCGGGGGCGGCGGGAAGCAAGGCCACAAGTGGTCACCACGGAAACAGCCGCTAACGGCCACTTTGGGCCCGGCGGCGCGCCGGTTCCCAGTCCCCTGTCCACACACGAGTTGTCCCCATGTTCCTAGAGGAATTAATTCTTAAATTCTTAACACAGGGCTTGTCAATGGTGAGTGAGAGGATTCGAAAATCTAGTTCATTCATTTAGACACAAATTGGAAATACAAAATTTTAAAACGGCTGAATATTAAAAACAACCCCATGTGACTGCAGCCTGCCAGGCTCCTCTGTCCATGGGATTCTCCAGGCCAGAATAGTGGAGTGGGTGGCCATGCCCTCTTCCAGGGGATCTTCCCGACCCAGGGATCAAACCTGCGTCTCTTATGTCTCCTGCAACGGCAGGCAGCTTGTGGTAACACTGAGCCACACGGGAATGAACCACAAAAACTATTCTGAAGGTCAGAGTTTCATTCCTGTTACTTAATAGACACTGAATTTAAGACTTAACTTCCATTTAATGGAACATGGCTGCCTATCATCTTTCTACATTTTGGGGAGTTCACATCAGGACTGTAGCCTCTGCAACGCAGCAGCCAGAACCCGCACTCCAAGTCTCACTGGGGCCACGAGACGCGCACGTCAAGCAGATGCAAGCAGAGCAGAAGACCAGATGCCGTCGCCCAATTCTGTCAACCCGCCACGTGCTTTGCTCTCCTTCCAGTTCAGGGCTGACCCTTGAACAGTGTGGGTTTGAACGGCACGGGTCCACTGACACACACTTTTTTTTTTTAAACAAACACGTACAGGATGCTCCGAGCTCGGCCGACTGTAAAGTTACGCTTGGATCTTTGACTGTGTGGGGTCAGCGCCCCAGCCCCCAAGCTGTTCAAGGGTAACTGCATATACTTCTTTTTTAAAACCACTTGAGAGGAAGTTGTCCGTTTACCCCTGAATGCTTCAGCGGACACGCCCCAGGCACCAGGACACCTGCGTCCATGCCCACGGCAACCCCGGGAGAGGTGATGTGGACGTGGTGCTCTCACCCAGCAGCACGCCCTCCTCCAGCACCGGCTTCAGTCTGGAGTCGAGGGCTGCACGTCGCTGTCCGCTCTCTCCCGCCCCCTTCAATCTGAAACACTGATCTTTCTGAAGAACGCAGCGGCTCCCCCCAGGTGGCGGTTTTTGTGACATTTCCAATCTTTACCAAAATGGTTTTCCAATCAGTACAGCAACCACTGGTCTGCGGTGGACCTTCTCTACTGTAAATGAGAGTCCTCCCTTCTTCCCTGTTTATCTGTTATCCACGTGGACTCACAGATGCTTGTCTTTCTCAAGGTTTGCAATTTGCAAAGTCATAAAGGCTGTTTGAATTTGCAGATCACAGAACTGCATACAGAATCCTCAAGAATCTATAAAATAAGCTAACAATTGAGTCAAGAAGTGAGTTCAGAAAATTCACAAGATACAAGGTCAATATACAAAACCAAGTGTATTTTATATGCAAGCCTTAAATAAGTGGAATTTAAAATTTGAAAAAAATTTCATTTGGGACTAACAAAAAATATTTGGGGAAATTTTTTTGTGCTGTTTTGCAGGGTATGTTTTGTATTTTGAAATAACCGCAGATGCACAGAAAGTTGCAAAGATGGCAGAGAGGTCTCATGCCCCTGTCATCCCATTTCCCAAAGGCTCCAGCTTCTGTAATTACCACACAGCACAGTTAGGGGACTGACGCTGGTCCGCGTGGCTCTGTGCACACCTGTGGATTCCTGTGGTGCCCCCAACCACCTCGCCCAGCTCCCCACAATCCAGAGATCTGACCCGTCAACACAGAGGTGCCCGTCCCCAGCTCTGCCAGCCCTCATCTCTGGCAGGCACTCATCGCAGGTCAGCTCTAGGTTCAGTCACTGGCTTGTTTTCTGTGCAGTTTCGCCTTTGCTAGAGTGTACTTTAAGTGGAATCAGGCAGCAGGGGACCTTTTGAAATGTGTGTTGTTGTTGTTTTTTTAACTCAGCAAAATGCCTGGAGAACCAGCCAGCTGCTGTGTCGACGGTCTGTCTTGTTTACTCCTGAGCAGCGACGGGCGGTACGGATGAGCCATGGCTTATCTAAGCACTCGCTGATCTGGAGGCATTTTGGTGGTTTCCACATTTTGGGAATTACAAACGAAGATGCCATCGACATTCACGTGCAGGTGTGTGGACACAGTGCTCATTTCTCTGGGATGGATGCCCAGGATCGGGATCTCTGGGCTTTACGGTAAGTACATGTTCAGGAAGTATAGTTCTGTCTTCTTTTAAAGAAACTCTGCAACGCTCCCCCAGCGCGGCTGCCACTGCACACCCCGCCGTGATGCGCAGGCGCCTGGCTCCTCTGCGCTCTCACCAGCCCTCGGCACTGAAGTCGGCGCTCCTCCTCTGCGAGCTCTCCCCACAAGCCTTCATCGGCGGTTTGCATGTCCCTTGCTCTGCAGTGCCCGGTGGGTCTCGGTGCTGAACATCTCTCCACGCGCTGGTCTGCCGTCTCTACGTCCTCTAGGCTGGAATCTCTTTGTATCTTTTGTCCATTTTCTACCTGGACTGTTTTATTACTATTAACTTTAAGTGTTCCTTAGACACTCCAGATACAAGCCCTCTGTTAGATATGTGGTTGGTAAGGACCTTCTCTCATCTGTAGCTTGTCTTTCCATCCTCGTAAGAGGGCCTTTTGAAGAGCAAAAGTTTTGGGTTTTGATGAAACCAAAATTGATTGTGGTGTCATATCTATGAATGCTTCAACCAACAGGATCTGTCTAAGGGGACATACAGATGGCAGGCAAGCACACGAAGAGACGTTCCGCATTCGGGCCACTCGGCTGCAGGAGCACACGGCCATGCCGTGGGAGGAGGGCTGTGCAGCGGGGAGCTGAGGGCAGTCCTGGGAGCCGGGCGTGGTCCCCGGCAACAACCAGCAAAAGAAGATTACAGTACAGCAGCTGTGAGGAAATGCATCCTGCCAGAGCTGTGGCAGGGGGGCAGTGGGAGAAGGCAGTGGCACCCCACTCTGGTACTCTCGCCTGGAAAATTCCACGGACAGAGAAGCCTGGTAGGCTGCAGTTCATGGGGGTCGCTAAGAGTTGGACACGACTAAGCGCCTTCACTTTTCCTTTTCCTTTCCTGCACTGGAGAAGGAAATGGCAACCCACTCCAGTGTTCTTGCCTGGAGAATCCCAGGGACAGGGGAGCCTGGTGGGCTGCCGTCTATGGGGTGGCACAGAGTCGGACACGACTGAAACGACTTAGCAGCAGCAGCAGCAGAGATGGGAGAGCTGGGAATAGCTCAGGGAAGGCTGTGGCCCCACTGACTCCTGATTTCAGCCTGGTAAGACCTGAGCAGAGGTCCTGTGTGCTCCAGACAGTGCTCCCAGGGCCCCGCGTGCTCCTGGCAGGGGTGCTCCCGGGGCCCCGCGTGCTCCTGGCAGGGGTGCTCCCGGGCCCCGCGTGCTCCTGTCAGGGGTGCTCCCAGGGCCCCGTGTGCTCTGGGCAGGGGTGCTTCCGGGGCCTGCGTGCTCCTAGCAGGGGTGCTCCCGGGGCCCGCGTGCTCCTGTTGGCGGTGCTCCTGGGTCCCCCTGCGCTCTGGGCGGCAGGAGTCTGATGCACACACGTGAGACCGTGCACTGCTGCTCTTGTCTGAAGCTGCTGCAGTCTAACCACCTGTCACCCGGCAGGTAAATCATGAATAGTTCATTTCCTCAGGCAAAGCCCCGTGAGCCGTCACAGGGAAGGCTATGTCCCCAGCGGGTCCGCTGGCATCAGCAGGTACTGAATGCCTGCCGGTGAATGAAGACGTGAATTTTTTCAAAGCTGAGACTTAACCTGAGCTTAAACATTACTTCCTTTGAAAACAGTGCGTTCCTGACCTCTGTCTACTCTCGAGGGCCTATAGACAAGCCTGCTCCTCCCTCCCCCGCCATCAGGATGGCACTACCAAGAAATGACTCCTCCTCCTCCTTGCAATGGAGCTGCCTCATCAACATAAAATAGAAGCATTAAAAACCTAATAAATGTCTGAAAAATCTCTTGCTTAGGCATTAGTCCTTAGCTAACTCAAAACAAATGGGATGAGTCAGAATCTGGTTCTTCAGGCTTTTTATGGAAAGCCCTGTATTTTCACTAACTTATTCAAATAACCCAAAGGAAAAAAGCCTCCAAAACACAATAGCTCCCAAACTACCAATATTTACTGTATTAGGAGTTAAATCTGAGAGAACTGAAAAACACAAAAACACAGGAGCATCCGCCCAGTGAGCCGCCTTGACGACCCTGTCATGGCGTCACCGGGCCTCTGGAGAACCCTGCCCCACACGCTGGGGAGGAGCGGGGTTAGAAAGGCGAGTCACGCCTCAGTATTACCATGAAGGTGGTTTGACCTTGTGAGGCCCTTGGAAGGACCCCCGGCCCACACTGAGAGCCACTGCCCTAGAAAGCTCTGGCGTGGTGCACCAGCCAGGATGCTCCGAGCGGCACAGTCGCCAACGCTGGAGACGACCCCAGGTCGCGTGTGCAAACTGCAGCACCGTGTAAGGACAGAAAACCCCAGGAGAATCGGCAGGGAAGGACCACCACCGTCGGCCTCAACACAGTGAGTCTCCAACAAAACGGGGGTCAGGAGACAAGTCACCGTGAGAGGCCTACACTGCTCACGCGAAGTTTAAAAATACGCGTCACCCAACACTAAACACGTGGCTAGGAAACAAGCATGGTGTGACGGGGTCCCTGCGCTTCCTGAGAGCCCGTCTCTGCTCCTCCCTATAGCCCGTGTTTTGCCTTCAGAACCCTTGAGAGCTGACTGAGACGATAGTAAATGATGAATTATTCAGGATTTCCTAGTAAAAGAGACGTCACTTTTACCTCAAATCATCCAGGTTTACCTCTGAGTAGCGCTGCCTTTTCTGAAGTCCACGTGTCTCACTCCCTGAAAGCCAGGGAAGCCTGGCGTGCTGCAGTCTACGGGGTCGCAAAGAGTCGGACACAACTGGGCGACTGGACTGAACTGAAACGTCCCTAGTCAAGCCCAGCTCCGCTGGCACACAGTGGGACTGGGAGTGCTTATCAGCACTGTTCACTGATAAATCTAAGTAATCAATCCTATCGGTCTTTCCCAGACATGATGGGAAGCACAAGAGCTTCTCCACCCAGAAGTCCACACTGGTTTTCCTTACTTCTCTGCTCCATGATGGCAGGTGGGTGACCACGCTCACAGACGCCTCGTGAGAGCTTGGGAGGGGCCATCCCAGCACACACGTCCCACGAGTCCCCCAGAATCATCTTTCAAAGCCCGACGCTGTCCCTTTAAGTCTTCCCAACCCCCCTCCTCCAAATCCCTCTCCACTTCCTTCTACAGGCAGCTTATCCAGGGAGCTAAGTTTAGCTCCCGAATGCTAATCTTTCCTCCAGGGACAGCCCATGTCTTTGCAGGAGGGGCTGCCCTGGCAGCACAGCACTAGCTTCACGGAAGACTCAAAGGGGAGGAGCTGCCAGATCCTGGTAGAAAGGGGGGCTGGGAGGGAGGGGCATCTTCTGGCCAAACTGCCCCTCACTGCAGCTCATCCTACCCCGTCCACAGTCTCAGCAGGGTCAGCCCGGGCAGTCCTCACGGTCCACGTCTCGTCTCGGGACAGCTTGTCAGTTTCGACTCAAAGCTATAAAATTCAGACGGAGTCACAGTGGGGCACAAACCTCAAGAGACCCAACTGCTTTTCCCCATCACCTGGATATCAACCGTGGGAATCCTTTCCAAGCTCTGCTCACGAGTTCACGTGAAGTTCAGGCCCCTGGCTGAGCCCAGGCCCCCGCCCCCTAGAGTGCTGCAGGACGGCTGAGCTGGTGACAGGTGAGACTTCACAGGAGTGAAAGCAAAGGAGAGAACCCAGGGAGCTTTTCTTTCTACCTGATGGCATTCAGGCTGCAGAGAAAGAGGAGGTTTAAAGGGCTGCGTGCCCCCTCAGCTAATGGAAGTGACCGTGTGATTCCCCGGAATCATCAAACTCCTAAGGACAGACGATCCCCCTTTACAGCACGTGCTTCCGAAACAAGCCTGTCAATCCGAAACCCAAATCAAATTTCACTTGATTTACAATCTGGATACTACTGGTTCATCTTTCCTGTTTACATGAATTTGCTTAAAAGAAAGAAATCGTGGATAGTTGCCAAAATGGACTTCTGGAAAACAAACCAGCACAGCTGTGATAAACATGTGGACAGACAGCAGCGGGGTGGTTGGTACTGAACAGTCTTCAGTTCGGTTCAGTCGCTCAGTCGTCTCCGGATGACCACTTAAAATTCAGCTCCAACTCAGTCTACATTGTCCCAGCTGCCAGCCGACAAAACGCCGGGTGTGAGAGCAACAGAGGCTGTCCACCTGCCCGCAGTGTAGCCACTCCCAGAGCCCGCATCACCCTCCTGCAAGGTGCTGGGCCTGCCCTCACCCCACCACCACTCCTGGCCTCACCCTGGCCCCTAAAGACAAAGGTAAAGCAGCAGAGAAACTCTGAAATCAAGACACGCCAGAAAATTGATTCGGGCACCACTGAGCTGTGGTCTGAACAGAGCTTCCATCCCGGTGAGGAGTCCCAGGGCCTGCACGGTGCTGGCTAACATGGCTCACAGGTGTCTGGTGTGTCAGCTGTCGCAGACGGGCAGGTGGCTGGATCGGTACAAACCGCTCACCCAGCTGGACCTGGAGGCCAGTAACAGGCCCTCGGTGCCTGTGCATATCTGCGCCTATTATCTGATGCAAAACAGTAGGATTATCCCCATTTTCCAGGTGAAGAAACCAAAGCTCAGACGTTAACTTGCTCGAGGTCAAAGCAGCCACTCATTCCCCAGGCCAGGCTCCGCCTCCTGCAGGAGGCTGTGCTGTAACTGACCAGCCTGTGGGGCTGAGCTCAAGTGCACGTCCCACAAATCAAGTTAACACAGGGATGGGAATCCTACTCCCAACACAAAGGCTGGGGAGCTGGCGGCAGGACAGAGGGGACGACGTCATGTGGATGCCCCTGGCCCCTGCGCCGGGGTCAGGGCGCCTGCAGCTGGACGCTCAATCCAACCCCTTCTTGGTGGAACAAGAGGGGAAGAGAAGGGCTCAAAGCAGCCCTCTGTCTGCCAAAGCCTGACTCACCCGCGGGCTCGCGCTTGGTGCTGGGGAAGCAGGAAAAGGCAAGCTCTGCGCAGGGAGCCGGGGCTGTGGCCGGCGGGGAGGCCAGAGGCAGGGAGCCCCGAACGCTCCTGGGCAGCCCAGCTCCTCACAAGGGGCCACTGTGCCATGTCGGTGACCGGCAGGTCTGGCCCCGGGACCCCGACTTCACAGGTCGTCTGGACCGGAGCTCCAGGGGGCCGCCTCTCTGCCCTCAGCCAAGCCTCTAGCTTTCTGCTGAGCAGAAGCGAGCAGCATCTCGGGAGAGACACCCCCATCTGAGCACACGGAGCAGCACAGGTGCCAAAGGAGGCTCGCAGGAGAGACGTGGGCCCGCGATGCGGGACAGGGACCGAGGGAGGTCTGTGCTGGATGGCTGGATGACGGCGGCCGGCCAGCGTGCACTCAGCACCGAGGTTTATTGCTTCATCTGGCAGAGAACACGCGGAGTCCAGCACAGGGAGCCCACAGAGGGCTTCTTCCTTTGGCCGTGCCAACTGTCTGAGCAAACACCTCGTCTGGAAAAGCTTCTCCGCACTCCCTCGACCGTGGAGCGGGGTGATGCTCTGCAGACCTGCGCTGACTTCCTCTTCAACCCTACATGGACCCATGACCTAAAGCTAGCTCAAGACGAAAGAGAACTGCTCCCAGACACCTGGAGACAGCTGCCACAAAAACATGTGTGTTTCTCAATGAGAAGTGTCATAAAGAAGATTCTGGAAGCGGGCACTGACTACCTGTGATGTATTTATTACTGGGTCGTGTCAGGCCACTTCAAAATTCAGCACCTTCACTAACTACTCTTAACCTAAAAAAAGAAAAATTGCATCGGTAAACCTCTGACGTTAAAAAGGTTACGTTACAAAACAAATCAGGCTGAATCACTGATCTCGTTTATTCAGGTTCTGGTGAATGATTCAAAGGAGATGATGATTCAACACCAGAGCAGCCCGTCAAAACCACCTATGAAGGTGACGTGCAGTTCAAGACAGAGGGCGCGTCTTAAGACATTCCTCTGAGACCCTCCTCGGTCAGAGCCTGACAGCGCTCAGTTGTCAGCTGCTTCCTGCTCAGCCCCCTGCCTCTTTCCCCTGCGGTGGAAACTGGGGTGTGAAGCAGACATCCCGTTGGCTCTCTTCCCTCAAGAACCGGAGCCGGCCAGAGAGGACTTCGACCCGGGGCCCCTTGTGAGCCAAGTGCCACGTCCCAGAGGGCACTGCCGTGGGGCGGCCACGAAGGTGTGGAAACCCCAGTCCCGGCGGCTCTCGGGGTTCCTCCTTAGAACAACATCGGGGATTTGCTCAGGAGCAGAGCCAAACGAAATGTAAGCCACCCGCAGCCTGGGCAGCAGGGACCTCCTGGACAAAGGGGACATTTGAAAGCTGTCAATAAATTGCTTCTCAAAACAACATGTTTTCCAGCATCTCAAGCGGGGAATTTTGCTTGATATTTCCGGGAAAAAAAAAAAATATATATATATATATATATTTAAGCTCAGTAAATAAGAGGGTGAATTGAAGGTTATTTCAAAATCTTGCTTCTTGGAACCTGGGGAAGACACCACATTTTATCACGTTCGGCACTAAGGGTGAGCAGACCTACTGCCTTTTTAAGAGGCAGTATTAACTGAGAAGCCAAAGGAGAGATCTGTATAGCGTGCCCGCAACCCGGGGACTAAGAGGCGTTCCAGCCTCAGCAGGGCCACCGCGAGCAGTGACGAGGGCAAGGGGGACTTCTCCCCCACGGGGTCACTGCCGCTGGCATGCAGTGCTGCTCGGGGTTTACCTGGACAGACAGACTCGCTCTGCCCTTCCACCAGAGGAACCATCGGGCTCACCATCAGTAAGAGATCCTCCTATTGTCTTACGTAATGTTGGGTAAGAAGAAAAGACAGGGGAAAAAAATGAAATATCACTTACTGTGAAAATCGCCCCCAAAGAGCCAAACTTCCTCCCTCTTGTAAGTACCATTGGTATATCTATATTTCCTTTAAGACTTCAATGCAGGGGACCCAGGTTTGATCCCTGGGTCAAGAAGGTACCCCTGGAGAAGGGAATGGCAACTCACTCCAGTATTCCTGCCTGGAGAAACCCCATGGACAGAGGAGCCTGGCGGGCCACAGTCCGTAGGGTCGCGAAGAGTTGGACACGACTGAGCGACCAGCATGAAGGATGAGGCGTAAGAACGTTCTTAGAGCCACAGAGAGGAAACGACTCAAATGCCCCTCCCACGGCCGGTGAACAGATCAAGGGGGCGCTTCCTGCACACGGGACACCACTCGACGACAACCACTGAGCCGCGGACACACGCACCGTGTGAAGGAATTCTCGTGCTTTTCCTCAGCCAATCTTCTACACTGGGGGCCCCGATCTACAACCACCCCCACACCCAGCACAGGCTGTAGGAGAGCTCTGGTCACTCCACGTTCTTGCCAATTCTTGGAACTGTCAAATGTCTCAGTTTCCAAAATCTGGTGAGCGTATAACTTCGTTTCCTCTTCTCAGAGATGCCTTTTCAAGCCTTGGGCCCATTTTTCTATTGAATTGTCTGTTTCTTACAGGTTTGCAGAGGATCTTTAAGTATTCTGGACATGATTTTTTTTTTTCTTGCAGATTAGAGGTGGTGAAGATGTACTCTGGATGAACAAAGTTCTTCACTTGATGGTAGTCTTAATCTTTTCCTTTGGCATTGTTAATGACTTTAGTTCTTCCCTACCCCCAAGATCATGAAGATTTTTCTATGTTACCTCCTAAAAGAGACACAGTTTTGCTTTTCATTTGTCGGTCTCTAATCCAGTTAAAACTGGGTGTGTATACAAGGATCACCTTCATTGTTTTCTGTGTGGTTCCACCAATTTACTTATTTTATTGGATTTGACAATTCAATAGAAACATGGGCCCAAGGTTTGAAAAGGCATTTCTGAGAAGAGGAAACAGTATTACACGCTCGCCAGATTTCAGAAACTGAGATGTCTGACAGCTGCAGCAAGAGTTCACAATGTCTTATTCCGCACCAGGACCTCCACTGTAGTGGTTATTAAATTGTTCTACAAAATAAAGCTTAGTATGTTTCGTTAGTGAAAGTCAAAGTATTAGTTGCTCAGTGGTGCCCGACTCTTTGCAACCTCATGGACCTCATGGAGCCCGCCAGGCTCCTCTGTTCATGGAATTCTCCAGGCAAGAATACTGGAGTGGGTTGCCATTCCCTTCTTCAGGGGAATATTTCTGACCCAGGGACCAAATCCAGGTCTCCGACATTGCAGGTGGATTCTTTACCATCTGAGCCCTCAGGGAAGCCCGTTTTATTAGAGAAGGGGTTAACAAACTTTTCCTGTAAAGATCCAGGTGGTAAATGTTTTAGGTTATAGGGACTTCATATAATCATCTTTACTGCATATTCTTCTTCTTTAAATGCAAAAAAACCCACACAAACAAAATTTAAACTAGGGATTCAAATAAAAATGAGACAAAAGAAGGTCGGCCTGCAGGCAGTAGCTTGCTGACCTCCGTGAAGAACGAGTCCCTCCCGTTTTACTTTTCTTCCAAAACGGTTTGACATCGTCTGTCCTCAGGAGAATGCACACCAAAACCACAGTGAGAAAGTGAAGCAAGGCTGGGACTCGTGCTTCCGGAGTTCCAAACTCGCCACAGAGCGACGGCCGTCGACGCAGCACGTTACTGGCACGAGGACAGATGCCCAGACCACCGGCGCAGAACCGAGAAACCAGGAATGAACCCAGACACGCAGGACCCACTGACATTCGTCAAGGGCGCCCAGACCACTTGGTGGGGAAAGAACAGATGTCTAGAAAACGGCGCTGGAACGAGGAACGTCCATGTGCAGGGGAGGCTGGCCTTGCACCTCACTCCACACGCAGACACTCGCCCGGAACGCACCGACCCCGCAGTGTGTCCAGCAACCTAAACACAGGAAGCAAACACGGGGTAAACCCTCCGGATCTTGGATTTGGCAGTGAGTTCTTGGATTTGATGCCAAAAATATGACCAAAAAAAGGAAAAACCAGACAAGTTAGTCTCCGTTCTTTCTTAGGTTTCCAACCCTCCATCTGGGATCCCTTTCCTCTTGCTTGTTCAGTTCAGTCGCTCAGTCGTGTCCGACTCTTTGCGACCCCAGGGACTGCGGCACGCCAGGCTTCCCTGTCCATCACCAACTCCCGGAGCTGGCTCAAACCCATGTCCATCTAGTCGGTGATGCCATCCAGCCATCTCTTCCTCTCATCCCCCTCTCCTCCCGCCTTCAATCTTTCCCAGCATCAGGTCTTTTCCAGTGAGTCAGTTATCTGCATCAGGTGGCCAAAGCACTGGAGTTTCAGCTTCAGCGTCAGTCCTCCCAGTGAGCATTCGGGACTGGGCCCCTTGGGGTGGGCTGGTTGGACCTCCGTGCAGCCCAGGGGATTCTCCAGGGCCTTCTCCAGCACCTCAGCTCTTGCCTGTAGACGTCACAGTTCCTTTAGGGTGGATTTACTAACGATACACTTCATCTGAAAGGGTCCCTCTTCCATCCTCAATTTTACAGAATTCTGGATTAGGAGTTGTGTTTTCTCGTAGGCACCACCTCAGAGCATCGTTTACTATTTCTGGCTTCTGTTGTAACTTTGAGGAAGAAAGCTGTCAAAATGTCACTCGTTGAAAGCGCATCTCTACCTTTTTCTGTTCTTTTAAGATTTTTCTGCTTTTGGTTTCCCGCAGTTCTGTTACGATTTATCTCCTTATGGACTTCACTATTAATCTCCTTGGGATTCAGTGGGATTCTTGACCTTCTGATTGGAGGCGCTTTGTCAACCGTTATCTGTTTCAGTGCGGCCTCTGCCCCAGGCTTCTTTCTGTACGCCCTGCTTAAATGGGCATTAGACCTTCTCACTCCATCCTCCGCACCTCAACCTCTTTCATATTTCCCCTGTTCTTGCCTCTCTCTTTTACATTCTGATCTGTTTCTGGGCCCAAGCAGCAAATGGAAATCCACCCTGGAAAAGATCCTCTAACCCTAAACTTTCTTCCAATATTTCTTCTACACTATTAATACTCTTTTATGGGGTACAAACTGCCAAGTTTTTGTTTTTGGTTTTTGTATTTTTCGATGCTCCAAGTTCTAGTTTGCTCTTTTAAAATAGGTTACACCACTTTCTAGTGAGTCTCCAGTTTTTCCTGGAGATGTTTTATTTCTTTGCGCACATATGAAGTTATTCATGCAGAGAGAACAGTTGTTTCCACACACGGCTTGACGGGGCTTGAGGTACAGCTGCGCTGCTGTCTGTGTGAGGCGAGTTTAGGCCTGAAGACGGTGGGTCTGTCTCCGCGGTCTGCCCTCTCTTCTCGTTCCAGGAACTGGGGGCTGTTGGCTGTCTCCGTGACACCTGCTGTCCTTAAAAACGTCATTTGTGGGCAATCTCCAAGGCTGAGGATTAGGCTGTCTTTCCCAGAGACAGTTGCCACTTGCTCCTTGGGCACACAGCCTGTTTGGAGGCCCTTTAACCTGAATTCAGAGCGCTGGGGTTCCGGGTGGACACGGGGGTTGTTTCGCCCCTTCCCTGCTCTGGCTTGGCAGCCAGGCCCAGCTCTCTTCTCTCCCCCTCCTTCTCTGGGTTTTCTCTGGCCTCGCCCTCTGAGGTCCCAGCTTCTGACGGAAGAGTCTCCTACAGATTCCTCAGCTTTGGCAACCTTGCCTTTCTCCCTCATGATGAGACCCTGAGAAGTCTGCAGAACGTCACAGTTTGGGCTCGCTGTTTAGATCACCAGCTCTCTCAGGGAGAAGCCGCTGCTCGGGGCTGCTTATCTCTCAAGGTTCAACTGTCTTAGGGTTTGCCCTGGTCATTCTTCATGGTCTTGTCAGCACTTAGATGCTTTCAGAAAGTTATTTTTAACATTTTATCTAGGATTTTAAATTATTTTCAGCAGAATTCTCTAGATAACTAGTCCACTGTAATTAGAAGCCGGAAATCTTGCAATTACTGCTTTAGGATAAATTCCTTGGGAGCTGAACTACTGCTGGAGGATTCAGCACTTTACACTTCCACACACACCAAGAAGCTGAATCACTTTATACTCCTGTCCCCTGTGTGTGTGTGAGTGACAGGACCTATTTCCTGAGTCCCCAGTCAACCCAGGACATTATTAATCACCGCCGCTCTGACAAAAGTTACCTCGGTACTGCTTCTACTTGCATTTCTGTGGTTAGGAGCTAGGCTGGTAATCCTGTCTTCCTCTGCTCGGTCTTCTGTCGACATACAGGAGCTTGCTCACACAGGCTGAAGCTGTCTGATGCACTTGACATATGAAAACCACCTTTGTTTTATGTCGAGGATTGTTTTTCTTCTACTTTGTCATCTGCCTTTGCCTTACTTCATGCTGACTTTTCCCACATGAGAGTTAAAAATGTTTACTTAGTCAAAACCATTATCCTTTCTCCTTTGGGGTTTCTGGCCTTCTTATCAAGCAACATCTTGCATTTTAAAATCTACTGTGGGTCACATTTCCATCGCGGGCCAGTATGTCACTGGCTTACAGACTCGCCAGAAATAAGGCTTGCAGCAACATTGTTCACAAAGACCTATATTAAAATAGGTTTTCTGAGGTCTGTAAGTATATAATGCTCATTGTGATGAATGAGACGGAGGGGAAAGGCCAGCGTCGCAAGCAGGAACACTAACTTTCTCACCAGCACGGGATCCAAGAATAGCATATACCCCACTTTCCGCTTCTGCGCCCTGAGGCCTGAGCCACCCCAGAGGGAAAATAACAGTGCCACTCTCTGTGGAGCTGGGACCAGGACCTGAACACACCACCGACGCATCCTAACCTCAGCTGGGCCATTCAGCAGCTTCAGGCAGATCTCTTCAACCCCTAGGCCTCGAATTGTTGCAATATCAAACAGGATTTGGTGAGAGGATTTCTCAAGTCCCTCTGACTCTAATGGTAAGTTTTAGGAAGGCTGAGATTTCCCCATATAGATACTGGCAAAGTTAATTTAGTTTGAAAGGTGGAAAAACACATGTGTAAGTGAAAGTCGCTTAGTCGTGTCCGACCCTTTGCGACCGCATGGACCATACAGTCCATGGGATTCTCCGGCCAGAATACTGGAGTGGGTAGCCTATTCCTTCTCCAGTGGATCTTTCCAATCCAGAATTGAACTAGGGTCTCCTGCACGGCAGGCGGATTCTTTTAACAACTGAGCTATCAGGGAAGCCACACGCACACACACGCACAGTATCAAACCAAAACTAAGAAAGTAATCTCTGATAATTCCACTTTCTCGAGAAACTATTCACTAACTTCTGGTATTTCTGACAGTGCAAGATAAAAAACGATGCATCGATGCATTTCTTCACGTCTATGCATATATGCGTGTGCTGAGTCACTTCAGTCGTGTCCAACTCTGTGCGACCCCGCGGACTGTAGCCCACCAGGCTCCTCTGTCCATGGGCTTCTCCAGGCAAGAATGCTGGAGTGGGTGGCCATGCCCTCCTCCAGGGGATCTTCCTGACCCAGGGATCGAACCCGGATCTCTTATGTCTCCTGCATTAGCAGGCAGGTTCCACCACTAGTGCTGCCTGGGAAGCCCGTCTATCTGTGTACCTAAGTATAATTAGACTAAAAAGCGATGGCACCTCCACACCATGGAGTGCGACTCAGAAATGCAAAGATGTCTACTGACCCAGGAGCATCCTGGGTGTATCTCAGCAGCATTAGGATGAGTGAGACGTGTCAGCCTCAGAAGGTCACATTCTGTACCATTCCATCTGTACGACACTCCCCAAATAACAACACTTTACAGACAGAGAACAAACAGGCGGCTGCCAGGGACGAGGGCCGGTGGGAAGCGGGGTGACGGGGGCAGCAGGAAGCTCTTCTCTGCCGGGCCAGGGAGATGCATCCTGACCGCAGTGGTGGCTATGCCAGCCCTTTGTGTGACACAGAGCGTGACAGGCCCACGCACACTCGCTGCACAGATATCAGCCTGTAGTCACGCGAGATGTAACTGGACTGTTAGGGGAATCTGGGTGAAGGATGCGGGGACCTGTTTGTACTGGCTTTGTCATGTCCTGTGAATCTGTAATTACTTCAAAATTAAAAAATTTAAAAAAAAATGTTGGAAAAATGAGCATCTAGTGGGAGGCCGGTACAAATCAAGAGAAACCTGTGTCCCACAGGAAAAAAGCAGCAAAGGATGGGCAGCAACTCACCAGTGAACAGACACACATGGCTAATAAACACTGGCTTCCCTGGGGCTCAGAGGGCAAAGAATCCGCCTGCAGTGCAGGAGACCTGGGTTTGATCCCTGGGTGGGGAAGGTCCCTTGGAGAAGGGAATGGCAGCCCACTCCAGCATGCTCACCTGGGAAATCCCATGGATGGAGAAGCCTGGCGGCTACAGTCCTTGGGGTTGCGACTAAATTGGACACGACTGACTAAACACATGAAAAGAACTAGTAACCATGGGAATTCTCACTTGTCAGGTTGGTCAAAATTGAAGACTAAAACACACATGCGGGCGTGGAAGAACATCTCACAGCACCGGAGAGGGTGCCGCTGGCCGGACGGGAAACCTGGAAGCTGTGC
Organism: Moschus berezovskii; assembly: GCF_049115385.1. NCBI lineage: Eukaryota > Metazoa > Chordata > Mammalia > Artiodactyla > Moschidae > Moschus > Moschus berezovskii. The sequence continues at coordinate 1,734,872 of NC_142486.1, forward strand.
TGACTTCACTTTCACCAGTCAGACCCTAACCAACCAGCAGCCGCAGCCTGAGAACTCAGCCTGTCCCCCCGGCCCCTGCCCCTGCACAGGACTGGGCGGACCCACCCGGGGAGGACATGGAGCCCCCCGAGGTGCTGTAACTATGCCCTGCTCAGCTCCCTCAGGCCTGGCATTCCTCAAGGTAAGGCCCGAGGTGGTGAAGGGTAACTGGTCTTCACAGAAAGACTGGGTCACGCGGTCCAACACCTGTGTCCTGGCAGAGAGCTCGGACCTCGAGAAGGTGCCTGACGTGTCCTGACGTGCGGGGCTGCGCGTGCTCTGTGCTCGGAGGGCTGGTCCAGCCTGGGAGCTGCTCTCAGCGAGAGAAGCGCTCTCCACCGGAGTCCTGAATGCAAAAGAGGAAACGCAGCGCTAGGCTCGTGAGGCCCACCGTCACCGTCAGGCCTGAGGCGCGGAGGGCCCTTGTGAGCTGGGTGGACAGTGGGGCCAGGCGACCTGCACATTCCCCTCCAGCTCTGCGGTGCTCAGACCCGACACCCCTCGTCACCCCCACACCGGTCACCGGGATTACCGCAGAGGCCTCTGTCGGGCCTCCCTGTCGCATCACCCACACAGGGACCCGACGAAAATGGAACCAAGCCGCCTCACTCCTCTGCACCAGGTCCTTCCAGCGGCCCCTCGCGAGGCCTCCATAAGCCCCTCTGCTCTGCAGACGCCCCCCACCCCATCCGTGCACCGTGGGACACACGGCGGCTCCCACCCCAGGGCCTTTGCACTTGCTCCTCTTCTGGGCTAGAACACTCCCCTCACCCCAGGGTGTGCTTTCCTGGCTTCTTCAGCGGGTTCTCAAATGCCCCTTGGGGCACTCCATCAGTTCGGACCATGAGCCGAAGCACAGAGGCTTAAACAACATGGCTGTGGGCCCCTGGCCGCGCAGTATATGTTGCATCCTCTTGTGGTTCATGCTGGCCATCCGGGTTCTCGACGCTGACGGCTTGTGGGAAGGAGAAAGGCCGGGGCGGACTGCACGGTCATTCAGAGGGCCAGTCTCAGACCTTGTTCCCATGGCGACATCCAACCAGGACAAGCAGAACTTGCAGCCTGGCCATGGCTGCACGTTCAGCTCGGCCAGCACGACGGAAGGGAAAGCTAAAGGTGGGGAGGACCGCGAGCCCCCATGGAAACGCCCCGCGACCCCTGCTTCTCCCTTGAGGCCCCTCCACATTCTCCACCTAGTTCCCTGCTTTATTCTCCCCTAATACGCGCGACACAAAAGCTCCTGCGTGCGCGCACACACTAACACACGAGCTGGTGCACACATGCACACTCGTCTGTTACCAACATATTCACTGTCTGTCTCCCCTCGTCAGAAAGTCAGCTCCACACGGTCTGAGACCTTCCTGTTTGTGCGCTGTGCTTTCCCAGGATTTATGAGTGCCTGACACGTGGTGGCTGCTCCACAAAAATGTGCTGAATGAATGAATTCCACGAAACTAAAATAGATGCACAAGACTGGAGGCACAGTTGCGAGGTACGGCCCACGTGTCACACCGTGAGAACAGCACCCCCGACTCGGCCTTCCCTGGGGTCCACACTATGCACCACCCCCCACCGCCAGCATCGCAGAGGGAGAAGGTCCCCAAAGGGCTCCGCCAGCTGAGAACCACGCTCGGCCGCCTCCCCAAGGGGTGGCCTGAGAGTGAGGGGGACGGGCCGGACGGTGACTGCGTCAAGTCTCCCGAAGGAGAGGGTGGGCTCCCCTTCCGCCCCCTCATCCCGCTCCTGCCTGGCGGCCACATCTGAACACAAAAACCAAGCAGCAGGACAGGGCAGAGGTCTGAACAGACACCCGCCCTGCCAGCCCTTCCTTCAGGTGACAGACAAAAGCGAGTGTCCCTGCTGTTCTGGCTTCCAGGGAACAGTGCAGACATCCAGGAGTCTTGCCCCTGCCACGAACAGCAGGGGCCAGCACCGTTCGGAAGTGGGAAAGATTCTTTGAGACATTCTGGACGGTACCACGGGCAACTCCAGGGAAAAGGCATGGCACCCCCACGGCACTTTCTGGGGGTTCTCGTCTTCCTCTGATATAAACCTTAGACTACAGTATTAAAAAAACACCAAGCAGGTAGGGTATCTTGACAGCGGAGAAAAGAGGAAGAGGCAAAGGTGGGCCCTGGGGACAGCTGAGTCTGGCAGAGAGACCCCTGGACTCCACCCCTTCAGAGGAGCCAGGAAACAGCCCTGCACAGCCTGTGGGCATCGTTTTCCACTCAAACAAGCTGTGACTTCAGGACTTCTTTCTTTTTTGTCTTTGTTGAATTGATTACAACATTGCTTCTGTTCTCTGTTTCGTTTTCTTGGCCCGAAGCATGTGGGATCTCGGCTCCCAGACCAGGATTGAACCCGTACCACCCAGCCCCCACTGGAAGGCTATGTCTTAAGCACTGGACCCCCAGTTCCCAGGACTTACTCCCAATCAACCAGCGACCACGACACTGTTCCTCCAGGGGCTGAAAATAACCGCCAAACCGTGAGAGTGGATTTCTCTCCTAGAAGGACAAGGAACTGTCCTTTGGCGCAGAAACGCTCCAAACTGCCCGTTCACTCTATGTCACTTTTTTCACGTGGCCTCAAAGTCACAGACAGTTATCACGGCTACAAATCAAATCACCTCCGCTTCCATTTACTCTCGTCCTCTAGGGCCTCAAAAGCTTGCTTCCTAAGAAAGCTCAGGGGGAGAATTCTGAAACCCAGTTAACACCACACCAGCAAGAGCATACTGAGGGTGGCACGTTCACAGCATCATCTTTCCGGATTTGAAACAGCTCAGCTGGAACTCAGCTTTGTTCGCAGTGATGCTTCCTGAGGCCCACTTGACTTTGGACTCCAGGATGTCTGGCTTTAGGTGAGTGATCACATGATCATGGTTATCTGGGTCACTAAGATCTTTTTTGTACAGTTCTTCCGTGTATTCTTGCCACCTCTTCTTAATGTCTTCTGCTTCTGTTAGGTCCACACCATTTCTGTCCATTATTGTGCTCATCGCACGAAATGTTCCCTTGGTATCTCTAGTTTTCTTGAGGAGACCTCTAGTCTTTGCCTTCCTCTATCTCTTTGCACTGATCACTGAGGAGGCTCTCTCGTCTCCTGTTACTCTTGGGAGTCTGCATTCAGACGGGTCTGTCTTTCCTTTCCTCCCCTCTCTTTAGACTCTCTTCTTTTCTCAGCTATCTGTAAGGCCTCCTCACAAAGACAACCATTCACCTTTCCGCACTTCTTTTTCTTGAGGATGGTCTTGATTCTGACCTCCTGTACAATGTTATGAACCTCTGTCTAGCAGTTCTTCAGGCCCTTTATGAGATTTAATCCCTTGAATTTATTTGCCACTTCCACTGTATAATCGTAATTGGTGGCTCAGAGGTTAAAGCGTCTGCCTCCAATGTGGTAGACCCGGGTTCGATCCCTGGGTTGGGAAAATCCCCTGGAGAAGGAAATGGTAACCCACTCCAGTATTCTTGCCTGGAGAATCCCATGGACGGAGAAGCCTGGTAGGCTACAGTCCACAGGGTCACAAAGAGTCGGACACGACTGAGCGACTTCACTTCACTTTCACTGTATAATTGTAAGGGATTTGATTTAGGTCATACCTGAATGGTTTAGTGGTTTTCCCTACTTTCTTCAGTTTAAGTCTGAAGTTGGCAATAAGGAGTTCATGATCTGAGCCACAGTCAGCTCCCAGTCTTATTTTTGCTGACTGTATAGAGCTTCTCCATCTTTGACTGCAAAGAATATAATCAATCTGATTTCAGTATTGACCATCTGGTGATGTCCATGTGTAGAGGACTGAACCATTGGATCAAAGAAAAAGTAAGAGAGTTCCAGAAAAACACCTACTTCTGCTTCATTGACTACACCAAGGCCTTTGACTGTGTGGATCACAACAAACTGCGGAAAATTCTTAAAGAGATGGGAATACCAGACCACCTTTCCTACCTCCTGAGAATCTGTATGCAGGTCAAGAAGTAAAAGAACTAGAAATGGAACTACAGACTGGCTCCAAATCGGGAAAGGAGTCCATCAAGGCTGTATATTGTCACCCACAGACTGGTTCCAAATCGGGAAAGGAGTCCATCAAGGCTGTATATTGTCACCCTGCTTATTTAACTTATATGCAGAGTACATCATGCAAAATGCTAGGCTGGATGAAGCACAAGCTAGAATCAAGACTGCTGAGAAAAATATCAATAACCTTAAGTATGCAGATGACACCACTCTTATGGCAGAAAGCAAAGAGGAACTGAGGAGCCTCCTGATGAAGGTGAAAGAAGAGAATGAAAAAGCTGGCTTAAAACTCAACATTCAGAAAACCAAGATCACGGCATCCAGTCCCATCACCCCATGGGAAATAGATGGGAAACAATGGAAACAGTGAGACTTTATTTCCTTGGGCTCCAAAATCACTGCAGATGGTGACTGCAGCCATGAAATTCAAAGACGCTTGGATCCTTGGAAGAAAAGCTATGACCAAACTAGACAGCATATTAAAAAGCAAAGACATTACCTTGCCCACAAAGGTCCGTCTAGTCAAGGCTATGGTTTTTCCAGTGGTCATGTATGGATGTGAGAGTTGGAGCACAAAGAAAGCTGAGCGCCAAAGAACTGATGCTTTTGAACTGTGGTGCTGGAGAAGACTCCTGAGTCCCTTGGACTGCAAGGAGATCCAACCAGTCCATTCTAAAGGAAATCAGTCCTGAATATTCATCGGAAGGACTGATGCTGAAGCTGAAACTCCAATACTTGGGCCACCTGATGCAAAAAACCGAGTCATTTGAAAAGACCCTGGTGCTGGGAAAGAATCAAGGTGGGAGAAGGGGATGACAGAGGATGAGATGGTTGGAGGGCATCTCCGACATGATGGACATGAGTTTGAGCAAGCTCCGGGAGTTGGTGATGGATGGGGAAGCCTGGCATGCTGCAGTCCATGGGGTCGCAAAGAGCTACACACGACTGAGCGCCTGAACTGGGCAAAAGCACAGGCAACTTTCCAAGGGAACAGTAACCTGTGGGGTCAAGCCCTTCTGCAAAGTGCCCGATTTGTTCTTTTCTTCTCTAAAAAGATGTAACCAGCACACAGCACAAGCTGATGTCTGTCTCAGGGACGAAAGGGGAGTTCTGGGCACTCCTTCATCCCACAGCCTCACTGGAGCAGCGCTCCAAGCCTGAGAACTTTAAACCGTGTTTCTCTGGCCCATACAGGGTATATCCCTCGGGTGAGGGGTGGGCGAGGACCACGGGGACTGTGTGAGCTGATGCGGTGACCCTGGGAAATTGAAGCCCCAGATGTCACAAAGCCTGAGGACAACGCGTGTGGACCTCGTGTCGGGAGGCGCCAGGCGATGCAATCCTCCTCACACGCAGCATGCTCCTCGCTCAGCCACAGGGTCATCTTCCTCTGAACACCGCACGCCCGTCCGCTTCTGAGACAGCAGCACCCACACACACGCGGAGGTGCACACCGCTGCTCTCCTCTCGCTCTTCAACGCAGCCCCGGAGCCGGCCTGTTCTAGCAATCCAGCGCTCTCTGAGAAAGGTACAAAGACTCAATTCTTCTAAACACGACAGAAAAAAGAAAAGTCTCTGTAATTAGCAGAATCACTTGACTTTCAGAAATAAAGAAACAGACTTCCCTCCTCTGAACTGAATCTCCAATTCCATCTTCCAAAGCCGAGGAGATGAAGACATTTTCAAGGAAGCACCGTGCCCTGCCACTGTGAAACAGGAACTGGAGGAAGGAAAAAGTGACTCATAATACAAGAGTGTGAAGCAAAAAGCATCGGAGAGAAGGGCCCATGGGCCCCGCGTGTGCTGGACCCCGAACACCTGAGCGAGTAAACGTCAGGCTCAGAGTCAGTCAGGAGGATTTAGGTGAGGACTCCGGCAGAGGCACCAAAGTGCCCCGCAGCTGCCCAGTCCTTTAAGAAAAGATGACCCGAGCCCATCGGAACAGCAAGTTGCTAAATGCAGCTCAAGGGCTGTGATCCTGGGAGTCCCGCTCGCCGCCCCCTGCCCCACAGCAGAGCGCGAGGGCTGGACGCTCATCCAGGCCTCGGGTGCCCCAAGGGGTATCTCCCTGCACAGCATCCCCGGCTCCGGGAAGGCAGTAGGCACTGCTGCAGCCTTGTGCAGGGGAAAGCCAGGCCAGAACTGACCCAGCACCGAGGAGGGGGCAAACCCGAGAAGCAGTGCCAGCCACACACAGAGCTCCCACTCATCCTCCACCCCCCGAACTTCGTTCTGAGCTAACCTAGCTCCTTTACCAGGTACGGCAGCTGGAGGTGGGACCAGTGACCTGCACACGGAGCCTGCCAAGCGGGGCGGAGCCTCTCTGGCCCCCTCCGCCCAGCCGCGCAGGCCCACACTCCTGCAGAGACCCCCCCCACGCCTTACAGGGCCCGGCTCATCCCGCCTCGCCCTGGGACAGTCTGCCCCAGACACCTGCCGCCCCTCCCGTCAGGCGGGCTCACTCACCGTGTCCCGCTATGCACCGTGTGGCTGGGCGCCCCTCAGTCACACTGCTCAGCACGTTCTATGGCGATTATCTGCTTGGGGATCTGTCTTACCAGCTTTTTGAGGAAGCCGAACTGGACCTCAGCAGAGTGCCCGGCTCACAGGCGAGGCTCAGTAAAAGAGCACCCACCACAGTGCCCAGCGAGGAGGACGGGCGAGGCTCTGACAAGCCAGCCCACTGCACGCACGTCCTAGATGCGACGCTCATTAAACGCCGCTTGTAAATACTCAGCTCTGCAGTTTCTATTTCCTCCTGGGGTAAATTCTCAACTGATAACAGCAATTTCCACCCATGCTCTGAAGAGACTATTCTTTCCCAGACCATTTCAGTTTGTGGGTTTATGTGGGTGGGGGAGAGCCTCAGGGCTTCCCAGGGGGCACAGTGACCAAGAGCCCACCTGCCAATGCAGGAGACACAAGAGATGCAGGTTTGGCCTCTGGGTCGGGAGGAGCCCCCGGGGAAGGAAGCGGCAACTCACTCCAGTACTCTTGCCTGGAGAGTCCCACGGACAGAGGAGCCTGGCGGGCTGCAGAGTCGGACACGACTGAGCGCATGCGCGGCGGGGACCTAAGCCCGTCTCACAGTTAGAGTCTGCGCGTTCTCCACTGCGCCTGACAGTCACGCCGCTAGGATATTAACAAGAGATGCAGGTTTGGCCTCTGGGTCGGGAGGAGCCCCCGGGGAAGGAAGCGGCAACTCACTCCAGTACTCTTGCCTGGAGAATCCCAGGGACAGAGGAGCCTGGCGGGCTGCAGAGTCGGACACGACTGAGCGCACACACGTGGTGGGGACCTAAGCCCGTCTCACAGTTAGAGTCTGCGCGTTCTCCACTGCGCCTGACAGTCACGCCGCTAGGATATCAACAAGAGATGCAGGTTTGGCCTCTGGGTCGGGAGGAGCCCCCGGGGAAGGAAGCGGCAACTCACTCCAGTACTCTTGCCTGGAGAGTCCCACGGACAGAGGAGCCTGGCGGGCTGCAGAGTCGGACACGACTGAGCGCACGCGCGGCGGGGACCTAAGCCCGTCTCACAGTTAGAGTCTGTGCGTTCTCCACTGCGCCTGACAGTCACGCCGCTAGGATATCAACAGTTCTTTTCTGTATCTCCTCGTTCATTTGACTGTTTCACTTTAAATCTTTAAACTTGAGAGTGAGTGTGAAAATGAAAGTTATAAAAATGTCATCCCTCAGATCCACCGATGGACATTAAAATCCGTGGGTGAAAGCTTGAAGGGAAGCAGGGTATCTGCAGAGTCGCAAAGCACCTCCCCCCAATATTTATTCATAACAGAGGACAGCAGTGACATCATAGTGGAGACACGTGGCAAACAGCACGTTAACTGAGTAATCAAGGCCCCCGCCACCAGGAACCGGACACAGCGCCAGCTCATACCTCCGACAGGATGCACAGCATCACTTCAGTGGTTTTCTTGCCAAAAAAGAAGAGGTTTTCTTGCTCATCCTAATGATGAGAAAACACCAGGCAGACCCAAAGATGGACGTTCTACAAAATGACTGACTAATGCTCTTTCAAAGTGTCAAGGTCATGAAGACCCAGGAGAGATCGAGGGGCTGTCCCTGATGGAGACCCAGGAGACGCGAGGGCTAAGTGCAGGGTGGGCTCCGGAGCCCGATCCTGGCTCGTGAGGAGGACATTCGAGGAAAAGCAGCTGAATCTGAATGAGTTCTCCAGTTTAATTCAGAGCAGTGTGCCACCACCAATTTCCTGGCTGTGCCAAGATGACTGTGTAAGATGAGAGGGTGGGGGGTCAGATGAAAAGTAGGCGGAAGCCGGACTGAAGGGATTATCCGGCAGACTGCGCAGAGCACCTCAGATACAGGAGGAAAAGGCACAGGACTCACAGTAAAAAACTAGCAAGAGACATAGATGGCATTTCCCAGAAGAGGAAACACATACAGCCAATAACTCAGGGGGATTTCAATCAAGCCCTAAGGAGGCGCTGTGGGAATGCGGTGTATCTCAGCTCCCTCAGTAAGGGGGCTTCTTACGCACCTCTGATGTCGGACAGCACCTAAGGGAGAGTGACAGGGGCTTCCGCTGCTGACACAGGCACAGCCGGTGCCGCTGCTCCGGAAGACGACCGGACACACTCTGTCTGTCTGTCTGCAGGCGCAGACGCCCTACAACCGGCCAGTTCCCCTCCTCGGTGTATGTCCTGGAGACCCCTGGACACGGGTGCCTGGGGACGCACGGGAGAGGTCGAGGGGCATTTGTTTCTAATAGCAAAACACGGGAAACGACCCCAAAGTACACCCACGAAGGAACAGGTGCATCCAGTCAGTACACCCACATGGTGGAAGAGCAGACGGCCGTGAAGGAGCAAGAACCACAGCTATGCACGCCGCCTAAATACACGTCACAACACTGCAGGAGTCAGAAAAATGCATACAGCAAGAAACCTCTTATGTCAAGTGTGGAATAGGGAAAACTCAAGACTCTGTTTTTAAAAGATAAATACCTATTATGGCAACACCAGAGAGATAGGCAAGGCACCCGTGATGCGAAACTCGGGATCCCGGTTCTCAGGGGGCAGAGGGGTGTGGAGGGCAGTAAGACTTCTGGATACCCCAGGGAGGGGGTGTTCACAGCAGCCGGGCGCTTGTATTCCAGTTACAGGAGAAACCTCAGATCCGCCTCTGTATACAGTTAACGTTGAAGGATACTTAGGAAAAAACGGGAATGCAAACAGGCTTAACACCCCAAACTTTCTGTTTACAGACTCATATCCTAGATGGAGCTAAGTGACGAAGATGATTAGGCTTTCTGAAACTTTCAGGCTTGAAAATGAAAGGGAAGAACCTAGGGGAACAGCTTGGAAGGGCTCGTGTGTGCTTCCCAGGCACACATCTGAGGCCATTCATGGTCTGCTGGGCAGGACCCATACATCACAGCTGGGACGTTCTCTTAAGGATGCATTGATTTTCTATGAAGAATGATACTTAGAAAATTTGAGCTCCTCGAGTTATGCCAACACTTGGTATTTTAAGAATCCTTCATATTCCTTGACCGGAAACATTTATCTAGCCTGAATGAATTAATATTGTTCCTTCTCGAACCATTTACATGGCTTAATTAACATTGGGTATTTCTGATCTTCAATATCAGGATTTAGAGCAAATTATGGTTTGCCTGTTTACAAACTTTCAGAGTTTGTAAAGGGGAATCCCACAAGGTCTAAGCCCGTGGTGCCCAAGCGAAGGCTCACTCACCAGCTGGAACTCGCTCCTGCGGCTGAAAGCCTCCCTGATGCCGGAGTCCCCCCAGAGTGCGCTCAGGGCGGGCACGTACAGCTGGAAGGTGGCGGGGTCCACGGGCAGCCCTGCTTTGTTCTCGAAAGCCATGAGGAACATCCCGTGCTTCTCATTTTCAGAGTACTGCCAGGGGATACCAAGCTTGTCTCGTGCATCGACCAGAACCCTCGAGCCCTGGGAAAGAAAAGAAAAAAGACCTTCAGAGTACTGCCAAGGAACACGGAGCTTGGCTCGTGCATCGACCAGAACCCTCGAGCCCTGGGAAAGAAAAGAAAAAAGACAGAGGGTTTCACGGTGCTGAGAAGGCCAAGACGCAGCAGAGAACGTGGCGTGGGCACGGACGGTCATAAAAGCAGGTGGCTCAGGAGCTGTCAAGCCTGCAGCCAGAGTCTGCTCTGGGTTTGTGCTATCCCGGGGCGCTGCGCTCCCGGGGACGTGACTGTCAAGGCGGAGGCTCGCACAGACCACATCGCAGGTCTGCCCTGAGCCATCACTCATTTGAAAAGGTCCTGAGAGGCAGGCGACAGGTTGGGGAAAGAGCTGCCACAAACACTCCAAGTGACATGTGAAAACAGCATAAGCCGCGGCGCTGGAAGAGCCCGTGTTTGAGGACAACTCCAGCTGCAGCCCCGCTGCCCCGTCACCGCCGGGCCCTGGCAGCCCCGCCACCGCAGAGGACACCCCGCCCGCCCAGAGGAGTAAACACACAGGGGTCAGAGCGGGGAGACGCAGTGGGGAGCTGGGCGGAGCGGGTCACGTTTCAGACGTGCCTGGGAGGATGGGGAACCGGTCTCATTGTTGTGCTGATTTCCTCCTGGTTAAAAATAAAGTTGGGATTTCCCGCCTTTTCCTCGCCTCACTGACAGAGGCAGAAGGGTGCAGAAACGGCCTGAACTAAAAAAGGATGAGGGAAGGCGGCCAAACTGTGGAAATACTGCTGCGGGGACAACGCCTCCCTGGGCAGGAAGCAGGCCCGGTCCATCACCCTTGGCTCCGTGCTTGAGCATGATCAGCGCGGTGCCTACGGAAGCTTCTGGGCTCTGCTGGGGACCTGCTGAATGCTCCCTGCAGCACCAGCACTGGGAGAGCCCGGGCTGCAGCAAGGCCACCCCCACCCCGCCATCTGGAAAGGCCTTGGCTGGCTCAGAGCGGTCTGGGGGACCCAGCACACGACAGCAGTACCCTGTCCCCCAGCACAGAGGACACCAGGACATCACTGCCTAGCTGGCACTTACTTTTCTGAGAAAAAGAACAGCTTTATTGGAGCACAGGTCATGTAACATACAATTCCCCCATTGACTGTGTAGAGCTCAGTGGTGACTTTCAGTTGGCAGTTATTCTAAAAACCTGGGGCAAAGGAGACAACCAGTTCTGCCTCCTGCAGATCTCTGCTGGAGCATCTACCGAAAGGCAACCAAAGGTGAGGTGAAAGGTGAAGGGGAATGGTGACCCAGAGCGTAGCTGCAGCCTCCCCTCCAGACCCGGTGCCCACACTGCCGGGTTAGAAATGCCCCTGTGAGCTCCTGCCTCGGGGTCCATGCCCAGTCCCTCTGACCCACAGACGCGTTTAATGCTTATTCGGGGCAGAGCACTGAGATACACACTGCAGGAAAACAAAAGCTGATGAAGCAGGGACTGAGCTCCTGAAGCTCAGAACCTGGCCCGGGAGACATAGACGTGGATTTAACGATTAACATCCATTAATAAGAAAAATAGGGCTCCTCTGCTGGCTCAGATGGTAGAGAATCTGCCTGCAATGCAGGAGACCTGGGTTTGATCCCTGGGTCACGGAGACATCCCCTGCAGAAGGGAATAGCAATCCACTCCTGTATTATTTCCTGGAGAATGCCATAGACAGAGGAACCTGGCGGGCTACAGTCCACGGGGTTGCAAAGAGTTGGACATAACTGAGCAATTACCAATAATAAAAACTGTCAGAAAACTATGAATAGAGAATTAACTTGATAAGGAACACTGACAAAAATCTCTGCAGCAAACACCAAAAATCAGTGGGAGAAGACTGAGTGCTTCAGGTAAGACTGGGAAGACCAGAACATTCCCTCTCATCACTGCTATTCAACATGGCTCCACGGTGAGGTGAGGGAAAGAAATATAAGGCACATGGATCAGAGAGAAAAAAATAAAAGTAAGTCTATTTGCAGATGAAACAATGGTCTATGTACAAAATCCCAAGGAATCTATCAAAGAAAACCTCCTAGAATTCAAGTGAATTCAGCAAGGTAGCTGGGTATGAAAACTGACAAAAGTAAAATGTCTTTCTGTATACTAGAGATTTACATGTGGAAATTGAAATTTAAAACTGTAAAATCTTAGACGTGCCGTGGCGTGCAGGACCTCAGCTCTGTGACCAGGGGCCAAACCTGCGCCCCCTGCAGTGGAAGCATGGAGTCTCAGCCCCTGGACTGGCAGGGAGATCCCAGAAGCTGAGATTTAAAATGCAATACCATTAACAATCACAAGCGCAAAAATGAAACACTTAGGTATAAATCCAACAAAACATACATAGGACTTGTACGCTGCAAACTATAAAATGTTGATGAAAGAAATCAAAGATCCAATAAATGGTGGGGCATACCATGTTCATGGATTGGAAGCATCAATATAATAATGGCATGCTCTCTAAACTGATATACAGGTTGAACAATTTCTATAAAATACCATCAAGATCTTTTATGGATACAGATAGAACTATTATGAAATTTATATGGAAAGGCACTCAGTCAGTTCAGTTCAGTTCAGTCGCTCAGTCGTGTCCGACTCTCCGCGACCCCATGAATCACAGCACGCCAGGCCTCCCTGTCCATCACCAACTCCCGGAGTACACTCAAACTCATGTCCACAGAGTCGGTGATGCCATCCAGCCATCTCATTCTCCGTCGTCCCCTTCTCCTCCCGCCCCCAACCTTTCCCAGCATCAGAGTCTTTTCCAGTGAGTCAACTCGTCTCATGAGGTGGCCAAAGTATTGGAGTTTCAGCTTTAGCATCAGTCCCTCCAATGAACATCCAGGATTGATCTCCTTTAGAATGGACTGGTTGGATCTCCTTGCAGTATAAGGGACTCTCAAGAGTCTTCTCCAACACCACAGTTCAAAAGCATCGATTCTTCGGCGATCAGCCTTCTTCACAGTCCAACTCTCACAACCATACATGACCACGGGAAAAACCATTGCCTTGACTAGACGGACCTTGGTTGGCAAAGTAATGTCTCTGCTTTTTAATATACTATCAAGGTTGGTCATAACTTTCCTTCCAAGGAGCAAGCGTCTTTTAATTTCATGGCTGCAATCAGCATCTGCAGTGATTTTGGAGCCCAAAAAAACAAAGTCTGACACTGTTTCCACTGTTTTTCCATCTATTTCCCATGAAGTGATGGGACCAGATGCCATGATCTTTGTTTTCTGAATGTTGAGCTTCAAACCAACCTTTTCACTCTCCTCTTTCACTTTCATCAAGAGGCTTTTGAGTTCCTCTTCACTTTCTGCCATAAGGGTAGTGTCATCTGCATATCTGAGGTTATTGATATTTCTCCCAGCAGTCTTGACTCCAGCTTGTGCTTCTTCCAGCCCAGCGTTCCTCATGATGTACTCTGCATATAAGTTAAATAAGCAAGGTGACAATATACAACCTTGACGTACACCTTTTCCTATTTGGAACCAGTCTGTTGTTCCATGTCCAGTTCTAACTGTTGCTTCCTGACCTGCATACAGGTTTCTCAAGAGGCAGGTCAGGTGGTCTGGTATTCCCATCTCTTTCAGAATGTTCCACAGTTTATTGTGATCCACACAGTCAAAGGCTTTGGCATAGTCAATGAAGCAGAAATAGATGTTTTTCTGAAACTCTCTTGCTTTCTCCATGATCCAGCGGATGTTGGCAATTTGATCTCTGGTGCCTCTGCCTTTTCTAAAACCTGCTTGAACATCTGGGAGTTCACGGTTTACATATTGCTGAAGCCTGGCTTGGAGAATTTTGAGCATGACTTTGCTAGCGTGTGAGATGAGGGCAATTGTCCGGTAGTTTGAGCATTCTTTGGCATTGCCTTTCTTTGGGATTGGAATGAAGACTGACCTCTTCCAGTCCTGTGGCCACTGCTGAGTTTTCCAAATCTGCTGGCATATTGAGTGCAGCACTTTCACAGCATCATCTTTCAAGACTTGTAATAGCTCAACTGGAATTCCATCACCTCCACTAGCTTTGTTAGTAGTGATGCTTTCTAAGGCCCACTTGACTTCACATTCCAAGATGTCTGGCTCTAGGTCAGTGATCACGTTATCGTGACTATCTTGGTCGGGAAGATCTTTTTTGTACAGTTCTTCTGTGTATTCTTGCCACCTCTTCTTAATATCTTCTGCTTCTGTTAGGTCCATACCATTTCTGTCCTTTATCGAGCCCATCTTTGCATGAAATGTTCCCTTGGAATCTCTAATTTTCTTGAAGAGGTCTCTTGTTTTTCCTATTCTGTTGTTTTCCTCTATTTCTTTGCATTGATCACTGAGGAAGTCTTTCTTATCTCTCCTTGCTATTCTTTGGAACTCTGCATTCAGATGCTTATATCTTTCCTTTTCTCCTTTGCTTTTCGCTTCTCTTCTTTTCACAGCTATTTGTAAGGCCTCCTCAGACAGCCATTTCGCTCTTTTGCATTTCTTTTCCATGGGGATGGTCTTGTTCCCTGTCTCCTGTACAATGTCACGAACCTCCATCCAGAGTTCATCAGGCACTCTATCTATCAGATCTAGTCCCTTAAATCTATTTCTCACTTCCACTGTATAATCATAAGGGATTTGATTGAGGTCATATCTGAATGGTCTAGTGGTTTTCCCTACTTTCTTCAATTTCAGTCTGAACTTCGCAATAAGGAGTTCATGATCTGAGCCACAGTCAGCTCCTGGTCTTGTTTTTGCTAACTGTATACAGCTTCTCCATCTTTGGCTACAAAGAATATAATCAATCTGATTTCGGTGTTGACCATCTGGTGATGTCCATGTGTAGAGTCTTCTCTTGTGTTGTTGGAAGAGGGTGTTTGCTATGACCAGTGAATTCTCTTGACAAAACTCTATTAGCCTTTGCCCTGCTTCATTCCGTGCTCCAAGGCCAAATTAGATTAACTAAAATAGTTTTGAAACAGAAAAATCAAGTGGGAGGAATCTAATTTCCAGACATATTATTACATAGCTGCCACAGCAAGACTGTGTGGTACTGGTGATGGCCTAGGCACACAGATCAGTGGGACACAACAGAAAACCCAGATGTAAGGACTATGGTCAACTGCTTTTTTTCTTTTTTTTTTTTTGAAAATCCAAAAGCAATTACGTAGAGAAAGAACAGCCTTTTTAATTAATGATATTGAAGCAACTGGACATCCATAGGCAAAGAAAAAACAAAATCAAAACAAAACCTTGATCTAAACCTCATGCTTTATACAGAACTGACTCAAAACATAAAACTACAGCATAGTAGAAAATCTTCAAAGTCCACAGCTTGGCGAACAGTCCTTAGACATGACACAAAATGCACGGTTCATAAAAGAAAAATGGCTTCCCTGGTGGCTCAGATGGTAAAGAATCTGCCTGCAGTACAGGAGACCTTGGTATGACCCCTGGGTTGGGAAGATCCCCTGGAGGAGGGCATGTCAGCCCACTCCAGTATTCGTGCCCAGAAAATCCCCATGGACAGAGCCTGGTGGGCGGCAGTGGGACACGACTAAGTGACTAACACACACATCATACACTGATAAACTGGATTTCATGAAAGTTAAAGCTTTTGCTCGCCAAAGACTTCAAGAGAATAAAAAGACAAGCTTAGGACTGGGAGAAAATAACTTGCCAACCACACATCTGACACACGACTCATATTTAGAATATATAAAGAATGCTCAAAACTCAGCAATTTAAAGAAACAAAACAATCCAGTTGGGAAGTGGGCAAAGACGCAGAGCTGTTTCACCAGCAACACAGATAGCCAGCAAGCAGAGGGCAAGATGGCTGAGCTCCCTGGCCACCAGGGAGGAGCAGGCCACGGCTCTGACAAGAAGACGTCACTCCACATCTATGAAAACAGCTACAACAGAAAAATCAGTGACAACGCCAAATGGCGGTGAGGAGGCAGAGATATGCATCTCTTAATACACTGCTGGTGGGGATGTAAAATGTGACAGCCACTCTAGAAAAGAGTTTTTCAGTTTCCTGAAAGAAAGAAAAGCCTACACTTAACATACAATGCAGCATACCGTACGTCTATTCCAGAGAAATGAAAATTTATGTCCACACAAAACCCTGTGCAGCAACGTTCACAAGAGCCACAAAGTGGAAACAACCCTGGTGCATTGATACTTTAATAAACAAATCGTTCAACCGCGGCACCCCCGCACCACGGAACACGATTCAAGGATGAAAAGAGAGGGCCACTAATGGATGCAACTTAGACGGATCTCAAAAAAGCATGCTATGTGATTCCGTTCAGATAATATTCCTGAAAAGATAAAACCATGGGGATGGAAAGCAAACTAGCGGCTCCTGGGGGCGAGGACCAGTAGAGGAAGGAGGTGGCTGCGACTGCGCAGCTGGAGGGAGCTCCCTGTGGTTTGGGGGCAGGTCTGTGTCCTGAGGACACAGGTGATACTATGTGTCAGAGGATCACACACACTGGACCAACTTCAGTCTCCTGGGTTTGATGCTGCACTCTAGTTAAACAAAATGTAACCACTGGGGGAAACTCTGGAGACACCGCTCTGAGCAGTCTTTGCAAGTTCCTGTGAATCTGTATTTCAAAATAAAAAGTAAAGAAAAAAAGTTAACTAGCAATTAGGGATATGTTCCAATTACATGATGAAGGAAGAGAAGGTTACTAGAGGCCAAAGGAAGAGAGACTGGTAGGAAGAGCTGAGGCTGGAAAACACTGACCCGAGAGAAGCTTCTGAAGCCCCCGTTCATTTCAACAAGTGCCCACAGCTCATCAGAGCCCACTCATCTGGAGGGCGGGGAACAGAACTCAGACCAGGCCCCCACTGGCCTTCCTCCCTGCCTCCCCTGACCCTGCATTCTCTGAGACATCAACCCAAACTCCCCACCACCTGCAGAGACACAGTCGCTTCAGCAAGCACCTGAGCAGGGAGCAGGGATTTCACTGGTGAGATTTCAGGTAAAGGGTCAGGCTCCTCGGGGCGAGTCAGAGAAAGCCTCCCCCAGGCCAGCAAGGGGCTGGGTCAGGACCCCAGCCCCCACCTGCCCCGAGCCAGGCGGCCACACCGCCCACCGCCCTTGATGGTCCTGCCCACAAGACTCCCACGCAGCACATGCGCTCTGACCACAAGGTGCCTGCTTGGGGCTCAGACACCCCGAGGAGCACGGCCCCACTTGTGGGTTCAACTGAGCCTCTGCTCCCTCAGGAGCTGATGTCGGAGGCGAAGGCAGGGAACCAGACGGGCCTCAGAGGCCTGAGTGCTCGTTTACCAAGACTGCTTTCAATGCTGTGCAGACAAGGCCTGCCTTAATTATTGGGGTGAACGCAGGTTTGGCTTTAAAAAAAACCTGGTGTATCCAAAAGCGGCCTGTGTTCCCACTGCATGCTGCCACCCAGGCAAGCTGGAACCAGTCCAAATTAACTTCACCCAAACTCGAAGAAAAGGCCCCTTATTTCTTTTTTTAGAAATCCAGGGAAATTGGCAAAACTGCCGACAAACTTAGAATGCTACCAGTGAGCTAGAGTCCATTTTCTGTATCTTATTCACTTCGTTTGGAGGGGGAAAGACATCCAGGGGGAAAACAAAAAAAGACAGCTTTCTTCTGCCCTTATTTTGATCTATTCTAGTCAAAAAACCACTCTCTACTAACTTTGTTCTGAATCTGCAAAACCAAGCTCTAGGGACGTTTTCTACTGTGGGACATCTGCTTAAAATCTGAGTCCCGTTTTCCTTCCTTTTTAGCAAGAGCTTAGGGCCTTTGGAAATGCTATTATATACACACTATTTTGCAGAAACGATAATCTTATATATATATATATATATATATATAAGTATCTCCCTGTCATTACAGAGTTGCTAAGTCTTAAAAGATACTAATACAGCAGGCATAACTGAATAATAAAATGTCTTGCCCTAACCTTCTCCAGTAAAAGGCCAGTTTCCTAAAACACAAAGCCTATGCACACTCACAAGCAAACAAGGCAGAAGACAATTTACCTGAGTCTCATTAACGGCTGCTTAAGAAGTTCTTCTTTCAGTAAGTGTCACTGAAGTATTAATCTGTTCAATAACCATGCATTTTATTCACTCACCCAAATATAAACAGCTAAAGTCCTAAGCAGATTGATGACTTCATCTCAATACTATATGACACTTTAAACTGTTCGAAGAACACATTTTTAAAACAACTTATAAATCCAGCAATTTCAGCTTCTAGTTAAAGAACAGCTCCCCTGTCTGCTGGAGATATATATTTGGTGGGGGGGGGCAGGTGGGTTTTGGTTTTACTGGAAGAAGACCAAAAATCACAAATCCTGTTATCTTGTTTCAAAATAGATTTTGTTAGTTTAGTCCCTAATCAAACCAAATCTTTTTAGATTAGTCACTCCTTACTAAAATCTTCCCACAATAAATACTAAAGCTCAGAAAGACATGAAATGCTAGTAGATCAAATGAGCTTTCTCTACAGAATAAAGCTACATGAAAATGTTAAGGTTTTGCATGTTCACCCAACTAGAAAGCAGCATAAGAACTTGCAAAGCTCTGTTTTTGTGTTGCTGTTGTTTTTTTTAAACCCACTGGGCAGAGTTGTTTGCCTTTGGCCAGCGTCCAAATAAAAGAGACGCTGCCAGCAATGTAAACAGGATGCGTTTCTTTAAGTTAATGAGCCCAGCAACCAGAGGCAGACGGCTCCTCTTAGCCTTCTCTGAGGCTGGAGTGGAGGCTACCTTCTAATTTAGAGGTCGGAGAAGAAGCGAGGGAGGGAGGGGCGTGCAGCAAGTGGCCCATCAGAGCGCCATCAGCCCCGGACACAGAGCTGGCAGGCCTCAGGGGCCAGGCCCTGTCCCCACCACGCCCGTCCTCCCGGGAGTTCTGGGAACGAACCTCTGCCCTCATGGCATAGCCTGTCCCTCACCATGCTCCTACTTCAGGAGGGCCTGGCAGAGAGCTGTGCCAGGGAATGGGGACAGGCCAGAAGGGCGCTCCATGTGGCGCCTGCTCTGAGCTCGCAGCACTGTCCCAGAAGTGGGCCAGAGCATCTTTAGCGCGGGCTGGAGATGGAGACCACCATGGGGGGTGGGGGTGGGAGAAGGGCCGCGGGACAGTGGGAAGCATCACATCAGCGAGGGGAGCAGGTTAAGCCAGACTGCTGTGAGCTAAGGCAGTCTGGAATTTACTCTCTGGGAGACACTGGGAGCAGGCAAGGCTCTGGGAAGGAGCAGGGCTCTGCCTGCAGACTCGGAGATGGGAAGGAGCAAGTGAGGCGGGGGAGGGTGGTCAGCAGGGGCGGCCAGGCTCTCCCTGCAGAGACACACAGCGAGGTGAGTTCCAGAGGCAGAGAGCATGGGAGGGCTGACGAGGGGCGAGGTTCGGGGAAGTTTATGACAAATTAAATGTAACAGGGCAATGGGAGATCCAAGGCCACGTTTCAAGGAAAACTCCAGGTGTAGGAAGCAGAAGTAAATTAGCACAGAGAAGCAAATTAGCACAGAGAAGTAAATTAGCACCATCAGCTTTTTTTTTCCTTTGTTGCCTAGGAAAGGCTGGTTCCCCTATAAGTTAAAAAAAAAAAAGAAAGAAAGGAATTCCACAGCAGTGAAGAATTCCTTGTATCTTCTAAACTGGAATGTGAAAAGCCATGCTAAATTTCAGACCTCAGGACGTGAGGGGTTGTGAAATCGACTCCTGGAGCCACACGCCAAACACCGGCCACCGTGTGTCATCCACCTGTCCAGGCACATGAGCCAGAAGCTACTCGACTAAACATCTCACTAAATGTTACAAAGACAAACAGAGGTGCATGGCGGGAAGTGAAGCCTTCTTGCTGAGGGCAGAAAATATTACATAAACTTAAGACTAAATAAATACTAAATGTCATTCCAAGAGGAAAAAGGCCCGTAAATACTACAAACAGGTAACATGGCTTAATACACTGTGTTCAGGGCCATCTAGAGTCAAGCTGGGACTCAATACTATGGATGGAATGATTTAGTGAGAATTTTTAAAATAAAAATACAGTAGTAAATACCTGAATAAATGGTAAACAGGAAGGGTAAAGGCTTTACAGAATCCCCATTTCAGTTAAGACAGATACGCGTATATACGGAAAGGTGCCACGGATGGGTGTGTGAGAGCTCATTTCATCTTCGTGACAGTTTGAGTGTGCAGGATTGTGCCCACTTTACAGATGAGAAAACGGAAGCTCAGCCACCCAGCTGTCGAGGGTGACTCGCAGACTCTAAAGCACGTGCTTTTCCTCCTCCATTCTCTTCCTCTATGGGGGGTGTCTGGGGAGATAAGGGCACAAAAGAGGCACGAGGGAGACTTGTTTCTGTCCGTTGCCCGTTTCTCACACAGCTGACAGCAGGCGCCGGGGCCAGAACCATCCATGACCTTCCATGACCCAGCGTTTCTGGTGCTCTCCAGAAGTTTGTTTTTTTTTAAAGCCATAATTAAGCTAGAAGCATGGGATACGCGGCATGCCTGGCTAAATGAGAGGACACGGAGAAAGTTCAGATTCTCCTTCAGTCTCTGGACAGTGAAAACCCTCACACACTGTCCTGGCAGCACAGACTCGGAACAGCCTGCGGCTGTCCTGCCCGACGCAGGCGCCCCCAGCCACCCGTGGCCGCTGAGCAGAGGGTCGTGGCCAGTCTGAACTGAGGAGTGTTAGTTCAGAGACTGGACTTCAGAGACTCACTGCGAAAGATACATGTATTTTGTCTTTTAATACTGATCACAGGTTGAAATTATACACCTGCAAGTTAGGAACCTCCTGAAATTATAACAGTTTGGATAGTTCAAGTTCTTAAAGTGTTACCATAAACTTATGTTTCCTCTCCCTTCCTCAATGTGGCTAATCTAAAGTACGTACTTGACTCACATTATAGTTCTGTTGGACGGCACTGCTAGATAAACTGATTTGCACCGCACACTCCACGCTCATGCATCCCCTTCTCACTCATACAGACGTGGACAGGACACGCCGTGGCCTCCGACACGGGTGCAGAGACCACACGCAGCGGCATAGGTCCGTAGCAGACTTGGCAGGATGCGGGCTCTGCCACCTTGGTGCCTTTCGAAAGTGGCTTCAGTTCCCTCTGAGGGGCTGAGGCTGGGACCAAGAGACCAGCCTGCCCCCAGAGCCCGCGCCGCCCCCTGCAGGCTGGCACCCGCCCCAGTAGGCCCACATTCACAAGGGGTCCAGAGAGGGTGCGCTGGACAAGCTGGAACCCCGGCCACGGGGCTCCACCAGGAAGAATAAACACCACCCGCCCCGCTGTC
The DNA here is from genome assembly GCF_049115385.1 of Moschus berezovskii. NCBI lineage: Eukaryota > Metazoa > Chordata > Mammalia > Artiodactyla > Moschidae > Moschus > Moschus berezovskii. Next base: position 1,756,193 of record NC_142486.1, read on the forward strand.
AGCAGGCGCCCTGGCACTGCCTTCGAAACAGGCCCCATCCCCACGCTTCCTGCCACTCCCTCGGTGATGGCTCTGGGCCAGCCGCCAGCATCTCTCACCTGGATCGCGGCAAACCTTCCGACTGGCCCTCACGTCTACAGTCTCTTCTCAGAATAAGGTCACGGTGCCCTCTGCCCAAACCCCACGGGGCCCTTTCTTATTACAGGAAAAGCCCAGAAGGCCCAAGACCCTCCTGCCCCAGACATGCACAGGGCCCGCTCCTGTCCCCTCCGAGCCTCTACTCCATGTCAGCTCAGCAAGGCTGTCCCCGGCCGCCTTAACCACCACCTGCCCTTCCCACCCTCCCCTGCTTTCTCTTTCTCAAGCACTTACTGCTGCCCAGTGAATGGGCCCGGCAGTTACTCACCGCCTGGCTTGCTCCATTTCTCCCCTGCCGGAATGAGCAGCCCCTGAGGACAGGCTCCCCTGTCTGGTTTGCTCACCCCAAACCTCCAGGGCTGCACACAGATCTACGGCTGTCGACAGGAGGAGCTCAGCGGTCTTGGGTTCCTTGCTTGCTAAGCCAGGATGAACCACCCTTCCTACCTCTCAGGCTGCAGCAAGGAGTACCCGAGGCAATAGATACCGGATGCCAACAATCAGATTCGCCTTGTGCCAAGACTGGTCTAAAAAAAGACGCAACCTGAACATCACTAGTCATTCCAAGTCCCTTCTCACTGGAAATCTCACACGTGAGCAATCAACATTGAGGTTAATAAATTAATATTGGCCCATTCTTTATTTGAAAGCAATTTAGTTACAAAATGGGTGTGGAAAGTTCCTTTTAAAACTATCTCGTTTTGGTACGGCAAAGAGGAAAAGCCGGTTTAGAGGAGAAGTTCAACCAAAGCAACAGCCTAAATGACTGTAACGAGTCAATGAAATCCGCAGGGTAACAGTTTAAACAGACGCACACGGTTCACACATGTGTGTGTGTGTCGCTTTTCTTAAACGCGCATGGATGTTACAATGAGGCACAAGCAAGTCTTTAAAAGCTCCCTGGATGTGCAGCAGCCTCCAGCATGAGGCCATCTCCCTCAGCAGGCGCAACAAACAGTGTCCTGTCCTTGCAGGGAGACGTTCTAACCTCAGAAAGGGACCAACCCCAGAAGCGGAGGGGATCCCTCGTGAAATACGGAGCTCACAATTTCAGGGTTTGCTGCGAAGGTCAAATGGTAGAAGTAACAATAATAGCCATGTCACCTCCTTTGGGAGGAACCTGGCTCGGGATCCTACGGAGAATAAGAAGAATCTGCATCTGGCAAGACAGATCCTAGCGATCGCTAGAAAGAGAGTAAGGAAAAAAAACAGAACCGGGGCAGCGGGCCTGGAGGCTGTCACGCACCGGGACACGGGGCAGCAGCTCAGCCTGTGTCACCAGCAGGTGTGGTTCTAGAAGAGACGGGCTTCTCGTGCAGGCGAGCGAGGGCTCCCTCCTCCACAGCCGCAGGAAGTTAGAACTGGAGGAGGGCACAGCCCGAGTCCCTGGGCCGGGCCTGCAGGGGCCCCAGCGGCCGGGCGGTACCAACAGACCCTGAAAGGGAGGCCCAGCTCCCACCGGCGCTGCTTTCCGTCCCCCGCCCCCACAGGGCCAGGCCTGGGCTCGGAGGTGAATCATACACCCTTCAGGAACACAGCCTGGGCCCCCGTTCAGCACTCAAGGGCAGCTTCACAGTGCTCAAACTTTACAGACAACTCTGAAGAGTGACTATTACCAAACTTGTGTTTACTACACAGACTTCTTAAAACGCCATCTGAGGCGAGACCTCCAACTACGACGCACGTACCTGAACGTGCACCGCCCGTACTCCACAGGCGCTAAAGCAGCAGAGAAGACTGTAGGCTGAGACTTCCCTTCTCTCGACGGGCTCCCAAGGAGCCGCACTGGATTCGCTTCTGTTCCGCCAGCCCTCACCGAGGGCTGCAACGCTGGCTTCTAATTCTGGTCAAAAAAGTACACACACAAAACAGAGGCTCCGTCACGTGGACTCCGCTGACGGTTCAAGGACAGTCCTGCAGGTCACACCCAACACCAGGGCCCACTTCCTAAAAAGCGCCTTCCATGCAGAACCAGGTGACGTCACATTTTGCTCCCACATGAAAAAGCAAAGGAGATCTGACGTTTCACCCCTAGAGCTCCAGTTACTCAGAGTGGGACGGAACCTCCTGGAAGTTTCGCCAGCAACGCGACACCTCCACTTCGTGAGGAAACAACAAGCTCCCAAGCGCCCGAGAGGACCAGTACTTCGGTGCATCTTTGCCAGCACCCTGCAAGCGGAGTCAATAATCCCTGTTACTAATTCTGGGAAAGAAACTAGTCTCGGTCTTCAAGGAAGAATACTTCCTTAAGGACCCACATCTGCTTTTCCTCAGAATTATGATAAATCATTCAGACGGTGTTTTCCTTAGCTTACTTTCTTTTTCCTGTAAAGCTGCTTAGATACTACAAGAGAGTCTTCAGACGGCGGTAACTGGCTCAGACCGGGGAACCTCACGCCCCCGACGGGCACTCCCAGTGTCGACGGCCTCCACCGCAGTCACACGAATGTACAGGCATTTATCAGGAGCACCGAGCTCCACCCTGATCATGGGGGGAGTACAGAAAAAAGGCAAACCCCTCAAAACCTCTCCTCGTAACTAATGGTAAAGTCGGCAAACGAAGTAGTCACTCAGCATTTTTAGGTGGGTTTGACGATAAATCACACGCATAAAAAGCAAAAGGCTTAAAGTCTAACTTTAACTAAAGTCAGTCTTAAAGTCTAACTGTGATGGCCAATAAACCCATGAAAAGACGCTCAACACTGTTCGTTACAATCAAAACGACAGTGAGGTATCACCTCACACCAACCAGAACGGCCATCAACGAAAACCAAGAGAGCTCCCTGGCGGTCCAGTGGTCAGGAGCCTGCCTTGCAGTGCAGGGGACAGGGTTCCGTCCCTGGCAGGGACTAAGATCCCTCCCCCACGCCTCGGGGCAGCGCAGCCCGAGTGCCGCCAGCTGAGCCCGTCACCACAGCTGGAGAGTCCCTGTGCCATGAGGGAAGGTCCCACGCGAGGCCACAAACGTCCCTCCTGCCCCAACTATGACCCAAAGCAGCCAAATAAATAAAGAGTAAAGAAAAAGCTACAAACAGTGAATGCTGGACGAGGTGTGGAGAAAAGGGAGTCCCACAGCACTGTTGGGAGGGAGGCAAGCTTGGTACCGCCACTATGGAGAGCAGTATGGGGATTCTTTAACACACTTGGAATAAACCTGTCGCATGACCCAGCAGTCCCACTACCGGGCACATACCCGAGAGCACCGCAGTCCAGACACACGGCCCCCAGCACTCACTGCAGCACTTACAACAGCGAGGACGCGGAGGCAACCTGTCCATCAACAGACAGAAGAGCGGGTAAAGAAGGCGTGGGGACGGGCATACAACGGAACAGTACTCAGCCATAAAAGGAACACATCTGAGTCAGCGGCAGTGAGGTGGGTGAACCTAGAGCCTGCTGTACAGAGTGAAGTAAGTCAGAAAGAGAAAGATAAATATTGAATATTAACAATACACATCTGAATGCAGAGCTCCAAAGAACAGCAAGGAGAGATAAGAAAGCCTTCCTCAGCGATCAATGCAAAGAAGTAAGAGAAAAACAACAGAATAGGAAAGACCAGAGATCTGATCAAGAAAACTGGAGATACCAAGGGAACATTTCATGCAAAGATGGGCTTGATAAAGGACAGAAATGGTATGGACCCAACAGAAGCAGAAGATATTAAGAAGAGGTGGCAAGAATACACAGAAGAACTGTACAAAAAAGATCTTCACGACCAAGATAATCACAATGGTGTCAACACTCACCTGGAGCCAGACATCTTGGAATGTGAAGTCAAGTGGGCCTCAGGAAGCATCACTACGAACAAAGCTAGTGGAGGTGATGGAATTCCAGTTGAGCTACTTCAAGTCCTAAAAGATGATGCTGTGAAAGTGCTGCACTCAATATGCCAGCAAATTTGAAAAACTCAGCAGTGGCCACAGGACTGGAAAAGGTCAGTTTTCATTCCAATCCCAAAGAAAGGCAATGCCAAAGAATGCTCAGACTACCGCACAATTGCACTCATCTCACTCGCTAGCAAAGCAATGCTCAAAATTCTCCAAGTCAGGCTTCAGCAATACGTGAACCGTGAACTTCCAGATGTTCAAGATGGTTTTAGAAAAGGCAGAGGAACCAGAGATCAAATTACCAACATCCGATGGATCATGGAAAAAGCAAGAGCGTTCCAGAAAAACATCTATTTCTGCTTTATTGACTATGCCAAAGTCTTTGACTGTGTGGATCACAATAAACTGTGGAAAATTCTGAAAGAGATGGGAATGCCAGACCACCTGACCTGCCTCTTGAGAAACCTGTATGCAGGTCAGGAAGCAACAGTTAGAACTGTACACGGAACAACAGACTGGTTCCAAATAGGAAGAGGAATACGTCAAGGCTGTATATTGTCACCCTGCTTATTTAACTTCTATGCAGAGTACATCATGAGGAATGCTGGGCTGGAAGAAGCACAAGCTGGAATCAAGATTGCCGGGAGAAATATCAATAACCTCAGATATGCAGATAACACCACCCTTATTGCAGAAAGTGAAGAGGAACTAAAAAGCCTCTTGATGAAAGTGAAAGAGGAGAGTGAAAAAGTTGGCTTAAAGCTCAACATTCAGAAAACTAAGATCATGGCATCTGGTCCCATCACTTCGTGGGAAATAGATGGGGAAACAGTGGAAACAGTGTCAGACTTTATGGCTCCAAAATCACTGCAGATGCTGACTGCAGCCATGAAATTAAAAGATGCTTACTCCTTGGAAGGAAAGTTATGACCAACCTAGATAGCATATTAAAGAGCAGAGACATTACTTTGTCAACAAAGGTCCGTCTAGTTAAGGCTATGGTTTTTCCTGTAGTCATGTATGGATGTGAGAGTTGGACTGTGAAGAAAGCTGATTGCCGAAGAATTGATGCTTTTGAACTGTGGTGTTGGAGAAGACTCTTGAGAGTCCCTTGGACTGCAAGGAGATCCAACCAGTCCATTCTAAAGGAGATCAGTCCTGGGTGTTCATTGGAAGGACTGATGCTAAAGCTCAAACTCCAATACTAAAGACTCTGATGCTGGGAGGGATTGGAGGCGGGAGGAGACGGGGACGACAGAGAATGAGATGGCTGGATGGCATCACCGACTCTGTGGACATGAGTTTGAGTGAACTCCGGGAGTTGGTGATGGACAGGGAGGCCTGGAGTGCTGTGGTTCATGGGGTTGCAGAGTCGGACACGACTGAGCGAGTGAACTGAACTGAACGCGTCTATATGGAATCTAGAAACACAGGACCAATGAACCTATTTACAGCGAAGGAATGGAGACGCAGACGTAGAGAAGAGTCTGGTGGACGCAGCAGGGGAGGGAGAGGTGGGGCTGAGAGTGGCGGTGGCGTCTGTACGCGGCCATGTGTAAAACGGCTGGTGAGTGGGGACAACACAGGGAGCCCGGTCTGCCGCTCTGTGATGCCTGATCGGGCGGGAAGCAGGCGCGAGAGGGAGGAGATACATACACAGAATCATGACCCATTCAGGCTGGCGGACGGCGGAAACCAGCACAACACTCTAAAGCAACTATATGCCAATTAAAACACCAAGAACAACAAAAAACGTGTAACTGCTTCGTCCCAAGTAAGAAGAGGGTACAGCTCTAACATGAAACGAGGTTTAAAAACTACCAAGATTTATCAGCTTTGGTGAAAGAGAATGCCCTTGTTCAACAGGATGGCGCTTTATGTCGCAGAGGACACGGCCGCCCTGGTCCGTGAGGTGTGCTGACAGTCACAGGCACTAGGGAGCCCCGGTCAGGTGCATGTGCGCCACAGGTCAGAGACCAGCAGGCCTGCTGCGCCTGGAGGGAACCCGGCTGGATGGAGAGACCGCAGAGGCAGAGGTGGGAGGGCCCGGGCGGGCGGCGCAGAACTGGAGAGCTGGACACCGAGGGGAGTCAGCCAGTCCAGGGGCGAGGCCCCGGCTGCCCCTGCCCATCCGCGGGCCTGAGGGGGGCACCCGGCACCCAGGCTGCCGGCGAGCCTGTGCTCAGAACACACGGACCCGCAGCTCCCCTGCTACACTGAGTGTGGGCCACAGCTCGGCTTCAGGAGCCCCGCGTACCTGCGCTCAAGATGATCCGTGGTGCAGAAGAAAGACCCCTTGCGACTGTGTCCAGGTTCACAGGTAAGAAGCTTCAGAAGTTACAGCCTGAAGCTTCCAGGGGATTCCTTCTGCAAACAGAAAGTCTTCAGTGCTTAAGGATCACCTCCCAGTGAGGCCTCCCTCGACTACCCTGCTGGGAAGCACAGCCCCCACTGCAAAACTCGATTCCTCTTCCTGCCACGGGACCTGGAACAAGCTGAGGGGGCTGCGTCGAGCACCCTGCAACGGCGGTGTCCTTGTGATGACAGCCTTCCAGCCCCACATGGTCGTCAGGCTGTGTGATACACTTTCGGGAGGAGTCCCCAACGGGGCTCACCCGCACCTCAGGTGGCCCCAGGACGCCAAGAACAGCCCTTGACGCCGTAACTTATTACTTCTGGAGCCGAACAGACAGTGAACACCCTGCCCTCCACCAGGCCCATCAGCCCCATCCATTCATCCCAAGACACCGGGTGCCCGCACCGTGGGGGTGACCAAGGACATGGCAGAGACGGGACGGCGGGCCCCTGCCCACGTGGAGGTTCCTGGGAGCCGAGGACTATCCTAAAATGCTTCCCACAGAGAGAAATGTGAAAAACCCTGTGAAATACCCTGTGGAGAGAAGGGGAAGGAGGCTGTGTCAGCAGGGCCGACGGGGAAGGCTACTGAGGAGCCACGCACGCTGACTTGACCACAGGGATGGGCCGGCCACTCGCTAAGCGGCAGGGTGAGTGTTCCGAGTGGACAGGAAGCGGGGGCCCTGAACTTCGCAGTTTTGAGAAACTGTGACGTCAGAGGGACACGGAGCGTGGTGAGCGAGGGGAAGGTGAGGCCAAGGGGGTCGGGTCAGGTCATTCGTGAGAGAGGCAGGGAGGCTTCTGGGGGTCGCTTGGGTTTTCTCCTTGACTGCAGTTTGATTATCAAATGTAGTTCAGAAGCAGGAGAAATTTAACGTCAGAGAGTCATTTTTTATCAAACAACCTTTGAAAATCTGCCAGGGTCAACTCAGAAATGGCCCATCTGGGACGGTGGCTTTCTGGGTGGTCAGTTCACCCATGCTTAAAGGCGAGGCTCTTCCACAGTCAGTCAAGAAGCAAATGGCCTGGAGGACTCTGCTAACACGCGCCTCATCACACAGCAGAGAGCAGACAGACTTCAGAAAACCGTTCGCATCTGCTGGCAAACTGCTCCGGCGTTCACCTTTACCCAAGGTCCCCCGGGGGCTCCATATTCTTGTGAGACACACTCTGGAGAGCAGCCTGCACGTCACAGGACCAAGGGGTGAGATCAAAGTTCCTCCCGCATCTGAGAGCCACTAGGGGAGGCGCCGCTGCCCGGCCTGAAAGCAGACCCCTGGCCCCAGAGCAGGACTAGGCAGACACCTGGGCTGTGTGTCCGCACTGGGGGGGCGTGGGGGCAGGTCAGCACAGTAAGGCCTGCAGCCCAGATCCGTCCTGTCTCCTGCTTGCGTGTGGCTTGTGAGCTAAGTGTGGCTCTCAGAGACGGGCATCCGCATTTGATTCAACAGTGATAACACAACTCTATTAAGTGAAATGCTATCCCCCACAAAGGAGTCCCGTTCAACAGTTACCTGTATTGTAAACAATTTTACTCAACTGTCGCTGTTCTAGTATTGTGAAATTATCAACAAAATTGATTGGTGGGCCTCTGCTCTCTTGCTGCGCGGGCACCTGCATGGCTTCTCGTGTCGTCCGCGTCTTCTACCTTCTGCATGGTGGTGTTCTGACATCTCGGGAGCTGTGCTGATCCTGGAGAGACTGCCCCTCCCGGGTGAACCCAGCAGCCCAGAACCAGCTCTCCCTCAGCCCCTACCCTCCAGGCAGCAGAAGCCCTCAGGTCTGGACTGGTCCCGAGCAGGACGGCCCAAAGCGGGCGCCCAGCACACCCTCCAGCCCAGGCTGCTGCCCTGCCTTGCCCCCTCCTTCCTGCAGAACCCCGGAGAGGCTCCACCAGGCTTCTCCTGCTCTCACCCTCTCCGGACGGAGCCCGGTGCTCCCTGGACCCCGGGCAGAGCCCCCTGCTCCTGGAGGTCTGTCAGGACAGACGTCTTCCTTCACAGCTATCGTTTCCACGTCTGGGAGCCTCTAGATTCCTGATTAAAGCAAACCCTGGGCATGTGCCTCTCACACCTCTGCTCCCATCCACAGCACGCACTCAACTTGGACACACACATGGCGATTTGTCATTATCTGAAGTAAGGACCACAGCTTCCCGGCTCAGTAAGACTTCCCGTGAGAAGCAATACTGGACACGTTTGAGAAGCAACGCTCCAGTAACGCTGGGATCAACGATATCCAGTAAGGAAGCATAGGAGTGACCCACCAAGTCCACACCCAAGCACACAGTCCGGCTGCTGGGCACCGCAGACACGGCCCAGACAGGCACTGCCAGTCGTAGTGGAAACAAAAAGCAACCCAGCGTGGGCGAGGAGGGAGCAGATTACAAACCATGGTAATGACTGCGAGGGTTACAATGAACCAGCTAGACGTGTAGGTACCAACGTACACAGAAGGCAAAAACACACTGCTGAGCAAGCCAGCGTTTTAAACGATCCACCCAAAATGGCGCCGTTTAAGTAAACTCTTACAGAAACACATGAACTCTATATGCTCACCACGGACACGAACACGGGGAGTGAAAGCATAAAACCGCAGGTTAAATGCATACGAAACTGACGACAGCGGTTGCCTCTGGGGAGAAAGGCTGCAACAGCAGTTGAAAGAAAACAGCGCGCACTGAACCCTCACCACGTTGGGCACAAACCTGGTGGGCACCAAGCCTCCAGGTCCTAGGACAACCGCGAGCTGGCATAATTACCTCCCCTTCACGGGGGTGAGAGCCGAGGCTGGTCAGATGACAAAGGACCATGTCCACCTCGTCAAACGTCCGACAGAACGTGCTGGATGCCTGCAGTCCTCCCGGGGACCCCCAGCCCGACTCTGGCCCGCCCCCCACCGCCCCAGCCCCGACCGTGCTCCCACCAGAGCCGTCCTTCTAAAGCTTGAGTGGTCTTGCTTCTCACTGCACACCCTCAGCACAGCCAACGGGACCCCGTGACGTCTCCCCCTCCCCACCACCCCGTCGGACTGCCTGCCCGCTCTGCCCACGCTGACCCCGGGCACACCCCAGCCTCGGGGGCCCCCCAGTCCTGGTTCCCTCTGCCCGGAGCGCTCTCTCCCCGGATGGCGGGTGGGCGGCGCGCTTCCTCTGGGGGTCTCTGCCAGCTGCTTCATGTCCAGGCCTGCTCCCACGCTTGGCTGTGATCTCCCAGTGTGGGGGGCCACCATGGCCTCTTCCTTACAACTTTATAAAGAGGGAGCCGTAGGCACATTTTAATCCACAGACAAAACCCCATGGGGCCCACTCACATTCTACAAAAACATCATGTAAGTGAAAGATACTGACTGACTTTCTGAGTAACAGCCCATTTATGGTAGGCTTTAGAATTTTTGTGAAGATTCTTAGATTACAGAAGTTCTGCAAGGACAGGCTGAAAAATAAAATGACTCTGATCACTCCGACTGTGTTTCAGAGAAGAGACTCCCTTTGACAGTGGGAAACCCTTTGCTTCCGGGGAGGGGTGTGTGTGTGTATGTGTGAGGAGGTGTGTGTGTGTGTGTGTGTGTGTATGTGTGAGGAGGTGTGTGTGTGTGTGTATGTGTGAGGAGGTGTGTGTGTGTGTGTGTGTGTATGTGTGAGGAGGTGTGTGTGTGTGTGTGTATGTGTGAGGAGGTGTGTGTGTGTGTGTATGTGTGAGGAGGTGTGTGTGTGTGTGTGCGCGTATGTGTGAGGAGGTGTGTGTATGTGTGTCGGGAGAGGTGTGTGTGTGTGTGTATGTGTGAGGAGGTGTGTGTGTGTGTGTATGTGTGAGGAGGTGTGTGTGTATGTATGTGTGAGGAGGTGTGTGTATGTGTGTCGGGAGAGGTGTGTGTGTGTGTATGTGTGAGGAGGTGTGTGTGTGTGTGTATGTGTGAGGAGGTGTGTGTGTGTGTATGTGTGAGGAGGTGTGTGTATGTGTGTTGGGAGAGGTGTGTGTGTGTGTATGTGTGAGGAGGTGTGTGTGTGTGTGTGTATGTGTGAGGAGGGGTGTGTGTGTGTGTGTGTGTATGTGTGAGGAGGGGTGTGTGTGTGTGTGTGTGTATGTGTGAGGAGGTGTGTGTGTGTGTGTGTGTATGTGTGAGGAGGTGTGTGTGTGTGTGTGTCGGGAGAGGTGTGTCTGTGTGTGCCCCGCCTCCAGGCAGGACAATCATGCCACTGGGTGTGTGTGTCTCCGTCTGGGGAAAGGGGTGTGTGTGTGTGTGTGTGAGGAGGTGTGTGTGTGTGTATGTGTGAGGAGGTGTGTGTGTGTGTGTATGTGTGTATGTGTGAGGAGGTGTGTGTGTGTGTATGTGTATGTGTGAGGAGGTGTGTGTGTGTGTGTGTGTGTATGTGTGAGGAGGTGTGTGTGTGTGTGTGTATGTGTGAGGAGGTGTGTGTGTGTGTGTGTATGTGTGAGGAGGTGTGTGTGTGTGTGTATGTGTGAGGAGGTGTGTGTATGTGTGTTGGGAGAGGTGTGTGTGTGTGTGTGTATGTGTGAGGAGGTGTGTGTGTGTGTGTATGTGTGTATGTGTGAGGAGGTGTGTGTGTGTGTGTGTGTGTGTATGTGTGAGGAGGTGTGTGTGTGTGTGTGTGTGTGAGGAGGTGTGTGTGTGTGTGTGTCGGGAGAGGTGTGTCTGTGTGTGCCCCGCCTCCAGGCAGGACAGTCATGCCACTGGGTGTGTGTGTCTCCGTCTGGGGAAAGGGGTGTGTGTGTCCCCGAGCAGGGCAATCACGTGAATGTGTGTGTGTGCCGTCTCCAGGTGTGTGTATCTTTCGGTGTGCGCACCGCCTCCAGGCAGGACGGTCACGTGAATGAATCAACCAACCAACCGGCTCGGAGCCGTAAACACGCCAGGGTGAGAAAACAGGTGTCAGGACCCAGCTAAGTGCAGCAGAGTCACAGCGCCCACGTTTTCAGTTACAGAGAAGAATGACTGGAGACCTACCGCCCTGGGAACCCCGGGGCTCCCAGATTGTGTGAACAACTCCACACAAGGCAACACTGTTGCAACTCCTGACTCACTCGGTGGCCCGAGCAGGACATTTCACCCTGAAGCCCGCCCCCAGCCCTGCTCCAGCGGATAATGGCAAGTCCTCCAATTACTCTATTTCCTGAGCCCTCTGCTCCACCTTGGCACCAGGTAGCCTGTCTGTCTTTCCCTGGCTAGCCTCCTGGCCCAGGGATGGTTGCCAGGAAACACAGGGTTAGATTATCTTCCTGCTCAGGAGAATCCTGACCTTCCTGTTCTTAGAACATGAAAAACCTTTTGTTTTACAAGATCATCAAAATTGACGTTTGGTTTCCAAGTTCTGTTAGACGTTTTTCCTGTTAAAGTGCCTGTTCACACATCCAACAAATATCTGAAAGCCTACTATGCACCGGTGCTATGCCAGGCCTGAGAGCGCGCCTGGGTCCCTGCACGCCCGCCCAGGGGCACCCACCAGAACCTTGTAGAAATGGCATACACACAGGAAGACGCACACTGACGCCAAGACTTCCCAACTCAGTTTAAAACAATTAAGACTGCATCCAGTCAGCTTTCCTGTTCTCTGTTCCGAGGACTCTGTACTTAAATGACGAATTCTGAAGCTACTTCTCCTTCGAGATGTTCTCCTTTGTGGGCTTGTTTCCCTTCCCAGATTCCACTGGGACAACATTCTCAGAATTCAGGCAACCCACCTGCCCAACCAGCATCTGCAGAGTGTTCAGGAACCAAGCGTGTGATTCCGAGTCATGGGGCCTGAGCCCTGGCACCCTCTATGTACCGAGTCTAGGAATATAACCTTAGGAAGCCCCTTTCTCAGGCCCTGGAGAAGATCAGAGACGGAGATGTGCCAAGAAGCGTAACAAAACTAACGTTCAACCTTCTTAACCGCCAAGGTGGTCTGCTAGAGATATTCCTGAAGGCATGGACTTAAATGATGCGATAGGAATTTATCATCAGGGCTCCTAATGTCCATTTCCTGACCTCGTATTTACCTTAATTTAATGTGGTTTAAGAGATTAGAAACAACACGTCTTTTAGGAACACTGCCGTTACAAATCACTGCTATGCTGTTGCTGCTGCTGCTAAGTCGCTTTAGTCATGTCTGACTCTGTGCGACCCCACAGATGGCAGCCCACCAGGCTCCTCTGTCCCTGGGATTCTCCAGGCAAGAACACTGGAGTGAGTTGCCATTTCCTTCTCCAATGCATGCATGCATGCTAAGTTGCTTCAGTCATGTCCGACTCTGTGCGATCCTATGGACAGCAGCCCTCCAGGCTCCTCTGTCCACAGGATTCTCCAAGCAAGAATACTGGAGTGGGTTGCCATTTCACTCTCCAATTCTAACTAACTCTTATGGACTACTCATACGTACTTCTAACAACAACTCGGGTTGGAGGCGTCCACGGCAGGCTTTGTTGGAGGGGCCTCTCCCACACACCCCAGAGGCAGCCCCACACATGGACGGGTCCTCCCCCTCCCCCAACCACACACAACACCCAGTCAAACCCAAGGGACCGGACTTCCTACAACTATGTAGAGACGAGGGAACTGTTTACGTACAAAGCTACTTATCTAACTGAAATATTGGCAGCAGTAAGGCCAAAAGCGAGTTCTGCGATTACAGCTTCTACGAGCTCAAACTGGGAGCTTTCTGATGGTGCAAGAGGGGCCGTATCTGGGAAGGGAAGAGAAACAGAGAACACGACGAAGACGACACGGAGCCTGAGAGACAGACGTTCCCGCTCTCTCAGTCGTGCTAATGATAGATCTCCGCAGACTGAGCGCAGGGAAACTGTTGGAGGAGCCCAGTCACCGCTCGAAAAAATCAGAACAACTTACTCAATAAGAGTCAGGAAGCATCTGCTGCAAGATGGAGCAGAGAGAAAACCAAAATGAATGCTGGACTTCACAGGATCTTGCGTTCTCATTGACTGGACGTACAATTAACTAAATAGACACACTGAAGAGGCATTTCGTGGACATAGCAAAGTACAAACTGTATATTATCAACTGTAAAATGCAGTGCAGTGAATGATCATGATGGAACAAAGGGCATGCAGAAAAACGACACAGAGAAACAGGGAGAAGCTTCTATTTTATGTAAAAGTCGTGCACGTGTTTACATAAATAGGAAAAATAAAAACAAATCCCCTTTAATTAGAGATAAGTGCTTATTACATTTTGGTGAAAATCATTACCATGCCCCCGACCCCATTTATTTTTTTATACTCAAAATTTGGATCTAAAACCAAAAGCAAACTCATTTCTTTTTCAATTAAACACAGGACAACCATGTTTCCAGGTCTCAAGAAATATTACTTTCAACATGAGTACCCTCCGAGCCTTTCCAGACCCAGATACCCTGGTCTCCCTCCAGCGGGGGCACCAGTAACCCCAAGTGTCCAGGTAGGTGGGGTCACTGCAGCCCCAGGTGGATCCCGAGTCCCAGCGTCTAACCTCCCCCAGAGCCCTGGTTCCCAGCGCCCCTCCCTGGGAAGTGCTGGCCCGAGCGGCCCCCTCCTCCACTCAGACACCACCTGACAGCCCGGTGTCCCCTCCCTCCCCTCCCCCTGCCCTTTCTCTTTCCCACCAGCACTGCGCACCCTCTGATGTTCTGGAGAACCCACCCCACCTGTCTGTTTCCCACACAGAAGGCCAGCTCTGGGAAGACAGGGCTTTGCTGGGCATTGATCTGAGGGTCTCTGAGTAGCTGCATGTGGGAGGGTTGGCTCCGGGACCTCAGCCAATCCTGGCTGTGAGCTGCCCACCACCGCTGCCACTCACCTGCAGGCTGTAGGGGTGTTGGCAACACCACAAACCACACTGTGACGCCTGCCCTCACTATTCAGAGCCTGACCTATTCCTGATCAGAAATGCAGAATCCCAGGCCCCCTCTGGGCTACTGAGCTGCCATCTGCATCCCACAGCTGCCAGGCGCTCCGGCACACACAGGGGCCTGGACCGGGTGGCTGTGGCCAGCGAGCCCAGCACACGCCCAGGAGGCTCCCCCCACCTCGGGGCACCGGAGCCGTGCCTGCCCCTGCAGGGGGCACGGGCTCTCATGACCACCTCCAGTCATTGGACAGCCCTCAGCAGAGACAGCACGCCCTTCCACGCCCTAAGTCACCCCGTTCCCAAAAGGAAACATAGGCAGGCCCCCCTGGGTCAGGGGTGCGGACCAAGGAGGGGTGCGGCCAGAATGTGCGTCCGGAGCACAAACAGCCTGGTCTCAGGCCCTCCCCACGCGGGCCCAGCAGAGGCCAGGGCACCAAACCGGCCGGCCACCGGGGCCAGGGGGCGGGGCGAGGAGGTGTCAGGGGCGGGGTGGGGCAGGGCGGGGGGCCAGGGGGCGGGGCGAGGAGGTGTCAGGAGCGGGGCGGGGCAGGGCGGGGGGCGAGGGGCGGGGCGAGGAGGTGTCAGGGGCGGGGTGGGGCAGGGCGGGGGGCGAGGGGCGGGGCGAGGAGGTGTCAGGGGCGGGGCGAGGGGCGGGGCGAGGGGCGGGGCGGGGCGGCCGTGGACCCTAGGCCCCGGTGGGCGCGGTTTTCATTCTGTGTGATGGTACTGAGATGCCCAGTGCGGAGGAATGTGAAACACGACTTAAGGTACCCCTCTCAGCAGTAGCGGGAGGGCTCTGGGCCAACACACAGCCGTGGTGGTCACTCCTGGCTTGGAAATCATTTGACCTGGAGGGGAAATTAAGGAAAGCTGGATGATGAAAAACAGCTTATCGAAAACCGGCTGAGAAGCCTTCGGCCGGAGTCACGTGTAGGACGCAGGGGCGGGAACATGACAGGCAGATAAACCAGCACAGGAGCTGCGCTGACGGCCGACAGGAACCGGACTTCTGAGGTGCCGCCATTCCAGTTTCACATTCCCAACATGCTCCTCAACACTCTAAAAATCACTAGGGATCTCCAATTCTCTGACATCTGCGTGGCAAAAATGGTCATTAGCCCTCATCAGTTCAGTTCAGTTCAGTTCAGTCGCTCAGTCGTGTTCGACTCTCCGCGACCCCATGAACCACAGCACGCCAGGCCGCCCTGTCCATCACCAACTCCCGGAGTTCACTCAAACTCATGTCCACAGAGTCGGTGATGCCATCCAGCCATCTCATCCTCTGTCGTCCCCTTCTCCTCCCGCCCCCAACCTTTCCCAGTATCAGAGTCTTTTCCAGTGAGTCAACTCGTCGCATGAGGTGGCCAAAGTATTGCAGTTTCAGCCTTAGCATAGGATCATTATAAAAACTAGGATGACTCCTCACATAGGTTTGATTATAAACAGGAAGAAGTGAAAGTCAAGGAGTCAAAAGAAAGAGCTTCACCAGACACAGAACAATAGCAACAAACAAACACGTCAAAAGATCTTCAGGCCATCAGGACACACATTCAAACCAGGGTGGCTATAAGAGAAACAAAAAGGCAACAGCAAGCATCCGAGAGGGTCCAGAGAAGCGGGAACCCTCGAAGGCTGCTGGTGGGAACACAGTGTTTCTCATGATAACGGCCCCAAACAATGCATTTTCTCAGAACTGTATTACTTACCATCACACATTTACTCATCACACAAACCTCAGCATGGCTGTCAAGTTCCAAGAAAAATAAACAGGGATTTGACTGGTTGTGTTCAATTCCTAAATTGGCATTTTTACAACAGCAACAATTCCTTCCCCCCCAAAAGAAGCAACTTTTCCAGGATTTTCACGTTCTTCAATAACGGTTTAGGACTTTCTCCATATAGACTGAATGTGAGCACGTCTTGCTTACTCCTAGGTATGTCATCCTTTTCGCTGGCGTTAGGAATGGGATATTTTTCTATTACAGGAAAGCACACATGTGCACACACAGTTCACCCACGGACAGTTCCTTTGCATCCTGCCACTCCTGTAACTATTTTTAATTCTAGTAGCTTTATGGACGGAGAAGGCAATGGCAAGCCACTCCAGTACTGTTGCCTAGAAAATCCCATGGATGGAGGAACCTGGTAGGCTGCAGTCCGTGGGGTCGCTAGGGGTCGGACACGACTGAGCGACTTCACTTTCACTTTTCACTTTCACACATTGGAGAAGGAAATGGCAACCCACTCCAGTGTTCTTGCCTGGAGAATCCCAGGGACGGGGGAGCCTGGTGGGCTTCCGTCTACGGGGTCACACAGACTCAGACACGACTGAAGTGACTTAGCAGCAGCAGCAGCAGCTTTATGGATGATCTTTTGGATCTACTATTTATAATGTTAATTTTGTTCCTTCCTTTCCAGTAGATACACCTAATTTCTTTTGTCTTTTAACTGACTAGAATCTCCAGTACATCGCTGAGTTATTAGATTAGTTGCTGGCAGTCTCGGCTCAATCTAGTCTGAAATTAGAATGTCTCTTCACAGAGGATAACATTTCCTCAGTCCCCCAGACAACTTCAGGCACGCTAACTGCTAGGTATTCGTCCTGTTATCTATAACAGAGCACTAAATGATGTCCTCTTCATGTCATTTATATAGTCAGATGACAGGATCAATGTCAAAACTATTTGGGAGAAAAAAGGTGACATTCAAGGAAATGGCTGCCTGAGTAGTAATTGTAAAAACAACACAAAAGAAAATAATTCAGGTATATTTATTATATCACTAACTTTCAACAGTGGACAAAGTTGCTTTAGAAGGTTCAAGATTTAAGTCTTTAAAGATGTGGTACGTACATACAGTGGAGTATTCCTCAGCCATGAGAAAGAATGACGTGCCATTTACAGGTACAGAGACGGACCTGGAGACTATCATACCACAGGAAACCAGTAAGGAGAAAGACAATATTAATACCTAAGATATCACTTACATGTGGAATGTAAAAGAGGACACAAATGAGCTGATCTGTGAAACAGACGGACTCACAGACAGTGAACAGACATGTGGCTGCCAAGGTGGGGGTGGGGTGAGGAGGGGGAGGGGTGGGGTGTGGGCTGGGAGGAGCAGACACAGGACGGATGAGCACCGAGGCGCTGCTGTGTGGCTCAGGGAATGCCATTCAGTGTCCTGGGATGCTCCACAATGGAAAAGAGTATGAAAAGGAACATATACACACACATGCACACACACACACACAGACTCGATTTGCTGAGCACCAGAAATCAACACGTTGTAAATCAACTCTATATGTCAATAAAATAAAGATCTGTCTTTTAATCTCCTTCAAAAACGCCTACATTTACAACGTCCTCCTTATTTCCAATACTTTATTTTTAGAAATGTTATTATTTAAAAATTTGTGAAAGACTAGGAAAGGGCAGTTTACTGTCAGAAGAATTTTAATTTGTACTAGATAAAAGTGAGCTCAGGCAATCTGGTGGCTCTTTGCCTGAATTTACCAAGAATTAGGAAACAAGTTCCCACTTAAAATGCTACAGATGCCGTGGTCTCCTCAGCAAATATTTACACATTCTGAAAATATTCAAGATTACAAAAATTCTAAAGCAAGATTCAAACCACAAATTAAGTTAAAAAAAAATCAAAAACACATCTACAATTCAAAATGAAAACATTCTGGTAATTGTAGAAAAGTATATAAGAAGACATTAAACCATCACTCTCGGACTGTTAAATCATATTCCTAAGGACTCATAAAATGACTACTGTCAAGGCGGCCTCTAAAATAACATTTACTGTAGAAAATATATTAAAAAGTTTGTGTTTCATATAAATATATTTTGTCGTGCTTCTGATGTATTTGTCAGGTGCGTGCATTTTAAGGCACTGTTTGATGGTGTGTGAGTGTGACCGAGTCTGCCCCGCTCTGAGCTCGGCACCACGTCCCACGCGAGATACAGCGTGATCGGGCTCTCCTGTACCGGTCACTGCTCTGCTGGCCAAGTTCCCATGTCTACTGCTGACGTCACAGCGCAGGAAAAACTGGGAACGTCACTGCCCCGTAAGCAATACTCCCATCTCTTAAGAGGGTGAACCTAAGCACCCAGCCCTGGCCCCCAGCCCCCACACCCGGCAGGCAGAGGCGCTGTCCCAGAGGAGGACTGCCCGTTTTCTCAGCAGCAGGAGCCCGTGCCCTGCTTGTCTCGTGACTGTAAAGCTGCCACAGGTATCTCGCCAGATGGTTACGTGAAAGGGGCTTTGAAAACTGTGACCCACCCTCCCAGGAAGCAGTCACTATGGTTACACGTGGTGAGGAGTCTTGGAATCTTCTCTTTTTGTTCCTGGCTGCAGTGTTTCTGAAATGGTAGGGGGGGCCATATAATTAATACCTGCCATTTTTGTTAGTCAAAAAGGGACAAATATCAGAACTTCACACAGCTCAACCTACATGTGGAATACTGTTCTTTTTCCTTCCATGATGACTGCTGCTGAATGTGTTTTATACTCACGTGTAAGGTTATCTTTAAAACACGCACATGGCTATGTTTACGTACATACAGCCATCCCAGAGGGGATGGGAAAAGGTCTTCTGA
This sequence comes from Moschus berezovskii, assembly GCF_049115385.1. NCBI lineage: Eukaryota > Metazoa > Chordata > Mammalia > Artiodactyla > Moschidae > Moschus > Moschus berezovskii. Next base: position 1,774,965 of record NC_142486.1, read on the forward strand.
CCCTGCTCTAACGTATTTCCCCAGATGGATCTTTTAAAAACGTAGATCAAGGCAATCCTCTGCTGGAGGCCCTTCGATCCTGTCTCCCACTGCCACGAGCATCACTGAGACCGGAAGGCCCCCAGGCCTGACCAGGCTCCCCTCCCACCTCCCCACCCATCCTTCTCCCCACCGGGATGCGCCTTCTTTCAGGATTCTGGAAGCTCTCAGCTACAAGTTATGGATCACCCCACTAGGACTCAACAGGAGCCAATGGCAGCCCTCCCGGCGGGGATAAGGGAGTCTCACTATCGGTCCCTGCTGACTAAATAAACTCACTCAAGGAAGGTGAATTAATCCCCGCAGGAGGAGGGTCTGTATTTCGTGCTGTTCCATAGACCGTGGTGTCAAGGGGGTCCCAGCGTGTCCGTCTCCTAAACATCTGAGTCACCGAAGCATCTTCTGGGAGGCGAGTTCCCCAATGTGAGGTGTGGGAGGTTAGAAATGCAGCTTCTCCTCGGTCTGTCAAACTCTAACACCTCACATAAACCAGGGAGCCCAGCGAGCTTCTAGCAGAAAACAGAAAGTGGTGGTGTCCTGGTACAGTGACATTTCTTCCTAAAGTAATGATCACTCTGCTATCTCCTCTTGGCAGAAAAAGACCCAAATGGGCACAGTGACAAGGGAGTTTCAGTCCAGTGGGTGACCCCAGACAAGAGCACACTCTTCTGCTCCCAAGTCTAGAATCAGCGTGGAGATCAAAACAGGAGTCAGATAGATAGGTGGAGATCAAAACCACCGGCTGTTACTAATAAAAGCCAGATGGGAGAGTCTGGCTTGTGATTTGCAGCCAAGTAGGTTCTGCTCCCTGGTACAGCTGGACAAACACAGGCGGGGCCATGCCCGCAGCCCAGGGCCCGGCCCGCCAGGGGCAGCAGGCTCGAGCCCGAGGTCTCTCTTCCTCGGAGGCGCAGGGGATGACGAGAGGAGTGAGAGGACGACTCCGGCAGGAAAATGAAAGTCCCTCCCCTCAGAGAAGAAGCCCAGCGAGGCTACTGAGGGTTCGGTGAGGTCATAGCGACAGCACCGCAAACACAGAACAGAAGCTCCCCACACGGAGAAGCCTCCGGGCGGAGACAGCACCCAGCACACAAACACATGCTCAGGATTTGTTGACGTGGCTGCCCTAGATGACCGCTTTTAATGAGACGTCAGCTTTTAACTAGTAAGTCCCGGGAGCACCGGCGTGTTTGTTTAAAAACGCAAACCCATTACTTTATAGCTGCATCAGATATATACTGATAAGGAGGCGAACGGCCAGCCTTCCACTGAGCTGTTCGCAGTGGCTCACCTCGGAGTCTCCCCAGCCCCCCAGCCCAGGTTCCACATCACTGCACACTTCTAACACAGCTTTCAAACTCCATCGGCCTAATCGCGTCATCAGACTCCTGGGGAAAACATTTCCTTTCCCCAGCTTAAAATTATGGAACTTCATTTCCTTGAAGAAAAAACAACAACAGCAACACATTAAGTGGCCACAAAAAGTATAAATAGTTCTGGGTCATCGCGTGGGTGCCAACAACCGTAGACGGAGAACTGAGTGTCAGTGGGAAACACAGATTAAAAACCCTGCAGGTCGGCGTTATAAAAATTCCAAACACGAAGCCCTGAAGCAGCTGTCCCGTCACCTGGAACGGAAGCCAGCAGTAAGGTGAGACTTTAAATAATCACTCCGTTTCCTTTCTTGGTAAATGTCAAGTCTTTTGCTTGTAAAACTGTTTGTTGCAACTATCTTGTGCACCTATCTGTTGCACAAAAATTTACCTTGGAAATGAATGCAATCTGATCGCAGGTGTGCATCGGTGGCTGGGGCAGGGTGGGGGCTCGCTACAGCGTCTGAGTGGTGTCAGGATGCTTCCCACCACACTCGTGCAGACGAATCTCATCACGTGACCTGCGGCTGGTCCCAGCGGCCTCCTCCACCCGGGCTGGGGCTCCGGGTCCTTCTGGTGACCTGAGGAGTGATGTCCCCTCTCCTGCCCTGCCCTTCCCTGGGCTTCCCATCTCCCCAGATGCCAACCAGGTAGAGAAACACCATGAACGGAGGACTCGCTGTCAGGCACACAGCACAAAGGGCTCAGCCTAGGGCGACGAGTGCAGGCTTCCCGTGGCCCACACCTCTAACCTCACCTTCCCGGACACAGCAGGCACCTCCACGGATAGCCCCAGACAGCACTCGAGGGCTCAGCGGAATCTGCACCATGCACGATCACCATGACACCCCGGTAATGACAGTATTAGCACAAATTCTCAAGTCTGCGTGTTCCCGCGGCTTACAGCTTCTGCTCAGGGTTATCCAGTCATTTGACCACCTACGGCCTGGTGTGCTGACCACTCATCGAGGCCAGTCTTCACTGCCGAGTCTAACGGGGCCATCTGACAGAGCTGGGGCCGTGGCTTTCAGACTGGACAGCAAAGCAGATGCCCGGGTGTGGAGAGAGGCGCTGTCTGCTTGGTCTGCACTTCCGGAACAAAGCGGGGCCGGGAACACTTCCCTGCCCGTGGCGCTCAGGACAGGGCAGGGCTGCTCCCCTGCTCCCTCCTGTCCACCTGCGAACACTCTCAGGATGGACAACTGTTCCTTTGCGGCCCTCTGACGCTGCGCCTCCAAAGCACGCGTTCCAATGATTCTGTTCACCACGCCAACACAGAAGCAATGGCTTCTCTACCTGAGACGCTAAGGCAGGATGCAAACTGTCTTCCATTCCATAAACCAAAGTGGCAGGACCTACCCAAACATGTGATATCTGTCCCCATATAAGACAGATATCTCACTGCACAGAAGATGGACTGAAACAGGCAGGTCTGTCGCCTGCCAGCAGCCGTCCGCACCCTGCCCCTCTAAGAGGGAAGCGCGTTCAGGCCGGGCGGCCGTTTGTCCAGCACGCTTCGCGGTCGTTGTCCAGTCACTACGTCGTGTCCGACTCTCTGCAGCCCCACGGGCTGCGGCACGCCAGGCTTCCTGTCCTTCACTCTCTCCGGGAGTTTGCTCAGATTCACGTCCATTGAGTCGGCAACGCCATCCGTCACATCCTCTGCGTCCCCCTTCTCCAGCACACTTGACAAGAGGCGAAGAGAACTGGGTAGCTTTATTTAATTGCAAACTATAGTAGTTACAACATGAACTAAACCAGCCTGTCTTTAAGGGATGGCACTGCCCTTCAGATAATGTGAGTGAAGCATCATGTCCATTACACATTAGCTTCTCAGATCACCCTATAATTAGATCTCCAGGTAAGGCTTCAGTTTAGATCTTCAGTTCCATTTAAAACCGATAAGATCCACGTCCCCACTCTCAACTACAACAACAAAAAATCATGATGAGCTGCCGAAAGAACAATCTGGCACAAGCACGGCTGTCTCCCAGACCGCACGTGTCTGATGGCTGAAGCTCAGACACTACGTCCTGAAAACAGGCGGGAGAAGCCACTGTCCACGTGCTCTGAAGCCTCTGACAATGGCCAGAGGGGCATCTCTGGATGTTTTTTTAACCAATGGAGAAAGATGTTGCTGTTTTAGTTTTTTTGACATTGCTAAAGGACCAACCATGTGTGTCCATGTGCAAAAGTAAACTTCCTTACTTAAGTGCAATTAGCCAACAAAGCAATAAAACCCAACTGTTCCTCCAAACCCCAGAAGCATATCTGGGCTCCTGCTCTCACGCACATCCACCGCAGCTCCACGCCTCAGTGGTGTTTCTGAAGCCGAGAGGCAAAGGCTGCAGGCCCAGAGTTTCGAAGAGCTTAAAAATACAGGACAGCAGCGGAAGCTTCTTCAGAGTCCCATTGGCCCTAATAGAAAGGTAAATATAACACAGCAAACCCTTCTAATAATGAAAATAAGAATAAAAGATTTACAAAACTTAATGTGATCTTGGTATTCATTCTACAACAGAAGTTCTTAAACTGTTGTCCACAGAGCACACGTCAACCCACGATTGGGACCTACCCCGTCCAGGGGGCTCCTTGAAACTGTACACAAAGGAATTCTCTAGCAAGAAGGTTTAGCATTCGGCTATCGCGTGACCACAGGTCTCCAGCGGGCTGGCATCATGACCAGTCCTTGGCACTAGATGGTTCTGTCTCGCTGCCACACTCGTGCTTTAACAGCTCGGCTTACTAGAACTACATCTTAACCGACACACGGCTCACACGCAGACAGTCTCGGCGGTGAGCTCTCCACCTGCTGGGATCCCGCAGGGCTCTCAGGGGCCAGCTCACATCACACCTCCGTGGCAGGCTTTCCCGACACCTCAGCCGGAGTTTACCTGCCCTGTTCACCGTAGGGCCGCCTCCCACAAGTCCCTCACACTCCACGCCAGTCACAAGAGCACCGTCTCCCGGGCTCTCAAGAGGGCCTGCAGGGTGGGGAGCGCACAGGGCTCGTCACTAAACACTCCCTTCCCTCCAGCACGGAGCACAAACCCTCGGGTATACAGCCCAAACCACTGGCTGAGCTGGATTCTTCTGTATCAGTGCCAACAAAAGGCCGCAGGTGCTAATAATCCCATTCTTCAGGAGGGTCTAAAACTATCAATACGTAAATACACAAGGAAGGTCCACCTTTGCGCAGTTAAATGATACACCCATGAGATTCTGTGTATGATTCCCAATCCATGGAACAAAGGATTTTCACACAGCTAACACACTGCATTCACCTCTAACTGGACGTGAAATCTGGCAATTAAAACTGGCTCCTGAGGTCACAGATGCGGGGGTGGAAAGCACGGTGAGATAAAGCCATGCTGGTCTGGGGCATCCACACACTCACCGAGGCGTGCGCCAGCTCCAGAGGAGTGCCTGCGCAGTTTCTGAAACACTAATGACATGAACTTTTAGGACAGCCCACTTAGGAAGTGACAGATGAGCATCTTAAAGATTATAAAAATAACAAGAAAGATTAGGCAGTCTTACGTATAGTATTTACAGAAGTCAAAGCAACTAGTAGGCTCAGCTTATCCACTGCTCCATAGCGTGGGAACAGGGATCAAATTCAGGCACAGCTGTGATTGCCAAGGAGGAGCCCTGAACCTGGCATGGAAAGACCAGGAGGATGCGGACTCCAGCTCGGCCGAGACAGAGGAGCTCTGCTCCCCTCGGGCCCTCTCCGTTAGACACAGAAAACTCTCTAGACGCGACACAAGACAACACGCACAGGAAAGGGGGTGGCAAGGAGGCGGCAGGCTGCCTGGGGCCCCAGACTCGAGGAGGGATGCGGCAGGGAGCCCCCGGGTATCCCAACTGTCCCCACCCACCCAGGACAAGGAGGTGCAGGCGCCCCTAAGCTGGAAAAGCCAAGAGGCAGGTGGGCAGCCAGTGTCCCCGGCCAAACGGTCAGGAAGAGGGGGCCTTACAGCAGAAGACACCCACTGGACTCCAGGCAGAAACCAACAGAAAAATGGCATGCGTCCTCCTCGGGGGTTTCAGTGGGGCTGAGAGGGAAGCGACCTTCCACATCCCCTTCCAGTCCCTGGGAACCAGGCGAACATTCCAGGCAGCCACCAGGAAGAGCTGCTGGTGGGGCCAAGAGGGGACCTCACCCCCCGGCCCTGCCGAGACACCCAGGAGGTGCTCTGATTCCCGCCCGCGCAGGGCAGTGCTGGCAGAGAGCTAGGCTTCCACCCCAACCAGGCCCCGTGGGGAGCTGGGCTGATGGCCATTACTGACCCCTGCTTTCCTGGTGTCAGCCAGGTTGAGGGAGAGCTGAGGTCAGAACCCCACTCCACAAGGCAGAAGGGCCTCAGGGATCTGGTGGTCAGACATGAGGGCTAACACACCTATCCCCAGAGTCCCAGAGAAAAGGGAAAAAACAGCAAGACTGCAAAAGTATTTGAAGAAATAATGATGAAAAACCACCCAATTTTGGCAAAAGACATAAATATACAGATTCAAGCAGCTGGAAGTGTCAATCGCTCAATTGTGTCCAACTCTTCACCATCCCATGGACTGCAGCCCGCCAGGCTCCTGTGTTCACGGGATTCTCCAGGCAAGAATACTGGAGTGGGTTGCCATTTCCTTCCTCAGAGGATCTTCCTGGCCCAGGGATCAAACCTGGGTCTCCTGCACTGCAGGCAGATTCTTTACCCACTGAGCCACCAGGGAAGCCCTAAGAAGCTGAGCATACCCTAAATACAATAAGCTGAAAGAAACCTATGTCCAGACAAATCACAGTTAAACTTCTGGAAACCGGAGACAAAGGAAAGATCTTAAAATCGTCTGGAGAGTCGTGCGGCACGTACTGACAGGGAAACAGTGACCTGAAGGGCTTGACTTGTCTGAGACCACGGGAGCCAGAAGGATGTGGCACACTTTTCAAGTACTAAGAGAAAATAAGTGTCAGCTGTGAATCCAACTGCTAGCAAAGACATTCTTCAAGATTAAAGGTGAAATAAAGACATTCTTGGACAAAGAAAGCGAGAGACTTTGTTGCAGACAAATCCATGCTTACAGAATGGCTAAAGGAAGTGTCTCCAAACAGAAAGGAAAGGGTAACAGGAGAAGGCTTAGGAGACTTCAGGAAGGAAAGAACACAGAACAGGTAAAGACAAGTGCAAATATAACAAACTCTACTTCTCCCAAGTTTCTTAAATCATATTTGGTGACTGAAGTCAGACCACCTGATGAGGTGCCCAAAGTGCAAGAGACGCTCAAGAAGTCTGATACCTTACAAGCGGGAGGGCAGAGAGGTCTAAACGAGAACAAAGCTCCCATCCTTCACTTACCGCTGGAGAACGGTGTCCAGTAGATGCGGGTAAGCTACATATGCCCACTGGAAGCCTAGAGCAACCACCAAGAAAATGATACCAATACAAAACTGATGCACTCAAAAATCAACCGAGATGGAAACCTAAAACATATTTAAATAACTCACAGGAAGGCAAGAAACAGCAGAAACAAAACCTAAAATATAAAACAGTAGGGGCTTCCCTCACAGCTCAGTTGGTAAAGATCCGCCTGCAGTGCAGGAGACCCCGGTTCAATTCCTGGGTTGGGAAGATCCGCTGGAGAAGGGCTAGGCTACCCATTCCAGTATTCTTGGGCTTCCCTTGTGGCTCAGCTGGTAAAGAATCCACCTGCGATATGGGAGACCTGGGTTCGATCCTTGGGTTGAAAAGATCCCCTGGAGAAGGGAAAGGCTACCCACTCCAGTATTCTTGCCTGGAGAATCCCATGGACAGGGGAGCCTGGCGGGCTACAGTCCACAGGGCCATAAAGAGTCAGTGATGATCAAGCAACACAAGCAAAAGGATGGCAAACACATACCATGAAAGCACTCATTAAAGAGAGTGGCTACGTTAGAACAGCTGCTGAAGCAGACTTCAGAGCAAAGAAAATTACTGGAGACCAAAAGGGACCTGACACAATAAGAAGACCAGTCCGCCAGGAGGACACAGTAGTCCTAAATGTCTACACACCACACAACAGAGTCTCAAAACACAGGACGCAAAACCCAACAGAACTGAGAGAAATGGACAGTGACAGCGACCTGAACAGCTCACTCTGCAATGACAGAGCCACTGAAAGGAAACATGAGCAAGGACGCAGAGCGCAGCGCCTCGTCAACCAACTGAGCAGTCCACACGCAGAGAGCTCCAGACAGCAGCGCACACTGCTTTCCCAGGCGCCCGCGGGCCATCCACCAACATACGCCCACAGGACACACACCGAGACAGGCCGTACTCTGGTCACAAAACAGACCTCAACAAGTTTACAAGAGCTGAAACCATCCAAGGTTCATTCTCTGACCATCACAGAGTCACAGAAATCAAGGACAGAAAGCTGACAGGAAGATCTCCAAACTCTTGGAAACTGTAACACACTTCTAAACAACCTGTGGGCCAAAGAAGCTATCCCAAAAAGAGTAAAAATACACATGAAATTGAATAAAAATTTAAAAACCACATCTCAGACTACGTGGATACAGCTAATGCAGTGCTGAGGGAGACATGTACAGCACTTAAAATGTTGACATTAGCAGAGAGGAGCAGTCTCAAATAATCTAAATCTCTACCACAAGAAAATTTTAAAAAAGAGCAAAATAAAATCAAAGGAAGTAGAAGCAAAAAATACTAAAAAGCAGAAACAAATCAAGTTAGAAACAGAAGAAAAATCAATGACAAAAAGCTGGTTCTTTGGGGGAAAAACGAATTGGTAGAAGTGATAAACCTCCAGAAAGAAGACTGACAAAAATAAAGAGAAGACGCAAATCTCCAATGTCAGGAAAGAAAGGGAAGCAATGACTGCCTTCACCTCTCTTGAAGTTCTGGCCACTGCAGTAAGGCAAGAAAAAAATAAAGGCATACCTATAGGGGAAGAAGAAACAAGTACCCCTATTGGCAGATAACTTGCAGGTCTACATGGAAAATCCCAAATAATCTATAGAAAAGCTCTTAGAACCACTAAGTGTATTTAGCAAGGTCACGGGACACACAACTGAGACACAGAATCAATCCTACTCTATATACTAACAACGAGCATGTGGAGGCTGAAAACAAAAGCACAGGTTCACTTGCAACGGCTCTAAAGGAAACGAAATCCTTAGTCTAAAGGTAACAAAACATGTATAGGACATGTCTGTCAATAAGTGCAAAATGCTGATGAAGAAAACCAAAGACAACCTAAATAAATGCGGACATAACATGTTATTAATTGGAAAACTCAATACAGGAGACAACTCGATTCTCCCCGAACTGATACATGGTTTAATGCAAATGCGATCAAAATCACAGCAAAGTGCTTTTTTTTTTTTAACAGACATAGGAACACTTACTGTAAAATTATAGGAAAGGCACAGATCCTAGAATAGCTCAAACAATCTTGAAAAAAATGAGGTGGGAGAAATCGCTTTGATATTAAGTCTTCTATATAGCTACTGCCATCAGCATGGAATGATCCTGGCAGAAGAGGCGCTACACAGATCAATGGAATAGAATGGAAAACCCAGAAACAGATCCGCACAAAATGCCCACTTGATTTTTCACAGGGGAGCAAAAGCAACTCAGCGGCGGAGGGATAGACAGTCTTTTCAACAGACAATCCCAGAACAACTGGACATCCACAGAGAAAAGAACAAAGAGCAAAAAACCTCAATCTAAACCTCAACCTTATACAAAAATTAGCTCAAAATGTACCAGGGACTTAAAAGGAAAATGTACAACTACAAAATTAAAAAAAAAAAAAAAGGAGAAAAATCTTTGGAACCTAGGGTTAGGCAAAGAGTTCTTAGACTTGACACCAAAAGCATGATCCATAAAGGGGAAAAATTGATAAGCTGAACCTCATCAAAATTAAAAGCTTTTACTCTGTGAAAAGTGAAAGTGTTCATCACTCAGTCATGTCTGACTTTTTGGTGACCCCGTGGACTATAACCCACCAGGCTCCTCTGTCCATGGAACTTTCCAGACAAGAATACTAGAATGGGTTGCCATTTCCTCTTCCCTGGATCTTCCCAGCCCAGGGATTGAACCCAGGTCTCCTGCACTGCAGACAGACTCTTTATTGACTGAGCCGCCAGGGGATCCCTTTTACTCTGTGAAAGACCTTGTTAAAAAAGATGAGAAGACAAGCTGTGGACTGGGAGAAACTTTTTACAAACCATGTTATTTCACAAAGGAGCAGTATCCAGAATACATAAAGAACTCTCAACTTAACCATAAAGAGACAAGGAACCTAATTACAAAACGGTGGCTCAGCAGTAAAGAATCTGCCTACCAATGCAAGAAATGCAGGTTTGATCGCTGGGGTGAAAAGACCCCCGGAGGAGGAAACGGCAACCCATTTCAGTATTCCTGCCTGGGAAATCCCATGGACAGAAGAACCTGGCAGGCTATAGTCCATCCGGTCACAAAAGAGTCAGACATAACTGGGCGACTAGGCAACGACAAAAAGCATGAAGAGACATTTCACCAGAGAGAAGACACAGAGGCCACGTGAGCACAGGGAAGATGCTCAGCCTCGTCGGCCGTCAGGGAAAGGCAAAGTAAAATGACAGTGATACAGCACTCACTCACCTATTACCAGGGCTGAAACAAGAAGTGATGACACCGCCAAACGCTGGCGAGGAGGCAGAAGAGCTGGGCCACTCTCACACACTGCTGGTGGGCGTGCAGAACAGTCCCGCCATTGCAGAAACAGTTCGGCAGTTTCTTATAAAACTAAACACGCAACTACTACACAGCTGAGCAACTGCACTCTCCGGCACTTATCCCAGATACAGGAAAATTTATGCTTACAAAAAACATGTACACGGTGTTCACAGAAGATTTATTCATAATAGGCAGAAACTGGAAACAACCCACAGTCCTCCAAAGGGCAGATGGTCAAACGGTGAACGGTGGTAAACCCTCCCCATGAATGCGGGCGCGCTCAGGCGTGTCTGACTCCGTGGGCTGTGGCCCGCCAGGCCCCTCTGTCCGTGGGATTTCCCAGGCAAGAATACTGGAGTGGGTTGTCATTTCCTTCTCCAGGGCGTCTTCCTGATCCAGGGATGGAACCAGCATCTCCCGTGTCTCCTGCACTGGCAGACGGGTTCTCCACTCACAGCAACCACAAGGCAGGGGCTATAAACTGTGGACACACACCAACCCTAGGGAATCATGCTGAGTGATAAAAAGACAATTCCGAAAGGTCATGTCTTGCAAGATTCCGTTTGTGTCATATTCTTGAAATAATGAAAGCCCAGAACTGGAGAAATGATCAGTCGCTGCCAGGTCAGGGAGGGGGTGAAGGGTGGCGGTGACTAGAACTGACAACAGGAGGAAGACTTATTGTGAGAACGTTCTGCATCTTCACTTTCTCAACGTCGGTTTCTTGGCTATTATTGTACTGGTTCTACAAAATCTCACCATTTGGGGGAGCTGCTTAAAGGGTATGCAGGAGCTATTGTTGACAGGACGCTGCAATTATCTCAGTATTAAAAGTTTAATTTAAGAAGGACAGGGTTCAGTTCCCAGCTCTGCCACCTGTTAATGAGGTACTTCACTTCATGTAGATTTCAAACTCTGTTTTCAATTTCCCCACTGGCTAAATGGACAATGCCATTTGAAGCATTATGAAAATTAAAAGCCATATATGAGAAGGCCCAGCACACAGCTAGAACTAGGGCTTTAAAAATAGCCTGCTAACATGAACTCTATTTGTAGACACAAATATTATTCTGAAGAGTTATCATTCAAATATCTGCTACTAGAGCCTCTACAAAGCAATTTATTTAAAAGTCCCTTCGCAAAGTGATCTGTCCAAATAAAAATGGGGGGGTAGTGGAAATTACTGGTTTTAGAGTGAAAGATGAATTGCTACTTACTGAAATGGTCAAAACAGATGAAGTGAGTTTAATATGGAACTACAATTAGAAAAAAAAAACCAGAAGGAAAACAGGATACTGCCTAACAAATCTTGTTTCTTGTTGATAAGGAAGTTTGTAAAAGTTAGTGTTTATATGTAGTGGGAAAAGCTAAAACTGAGTTTTCTAAAAGACAATACACTGATTTAGATTTTAAGATTCTATGTTTCCAAGCAGTTTCTCTGCTTCCTGAGTCGAGAGAAACCGGGAGTCGATCAGCCAAATCTTATAACCTACTTGGTTCAGAGGTCCGAAAAGCCACAGAAGTAAAATCAAGCTCTGTAACAAAGACAATCAAGTGCACTTTACCCCAGAAGATGAGGAGAATTTTAAACACAGTTAATCCCCTGAATCATACTGGGCACCTAGCCTTTAAAGTTTATGAAGTATTGGGCCAGAGCTCTGACTCACAGAGAGGCTTTTGAAAGAGGTGAAAAGGAGAGGCATGTTTTATCATTCAAATGACTCTCTTCCCGGCAGGACCCTAAAAGAGCTATTTCTATCCACAAGAGACGTTTTACTAACAAATCCATCACGTGGGAACACTGGTGTGAGACCACTGATGCGGGCCTGGAAGCGGGGAGCCCCTGGTTCCAGGGCTCGGTTTGGAGGCACTCATCCCCAAGGCCCTGAGTGTCCTCGTGGGTGAAGTGAAAGATGTGAACCAATGGGTTGGTTCTACAGTTCTCTGCTAAATTTAGAGCCCGGCGTCTCCAGGGAGGATTCTGGGACAAGTCTCCCGAGACAACTTTCCTCATACCTGTGATTTGGTTTTCCCAAAATGGGCCGGGGAACGGGTAGGTAAGTGGAGTAAGACACTATGAGGGAAAAATGAAAGGAAATGACCCTATTCGAGGTACAGGAGAGCCGATTCTCTGCTTGTCATCAGTTTTGTCCAGAGTTCCTTCGCGGCCCTTCAGCACAAGCTCACACAGAACACAAAACAGAAGCGGAAACTCGGTCAACTGTTCACCCCCACCTCCCGCTCCAAACAGATGCGGTCCATAAACATGCAGCAAGGGACAGAAGCACCCGGAGATGAACCGGCACCCGAGAGACACCCTAGTAACTGTAAGGCAAGGATTTAACCTACATCCTCATACAGAGACAAGAGTTCTGTGGTAATGTGGGATGTCTGCACACAGGCTGGATATCTGGCCACATTAAGGAGCTTTTACTTTTCAGTCTGATAAAACACCATTAGAAAACAAAAAAGGAACACACGCAGCCACCGGATGCTTGTCTTTGACCTCTGTCCACAAACCTTTTCTAACGAATCTAAGCAGCGTCTGGGCTTTGCTTCAGCATCCGCGGGGTGGGGACAGGGAGGGGAACAGGTGAAAGCGGGGGCACGGGCCCCGCCGACACTGCTCGAGCTCTGAGGACGGGGCCTGCCGACCCCCCGTGCCTCCCGTTTTTCTGCACGCTGTGTACGCTGGAAGTCTTCCCGGTGAGCAGTCTGAACGGAGACTCGCGGCCGGTTTCCTGCACCCGCCGGGGAGGCGGCGCAAGGACGGCAGGCACCCAGCGCCCGGGAGAGGCCCGCCCCGGCCCCGAAGCCCTGGCCCCTCCGCCGCCGCGCGGGGAGCCCCCGAGGCGCCCGGGGCAGCGGAGCCGGAGGCCCCGCCGGGACAGCGGAGCCGGAGCCCCCGAGGCGCCCGGGGCAGCGGAGCCGGAGCCCCCGAGGCGCCCGGGGCAGCGGAGCCGGAGGCCCGGGCCCTGCCGGCAGGCGCGCGCAGGTGTGCGGGGGAGGCGCACCTTGAGGACGTTGTCGAAGATGGTGTCGCGGAACTCGAGCAGCGCCTTCTGGTCGAACTCGCGGCCGTGGATGATGCGCATCTGCTTGAGGAAGGTGGACTTGCCGCTCTCGCCCGCGCCCAGCAGCAGGATCTTGACGAGGCGCCGCACGGCGCGCCGCTCGCGGGCCAGCCCCGCGTCGATGTCCCGGCTGCGCCGCCGCGCCTCGCGCTCCGCGTCGCGGGCCCCGCCGCCGCCCGCCCTGCGCTCGCGGGCCCCGCCGGCCTCGGCCGGCAGCAGGCAGCGGCTGAGGGTCCGCACCACGCCGGACATGGCCGCTCAGGCCATGGACCCCGCGGCGGGCGAGGCGGCAGCCGGCCGCTCCCTCAGGCCGCGTCCGCCGCCGCCGCCGCCCCGAGGCCCGCTCTCGCCCGCCGCTCGGCCCGGCGTGGGGGGCGGGACCACGCGGCCCGAGGCCCGCGGATTGGGCCGGCTGCCGTCCGTCCGGACGGACGCGCCTCCCGATTGGGCCGAGGCGCGCCGGGAGGCGGGCATCTCCCCCGGCCCTAGGGGCGGGGCCGGCGCCCAAAGAGGCGGGACCTTTGGGGTGGGGGCGCTTCTCATTGGGCTCCCAGGACCGAGGTTCTTTCTTTCAGAATGAAAGGAAGGCGGGGTCGCCTGGGGGGCGGAGCGGCGGGCCGTCATGGCCAATTAGAACTGCTCTGGGGCCACGTCAATCACGAAGAACGGGCTTAGGATTGGCGGTGTGGCGAAACGAGGCGGGACCAGAAGTGCCAGGTGTACAGAAGGAGTGTGCCTTGGGTTCCCAGACTGGGTCAACCTGTGAGACCCGGACGCTCGCGAAGCGGACTCGGCGTTGCACAAAAGTTGGGGCATGTAGATAAGAGGTCCAGCTGCTCGTCTTAGGTTTAGAGAGAAAGCTGTTCTTTCCAGAAACACTTGGGGGGGGGGGGTGGGCCAAACTTTGCAACCAGATGGCATCTTTTAAAGAGTGTTGTGGGCCTCGGGGCGGCTTTTTCCACAACTGGCTGATGATCAAAACCACCAGGACCCCCCACTCCGCCCCCCTAAAAAAGCCATGTAGCACAGTGATGGGTCTGGAATTGCTGGGTCTGAGATGGAATCTCCTGTCGACCCATTACTAGTTACATAACCTTTCAGGCAGCTTCCCCGCCTCCTCCCTCCATTTTTAGCTTTAATTTCTTCCTCTATAAAATAGGGTCCTTAAATAGCAACTATCTCGGGTGATTGTGAAGATGTAAGCTGAGAACTTGAACTTGTAAAGCACTTAGCACCGTGCCTGGACCCAAGCAAGTTCTTGCTAAGTGTTAGCTGATCTTATTACTAATTCTTACCTGTCCCAGAGCTATTGTGAGTCAAACCTCCAGGAAGGAGCTCAGATATCTCTTGATCTCCAGGTGATTGGTGGGCTTTGGGAGCCATGATCTGTTAAAAGATAAACGAAGGCATATTTTAAAAAAAAATTGAGAGGATTTGACCAAAAGTCAATTCTAATAGGGCTGTGTCAACCCAGTGGGGAGCACTCTGCAGAAGGGAGCCAGGGGAAACATAGAAAGTGGGAAGCAAAGAAACTGTTTGATTGGCTACAGCTTAAGGTCTAGTTAGCTGTTCGTGATTGGTTGTCTTTAGCTTATGGTACCCAGTTGGGGTGGACTTCCCAGGTGGCGCTAGCATTCAAGAACCTGCCCTCCAGTGCAGGAGACATGAGACTGTGGGTTGGATCCCTGGGTTGGGAAGATCCCCTGGAGAAGAAAATGGCAACCCACTCCAGTATTCTCACCTGAAGAATCCCCTGGACAGAGGAACCTGGCCGGCTATGGTCCATAGGGTCCCAAGGAGTCGAACACAACTGAAGCAACTTAGCATGCTCACACTCAGTCGGGGATTTGATGAGATGAGATGGTTAGATAGCATCACCAAGCATCACCATGGACATGAATCTTAAAACACCCTGGGAGACAGTGAAGGATAGGTGAGCCTGGTGCGCTGCAGTCCATGGAGTTGCAAAGAATTGGACATGACTTAGCGACCGAACAACAGCAACAATAAGAGAATATATTAAAAATGTTAAGGCAGATGTGAGAAAGAACCAAATAAAACATCTAAAAATAAAAAATATAATGACTTAAAGAGGTACTTAATAGATAAATTGCAGATTAATAAATAGATGACGAGAATAAACTGGAATATAGATCTGAAAAAATTACCTTGAATCCAACACAAAGATATGCAGGATAAGAGAGAAACAGGAAAGACAGAGGAAAAATATTGACCATGCACCTAACCAGAGTCCCGGAAGGGGAGAGAGAGAGTGAGGAAGAGGCAATATCTAAAGTGATAATGGCTGAGAATTTTAAATTGACACATGCCATGAAATGCTTAGCTTGATAAAAAGAAATCCAGACCAAGGTACACCACCATGAATTCAATTCAAGGACATCAGAGACAAAGAGAAGATCTGGAAGGCTTCCAGAGAGAAAGTTATAATAGGTACTTTTTTTTTTTGGACTACACCACGTGACTTGCAGGATCCTAGTTCCCGGACTAAGGATTGAACCTGGGCCCTCAGCAATGAAAGTGCGGAGTCCCAGCTACTGGACTGCCAGGGAATTCCCAATAGCTACTATTTATCTACTAGTTACCAGGGGCCAGGCACTGTTCTAAGCACTCTGCATGTGCTATCTCTTGGAATCTTCACAGAAACAGCAGAAATGAAGAGCTGATACCTCAGGACCAAACTGCAAGTCCCATGGGAAATAGTATCTTAAAAACACTGAGGGGAAAAAAATAACCATTAACCTAGAATTGCAAAGCCACTAGAAACACCTTTTGAGAAAGTGGAGACAATAAGGGCATTTCAAACAATTAAAAATAGATTATTTTATACTACAAATGTATGTTATGGGCTGAATTGTATCTCCTCCCTGAAATACACATGTTGAGATTCTGACCCCCAGGACCTCAGAAGCTGGCTGTACTTGGAGATGGGGCCTTAAAGAGTGATTAAGTTACAATGATGTCCTTAGGGTGGGCCTTGATCCAACATGGCTGAGGTCGTTATAAGACGAGGAAACTTACAGAGGGGGGCCACAGGAAGACACAGGAAGCAGACAGCCATTTACAAGCCAGGGAGACAGGCCACAGAAGAAACCAGCTCTGCTGACACCTTGATTACAGACTTCTGGCCGCCAGAATTTTTAGAAAATTCATTTCTGTTGTCAAGCCCTCTTGTCTGTGGCACTTTATTATGGCAGCCCTGGTGATCTGATGTCCTTCAGGAAGAAGCAGAAACGACCCCCAAAGGAAGGACTGCCATACGAAAAGAAATGGTGAGGCTTCCCTGGTGGCTCAGTCATAAAGAATCCACCTGCCAGGAGACGCAGGAGACACAGGTTCGATCCCTGGTCCAGGAGGATCCTACACACCTCAGAGCAACTAAGCCTGTGTGAGACAGCTACTGAGCCTGCGCTCTAGAGCCCGGGAGCCCCAACTACTGAAGCCTGAGCGCCCTCGGGCCAGAGCTCCCCAACAAGAGAAGCCTGCAATGAGAGGCCCGCACACTGCCCCTAGAGAGGGGCCCTTGCTCGTCACAGCAAAGACTCTGCACAGCCCCAGGAAATGAATACATAGACAAAAATGATTTTAGAGAAATGCATAGCCTCAAATACGTAAGGGAAGAAATTGACCAAATCTCGAGGAGAAACCGAGGAATCCACCATGATTACTGAGGTGTGGGTGTGGGTTAAATAGGCCTCTTTTAGTAATTGATGGTCGATGCAGTTGAAGCATACAGCTGTGGTAATCTATTGTACTGTGTATGTGTGTGTGTGTATGTGTGTTAGTCACTCAGTTGTATTCAGCTTTTTGTGACCCATGGACTGTAGCCCATCAGGCTCCTCTGTCCATGGGATTATCCAGGCAAGAATATTAGAGTAGGTTGCCATTTCCTTCTCCAGGGGATCTTCCCAACCCAGGGATCGAATTTGAATCTCCTGCATTGTAGGCGGGTTCTTTGCTGTCTGAGCCACCAGGGAAGACCAATCTACTGCATTGCTGCTGCTGCTGCTGCTGAGTCACTTCAGTCGTGTCCGACTCTGTGTGACCCCATAGACGGAAGCCCACCAGGCTCCCCTGTCCCTGGGATTCTCCAGGCAAGAACACTGGAGTGGGTTGCCATTTCCTTCTCCAGTGTGTGAAAGTGAAAAGTGAAAGTGAAGTCGCTCAGTCGTGTCCGACCCTTAGCAACCCCACGGATTGCAGCCTACCAGGCTCCTCCATCCATGGGATTTTCTAGGCCCGTAAATGAACTACTTCTCTTGGTTCTTCTTCCACTTGAATCTCATCTGGCAGAGGTGATATTCCACCAGTTCCAGGTTTAAGCTTCAGGAAAGCCTTCTGTCTTTGTGCTTTTGGAGTCCTGGGCTGCCATTTTAGAAGTCCAGCTGCTTTTCCCGTGGCTGCAGAGGCCACGGAAAAAGATAAAGGCTGTGCGACTTGGAAAGAGCCCCTGCCACCCCAGCTGAGCCAAGCCCTCAGTAGTCTGCAGCTGAACCTGGCCACTGGAAGGACAAGGAGGACTGCCCAGCTGAGACCCGCCCAGGCTGCAAAATCACAGCCAAATAAAATGTGCTAATCCTTTAAGTTGTGGAGTGGCTTGTTATACACCATTAGATCACTGAAGCAACAAGGAACGAGTCGGACCTAAGAAAATTATATGTACATTTATCTACATATGGGCTTCCCAGGTGGCACTAGCGGTAAAGACCCACCTGCCAATACAGGAGACATAAGAGAAGCAGGTTCAATCCCTAGGAGGGAAGATCCCCTGGAGGAGGGCAAGACAGCCCACTCCAGTGTTCTTGCCTGGAGAATCCCACGGACAGAGAAACCTGGCGGGCTACAGTCCATGGGGTCGCAAAGAGTTGGACATGAGTGAAGTGACTTAGCACGCACGCATGCATATCTATGTATGTCTCTTCCTATATCTGTCTATCCATCTATCCAATAATTGGAGAATATTATGCTCAAATTCAAGAAACATTCTCAAAAGCTGATCACATAGTAGGCCATAAAATAAATTTCAGCATGTTTTAAAGGCTTGGTGTCATACAGATTACATGCTCTGATTGTAGTGCAGTGAAATGTGGTATCACTAACAGAAATGTATCGTCTGAAAACTCCGAACTTACAGACATGGACCTTCTAAATAAACTCAAACTCAGCCCAGCGTGTTCAATTTGTTCGTTACTGTATCACAATAAGCAAGATTCTGGAGTTGCTTGTTACTGCCTCAGGGATCTCCTGCAAGGTGCCCTGGGGAGCGGTGGGCAGGGGGGACCTGGGGTGGGAGGGGTGGGTTCATTCACTGGCTGTGACCTTGGAGGGCGGAGCCGGCTCCGGAGGGCTGCACAGTTTGCAGGGTCCAGTGCAACAGGACAATGTGGGGCCCTTGTTTGCAAAGGCCTCAGAGTCTCGGGAAGGGGACAGCCGAGGTACAAACCAAGCACTTCTGTGCAGCGGCTCTGGAGAGGGGAAGGCGTCCACGGCCAAGCGCCTCAGGGGAGCGCCTCTGGGGCACGGAAGGCCCGGACGGGCCGTGAGCCACGGCCTCCGCTGAGACGGGTCGGGCAGCAGCTTGCTCCGAGCTGTCCGCCGCCTGTCGGGAAGACACAGGAAATGGTTCCGTCTTTCCCTGCTGTGATTCACCCTCTCCAGCCCGCTCTTTCCAGCCTCCCTTCCTGTCCCTTCCTAGGGAGGACTCCGTCATTCCCCGGTACTTCTGAGCAATGAAAAGGCCCGTTTGGTTGAATCCAGTCGCACACTCAGCCTGACCCTGCAGAGCAGCCAGGCCTTGCCCTCTGCTTGCGGAGGGCTTCTCCTCTTTCCTCTCTGTGGGCCGCGGCGGTGAGGGGAGGGATGGGGGAGGGGGAGGGGTGGGGCGTGGAGAGATGGGGAGGGGGTGGGGAGATGGGGAGTGGAGGAGGATGGGGGAGGGAACGGTGGAGTGTGGGGGGGAGGGGAGGGGTGGGGGAGTGGAGGGGGAGGGATGGGGCGGGTGTGTGTGTGTGCAGGGGTGGGTGGGGTGTAGGGTGGAGGGAGGGGCAGATGGAGGGGTGGGGGGGCAGGACAGCATTTTGGCCGCCTCTTCAGCCCTGAGAAGACTTCTCACTGCCTTTACTGTTGCCTGGGGTATCTGCCTCCAGCTTGGAGGTCCAGACCACAACGGGGGTGGGGGGTGGGGGGCAGTAACAGCTGAAGGCCCCCCTCCATGAGACAAGGCACATAAGACTCAGAGCCTCACGGGGAAGCCGGACAATAAACAGCAGCTCGTCCGGCCTCAGGACGCAATACCAGTGTCAACACCAGCAGCAATAGCGAGGGCAACACCAACTGCGGCTCACACTCACCTTACATGGTTTTTGGGTGTTGAACACTTTACTGACACGACAGCCTTGAATGTTCACATCCAGGAGATGTGTGCTACTAAAGTCCCGCTTTCACTGGCAAGGAAGCTGAGGCTAGCAAAGGCACCCAAGGTGACAGAGTTAGGAAGCGACAGTTGGGGCTGGACACAAGGTCTCCCAAACTCCAAGTCGAGTACTCATGCTCACCCCACTTGCTTTCCTTCTGGAAGAGCCCACACAAGGTGCATGAGTGATATGGGGCGGGGCAAGAGGGCCCATTCTGCCTGCGGAGGATCCAGGTAGGCTTCCTGGAAGAGGTGACACTTGAATTTGGCTGCAAAGGGTCCCTGGGATTTGTTGGGGGATAAGGTGGGAAAGACACTGCAGCTGAGGGAGCAGTACATACAAAGGCCCTGACTTTATGCTTCCCTACTTCCCGCAAGGTGGTGTGAGCTTCTTGATGCCAGGCACACCTCTACCCCAAATGCCCTGCATGCAGGGGACACTCAATATGGGTTTGGGGGGGTGAATGAATGAATGCCACCTGAGTGGGAGGTGTGGTCTCCGTCGCTTTACCTTGCTGCCTCTGTCTGAAGTCCTCAGGCAGGTGCTCAGGGGTGGTCTCACCGTGGCCCATAGAGGATCGAGTCCGGGCTGTGGGGGGCGGTCCCTGGTACCCGGGAGAACATGACTTGCAGCTCCCAGTTAAAGCCACCAGGTGTCGCTGACACCACACCAGGAAGCCCGGCGCGGGGCTCCAGAACTGCAGCCTCAGCGGGCGGGGTCTCAGGCTGTCGCTCGTCCTCATTAGCGCCCGGAGCCCCTCCTCCAGGACCAGACAGCTGCGGCCAGCGTCGCGGGCGGGGCTGAGGCCTTTCTCCCTAGCCAGGGGCAGCCGTAGGTGAGGAAGCAGTGTGGCCGTGGGGAAAGGTGCTGGAGCCAGACCCCGGAGGCCTGTGCCCGTCACTTCGATTCATCCAGCAGCCCTGCCGCTGCTCACTGCCCCGCCCACAGCGACGGCCTTGGCCGTTCAGGGAAGGCTGCTTGTGCAAGGGCCCCACCAGCCCGCCCTGCCCGCACGCTCAGCTGGCCCCAAGAAGGGATACCAGCCTTCCTACACACCTCCGCAGCAGCTGGTCCTGTTCCCTTTGCGAGGTCTTACTTAGCTCGGGGTGCTAAGCCCCAGGGGTCCGGCCACTCCTGCCTGCAGCCACTCCACTGAGATCTGGAAGCTTCCCGGCCTTGTGGGGAGGAAGTGATCACCCGGGCAGTGGACATGCATTTCCCACTGCTCAGACTCAGGTGAAGAAAACCAGACCTGTGTGTTTCTGTAACTCAGCCCTGTGGCCACGAAGCCATTATTCTCACTGCCGGCAGATAATGTCATCTTGGCCAATTCCAGGTAAACACGGTCATTTGAACTCATACAGTTTGAGGGTGTCCCTTTGCCCTTCCTTCCACCTGAAGTAGCAGCTACATTTGGGGTTTAAGGGGACTTACAGGCTTTCCTGGTGGCCCAGTGGTGAAGAACCTGCCTGCCAATGTAGGAGAAGGGGGTTTGATCCCTGTGTCAGGAAGATGCCCTGGAGAAGGAAATGCAACCCAGTATTGTTGCCTGGGAAATCCCATGGACAGAGGAGCTTGCTGGGCTGCAGTCCATGGGGTTGCAGAGGCTCGGTCACGGCTTAGTGACTGACAACAATGGTGCAGACTTACAGCACTGGGGAGGCTCCTGCTGCTCATTGCCTCACGCCGGTGTCCCCTGAAGGGACCTGTCACTCCCCATCCTTCTGCCCTAGGTGTCTGTCCCTGAGGTGCCCGTCCTCTGTGGGGAGTGTTTCCTTTGCATCGGTTGGCTCGCGGGATGGTCTAACCTCTGCCCCGCTGCCAGCTTCCTCCCTGTTAGCGCCGTGAGCCTCCACACCGTGAACCCGCTCCCTGGGTTCCATCTCTCCTCGGGTGTCCAGCCTCTCCGGGCTTCTTGTGCCCTTATTGCCGGAGCGGGGTGGGCTGCAGGACCCCTCTCAGAGCACCGGGCACATCATCCGCTGGCCTCACCTGGGCCTTGCCTCATCCCCCGCTGGAGGAGCGCCATCTCATTTGGGGGCGGGGAGAATCGGGGTGTTTTCGGGATCTGATTTTCTTCCCACATCTTTCTAGAACCACATTAAAAAAATAATAATAATGGTCAAGATTTTGCATTCTCTGTCGAGAGGACAGCTGCCTGCCCAACAGGGAGGGTCTGAAGGAGGTGTGTGTACGAACGTCTGTGTGTGTGTGTGTGTGTGTGTATGCGCATCGCGTGTGTTAATGCTACAAGTCCTTCCACCTGGTCCGCCTGAATGGCTCCTATTCCACGTGACTGGGAGTGGCCTCCTTCCTAACCTCTGGACGCCCGGGCTGGGGCAGGTGTGTGCCAGGCCATGAGCACACGCTGTCAGCATGCTGGGCTTCTGCTCCGGCTCCTAGAGCAGATCTGACTTCAGACTCAGAGTGCCCTAGGGTGAACCACGTGCATGCCTGCCCAGTGGCTTCAGTCGTGTCTGACTCTTTGCATCTCCATGCACTGCAGCCCGCCGGGCTCCTCTGTCCATGGGATTCTCCAGGCAAGAATACTGTGGTTGGTTGCCATGTCCTCCTCCAGGGGATCTTCCCGACTGAGGGACTGAACCTGAGTCTCCACTGTGGGCAGATTCTTTACCATCTGAGCCACCAGGGAAGCCCTGTGAATCACACAGCTAGCCTAAAACTGTCTCCTCGCCTCATTACAAAGACAGGTGGAGGGAATTTTAAGAACATATTTTTTTTAACCCAATAGGTGCAAAATGTCATTTCAACATGGAATCAATCTAAATGTTATGGGTGACATAGCTGCAGTTCTTCCTGTGAAGTCTCTGAAACATGGCGAATGTTTCACAAATGCAACACCTCTCAACCTGAATATTACCTTTAAACCAGCAATGTCTGACTTGTGCTGAGACTTCACAAAACGGTTTGAGAAGTAGGTTTGCATGCACAAGCTGACCAAATATACTTAAAAGGTGCCCAGTAATTGAAACCTGTATCAGTTTTAAAATGGAATGAAATAAAAAACGTGGTTCTTCTGTCTCACAGGCCACACGGCAGGTGCTCACTAGCTGCCTAGGGCCAGCGACTGCCATCCTGGACAGAGCGGGTCCGCAGTGCATTCTTTTCTTTTTCTTCTTAAACTGGACTCATCAGTTCCTCTCAGATGCCCAAGATTCCCCCCTGCTGGCTCTTCCAGTTTCCCCAGACCCGCCTCAGTGTTCCGACCACACCACTGAGTGGTCGCCAGTGCAGATTTTTTTTTAAATAAATGACTGTGACTTTGAGGTACCCAGAGACACAGCCTTGGGTCCTGCACCTTTGTCTGAAAATGTTTTTTAGTCACTAAGTTGTGTCTGACTCTGCGACCCCGTGGACGGCGGCACGCCAGGCTTCCCTGTCCTTCACCGTCTCCCGGAGTTTCCTCAATTCACGTCCAGTGAGTTGGTGATGCAGTCCAGCCGTCTCGTCCTCTGCCAGTGTCTTCTTTTGCCTTCACTCTTTCCCAGCATCAGGGTCTTTTCCAGTGACTCGGCTCTTTGCACCAGGTGGCCAAAGTATTGGAGCTTCAGCTTTAGCATCAGTCCTTCCAATGAGTATTCAGGACTGATTTCCTTTAGGATTGACTGGTTTGATCTTTTTGCAGTCCAGTGGACTCTCAGGAGTCTTCTCCAGCATCACAGTTCAAATGCGTCAATTCTTTGGCATTCAGCCTTCTTTATGGCCCAGCTCTCACATCCATACATGACTACTAGAAAAACCACCCTCCGGAAATGAGCCTGCAGTGAAACATTTAACTGACAAAGAACTTGTATCCAGAATATACAAAAAACTCTCAACACTCATGAACAAGAAAATAAACAACCTCAAAAAAAGTGGGCAGAAGATTTGAACAGACACGTTCCTAAAAATGACATTTGGATGTCATGTCAGGACATGAAAAGGCTTTCATCGTCATCAACGGCAGTGAAAGGCAGATGGAGACAGCAGCAGAGACACACCTGTTAGGATAGTGACTGCGAACAGCGTGGGTGGTGCCGGGAGGCAGAGCTGTGGGGCCCACCCACTGCTGGCAGGAGCGCATGGGGGCACAGCCACTGATGAAGTCTAAGGACCTTCTCTTCCGCTGGGGTTTGGAGAACATTCAGGCCGGAACCAGGGGTAGGACTGGAGTCCTAAGCTACTCAAAACGCCATCTGTGGTGTGACAGAACCAGCGTCACCTGGGCACTTAGGAGAAATGCATAATCTCGGGGCCCAGGCTAGAATCAGGATCCTGGAGCCAGAGTCCGGGGATCAGCATTACTCAGGCTTTTCTGGTGACTCTCATGCCCAGTCAAGTCTGAGAAGCACCACTGACCCAGGGAATCTGCGTTTCACAGGTGTGGGGACTCACGTCCACAGGCTTGGTCTGGTTCACCTTCTGGAGCGTGGCTGAGCAGCACCAGAAAGCATATCGGGCCTTTGGGCCGTGAAGGATGTAGTTCAACACCTCCAGGAAAAAAAAAATTTGTCCAGGGGACCCAACTTACAACTTGTCAAAAACCACCTGGGTGGTTGTCATCATGAAACAGAGCTCAGAGGCTCGTTCTTCCAGAAAGGAAATCCATCCATCTGCTCGCAGTCAGGGGAGGGTGTTCATGCAACACCAGATGCTGCTCTGGGCGCCATGGTAACGGCATGCTTTGGTCAAGACCGTCCTGCCCTGCATACAATTTCTGAGAGAAGCTAAACACTTGCTGTGAAAGTTACTGGCACTCCTGGGCTCATCCCTGCTCTCCTGGAAATGCACCCTGCCATCCCCGCCTCCTCAGTCTGTCAGGATCCGATTTACCTTTTCATACCCAGCCCAAACGTCCCCTTCTTCCCACTTGAGCCAATGAATGTGTCTTTACATGGCTTGCCCTTCTCTGTGTGCCCCGGTTTCTCTCTTGTAACAATACCAATCATTGGATTGGATGAGCCATTGAGTGTGTCTTTACATGCTGTTTTCCTCTCTGTGTGCCCCAGTTTCCCTCCTATGAAGATGCTGGTCATTGGATTCAAGCCCTCCCTATGCCTGAGTGACCTCATCTTAACTAATTACCATCTGCAAACACCTTATTTCCAAATAAGGTCACAAGCACAGGCTTCAAAAATTAGGATATCAGTCCATCTTTTGGGGGGACACAATTCAACTCACAACTGAGGGGCTCACAGCTTGTGGGCTTTGGGGGTTCAGTCTTGTTGGTGGACCTTCATGAGCCTTCTGGAACATTCCTCAGGACTGTACCCCCAGAGGGGAGGGCCTGGGGTGTGCCCCCACCCTCCTCCCACCCAGTGGAGCTAGCTTGGACCAGTCTCTGAGACTCAGTGGGTATCTCTTCTCAACTTTGCATTCATCAGCAGCACGGTGCAAGCTTGGCCTTGGCCATGGAGAGGAGTATTGATCTTACAGAAATTGGGAAACCTTTCAAATCAGGATTCTTATTCTTTTCCTTCTCTTACCAACTCACCACACTGCTCACGCTGCTCCTTGTTTGAGGGTCCAAGCCACCTCTGGCCTCTGGCCAGCCCTGGAGTTGAGCTGCTGGTGCTCCCAGGTGGAGGGCTCCAGAAGGTACGTGCCTTCTGGTGATCTGGGCATGGCTGTGGGGATCAGACTGGGGAGAACACCTGGCTTCCCAGGGGATTAGCCGCTGGGGCCTCCCCACGGGTGCAGGGACCCAGCTGTTGCTTTCAGAGTCCTGCTGACAGGTGCACCAAAGGGCAGAGGGTGCTATTAGAAAAGAGAGACTGTGATTTACAGCAGCGGTGGCCTGGGACGGCCGGGCTTGTGGACAGTGGGAAGATGGAAGTAAGCTGGCAGGATGCTCATGGGATGAGGGATCTGCATTTCATGGAGACGGTGTGTCAGAGTCCGCGCTGGCTGAGATTAAATGACCCGTCCCCTGCATACAGAAAGGCTGGAATAAATCAGGCTTTCCTGCAAGCAGGGTGGCAGGGAGTTAATTAGGAACGAGAAAAATACATTTCAACTCACAAAGAAGCCCTGTGAGCAAGCAAGGAACATTTTCGACCCCTACCAGGGGTTTCACTCTCGGGGAGAGGACGAGGTTCACCCCTCCGTCTGAAGGACACACAGGACCCCGGAAATGTCAGAGAGGAGAGCGGGGTGGAGAGAGTTGGTGTGGGCAAGAGACCCCTGCTGTGTCCAGACGAAAGTGATGGTGACCTGGACTCAGGTGGGCGGAGGCTGCAATGGAGAGAGAGGGACGGTGCTTGGCACCCCCATCGCGAGATCCTCCTCAGAGACTCCTGCCCCGAAGCATTGATGACTGGACCTCTGCCCAGGCTGGCATGGGCTCGCCCTGGCATGACCTTCCACCTGCTTGGTTCTGCTTCTCTTCCAAGCCTTGAGTTCCCAGAGGCAGGGATCGTGTCTGGAAATTGTGGCGCTCAGGGGTGCAAAAGAGGCTTTCGTTAAATACAGGTTCTCCAAACAGAAAAACGGGAAATGGGAAAGGAACCACCTGCTATGGACCCCCAAAGTTGGGCATGCAATGCTCTGAGAACTCCCTGATGCGGTGGGAGCCATCAGCCCACTTCTCAGAGGCTGTGGGTGGAAGTGGAGGCCCAGCGGGGCAGCTGGAGCAGAAATGGTGAAGGACTCCCAGCATCTCTGAAAGAGGTTGGGAGATGCTCCCTCAGGGCTGCACTTGCCTCCTCCCCGCGTGGGGGTTCCGCCTCTGGCCGATCCCCACATCCCCCCAAGACTCTGCAGTCCCCAGATCGACATCCCCTCCCGCCACAAAGCCAGCCTGGTCAGAGGACAGGGAGGCCGGCTGGGTGCCCCAGTCCTTGTGGGAGGTGCCCAGGGGTTCCAGTGGGGTGTCTTGGGGGCCATGAATTGCTGAGCCTTCCTCGCATGGATCCGCATGAACACCTGACTCCCAGATGGGGGTATACAAACTTCCAGATGCAGCCAGATGCTCTGCGGGCAAGAATGAGGGTCTTGAGGAAAGCTTGATTGTGTTTGCCTTACAGAAGTGTCATGAGCTCACTGCAGCACTCAGCCTGGCAGGAGGTGAGCCCCGCCCTGCTTCCTCCGTCCCTAAACCCAGAGGTGAGCCCTGCTGACAAGTGGCATCTCCAGCCCCGGGTGTGCTGTGTGCATGCAAGCCTGCATACGTGGACGTCTGCGTGCTTTGCCCGCGTATCACACACAGCGTCTTCCACGTGAGCATGCATCTTGGCCATCTGTGCACCTCGGGACACACAGGACTGCCTTGCTTACTTTATGAGTCTGGCATTCCGTGGGTTCCCTTAGTGCTCTGTGGCCTGCTGAATTCTTCTTTTAGGGGGCATTTACAAGCAAGGCTGCAGCGGGCACCTGTGGACACTGTGCGCTGCAGTGGGTGTTTCGGTGGCTGAGGAGTGAAGCCCAGATCTCCTGGGCAGGTGACTTCACTCTGTGCCTCGGTTTGCCGATCTGACAAATGGGATTCCCGCCCTCCTTCACAGGACACCATGGGTATGTGTTCAGCAGCTGTTTGCTCCTACGTGGGTTGGGCTCTCTGATTTCAGGTCTCTGCCTGGGCGTAGGTGGCTCGGACCTGGGCCCAGCATCCTGGCCGCTCCCGGCTCTGGGCTGGCCGGAGAACAATGCCCGATGTTGGAAGAGCAGCAGGCCGTTCCCTGGCTGTCAGGGCGTGAGGATTAGATGCAGAATAATGCAGTCCCCGATCAAACCTGCAGCTGTAACTCAGGCCCAGACGCTGCCAGCGCCATAAATTTGGGCGGAAAGTGCAGCTCTAGCAGTTTGCGAACAAGAGCGGGGGAGGCTGGGTGAATTACGGCCGCCGAGGAAGCGAGGCCCCCTGCCCAGCATTGTTAGCCAGAGCCAGGGATTGATTGCTCACTGGCTTAATGAAATTGAATTTTAATTTATATCCCAGCCCTCGGTGGGGGTGGGGGGCGCGCCTGGCAGAAGTGGGCTCAGCCCCAGGGTGGGGGGGCTCCTTTATGAGGGGTGGTGGGCTGCAGCCAAATCCTCCAGGAGGGGATGATGGGCATCCGCGGTGGCATCTGACCTGCCACCTGGAGCACTTTGGAAAGTTGTGGGACCTCCCTGAGCTTCCTCCCGCCTGGGCATACCTGCCCGGTTCAGGCGCCCACCTCCAGCAGGCTCAGTGATGGAGGGTCTTTTCCTGCCCTTCGTGGGTGCTGGAAGCCACTTGAGATGCTCAGACCAGGTGGGGATGAGATTTGGGGGCAGGGGAGAGTTCAAGATTCAGGGAGCTCTTTGGGGGTCTCCAACTCACCTGTCCCATGTGTCCAAAGATGACACTTTCCAACTGCCGCTGCTGGTTGCCATGTTGACACAGTATTTTGGAAGGCCTGCCTAGCGTGGGGCACCTGCCCCATGGGCACCTGAGTTCCGAGGGGTGTTGGCCTCTCTGCGGGGTGCACAGGTCACACGCGTGCAGTGAGGCCGGCCTGCCTGCACACCCCAGCCTGCACTTCCCGTCCTGGGTCATCACAGTCCGCGGAGCGCCGGCCGGCCACCAGCCCCGTCCTCAGCTGGAGGTGATGAGAGCTCCTCCCCTGCAGGGGCCTCGGGGGCTCCGCAGGTCGTGTTCCTAAGTGTCTGGCTCACCGTGGGGGGCCACATCCTCATGGAGGCTCCCCAGATGCTGTTCGGGTCTCACTGAGGTGGGGGCCCGGGGCTGGAGGGCGAGTGCCCCCAGTGCCCACCCCTGTGGCCGAGATGATAAGAGGGTCTTTTTTGGACCCAGTGAGAAGGGGGGCTTCACACAGCAGTGAGGGCACATGGGCATCCTGGGAGCAGGGCTTATCCCCCCCCGGGGCGGGGTCCTTGAGAGCATGCAGCAAGGGAGCAGGAAAGTTGGCACCAGCCCGGGCCACCTGGGCATGGACCAGGTGTGACATCCTCAGGCCTGTGGACCCCATGGAATGGATGGGAGGGAAAAAGGCAGGTGGTTCCTGTGTCATCAGGCAGAAAGGAGGCTGAGCGTCCGCCATCCCTTTCTCTTCGGGAGATCAACTTCCACCCTCACAATTTTTGGTGCCTGGACAGTGACTTCAGATGCAGAAAAAATGCCCATCCTCTAGGTGACCCCAGCCAGGGTGGCCTGGTAAGTGGGCACAGGAATGTCAGCCCCACCTGGACTCTGGCGGGGGTCAAAGGGTCTTGATCAGCACAGACACACCATTCTGACCCCAGCTGCATCTTTCTTTCTTTTTAAAAAGAAATAGTTTTTAATTTATTTATTTGGCTGCATCAGCTCTTAGTTGCTGCATGCGGGATCTTCATTTTGTTTTGTGAGGTCTTTCGTTGGGCTCCAGAGCATGTAGGCTCGGTAGTGTTGTGCAGGCTTAGTTGCCCCAAGGTATGTGGGATCTCAGTTCTCCCACCAGGGATTGAACCTGTGTCCCCTGCATTCCAAGGCAGATTCTTAACCACTGGACCACCAAGGAAGTCCTTGCATCTTTCTTTAAATCATCTTTTTTTTCCCCCAATATACACAAATTGATGAGAAAAGGAAATTTTGCATTGTCATGACTTATGGGAAGCCAGCCCTGTTTTCTCAAATAGACAATAACACAAAAATAAGTGCCTCTAGCACATCCTGTAGTATTAGCATGTAGCTCACATATATAACGTATGCATAAGTGTATATAGATGCTGTTTCTATACACCACATACATGACGTTATAGTATATTTTGTATTAAAGAAAGCCCCATACCTCTCAGACCACATGTGTTGCATGCTGAAAACACCACATTGTCTGAGTGGGTGGCTGAGTTCTTTCGGGCGACGGTCTGGTCATTGTGTGTGTGGCTAAAACGTTCACCGCTTGAGAGCAAGCAAACCCACTCCCAAGGATGCGCTGACCAGGCTGGCTATGCTGGGGCTGGGAGGAGAGTCCGGCCCGGGTCAGGGCTGGCCGGTGGGGAGGCGTCAGCTGTAGGGGTTGGGGATGGTGTGGGCTGGGCATTGAGTGGGACCCCGGCCCTGGGCTGGGGCTTCGTCCATCCCCCAGCAGCTCTTGGAGGGGTTTTAATACCCGACTTCATTGTACTGTCTTCTCCTGAGGAGTTCCTGCATGCGGAAGGACACTGGGAAAGGCCACGTGAGCCTGGTGCCCATGAGCCGGGCACCCTGCCCAGCTCCGTGGAGGTCTCTGTTTCCTGTGCAGGCCCTTCCCTGGAGTCTAATGAAAGAGACGGACCCTGATGGGTGTGGCCCCGAACCGTGATCCCGGCCCTAATCCTTTCCCGTCCCCCTCCCAAGAAAGATCCACGTTCCCCATTGACCATTTACCTCTCTTTTGCACGAATGTACGTTGTTACTGTGTGTGTTGGTGACCGTGTATGAGACATGCTGTGTGTTTCACAAAGATCCGTGCCCAGGGCACAGCTGGGAACACGGGGACAGCTCTCAAGTTCACGTGGTCCGGAGGGCCACCCTGCTCCCGGGGCGTCAGCAACCCCGGGGCGTCTGGAGAGCACTTCCTTCTCACACAGGCCACCCTGGTCCAGCGATGGGGGTGCGGGATGGTTTTTAGGGTCTGGGGACCTCCCGGGCGGTGCGAGGCCTCAGGGGGCTCAGGTGGCTGGAGGGGGACGAGCCCGCCCTTTCTGCTCCACCTTGCTGCCCAGGAGGGAGGCCCCTGGTTCCCGCTTCAGGAGCCGCGCGGGAGGTCTGCGGCCCGGGCTGCCCAGGTGAGGCCCCTTCCCTGCGGGTCCAGGGACACTTGTGTCGCCCTGACGGCGAGCTGGGTCACGGCCTGGGGGACGGTCCGCAGGGCTGGGTTTGCCAAGCAGGCAGTTGCCTATTTGGGAGACTTTGAAGAGGGCGAGGGGCATCGGGGGCCGGGTGGCAGTCAGTATGGAGGGAGCTGGGCCACTGACGGGGCCGGGGTGACGGGCCAAAGCTGGGCGGGATCTCCACCCATGTGAGCGCCACCACCGACCTGACCCCCGACCCAGCATGAGCAGACGCGGGTGTGCACGCGTCCAGACACGGACACACATACTCATACCCCAACATATGCACACAAATGTGTGCACACACAGCCACACATATTCAACCACACACATACCACACTCAACCATGCACACACACCACACACAACCACACACAACCACACACACACCACACACACACCACACACAACCACACACACCACACACCCCACGCACACACACCACACACAATCACACACAACCACACACACACCACACACAACATACACACAACCACACCTGAACCACACACACAACCACACACAACCACATACACACCACACCCACACCACACACACTCAACCACACACACACCACACACACAACCACACACAACCACATACAGAACCACACACACAACCACACACAACCACAAACAACCACACACACACCACACACAACCACACATACCACACACACACTCAACCACACACACACCACACACAACCACACACACACCACACACACACCACACACACACCACACACAACCACACACAACCACACACACACCACACACAACCACACACAACCACACACACCACACACCCCACACACACACCACACACAATCACACACAACCACACAACACCACACACAACACACACACAACCACACACAACCACACACATACCACACCCACACCACACACACTCAACCGCACACACACCACACACACAACCACACACAACCACATACATACCACACCCACACCACACACACTCAACCGCACACACACCACACACACAACCACACACACAACCACACACAACCACACACACAACCACACACAACCACACACACAGCCACACACAACCACACACACACCACACACACTCAACCGCACACACACCACACACCCCCCACACACACCACACACAATCACACACAACCACACACACACCACACACAACACACACACAACCACACACAACCACACACAACCACACACCCCACAAACACACCACACACACTCAACCGCACACACACCACACACACAACCACACACACAACCACACACAACCACACACAACCACACACCCCACAAACACACCACACACACTCAACCGCACACACACCACACACATAACCACACACACAACCACACACAACCACACACACACACCACACACACACCACACACAATCACACACACCACACACCCCACACACACACCACACATAATCACACACAACCACACACACACCACACACAATACACACACAACCATACCTGAACCACACACACAACCACACACAACCACACACAACCACACATACAACCACACACACACCACACACAACACACACACAACCACACACACAACCACACACAACCACACACACAACCACACACACAACCACACACAACCACAACCACACACACACCACACACACCACACACACACTCAACCACACACACCACACACACAATCACACACAACCACACACACAACCACACACAACCACACACACACCACACACTCAACCACACACACACCACACACACAACCACACACACACCACACACACAATCATACACAACCACACACACAATCACACACAACCACACAGACAACCACACACAAAAACACACAACCACACACATACCACACCGACACCACACACACTCAACCGCACACACACCACACACACAACCACACACACACAACCACACACACAACCACACACACACAACCATACACACAGCCACACACAACCACATACACACAGCTGCACACACATGCACAGCATAGTGAAGCCCTTCTCACCACTAGAGGGTACTAGAAGTCTTCCCAGCCTGGAAACTCATTTGCTGAAACTGATGAATGTACGCATGTGCGCATGTGCACACACAAACACACATGCACACACATGCACACACATGCACACAGAAAAAAAAGGATAGAAAGAAAAAGGAAAGAAAACGTTTGGAAAAACATAGCAGTTGATGGTAATTGAAGCCGACGATGGCTGTAAATCCTGAGGCTGATAACAGCAAAGCGTGAACAAGGGCTGGGCCAGATTAGCAGACATGTTTAATGCTTTCCTCCCAGATCAGTGGCTTCCCTGGTGGCTCAGCAGTAAAGAGATGCGGGTTCAATCCCTGGGTCGGGAAGATCCCCTGGACAAAGAAGTACAACCCACCCCAGTATCCTTGCCTGGGAAATCCCGTGGACACAGGAGCCTGATGGGTCCATGGGGTCGCAAACGAATCCGACACGACTTAGTGACTAAAGAACAGCAGCAACCCAGACCAGCAGACCGCACTGAGGCGCCTCCTGACGTGCACACCGGCTTCCTCGGCCCTCCTCCCAGCTCGGGGCATCTGGGCACCTGCTTCCCACGCCCTCCTCAATTCTCTCTGCTCCACTAAGAATTGCGTGGGGGTGAGCATCAGAAATCGCGTTTCAGACGGCAGCACCCCCGGGTTGAGCTGGCCACCCCGCCTCCTGCTCACGACCTGGAAGTGGTTCCTGCAAGTGTGGCTGCGTGGGAACTCCCCCGTCTGGGTGGACACGGCCAGGCCCGCCCCGGCCCCTTGTCTGCACTCTGGGAGAACCAGGGTCAGCTCGAGCTGCTCTTACTGCACCTGGGCTGGCGGCCTTTCCCCCTCCCTCTCCTCTGGAGCTCGGGGCCACCGGGATGTCTGGGGAGCTGTTTATTTTAAGCGGTCAGGGCCTCGGGGCCGGGTGGAGGTGGACTTCCTTGGGGTGAGTTCTGGGCCCGGCCTCCCCGGCCCAGGCTCTGTCCGAAGTTCTGCCTTTCTTCCTGCTTTGGGGCCCAGTTATGCTCAAGGTCAGACACACCCTCAAGGTCAGATGCAGCCTCAGGGCCGTCATAAGGAGGCTGCAGGTTCTCTGCCGTGAGTCACAGCACACCAGCCCTGTCTCTCTTTCCTGCACCCTGGAGGCAGGGCTGCCTCCCTGGCTCCTTCTCGCCAGCACTCCCTGCATGATCCAGGTTTGAGGCCAGAAGGATGAAAGAGACCCAGGAGGGGTCCCAGGGGTGTGGGGAGCATCTGAACCCCCCACCCCCCGACTGCAGACCCAGCAGGGAGGTAGCCCGAGTCCAGGAGATGGTCAGCGTGAGACCCGGGGACCTGCGCTGCCACGGACGAAAGTGCCGCCCCCACCTGGACAGAGGCTGACATCTCTGGGAACCCAGGCAGCATTTCCGAACACTGAGCACCAGCTGCGTGCCCCGCGTGTGACCGGGTGACTGAGAAAGCATCCTAGCTCTGCTGGATTTTACATCCTGGGTCTGTTTCTTGTGGCTTCTGTAACAAATGACCTTGAACCATGTGACTTAAAGCAACAGAAATGTCCTCTCTCCTGGTTCTGGAGACCAGAGGTCCGCAATCAAGCTGGCTGCAGGGCTGGTCTCCCTCCAGGGCTCCAGGGGAGGGTCCTTCCCTCCTCTTCCGGCTCTGGTGGCCCCCGGGTTTCCTTGACTTGTGGCCACATCACCCCATCCCCTGCCTCTGTCCTCACAGGGTCATGCTCTTTCTGAGTTTCTGTGTCCAACTCTCCTCCTTGCTTCTCCTTTGAGGACTCCGGTCACTGGATTAGAGACATCCTTGGTCCATTATGACCTCATCGATTCTTTGTTGTGTTCAGAGAAGTTCTTTGACATATAAAATTTATAAACATCAAAGTTGTACCGCTTGATGTCTTGTTATATGCATTCACTGTGAGAAGATTGCCACAATCAAGTTAACTAATCCATCCCCTTGTGTGGTTGCCAGTGTGTGTGTGTGTGCGCGCGTGCGTGTGGTGAGTGAAAGTGGCTCAGTCGTGCCCGACTCTTTGCGGCCACGTGGACTATACAGTCCATGGAATTCTCCAG
Organism: Moschus berezovskii; assembly: GCF_049115385.1. Classification (NCBI taxonomy): domain Eukaryota; kingdom Metazoa; phylum Chordata; class Mammalia; order Artiodactyla; family Moschidae; genus Moschus; species Moschus berezovskii. The sequence continues at coordinate 1,809,471 of NC_142486.1, forward strand.
GCCAGAATACTGAAGGGGGTAACTTTTCTGTTCTCCAGGGGATCCTCCCAACCCAGGGATCAAACCCAGGTCTCCCGCATTGCAGTCAGATTCTTTACCAACTGAGCCACCAGGGAAGGCCAAGAACTGGAGTGGGTAGCCTATGCCTTCTCCAGTGAATCTTTCTGACCAGGAATCGAACCAGGGTCTCCTGCATTGCAGGCGGATTCTTTACCAACTGAGCTATCAGGGAAGCCTGTGTATGGTGAGAAGTCTTTTTATTTTAAAGGCTTTTGTGATGTGGACCATTTTTAAAGTCTTGACTGAATTTGTTACAGTTATCGCTTCTGTTTTATGCTTTGGTGACCCCAACGAGGGGTCGATGGAATCTTCACCCCGTGTATTGGGAGTGTGGAGTCTTAACCACTGGAGCACGAGGAAGTCCCAGAACTCTTTACTTAAGATGCATCCTCACAGCAAACTCACTCATACGATGCAGGTGGTTTCCCAGCCTCTCTGTGCTGTCAGTCAGTTCCCAGAGCTCCTGCACCTCACGCACCTGAAGCTTTGTAGCTCATCTTGACCGGATTACATCTGCAAGGACCATGTTTCCAAACAAGGTCACCTGCATGTGTACGGGGGTGGGGTCTTCATCGTATCTGGGGGAGGGGCAAGGAGGGTTAGAGAGGGCTGAGGGGACATGTCCCCAGCAGAGGAGCAGTAGCCCTGCAGCCCTCAGATGGGAAAAGTTTGGGGGAGGTGCCCCCGAGGGGCACGTCCAGCCTGGCTGGATGTGGAGAGTGGGCGGGAGAAGGTTCCAGAAGGGGCCAGACAGGGCTGACTGCTAAGCCAAGGTCGGTCACTCTCTTCCACCCCCTGCACCTCCTGTGGGAAGGTCTGCAGCAGGGGAGTGAGGTGACCCAGTCACGTTCCAGGAAGACCCTCCTCCACTGGGGGTTCTGCCCTTGGGTCCGTGCACAGCATCTGGGGGCAGGCGGGGTCTGCGAGTTTTGACTGGAAAAATTACATCTTCATTTTCTTGAGCCCCTGACTGAAAGTGAGTCTCTCCTTCTGCGTGAATGGACACAGTGGCCTCAGGGCTCTGGGCAAAGCCTCTGGGACTTGCTGATGGACAGAAGCCCAGCGTCCCCGTGTCCCCTGCGCTGTCACAGGAGACTTGAGACCCCCCTGTGCTCATCCCGACTTTGGGATAATGACAGTGGTCTGCCCCATCGCTGGGTCTTCTTGTTGAATATTGTTATTTAACACCTTTGCAGCAAAGCCACATAAGTTACCAGATTATGGGTTTGCTCTTTAAATATTTTGATAACTGTATTTCAACAAAGACAGCTTCCTTTGCAAGCCTATGGATTTTATTTTATGCATCTAAAAATGTTATTTTGATGTTGGCGAGGATGTGGAGAAAAGGGAGCCCTCCTGTACTGTTGGCAGGAATATGAGTGGGTGAAGCTACTGTGGAAACAGTATTGGGGCTCCTTCAAAACTAAAAACAGAGCAGCCATGTGACCCAGCCAGCACACTCCTGGGCTCATCCAGACAGAACTACAATTCAAAAACATTCGTGCAGTCCTGTGTTCACAGAATTACTGTGCACAACAGCTAAGACGTGGGAATGACCTGAGTGTCCCTCGACAGAGGATGCGGCATCCACACCACGGAATACTCGTCAGCCATAACAAAGAGGGAAGCACTTGCAGCGACACGATAATCTGACCTAGAGATCACCACACGAAGTGAAGTTAAGCCAGACAGAGACAAATCCATGACCCCGCTTATATGTAGGGTCTGAAAAATAATACAGCGGAATTGTCCCCAACAGACACAGACTCACAGATGTAGAGAATAAACTTGTGGTCGCCAAAGACGAAAGGAGGGGAATAAATTAGGAGTTTAAAGATACTGCTGTATATAGACAGAGAGACAACGAGCATTTACTGTAAGCCCAGGGAACTATATACAGCATCTTATACTAACATATCTGGAACAAGTCATAAAAGATATGAAACATATCATAAACGTATCTGAAAACATATCATTGGAGAAGGAAATGGCAACCCACTCCAGTATTCTTGCCTGGAGAATCCCATGGACAGAGGAGCCTGGCAGGGGGCTACAGTCCGTGGGGTCCCAAGAGTTGGACATGACTTAGCAACTAAACCACCAAAACATATCAGAACAGATATGAAACAGATGAAGAATCTGAGAAAATATCACGGAATCACTTGCTGTGCCCATGAGACTAACACAGTGCTGTGAATCAGCTCGCCTTCAGCGAGGGCACTGAGGTTCTGAGGGGGAGTCTCTGGGGTCCCAGGCATCCAGGGTGTTCGTGGCACAAACTCGGATGAGTCGCCGCGGGTCGGGTCCAGTCGGGGATGATCCGGTCAATGGGGCTGGCCCTGGGCTGGGCTGTAGAGAGACCGAGGCCTGGAAGTTATGAAGTGGGGCTGAGGGTTAGGCTTCCGGCTTGACTGACTGGTGGTGGGTGATGGCGTGTACGGAGAGGCGAAGGGGAAGGGGATTTGGGGGGAAATGGCGTGTTTTTGGTTTGTGTATCTAATGTGGGCAAATTCCACTGGAGAAGCCAAGGGCCCCGGCCTCACTAGACCTGCGATTAACAACAGCTGGGCTGGAGCCGCCAATCCGGCGGGGTCCCTGTGCGTGCTCGCTTGGGCCTCATGGTGACCCTGTGAGCATGTCACCCAGGTTTTATAGCTTCATTTTACAGACGACCTTTCCTAGGGAGGTGGGTTACAGAAAGGCATCTTTTTAAAGAATAATTTTACTCATTGATTGTTTGCTTTTGGCTGTTCTGGGTCCTCGTTGCTGGCTGGGCTTCTCTCCAGTCTCTGGTGGGGGAGCTCCTCTTCTTGTGGGACACAGGCTCTAGACGCGAGCTTCAGGGGTTGCTGTAGAGCAGGCTTGGGGGTGTGCTGCACACAGCTTAGTTGCTCTGGGGCATGCGGGATCTCCCCGGACCAGGGATCGAACCCGTGTCTCCTGCATCAACAAGTGCGTTCTTATCCACCGTACCCCAGGAAGCCCCAGAAAGTTATCTTAGCACTCAGGTGTCCCCATGGCACCCCTGGGAGGCTGCCTGTCCAGCCCACAAACGCACAAGGACCCCTTCCTGTGCAGCCCACCCGAGCACATCCGTCTCCGAGATGCCCGGTGCCTCGGCTGGGGGCACCCAAGGGGAAGAGCGGCCCTCGTTCTGGAGGAGCGGCGGTCTTTCGGCCTCGGGCTCTGTCTCTCTGTTTCCCACCTCCCCCATCTGCCCCCACCCCCGCCCCAAGGCAAACACGGTTTCGCAGCCTCACACCCACAGTCATGTCCAGAGACGCGAAGGCTGGGGGAGACACGCCGCGTCGGTCAAAACAAGCTCAGAACCGAGCGTGACATGTGATAGGAAAGAAAGAAATTCCTGTATTACAGATTCGTTTCCAGTCACCCCAGCCGGCTCGGAAACTTTCAATACAATTTTTAGCCAAGCACCTGGGGTTTCGCGGCAGCCTGGGCTGAGAGCGGGTGTGAGCCCTCGGCCCCCTCACCCGCCAGCGGCTAATTTTAGAATCCAAACAAACCAGAGAGCCCAAACCCTCCTCTCCCCTTTCTCCTGCACGCCCCCTTTGCTCACTCCCTTCCCGAGCAGCAGCGGTGGTTCCCCCCACGCCCGAGAGACCCAGACTTCCTGCCTGCACGGTTCCGCCAGGGAGGGCAAGCCCAGGACCCTGGGGGCGGGGGCTTTGTTGGCACCAGGGCTAATGCAGGGCGTGAGGGGCGTGGGGTCAGCACGGGTGGGTGACTGGTGAGGGGACAGGACGGACGGAGGTAAACCCACCTGCATCTCGGCGACCCCTGTGAACTGTGCAGGGGTGAGGCGAGCCCTCTCCCTCTTCGGTGCTCTCCCATGAACACTCCAGTCTCCCTGACTTTTGTCTGACCTTGACCCCTGCTCCTGGTGATTCCACAGCTGGAAGCCACCCGCCCCCCCCCCCCACCCTGGGCAGGTGTGACGGGCATCCTGAGGTTTTCCTTTCAAGTCTCAGCTCCGCCCCTTCCCGAGTTTGGGTGGTGGTGGCAAGGCCCCTCCCAGCCTCAGGTTTCCTATCTGTTAAATGGGGTGATATTTCCTGTGGGCACAGGTGGGTGCCAGGTTTGGAAATGACGTACGGGAAGATGCTCAGTACAGAGTAGACGTGCTGGTCCACGGGAGGCACTCGTTGGCTAGTTTGGAGGGTCTTTTTTTGAGTTCGGAGGTCTAGGGCCCCCCAAAGCAGCTGTCCCTGCCAGGCTCACCTGTAGCCATGCTTGGAGGCGGTTACGAGCGGATAACTAAAGGGAGGTGATGGCGAATCCATATGAGCACAGACAGGCTGGCCGGCGTGGCCGCGGCTCCCCAGCCCTGCCATTGCCACTTCATCCATCAGCAGAGCTCTGCTAACAAGAGGCCAGGAAGCTGCTGGGCCAGCGAACCACACCCCCACCCTGGCCTGCAGGGGCGGGACTTGGCCCCTTAGGAGAAGCCCACGGGGGGCCCAGCTCCCCAGAGACCCCCATGAGCCTTGAGAGCAAAAGTCACCTCTGCCTTCAGTTTACATTAAAAAAAAAGATGCCTAAAAATTCAACAATACGACTGGATCCAGAGAAAAGTCAGCTGTGAGCCAAGGGAGGGCCACGGAGGGGATCAGCCGTGCACCACTTACTGTCGTCTCCGAGCTGCGTCTCCGAACTGCCCACGTGGGAAATGATCTCTGGTGTCTTTCTTGGATTATTGCTTTCTCCTCCAAAGCCTAAGGCCATGAGGAAAGCTGGAATTACAGAGGTGGGGAGGGTCTTTGAGGGACCCCCACTTACAACCCCTTCTCTACAAATGGCAGGTCCCCTAACCCTGGCCGGCTGGTCAAAACAGGGGCGGATGCCTGACGCAGGCTGGTCCAGACTCTGCAGGAGCTTGGGAGTCGCCCCGGTTGAATGTCAGAGGACCTGGCCAGACAGAGCTTGCTTCCTAAGAGGAACCAAGCAGCTGGGGCTGAGTCCCAGCGGCCGCTCTTCGATGGACTGTGTGTTTCCCAGGTTGCCAAGGTCGCCACCAGCTGCCTTCCTCTGGCCGCGTCACTCTTGCTTGCGTGCGTGCTGAGTCCTTTCAATCGTGTCCGACTCTGTGACCCCGTGGACTGCAGCCCGCCAGGCTCCTCGGTCCATGGGATTCTCCAGGCAAGAATCCTGGAGTGGGTTGCCATTTTCCTTCTCCAGGGGATCTTCCCGACCCAGGGATTGAACCCAGCTCTGCTACAGTGCAGGCAGATCCTTTACTGCCAGCGCCACCTGAGAAGCCCATCACAGCCTTGCTGGGCCCTGGAGAACACTGATGGAATGCAATGACTTGCTTTCTCGTGTGTCCAGTCCCGGCAGGCTGCCGGCACCTGGGCGTTGGAGGCGAGGCATGGATTAGGCGTGTGTGCTCCCTACCCTCGAGAGGCCAAGGCAGACGACAGAGTCACTGCAAAGGCGGGACGCTGAGGGTGACGGGGTGTGGACGGGAGACGCCTCTCCCCCAGGCGGTTCGGTGACACCTGACGGATGAGTGGGAGCTGGCCAGGCAGCGAGCAAGGACGTGCTTCAGAGAAGAGGAGCAGTGTGTGAGGCCCCAGCATCCAGAGGAAACGGCGTGGCTCGGTGTGGTACGTGCCACATGGGGGGGTGTCCTCGTCGTCCCAGGAGAGACGAGGTCCACCTGGACAGGGTGGTGGCCGTGGGACACGGGAGAGGCCAGCGGATTTGGCAGGGAGTAGAGAGTTTAATCAGCAAGATGAAGTGACTGAGAACGTGGTGATGTGTGGGCGAGAGAAACAGAACGGGCGCCAGGCTGAGTGACCGAGTCGGGGGAGGGTGGGGTGAAGGGGTGGATGCAGTTTGGGGCCTGCGTGGACGCCTGTCTCGAGAGGATGGGGCCGGGGGCAGTGTGTGTCTCGTGGAGGTGGACCGGGGTCCCAGCGCCAAAGGCCGCCCCTGAGCCCCTGGGAGCGGTCACAGCTCACAAAGCACACGCGCCCTTTTGCAGGCAAGAGCGGAGCCAGACGTCAGGATGTCGGGACTGTGGAGGGTGGCCCTGGCTTGAGGGTGGTGTCGAGAGGGTCCCCCAGATGCCAGCAGCCCCTGCGGGTCGGGGAAGGCTGGAATGGAGGCGGTCTGGGAGTAGAGAGCTGGGCTGTCAGCAGCAGAAGACCCCCGGGGAGGGCGGTGTGGCCCCGGGGGAGGGAAGCCGCCCCTGCAAACCCCTCTCTGGGGAGCGTGTTGTGCGGGGCCTCCGGGTAGCGGGGTGCAGGGCACAGCTGTTCCTGGGGTCGTCGATGCGGGTGGCCGAGGAAATGACGGATCCAGACAGGGATACTAGACAGCTGTGAGTGTCCCCAGACACACGCTTCAGTAAAAAGAGGGAAAAAAATCGAGCAGAGAACAGTGTGAATAGTGTGCTCTGGGTCGTGCAACAGAGCGGGGCTAGGAATGGGTCCCGCCTGTCTGTGCGTGAGGGCTGGGGAGGCTCAGACCCCAGGAGGGCGGTTTCCTGTGTGTAGGGGGTGGGGCCCGGCAGAGCTGAGGATCTTACAGGATGGCCTCTTACAGCGTGTGGCTTCTGACCTCTGAATGCTTTATTACAAACAGGTACGAAACTTCCAGACTAGAAACGAGGATGAACCGCACGTCTTTCTCGAAGCCTCTGCCTTCTGAGGCTCCCGGTCCCTTGCAGGTGACGGTCCCCGTGACCCATGGCCGCTTCGGGCCAGGCTGGGAGGTGTCTGCACTTGCGGCCTCCTTGAGCTGCTTACAGCCCCTTGAGGATGATGGAGTTATTCCTGGGCTCTCTCTCCCCAGCAACACACAGCCTGGTGACTCCAGAAGGATCGGGCCTGGGTGAGGGGGGTGGGAGCCAAGACAGTGGGGGTGGGGCTGGGGGGCACTTCCCGTGGCTTTTGGTTTGGGTTCCTGGCGTTGGAAATTGAAACGAAAAGCTGGGGTTCAGTCTTGGCTGGAGGCCGGAGCGGGGAAATCTGGTTTCTCTGGGGCCAGGCTTTCTGGAAGTTGCTGGAACCCCTGCTGAAGATTCTGGGTGAAAGAGGGAGTGGGGCAGGTTGCCAGAAGCCGGGCCTCCCCATCAGTCAAGCAGCCACAGCATCCTGGTTGACTTGGTGGGGCTGCCAGAGACAGACCCCAGGGGCGGGGAGGGAACCAGGGACACATGTACAGGAGGAACAAGGCCCTTGGCGTTTGAGGGCAGCGTGATGGCACTGGAGCCCAGACACGTCCCCCACTCTCATCCCCAGATGGCGGCCTGGGGAGGCAGACGCCCACGGCTGGCCCAGGTGGCACTGCCGGGCAGAAGGCTGCCTCGGTACACGAGAGGAAGTCCACGTCTTCTTGATCTGACCGCTAGGCGACCTGGCCCCAGTCCAGACACTGCCCTGGACGCCAACCACTTCCCCAGTCGCTGGAGGAACAGAGCAGAGGCACACAGAAGCCACCAGGGCCCCAAACAGGACCTCTGAACTGGAAGATCCAGCCAAGGGCCTGCAGGCAGCAAATCAGTCAGGCCTGGGCGGGGTTCCGGCTGTCAGCTGTGTGACCTTGGTCAAGTGACTTAACCTTTCTGAACCTCAATTTTCTTCTGTATAACATGGAGAAGAGTCTGGGGACAGTAAGCAAGGGAACGTTCATGAAGTGCTGGGCACAGTGCAGGAGCTCAAAAATAGTTGTTAATATTTGCCCAACTCAAGAGCTGCTAAGTCGCTTCAGTTGTGTCCGACCCTGTGCGACCCCACAGGCGGCAGCCCACCAGGCTCCCCCGTCCCTGGGATTCTCCAGCCAAGAACACTGGAGTGGGTTGCCATTTCCTTCGATGGTTCTTAATTTGGTGAGGGGCTGGGGGGAAGGAATTACAGGATCCTTTAGGAATCTGAAGAAGCCTGGAATTCTCCCTAGAAAAGTGTGGGTGTGCACATGTAACACACTTTCTGGGGCTCTGAGCTGCACCACTGGTGCCCTTGGAATTGGACCAAGCATTCGTCAGCGGCATTACCTGCTTAGCACAGGGCCCCTCCCAGAGCCTGGGGCTCGGGCTCGATGGGCGGGCAGCAAGCCCCACTGTGCGGTTCAGGGCAGCCTTCCTGAGCCCTGGGCTGGCTCCAAAGGAACACTCCGTTTAGAGGCCTTGCTCTGATGATTTGAGCCACAGCCAGGCTTCACAGAGAGCTCAATGCAGCACCCCCACTGCCCAGACCCCCAGACCCCTCTCTCTTTCCCAGGCAGCCAGGGGGGCTGCCCGTTGCTGAGCTGTTGGCAGCTGACAAACGGGAGCCCGGGACTTGAGCAGATGATGTCAGGGGTCTCCTTGGAAATCCTCACGGGGCCCAACTCTCCGGGGGACCAAACCTCAGCTTCGTCCGCTTTCACCCAGGGAGTGATCACAGAACTCACCCTTCTCTCCTCTCCTCCCATCCCAGCTCATTAGCATACATACAACCCTGCAGCCTGCCTCCCAGCGAAGATTACTTGGGGAAAAAACCCACTGCAAATTCTCCCAAGGTATTTCAAGCGTGGCCTGTCTTCACCCCTCTTTGTCCACCTCCCCGCCCCCACCATCCCCAATTATATGCAAGCTGCCGCTTTGATTATTCTGCACAAGCCTGAGAATTCTGCAGTTAAACAAGTAAATATAAATAAATCAGCAGACCTTTTACTCCGTGACTCTTTTCCAGTCATGTCTGTCCCCGTTGGCTCTAAGTACTTACAAGAAGGCAATGGTTTCTAAGTGGAAACACGATTGCCCAGGCTTGGGGAAAATTTACTGTTTCTCGTAGAGCTCTAACAAGATAGAAGGGGAAGACCCTCCAGCTCCCCCGCCTCCTCGTGCAGCAGCTTATCTGGCCCTAGATAATCTCGGCGGGACCACTGGAATCATGGCCTTTCCAGACCCGGCACATCCAACTCGGTTCTGACTTGTTCTGGAGGAAGCATTGCCTGCTGGCTCTTGCTGTGGGGTGTGTGTGTGTGTGTGTGTATGATCCAACTCGGTTCTGACTTGTTCTGGAGGAAGCATTGCCTGCCGGCTCTTGCTGTGTGTGTGATCCAACTCGGTTCTGACTTGCTCTGGAGGAAGCATTGCCTGCTGGCTCTTGCTGTGGTGTGTGTGTGGGTGTGTGTGTGTGCCTGCTCAGTCATGTCCAACTTAGGGGTGTGTGTGTGTGTGTGTGCGCGTGCCTGCTCAGTCATGTCCAACTTAGGGGGGTGTGTGTGTGTGTGTGTGCGTGCCTGCTCAGTTGTGTCCAACTTAGGGGTGTGGACAGTGAGACCTTCTAGGCAGCCGGTCAAAGAGGGGCCCGTCCCAGGTATACCGCATCGTCCAAATCAGGACACATCTTAGTCAGAGGGTGCTGTTAGCTACACCCAAAGCCCGGTGTAAATCAGGTGTGTTCTGGGAAGCCTGGGTGCACTGTCACCCCACCTGCACCCCGCACATGCCTCAGGGCCTGAACTGAGCTTGCTGGGGGTGGCTGGCAGCTAGGAAGGCGGCAAGAGCGAAAGTCCCTCAAAGTGGAAGTGAAAGTCTCAGTTGTGTCCGACTCTCTGTGACCCCATGGAGTCCATGGAATTCTCCAGGCCAGAACACTGGAGTGGGTAGACGGTCCCTTCTCCAGGGGCTCTTCCCAACCCAGGGATGGAACCCAGGTCTCCCGCATTGCGGATGGATTTCTTATCAGCGGAGCCACCAGGGAAGCAAACTATCAAGCAAATGGTTGAAAATAAGGAAATGGAGATATTTTAATGCAAGAAAGATAACAGCATGGCACACTCCCCTCTGCCTGGGAATGTGCCTCTCCTGGGTCCCCAGGGCTGGGGGACGCCTGGCTTTCGGGCCCCCGCCCAACTGGCAGCCTGCCCTCCTGTTCCATGCATTACATTCAACTGCTGTCCCGGCTTCCAGGGGCCGCCGGCCTCCCACCTGGCTCTGTGTCCTTCCTGGGGGTCCTGTCTCTCCGCTCATGCCAGCACGGGGCTGGCCGACTCAGCAGGTCAGCGCCAGGTGGAGGAGACGGCTCCCTGTTCCCTCCGGAGACACGCCTGGCCCGGGGCTCCCTAACCCGGAGGATGGAGCACCCCCTGCCCCAGGCCGTTGAGGCGGCAGGGTGCCCCCCGCCCCTGGGGACCCGGACACCCCGCCCCGAGTCCCGCTCAGACGCGGCGGCGGCCCCGCCTCACAGCTGGTCCTCGTCCACCCAGACGGTCTTGCGCTGCTCCTCGGCGATCTTGTCTTTGACGACGCGCAGCAGCTCCTCCACGCTGCCCCACATGTCGGCCTCCACCGTGGCGTACAGGCAGGGCAGCGCCTCCAGCTCCTTCTCCTTCAGCCGGCACAGGCGCAGGAACTCGTCCTCCGTCTCGGGCCGGGGCAGCATCTTCCTGCAGACGTGGCGGGCGGGGAGAGGCATGGCTGGGCCAGGCTGAGGAGCATGGCTTGGCCGTGCCGTCCCGCCGCCCTCCCTGCTGTTTCTGCACCGCGTGTCCTGTGCCCTTTTAGCCTCTTCCTTAGGGAATTCTAAGAGGTGTGGACTTCTTTTTTTTAAATAGGCCCATTTTAATTTTTAATTGTGATCAAGTTCATAGAAAACAAAATCTCTCATCTTGATTATTTTTAAGGGTCCGGTTCAGCAGTAGTTAAGTGATTCATATCGATGTGCTTCTATCTCCGTAACTTTTTCATGTAAAACTGAAACTCTGTGCATTAAATCATCCCTCCCCACTCTCTCTCTCAGCCCCTGGCACCTAACCTCCCACCCACCCACCCACCTTCTACTTTCTGTCTGCATCTGACTTCCTGAGGGCCCTCGGACAAGCGGAATCGTGCAGCAGTTGCCTTTCTGTGTCTGGCTTATTTCACCGAGCATCATGTCCCACCCGGCCTGGTGTGGTCCGGGCCTGGCCTCACTGTGGTGGGTCTGCTCCGGAGGTGTTGGCTTCCCAGACCACCTGGGGCGCCTGATGCTCACCCTCCCAGCAGTGTGTGTGTGTGTGTGTGTTACCGTCTTCATTGTTGGGGGCGAGGGCCATGTCCCCCGGCCTGGGACCAGACACCAAAGGGATGTTCAGGGGGTGGGGGTGTGCCGGACACAGCCAGCTGCTCTCTCTGGGGACACCAGAGCCTGGGGAGTGGGGGACCGGGGGCAGGGGTCCCGGAGCCCTACCGGAACTTCTTGATGTTCTTCTCCGACACGCGGACGAAGAGCACGATGGGGTAGATCCGGGACTTGATCAGGTCTCTGGTGCAGCTGATTCCTGCCTCCAGCAGGCAGTGCTTGTTCTGCGGGCACAGCGGCCGGCGGTCACCGGGGGCCCACCGCCCTGCCAGCCCACCCGGGCGCCTGGGGCAGAGCTGGGGCGAGCTCAGTGGGACTGCCACAAACTGAGCATGCCGGTGGAACCAGCCCCCAGGTCCAGCGGCAGAGATGGCCATCGCCCGGCCCCCACGCCCTTCCGGTCACCGCTCCCCCCAGCACAGCTGCTCCTGGACTTCTAACAGCACAGATTCTTGAATGCAATCTCCTCTGCGGCTGAAACGATCTCACTTCCAACCCTGCCCACCGTTTCCCATCCACCCCGGCTGTCAGAGTTCCCTGAGCTTTAATATCCAACAAACTGTTCAAGGCTGGCTGACGGCTCTGCTCGAGCTCTGATCAGTGTGACAAGGCGGCAGGGAGCAGGAGTGACCGTCAGCTGGACGGCATAATTCAGAGTTCCTGGCTGGACGCCTGCTCCTGCCACCCCCAGTCACTGCCCCAGAGAGGCCGAGAGCCCCGCCTTAGTTCAGACCCAGATTGAGGAAGAACTCTGTGCTCAGGGCCGGCCAGAGTCGTAAAGCCTGGGTCCAGAAGATTCCAAACGGCCTGTAGACCGCTTTCCTGCACCACTGCCAAGAACACCCCTGATGGCCCATCTTCCCGGTTTGGAGAACAGGGTCCCTGTTGCCCGCTTGCTCGCTGCCTCTGGCCCCTGTTATCAGAGCCAGGCACATACACATCCCAGAACAACGCGGACCAGAGGACCAGGAAGCCACCAGACAGAGAAAGGGGAGGGCTCCCCAGTGACCCAGAGGTGAAGAATCTGCCTGCCAGCGCAGAAGAAGGGGTTCGATTCCTGGTCCGGGAGGATCCTACATGAGCCTGCGCTCTAGAGCCCGGGAACCGAAACCACTGACGCCCAGGTGCCCTAGGGCCAGTGCTCTGCGAGAAGAGAAGCCATCGCAGTGACAAGTCAGGGCACTGCCACTAGAGAAAAGCCTGCACAGGCCTGAAGGCCCAGCACAGCCAATAAATGAACGAAAATAGAGACATAAAATTACTGAAAAAAAAGAAAGAAAGAGAAGGAGGTTCCAAATGTAAGTGCCTGTCAGAGCCGGAGAGCAGGGCTTGGAGGAACCTGCACGTGGCAGAGGCACTGGGGACGAGGTTCACCGGGCTGGGGGCGGGGGAGGGGAGCAGGTCTGCACACCCCCAGCCCCGCCAGCCTCCAGCCCGCCTCACCTTGGCCGCCACGGCCTCGATGTGGGCGGGGACCACGCACTCGAAGGTGTTGGGGTTCTTCTCCCGCCAGTGGATGATGGTTTCCGTCTTCTGCTTCCTGAGGAACTCGTCTCTCGTAACGACATCTGTGGGAGGAGAGGCCGATCCTGAGGGCAGTTCGGGTCCACTGTCCCCTCCGGGCTCTGCCCTGCTTCCTGGGCTCCACGGAGCTGCCTGTCGGGTCCCTTTCTGCCACATTTAGACCCTGAGGCTTCTCAACTGAGGGCAAGGTCAGGGCCGCACTCTACACTCTCCATGGCAGCCCACTGTCGGCGCCCTTCCAGCTGCTCTGGAGCCCTGGATGGAGGGGGAGGGGGAGGGGAAAGAAGGGGGAGGAGGGCGGGGGGGAGGTGGGGGCGGGGCTTCCTGAGGGGGCTCACCCGGCTTGCACATGGTGAACTCCATGGCGCCCCCGGAGTTGAGCAGCTTCTGGACCAGCGCCTTGGCCAGCATGGTGGGCGTGAAGAGGACTGGCCGGCGGCGCTCGCAGTAGAAGGCACGCACCAGGCTGTAGGGGATCAGGCTGAGGTTCCTGCCCAGCTCGCTCTCTGGGTCCAGCTCTGGGAGGGGGCAGGCAAGGGCTGGTTATGGCTGGGCCGGGGCACCTGGGGACCCTCCTCCCAGCCCCACAGAGCCTTGAAAACCATTTGGGGGTTGGGGGAGGGATGTCAGGGGCTAGTTCTTAAAAGCACTGCACACAGTGACTCACGCCCGAGGCGCAGGATGGCCTTCCACCACCATGGGAGTTTAGGCCTGACCTGGGGGTCGGGCCCTGTTTTGGGAGCTGGGGTGAGAGTGCTGGGCCAGGCAGACAGACGGCCCAGCCCACGGACCAGGAGGGGCGGTAGTGGCGGAAGGCAGATAGAAAGCCTGGAACACACTCCCAGCGCTCAGCTCTCCAGGGAGGGCCTTGGACTGAGGCTGGACTGCAGAGGCGCCCCAGCCCCAGGAGGCGGGTGGGAGGGCTGGGCCCCACCAGCAGGGCCTGCCCTGGGGGACTGTGCACGGAGCGGCCTCTTGCAGGCTTTAGGATAAATGGCAGGAGGCGCTCAGACGGGAATCAGTAAGTAAAGGCTCCGTAGCAAACAGCTCCAATCAACATGGGCGTCTGGGCTATGGTTTTTCAGCAGCCATATCACGTACAGATGCTGGACCATAAAGAAGGCAGAGCACCAAAGATTGATACTTTTGAACTGTGGCTCTGGAGGAGACTCTTGAGAGTCCCTTGCACTGCAGGGAGATCCAACCAGTCCATTCTAAAGGAAATCAGTCCTGACTATTCATTGGCAGGACTGAAGCTGAAGCCGAAACTCCAATACTTGGGCCACCTGATTCGAAGAACTGACTCACTGGAAAAGACCCTGATGCTGGGAAAGACTGAAGGCGGGAGGAGAAGGGGACGACAGAGGATGAGATGGCTGGATGGCATCACCGAGTCAATGGACATGAGTTTGAGCAGAGTCTGGGAGAGGGTGAAGGGCAGGGAGGGCTGGGGTGCCGCAGTCCGTGGGGTCACAGAGACTCAGGACTTGGGGACTGAACAATCACGACTGAGCCCCAGCTGCAGGGGGCACGAGTGACAGGACGCCGCCCGGGGGCTGTCGGTCCTCCCGGCCACGCCAGGGCGGCTCCTCCCTGGGTGGCACAGCCCCACTCTCGGGGACCCGCTTGGCCCGCCCAGACCCCGGGGCTGCCCAGTGTCGGGCACACCTTCCTGCTTCTCGGTCAGGAGCTTCGTGGCATCCAGCGAGGCCCGGCCCAGGCCGCCCCGCGGGCTCCCCGAGACGATCCGCACCCGCTCATGGCTGTTCATCCGTTTGTATTTGTTCTCAGACCTGCTGACGAACTGGGGACAGAGGGGAGGGAGTGGGGACGGCCCGGCCCGGCGCGGGAGGCCTCCGCTCAGACCCCAGCGCTGCCTCAGGGCCTGGGCCCTCCCCCGGAAGACAGGGGACACCTAGCAGGCGGCACAAGTTCTTCAGCTGTCTGGGACGCTGTCAGTGGGCAAGCAGGTGGATAAACGTCCACGCCCGCTTTCCTGGCTGGACGAGACCTGCCGGGGCACTGGTCCCAGGCAGGCCCTCATTGGACACCCCCCCCGCAATCCCAACCACACCTGGGGGTCCGCAGGCACTGCAGGGCCTGGTGGGCTCTGGCTGCCTAAGGCCCGTGTCTGGGAGCCCCCATTGGCAGGACCGGCCACAGACGGCCCACCTGGAGGGAGGGTTCAGGTGACATCACCTCCCTCCTCGGGGTCCCCGAGTCTTCTGGGGGGTGCCTGCGCCCGGCTACGACTCAGAATGGAGTCCCAGAGGGCGGGAAGGGACGCCCCACAGCGGGCACTGCTCTGAATCCCTTCCCGCCCTCCCTCTGCAGGGAGGAAAGGCCAGGGTGCTGGGCTGTCAGCCCCACTTGGTTGCTAACCGGCCTTTGAGCAAGTCACCCCGAAGCTCAGGGCTGTGGCCCTGCCTGATGTGCGGGCACAGTAACGCGTGGTCTCATGTGGTCCTGTCTCCTGGGGTGACTCTGACCTCACCAGGGCGCCCCTCCACCTCCGTGTCTTTCTGCTACCTGTCTGCCTCTACCTGGGCTTCGGGGTCACACCGTCAACCATTTCTCTGGGCTTCCTTTCTTCCAACACGAGGGCGGAGCGGTGCAGTGCCACGCCGGCTCCACGGGGGCCTAACTAGCACAGTGCCAACTCAGGAACGGCCTCGGCTTTTGCCGACCAGCAATAGAGAAAAAGGCTGCACAGATGCTTACGTTTGTGTGAGATCACTTCTGAATATGCCACCCATAGGCTGTTCATCGTTCCTCGTATAATGATCCACACCCCCCCCCAAAAAAAAACCTTTTAGAATCAAGTATGAGGGAAAAATTCTTTCACAAAAAGCTAAAATGCTTTGGCGTCAGATAAGAGTTAAAGAATCTGCAGGAAATCCCCTTTCTCCTGGGCTACTGGGATGCTCAGAGATGAGTTTAATGCTGAATCTGACGGAATAAACTGACTGGGATCTCTGGAAGGTCTGTCTTTCCTCCTGACTTTTCTATGAATATCTGAACAGCTAAGTCCAAGCTTCTTTCAGCCCGAAGCGTGCTCCATCTTTTATGAACACGTGGTCTGCTTCCTACAGGCACAGAGTCGTCCCCCCGACCCCGTCACTGTGAGGATGAAGCGGGGCAGGAGACGTGAGGCGCGCTGGACGCACAGCCTCTGCTTCTCGGCAGGGATAGGGCAGGGCCGTGACAAGCGGTGCAGGTGCCGAGAGGCCTGCAGGTGCTGAGCGCTCTACCTGAAGGAGCTGGCCGAACAGGAAGCTTGCTCGGGAGAGGCGGGGACTGACGCGGGGGTCCGTGGTGGGGAGCGGGTCTTCGGGCTGCAGGGTGTTCTGAAACCAGTGATCAACTGGTCAGAGCCACCCACGGGCTGCTGAGAGCAGGAGACAGTCCCCCTCCTGCCCAGCCCCACCCTGGGCAGACGCGGGAAGGCGCTCGGCATGGATCAAAACATCCCGGACGTGGGAGCGAGCTCAGGGGGTAAGAGGGGCCTGGGGACTTGTTCCAGCAGAGACCGTGGCTGGGTGAGGGCACAGACGTGGGGCTCCTTCTGGGGGGCCCCCTTTTCCTGAGGAACCCGGGCCCCTGCGGTCCATCATCCCAGGCAGACTGGTGGCTCCTGCCTGGCATCCGGTCCAGAAAGGCCCCGGGAGGTGGGGCGACAGTGGCGGGGCACGGGTGACCTACCCGGAGGGCTCGCAGCGTGTGGTGGGCCGTGTCGGCCTCCTCCCGGCTGCCCCGGTGCATCAGGCGCTGCAGCTTGACCAGGAGGAGCTGCTGGGCCCTGGGGAGGCAAGGGGAGGGCAGAGCCTCAGGGGCTGGACCCGGGGAAGCCGGCCGGGGCCTGGCCGGGGCAGGGGGCTCTCTGCAGGCTGTGAGCTCTGAGCCCAGGGAGGACTGGGCACTGAGCATCTGGGCCTTAACCCTCTCAGGCACTGACTCATCCTGGTGCCCGGGTAAAGGCGCTTAACTTCTCTGAGCCTCAGTTTCCTCATCTGTAAACTGGGTCTACTCTTGCTGGCCTTGCAGGGCTGGCCAGGGCAACAGAGCTGGAGTCTGTTGATAATTTACAGGTGCCTGGGACGTCTGACCTGGAGAAGGCAATGGCACCCCACTCCAGTGTTCTTGCCTGGAGAATCCTAGGGACGGGGGAGCCTGGTGAGCTACCATCTGTGGGGTCGCACAGAGTCGGATACGACTGGTGCGACTTAGCAGCAGCAGCAGCAGCAGGGACGTCTGACCAGGGGGAAAATGATGCTCAGCCCTTGGCGGCTGCTGCTGTGTAATTACGGAATGATGTTGGGGAGGTGGGAGATGGAAAAGCACAAACTCAGGCTCTAAGTGTCCAGCAAGGATGGAAAGAGGGTGCTCTGGGATTTGGTGGAGCAGCAGGATTTAAGAAAACAACATCCACGGAGGCAGTTGCTGTTTAGTTGCTAAGTCGTGCCTGACTCTCTGTGACCCTATAGACTGTAGCCCGCCAGGCTCCTCTGTCCATGGGATTCTCCAGCCAAGAATACTGGAGTGGGTTGCCATTTCCTTCTCCAGGGGATCTTCCCAAGCCAGGGACCGAACCCACATCTCCTCCATTGGCAGGCGGGTTCTTGATCACTGAGCCACCAGGGAAGCCCTTCTGGAGGCAGAGAGGGCTTCACAGAGGGAATTGCGGCAGGGGGCGGTCACCGGTCAGCAGGCAAAGGCTGCCCCGTGAGCCCCTCAGCCCCGCCAGTCCTGGCCTCACCGGCTGTAGCTGGGGATGGTGCCCATGTCCAGGTCGTGGTCCGTGAAGGGGTCGACACGCGCACACAGCCACTCGTGCTTGTCCTGGTACATGGTGTCGCGGACGTGCACGACGTCGTCGCACTTCAGCGACATGGAGCAGGCGTCCAGCTGGCTGGAGATGTTCAGGTTCAGCCGGATGTAGAAGGAGTCCCCTGACGTGATCAGGCCCTCCTCCATGTCCTTCAGCAGCTTCCGGTACCCTGCGGGAGGAACGGGGGGTTCAAGCTGTCAGCGGAGGGCCTCCTGCTGCCGGGCCACCCCCGGAAGACGCTCCGGGGTGCGGTCCCCCCAGGGTTCACGTCCTCCCTGAGAAGTGAGCAGCTGAGTCACTGGTGGGCTTCCCTCTTTGTCTCAGCTGCCAAGAAGCTCAGGGCGAAATTTTGTGCCCAAGTTGCAACAAAGCTAGGAAGCTGGTGGGGGCGCTGGGTGGCCTACCCGGAGGGCCTTCAGATGTGCTATGATCTCCATGTCCCTGAGCAGCCATACACCAGGCTTATCATATTTTCTTTAATGGAAGCCTAACTTATATGCAGAAAACCCCATCGTCCTTAAGTATTCGGCATGATGGATTTCCACAGGTGTCTGCGCCTGGGTAACCACCGCTCGGAAGCCTGGGGGGTAACCACCACGCCGCCTGCCGGCACATGGTCAGCTCTGCCTCACGTCGCATAACTGGAAGCAGGCTCCCTGTGCGCCGCCACCCCGGGGGATGTCCTTGTCGTCGCCGTGGAGCGTGCCGCGGGCTGCTGCGGCCTCCCCTCTCTGGTGTGCAGTCTGTACCGCCTCCAGCGTCTGGCTATCATGGGCAGCTCCGCGACGAGCGCTCGCACGCCTCTGTGGCTGCGTGTACTCATTTCCCTTGACCGAGTGCACAGAAGCCGAATCTCCAGGTCGCTGAAGGTATGTTTAGCTTTAGTGCACGTGTGTGCGCTCAGCTGCGTCCGACTCTTTGCGAACCCAGGGACCGTAGCCCACCAGGCTCCTCTGTCTATGGGATTTTCCAGGCAAGGATACTGGAGTGGGTGCCACGCCCTCCTCCAGGGGATCTTCCCGACCCAGGGACTGAACCTGCATCTCTTCCATCTCCCGCACTGCAGGCGGATTCTTTATCGTTAGGCCACTGGGGAAGCCCACACTTAGCCTGAGTGAAAGTGCAGTGCAAAGTACAAGTCACTCAGTCGTGTCCGACTCTTTGTGATGCCGTGGACTATATAGTCCACGGAATTCTCCAGGCCAGAATTCTGGAGTGGGTGGCCTTTCCCTTTGCCTGAGTAGATAGTGCCAAATGGTCTTCCCAAGTGGTAAGACCACGGCTCGTGTTTTAAACCTTAGTTAACACTTTTGTCCTTTAGTGTAAAATTTTATGAATGCTTTGGAAGGAAGCAGGGCATAACGCCATGAATACAATAAATGCAGTAAACTTTCAGCGAACGTCCAAGGCATAAATCCATAATATAAATCCTGAAATCGGCCCCACATGCAGAGAGCCGGAACATAGCAGAAGCTAAAACAGTCCTAACATCCAGGCCCTGAAGGAGCTCGCCAAATGCCCGCACCTCACACGCCAGGGAGACTCAGGCCAGGAGGCCTATCTGATCGTGTCTCTTGGGGACACGGGGGTCCCCACTTGGGCCCTTCCCACCACCCTGGTTGGAAGTAACACCAACCCCACCTGGGAGGACAGGCCCTCCGAACGGAATCCTGCCGGAGGGAATGCTTTCTCTGCAGGGCTCTGCTGCTACAAAGCCAGGGGCGCACCTCACCCTGCATTGTGACCCTGGGGCCGGCAGGCAGGGCCGTGCCCGGAGACTTGCTGCTGGACTGGGATGCCAGGCCTGGCAGAGTGGAGGAGCCTGCCTGCCCACCCGTGGGAGCAGGAGGCTGGCATCATGTTTGGGGTCAGAGCATCATTACCATCTTCTGCATGGACCCGGCACTGCCAGGAAGGAGCGCGGGCAGGCAGGCGGCAGTGGGGAACAGCTAGAGTGGCTATTTATGCTCTGTTGAAACATTCATGAGCCCTGGCGGTTAAAAATAAGATCCAGCTGCAGAGATAATCACGCAGGAAAAAAACCCAGAGGTGAGAACGGGAACTCAGAGTTTGGGAGGGAGAAGACACTGCCCAGGAGGGCCGCGGGCCACACAAGATGCGGGGCGAGGCCGGGCTGTCTTGGCCGCGGTGTGGCTCAGCGGACCTGCTGGTGCTGGAGTGGCCACCCCAGAGTCAGCGTCCACGTCAAGGTTGGGAGGCCCGAGAGAAGAAGCAAACCTCAGCCTGGCAGGGAAGTGGGGGCCGGCCAGGCAGTGACGCGGCCGTCGGCCAGCAGTCTGCTTGGGGCTGGACATGCTGTCTTCCACTGAGAGCGGGTCAGCGGCCCAGGGAGGTCAGAGCAGTGTGCGCATGCGGGTCTCCACGTCTGCCCTTCCCCGCTCGCTGCCCCGCAGCTGCCCTGCTGGGTCCTCGGGACCTCCCGCAGACCTCCCGCAGAGCAGGCGCGGCGCGGGGCGGCCCGGGCCCTCACCTTCCTGGTTGGCCTTGTAGTGCAGTGTGACGGGGCCGCTGCACCGCTGGATGGTCCAGCGCGCCTCCTCCTTCGTGCACGCGTCCAGGGGGACACTCTGCCTCTCACCTCTGATGCAGCCTTCCAGCTGGGCGTCAGAGACACGGCGTCTGGCTCGGGCTCCGCGGCGAGGCGGGCAGAGCCGCGAGGGCGAGGCTGCCGCACCCACCCGCGAGCAGAAGCCCCCTCCCCGGCGAAGACCGGCTCAGCGCTGCCGCGGGCAGGAAGCCCCCCACGGAAAGCGGTTCCCGTGCCTCCCGTCCACCGCCCGGAGCGTGCGCGTGCGTGCGCACAGGCTCTAGAAACATTCGAGCCAAAAGTGGAGGAGAGACGGGCCCAGACAGGGGGCTTCCGGCAGGAGCTGACGGGCCTGCCACCTCCCCACCCCTGTCTCCAGGCCAGGCATCCTTGGCTCAGTGGACATGGGCTGGCGTCCCTGTGCCGTCAGCAGCAGGTGTGCAGAGGCCACAGAGCTGCCACCTCCCGGGCCCCCAGCCCCCTCACCAGCAGCAACTGGTGGCCCTCACGGAGGCCGGCCTTCTCGGCCAGGGAGCCCGGCTTGACCGAGTGGACGAAGCTTCCGCTGGCGTTGCCCCCGAGCAGGCTGAGCTGGGAGATGAGACTGTCGCCGCTGAGCGTGGTGTGCTGCACGGAGAGCCCGGGCCCCCGCACGTGGCCCACGGATGTGACCGACGGCCGGAAGGGTCTGGGGCAGGAGAGAAGACGGGGGAGGCAGCTGGGGTCAGGACCCCGGGCCGGGACACCCAGCGGGGGCCCAAGTCGCAGCAGCAGACACCTTGGAGAAACTGGAGAGCGGCTCCCACGGTGAGGGCACGGACCAGGAGCAGGGGCCGAGGGGACTCTGCCGCCGTGAGCCTGGCGTCACACGCACCGCGGCTGAGTGCACATCAGGTGTGACGGCTGGCCGCCCCTCCCTCCTCGCACCCCGGCAGGCCCAGGGCACAGCTCACCGGGTTTCAGAGAGTCACCACTGGGCCTGGGCCCAGTGGGACATGGGAGTCGTGTTCCTGGTCTCCACCAGGCAGTGTGACCCCCGGCCAGCCCCTTCCTCTCTGGGTCTGAGGAGGGGTCAGGGGAAGTCATTCCCAACTCTGGGACCCTGTGATCCCCAGACTGATTCTAGAGTCCAGTCTAGGAACGTGGACGATCCCCTTTGCGGGGATCCAGGGGCAAGCAGCCGTCACCTCCTCCCCGCCCCCACCTCAGCCTCCCCTGTCCCGCGGCCCTGGTACCTTTCTAAAGAGAACTTCCTAAACATGAGGTTGACCTGTTCCAGGTCGTAGGCGTCCAGGCCTTCAGACTGGTGGGAGGAGGAGGAGGAGTGGATGGAGGGGGGTCCGAAGGAGCACCGCTCGTGACTGTCATCTGTGAAGGACAGACGGACTCTCAGGCCCCCGAGTGGACCCCGGGGCAGGGGGATGGCCCCTGGGCTTGCTGGGATGGCCACGGGGGTCAGGCCGGGTACTCCTGCCCCTGCTCCCCACTGCCTGCCTGCCTCCTGGGAAATTCCCCCACCCCCCACACCGATGAGGGAGCTTGGGGAGGGGGCAGCCTCAGTCAGCTGGTGCCTGAGGCCCTGGGGCGTCGAGGGTCCAGTCCTGGCAGCCCCTTCGGCACAGCCATTCCCCTGCCTCCAGGCGGAGACTCTGGAAAGGGGTCTCTATCAGCAGGCACTTGTTTGACTTCTGTTATCGGTGTGCATGCATGTGTGCTAAGTCACTTCAGTCGTGTCCGACTCTTTTCAGGCTCTATGGACCATAACCCGCCAGGTTTCTCTGTCCATGGGATTCTCCAGGCAAGAATACTGGAGTGGGTGGCCATTTCTACCTCCAGGGGATCTTCCCCGCCCAGGGATCGAACCAGCATCTCTTGTGTCTCCTGCATCGGCTGCTGGGTTCTTTACTGCTAGTGCCACCTGGGAAGCCCTTCAAATCGGGGCCCGTGTTTTCATTTGGAGTCCTCAGGTCTCACCACCACCTACTGCCTCGATGGGGTTAGGGTGGGGCTGCAAGAGCAGTGTCTGAGGTAGGAAGCCCCCTCTCCTCCCAGCTCAGTGGGACCCCGACCCCCTGTGGGGGAAGATACCCGCCCTGCACAGCTCAGGCCGCCTGGGTGGGAGAGCCGCAAGCCTTGCCCTGCTCCTGGCCGATAACAAAGGCCGCTCTGCAGAGGGAATTCGTCCCGATGCTGCAGAACGCTTTGGACTGCTGCCCAGAGCTCTCTCCCCAGCTCTCCCCTCTGCAAACTCGAGTTCTTCCCATTACCCCGCCTCGATTAGGTGCTGACCTCTCTTTAACATTTGATAGCTTCTGATGGTCCCCAATTAAGGACAGCCACTAATCTTTCACTTTATCTGCTGGCAGCCGGAGCTGGCGAGGGGGTGAGGGTAGGCTGGGGTAGCCCTGGAACTGAGGGGGCTGGCGGGCTACACCTGGAGGATTCTGAGCCAGGCTCCAGGCTGCCAGCTCCGGAGGCGCCGGGGAACATGGCTGGCAGCCCAAGGCCACTGCCTGAGACGCCGGACCCTGCTTGCTCCTCTCCGCCCTGTCCCTCTGGTTAGGAGCTCAGGTTCTGCAAACCTGCCATGGTCTCCCCACTGGGTCACAGCTGCAGCACCACGGTCTGTGCCACGGCAAGAACTCAGAGACACTTGGAACAGGGCCTGGCGAGGCTGGGGGCCTGGACATGTGCTGGGCCTCCCCGCTGTACAGGGCGCAGGCTGGAGCTGCGAGCAGCTTATCACTCCGGGTGATGGAGCCCTTGTGCCTGGCTCTGCGTGGCATGTGCCGGGCCATGGGGATACCGCCCCCATCATAAAGCTCTGCCCGGGTGCTGGTTCAGGGCGACTGCACCCCCAGGCTCCCCGGCACTCGCCTGCCCCACGCCCACAATTTAGGGGGTGAAAACCAGCCTTCACAGTCACCTCATCTCCATCCCAGGGCCCTGGACCCCACACCCGCCACTTGTCTTGCTGAGGTGGATTAACGGCTTAATTTACGCCTGGACTCTTAAGAGAACCCCCCACCTCCAGTCCACCCTCTAGCATGCTGCTCCTGGGTCCCCCTAAGACTCTGCTTCTCCAATTGCACCCATGAGGACAAAAGCAGGTGGGCAAACAGCTGCTGACAGGCACTGGGAAGGACCACGGTGCCTGGCCACAATTGCGGGAGCTGCTTTCTTAAAAGCACAGACCTCACTGATTCTGCACTCAGCACTGGCGTGCTTTCCCGTCCACAAAACAGAGGCCGGGCTCCCAGGGCGCATCCCGGCTCAGGGGCCTCTCCTCCGTGTGCCCTCTCGGAACCTGCTCTGTGCACGTCTCCTAAGGCCCTTCCGTGTGCGAGGCCCGCCCCAGGTCAGGACCCGGCCGAGTTGGCCTCCGCGCTTGTAAGGCCGCTCAGACCCGCAGAGCACCCACCATCGAGGTCTAAGGCGTCGAAGCCACCGCTATCGTTGTCTTCTTCAAGTGTGCTGTAAGACACAATGGGGAGGGGCGGGGGCTCTCCTGATTGTATGCAGGTGGTCACGGGAGAGGGAAGCTTCCGGAATGTTCCGGCGGTGCGAGGGGCTCTGGTTCTGAGAGGGCAAGAGGGGCAGGAGAGGGGGCTCGGGGGGCGCGTGGAGGGCTCTGTGCCACGCGAGGCCTGAACGTGGCTGGGTGCCCGGCCGGGAGGGCAAGGTGGCCCTGGAGCCTGCAGAGGCCCCGGTAGCGGGGGTGAGGGTGACTCTGAAGGGCTGGGGAGCACAGTGCCCGGCGGCCCCATCTGCCACGCCACACTCACTCCTCTGCCTGGACGCAGAGGGCTTAGCACCATTTATATAAAAAGGGGGCCGCCTGGCGTGACGGGCCCGGGACAGCGCATTCTCCGTCAGACGGGGCTGGCGGGCGTGTGGTGTGTGTTGGACTCCTCTGTTGCTCCCCTGGGGGCCCGGTGGACTAATGAGGCCCACGCCAGGTCACGGGCAGAACCCAAGACGGACATGCGGTCCCACCGGCCACGCCTGGCTCTGGCCCTTCCGGGCACCACCGCCAGCCTCTGACTCAGAACGTAAGACACTAAATACCCGGCTGACGAGGCACGTCTGGATGCCCAGGTGCTATCCCTACTGTGGTCTCCTCCCTGGGGACACTGACGGTCAGGAAGGAGGAGAGGGAGGGGGCGTCCCCAGGGTCTCTCCCTTTTTGGGCAGAAAAAGCCACACTCTGGAACCACAGGATGGAGGCATCTGATTTCTGGGTTCAGTTCAGTTCAGTTCAGTCGCTCAGTCGTATCCGACGCTCCGCGACCCCATGAATCACAGCACGCCAGGCCTCCCTGTCCATCACCAACTCCCGGAGTTCACTCAGACTCATGTCCATCGAGTTGGTGATGCCATCCAGCCATGTCATCCTCTGTCGTCCCCTTCTCCTCCCGCCCCCGATCCTTCCCAGCATCAGAGGGCAAAGTGGCATAGATTTCATCATTCGCTGGCTACAAGGGTGACCCTGTGGAAGCCATCTCCCTGAGGCCTCAGGCTGCTCATCTGTAACACCGGCACCCTCCTGCCTGGGTTTCCAGCTTTCCCGGAGGCCAGCTGAGTCAGCCAGTGCCGAGCAGCACAGCAGCACTGGGAAAAAGCCTCACCCCCTCCCTCGACCCGTCACCCACCTCCTATGAGGCGCGTCTTCTTTGTACCGTCTGACGATGGAGTCGTTTCCTGGGGGCTCAGCCGTGATTGACATGATACTGGAACGGCTCCGATGGGGCTGCTTCAAACACACACACATGCCGATGCGTTACGGGGAGCTGGATATTCATAGGCTGTGCCTCGGTGGGCATAAATATTATATACACGGGGACCAAATCTAACTCAGAGGCTCCACAGGCAGTGCGGGCCGGCAAGCCGGGTCTCGGCGGCGACCTTGGCTGAAGGCTGGTGCTCAGCCTGGGGCGGACAGAGCCGCAGGGCCCAGTGCCCATCTGCGCGTCCATCTGCTTACTGGTGGAGCGGGACAGGGGAGGCGGTGGGAATCTGAGGGGGGTGCCCTGCATGTGCCCGGCACAGGCTCAGCTCTGCCCCCAGGGTTGCCCGGCCGTGGGCACCTGCGCAGGAGGAGAGGGAGACCTCTGCTCGGTGGGGCGGGGGTCGGGGCATGGATGCCCTCGCAGACAGCGTGCCTGCTGCTGCAGGGTGACCCTGTGGGACAAGGCCTGCCGGCTCCCGGCAAGGGCTGCCTGAAATAAGAGCCTTGGATTTCTTCTCCCAGAGCTGCACTCAGACAGGAGTCATTCGTTATCAAATCTCTGCCTCCCCCAGGGCCTGATTTTGGAAGCTGAGCTGACAAGCTTCCCAGGGCTTCCCCTCGGGGTTAGAATTTCTGATGGCAGGCCTTCTGCTGCCTGGCCCTGGGGGTGGAAGGTGACACTGCCGTGGTTCGGGGACCCTGCCTGCCTCTCCCAGGTGGGCTGGAAGGAGGCCCGGGGTGCCCGGCTGGCCCTGCTCTGCCGTGGACGGTTCCAGCTGCTGCAGCCCCTGCTGGCCACCCCTCTCTGGCTGCCGGAGTCGCCAGGGGCTGAGGAGCGGTGGCGGGGTCTCCAGCTGCCTGTGCAATGCACCACAGTCCCATGGAGGCCCGTCTCTTCCTCCTACCAAGTGTTAAATTGGGAAAGGAGGCGGCAAGAAGCTGTAAATACATCGTGAGGCCGGGAAATGTCTTTAAACAAACACAAGGAGGCCTGGGCCACAGCCCTGGAAGAGGCAAGGAAGCGGGGCTGAGCCCGTGGAGGGGGTGAGGCCAGCTGGGGGGCCAGGGTACAGCAGGGGCGGCTTGGGCCACGTCCTGGGCCGGAAGCGGGGCTGCGGTGGGTGGGGCCCTTGCTCACCATCTTGGAGTAGGAGTTGGAGATGGGTAGGGACCGGGAGGAGCTGGGGCTGGCGTCCATGAAGTCCTCTTCCTGTCCCCTCCCTGTCCTCAGCGGGCCGGACAGGGGGCGTGGCGGGAGGAAGGAGAGGGAGAGGCTGTGAGAGCTCTGTGCCCTGGGGGCCGTCCCGTCTGGGTAGCGCGTCCTCCCGAGGGGACGGGTAGGAGGTGGACCCCTCCCCCCTCCCCCTGGAGGAACACCCCGCAGCCAGGTCTGGGGCGGCCTCGCCGAGGCGGGACGATGCCCTTTGTCCTGGGGACCGAGGTGGGCGTCCCCGCGGGTGCTCGGCGTGCAGCAGTGGGAACTGGGGCAGGAACTTGCCTGCCCGGACACCCGACACCAGAACAGACCCAGCCTTCCTCCCTAACCAGGCCAATGGGGAGCCAGGCTGATGGGAATCGGGGGGCTGCCTTCAGTGGGGTCCCCAGTGCCCCGTGCTCCTTTGGGGCTGTCTGAGGCCTTCGCACACCCCGTCTGGCCCCCGCCTCACAGGAGGGTGGTCAGCACCCCATCCGTGGCCCCACGCCCCGCTGTGTGTGTGTGTGTGTGCACGCGTGTGTATAGTCGCCACACACATGCAGCCTGTCAGTGTTCCCCCTGGGCCCAGGCCCCACACCAGGCAGCTGGCAGGGCTCCGTTCTGCCTGCACCCCTTTCCCGCTTCTTGGCGCAAGCTCCCTGTCTGCTTCCTGCAGGCCGCTCCTGGACAGGGTCCCTACCACACCAGGTGCGGCCCCCAGCTCAGGGCTCCCCCTCCCCCAGGCCCCCGCCAGGCCCGGCCCAGCGCTAGAACCCCCGGCTCCACTGCTCTCCTCAGGTGGATGAAGTCTGTGAACCGGGGCCTGGCCACGAGCCTCTGCAGGCCCCTGGGCATCTGGCGCCATCGGCTCTGCTCCGGGAGGCAGGGGGTGTGCAGCCCCGCGCGCTGTGCTGGCTGCACAGCCAGGCATCCGCTTCCGGCTCCGACCCGGGGGGCCGTGCCCAGCGGCCTCTCTCTCGCCCTTCCCGGCCCCTCTGTCTACATGCCCCCTTCTCGACGGGTCCTCCTCTGATCTCCTGCAACTGCTCTCGCAGCCGTCAGGGCGGCATTCCACCTCCTCATGGACGGCCCTGCCTGAGGCCCTGGGCTGGAAGAGTCTACGTGGACCGCTGGCACCTGGCTCACAGTGGGTACCCGGCTTACCCGGGGCAAACCCTCGCTGGCCAACTGTCACTCCAGGGTCACGCTGAGGGTGTGTGAGGGGGGGAGTCTGAGGACGGTGTGTCTCAGAAAACCAGGGGCTTACGGGAGAGCTGGGAGCCTCCCACGCCCGGGACTGTGTGGACAGGAGCAGTCCTCTGGCTGACTGGCCAGCAGCGCTAAATGCCAAGTTCAGGGGCTCCAGGCGGACCTGCGGGGAGGGGGCCTCAGACGTGATGTTTCCGTGGTCGGGGCTCCGGCCCCCTCCACCGACAGCGAATAGTAATGACCATCTGAACACCCTGCCACCCAGGGCCCCGGGGACCCCAAGACTCTCCCGGGCTAACTGATGCCCATGATGGGGAAACATGGACCAAGAGTCAGCGTGACTGACAGGACGGGGATCCGGGTGTCTCGCTAACCTTGAAAGTCTGATGTTCGCTTCAGGCTGATGGGGGACTTGGCTCTCTGCAGCTGAAAGAGACGGAGCAGAGGGAAAGGCTGCTGCTGCTGCTGCTGCTGCTGCTAAGTCGCTTCAGTCGTATCTGACTCTGTGTGACCCCACAGACAGCAGCCCACCAGGCTCCTCTGTCCCTGGGATTCTCCAGGCAAGAACAGTGGAGTGGGTTGCCATTTGGAGGGAAAGGCAGAGGACACAAATCAAACAAGGCCCAGTGTGTCACCCGCGCTAAGCAAAGACATAAATTGAGGCAAGGCCACGTCGCCCTGGTCATGTGGCTGCCAGGACCACGGGAGGCACGGGACGCCTGTGTTCATGGCCGTGGCTCCCCAGCCCTGAGCAGACAGTTGCCAGTTCACACACTGCCCGAGCGGGAGGCGGTGCCACGCGGCTCAGGCCGTCCCACAGCCGGGAGTGCAGTGGACCGGGCGACGCTGCGAAGCGGGGCAGAACCCGGCACTCGGCTCGGGGGACTTCTCAGGGAAGGGCGAGGCTTTCGGGCAGCTAACTGGGCCACCCTCGGCATCAGGTGCCAGCGGTGCCAGGCTGCCTCGGAGGCGCTGCTCGAGCCGCCCGGCTCCCTGGGTGTGACCCGGGCAGGGCGGAGCACAGGCGGGCCACGTGGAGACCCGCTCACTGGCTCACTCGCTCACATTCCTTCATCCCTCAGCTGACGGGCTGCTCTGGACACAGAGCTAGGCAGGCAGGACGAGTGCTTTGCCACCAGCTGCCATCACAAGCCAGTCACGTCAATAAACACGCGACAGGCACTCAAACCCATTTGTTGAATAAACAAGTGGATCTGGAGATCATGCTTATTTCACTCTCTCCCTTCTCTCAACGTCCACCACAATCATAAGAGGAGAGAATTGGTAAAAAAAACAAGCAAAAAGCACAAGCTGTCGCGACTTTGGTTCACAGGTCGAGGTGCATCGGGGATCTGAGACCCGCCCGCCTGCAGAGGGCCCCGGCTCCCTGCCCCGCCGCGCCCCGCCCGGACCGCGGCCCGTCTTGCTCTGCTGTGTGCAGGCACCTGGATGCCCTTCAGGTTCATCCTGCGCTTGGGCGGGTGGTGGGGCAGGAAGTAGCGGTTGTCCTCTGGCGAGTCCTCTGAGGTGGAAGAGTCGTCGGCCTCCTGACCGTTGGTCCTTGGGCTGGTGTCCCCGAAGTTCTGAGAGATGATGGTCACCGGCAGGTTCCTGGGCAGACTCTGGAGACAAGGAGAGGCCGTGCCCGTCAT
Organism: Moschus berezovskii; assembly: GCF_049115385.1. Classification (NCBI taxonomy): domain Eukaryota; kingdom Metazoa; phylum Chordata; class Mammalia; order Artiodactyla; family Moschidae; genus Moschus; species Moschus berezovskii. The sequence goes on from NC_142486.1 coordinate 1,838,288, forward strand.
GAGCGCCCAGAGCGGCCACCGCACGGCAAAACGGCTCTGCTAATGGCGCCACCACTCACCTCCCTTGGTCACCAAGCTTGGAGCTCCGGGCGGAGGGGAGGGGGCTGCTCCTCCTCCCTAAACCCTGTGTCCCGCTCGGGGCCAAGCTCTCTCATCCGAGCTCCTCTCAAGGCCTGCCTGCCTCATCTCCCACCCACCAGGCCCTGGCATTCTTTATAGCAGTGATGGGATCACCTCCCTGCTGGTCTTGGCTGCTTGCCCCTTGGCCACCACCAGATCCCCAGTGTTCTACTCCTCTGCCTCAGCTACAAACATAAAAAGTACCGATGAGTAACTAAACCATGATAAAAGGGCTACTGTCCTAAGGGATTTGCATCCGTGATCTGAGGCTGAGGTGCCAAGTATCCCCCAAAGCCACATAACACCCTCCAGCCATGCTGCCTCCAAACTCAAAGCTCCTGGCCTTTCCTCCTGGCCCCAGATCCTTCATGGTCCAGGAAAAACTCTCAGCCAAGCTCCTTAGCAGACAGGCCCACCCTGCTCCCTGCTGCTCCCCGCTCCCGCCCACCTCCCGCCTGTCCCTGCCGGTCACTCGAGGACAACAGAACTGCCCACCACGGCCTGCCCACCGCAGGCCATGGGTGTCACACCCCCAGGCCTCTGCGCGCGGTGTCCCTGTGGCCTGGAATACCACCCCATCTTCCCTCACCTAGCCCGGTGACATTACAGTGCTGGTTCATAAATGCTTCCCGAAGGGCCCAGCCATGCCTGGTACCATGCTATGCGCTGGACACACAGATGGGCCTACACGGAACTTCTCCGTGATCATGAACTCTGAGAAATGCTCAAAGTGAGAATCTAACCCAGAGGCTCCTGGTGTCCACGATGGGGGCCGTCGATCACCTAGCCAAGGAACTGATGCTTCCGCCAACCCCAGAAGGGGACGGAACTTGGCCAGTGAAGTACAGGGACATCCCCAGTGGAGGCCCTGAGGCCCGCCCCTCCCATGGGGAGTCTCTCCTGGAACCCTGAAAGAATGGGGGCCTCCTCCCCTGGGCACTCACAGCACGCCTTCAACTCATCATTTACAGCACTTGTGCTGAAAAGTCATGTTCCTGAATTTGCCTCCAGCATCAGACCTGAGTCCTTGGGTGAAGGGTGAGGGGTGGAGGGTCTTATCCTGGTTCCCCGAGCCACTGGCTAGTGATGCCCTTGGGCAAGTTAGCTGCTTGTGTCCAATTCTACCCTTGGCAAAGGGAGACAGTGATCTCACCGTCCTGGCAGGACGGTCCTGTGGGTTAAAGGAGATACGGCACAGAAGGCACTTGGCTCAGGACCTGCAGAACCCACAGCCATGAGAGACAGTTTCACCTGCTTGCATGGGCATCACTCACTTCTGAGCGCCTGGGGCCCTTCTGTGACATGCACTTGAACTTCCCATCGAGATAAGTAATGTTTCCTTTATGGGCTCTAGTGACTAATGGGAGCTGGGCATCTTAAACCCCATGCCCGCCCACATGGGTTTAAGGAAACCCAGTGGGAGGTGAACTGAAACGGAGCTGCAGTTCTAACTTGGAAGTGACTTGCCCGAGATGCCCCGGCCAGCTGGCAGGTGGCCAGGCCAGGCAACTGTCCTGCCTCTTCTAGCTTTCACATGAGCAGTCCACCCTCCCACATGCATGTGGGACTCTGCTCAACGTTACATGGCAGTGGGATGGGAGGGGAGTTTTGGGGGGAGAATGGACACATGGATACGTATGGCTAAGTCCCTTCGCTGCTTATGTGAAACGATCACAGCATTGTTAACTGGCTAAACTCCAATACGAAATAAAAAGCTAAACAAAATAAAATGAGCGGTCTGGTCTGTTCATCACAACAGACACCCAAGAGTTGATGGGCTCGGGCGGGCGCCCCGGGCGTGGTTGGGACGGCTGTCCTCTGCAGGGGACCCCGCCCGGCGCCCGGCGCCCGCCCCTACCCCACCTGCTCGAGGGTGCCGCTATCCTTGGAGAGGCGCCGCAGCTTGCTCTCCAGGTTGACGATGCAGGCCTCCCGCCGCACCATCTCGATGCGCATCTCGTCGTTCTTCTCCTCCAGCTCGCGGATCTGCTTCCGGTACTTGTCCTTTTCGATCAGGCACTGGGAGTACTGGGTCTGCGCCTCGTCCCGGGAGTGGAAGGCCTGCCCGGGAGGCAGAGGACAAGGTCGCTGGGTTCTCTCCCTCTCCCTGCCAAATCAGACCCAGGACGCCCGCTCCCCAGCCCACGTGTCAGCCACAGCGTCTCCGGCCCTTTTGCTGAATCTGACACTTGGGCGTTTCCACTGCCACCGCCCTCTGCACGTGTTACAGCCCCTCGTGAGTTCACCCTGGCTGTGTGCCCGCCGCTGGGCTAAGAGGTCCGAGGCAGAGCCCACGCGCCACCCTATGAGGTGGTGCGGTTATTTTAGTCCCACTCAGACGGGAGCACTGAGGCTTCCAGGCAGGGACAGCGTGCAGCCACACGTCTGAAGAGGGACAGGGCCTGGACCTGGCCGTCTGACTCCGAAGCCCAGGACACTGGAGTCCCATTCAGGCTCCTGCCCTGCTTTTTAAGCACCAGTGACACAGCTGGGAGGGGCTCATCTTTGGAAGGGAAGCAGGGCAGACGGGCTCCTGAGCGGCTCCAGCAGAGCCGACGGCGCGGCCCGACAGCGCCCCGCGGCCCCGTGGCCGGGAGCCCGCGCCGGCTGGCTGTACCTGGCCCCGCTCGCGCTCCACCTCCTCCAGCTGCAGCGTGACGGTGCTCACGCGGTGCTTGTACATCTCGCAGTCCTTCCCCAGTGTGGAGCACTTCAGCTCCAGATCCTCCTTCTCCTCCAGGTACTGCGAGCACAGGGAGAGGCCAGTGCTCGCATCAGCCACTGACAAATCAGGGCCGACAGCCGGTTTCCAGCCGTGGCTTCCCAGGGCCGGCCTGCCCTCCCTGCGGCGCCTGACCTGAGTCAGCGCTCTGACAAGAAGGGACCACGGTAAAAGGCCAGCCACCAGCTGAGATCTGAGGCAGACCTACTATGTGCAGGGGGAGTGGGGGACAGGGTGGACACCGCGTGTGCCTTCCTGGGGCCGCAGTGGGCAGCCAGGGGGCAAGACCAGTGCTATGCAGACACATAGAACAATTCACAAGTCACGGCACGGTGCTGATACACCGGGAGTCACGCCAGGGCTCGGACCTGGTCCTGGAAGAGAGTGGGGGCCCAGGGTCCCACAGATACACACGGGGCCGGGCCCCACCCCAAGCTGCAGCCCCGGCCGTCCGAGGGCCCACCTTGTCCCTCAGCTCCTCCGCCTGGCGGACCTCCTCCTGCAGGTTGTAGATCTTGTTGACGAGCTCCTGCCGGTCCTCAAGGGCCTCCTTGCGGTCATGCTCCAGGATGTCCAGGATGGCCTTGTCTGAGTCTGGCAGGCTGCGCTTCCCGGCCTGGGCGGGTGGGGGGTGGTGTGTGTGTGGGGGGGACATTTAACGGGGCTGGGGGGCGCGGGGCAGGGAGCAAGGAGGCCCGGGAAGGCGGCAGACAGAAGCGCCAGTGACAGACACGCAGCGAGCGGAAGGCTTTGTGCCAGGGAAGCAGAGGCAAGAGTCGCTGTCTCTTGGGGTCCTTAAGCGGCTTATTACTTATGAATTTTATCACCTGGAAAGAAGCATAAAACCCACTTCTGCTCAGAAACATCCCGATGCCCATTGTTCTGCCCCGGCTCTTACCAGAGCCCAGAGAGGCAGTTGCGCAGCTTCTCCGAACATGTCACTGCTGACGACAAAGATGGGGCTGATCTGCCTTGCAGATGCCTCCCCTGAAACATCAGTTAGTCTGCTCCGACTAAACCGGGACCCAGTCTGAGCTCTGGACCAAGGCCTTCCGCTCCAGGCAGCAATGATCCTGGGGGGGCATCCCTCTTTCTGGGGGAGGGGGCGGGTGCCATCCCTCCTCCCCTGCACGTGTATTTGGGGATGTTTTTCCTCTGAACCCACAGATGAGTGTGATGACAAAGAAGGGGAGGCCCTCGAAGCTTTAACAAATCCCTCCCAGCTGAGAGCTGAGCTTCCTGGAATCTTTAAGGCAAGAAGGTTTTCCCCGAAGTACTTTCCTCACAATGCCCAGGACACTGATTTTCATGAAATGATTCAACCAAGGAAACAATATCACAAGTGTTACCTCATATAATGTCTGAGAAGTGGGTGGTGTGGTCACCCCTGTTGACAGAGGAAGAACTAAGGTGGCCAAGGATGATGACATGAATTCTCTGCGGTCCCGCGGTCAGCAAGGGACGCCCCGGCAGGCGTGCTGTCCCCGCCCTCACCTGGATGATGGACTGCAGCTCCTGGATCTTGGTCTTCAGCATCTCGTTCTCCCGCTCCAGCTCCAGGACCTGCTCCTTCTTGGGCCGGTTCTCGATGTCGTTCTTCAGTTTCAGCGACTGGTTCCTCTCCAGCTTGCATTCCTCCTCCATCTTGTTTAACCGATGCTTTAGCTGGTCAATCTGAAACACCCCCAGGGGGCCAAGGGGACAACGAGTTTGCAGGGAAACATTCAGAAAAGGGAGTGCCTCCCCACATCCTGCTAGACTGCTGGCAAGATCTGTGTTCTGTCCCCTCTCTCCTCCTCCAGCTGGTGACACAGAAGGGCTCAAAGATGCTCCTTCAGTGAAACAAACCACCCGCTCCTTGTTGAGGAAGTGGTCCTGGTCTGTTACTTTAGAACAGTGCTTGGGCAGTTATGGTCCTCAGAAAACCTCCTCGGGCAACCTTCATGCACGTGGAACAGGTTACAGGTTAGGATGAGAGGTTACCAAGCTGGTGTTTCCCTGAGGTACACTTTCCATTTTAAAGGCCTTTTCTGACAGGTTTCGAACTCTGATCTTCAGAAGACAAGATTCCTGAAGAACCCTCATGTTTCAGAAGAGGGCAGAGATGGGGGGAGGGGAATTCGGGCTCTATCTTGACTTCACGCCCCAGCGCAGCTCCGCCTACATGTGATTTGGCCTCGTGGGTTTCATCCAAGATTTTATTTGAAAAAATGGCACCACTGCTAAAAGAAGAGCTTGAGACTCATTGGACTATAGGTTGGGAGGATCTCTGGCCTAAAGGACCTGCCCAGACTTAGTGTAAGAAAGACTGCTTTCCGGGAGGAGGCAGTTACTATTCTTTGGACTTTGACAACTGGCGATGTGCTGAGCTTCACCCTCAAGAAGTGAGTGTCAGGAACTGGGGCCAGGAGAAGGCTTCTTAAACTCCTGTGACTGTGTTTGTTTGCTTCCCCAGAGGGATCAGTGTTGGCCAAACACCTAATAAGAGGATGGCTTTTAAGTGCTGCAAGGAACAGACCACCGAGGGGTGAGCGTCCTTTTCTAACTCTGGGCTTTTGGGGAGAACACCTCCCGAAATCTGGCAGGCACAGGGTGCGGGCTTTAGCCTGGAGGGGACCCCAGCTGCACCCCTGTGGCCTGAGAAATGGCCTAGGACCCAGCTGGCCAGATATTCTTTCAACCAAAGAGAAAAATTCCTTTAAGTTCTGAGATTCTTTCTTGCTATTACTGTATATTCAGGAAAACATAAAACAGTCCTATGAGAGAGAAACTTAAATCTCTACCACACCCTCAAATCCAAGATGAAAACAGCATGGAAACCTTTCTTCCTGGTCATGCAAAAGATAAAATAAAAAATCCTCACCATTTTGGAGGATGAACCTAAGTACCCCTGTTCTAGGTCCATTCGAGTAGACACGAAGTGGGTAGTACTGGGTCAGCCATTTTGATGAAGACTCATATTTCAATACTGAGCAATCCTAGGGCGTAGGTTTTATTTTCATTTTCATGTAATTGCCATTTACAAACGAGGAAACCAAGGCAAAGAACCAATCAAGTGGTAAGGCCAGAAGCAGGTCTTGCACTCACATCCAAAGGACCTAAGTGCTCATGCTCTTTGCCTGCTATGCCGCTGACTCAGTTCACCTGAATTCCAGTGGACTGTTTACTGGTCTGTCTGCTTCAGTGACCTGGGCAGAAATCAGGTTATTTATCCCTATGTCCCCCACGGTGCTTAGCACCGTGCCTTACACAAGGCAGGTGCTTAATAAATATTCCAAGAGTCTATTTTCCGCCCAGCAGACAGAGTGATCCTTCTAGATATAAATCAGCTGTCACTCCCAGCTCTCAATCCTTCAGTGGCTTCCATCACTCCTGGAATAAATTCTAAAGTTCTTACCAAGCCCCCGTGATCTGGACCCTGGCCATCTCTTCAAGCTGCTTGCTCATCTGGCTCCAGCCGTGCTGGCTCTCCTGCTGTTTCTCAAGAATACCAAGCGTGCGCCTACCTGGGGTCTTTGCACTCAGTCTCTGCTCTCCCCCCGAGACTTGCATGACTGGCTCCCTCCCTTTCCTCAGATCTCTGCTGCTGTGTCCCCTGCTCAGGTACCCTTCCTGACCATCCTATTTAAAACAGGATCCCTCACTCACTATCCCCAAATTCTTTTCTCCTTCTTTGTAATAGCACTGATTACTACCAGGTATTGATGTATTTGTTTTCTGATTAGAATGTGAGCTCCCTGACAGCGGGGCTTTGGTCGTGAGTTACATATTCTTGGAAAAGAGCCTGGTAGCAAGGCAGTGCACAATAAATAAAAGGAATGAATGAGTTAATCCAATTCCCTTCTCCATCTCCCTTTTGGAGGTAAACTTATTAACAACGTCCATCACTTGGCTACTGGGTTGTTCACTGATATGCCACTGTGTCACGCCTAGCTATGCAGAGATACAGCTGTGAAGGGGAGAGTCCTCGCCTCAAGGACCTCTCGACTCCAGAGGACAGGTGCTGTGCTCGTATCCTTGATGATTTTCCCAAGGGCCAGTGGGGTGGGCAGATCCCTGGGTCCTCCACCTTCCCCCCAGTGTGATTCAGGGCACGTGTGCACCATGTCTGGTACCTGCACCTGGTGGGTCCGGGCTCCGGAGCAAGAGGGAGGCCCCACCGGATCCAGGTGTGCATGTCTGCACACGTGGACGCTGCACCCGTGCACATTGGCTCCACGGGCTCTGGAGCAGGAAGTCCCAGCCAGCAGGTCCGAGTGCGCATGTGCAGACATGCAGGGGGCGGGGCTAAGCTGTCCGCGCTAAGCCTCGCTGGGAAGGCAGGCGCATGCGCACAGTGACCTCAGGCGCCCTCACGGGGCAGGCGGCACACCTTGTCCCCGCCAGCCTGGCGGTCTTCGCCCCAGGGCTTCACCTGCGCTCAGTGGGGCCCCGGGGTCCCGCCGCGCGCCTCACCTCGAGCTGGAGGTCTCGGCTCCGCATGACCGCCATATTCTTCTCCTCGCTGAGCTGGGCGTAGCGCATGGCCAGGTTGTAGTTGTCGTCCTTCACCTTGACCAGCTCGTCGTTGTAGCCGTCGCGCTCCTCCTTCATCTTGTAGTAGCGCTCCTGGAAGGTCAGCAGCTCCACCCGCGTCAGCGTCAGCTGCTGCTTCTCGTCCTCCAGCTGCCGGGACTTGGCCAGCAGCTCGCACCGCTGCAGGTCCTTGGCCTTCATCTGCTGCTGCAGCTTGATGACTTCGTTCATGAGGAAGTGCGTGAGGCCCTCGTGGCCCTCCTCCACTGTGGAGAGGGGGCGCTCAGTCAGGCCTGAGGACTGGGGAGGGCAGGAGGGGTTCCAGACGTGGGGCCGCGGTCACAAGTTCACTCATTCACTCCCTCACGTTCTGCTGAGCGCTTACTGCCCACTGGGCACTGGGGATTCAGGGTGAGCGAGACAGCCTCGGTCCCGTGAGAGCTTATGTCTGGTAAGGGAGATAGACGTTAAATGGAAGCAAATGACCACATACAAATATAACTACAGACTGAGAGGGTTTCACAAGGTATAGGGGTCCACGAGAGTGTGTAACGGGCCAGATCAGCTGAGTGGACTGAAGCGTCAGAGAAGGCACCTGATGGATGAGCTGAAGTCTTGAGGACAGAAAACACATTCTAGGAAGGCTGGACAACATTGCCAAGGTCCTAAAGGAAGGCAGGAGGGGCCTGGTACATTTCGGAAACTGAAGGAAGACCCACGCGACTGGAGCTTAGAGACAGAAGGGCAGAAAGGTGAGCCTGGGAGTATCATCAGGGGCTGGACCATGCAGGGTCCTTGTGGGCCGCACCTGGGTCTTTAAGTGGGGGAGGGTAACATGAAGAGTAGAGAAATCACTGGAGCAGGGCAGGAAAGGATAGAAAGGGTTGATAAGGTTTGTAAGGGTCTTGACTAGGGTAGTGGTGTATATGGGGAAACGACTGACTCAAGAATATTTAGGAAGGAGAATTAAGACAACAGGATGACCATGGGCTCTGGTTCATGCGATGCTGGCAAGAAAGCAGGCAAGGTAAGGACAAGATCCAGAGGGGAGTGTTAGCTTCTGCTCCACCCAGCAACATTCCTGGGGGAAGCTCAGTGAGCACCCACTTCCCTGGGCTCCTGATTCAGTTTGTCCCGCTGCCACCTACCTTTCATCACCAGGCAGAAATAAGTGCTTGACAATTCACAAGTGCCACCAGGGCACCATCCTGATATCACAGCTTCATAACCTGACAACTGTCCCATCGCTGGACACACACACACACACACACCCCTCCTACCACAGGTGGAATGCTGATGGCAGAGCCACTTACCCACAATGGTGGAGAACCTCCGAGTAGGTTCCTTCCCAGTCACCAGTTTGTATAATTCTGGGTAGTAAAATTCCAAGCTCTCCAAGAAAACCACATAGCCCCTTTGCCCCTTGGTATGTAGAATGTCCAACAGTCGACCTAGAGGAAAGGTCAGATCACTTAGAGGGAAGAGTATGTGTCTGATTGGATGCCAGTCTCCAGACCCAGTCTTATGCTGGCTCATATCCATCAGTACACTCTTAAGAAGATGGTCTCCACCTCCTGTCACTCCGAGTTACATCTTACAGTCTAGACAATGTAAAGCAAAGTGCCAGGCCCTCAGCAGGGGTGCAATGTTAGTTTCCTTTCTCCAGAGCGTTCCAGGCACCAGTGGTAAAGAATCCACCTGCCAATCAGGAGTTTGAAACCTGGGTTGGGAAGGTCCCCTGGAGCAGGAAATGGCAACCCACTCCCGTGTTCTTGCCTGGAGAATCCCAAAGACAGAGCAGCCTGGAGGGCTTTGGTCCATGGGGTCGCAAAGAATCAGACACGACTGAGGCAACTTAGCATGCAAGCAGGCAGGTACAGTATGCAAGGCTGCTAATTCTGAGCCCTCTGGTGGTTCAGACAGTAAAGAATCCGCCTGCAACACAGGATACCCAGGTTGAATCCCTGGGTGGGGGAAGATCCCCTGGAGAAGGGAATGGCAACCCACTCCAGGATTCTTGCCTGGAGAATTCCATGGAGCCTAGTGGGCTACAGTCCATGGGGTCACAAAGAGTCGGACATGACTGAGCGACTAACACTTTCCTTTCTACAAGAAGTTGGCAGAACCAGAATAAACGGAATTGCAGCCATCGGAAGCCAGCGGTTTTAAAGAGCTTCCCAACTGACTGGGCTAAAACTAACCACACAGGCAACAGCTCATCTGTGACAGGAGGAGGATGGACGTGCAGCAGCAGTTACAGAGTAGTCTGTGGCTCTCTGGGATTCAGACCTGGCAGACCAGTATTTGGATGGGGACCCAGGAAAAGTCATAGAAAGCAGGGCAGCTCCACGTTCTTCAACAGGATTATCACATAGTCTGGAAACATCTTTAAGTGGAATTTCCTTGGCAGCCTTCAATGTTTATCCTACTGGTTCCACTTACTGTTTCCATTTCTTGACCCTTCCTTAAACATGTTATTTTCAGTTATTTCTTCCTTTGAGGTCCTAAAACTCTATACTTCCCCTAGGATAGACTCGATAAATAAACTGCATCTTGTGTCAGTTGAGTGTTAGAGCTACCTGGAGCAGTGTGTTGAGAGGGGTTCTAAAGGTACATCCAAGCTCAGCAGGAAAGCATGCTGTGATTGGTGATGTCTGTCATATAAGCAAAAGAGTGTCACAGCCTACAAGCTACTCATTGCCCGCCATACTGTGGGCAAGTGAGTTTCAAGCCTCCTAAACTGGGAAACACAGAAAGAAATGTATTTCACATTGTGACCACATGCTTACACACAAAGACGTATTTTCTTACAAACATGTATGTGTATACACACATGTGTATAAAAGCAGAACAGTGTTCACAAACCACACTTATTTTGCCTTTAATGAATCTGATAAAGTGTCATGGACCCCTAGGCAGTCTGGAAAAGCCTATGGACTGTTTATCAAAATACTATTTTTAAACTGAAAAAATATATTGGATTACAAAGGGAATCAATTATAAGAAGATACAGTAAACAAATATTAAATTTGCGGCTCTGTAATAAATCTGCTTCTTTATTAATGCATTAAATAACCCAATCTCTCACCAGGTCTAATAACTGCAATAATTTCAAGGGAGAGATGAGTATAAATGGTATTTTGGAATATCTCTAATAGCTGAAATGTGATAAGATATCTGGAACGCTTACTGTTGACATGGTCACAAGTATTGCTAATCACTGTGGTCTATTGCTCAGCTATGTTCATAACTGGAGGGAATGCTAAGTCTTGGCATAGGTTTGTAAAATAAAGAGGCACCGTCTCCATACCCCTATCGAAGTTCACAGATCCTCTCTGCACACGGGCAGCTGGGTGGGGGAGCAGGGGTGGCCAGAGATGTGTGGACTCCAGTTAAGAAACCCCTGAGCGAGGGAAACTTAGCGTTGCCGCCGCTCGCAGGAGAGAGCCCGCTGAGGTTACCTGCCCGGTTGATCTTGGACGGCAGCATGGGAGCGCTGAGCACCTCCTCCTCATCTTGCTCGTCGATGACCTTGCACTGGCGCAGGTAGGGGGTGAGCTTGGCGGGGTTGATGTAGCGGCTGAGCATGTGTCGGTTGCACTCCACGTTCTCCCACAGGGCGTCCTCCTCATCCTTCAGCGTCTCCATGTAGTCGTCCATCTCGGGCGCTCCTCCTTCCAGACATAAACCCCGACACGGTTAATCAAAGAGCCTCGCCGGATGAGCTCTATCAACTCTGGAGAGATCGGGATCTACCGTTAAAGAAGGTAGAGATATACAGAAGTTTACCTTTTATTTAAGAAAGAAAGGCATGTGAATACAGACAATATCATTCTTTATGTGCTAAACATAAACAATGGATGAATGTCATAAAATAAAAAATTATGGAAAGGGAAAATTTTGCAGTTGGTGTAAATCCTTTCCATCCAAGCTTTTATATCTTACTAAGAATTTATCTTTCGGAAAACGATATATGCTATACTTTCTGTTTCACAGTTTCACGTGGACGGTGTCACATTACATGCTTTCCTGTTTCCTTTTTCGACTTGCTTTTTTCCTTTATGCATTTATTGGGGTTTACCTAGGTTGATACGTACAGACCTAATTCATTCATTTTTAAAAACAGCTTTGTTGAGATACAATTCATGTAGCATATAATTCACCTTTTAAAAGTGGACAATTCAGTGCTTTTTAGAATATTCCCAGAACACAATTCATTTTAGAAAATGTTCATCAGCCCCCAAAGAAACTTCCTACCAAGGGTAGCAGTCGCTCTCCGCTTCCCTCCAAGACCGCCGCTCCCCAGCCTTAGGCAGCCACTCATCTACTGCTTCCCTGGACTTGCTGCTGCTGGCCACTCACCTAAACGGGATCATACAATATATGGTCTTTTCTGACTTTGCAAGGTTCATCCATGCCGTAGGTAGCATGTTTCAGTACTGCTTTTTACTGAGGAATACTTTTTCATTGTTTGGATATATCGCACCTTGTTAATCCATCCGTCGATGAGTACTCGGGTTGTCTGGTTATTACGAATTGTGCTACCGTGAAGATTCACGTTTAAGTCTTTTTGTAGATCTGTTTTTATTTCCCTTGGGCAGATAGGCAGAAGTAGAATTGATGAGCCATATGGTAACTCTATTTTAACATTTTGAGGAACTGCTAAACTGTTTCTCAGAGTGGCTGCACCATATTATATTCCTGCTAGCGACGTACAAGGTTCAGATTTATCCACATTCTTGTCAACTCTTGTTACTGTCCATCTTTTTTTTTTTTCTTTTACTATAGCCATCTGAACAGGCAGGAAGTGGTATTTCATTGTAGCTTTGATTTGATTTCCCTAAAGACTGTCGGTCACCTGTGCATTGAGAAATGTCTGTTCAAATCCTTTGCACATTTTTAAACTGCATTGTTTTTACTGTGGAATTTTTTTATGTGTTATGGATACAAGTCAGATATGATTTGCAGATATTTTCTCCTATCCTGTCAGTTGACTTTTCACTTTCTTAAAGGTTTATTCCTAGCATAAAAGCTTTTAATTCTGATGTACTCCAATTTCTTTTTTCACTTCTGGTTTTGGTGTGTATCTAGGAAACCACTGCTTACTTAATTCAAGGTTATAAAGATTCACTTCTATTTAGTTTTCTAACAGTTTTATACCTTTAACTCTCACATTTAGGCTTATGATGCATTTTTGAATTAATTTTTGTGTATGGTGTGAGGTAAGGGTCCAACTGTTTTTTACATGTGGATATTCAGTTGTCCTGGGGCTTCCTTGATGGCTCAGTGGGTAAAGAATCTTCCCGCCAGTGCAAGAGACACAGGAGATGTGGGTTTGATCCCTGGGTCGGGAAGATCCCTTGGAGGAGGAAATGGCAGCCCGCTCCAGTATTCTTGCCTGAAAAACCCCATGGACAGAGGAGCCTGGCGGGCTGTAATCCAAAGGGTCGCAAAGATTCAGACATGACTGAGTGACTGAACGTGCGCACACACACACATACACACACACATACACACACACACACGTACACACACACACACACGTACACACACACACAGATTCAGTTGTCTCAGCACAATGTGATGAAAAGATTCTTCTTTCCCCATTTAATGGTCTTAGCACCTTTGTGAAAAATCAACTGACCATAAAAGTTTAAGTGTTTCTTTCTGGACCGTCGGTTCAATCCCACTGCTCTGTACGTCTGTCCGTAGGCCACACTGTCTCCATTACTGTAGATGGATAGCTAAGTTTTAAAATTGGGAAGTGTGAGTCTTCCAACCTTGTTCCTCCCAGTTCAGACTGTTTTGTCTATTCAGGGCCCTTGGCAATTCCATGTGAATTTTAGGAATGAGCTTGCCAATACTTGCAAAAAAAAAAAAAAATCTGGGATTTTGACAGTATGTAGATGAATTTGAACAGTAATACTATCTAACAATTGCATGTTATGCTTCGAGAATATGGCTTCCAAGGTGGTGCTAGTGGTAAAGAACCCACCTGCTAATGCTGGAGAGGTAAGAGACGCCGGTTCAATCCCAGGTCGGGAAGATCCCCTGGAGAAGGGGATGGCGACTCAGTCCAGTATTCTTGCCCGGAGAATGCCATGGACAGAGGTGCCTGGTGGGCTGCAGTCCACGGGGTCTCACAGAGAATATGGACTGTGTTTCTACTAATTCAGCTTTCTAATCTCTTTCAGCAGAGCACTGCAGTTCCCAGTGTACACTTCTTTTGCTAGATTTATTCCTAAGTGTTTTATTCTTTTTGATGGCGTTATAAACGTGGGCTATAGTCTTCGGTTTACTTCTGTCTTCTCAATATGGGTGCCTTTCCTTTTTTCTTTTTCCCCTCTCTAATTTCCCAGGCTAGAACTTCTAACACAGTGTTACATGGAAGTGGCAAGAATGGACATCCTTGTCTTGTTCTTGACCACAGGGGAAAAGCATCCAGTCTCTCACCATTAAGTACACTGTCACCTGGTTCAGTGAGTGTGTGTTTCAGACATCCTTTATCAGGTTGAGGAAACTCCCTGAGTATTTTTGTCGCAAAAAGGATGTTTGATTTTGTCAAATGCTTTCTCTGCATCCATTGAGATTACCATATAGTTTTTAGTTTTGATTCTATTAATATATTACATTAACTGATTTTCAGGCATTAAACAAACCTTGCATTCTTGTTGTAAATCCCAGTTAGTTACAGATTTGTTGGATTTGGTTTGCTAGTATGTTTCTGAGCCTTCTGGCATCCACTATGAGAGATTAGTTGGTACTTTTCTTTCCTTAAAATGTCCAACTGGTTTTGGCGTCAGGATAATTTTCACCTCATTGAGCAAACTGGGGAAGTGTTCCTTCCGCTTCTATTTTCTGGGAAAGTTAATGAAGGGCAGGCGTACTTTTGTCTTTGTCTGGGAGAGGCTTTTCTTGGTGGGTGGATTTTGATCACTAATTCTTTACTTGCTGTAGGTTTGCTCACATTTCCTGTCTTTCTTGAGTCAGCTTCAATAGCGTGTGTCTTTCTAGGAATCTGTCCATCTCACGTAAGTGACCAAATTTACTGGAAACAGCGTTCATATTTTTATTTTGCCTCTTATTTCTTTAATAAGGTTACTAGTAGTGTCCCTTCTCTTACTCCTGATTCTAGCCATTTGGATCATCTCTCTTTTTCTCTTGGTCAGTCTAGCTCCGGGTTTGTTGACATTTCAAAGAACAACTTTTGGTTTCACTGATTTTCTCTATTGCTTTTCCGTTCTCGAGCTCATTTATTTTTGTTCTAATATGTGATACTTCCTTCCTTCTGTTCGCTTCAGGTTCACTTTGCTCTTCTTTTTCTAGTTTCACAAAGTGGAAGGTCAGGTTACTGATTTGAGATCTTTAAAAAAATATTAACATGTATAGCTATAAATTTCCCTCTGAGGGCGGCTTTAGTGACACCAGTTAACTTTCGATATGCTGCATTTCCATTTGCCTCAAAGTAAAATGGGAAAACCCAAACGAATCTTTTGGCCAGCTCAGTACCTTTGGGTGTAAGGTTTTTCTCCTATAGATGGTATATAAGATTTCTTATTGTTTTAATCTAATCTGACAATCCCTTAATTTTTATTGGTTTATTCATTCTTAACTGCTGTATATATTATTCCATTGCCAGAATATAACATAATTTATTTCTTCATTTCTCTAAAATGGATATTTAATTCCCCCCCAATTTTTCACTTGAACATTTAACATTATTTGTAGTTGGAAAAAATGTAAGCAATCCAGACATTCTTCAGTAGATATTCTATGATCCTTTCGCATTATGGAATGACATTTGAAAATATGAGGTAACATAAAAAGATTTCAAGACAGTATTTTCTTAAAAAGTAAATACATGCATACATACATACATGTGGTATAATTTAAAATGGATTTGGGGACTTCCTTGGTGGTCTAGTGGTTAAGATTCTGCCTGCCAGTGCAGGGGACCTAGGTTTGATCCCTGGTCTGGGCAGATTCCGCACGCCGAGGGACAACTAAGCCTGTGCCCCGCCCCACAGCTACTGAGGACCACAGCCTACAGCCAGCACTCTGCGACCAGAGAAGTCACCGCGATGAATTCTCCAGTCCAGTGCACTGCGACTGGAGAGGGGCCCCTGCTCGCCGCAGCTAGAGAAAGCCTGTGCACAGCCGTGAAGGCCCAGAGAGCCGAAATTAATAAGGAAATAAACATTAAAACATATATAATTACATACATATATATATTTGGTCTTTGCCCCTGGTTCCGGGCATGGAGCTCCAGGATTCTGAGCGGGATATCCCCCAGAGGGATAAGAGTGTTTTTTGTATGGTAATGAGATGACTCTTGGGTAAGGGGCCCCAGGAGCTTCAGGATGGGAACTGAAAAACCAAGCAAGTGATTATAAGGTTAGAACTTTCCGGGGAGAGAGGCTAGAGATTGAGTCCACTCACCATTCCAGGAATGAGTTAGTCAATCACCGTTACGTAATAACACTTGATAAAAATCCCTGTACAACGGGACGCAAAGAGCTTCCAAGTTTCTGAACTCAAGCCCCTACTGGCACGCGTGCCATCTCAACGCTAGGGAACAGACACCTCTGTGTCCAGGGGCTCCTCTCGGGTGCCTTCATTTGTGTCCTTGACAATAAACTGTCATAATAAGTACAGTGTTTTCCCGAGTTTTGTGAGTCACTCCAGCAAACACAGCACCTGGCCAGGAGGTGCGGGAGACCCTTGCGGCTGCCGGGCCAGAGTGCAGGTGGCCCAGGGAGGGGCCAGTGTCCAAGGTGGGGCAGGGTGCAGGCCCAGCCCTGGGCCTGTGGCGGCCTGGCTGCCTCTGGGCAGTCAGTGTCAGAACTGAACTGAACTTGTGGAAAATATGACACGTGCTTGGTGTCGGAAAAATAACACAATGCAGTGTAAGGTCACTCATGTAAGGCAACACCTGTAATTACAGAGGTGGGGCCGCGCGTGTGCATGTGTGCGTGTGTGCACGTGTGAAAGAGGGAGAAGCCGAGACAGAAACAGGAGAGAGGAGGAAGAAACAGGAGAAGGGGAAGGGGGGAAGGGGAGGTCTCAGAGGCTCTGGCTACACTGACCCCGTCCAAGACGTGGCCTGAATTCTGAGGTTACTGGGCAGGACAACTCGGGTGTGGTCAGTACTATTTACAACGCACATGTTTCATCAAATTACTTGGGTAGTTTGAAAAAAATAAAAGAATAACAAAGATGACAGTCCAGTCCAGGGCAACAGAGACACCACTGTCTAATATCAGCCTTCCCACTCCCATCCTCAGACAGCCACAGCGCTGATGTCTGTGCCTGCGTGCTCAGTCGTGTCTGACTCTTTGTGACCCTGTGGACTGTAGCCCACCAGGCTTCTTTGTCCATGGGATTCTCCAGGCAAGAATACTGGAGTGGGTTGCCATTTCCTTCTCCAGGGGATCTTCCCGATCCAGGGATCAAACCCTCACCTCTTATGTCTCCTGCATTGGCAGGTGGGTTCTTTATCACTGAGTCACCTGTTTGTCAGCTGTTTGTTAGAACCAGACATGGAACAATGGACTGGTTCCAAATTGGGAAAGGAGTACGTCAAGGCTGTATATTATCACCCTGCTTATTTAATTTATATCAGGAGTACATCATGCAAAATGCTGGGCTGGATGAAGCACAGGTGGAATCAAGATTGCCAGGAGAAATATCAATAATCTCAGATATGCAGATGACACCACCCTTATGGCAGAAAGGGAAGAACTAAAGAGCCTTTTGATGAAAGTAAAAGAGGAGAGTGAAAAAGCTGGTTTAAAACTCAACATTCAAAAAACTAAGATCGTGGCATCTGGTCCCATCACTTCATGGCAAATAGATGGGGAAACAGTGGAAACAGTGAAAGACTTTATTTTCTTGGGCTCCAATATCACTGCAGATGGTGACCACAGCCATGAAATTAAAAGACGCTTACTCCTTGGAAGAAAAGTTATGACAAACCTAGACAGCATATTAAAAAGCAGAGACATTACTTTGCCAACAAACGTCTGTCTAGTCAAAGCTATGGTTTTTCCAGTAGTCATGTATGGATGTGAGAGTTGGACTATAAAGAAAGCTGTGCACTGAAGAATTGATGCTTTTGAACTGTGGTGTTGGAGAAGACTCTTGAGAGTCCCTTGGACTGCAAGGAGATCCAACCAGTGGGTGTTCATTGGAAAGACTGATGTTGAAGCTGAAACTCCAATACTTTGGTCACCTGATGGGAAGAGCTGACTCATTGGAAAAGACCCTTTGCTGGGAAAGATTGAAGGCAGGAGGAGAAGTGGATGACATAGGATGAGATGGTTGGATGGCATCACTGACTTGATGGACATGAGTTTGAGCAAGCTCTGGGAGTTGGTGATGGACAGGGAGGCCTAGCCTGCCACAGTCCATCGGGTCGCAAAGAGTCGGACACGACTCAGTGACTGAAATGACTGAAAGAGACGGTGGGGCAGGCGAGTGTGCTGGGGGCAATTAGCTAGAAGGTGCATCGGAGTGGCTGGAGGCTGCACCTGGCTGCAGTAACGCGCCCAGGCAGGTCGAGGCTGCGGAGGCAGAGATGGTGCAAGGCAGGCGGAGGAAGAACGTCTGGTGGCGGAGCTGCAGTGAGAGACCCCGAGGACCCTCGAGAAGCGGCTGGCATCATTGCTCTGAGTGTACAAGTCTACTTCCCAGCCCTGTGAGCCTTGGCCATGTGTGGTGTTTGGTTTTTGCTCTGTCAAGAATCTCCCCATTAATCTGAGCTGTTCTAAGTGAGCTTTTGCTACCAACAACCCAAGCACCTTGAGTAAAAATATCTATGTGCTATTATGAGCAACAGCTGGTTTACAGAGGTTAAAAATGGGGACCTTCCACCAGTGACCTTTGCCCTTCTGCTCATACCCTAAGCACTGGCCACCTGGGTCACATGGGGAGAGTTCGTGGTTCAGTGCAACACAAATACACCTCCCAGAAGTGCTCACTCTGACCGCGCGTCAGCATGCTGGTTTTCCATTCTAAAGGAAAATATACTCACCTTCACTATTTTCAAAGAGTCACCATCCTAAGAAGCTGACTCAACAAGTCACTGAGGGGGCAAACACCGCATCGTTCACCCCCTTTTCCTGCTTAAAGAATCCCTATCGTCTTCAGGAACCAGGTGGCCTCACGTTTCAGGGAGGCTGGGCAACTTCTGAGCGGCAAGAAGAGGTGGATCTTGTTTTGGTCTCTGCCTAACAAGGTGGTCTTGTCTGACGTCAGACGAAGCACGTGAAGTCTTTATGACCTGTAGAACCTGCAGGGAAGTCTGCTGGGGGGCAATTCTGGTGCTCTTCCTCGACCTTTGGTAGGAACACAAGGAAGGGATACAGTCCTCGAGCATGGGGATGTGAGCATGTGAATGTGTGCGTGATGCTGGGGCTGCTGCAGCCATCATGTGACCTGCGGACCCCTCGAAGGACACAAGTAACACCCTCACGATGGCAGAGCGAAGGCACGGAAAGAACCCGGGTCTCTGGTGGTACCGCCTCCTGGGTGCTCACCTACAGGCACCGGTTTGTGGTTGAAAGAAACCTGCTGAAAAACACCTTTAAGGCTCCCAGGCCACGTTCTACAGGAAGCGCTATTTTGCGCACCTATTTTTTTTTTTCCCAAAAAGAAGTTCTTTATTTTATTATTTTTTGATCATGCAGAACGTGGGCTCTTAGTTGTCTTATCAGGAATTGAACCCACACCCCATGCAGCAGAAGGGTGGAACCTTAACCCCTGGGCCACTAGGGAAGTCAGTCCCTTGCTCGCCTTTTTATAGACCGAGCAGACTGCCTGCCAGTGGACAAACCCCGTGGCAGCTGCTGGCCGCACGGCCCTTCCTCGTTCACTGGCAACGTGGATCGTGTGGACCCCTCTGCCGTGATACAGTTCAGCGTCTTTGTCTCAACCTCTCACAGAGGCTTCCCACCAGCCCCGACGGTCGTGTCCCGGCTGACCGGCTTCGATTCTCCGCCAGGTCCCCGCTCACTTGGCGCCTGCTTCCCGCGCCTGCCTCTGCCTGGAACCCGCCCCTCTCTGCTCCCCTGGTGAGTCTCAGGTAACCCTCGCTTTACATTTATTTTACATAAGGAGATGACGTGACGTACCTGGCATAGGGTCGGCGCTCGGCAGACAGGACGTGCCCGCCCGTCACTGAGGTCTGACTTCTGTCTACTCCTCCGGGCCAGGGCTGGTCCTGCCCTCAGCCAGTCTCCTTCTGGGTGTGGAGTCGTGCGGGCCAGGATCTGTGAGGGGCAGATGGTCCGACTTAGCACAGAGCCACTCAAACAGCGAAAGGGGGCCCTGCTCTGGAAGGAAAGAATGAAATGATCCCAGAGCCTGCGTCTCTCCAGGGGATAGACATGCCGTGTACCGGGGCCTGCAGCTGCTGCAGGACAAGGGCTTTGGTTCACACCCATGGCCAGTGGGAAGGCCGCCGGCCCCGGGTCCTGAGCCTCGGGCATGGAGAGAAGGCCGGATGGTAACCATGGGGCTGCTCGTGGCCAAGTGCAAGCCCGTCAGAAGTTGACTGAAGCATCTGCAGAGCACAGCGGGTCTAATCAGCTGCTAACTCATCAGATCAAAAGTAGCAAACCACGCTCCCGAGTCCAGAAAGGTTCCCTTCGCTGAGAATCACGTCTCAGGCACCTCCCCCTGCAGGTTTGGGCCGGAACACGCCGGTGCTTCCTCGTTCCTTGTGGTGACCGGCAAGGCCGTCTTGTCCATCAGCCCCTCCAGGGGCCCAGCTGGGGCTGTGGGTTTGGGGCAAAGGGCGGCTGGCGAGGGGGAAGGTGAGGAGGGGCAAACGTTTGTCCTGACAGCTGCTGGGGTCCCTTGGCGGGGGCTTCCACAGCTCCACTCGAAGGTGACGGGGACCTGGGACACCATCGCTTAATCAGAAACTTGCTAGGTTTTGGCTTTGAGGATTAATCACAGGTGACACCAGATCTCCCAGGGCTGACAGAAGCTCTTCTTGTCTGGTGTCAGCTTGGATAGGAGTGAGCTGTCACAGACCCTCAGCCCCAGGGGTGGGGGGGCGGGGAGACGGGCTTCTCTGGAGGTCACCATCTCCTTGTTCTGCTCAGCACCGTCCTCAGGGCCGGCCTTGCTCCACAACCCCCTGCCCAGGAAAATGACACTTCTCTGTATTTGCATTAATGAAGAATGCGCTTGCATTTTCCTCTCATAATCAGAAGAAAAAGCTTTAAGAAAATTAATTGTAAGAGAGGTTTTAATTGCAGGAAAGGGAAAGCATGTTTGTGTAGGAAATGGCAACCCACTCCAGTATTCTTGCCTGGGAAATCCCATGGCCAGAAGAACCTGGCGCGCTACAGTCCATAGGGTCGCAGAGTCAGATACAACCAAGCACTCACACACACAACTACCAACTTGGTCCTAAGGTCGGAGGGAGGAGATGTTTCCTGAGAGACTGACTCGCTGGTTTAACATTCAGCTGGTGGAAACATCATCCCTGTGCTTATAGACTATTTACTCTGAAAGGCACTTGGCTAAGACTAACTGCTGGAGAACTCTTTGAGACAGGTGGTTTTATCACCATCACCACCACCACCACCACCACCACCACCACCACCACGACAGTACAGCCAAGAAAAATCAAGCCTGGGACAGGTTCAAAGTCATAATTAGTGTGGCAGGCAGGATGTGGACTACCGTTAAATCACTGCTATACAGCCCCTAGAATTGCCTTCAAAAAAAAAAGGTCACCTTTTAAACGACTCTAACCAGTAGGTGTGGGGCTTCCCTGATAGCTCAGTTGGTAAAGAATCCGCCTGCAATGCAGAAGACCTGGGTTTGATTCCTGGGTCGGGAAGATCCCCTGGAGAAGGGAAAGTCTACCCACTCCAGTATCCTTGGGCTTCCCTTGTGGCTCAGCTGGTAAAGATTCCGCCCGCAATGTGGGAGACCTGGGTTTGATCCCTGGGTTGGGAAGATCCCCTGGAGAAGAGAAAGGCTACCCACTCCAGTGTTCTGGCCTGGAGTATCCCATGGACTCTCGCAGAGAGTCGGACACGACTGAGTGACTTCCACTTTCACCCAGTAGGTGTATGTACAAAATGTCCCTGAAATATCACTTCAGCAAGCGTAAGACAGAATTAAAACCAAGCTCTCAAGATAGCAGAGCAGATACTGGCTCAGGATTCAAAATAGCTCTTGCTTCTCAAAGGAGGAATCAACTGCTTGGTGAGCCGTGAGCTTCCTGCCATCGGTGTTATTCAAGCACAGTCAGCCGGCGATCACTCACCCTCCAGTGAGGCCTACTACGCAAGCAGAGCTCGCACGCACAGTTTGTGTCGCCTCTCACGTAAGAGTAGACAGACAGCCAAGGTCTCTCGATGTTCGAGAAAAGTCTCCACGTGAAAGGAGGAGGTGGAAGGAGACAAACTGCCACGAGGAAGCGGCAGGAAGCTGACCAGGCACTCAACAAGAGACGCTGGGAAAATAATCCAGTGATTAAAATCCGCAAAGAGGCCAGACGAGGTACTGCAGCCATGGAACGACGCAGGGGGCTTTGCCAGGCGAACAATCAAAGAACAAGGAAAACTTCTTAAGAGACTAAAGTAAAGTAAGTGGGAGCTCAAAATCAACAGAAAATTTAGAAGATAAAGTTGAGGAAATATCCCCAAAAGTTAATAAAAAGTTAAAGAGAATGAAAACGAGAAAGGAGGGGGAATGATGTCCATTCAGGAAGCCTAATATCCAATAAAGCGAAGTCGTAGAGAGAGGCTGCAGAAGTGTGCTTCCTTTCTTGTGTGTCTTGTGGGGACACAGTATCAATTATGGGGTGAAATTATCAGAGACACTAGCATTAGAGGATTCCCCACATCCAAAAACATGAGTCTTTGGTTTTGAAGGGTCCTTTGAGTGCTCAGTACAAATCGGTGGAAAAGAACCTTCTCGGAGTATCATTCTGAAATTTTAGGGCACCAGGGAATAAGAGAAGACCCTAAAATCTCCCTGGGAGGAGACATCAGGCCATATGCAAAGGCCTAGAAGTAAGTCTGGCATCAGATCTTTCAATGGTGATGCTGGAAACTGGGGGACAATGAGGTGATGCCTTCACGTTTTTGATGGAAAGTACTTCTAAAACTAGGATTCTATTCCTACCCAAACTATTGGGTGTGAAAACAGAATGATGCTGTTTTCAGAAAGGCAAGGACTCTAAACATCTAGCTTCCATGCATCCTTTCTTAGGAAGCTACTGCAGGATATACTCCAGCAAAATGAGGGAATAAAACAAAAATATGAAGGCCAGGAAACAGAGCAGCAAGGAGTGTTCCAGGGTGACAGGGATGCAGTGAAGAGTAGCTGGCCAAGGCTGCAGCAGGACCCTGGGTGGTCAGGGGAAATAAAGAATGGTTATCTGACATCCTTGATGACCTAGGAAATAACATCATTAGGCAAATGACAGGTGTGAGAGTCAGACAGAAAAAAACTGAGGACACGTATGATGAAAAAAGCCCCAGCAAACGAAAAGAGAGGCAATATTAACTTTGGACAAAATAAAAAGATAAGAAGGAAACATAATCCCTGCATACGACTTGTCTCAACTTGAACAATAGTTACCTGGTCATGATAAAGTAACAGGTCAAACTGATCAGAATGTACAAAGACAATGATGGGGGTAAGTGCACGGAGAGGGGAGCTAGGAAAAGGAGACAAGGATCAGCTGCCTAAAGGCATGTCAGTACATGACGTCTTAAAACTGACACGTCACTGAATAGCAGTGTAAGCATGCTACTTAGAAATAAGGAGGGAAGGACCCGAAGGAAGCAAAGCGGAGAAGGGTTGAAGTGGCTGCCCCTGGGGACCAGGGCTGGGGATGGATGGAGGCTCTTTTTATGACAAGCCTATTTCACTTTCTCCCCTTCATGGATCACAGTCACGGTGAAGGGTCTTACTTAACTCTGAAGCTATGAGCCATGCCATTCAGGGCTACTCAAGATGGACGGGTCATAGTGAAAAAAATCTGACAAAACGTGGTCCATTGGAGGAGGAAATGGCAACCTACTCCAGTATTCTTGCCAGGAGAATCCCATGAACAGTATGAAAGGGCAAAAAGATACGACACTGGAAAATGAGCCCCTCGGGTTGGAAGGTGTCCTGGGGAAGAGCAGAGGGCGGTTACTAATAGCTCCAGAAAGAATGAAGTGGCTGGGCCAAAGCGGAAACGATGCTCAGCTGTGGATGTGTCTGGTGGTGAAAGAGAGCTGGACCTTCAGAAGAAGGCTGAGCGCCAGAGAATTGATGCTTTCGAACTGTGGTGCTATAGAAGACTCTTGAGAGTCCCTCAGACTGCAAGGAGATCGAACCAATCGATCCTAAAGGAAATCAACCCTGAATGTTCATTGGGAGGACTGATGCTGAAGCTCCAATACTTTGGCCCCTGATGCAAAGAGCTGACTCATCAGAAAAGACCCTGATGCTGGGAAAGACTGAAGGCAGGAGGAGAAGGGGGTAGCACGGGATGAGATGGTCAGATAGCATCACCGGCTCGACGGACATGAATTTGAGCGAACTCTGGGAGAGGGTGGAGGCAGAGGACCATGGGGTCACAAAGAACTGGACACGACTTAGTGACTGAACAGCAATTGCTACTTTAGTCTTTAACTCTGCTTGATGTATGTATTACTGTGGTTGAAAGACAATAAAAAATAATATGTCAACAGTTGGAAATATGGGTCAGGTATTTAAGTATAAAGAATCAGTTACTCCATTCTCTGCACACTTACTATATTTTACTTTTTGTAAAACTTGTCAGACAGCTCACCCCTTCATAAATCAGATGCACTAGTGTGTGCAGGGCACTTCACAGATGCCACCTGCCTTAACCTCTGCAGGAGCTTGCTAAGGTGAGTTTTATTATCCCCATTTTATGATGAGGAAGTCGGATCAGAGTTAAATAACCTGGTGAGACCTCATACCAAGAAGATGCCAACACAACCCTTACCAACTGAGCATCATCTGATCTTAGTTAAACCAGCCACAATCACAGCTAACACTTAGGAAGCACAGCATCCAATCTAACCAGTCAGACTCCTCGCTTCCTGGGCTCCACATCCTCCTCTTTTTGCCGTATTCCCTCATTTTGCTGGAGCACATCCTCCAATACCTTCTAGGAAAAGGCACACGGCAGTTGCTGCAGGCAGACATTGCCTAAAGTCACGTGTGGACTTCCCTGGTGGTCCAGTGGTTATGACTCTGCCTTTCAATGCAGGGGGTGCAAGTTCAAATCCTGCTCAGGAAGCTAAGGTCCCAAATGCCTCACGGCCAAAAAAGCCCCCACATAAAACAGAAGTAGTATTGTAATAAATTCAACAAAGACTTTAAAATGGTCCACATCAAAAAAAAAATCAAAACGTAAAAAACAGCTCCAGATAGTTAGACATGGAAGCAACCTAGATGCCCACCAAACGATGAGCGGGTAAAGAAGCTGTGGTATATGCACAGTGGAAGACTGCTCAGCCATAAAAAGCATGCATCTGCGTCAGTTCTAACGCGGTGGATGAGCCCAGAGCCTGTCACAGCGTGACGTGAGTCAGAAAGAGAAAAATGAACACTGTGTACTAACGCAGATACGCGGACTCTAGAAAGATGGTGCTGATGGATCTATCCGCAGGGCAGCCACGGAGATGCAGACAAGTGAACAGACTTGTGGACGCAATGAGGGAAGGAGAGGGCGGGACGAATGGAGAGAGTGGCATGGAAACACACGCATTACCATGCGCAGAACAGCCAGCCAGGGGGATCTGCTGTGTGATGCAGGGAGCTCAGACCTGGAGCTCTGTGACAGCCTGGAGGGCGGGGAGGTGGGAGGGAGGCTCAGGAGGGAGGAGACACACGTATACCTACGGCTGATTCATGCTGACGTATGGCAGAAACCGAGACAAGTGTAAATCAGTTAAAAATAAGTAAGTTAGAGGACCGGACATGGAGCAATGGACGGGTTCCAAACAGGAAAAGCAGTGCACCAAGGCTGTATATTGTCACCCTGCTTATTTAACTTATATGCAGAGTACATCATGAGGAACGCTGGGCTGGAGGAAGCACAAGCTGGAATCAAGATTGCCAGGAGAAATATCAATAACCTCAGATACGCAGATGACAACACCCTTATGGCAGAAAGTGAAGAACTAAAGAGTCTCTTGAAAGTGAAAGAGGAGAGTGAAAAAGCTGGCTTAAAGCTCAACATTCAGAAAACGAAGATCATGGCATCTGGTCCCATCACTTCATGGCAAATAGATGGGGAAACTATGGACACAGTGGCTGACTTCACGTTTTTGGGCTCCAAAATCACTGTGGATGGTGACTGCAGCCATGAAATTAAAAGACGCTTACTCCTTGGAAGGAAAGTTATGACCAACAAAGAGGAGAGTGAAAAGGTTGGCTTGAAGCTCGACATTCAGAAAACAAAGATCATGGCATCTGGTCCCATCACTTCATGGGAAATAGGTGGAAAAACAGTGGAAACAGTGTCAGACTCTATTTTTTTTGGGCTCCAAAATCACTGTGGATGCCGATTGCAGCCATGAAATTAAAAGACGCTTGCTCCTTGGAAGGAAAGTTATGACCAACCTAGATAGTATATTAAAAAGCAGAGACATTACTTTGCCAACAAAGGTCCATCTAGTCAAGGCTATGGTTTTTCCAGTGGTCATGTATGGATGTGAGAGTTGGATTGTGAAGAAAGCTGATCGCTGAAGAATTGATGCTTTTGAACTGTGGTGTTGGAGAAGACTCTTGAGAGTCCCTTGGACTGCAAGGAGATCCAACCAGTCCATCCTAAAGGAGATCAGTCCTGGGTGCTCATTGGAAGGACTGATGTTGAAGCTGAAACTCCAATACTTTGGCCACCTCATGCGACGAGTTGACTCACTGGAAAAGACCCTCAAAAGATTGAGGGCAGGAGGAGAAGGGGACGACAGAGGATGAGATGGCTGGATGGCATCACCGACTCAATGGACATGGGTTTGGGTGGACTGAAGGAGTTGCTGATGGACAGGGAGGCCTGGTGTGCTGCGAATCATGGGGTCACAAAGAGTCGGGCACGACTGAGCGACTGAATTGAACTGAACTGAAGTTAGAGAAAAACGGTGCGTGTGGATGATGTCATGTAATGCAGCCACCCTGTGAGGCGGCTGCTACTACTGGCCCCGGCTTACAGAGGAGGAAACAGGCTCACGGGGCTCTGCTGCCTGGGCCGCGTCTGCTGCACCTCTGCGCCCCCCACACAACACACCTCCCTTCTCAGCACGGGACCTGATTCTTCAGAGGTGCTCAATATACATCTGTTGGGTGAAAAAATGCAAATCAGACCCTGAACAGAATAAACAACGAGGCTGCTACCACATCGAACGTCAAGCCCTTTGGAAAGAGGGACAGAAGCCTCTCCCTCTCTGCGAGCCGCCCCGGTGCAAAAGCTCTGCGATGGGAAGGGGTAGACAGTCAGCTAGATAAATGCGCCTCTGGTTAATTGATCTGCCTGGATGACTGGAACAAGAGGCTTGAGATGGAAGGTTTAATTATTCCAGTGAAACCTCCACTTCATTGAAAGGACTTCTGGCCAAAAAAAAGGAAAAAAAAGGCGCAGGGGTGGGGGAAGATTATTGAGAAGGATAATCTACTGCCTGGGAGATCGGGCTGGAGACATGGGGACACACCACACTGTCCATTAAGCTTTGAATTGAAAGCTTAATGGAAAATAACCAGAAGCAGCCCTTCCTGGGTCTCCTGCCCTGCGATTCCTTTCATTCTTGCAAAAACGGCCACTGAGAGAAGCAGCTAGAAAATTCCTCCTCAGGATCCTTCTCTGGCATCCCAGTTAACTTTTAACCTCTGTCTGTCTCAGCTCATTCAGCTGAAATATTGGGATGATAATACTTCCCATGAATTAACATGTGTACAGCAATCAGGAGAGCTTCGGTGATACATATTGTGAAAGCAGCAATTATCATTTTAAATTCACAGTGGAGTGGCAGACACTGCCAGCAGCCAACCCAATATCTATTCTCTCTCTCTTTTTAAATAATAAATAGCCCTTCAAATATATGTGTGTGTGATATATAGGCTTCCCTGATGGCTAGCAGGTGAAGAATCCACCCTCAATGCTGGAGACACAGGAGACACAAGTTCAATCCCTGGGTCAGGAAGATCCCCTGGAGGAGGAAATGGCAACCCACCCCAGTATTCTTGCCTGAAAAATTCCACGGACAGAGGAGCCTGGCAGGTTACAAAGTCTGGGGTCGTAAAGACATGACTGAGCCACTGATGTACACACACACACACACACACACACACACGGTTGCGCCGGGTTTTGGTTGTGGCATGTGGGATCCAGTTCCCTGACCAGGGATCGAACCCGGGTCCCCTGCCATTGAGAGCATGGAGTCTTAGCCACTGGACCACCACAGAAGTCTCTCCATTCTCTCTCTTATTAACAGAGCCCCAGTTTTGTTTGGAGCATTACTGTGCCCATCTTTAAGAACCCGCATTTCTAGCCTTCCTTGCAGCTAGAATTGTGGGTGTGTGACACAGTTCTGGCCAATGAGCTGTATGTAGAAGTTTCTGGAAGACACATCTGGGAAGGGTCTGGAGAGGGGGCAGAATCAGGTGAGGAGCACTTTTTGTTTGACCCTGTCTTCCTCCCTGGAATGCAGCTGCAATGCAAGGAAGCGGAGCAGCAATCTTGTGAGCATGAAGCTCACACTCAAACATGGCTGCAGAGCGTGCTAAAAGGACTTTGGGTCCAAGCTACCCTTTGAGTTCTTTGTTCATGAGAAGAATAAAATCCCTAGTACGTATAAAACTCTGATTTTGTTCCTATTAAAACTTGCAGTCAGCAATTGTTGCAGGAAACAATTGTCCTAGCAGATACACATAACAAACAAGATCCAAGCCTTTTGAGAAAATCACATAGCTTCCAGCCAGCCACAGACTTTTAAGTCTTACAGTCTGAGCCACTTCCTTATCTATTTGCTCCTGTTCCTTTTTCTCCCCCTAAATACAAACCCAGAGTGAGCACAAAGTCAATAAGGACTAAGCACTGCCCGTGCAGGAAGGCCTGTGGGGGGCAGACACAGTGAGGCTCGGAGGTCGGAGCACAGCCTGGGAAGCAGCAAGCTACACGGCACCGCGGAGGCGCACAGGCAGGATGATTGATTGGTCCCGCCCTCGGGTCCTGCCCCAAGCCCGGAGCCGCGCCCTCACCTTTCAGCCAATCTCTAGTCCTGTCTCCAGGCTCCGTGACACCCGCTGCAGTCCATCCCTTCTCTTTACTCCACGTTAGTTCATATGCAACACTCCCACCGCAAGTTACAGCAAAACTGCTCTGCCGTCATCCCAGGCTCGTCCTGTCCCGCAGCCCAGGGCCCTGCCCACCACCACCCGGCCCCCAGGCACTGTTTCCACCGGACGCTCATCGGGGTTCTCTACCCAGGTGACCGGGCAAAGGGCTCATGGCCTCTATAGAACAAGGAGGTCTCAGCTTGATAGCTTTGGGGAAAGCGGGGAGCATCTGTGGGTAGCCAGGATTTGGGGGTGGTGGGGGGATGCGGCAAGCACTGCCCCCCCGCAGGCCCTGCCTCACATCCAGACTTCTGCGGTGGCGTCTGACTGGCACCCAGCAGGGCAGAGCACTTGGGAAGGGCGCACACCTCCTGCACGACCGGAGGATACGCTTTGCCCTCGCCGCCCGCTCTCATTTTTATGCCACCGCTGCAGAAAAGCTTTTGTGAAAAGCGCAATTAGGAATGACAGATTTAAATTGTTCTGAAATGTGTATCAATTCATCACATTGGCTCTTTATGAGCATTCGCCCCGTCTGGATTCCAGAGCTTTGCACGCACAGCACAGTGAGAGCTCTGAGGGTCTCCGTGAGCCGCGGCTGGACACCCCTCTGCCAAACCCTAAGGGCAGCGTGCGGTCTGTCCCCCTCTCACTCCCGGGAGGCTCGGCCTTGCTCAGGGGCGGCCCGACGGTGGCCGAACAGTGTTCTCTCCTGTGGGCACCTTTCAGGCCTGGTCGGCAAGCCCGCCTCTGCCACGGGGGCTGTCAAGTCACAGAAACCACCGGCTGGTTCCAGTTCTGGAGCCCGCTGTGAGACCCCGAGCGTCCTCTAAGCTAAATTCTAGCACAGGAGAGGTGGGGGAACCACGAGCTCCTGTCCGGCCTGGGGTCCCGGGGAGGCGTCTGGAAGGGGCGGAAGCGGACCCGGGGCAGCCAGTCCTCAACGCGAGCTCTGGCCCGCGGAGGCCTGCAGCCGCGAGCCTCCCGGGCGGGCAGATAAGCGCGGAATGAGCCCAGAGGCCCGAGAACCTTCCAAGCGAAAACACCGGGTCCTGGCCTTTCGCGGGAAAGGCTACCAGCATCGTCAAGCAAGAGCCGCACTCGGAGAGCGGCCAGGACTGAGAATGGGGAGTTCCTGGCGTGCAGACGTGAATCTCCCCCTTTCTCCTCGGCCCGCCTCGCCCGGCTGCACGGGAATCCCTCGGGGGCCGGGGACAAGGGGACAGAGGCGGCCGGGCGGGCCGAGGCCTCTGGGCGCCTGCGGCGGCGAGAGGGAGCCGGGTAAGGGCTGCAGAGTTTGCTAACGGGAGTCCGTCCGCGCCGACCTGCGGCGCCCCAGGCACTCAGCCAGCCGCCCACCCACCTAGTGGTTCAACGGCATCGGGCGCCTCGGACGACGGAAGACCAAGAGAAGAGGCTCGGAGAAGGCTCAGAGACAAGTGAGGGTAAGGCGCGAGCACACAGTTAGGGCCGTCCAGAGCAGAGCAGGGAGGCGGAGAAAGAAACCTGAAGGGACGGCGGGAAGGAAACCGTGCAGATTCGCCGGAAGCAGGGGTGAGGGAAAGATGGGACCGGACGCAGCCGCCGGCTCTCATCAGGCGCGCCAGCCAGTCACGGCGCGGGCGCTGCAGGCCGCCCGAGCTGCTCAGGCCCAGTTACCTCCAGGGCCCAGAGCGCGGGCTGCACGCAGAGCGAGCTCGGGTCTCTCCCTGCTGCGCCTGTCAGACACCCTGAACACCTACTTAGGACCGATGCGGCGATCAATTCAAAATGCATTTCTGGTTGGGGGGCCGTCTGTTTCTTGAAATGTCATGGGGGACAGGTAAAGGCGGTAACACTCCTAAACACATTCCATGTGTTTGAAAATAAGCCTGCCGGCGACTTCAATCCGCCAGGTTAGCATCTAGAAAAACGCACATGTCAGGGTTTCCTATACGGGCGCAGGGCGGTGGTGGCGGGAGTGGTGGTAGGTGTTTTTTGCCTCCAGCTCTCTAAAATCCCCCATCGTCACCCGGGGAGAGCACCCACCGCTGGAATCAGGGAGGCCGGCCCGGCCGCGGCAGGGAGGCCAGCGGGAGGCTGGAGGCTCTGGTTTTCCCCAGCTGCACTGGGCTCCCAGTGGCTCTTTCTAGAAAGGCCTCCAGGGCTGGTCGAAAATGCCGGTGCAGGAAGCAGCAGACCAGGCTTTCATGTAGACCTCAGACTTCCGTGAACACCCCGAGGTGTGCGAGGCTTGAGGTCAGAACTGTACTTTCTCAGACCTCAGTCCCCTGGGCAGATTTCCAGGCAGCAGAGGAAAGCAAGGTTTGCGGGCTGGGGGAGAGTGACTCCTTCCACTCTCGGCTCAGGGAGCTGGGCGGCTGGGGTTCCATGGGCAAGCCCCCCACAGACATGGCTCCTGCCCTCCAGAGCTTAAAATACACTGTGCTTGAGGGTAGGAAGTGTCATGGGCCTCCTCCTCCCAAAGATGGGGGCTGGGGGGCAAAGGCTTGCAGGAATCCTACTCGAGTCAAATGAAAGGAGAGTCAAGCCCAGTAATCCTGGCACCAAGAGACAAAAGCAGCAACTCCTGCTTCCCTCTGTTCTCAGGCCGGGTCCCCAACTCCAGGATCTAATAATGCCTGATGCGCTGAGGTGGAGCTGATGTGACAATAACAAAGAAAAAAACACACAGTAAATGTAACGGACGTGAATCACCGTCCCCTCCCGGGTCTACGGAAAAATTGTCTTCCACAAAACCAGTCCCTGGTGCCAGAAAGTTTGGGGACTGCTATTCCAGAGGAAAGGATATGGTACTGGATTCTGCCATTTTCTGCTGTGTGGCCTCGGGCATATTGCTTAACACCTCTGAGTCCCCATTTCAGTTCAGTTCAGTTCAGTCGCTCAGTCGTGTCCGACTCTTTGTGACCCCATGAATCACAGCACGCCAGGCCTCCCTGTCCATCACCAACTCCCGGAGTTCACTCAAACTCATGTCCACAGAGTCGGTGATGCCATCCAGCCATCTCATTCTCTGTTGTCCCCGTCTCCTCCCGCCCCCAACCTTTCCCAGCATCAGAGTCTTTTCCAGTGAGTCAACTCGTCGCATAAGGTGGCCAAAGTATTGAAGTTTCAGCTTTAGCATCAGTCCTTCCAATGAACACCCAGGACTGGTCTCCTTTAGAATGGACTGGTTGGATCTCCTTGCAGTCCAAGGGACTCTCAAGCGTCTTCTCCAACACCACAGTTCAAAAGCATCAATTCTTTGGCGATCAGCTTTCTTCACAGTCCAACTCTCACATCCATACATGACCACGGAAAAAACCATAGCCTTGAGTAGACAGACCTTGGTTGGCAAAGTAATGTCTCTGCTTTTTAATATACTATCAAGGTTGGTCATAACTTTCCTTCCAAGGAGTAAGTGTCTTTTAATTTCATGGCTGCAATCAGCACCTGCAGTGATTTTGGAGCCCAAAAAAATAAAGTCTGACACTGTTTCCACTGTTTTTCCATCTATTTCCCATGAAGTGATGGGACCAGATGCTTACTCTTGTGTAAAACTGGACACAGGCTTCCCAGGTGGCTCAGTGGTAAAGAACCCGCCTGCCGATGCAGGAGATGCAGGTTCTATCCCTGGGTCAGGACAATCCCCTGAAGAAAGAAATGGCAACCCACTCCAGTATTCTTGCCTGGGAAATCCCACGGACAGAAGAGCCTGGCAGGCTACAATCCACGGGGTCACAAAAGAGTCAGACACGACCGAGTGACTAAACAATAACAACAAAACTGGACACAGCAGCTAAGTCTTAAGTTGCCGCAATGCACATGGAAGGCATTATTATTATTATTAGCTTCACTGGGCAGCACGCAGGATCTTAGCTCCCGGACCAGGGATCGAACCTGCACCCCCTGCATTTGAAGTGCAGTCTTAACCACTGGACCGCCAGGGAAGTCCCCCATACGAGGAACTTAATCTCATTAGTCCACACCTTTGGAAGTCCTCGGCAGACTCCAGGTGGAGAGCCACCTCTGCCCTGGCGTCCTGAATAATAACCTCCACACCAGACAGATTTTAGAGGAAACTAAAGACCTGTCCTCAGCCCTTCCACCTGGGTTTCTGATTTGTTCACACCCGGTGGTGTGAGCTGCTGTGTACCACATTGCTTACAACCCTCTGGGCAGGGTCACCTCCTACTTCCTTGTGCGCCCCCCGAGGGCTAGCAAGGATCTTTCACAAAGAGGCGTTTAATATTAACCAATTGATCGATTTCCGATGGATAAGCGCTGGCTCTCTGGTTATCTTTTCCTCCTTTCAGCGGAAAAGATCTTTCCCTTGCAGGGGTGGGGAGCTTTGCACATGACACCCAGCTGACGGGCTCACATGGGTTTCGCTGGGCCTGCAGTTTAGATCTAAGCGCCAATCCATCTTCTAGTCCCGATCAGTCGTGGACTGGAAGTCTAGAATATACCTCCCTCCAGCTTCTGACTTTGGGGTCAGAGGCGTCTTGTCACAAACCATGAAAACGCAGAAAAGCCACGGGTCCCCCATCCTGCCCCGAGAATGCTTCAGCTGCCTCCACTCTCCCCAACTCGATGTATCAGCGTGACGGCAACCCCCGCTTTTTTGCAATGGGCTGCTTCCCTGGGGCCCTCCCGGAGTCTGAAGGACACGGTGCATTTTCAAGGACATCCCATTCTAGCCACTGGGGCGGGGACTTCCCGGGTGGTCCAGTGGCTAAGACTCCACGCTCCCAATGCAGGGCGCCTGGGTTCAATCCCTGGTCAGGGAGCTAGATCCCAGTGCCACAACTGAGAGTTTGCGTGCCCCACCACACTCAATAAATAAATACTAAGAACGAACAAAAGCAAAACACAAGTTAGCCACTGGGGCGCTGGGCTTCCATTAGTGGAATCCTAACACTTTGAAAATGGACAACCCACCCGGGCCGGCATCTGGGGGCGGTGTCAGTCTAACATGTCACGTTCTCAGCGTGGGGGGTAACAGGAGATTTACAGAGACCTCCCCCCGGCTGACCCTTAGAAGGCGCGTTGCTGGATCAGCTGCATGACACATGCTGAGCTGCAGCGGGTGCCTGACACACCGTGGGTCAGAGGTGGTGTCCAGAACCCAGGAGGGCACAGAATGACTCAGTAAGAAAACCCACAGTGCACAGCGAGGGTGGAGCAGGCAGGTCTAGGAAGAGGCCGCTGCTGGTCGCACAGCTGGGGACTCTGTCCTCTGTGAGTCATGCGTGATGGATCAGTACGTAATTTAGACGACTCCAGGCCCACTCCTGGCGGGAAAGGAATTATCCAGGTACCAGTGCTGGAAAACTGCAGGACACAGCGGCGAGCTTTAGTTTTTAACTGTGCAGGAAAAACAAGAGACGTGCCTTACTCTTCAGCGCGTCTGAACAGGACTGAGTTAAGCCACGAACTGCAACCACCTCCCAATCCTTCTGGGACCAACGGCCCAGCATGGGGTGGCTCCAGACGCTGATCTGTTCAAGTTCCCCTTCCTTCCTGGGTCTCGTGGCAGCAACCCTATTTACTGGTGATATTTTTAGAAGAATACAGTGCGCTTGTCTCCACCGTTATTGCAACAATGGCGCTTCCACGCGAGGGAAGTGAAATTCTAACCAGATTTTCTATCCCAAGATGTTCTGCCAAAGAGACGGCGTGGGAGTAAGTTAGTTACAATGCATGCATGGAGCATCCACCATGTTGGGAGTGAAATAGGCTTGTACGTTCCATTAAGTGCCAGACTTCCGAGAGGGAGAGATGCTTAGAAAGGATCTCTCAATTCCAAATGAACCCCAAAATAAACAGCTCTCTCATGGAACGGGGACCCCTCCCTGCCTCCCACCTCCCTGCAGCCTCATTTCAATGAGCTCTCTGTTATTCCAGTTTCCTTTGGATCATCAAGGCTGGCTGTCATTGACTGCCAGAACGTCAGGAGCAGAATCACACGGCAGACTTCTCCCACCTGGCCCTCAAAGGGGTGGCACGGAGTTGTCCCGGCCAAGGGACAGAACTGCCCTGGGGGTAGGCAGGGCCACGGGCCATGTACTCTTGTCTCCCACTTACTTCTCCAGTCCTGGCAGCCTTGAAACCCCACCGCCAGTGACCCTTCAAAGGAAGACATCTTATACACACAATGGAATACTACTGCGCTATAAAAAGGGACAAAGTACCGATCCACGCCACACACGGACAAAAACAGCAAACGCATGGAACCGAGCAAAGAAACCAGACTCCAAAGGCCACATGCTGTGTTACGCGGTTGATACAAAAACTGCAGAATGGGGGCGATCCACACAGACGGAAAGCAGACTGGTGGCGGCCAGGGGCTGGGAGTGGGGCAGGAGGGGGTGGCCGCTGATTGGCACTGGGCTTTACCTGGGGGCGACGAGCACGGTTTGGAACTAGACAGAGGTGGCAGTGGCACATCGTGAATGTGCCAAACACTGCAGAACTGGTCACGTTAAAACGGTGGACTTGGTGATGCCCACGTCGCCTCGAATCAAAGCAAATCAATGAAAACAGCGACAATTTCTCGAGCACACACGAGGTACCAGGTCGACAACCAAGATTAACCGGAACCCATCAACAGCCCTGCGGAAGGCATCATCAATTCTGATGAAGAGATAAGGAAGCCGAGGCGGGGGTGGGGGGACACCCGGGCAGGTGGGGTGTCAGACAGACACGTGCTGTTACTCCCCCGGCGTTTCAAACCTCAGGCTCTGGAAGCCTGGGGATCGGAGGGGCAGACGATGAGAACCTCTGTGTCCAGGAAACGGGGAGAGAGGCAGAGGGAGGCGGGCGAGTGTAGGAAGAAGAGGCGGGACAGAGAAAAGGGAACAGGAACTCAGAACTTTATTTAGTAGCCGCAGGTGCGGGGTGAGAACAGGACAGAGAAACAAAGCAAGACGCGGCCGTCAAGGGAGGACAGTGGGCGGCGGGGGCGCCGGGCCGCGGGGAGGGCTGGGGGGGCATGCCGTCCTGGCCGGGAAGCAAGCCTGGCTCCCGACCCGGCCTCCCCGTCATCACACGCCTGCTCTGAAACCTCCCGAGACCGTGGGCACCTGGCACCCGAACCTGAGCGATTTCCTGTAATCCGGCTCACCTGTTTAAAAGCCACGCGCCAGCTCGAAACACACAAACGCTGAAGACTCACATTTTCCACGTCGGGAAGACAAGGTCGCAAAACACCTCCAAACACGCGGACCTTCCTCCCCAGGAGCTGGAGCCCGCCTCTCGAGGGACTGCTGTGTCAATGTGTCTCTGATTGAATTTGGCAGGGCTGGAGGCTGGAGGGTGTTTCTTTTTCACTTTCTCTGCCACCAGCCACCGGCAAACATGAGCCCGTGTTTTTTTTCTGACGTTTCATCCTTCCCACACGGTCGTGCTGGAAATAACTTGACCAAGTGTTTGAAAGGAACAGTGATGGCAATTTGGGAATCGTGACCCTCAGAGGTCACCTCCAGCTTCTCACCATGTACATGAAAGCTTATCAATCAGGTGCAAACCAGAAAGATTTTTTTTTTTGCCTGTGCCACATGACATAATCAACAATAATTAAGTAGCCATCAAATCTGCACCCAGACACTGTGCATGGGTATGAGCTTGAGAGACAAGTTTTTGTTTTAAATTATTTGCTGGGGCTTCCCAGGCAGCCTAGTGGTAAAGAACCTGCCTGCCAATGCAGGAGATGTAAGAGATATGGGTTCAATCCCTGGGTTGAGAAGGTCCCCTGGAAGAGGGCATAGCAACCCACTCCAGCATTCTTGCCTAGAGAATCCCACGGACAGAAGAGCCTTGAGGGCTACAGTCCAAAAGGTCGCAGAGTCAGATACGACTGAAGCGACTTAGCCCCACGCACATGAGTTCCTGTTTATTTTTGGCCAGGTTTTCGCTGGGTTTTTGTTGTTGGGCACAGGCTTTCTCTAGTTGCAGCGAGCGGGGGCTACTCTGCAGTTGCGGAGTTCAGGCTTCTCATTGAGGAGGCTTCCCCTGATGCAGAGCACAGGCTCTTAGGGTGCGTGGGCTTCAGTAGCTGTGGCTCATGGGCTTGGCTGCCCTGCAGCCCATGGAATCGTCCTGCACCAGGAATCGAACTTGTGTTCCCGGCATCGGCAGGTGGATTCTTAACCACTGGACCACCAAGGAAATCCCTAGGGACAAGTCCCGTCAGTAGAACACTGCTGCCTCTGTGATCACTTAACGAGCCCAGCCTTGCAAGCCGGCTGGGTTTCATCCGACAGGCGCTGACATTTCTGCATCTCAGGACGTTATCTGCTGTGTGGCAGACACATCCTTCTTTCTCATTTGAAAGGATGCCTCCACGATCCAGCTAACTCCCTCAAACCAGTGTGACCCCCAAAAGTAGACTCCAATCTCTAATAAGCCAAAGACCCCCAGGGGCTGCTGCAAAGCTTTCTTCCCCTCCCCCAGGACCCAGCAGATTCCTGAAGCTCTGCACGAGGAAACGGGGAACCTTCTGAGATGCATCCGGGAAGTTCTGTGAGGGCGACACCCCCGGGGGCCCGGTCCTCTGGCTCCCTCGGGACGCCATTCACCGCACATCACACCCTTCCTCCCCGGGTTCTGGATCAAAGGTCTCCCGCCCGCTCAGCTCTGCAGTCTCCCTCTCTCACTCCATTTTGCTTGCGGGCAGGGGCTGGACCCCCATGAGCGGTTGGCCAACGTTTAGCAAGAGGCTGGCTTCTCTGCACACGGAATCTTAACACACCTCGGAGGAACTGATTGAAAGGTGCTCCCAGGGGAGGGCAGGAACCCCAGGGAGGGCAAGGCGGTGGGGCTGTGAGCCGCAGATAAAGGCGAGGCCCCAGCTTCTGGGGACAGATGTTTGCACACTTCCTCTCTACCAGCTGGGCTGCAGGCATCTCCCTCCTTCGACAGGAGCACACGCTGGGCACCCACCCCCATGCCTTGGCCCTCCGCATGGTGCTTCCTCGGCATAAGCGGTTTAAAATAAAAAAAAGAACCAGCATGTACAAACAAGAGTGTTCTGGTCCAGATCGATCATCAGGCATTTATTGAAAGCCTTCTCTGGGCTCTAGTCCATGCTCTGTGCAAAGCTACAGCCTAAAACAGCAGCCCGGCACCCGCTGTCAAGTCTCCTGGGTTGTTTAGGAAATTAAGATGAAACCGTGCGAGCTCATGGTTTGGACAGATCGGTGAGGGGGTTAGGGGCTCCACAGTGGCCCCCGCCTGCTCCAGAAGATGCTCCCTGACTGAGGATGTGGGCTCTTGAGCTGGGCGCACATCCATCGGAGTAAGAGGACCGGTGGTTGGAAATATACTCACGGGTTTGCAAACCAGCTCAGCCCCAGGTGTGGCCGGCGGGGCGGTCTCTCCGTGGTCCTCTCCAATTCCCTCTCCTCCAGCGCGGTGACTGCTGCCAGGCCCCCAGGAAATGCTGAGGCTGCAGAGAGCAGTGCACCCCCTCCCCCGGAAGCCCACACTCAACACCCCGCTCAGAGGCTGCCTCTATTTTTAGCAGGGGCAGAGGTGGGGGCTGGGGGGCTGCCACACTTCCCTTTTTATTTTTGTTCTGAGCAGCGGCTGTGGGTGACTTTCCGCAGAGGGGGAGGCTGGGAGAGGAGGAGGTTGAGGCTCCTGGGGTGGGCGGGGCGCTGCGGGGCAGGAGGGCTGTGTCTGCCATGGCGGGGCAGCAGGAATGGGGGGCCGGGAGGGGAAGGGGCAGCAGCTCAGGCCATCCTTCCTGGGGCCCCTACAGCTGTGCGGACCTCGCCTGGGAGGCCACGGTCCTGACTGTCAGCTGCGTGGAGGAGGGAGGCCGGCTGATGGGAAGCGTGGGGCCCAGAACCTTCCTGGACGGACGATGCTTCCGGGGGCCCCATGCGGGGCTGCCCAGAGCCAGGTGTCCCACCACGCTCTGTTCTCCTCCCAACATCCTCCTTGGATGCTGACTCAGCTCCTCTGACCACGGTGCCAACTTCTCTCTGCCCAGTCCCGCTGGACCACCCCCTGAGGGCTGCAGTGGGGCTGGGGACCACCCGACCCCCGTGGGAGGCCCTAGAAGTGGACAGGTCAGCAGACTCTCAGGGAGACTGTGGGCGAGACCGAGGTGACAGTGACAGCCTGGCCTGCAGGCCTAGGAGGATATGAAAGGCCGGCCCGCCGCTTTCCTGGAAGCCAGGAGGCCCCCGAGGTCCCCTGGCCACCAGACATGAGCTTCTCACGCAAAGCTCTTGGCCCCACGCCACACAGAGCCCAGGCCTCCAGCGCAGCCCAATTCCTCTCCCAGCCTTTCTGCTCCCTCTCCTTGTCTACGCAATTACAGGATGACCAGGCAGCCGCGTGCGTCTTAAATGAACGGGCTGAAAAGAAAGCACCCGGCCACCGAGAACCCGACCAAGAAGCAGAGCCCAGCAGCCCACTGAACATGGGCGCTCACGGCCCTTTCCTGCTATTCTCCACCCCCGCCCCAGAGGCAAGCACGGCTGCGCTGTCGGTCTTGCCTTGTTTCTGGACCTCAGGAGAATACAGCAGCCTGGTCGGCTCTCCGGGTCTGGCCTGTCCCTCTTGCCCACGGACGTGTGGGCCATGGTTTATGCATTCACCTGCTGGCGGACTTTTGGGTCGTGGCCCCAGTTTAGCTCCGGGGGCATTCCTGTACGAACCTTCGTGGGGGTGTATGTTGTCACGTCTTTTGAGTAAAGACTGCAGGTCACGGGGCGGGTGCACCCTGAACTCTGTAAGGAGCCCCCACTCCGTTTCCCCAAGTGGCCCTGTCACCCTCCCCCCACCCCCCGCCAGCGCTGGCCCTTAGCTTTGCTGATCTCGGACCCCGACTGGCTGAGTAAAGACCCCGTTCTCTCTCTCTGCACACCCCACACCTCCCACCTCACATCCCCTCCCGGTCTGCCTCTACCCGGACCATTCATTCTTCTACGTCTCCCAGGTAGACTGGGCTGAATAGTGACCCCAAACCCACGTCTGCCTGGAAGCTCAAAATGTGACCTTTTATGGAAACACGGTCTTTGCAGATGTAGCTAAATGAAGATGAGGTCCGGGTGGATTAGGGGGGCTTTCCACCCAACGACGCACACAGAGGGAAGACGGCCACGTGATGGTGGGTGCAGAGACAGTGATGAGGCCACAAGCCATGGACACCTGGAGCCGCCACAAACTCCCTTCTTGGAGGGAGCATGGCCCTGCCTTGACCTCACACTTTTGGCCTCTACAATTGAGCGAGAACATCGTTTCTTTCATCTGAAGCCATCCTAACTGTGGGAATCTGTTATGGCAGCTTCAGGACACAAACACACCTGGAAGCATCTCGAATCGTGTCTCCCAGTCAAACTCCTATCCGACCTCAAGGCCCTCCCTCATCAACTCCTCCTCCTACAGGAAGCTCTCCCTGATTGCCCTCACCTCATATGTCTCCTCCCTGCTAGGCATCTCCAGACAGGACCCCCACAGTGGCTACAGGCAGGATGCTGTGGCCACCACTGACCGGCTGGGTGACCCTGGGCAGGTCAGGGGCTGGCAGGACACAGATGTGGTAAAGCTGGGTCTGGGCAGAGTGCAGTTAACGGATAATCTGCAAAGCTGTGGAGGTCAGTGGCAGACTGACCGGGAAAAGGGCAGTCTCCTGGGATGCACCACCGCAGTTCCCGCGGGCCTGAAGGGGCAGGTGCGTGGGGCTAGTGGGTTCTGCAAACCCCAAGGCGGCCCCCAGGGAGGGGCTGGATGATGAATCGCCTGACCTTTGCCCTCCCTGCGTTCTCCCACTGGTCAGACGG
The DNA here is from genome assembly GCF_049115385.1 of Moschus berezovskii. Lineage (NCBI taxonomy): Eukaryota > Metazoa > Chordata > Mammalia > Artiodactyla > Moschidae > Moschus > Moschus berezovskii. The sequence goes on from NC_142486.1 coordinate 1,878,746, forward strand.
GAGAGGCCAAAGGTCAGGGAGCCATGGACAGGCTTCTCGGGGTCAGCCTCTGGGCACAGCAGTGGGGGTGAGTCTGCAGGGCAGACAGGGGCCTTCCGGCCTCTTTCCTGAGTCCTGGTGTCTCCTCTGTTACACGGGGACAGCGACAGTGCTGAGCTCGCAGGGAGCACGCGGGCACGGAGATGCTCGGATGTTGGGAGGCCGGCCGGTGGGCGCCAGGGCCTGGGAGCCGTGTGGTCTGCGGGCGTCAGCGCGCGTTCCTGGAGCTGATGGCCTAACTGCTGCCTGAGCTGAGGAGGAGGAAGTAGGCCCTCCCCTGTGGCCGGGCAGGGCACCGGCTTCAGGCGCTCTCTTGGAGACGCTGGGCGCTTATTCCTCCCTGTTCCTGGCCCCTCCTGCAGGAGCCCACTTCCCCGCACCGCCTCCCGCTGTCCAGACGCTGTCCTCCCGAGGCTCGAGGCTCGGAGAAGCCGCAGGCTTTGCCTGAGGTCACATGGGGTCTCGGTCCACTTAGAGGCTGAGTGCCGAAAAACCACTGCCCAGGTGGCTCAAACAACCGGCGTCGATCCCTGCAGCTCCGGACACTGGACGCCGCGATCAGGGTGCTGGCAGCTGGGTGTCCAGTGAGGGCCTCCCCGGGCTCACAGGCGTCGCCCTGTAGCTCTGTCCTCACAGCTCCTCGGTATGAGCTCGTGGGGGCCGGGGGTTCTGCTGTCTCTTCTTCCTCCAAGATCACGAAGCCTGCCACGAGGCCCCCACCCCGGGGACCCTGTCTAACGCCCATCGCTCCCGAAGGCCATACCTCCCGCAGGCCATACCTCCCGCCATGGGTTCAGCCCGCAGTTCTGAGAAGTGCCGGGCTGTGCTGGCGGTTTGGTTCCTCACAGGGTCAGGGGACTCCGTGTCCCTCCCACGGGGTCGGGGGGCCCCCTCGTCACCTGCTGCGCCGTGAGCATCACCACGACGCTGTCACGGAGGGACAACTCCTGAGCCGGTCGACAATGGCAGGGAAGTGCAGCGTGAAGATGCAATCTTCATGGTCAGCGCACACCATGGGGTAATGGGGTTTCGGGGCTGGCAGGGGGCCTGGGTGCCATTTCAGCCACGGGCGCGGCCACGCACCGTCGAGGGGGCGCAGGGGCTGCGGTGAGCCGAGGCACTCACTGAATTACAGCATCCTCGCCCAGCCTGGAGCCTGCTGGGCCCCCCTTCTGAGTTTCCTCCCGCCCTTCACAGCAGGCGTCCCGGAGACCAGGGCCCGAGGCCCTCTGTGTTGCAGAAGAGGCTCTGTTGCAGGAGAAGGTGTTGAACGCTGGGCCCAGGGCCCCCCACAGGGGTGGGGGCGAGCAGGGGCTGACCATGGTCGTCTCCACCCTGCCCGCTGACCTCTCATCACCCGCCTCTCCCCTCCTCTCGGAGAAGCAGACGCTTCCAGGCTCAGGCAACAGGCAGCAAGGACTATGCTGCCTGAAGCTGTCCCGTCGTGGGGGGTTTCAGGGCAGAGGACGTCCGCCCACGTTCCAGGGTGGGAAGCCCTCAAGTCCCTTCTGAATTCTGAAACACGCCCCGTCGGAGAGACCAAACACGGATCGCAGTTTTTTTTTTGTCCCCCATGGCTGGGTGAGGAGATCCCCACGGGGCTTGTCAAGGGTCCATGAGAGGGATGAAGCCAACATCCCAGGAGCCAAGGAGCTGAATTCTGGAGGGAGGAGGGGCTGCTCGAGGCTTGGGGGAAAGGGAGCCCTGGGAGCCCTCGGTGGAGCAGAGGCCGTGGCTTCGAGAGCCGCCGGCACACACGCCCCAGGAGGCGTGTGTCTGAGCCCAAGGGGAGGACTGTTCCAGTACAGCAAGGAGGAGATGGAGCAAAAGCCACTGGTTCTGCGATGGGAACAGCCCCACGGGCGCCCGGTGACCCCGGAGATGAAACACAGCCCACGGCCGGGGGAGGGGGTTGATTGGTGGCTTCGGTGTAGGAACCCTGGCCCAGAGCCCTGTCTGTCCCACCGGCTGACCGGCCGAGGTCCGGTTCCGCCCAATGACTTGGGGTGGGCCTCCTCCCCGCGCCGTCTGCTTATTTATCTCTGCCTTGAAACCACAACTCTCAGCAGCACAGGCCCTTCACTGCTGACTCAGTTATCAGAGTCAAGACTCATAAAATCCTACTTCAAAAAGGTCCAATAATTTTATTTTCTGATCATAAATATGAAGTTCAATTAGCAGTTTGCTGCTAATGCAGTCGCCGTGGAAGCAGAGAGGGGAGGAGAGCAGCCCGCGGACAAGAGAACCGGCTCCTGCTCCCTCTTGCCTTCTCCCTCGTCCCCGCGGGGTCGGAGCAGAGAGGACGCCTTGGCCGGAAAGGCTGGGACGGGGGCCAGGAGCTCGCTTGGGCAGAGGACTGGACGCGGCCCTGGCTGGGATAACCCTCCCTGGTTGTGGGAAGTTCCCGGGCATGCTGGCCCTGTCAGAGCCCTGGTTCTGTCTCCCAGCAGAGGAAGGGGCCGGGAAGAAACGGGGCCTCTGTCCAGAAGCAGAAAGACACCACTAGAGCCTCGGAGCCCAGTTCCTCTCCTCGACTCCACGGCGGGTGAAAGCTTTTGTGGGACCCACGTTTCACAAAACATTCCAAACCCAGCACCCACCCCATTCCTCCAACTACCCCATCTCAGTTTCTCTCTAAATAGGAGCCCATAAATAATCTATAAACAGCTTCATCTATAAAACAGGAACCGTAATGCCCACAGCTGGCAGAGCTTTAGTGATGACTAAACACATTTCTTCTAAAGCGCCTGCCTGGAGCAGAGCAGATGCTCAGTTAACGGGCGCTTTCTTCATCACTTGCCGTGTATGAGCCTAGTAGTTAAACCCAAAGTCCAGAACTTACTGACGTCTCAAGTCCTATTAATCAGAAATGGACTACTCCACGCGTTATCTAAGAAGCCGAGGTTAAGTGTGATTGCTAATTTCCTAAACTTGACGGGGAACCAGAACCCGCTCCATATGGTCACTGGTGAAATAAAGCCAATACCACCTGTGCTCTGCATCCAAGCGTGTTCTAAATCCAAGCGTGCGTGGATGGTGTGACGTGTCCCCTACACATGGAGAGTCCCCCGGCCATGCGCACACCCGACATGGGTACATGGGAGCAGGCGCGCAGACTCCCCAAACACGAGTACCCGTTAGACATGAGAAAGAGCCACATTCTGTCCTAACGGAGCCCGCAGCATCCAGCTTCAGACAGTCTGTGCTCCAGGCACACGAGATCATACTCAAGAAAAACGCTTATGGCAGAAGGTAAGAGAGTCTGAGGGTTGCTTTCTTGCTAACTTAAAAAAAACAACTATTTCTGACTGTGCTGGGTCTCTGTTGCTGTGCGGGCTTTTCCTCCAGTTGCAGAGAGTAGGGACTACTCGCTAGTTTGGGGTGCAGAGTCTTCTCATTGCGGTGGCTTCTTTTGTTGGGGAGCACAGGCTTTAGGGTGCACGGGCTTTAGTAGTTACAGCTCCTGGGCTCACACTATAAAGAATCTGCCTGCAGTGCAGGAGGCCTGGGTTTGATTCCTGAGTCGGGAAGATCCCCTGGAGAAGGAAATGGCAACCCACTCCAGTATTCTTGCCTGGAGAATCCCACAGGCAGAGGAGCCTGGTGGGCTAGAGTCCACAGGGTGGCAAAGAGTTGGACACGACTGAACACTGGGCCCCAGGGGACAGGCTCAGTAGTTGCGATACAGGCATCCAGTTACCACGCAACATGTGGAATCTTCCCGGATCTGGGATCGAACCCACGTCTCTTGCATCGGCAGGCGGGATTCTTTACCACTGAGCCATCAGGAAAGCCCTTGCTTTGATTTTTTTCAAATTAAAGATTATTGCCATCCTGCTGGCCTTCGGGTTCCTGGACGAGAAGGAAGGGCAAGTGTGGCTCCTTGTGGCTCTCCGGGGAAATCTCCTGGGGTCACGGCTGAGATTTCTGGTCTGCTGGAGCCTGGTGTCCCTCGGGTATAACTGCCAGCCCCAACAGGTACAGGAAGCATCAGGGTGAAATGGTACAGGAAAGCAGTGTTTGTGTAAGTCAGATCCTCTTCTCTCCACCTACTCGTCTAGCGCTGAGTCCTCCCCGGGCCACGAGCAACAGCTGACTCCCCAGAAGGAGCCGCTCTGGCTCACAAGGTCCTCAGCAGCCGGAGGGTTGTCTGTAGCCCTCAGCCTCAGCACCGTCCTGAGCTGGTTGCACCTGTAGCCTTTCAGGCCTCACCCTGGACCTCCTCAGGCAGAGCTTGCATTTGAACAGGCTCTCCACACACGGAGAAGTATGGCTCTAGTTCTTTGCGAGACACTGGTTGTTGACCTAACCTGTCCGCCCCATCTAAACTCCTAGAACCTTCTAGACACACGCTGGACTCTCTGGCTCACACCCTGCCTGGCCTTTTTGGCTCCAGACACTCAAGATCCTTTGGGGCAACTGAGCCCCAAGTTGGACCAGGTCCTCATACGACAGCCCTCAGTGGCCCTCACTTTGTTTCGGCCTGACCACTGCGTCCCAGGTGCCCGGACACGCTGACACTTCAGTGGTGCATTGACTCTGCTTCTGACGGTTCTACCTGGAAGCAACTGCCAGGACTTGAGGCTCGGAGGCTCTGCTGACTGTCACCTAGCTCTGCTTACAACGGTCCTCTTCCAGTCTCTTAAACAGGCTAAGGAAGAACACTGTTTACTTGCAGCTAGTCCTTTTTATAAAATGAAGCCTTCTGCAAAGTAAAAATTATCTCCCACAATTATTTCCTATAAAAATCTAATATTTCATACAACAAGAATTCAGGGTGTACTCGAAGTCTTATTTGGGGACAGAATGCCCAATGGATCCTAATTACAACGATGGATCCTTCACTGCCAGTCTGTCATGACAGCCTCTTATCTGGCCTGGTGAATTCAGATCAGTTGTGAGGTTTGTGGAAAGTAGTATGGTATGAAAAACAGTGAAAATACTGAGTAACTATAAAATGGAGAACGTGTTTGAAACACCTGTTTGTAGACATTGAACATGAGGAGGCTCAGTGTAACCCTGGTGGAAGGCAAACTGACTGGGTAAGCCTCAACTGACTGATCGCCGAAGAATGGATGCTTTTGAACTGTGGTGTTGGAGAAGGCTCGAGAGTCCCTTGGACTGCAAGGAGATCCAACCAGTCCATCCCAAAGGAGATCAGTCCTGAATATTCATTGGAAGGACTGATGCTGAAGCTGAAGCTCCAATACTTTGGCCACCTGATGCGAAGAGCTGGCTCATTTGAAAAGACCCTGATGCTGGGAAGGATTGAGGGCAGGAGGAGAAGGGGACGACAGAGGATGGCATCACCGACTCGAGGGAGGTGGGTTTGCGCACGCTCCGGGAGATAGCGGAGCATAGAGCAGTCTGGTGTGCTGTAGTCCACGGGGTCGCAGAGTCGGACACGACTGAGCGACTGAACAAAACAAGCCTTGTGATCACTGGCTTTTGGTCGGGAAGCACTTTACATACCACGGGGGCTGTGAGCTGAACGATTCAGGTGACACAAGGCAGACGAATGCTGGGGCTCCAGTCAGCCAGACAGGGAGGACCTCACCGAGACCCCTGAAAGTTCAGAGACCAAGAAAGTCACACCTGACGAGCAGGGCTACTCCAGCTCCAGAGTGAGGACCAGTCTACACGCAACCAGCAAACGCACGGTACCACACGTGAAACAGAGAGCCAGTGGGGATCTGCTGTATGAAGCAGGGAGGCCAGAGCCAGCGCCCAGTGACAGCCTGGAGGGGTGGGGCTGGGCGGGACGTGGGAAGGGGGCCTGGCGGTGCGGCTGGGCAGGACGTGCATACCTGGTGCTGATTCGCACTGCTGTATGGCAGAAACCAACACAACATCGTAAAGCAATCACCCTCCAAATAAAAATAAATACGTGTTAACAAGTAAAGTCCAAAAGAATCAAACCTAGTCACACATAAATCAACTATCTGCCAGATCAACACTCATCACAACTTATAAACAACAAAATCCAGAAACGTGGCATCCACAGTGACCAGAACTCAACAAAAAATGTATACTAGACATGTGTATACACCGACAAGGAGAAAAACCAGTCAGTGGAAGCAGACCCAGAGATTACAGAAATGTTGGGATTTGCATACAAACATTTTGAAAGAGCTACTGTAAGCGTGCCAAAGACTTAAAGGAAGTATGAAGAGGAGAAGGGAAAAGAGACTTAAAGGAAGTATGAAGAGGAGAAGGGAAAAGAGACTTAAAGGAAGTATGAAGAGGAGAAGGGAAAAGAGACTTAAAGGAAGTATGAAGAGGAGAAGGGAAAAGAGACTTAAAGGAAGTATGAAGAGGAGAAGGGAAAAGAGACTTAAAGGAAGTATGAAGAGGAGAAGGGAAAAGAGACTTAAAGGAAGTATGAAGAGGAGAAGGGAAAAGAGACTTAAAGGAAGTATGAAGAGGAGAAGGGAAAAGAGACTTAAAGGAAGTATGAAGAGGAGAAGGGAAAAGAGACTTAAAGGAAGTATGAAGAGGAGAAGGGAAAAGAGACTTAAAGGAAGTATGAAGAGGAGAAGGGAAAAGAGACTTAAAGGAAGTATGAAGAGGAGAAGGGAAAAGAGACTTAAAGGAAGTATGAAGAGGAGAAGGGAAAAGAGACTTAAAGGAAGTATGAAGAGGAGAAGGGAAAAGAGACTTAAAGGAAGTATGAAGAGGAGAAGGGAAAAGAGACTTAAAGGAAGTATGAAGAGGAGAAGGGAAAAGAGACTTAAAGGAAGTATGAAGAGGAGAAGGGAAAAGAGACTTAAAGGAAGTATGAAGAGGAGAAGGGAAAAGAGACTTAAAGGAAGTATGAAGAGGAGAAGGGAAAAGAGACTTAAAGGAAGTATGAAGAGGAGAAGGGAAAAGAGACTTAAAGGAAGTATGAAGAGGAGAAGGGAAAAGAGACTTAAAGGAAGTATGAAGAGGAGAAGGGAAAAGAGACTTAAAGGAAGTATGAAGAGGAGAAGGGAAAAGAGACTTAAAGGAAGTATGAAGAGGAGAAGGGAAAAGAGACTTAAAGGAAGTATGAAGAGGAGAAGGGAAAAGAGACTTAAAGGAAGTATGAAGAGGAGAAGGGAAAAGAGACTTAAAGGAAGTATGAAGAGGAGAAGGGAAAAGAGACTTAAAGGAAGTATGAAGAGGAGAAGGGAAAAGAGACTTAAAGGAAGTATGAAGAGGAGAAGGGAAAAGAGACTTAAAGGAAGTATGAACAGGAGAAGGGAAAAGAGACTTAAAGGAAGTATGAACAGGAGAAGGGAAAAGAGACTTAAAGGAAGTATGAACAGGAGAAGGGAAAAGAGACTTAAAGGAAGTATGAACAGGAGAAGGGAAAAGAGACTTAAAGGAAGTATGAAGAGGAGAAGGGAAAAGATACGAAACAAGAAATAACGAAATGAAAACCCTAGACTTAAAATCTAGAACATACAAATTACAAATTGAATACATGGGCTTAACAACCATTTGGACACTACAGAAAAAAAAATCAGTGAACTTGAAGAAAGGGCAATAGAAACTATACAGCTAAGGCATGGAGACAAAAAAGGTGCAAAAGGATGAACAGAAAATCAGTGAATTGTGGAAAGTGGTCTAACATTCATGTGATTAGAGCCCTACAAGGAGAGGAGAAAGAGGAAATGTGGAAGAAAATCACTTTAACTCCCTCCCCCCAAATTTAATAAAAAATATCAACCCACAGATCTAAGAAATTCCATGAACTCTAAGCAAAATAAACATGAAAACATACATAAGTATATCTTGGTGAAAATCAAATATAAAAAGAAATCTTAAAAGCACACAGCAAGAAAAGAGAACACACTACATAAAGTGAATGTGATAAAAATAACGGTCACTCAAAGAGCAATGCAGAGACGACACGGAACCACGTCTTTAAAGCCATGAAACAAAAGGGCAACTGGGAATTCTTGACCCAGTGGATATCTTTCAAAAGTAAGATGACACAAAGGCTCTTTCTCTGAGAAATCAGAAGCTGAAAAAGCTCCATCATGAGCAGACCTGCAGTGTAAGGAATGTTAAATGATAATTTTCAGACTGAAGAAATACGAAGCCAGACAGAAACTAGGATCTGCACGAAGGACGGAAGACTGCCAACCGGGTAAATGTGTGAGTCAAGATAAAACTTCTTCCATCTGCAATTTCTTTAAACATAATCAGTGGCTTCGTAGAGAACAGACTTGTGGGCACAGCGGGGGAGGGAGAGGGAAGGGAGAGTGGAGAGACTGGCTTGGCTCACACACACGACCACGTGTAAAGCCGAGAGCTAGTGGGGAGCCCAGCCTGGCGCCCCCTGAACGCGTAAAGGGGCGGGGTGGTGAGCGCAGGGAGGCTCAAGAGGGAGGGGGCAATATATTACATTATGCTGCATTATATCCTGATACATTATATAATTATGACTGATGTATGTTGTTGTACAGAGAAACCAACGTAACACTGTAAAGCAATCATTCTCCAACTGAAAAATTAAAAAAAATATACAGGCACACAGGAGGGAAAGCCTTCAGAAAATAATCATGGCTTAAAGCGAAACTCACGCTCTTCTCTTGTGCCATTTATAACATGTGTGTGTGATCAGTCGCTTCAGTCGTGTCCAACTCTGCAACCCCATGGGCTGGAGCCCGCCAGGCTCCTCTGTCCACGTGATTCTTCAGGCAAGAATCCTGGAGTGGGTTGCCATTTCCTCCTCCAGGGGATCTTCCCGACCCAGGGATCGAATCCGGGTCTCTTATGTCTCCTGCACTGATAGTGGAGTGAAATCGCTCAGCCGTGTCCGACTGCGATCCCCACGCATTGTAGCCTACCAGGTTCCTCTGTCTGTGGAGTTTTCCAGGCAAGAGTACTAGAATTTTCCAAATCAGGAAAGGAGGACATCAAGGCTGTATATTGTCCCCTGCTTATTTACCTTATACGCAGAGTGCATCATGAGGAACGCTGGGCTGGAGGAAGCACAAGCTGGAATCAAGATTGCCAGGAGAAATATCAATAACCTCAGATACGCAGATGACAACACCCTTATGGCAGAAAGTGAAGAAGAACTAAAGAGCCTCTTGAGGAAACTGAAAGAGGAGAGTGAAAAAGTTGGCTTAAAACTCAACATTCAGGAAACGAAGATCATGGCATCCGGTCCCATCACCTCATGGCAAACAGATGGGGAAACAATGGAAACAGTGTCAGACTTTATTTTCTTGGGCTCCAAAATCACTGCAGATGCTGATTGCAGCCATGAAATTAAGAGACGCTTGCTCCTTGGAAGGAAAGTTATGACCAACCTAGACAGTATATTAAAAAGCAGAGACATTGCTTTGCCAACAAAGGTCCGTCTAGTCTAGGCTATGGTTTTCCCGGTAGTCATGTATGGATGTGAGATTGGACTATAAAGAAAGCTGATCACCGAAGAATTGGTGCTTTTGAACTGTGGTGTTGGAGAAGACTCAAGAGTCCCTTGGACTGCAAGGAGATCCAACCAGTCCATCCTAAAGGAAATCAGTTCTGAATATTCATTGGAAGGACTGATGCTAAAGCTGAAACTCCAATACTTTGGCCACCTGATGTGAAGAGCTGACTCATTTGAAAAGACCCTGATGCTGGGAAAGATTGAAGGCTGGAAGGAGAAGGGGACGACAGGATGAGATGGTTGGATGGCATCACAGACTCAACGGACATGTCTTTGAGTAAGCTCTGGGAGTTGGTGATGGACAGAGAGGCCTGGTGTGCTGCAATCCATGGGGTCGCAAAGAGTTGGGCACGACTGAGCGACTGGACTGAACTGAAGGCTCCTCCGTCCATGGCATTTTCCGGGCAAGAGCACTAGGGTAGGTTGCCAGTGGGTTCCTTCCCACTAGTGCCACCTGGGATACTCCCTCTGACCACCCAGCTGCCATGCTGTGAGGGGTGGAAGCAGCCGGGAAAGGCCCTCATGCCCAGGAAGGGAGGGGCCCAGCCGTCAGACTCAGATCCCTGCCCAAGGCCATGGAGTGAGCCATCTTGGTTCCCCAAGCTCATGGCACAAGGAGCAGACACATGAGCTTAGCATCCAGCTAAGCTCAGCCCAACATGCAGACTTGTGAGCGAAATAAATGGTTTCAAGCGGTTTAAAACCATTCCGTTTTGGAGCGGTTTTTATGCAACAACACTTAACCAGAACACCAGCTCCGTGGCCTCGGGCAGATGCTTCACTTCTCCAGACCTCAGAGTCCTCAGTGCCACAGACAGCAGGATTCAAAGCCTTCCAATGTACCTTCCAGCTCAAATAGTCAATGCATTCTTTGAATGTAAACAATCTTTTTTTCGGTTTCATCATAAAACGGAACATCTTTTTCTCCAGTTCACTAAAAACTCCCTTGTATTAATATGTATCAGAACACTGTGTCAGGGCTTCTCAAGCGTTAATGTCTAACTGCCTCGCCTGGGGATCTTATTGGAGGCAGAGCCTAAATCAGTAGACCAGAGGTGTGTCCTGGGAATCTGCATTTTTCATGACACTGACAGCGTTTTGAGTGGCAAGGCCCTTGTCCCTCTGTCACCAGCAGCTGCCATCAGCCACGGTCTTAAACACATAAAGGCAGAATCTGATTTAATTCCCATGACAGCGCTATGAGGAAGGTTTTAGAATCATTTGCACCTGACAGACTGGAGACCCGGCGTCTGGAGAGGTCAGGGGACTTGTCTGAGGTCACAGTTAGCGAGCGGCGTGGCCAGGGTCTGAATCTAGATCAGCCCCCAGACGCACATTCCCCAGGCCGCCCTCTTTAACCACAGGGTGACATGAGATTAACCATTTTTTGGGGGGAGTTAATCTCCCCTCTTTGTGCCTGAGGCTGGCCAGCTGGGATGCAAATCTATCAGGGAAGGGCAGGAGTGCGGACGCGGGAACACATCAAGAATAACAAAATAGAGTTAACAAAGATAGAGGTGACTTTTCAGGTTTCCTACCCCAGCGTGATTAATTTACAGCTTTTTACATGCTAATGTTTTCCTGCCTTCTGCCAGTAATAAATAACCAATATGCTTTAATACCGAGTTATTATTCATCCCTTTCAGATATTTGGATTTTGATTCTTCGCTGCAGTTCAATCACATTGAATTTCTTTAACCAGGACAGCTCCATTAAGAATCCTCTCCAAGGACATCCCGGCAGGGCGCTGACAGTAATGGATAATGGGTGACAAGGGAGAGTGGGGGGCAGAGACAGGAAATATTAGCAGCTGTGGGGAGAAGAGGGGGAAACCGTAATAAAAAATACCACCAAACTACATTTAAGCAACATCAGGGTTATGACACAGGCCAATAAAACCAAGACACTCACAATCAACGTGCCTGCCTTTGACTTTCTGCAACAGAAACGTGGGTTCCTTTCAGCGCCGTCCTGACACGGAGACTCCCCTCTTACACTGCAGCGAGGTGTCAAGGGCTCCCCAACCCTCACTGGGGGTATTTCAGGAAGCTCCTCGGAGATATCTCCGTCTACACGGCCTCAAAGCGTTTTTCGAGCAACAAAGACCAAACTCGACCAGCTGAGGCGGGCTAAAAGAATCATTTCCTGCTGAAAGAGCTGTGCTTTGTCTGAGGACCCCGGAACCCTCTGGCCAGCCTGTCTGGCAACACACGGCAGCTCAAGTCCTCTTGGGCTTGCTGAGGACTAGACGTGACAAGCTCCGTTCTGCCCTGGGGCCACTTTAGTAGGCGAGCTTCACCCCTCTGGTCACTGGTGCGGCCGCCTCGGCCTTCAGCGCCATCCCTCTGCCTTTTCAGGCCTGCCTCCTCCCCTCATTACAGGAACCGTGGGACCTTTCCCGAACAAGGAGCCGGTCCCCCAGGGGCTGTGGCTCGCAACTTTCTGGAATCCATATGGTATCTGGAGCCACTTCCAGAATAATGTTTTTAAACACATGAAATAACATACAGAGAATTACAACTATAGTGAAACAGAATGATCAAATATTTTAAAAACTGTGATTTTCCAACATGTGTGCCTTCTTATTGATGCCCTGAGTTTGAGATAGGGAGAGGCCAACGATATTCTGAGGCATCTGCAAAAACCATAAAGGGACATGAAAATACCGGGTCAGCCAAAAAGTTCACTTGAGTTATTGATAACGTGTGATGGAAACACCCGAACGAACTTTTTGGCCAATCCAGTATTTGTGATTTCCGCTGGTGACAAGGTTAAAAGTGTTGTCTCCGATACTGTGATGGCTTGTCCCCTGAATTCACCATTGAAGGAAATGGCAGATTTCCATTAGAGAAAATAACGATGTAATTTTGCTGGGGTGGGTGGTGGTGGCCTGGGCTCCAGGGTAAGAAGCCTCACCCCTGGGTCCCACTCCTCCCATTGCCTTGTAAGCACCCACAGAACCCCCTGACTTCCCTGAAGGAGCCCAAAGGTCAGGAACCCTGCCTGTCTTACTCGAAGCAGCAACGTGATGCCTGGCAAAGTGCCCAGCCTATTTGCAGATGCAGGAGAAATATGGGATGAATAAGTGACTTGGGTGCAACTCTGCATCTGCAAACACATTCCTGGATGGCCCTGCGAGAAAGGTGGTGAATCCTGGCTTTTCCCATTTGCTCTGTGAGGATTCATTTACTCAACGTACGATCTATTTGTTTATATTAATTGAGCGCTCATTCATACATCATCAGTTGAGTTCAGTTGCTCAGTCATGTCCGACTCTTTGTGACCCCATGGACTGCAGCACACCAGGCTTCCCTGTCCATCACCAACTCCCGGAGTTTGCTCAAACTCATGTCTGTCGAGTCAGTGAAGCCATCCAACCATCTCATCCTCTGTCGTCCCCATACACCATAAAAGTCACCATTTCAAGGGTACAATTCAGTGCGTTTCCACATATTCACGAGACTGTGTGACCATCACTGCCATCTAATTCCCGATCATCTGCACCACCCCCAAAGGAAACCCCACACCCACTAGCAGTCACTCCCCACCCCTCTCTCCCCCAGCCCCTGGCAACTACCGATTTGCTTTCTGTCTCTATGGATTCCCTCTGTGGACATTTCGCATCAGTGCAACCCGACAATACGTGGCCTTCAGTGTGGCTTCAACAGTGGCCTCTTCTATTGGGTGTGATGTTTTCAAAACCCATCCCCGTTGCAGCACACATCCGCATGGCACCCTTGGTTTGGCTGAGCAGTAGCCCCTCGTGTGAACGGACCGCATTTCACTTGTCCCTCCATCTACTGATGAACAACTGGACAGTTAACAAATACTCATTTGGCGCCAACACGTGCCAGATGGGAACTCAAGGCAAGCGAGGTCCCTGCTCTCACTGGGTCAGAATAGCAGGCTCTGAAAGCCCGGCCTTTGGGTTGGGAATCCCTCTGTTTTCCCATCTCTAAAATGGGAAACTTCTTTCTCTTCGGGACTGGTGAGGCTTTAGCAAGTGAACATGCCTGAAAGACCTAGAACAGAGCTTGGCACACGGCACGCGTGGGGAATAGACAATAAATGGCAACAGTTGCACAGGGCGATTAACACCAGGAAGAAACAAACAGGTGCTGACAGAGAGTTGCCCAGAGGGGCAGGCTCTTAGATGAGGTCAGGGAGGCCCGTGCCAGTCTTAATTCAAGACCCAAATGATGAGGAGGAACCAACTAAGCAGAACATCAGGGGAGCACGGATCCTGGTGCAAGGATGCACAATAAAAAGGCCCACAGAGGTCCAGGATGGGGATCCCTGACAGGAGGACGCCGGCCGGGACTGTGGGCCACAGACGTCACCTGAAGTTTTCCATCAGCCACGTTACAGAGAAAGTCTAAAGAAATAGGTGAAATTAATTTTAATAATACATTGTGAAACATTTCACCTAATATATTCAAAATATGATCTTCTGGACATCTGATTAGTGTAAAAAAAAATGTTGATGAGATCGCCTGCATCCTTCTTCTTTTTCATCCTAAGACTTTGAAACCCAGAGCCTATTCGTGCGTCCAGCACATCTTGGTTTGTTTGGATCGAGTATATTCACGTGCCCGACAGCCTCGCTGCGGGGGTCGGGGGCGGCCCCCCATGCTGGACGGTGCAGGAGAAGGACCCGTGAGTGGGCGAGTGGGGCTGGGGTGTTGGGACCACGGGGAGAGGAGGCGTGATGTGACATTGACGAGGGTGGCAGGGCCGGATCGTGGGGGTCCTGAGGGTCTTGGGAAGGACCCTGGAGGCGCCGCAGGAGGGTTTTGGGTCTGAGAATGACAGGATGTGGTTTGCACGTGAAACAGACAGAAGGGGCTCGGATGGAGCCCAGACTCCGGGAGGCAAGAGTGAAGGCGAGGGCACAGCCTGGGCGGTGCAGGACGTCGGTGGCCTTGGGCGTCGGCGGCTGACCGCGGACGCAGGGGGCTGGCTGACCGCTTCCACGGGAGGAGGAGGGGCTTCACAGGTGCGGGCTGGCGCGTGCGCACACGGTGTTACTGCCGCTGCCAGCCCGGAGGCTTCCTGACACCCGGGGCCACGCCAGCTTCACTCACCCCTCTATGCCCAGTGCCTGGCCCAGACCCCAGGGAACGATCGCCGAGTGCTGGCGGAGCCCCTCCCGGTTCGGAGCCCCCGCCCAGTCACTCGGAGGCCGTGCGCGCTGAAGCAGATTGCTCGCGCTTCCCCAGGTGGTCTGCTGTTCTCCTGCCTAACTAATCATCACAGCCTGGCTGATTAATAATGAATCGTTGCCTGAAGGGGCCTCTCAGTAGCCTTAATCCACTGTCACATCAACTCAGTGATGTGCCTTTGGTAAGAACCCAGAGTGAGGAAGGGCACAGGAACGGATGCCTCTGTCTACATTCGGCCCCAGAAGGTGCTGGGACCTCCTCTTGCCCACCTCCCGTCACTTCCCCACCGGGGGTCCCTGTGGGGAGAGGCCACATCCAACGGCTCCAGGTCCCAGGGCATCCTGAGGTTTCTGTAGGTTACCATGGAGATGGGGTGTCGGGTCCCGTGGTGACAGGACATTCAGAGTTCCTGGGCAAAGGACAGTTACGGGAAGAGGGGCTGAAAGACCTGGGAGCCAGCCAGGGTGGGGATATCAAAGCTCCAAATGGGCTGGGAAAGAAACTGCAAGAGAGGCTGCAAGAGAAGCAGCAGGGGCCGCCACAGCAGGGGCCACTGGCTGGGAGGCTGCAGGGCCCAGGGCAGCTCGGGCGTTTCAAGGATAACCGAGAGCCAACCTCCAGCAAGCTAGAGAAGTGAGACTCCAGCTGTACAGCACAGTCATGGGCTGGGAGGGAGGCCAGCAGCTCCCCTGAAGCTCTCAGCCTGCCCTGGAGACCCAGCAGGCCTTTCCAGGTAACGACTCCCACCTGCCGATCGCAACAGTTGCCTCCGCAGCTGTCTACAGCGTGCCCGAGCATGCCTAGCACCAGGCCAGGTCTATTTTGGCAGGAGAGTTTGACCACAGGGAGGGTAAGTGAAATCTCCACAGAGAGACCAGGAAGCTGGTGATGCTTTCATGGGATCACCCTCCACTTGGGACGTGCAGTTGTTTTGTAAGCTCGAGGAATTTCATATTTACCCTTTCATTCTGGGTCATTTGGGCCACTGGGTTCTTATGGGGCTGACTAATAAACCAGGGAAATCAACCCTGAATATTCATTGGAAGAACTGATGCTGAAGCTCCAACACTCTGGCCACCTGACACAAAGAGCTGACTCACTGGAGCAGACCCTGATGCTGGGAATGACTGAAGGCAAAAGGAGAAGGGGGCGGCAGAGGATGAGATAGTTGGATGGCGTCACCGACTCCATGGACGTGAATCTGAGCAGACTCCAGGAGACAGTGGAGGACAGAGGAGCCTGGTGTGCTGCAGTCCATGGGGTCACAAACAGCTGGACACGATTTAGCAACTGAACAACAAGTGTGTTTAGCCAACAAAAAACAGGTAAGGAGTCCAGCATGGATACGGTCAAGCTGATTGGAAACCTGGGTCACAGCAGGACTCTTCAGAGCCTTTGCGTGTCTATCTCCTTACGGGAGATGCAGCAATCAGCCTTCCTCACGTTGTCTGAGAATCTTTGTTTCATGAATCAACTTGCAGGGCTAGTCTTCTGCGGCACACATTTTGACAAACACCATCTCAGGACACACGTCTACCAATTGGGGAAGCCTGATGAACTCATGTCCACTCTAAGACTTTCTGCATCTGTTCAGGAGACGGGAACGTGTAAGTGGTCTCAAGCCAACGTCTCCCCAGAGCAGCTCAGGTAAAAAGCACGTGGCCGGTTCTTACTCTTAGACGAGAACACCCCACTTCTGTTGTGGGGCCATGTCGCTAATGGACACGCTCAGCGGGTGGCATTCCCTGGCATTTGGGTACACCTTGGCGTGATGTTTGCTGACGAGGTGAGCGAAGGAACCAGTCAGGGGATGAGTCACCCCAGCAACCCTTTCAGTGGGTGAACCTCTGCTGGGTGGGCACCCCATGCATTTCACCTCAACTCTTGTCGGGTGGGATTTCCAAGGGGGGCATTCTCTGAACCTCGCCCCAAACTGTGGAGTGGGCAAGGAGGGTGAGGCCGTGCTTGGCAAGGATGTGTGTGCAAAGCCGAGGCCCAGGCTTGGAGACAGACAGGCAAAGTCCACCATGACCAGTGGGGTACTGTGTGCAAGGTATTTCACCGTCTCGTGCGTCTGCAAGGCTGAAATCACAACGTCTCCCGGCCCTGGTGCATTAGTATTCATACAGCGTTAACTGCAATGGCTTCCAGGCCAGAAAGCCTATGTGGGCATAACTGTACACCTGCCCCCCCCCCGAAATGACATCAATATCTCCCCTCCCCCAACACAAGAAACTCACTCTCCAGCTGGGGAGGCAAACCGATGCACCAGAGCAGCTAGGAAACAGACAATTACGCGCTAATCTGCTCGGATTAACAACCAGCACATCCTGGTGGCAGCTTCTGACTAATTTTTCATGATAGCCTTGAGGGTAAGATTACAGAATTTGGATCAACTGTTTTTCCTGATAGGTGAACTCACAAATTGTTGGGCCATTACATGAAGTGTACTGACAACCACTCTACTTCATAAAGGTCTGTTGAATAAATAAATAAACCTTGGGTGAGGTCTCAAGCGGTGACACCAAAGAGCTCATTTCTGGCTGTACCGTGTGCAATGTTTCTGGCAACGAAGTGAGTGGAGACATAAAGGAGAATCTCATCGGGTCCGAAGGTCACACAGAGTTGGAAGAGATAGTTAATATGATAAATGCGCTCATCAATATTCAGAGATTTGACAGGCAAGACTACATGGCCCACATCACAAGATGGAATTCAACAGACTTACATGCAAAGGGCTGAATTTTGCCTCAAAAATGTGTGCAAGGACAGGGTAAGGGAGAACTGGCAAGGCAGAGGCTTGTGGGAAAAAAAACAAAACACAAAAAACATTGTGTGCTTTTTTGATTAACTTAATGTTCAAAGTGACATAATAATATAAAACAGGCACTTAAAAGACATAAGACTAGGTGCTTCCCTGGTGGCTCAGTGGTAAAGAATCCACCCGCCAATGCAGGAGATGTGGGTTTAATTCCGGGGTTGGGAAGATCCCCTGGAGAAGAAAATGGTAACCCGCTCCAGTATTCTTGCCTGGGAAATCCCATGGGCAGAGGAGTCTGACGGGCTACGTCCACGGGGTAGCAAAGAGTCAGACACGACTTAGAGACTAAACAACAAAAAATGTAAGCCTGTACGAAGAAAGAAAATTCTGTATGTGATGCAATTTCTCCCTTTCCTCCTATGCCGGACCCAGTGGATGAGAAATTGTGAAGGATCTTTCGATAAGTAGAGGCTCAAAGGGGCTTCCCAGGTGGTGCTGGCGGTGAAGAATCCGCCTGCCAAGGCAGGAGACCCGGGTTCCATCCCTGGGCTGAGAAGATCCCCTGGAGCAGCAGAGGGCAACCCACTCCGTAGTCTTGCCTGGGAGATCTCATGGACAGAGGAACCTGGCAGGCTGCGGTCCATGGGGTCACAAAGAGTCAGACACGCTGACTGACGAAGCACAGCAGGGACTGAAAGAGAAAAGGTGAGCCCACACGGCAGCAGAGAAGGTCACCTCCAAGCTTGAGAGGGCCAGACACAGGAGCGGCCCAGCCCGGGGTGGGCGTGGCCAGGCTGGCTGACCCCCTGCCAAGTCCCCGGCCTCCCACAGCCAGGCTGCACACTCTTCCCGCGGGTGAGAGCTGCGACTCTGGGCTAGGTGGGCAGAAAGGCAGGACAGTGCCTGGGATAAGGGGTGGGTTCGCAGGTGAGACCCAGGAGGAACAGGCAGCCTCAGAGCTGAGGAAAGCATCTTTCCCCACAACACACCTGGGTTCATCCCTCTCACACAAAAAGGCTGCAGCAGGCAGATGCAGCCGTGGCAGACAGCTTATGGAGGACAATCGTTGTTCAGTCGGGAAGGCGTGTCCCACTCTTTGCAGCCCCATGGACTGCAGCTTGCCAGGCTTCCCTCTCCTCCACTGCTTCCCAGAGTTTGCTCAAACGCATGTCTGAGTCAGTGCCACACATCCAGCCGTCACATCCTCTGTCGCCCCTTCTCCTCCTGCCCTCAGCCTTTCCCAGCGTCAGGGTCCTTTCCAGTGAGTCACTTCTTCGCATCAGGGGGCCAAAGTATTGGAGCTTCAGCTTCAGCGTCAGTCCTTCCAGTGAATATTCAGGGTTGATATCCTTTGGGATTGCCTGATTTGATCTCTTTGCTGTCCAAGAGATGCTCTGAACAATGTCCAATGTCAGTACAGCCCCCACCCAAAGAAACACCAGACCTTCAAGGGAAGCCGGCACCATTATAGAGAAACCACCACACGCAACAAACAGAAGCCGTACCAGGGAAGCGGTCCCCAGAGCCAGCAGAACGAAGCTCTAGACCATGCAGCCTTAATGTCCCCAGAAAGATGCACGCGATATGGGCTCAGCCAATGGATATTTAAAAGATCACTGGAACGGAAATCAGCAGGTGGGCTGTATTTGCAGAATGGACACAGCCCACGACTTCACACTGAGCTGGAAGACGGAATTGAGAAATTCTCCCAGGATCTGGGGGGGAAAAAAGAAAGGCCGGAGAGAATGAAAGAGAAGTTGGGAGAATGGAAGATGGATCCAGACATTCCAATATTTCTCTGGGCGGTGATTCAGAAGAGGGAATGGAAAGTGCGGAAGACAAACCCAAAGACGTTCTAAGGAGATCATTTCCAGAACTGGAAAGGGACATGCGTCCTCAGCTTACAAGGACACACAGGAGTGCCGGGAAGACGCGAGAGAAAAGACCACCTCTATTCCCGGCGTGATGAAGCCTCAGAACACAAGGCTCGCAGGAAAACTCCTGAAAGACGGACGAGATACACTGCCTACAAAGAAGCAGAATAAGCCTGACTAACTCGCAATGCCAGCTACAAGAATGGGGGCGTTATCTCTCAGGCTCCAAGGAAACATTATTTTTAAACTAGAATCTACATTTAGCTAAACAGTGACTCAAGTGTAAACCAGGCAAAAGCATTTTTCACACATGCGAGGACTCAAAATACTTACCATCCACAGAGCTTTAATTAAACCATCACCAAACGATGCATGTTAGTAAGGAAGAAAGAGATTCCAAGGGGAAAACTTAGGCTCTAAGAAACAGCAGTGGGGTTTCCCTGGTAGGCTGGTGGTTAAGGGATCGATCCCTGGTCCAGGGAGCTAAGAGTCCGCATGCTGAGAAGCGACTGAGCCCACGCACTCTGCGGCCATGGGCCACAACCAGAGTCCTCACTCTGCAAGGAGAGATCCCACGTCATGCCCTAAGATCCCCTGTGCCACAGCTGAGACTCGATGCAGCCAAATACACAAACACGGACATAAATATTTTAAATTTAGAAAAAAGAAACAATGATACATACCTGGTAAGATCTGAATGGTGTTCCCCAAATTTATAGGTTGACAGCCAAATGCCCTGTACCTCAGGAGGAAGTGTATTTTATTTGAATACAAGGTCTGTAAAGAGGTGATTAAGTTAAAAAGAGGTCATTAGGGTGGGGTCCTAATAAGGATGGCAAAAGACATTCCACCCAAATAGTGACCCAAGAGAGCTGGGGTAACTGTGCTCCTATCAGGCAAAATAGATTCTAAGTTAAAAAATATTACAAGAGCCGAAGGATTTTATATGTCGATAAAAGGGTCAATCTATCGATTCAAATAACAATTACACAAATATATGCCTCTTACAATAGAGTCCCCGAAATATATGAAGCAAAAATGGACAGAATTAAGGGGAGAAATATCAGTTCTACAATAATACTTGGAGACTTCAATAGCCCACTTTTAATAATGAATAGAACAACTAGACAGATGGTCAGTAAAAAACAATGATTAGCAAACCATGACAGAAAAAAACAGAACAAAAAAATCTTGATGAATTCTGCAAAAAAGGAAGAAGATCACAATAAACCTTTGGAAAATAAACATACAGGTTAAGGTATTAAGAGTAAGTCCCGTGTATCATAAATTTCCCTCCTCTAGGGGATCTTCCCAACCCAGGGATTGAACCCAGGTCTTCCGCATCGTAGGCGGATTCTTTACCAGCTGAGTCACCAGGGAAGCCCATCATAAATTACACCAAATATAAAAGGGTTAACGAGAAAACTGAGAGGAAAGGCACCAAAAGGGACAAAGGGGATGGCACCTTATTAAGAGGAACTGTCAGCTGCCGTGAATGTTTCTGGGCCTCACAACACAGCTTCAGAGCACATAACGCCAATCTGAGAGAAGCACGAAGAAACGGGCAAAGTCGCCGGCCAGCTGGAGACATCAAGAGGCCCCTAAGAAGGGGACAAACGAGCGTGGTCACCGAGCTCTCAGGATGATCAGCGTGTTTGCTCTAATGGCTCTACAGAACTCTGTACCAGGGGAGAAAAATTCTTTTCAAATACAGGTGGAAATTTTGCAAAAATTCACCATGTATTAGCCACAAGAAATTCAAGCAATAATGAAAAGCAGAGAACACAGATGGCATATTGGCTGATGAAACATAAAATTAAAAAGAAATTTAAAAAACACCATCTTCAATCTATACACCAAAGAAATATAAAAACATAAATTAAAAGTTATTTTTAAAGCAACAGTAATGACATCATAAACCGGTAGAATACGAGTTCAGTAAGGTGGCTACAAAAGTCAACTTAAAACTCTCCAGATATTGAAACATTGAGAAACAACAGACTGCAGGGGTACAGCAACAGACAATCAGAACAACGAACAAAAGCCTGGTAAACTCACCTATGTGTAGAAAATTAATGCCTGATTAGGGTTTTGTTTCAAATCAACAGAGATAAAAGGAGCATTCAATAACTGTTGGGATAATCTGCTAACAATTTGGAGAGAATGATATTCCTACTTTGCTCCTTTGCATAGATAATTTGCAGATAGATTAATGGCTTAAAAATGAAATAATGAATTCCAAAAGTTTTAGAGGAAGCAAAGTTTAAAATATGCCTATAACCTTGGGATAAGATAGGCCTTCTTAAACAAGCCATAATATGCTAATGTCATTTGGGAAAAGATTGATGAATGTGAGTACATCATAATTTAAAACTTCCGTGTGATGGAAAATAGTGCCACAAAGTTAAAGTGTAAGCTATGTTCTAGGAAAACATCTGTAATACGTGAAATAAAGATTAATGTGCAGAACGACAATAAGAAAAAGGCAAGGAATACGGTAGGAGAGGAAATTAGGAAAATGAACCAGCAAGTCATAGAATTTTATGTGATCAATAAACATGAAGCAATACTTCAGCTCAGGAGTAATCAAGGGAAAACCTGAAACAATAAGATTTCGTTCTGCACCTGAGTTTTGTCAGCTATAAAACAGGAGCAGTAAAGGACCGCACCTCCTAGGATTGTCATGGCATTAAACGAGTCGATACACACAAGAAAAGTTCTTGGGGCAGTGCCTGGAATGTAACCAACAATCTATAGGCATTAGCTCCGATTAGCTTTAGCACGCTGCAGCAATCTGAGCACAAACAATTTCAGTCTTGGTAAAAATAAAATTTTGGCAAGGGTATGAGGAAAAAATACTCTCACATTGTCTTGGTGAGAATATAAACTAGTCCAGCCAATTTTTGTGGACAATTTGGCAACATCCGTGAACACACACAATATATGTACCTTATACCTGGCCATCCCCGACTCAATGGACATGAGTTTGAGCAAACTCCAGGAGATAGTGAAGGACTGGGAAGCCTGACGTGCTGCAGTCCACGGGGTTGCCACGACTTAGCGCCTGAAGGACAAATACCTGGCAATTCCATGTTGGCACCTAACTGGAGAAACGTTCCCCTCTCTGCAAAGGAGGTATGTGCAGACAAGGAAGACGAACGACCGGGGAAAGAAACCCCTAAATGCTCATCAAATGCGGATTGATTACATTACACATGGTGCTTTTAGACAGCGCAAGACCCTGCTGGTGTCGATAAAAGTGGACTGGCGCTTACACTAGCATGGAAGGATCTCCAAGGCGTATTTTTAAGGAAGAAAACAAGCTGCAGAACAGTTAAGTACTGTGTGATGCCACTTAGGAAAGCAACAACCACAAAACTAAAACATGTTCCTGTTCTACACATATGGGCCTAGAGAGAGGTCTGGAAGGCGACATACAGAGCAACAGCCAGGGGAGCCGGCCAGCACTGATCTGCTTGTCAAGGAAAGCTCAACAGCTTCGTCTACATTTGTCTTCCCTGGTGGCTCAGCTGGTAAAGAACCCACCTGCGATGTGGGAGGCCTGGGTTCAATCCCTTGGTTGGAAAGATCCCCTGGAGAAGGGAAAGGCTGCCCACTCCAGTATTCTGGCCTGGAGAATTCCTGGACTGTCTAGTCCATTGGGGTCACAAAGAGTCGGACATGACTGCGTGACTTTCACTTCACTACATTACTTGAAAGATTTAAAAGAAATGCTTTCATGTATGAATTTTTAGAAATAAAAGTAAATAAGATATAACCCTAACCCTACAGAGTCTTCCTGGGGCTTCCCAGGTGGCGAAGTGGTAAAGAATCTGCCTGCCAATGCAGGAGACATAAGAGATGCAGGTTCAATCCCTGGGTTGGGAAAATTCCCTGGAGGAGCAAATGGAAATGCCCTCCAGTATTCTTGCCTGGAAAATTCCATGGACAGAGGAGCCTGACGGGCTACAGTTCATAGATTTGCAAAGAGCTGGACATGACTGAGCAACTGAGCATGTGCGTGCGCGCACACACATGAACACACACGCACGTGTGCACACACATGCATACACACGAGTGCACACACATACAGGCACACACACATGCACACGCACACACACACGTGCACACACGCACACACATGCGCAAGGGCACACACGCGCACACACACACACACACACCACTACAGTTTCCCTGGCATCCCTACAAGGTGAGACCGGATCAAAGTTCCTTCCAGCTCTAAGAATCCATGACTTCATCCTTCTTCAGTTCAGTTCAGTTGCTCAGTCGTGCCCGACTCTTTGCAACCCCATGAATCACAGCATGCCAGGCCTCCCTGTCCATCACCAACTCCCGGAGTTCACTCAAACTCACGTCCATCGAGTTGGTGATGCCATCCAGCCATCTCATTCTATGTCGTCCCCTTCTCCTCCCACCCCCAATCCTTCCCAGCATCAGAGTCTTTTCCAGTGAGTCAACTCTTCGCATGAGGTGGCCAAAGTATTGGAGTTTCAGCTTTAGCATCAGTCCTTCCAATGAACACCCAGGATCGATCTCCTTTAGAATGGACTGGTTGGATCTCCTTGCAGTCCAAGGGACTCTCAAGAGTCTTCTCCAGCACCACAGTTCAAAAGCATCAATTCTTTGGCGATCAGCTTTCTTCACAGTCTGACTCTCACATCCATACATGACCACTGGAAAAACCATAGCCTTGACCAGACGGACCTTTGTTGGTAAAGCAATGTCTCTGCTTTTTAATATGCTATCTAGGTTGGTCATAACTTTCCTTCCAAGGAGTAAGTGTCTTTTAGTTTCATGGCTGCAATCAGCATCCGCAGTGAGTTTGGAGCCAAAAAAAATAAAGTCTGACACTGTTTCCACTGTTTCCCCATCTATTTCCCATGAAGTGATGGGACCAGATGCCATGATCTTTGTTTTCTGAATATTGAGCTTCAAGCCAACTTTTTCACTCTCCTCTTTCACTTTCATCAAGAGGCTCTTTAGTTCCTCTTCACTTTCTGCCATAAGGGTAGTGTCACCTGCATAGCTGAGGTTATTGATATTTCTCCCAGCAATCTTGATTCCAGCTTGTGCTTTTTCCAGCCCAGCGTTCCTCATGATGTACTCTGCATATAAGTTAAATAAGCAAGGTGACAATATACAGCCTTGATGTACTCCTTTTCCTATTTGGAACCAGTCTGTTGTTCCATGCCCAGTTCTAACTGTTGCTTCCTGACCTGCATACAGGTTCTTACAGGAAGTCACATTCATATAAGGTAACAGAAACCATCTTCACTGTCTGACTTAGTGGCATTTAACACACTGCACGATGCCGTGCAACAGTCACTGTTAGCTTAGTTCTGAACATGCTCATCGTCCCTAAAGGAGACCCCCGACCCAATCAGCAGTCAAGTCCTCACCTCAGCCTGGGCCAGCCACTAATCTGCTTCCTCTCGGTCTCTGCAGCTGTCCATTCTGGACATTTCATATCAGTGGGATCCTGCAGCAAACGGCCTAACGTGTCCGGCTTCTTTCACCGAGCGTGATGGTTTCCCCTCATGGTAGCTCGTGTCATGACAACACCCCTTTCCATGGCTGAATGGTGGTCCGTCGTACGGCTTTGCCACACTTGGTCGTCCCTTCATCTGCTAACGTGTTCTTCCCACCTCTGGGCCGCTCCAGTTTTGTGAGTAGTGTTGCTGTGAACGTCTGTGTGCAGGCTTTGTTTGCAGGCCTGTTTTCAGTTCTTCTCGGTACCTGCCTAGGAGCGGAATTGCGGGGTCACATGGCTGTTCAGTCGCTCGGTTGTGGCCGGCTCCTTGGCACCCCATGGACTGCAGCACTCCAGGCTCCTGTCCTTCACTGTCTCCTGGAGTTTGCTCAAACTCGGGGCCTTTGAGTTGATGGCGGTCACGTGGTGATTCTATCTTTAATCGTCTGACGAACTGTCAAGGCTTTTCCACATCATGTGCACCATCTTACATTCCCGCCACGACGCATTTTTAAGACTCTTTTTGTTGTGGACCGTTTTTAAGCCTTTATTGAATTTGTTACCATACCGCTTCTGTTGTATGTTCTGATATTTTGGCTGTAAAGCACGCGGGATCTTAGCTCCCTGACCAGGGATTGGACCTGCATGCCCTGCCCTGGAAGGTGAGGTCTTAACCACCAGACCGCCAGGGACGTCGCCAAGGTTTGGAAATTCAGAGAAGGCAGGCGGGAGTGGGGAGGGGAGGCAGAACAGGCGTCCTGGGCTTGAGGAGATGCAGGACGAGGAGGGTGTGCTCGGGCTGACAGTGGAGCAGGCAGGGGGTGCCGGGCGGGGGGCCGCAGGTGGGAGCAGGGGGCCCTCTGGCCAGGTGACGAAATGGGTACGTCGAGTCTGGGAAGCTCACCAGACCAGCGCTCTGAGTGTCTGCTAGCAGAGGCGGCCTCGGGCGTGTGGCATGGTGCCCCTTTGCCTCTGGGTAGATAAAGACAGACCGGCAGTAAGAGGCAGAGCGGCCTGGAGGGGGGGCGGCGGGCCTCGTCATGTCATCCTTCGGTGCAGAGGCAGGGCACCCAGAGCTCTCATCTGTCAGCTTCCAACTGTCATAAAAGACATGTGCCAAGTGGGGAAGGCACCAAACTGGAGGCAGCGTCGACTGAACCAGGGAATTAGCCAGCTCCTGCTTCTCCTCTCTCCGACTTTAAAATGAACTCCCAGAAGCTCCCACAGAGGGTCGGGTGAGCCAATTAAAAAAAAAAGAAATTAGCTGAGCTCCACGCCCACCAAGGTGCCCCGTAGTACTGGGGAATGCCAGTGGCGGGGGTGGGGCGGAGAACAGCAGGAACCTTGACTGCTGCTCCTGCAGCAAAGCCTCCGGCTCTGCTCCGGGACCCAAGGCCTCTGCAGGTGAGAAAGGGCTCTGCTGAGCCCAGGAGTCTGCGCGGCAGCCAGGCGCAATGTTTAATGTTGTACCGTTATTTCTGGGCTCGTGGAGGACAGGGAAGCCTGGCGTGCTGCAGTCCACGGGGTCGTAAAGAGTCAGACACGACTGAGTGACTCAACAAGAACAACGTGGTCTCTGGCGCCCAGGGGGAGCTCCTGGGTCCCCGCCTTGGGTTGGTACAATGCCTTGGGATGGGGGTGGGAGTCACGGCAGAGAGGAGAAGGGTTGGCCTCCTGGATGAGTTTGTGGGGGCTGCTGTGACCACAGACCGGAGGCTTCCACAACAGGAATTTACTGGCTCACAGTCCTGGCGGCTGGAAGTCCAAGATCAAGGGGTCAGCAAGGTGGGCTCATTCTGAGACCTCCCTCCTTGGCTTTGAGACGGCCGCCTTCTCCCTGCGTCCTCACGTGGACCCCCCCCCGCACCCCCTATGTGAGTCTGTGTCCCAACCTCCTCTTCTTATAAGGACACCAGTCCTATAGGATGGGGGCCATCCTAGAGACCTCATTTTACCTTAATCATCTCTGTAAAGACCCCAGCTCCACCCACAGCTAGAGGGACTCACAGACAGAATTTTAACATTTGAGTTTGGAGAGCGGGGAACATGGACTCGGTCCATAACACCCAACTGGTCAGGGGCCTGGGGCATGGAGCAGCTCTCAGGCCAGCCCCCTCCTCACCAGGCTGACCAGATCACTTAGCCTGGACACCAGTTCCAGACTCAGATTCCAGAATGCGTCTACGGAAGTCACTCAGGGCTTCGAGACCCTGCAGCTCAAAACAGCAACCGCAGGCGCTTACTCACCACAGGCTGCAACCGGGAGTGTCAAACCACCCTCAGAGCACCGCGAATTATAACTCACAGCGTCTCGGTGGAACCTGAGGTGACTCATCCACTTGGCCGATGAGAAAGCCACAGCCCCGGAGATCCGAGCTCTGCGCACACGGCTTCCACTTAGCAACGTTCGGACACGTTAAGGCCCGTTTCTTAGAAACAAGTCAAACCAAGATGCAGCGGGAGAAGGACATGAAATGTCAAGCAGCCAGCATCTTGTTTCACCCAACTCACTTCACCTGGGACGGAAGGGTGGACCCCTCCACCTCTGAGACCAAACGCAGCTTCACAGGACGAGACTCGAGTGTCTGGGGAGAAAGATCGGGGGAATGGAATTCACGGCGTCACTGTCTGGCATCTCCTCCTGTCAGTCCAGGGTCCCCCTGAGCTCCTGGACCAAGGGATGGAGTTGAGTGTGATGACCTTGTCCCCTGAGGCCTAAGCTAGGCCAGCAAAACACTGGGAGCTTCGCCTGAATCCAGGATGCCAAGAAGACAAAGTTCCGGGGCTTTTTCAACAAGTCCAGGCGTCTGACTGAAACAACACGGGGCAAGTGTACCACCGCGTCTTTGGCGTTGAATGTGTGGGAATCTACTCTTTACCCTCCGGGACTGTTTCTGATTCTCCAGGATGTTCTCTCGGACCCAGGCTGAGAACCTCTCGAGGTCAAGGGCTGTCTCTCGCCATCTCCTGGGTGCACCTTAGCACCTCCTGTGAAGGTTTTACGACCCCAAGCTCAGAGCCGTGCCCCAAATAAGGATGTAATTAGCGTTGGTGTTGCTCAGGTGTTGTTCTTCCTAAGCTGACCCACTAACTCCCAGGCTGAGGACTTCTGCACCTTGATTATCAGGGACCCAGGTGGAGAAGGGCGGGGTGGCAGGGTGAGAGGCGGGACAGAAGGCAGCAGGGGCCCAGGTGAGACCCGAGGTGCCAACCAGTGCCCTTCAGTGTTCACTGCGTGCAT
Source organism: Moschus berezovskii (assembly GCF_049115385.1). Lineage (NCBI taxonomy): Eukaryota > Metazoa > Chordata > Mammalia > Artiodactyla > Moschidae > Moschus > Moschus berezovskii. Next base: position 1,906,726 of record NC_142486.1, read on the forward strand.
GAGTCACCCGCGTGAAGCGTGCTCCTTGGAAGAAAAGCTGTGACAAATCTAGACAGCATGTTAAAAAGCAGAGACATCATTTTGCCGAAAAAGGTCTGTACAGTCAAAGCTATGGTTTTTCCCGTGGTCATGTACGGATGTGAGAGTTGGACCATGAAGAAGGCTGAGTTTCAAAGAATCGATGCTTTCGAACTGTGGTGCTGGAGAAGACTCTTGAGAGTCCCTTGGACTGCAAGGAGATCAAACCAGACCATCCTAAAGGAGGTCAACCCTGAATATTCATTGGAAGGACTGATGTTGAAGCTGAAGCTCCAATACTTTGCCCACCTGATGGGAAGAGGTGACTCACTGGAAAAGACCCTGATGCTGGGAAAGATTGAGGGCAGGAGAAGTGGGTGACAGGGGATGAGATGGTTGGATGGCATTATTGACTCAATGGACATGAATTTGAACAAACTCTGAAGCCTGGCGTGCTGCAGTCCATAGGACATGACTGAGCGACTAACACTTTCACTTTGCTTTTTTAGACATGATGCTCTTGCACACTAAACAGGCTACAGTATAGTGTAAACATAACTTTTATATTCACTGGGAAATGGAAAAATTCACACAACTTGCTTACTGAGATGGTCTGGAACTGAACCTTCAGTATGTCTAAGGTGCGCCTGTATAGCCATTTCTCTTAAAAAAAAAAGTGTAGAAAAATGACTTGATAAAATTCAACATGTATTCCTGACAAAATATATTGGAATGGAAAGAAAATAAACATTCTTAACCTAGTTAAGTATATCCACAAAAATCCTCTAGCAAACACAATAGTTAAAGGTAAAGCTTTGAAAGCTTTTTCTTCAAGATTGAGGCCAAAACACAAATGCTCAAGATTACTGCTATTATTCAATGCTTTATTGGAGATGCTAGCCAGCACAGTGAAAAAAATAAATGAAGAAAAGAAAAAGAAATAAAAAGATCTAAAAAGTGGAAAGGAAGAAAAAACATTGTCATAATTTAGAAATGATATTATCTGCATAGAAAAAACAAAAAAAACCCTAGATATTATTTTTTAAAAGTTTAGTATAGTTATGAATCCAAGGTTAAATATAAAAAAGATCAACTGTGTTTCTCTACATTAGTAACAAACATAAATGCAAAGTTTTAAAAGATATTCTTTATAACAGCAGTAAAAAACGGAAGATATTAGGAATAAGTTGAACAAAAACTGAGCAAGACTTTTATAGAGAAGATGTTAAAACTTTATTGAAAGACATTATAGAAGACCTTTAAAAATGAGGAGATAAACCAAGCTTGCAGGTGAAAAAACTGATCATAAAGATGCCGGTCTCCCCCCAGATTGACCTACAGATTCAGTACGATGGAAATTCCAGCAGAGTGTTTAAGATCTGAAGCACAGCCATAAGTGGTAAGGATGGGAGCTGTTCCTGGAATTCCGGGCACGAGGCCTGCGATCGCAGTGCGATGTGAACCACAGCACTGTGCTCTGCGTCTGGGCTGCATCTGTAATCAGCCTCCCAGCGTGCGCCGTTCTGTCCTTCTCCTGCTGCCGGGACGCAAGCGACACTTAGTCCAGGCACAGAGGGCCACGCAGCGGAAAAGGCAGGGTCCCCGAAGGGCTGCCTGAGGAAAGCCACCTGTTTACCTGCACCCACCCTGTGTTTACATGAGAAAAAAAAAAAGTATCACCTGCTTTTCAAGACCTTGATATTTGGGAGCCTGTTACACAGTGTAGCTGACCCTAACTAATACCAGTGAGCTGGAGGATAGGTCATTACAACTCCGAGCTGAAATGTAAACAGGAAAAGGAAAGAAAGGAAAACAGGAGAGAATAAGCAAGAGTTACTGGATGACACCAAAGTGCTGCTGTAGTCGCTCAATCATGCCCGACTCTTTGTGACCCCATGGACTGTAGCCTGCCAGGCTCCTCTGTCCCTGACATTTCCCCAAGAATCCTGGAGTGGTTTGCCGTTTCCTCCTCCAGGGGATCTTCCTGGCTCAGGGATCGAACCTGCATCTCCTGCATTGGCAGGTGGATTCTTCACCACTGAGCCCCCTGGGAAGCCCGTCGAGTGTAGGACATTCATAATTGGACGAGCAGAGGGAGAAGAAAGCAAAAGAAACAGTTGAATTAGTAATGGCCAAGAACGTTACTAGGGCTTCCCTGGTGGTTCAGGTGGTAAAGAAGCTGCCGCAATGCAGGAGACGCGGGTTCGATCCCTGAGTTGGGATGATCCCCTGGAGAAGGAAATGGCAACCCACTCCAGGATTCTTGCCTGGAGGAGAATTCCAAGGACTGAAGAGCCTGGCGGGCTACAGGCCATGAGAGTCACGAGAGCGTTGGAAGTGACTGAGCAGCTAACAGTTTCACTTATTCAAGAATGTTAGCGACAGCTGAATTAATAACGGGCTGTGATCAAACCCCACAGACCCAGGAGGTTCAGAGAATACCAAGCAGGGTAAGCAGCAAGAAAAACACAGCTGGGAATATCAGATCCAAACGGCGGGAGTCCAAAACCAAACAGAGTCCTGAGAGAAGCCAGAGAGGGGAAAGACACCTGTCCTCTGAACGGCAGTGGACTCCTTACCACAGACACACACAGAAGAAGGGAGTGTGGTGAGGCCCTGCGCGGGTTAGGAGAGCCGAGACCACCGGCTCAGACGTCAGTTTCCAGCCAGACTGTCCTCAAATGTGAAGGAGAAGTGAAGACTCTCGCAGAGTAAAGAAAACGGGGAATTTATGGCCAGCAGGTGAGACACGTTGTCAATAAAAGAGGCTCTTCAGGCAGAAGAAAACATGCAGGGAGGAAGGGCACTGGAGAGGGATAATTAAAAGTAAGTAAGGTCTTTTTTTCCCTTTTCTGGGGGATCTTAGTTCCCCCAACCAGAGACTGAACCTGGGCCCTTGGCAGTGAAAGCTTCGAGCCCTAACCACTGGACCAGCCGGGATGTCCCTATTTTTCTTATTCCTAATTGATCTGCATGATTACTGTTTTGTTTTTTTTTAAAGTCATCATAGTAACAGTGTCTGGGGTAACTGCAGTGGATGGGTGAGTGAAATGATGGACAGGAATCTCAGAAGGTTGGGAGGGATGAACGGGGATCATTCGGTCATGAGGTGTCCCACACATGGTATCATTTCACTGGAGACTCGGATTAGTTAAAAATGTACATTCTAAACTAAAAACAACTTAAACACTCGTTATGCTGAGAGAGGAGGTAAAAATGGGACCACGAAATGCTCTGTTAAAACCAGAGAATGCAGAAAACAAAGAGGGAAAAGGTAGCCTGGTATTTTTTTGGCAAAAGACAAACATCTAAGGAACAGAGCAGTGAGCTCAGCTTCAGTGCCAGGGATATAAGGAAACAGTACACGAGAAACTCGCCCCTGCAGGCCAGAGGGAAAGGGATGGGACAGCCCTTCAGGAGGAAATTCAATTTAACTAAATGTATTTAATTGGATTTTAAACCATTCACAACAATAAATGCCACAGACTGAAATGTGAAGCCTTTGTGTTAGTATTCTTTTTAATACATGTATACATTCTTTTGTTTGATTTTTAAAGGAAACCATGTATAATTTTAAAATGTCTAATGAAGTGGAGTGCATGCACACGTGCCAAGTTGCTTCAGTTGTGTCCGACTCTGTGTGACCCCATGGACCAGAGCCCACCAGGCTCCTCTGTCCAAGGGATTCTCCAGGCAAGAATACTGGAGTGGGTTGCCATGCCCTTCTCCAGGGGATCTTCCCGACCCAGGGAACCTCCGTCTCTTATGCCTCCCACACTGGCAGCCAGGTTTATTTACCAGCAGTGTCACCTGGAAGCCCAGTGAATTGGAGTAGAAAACGATAAAACCTAAGTGCTTAATGATAGAAGAGCTGGAAAGAACAAAGCTGATTTGCTCCGTCGAGTCCCCAAGACGCCCAGAAAACAGGCGTCTTGGACCGCAAAGGGTGGATGTGCAGGGTCGGTTCACACCAGAAGAATCAGTTGCAGATGAAGTTCAACCCCCAGACTCTCTCCCAGTCCTGGCAGAAGAAAGGTTTACTCACTGGAAAACTGAATTCAAGGTGCGAAGGGTGAGGGGCCATCTGGAAAGTAGATGATTGAAATATCAGAAGAGTGGGGAGTGGGGGCTGGAGAATCAATGTTGTTGTTTTTTTTTTTAATTATAGGCCTTTTTAAAGCAATACAAATATAAAAAGCGGTGACAGCACTTTGCCAACAAAGATCAGTCTAGTCAAAGCTATGTTTTTTTCCAGTAGTCACATGTGGACGTGACAGCTGGACCATACGGAAGGCTGAGTGTTGAAGAATTGATTCTTTCAAACAATGGTGCTGGAGAAAACTCTTGAGGGTCCCTTGGACTGCAAGGAGCTCCAACCAATCAATCCTAAAGGAAATCAACCCTGAATACTCAAGGACTGATGCTGACGCTGAAGCTCTAATACTTTGGCCACCTGATGCGAAGAGTTGACTCATTGGAAAAGATCCTGATGCTGGGAAGGGTTGAAGGTGGGAGGAGAAGGCAACAGAGAATGAGATGACTGGATGGCATCACTGACTCAATGGACATGAATCTCAGCAAACTCCTGGAGACAGTGAAGGACAGGGAAGTGTAGTGTGCTGCAGCCCATGGGTCACAGAGTTGGACATGACTTAGTGACTAAATAACAGCAAAAAATCAAGGTGTCTGTGGACTTGGTCATGAGGATGGCTTTCTTCGTGCTGATCCAGGGCACAGACCAGGAAGCAGCTGGCCCAGGAACCCACAGCCCCGCACAGCAGCAAATCTTATCTCTTAGCGTCACAGGACATCAGCGGGGTCAGGTCTCCTGAAGAGGAAGTAGTCCAGGGAACAGACGGTGATCCTGCAATGACTTCAAAATCCGCCCCCCCACCCTTTCTCTTTCATTTTCCCCCCAGAGAACTCAATAATCTATCATTTATCTTGCCTTGCTTCAGGCTATGCCATTAATAACAATAGAAACAGCATTTTTTGCTTGTCACCTTTCTTCAAAGGAACTCAGATTGTCTCTGAACCTTTAGTGTGCATACAAAGTAGCTGGGAACTTTGTTAAAATGCAGATTCTAATTCAGTTGGCCTGGGGTGGGGACTGAGAGTGTGTGTTCCTAACTGGATCTCCGGTGAGGGTGAGGCAGACGCTATTGGTCTGTGGGCCACACTCTGAGAAGCAAAAGGACAGGAGGCAACTTTATGGGGTGATGGAAATCTTTTCTATCTTGATGGTGGTTGTGGTTACATGGACATATACTTTTATCAAAATTCATTGGTCTGTGTATTTAAAATAGGTGTGTTTTATTGTACGTACATGATCCTTCATTAAAGGAAAAACCCATTCCAGATGTATTATAGATCTAAATGTGAAAGATGAAACAGCAAAGCTTTTAGGAGTAAATACACACCTTGGGGTAAGCATCTCTCTCTCTCTTTTTTGAACTACACATATAATTTTAATTTTTAAATTGTTGTTGTTAGGTTGCTAAATCATGTCTGACTCTTTTGCGACCCCATGGACTGCAACACCCTAGGCTTCCATGTCCTTCATCATCTCCCGAAGCTTGTTCGAATTCATGTCCACTGAGTCAATGATGCCATCCAATCATCTCATCCTCTGTCGTTCCCTTCTCCTCTTGCCCTCAATCTTTCCCAGCATCAGGGTCTTTTCCAATGAGTTGGCTCTTCGCATCAGGTGGCCAAAAGATTGGAGCTTCAGCTTCAGCATCAGTCCTTCCAATTAGTATTCAGTTGTTTTCCTTTCGGATCGACTGGTTTGATCTCCTCGCAGTAGCCACATTAAGAAATGTAATAAAACTGGATAAACTACTACGGCATATCTTCAACAGGACTCAAAAAAGAGGGAACCATGAGGGGAAAAGCCCACGAGAACTGGACTGTAGTAAAATTAAAAGTCTCCGCTCATCAGCAGACTCACAGTAAGAGTGCAAGGGCAAGCTGTAAACTGAAGGACGCTCTCTGCAAGACATCTGACGGAGGACTCCTGCCTATCAAATATAAGGAACCACTCCAGTTCAGTAAGAAAAAGACACGCCGATGGGAAAACAGGCGAAACACTGGAAGAGACACTCCACAGAGGGGCAGGGCTGAACGGCTGACCGACACGTGAAACAGCATTCGCCTCAGTCACAGACGAAGCGCAAGTTAAAACTGCACCAACGGTGTGTTTCGACTGCACACTGGTTGGAACTGCTAAAAGGAAGAGGCAGACAGCGCTGTGTCTGTGAGACGCTGGAGCAGGGGTGCGCACCCACAGGGACTCCCATTCCTTACCGAGGTGGGTGCAGTCTGCAACAGCATTCAGGGGAAACTGGCAGGATTTACTGGAGCTCAATACGAACACAGTCTAAAAGCCAGGACATCCACTCTTAGGTGGAAAGAAAAGCACATGTCTCCAAAGGCTAAGTGTAAGAATGCTCAGGGCAGCCTCATTCCTGATGGCCCAAGCTGGAAGCCACCCAGGGATCCATCAGAGGTGGTCTTGGTAAAACGTGAAACAGTCACCAGACAGACTCTTACTGGCAACGCAAACATGGAAGCACTAACCGCCACTTGCGACGATGTGGAGGAAGCCAGGGTTGTCAGATAAAACACAGGGCGCCCAGCTCGATTCGCATCTTGAATAAATGAACACTTTGAAGAACATGAATGTCCCGTGTAGTATGGGGGACACACTCATACTAAAAACTACTGTTCGGTGAAAAGCCATTACTATCTTTCATTAAAATATTGACTTTCAACTGGCCACACTCTGTTTTTTGATCTGGGTGCTGGAGATGGTGCGTTGACATCGCGAAAATTCGTCGCGCTGCACTTAGGATCTGTGCATGCCTCTTGTATGAATGTTACGCTTCCATGCAAAGTTTATTTACAATAAAGACACAGCTAATCCTGGCCCGCGTCCCACCAGAGGGGCCCTCCCTGCCTCTTGCCCCGAGTCTCCCATCTGTTCTCAGCACCGCTGTTTCTGATCTTTCGAACTCGCGCATCCATCCTGGCTGCCAGCCACGGCTCCATCGCCCCAGCAGCTGGCCCGTGCCCACAGGACAGCATCTGCCTCCTTGGCACAGCTTCCGGGGGCTCTCGGGGGCCTCTCCTCCCCGTCCACACACCTTCCCATCTTTTTGCCAACACTGACACTCATCTCACCTCCACTGCTTGGCAAACGCCGTTTCTCTGCTCAGAGGGCCCTCTGTGCTTCTGTGCCTGCAAAAAGCCTTGTGCTTTCCCAAGTCCCGCTTCAGCTTTGGTCTGGCCTGGAGGTCACTCTGTCTCCCTCGGGCAGAGCCGGGTGTCCTGCTCTCTCCCATCTGTCCTCAAGGCAGGTCTCCTTTATCTCCCCGCTGACTGGCTCCTCACCAGACCAGGCTTCAGGGGAGGGGAGCCCCGCCTTTGCATCTCTTTACCCCTGGCATCTTGTGGACGGCCTGGGAACGGTGGGTGCTGGCTGCCTCTTAAGGTACACAGTGGATCACAGCAGTTGTGAGTATTAATGCACAGGGGTCAGGCAAGGAATGAAAGTAAACAGTTCATTCTAGATCTTAGGTTTGGCGGGGGCCCTTCAGAGCCTGCTCCAGGGCGCCTGGCCTACGAGCAGGCCGCACCTGCATCATGAACGCAAACCTGTCCCAACCGAGCCTGCCTGGACGTTGTGCCTGCCGCACGGCGTTTGGTAGATGCTACCTCCTACCTTCTTGGAGGAAGTGTGCTGTCTTAACCTCCATTTCACCAATGGGTTCAGTGACTTGTCCAAGGTCACCTGCTGGGAGAGGCAGAGTTCACACTCAGCTGCACCAGTGAGTCTGTGAATAATGCCAGGCATGGAATCACAAACGCCTCATGAAGCCCAAGAGGCAAGGGAGGAAGTGTGAGTGCCCACTCGGTGCAGGGCAGCTGTGACTCAGCAGCCCTCTGGCCCATCTCAAGTCAGCCTCCGCGGGCGGCCACCCCCTCTCCCGAGAAATGGCCCGTGGGGAAGGGACATCAGCCCAAACTCCGAAACATAGCATTCAGCTCTGTCCAGGGACTCTCAACCCCTGCCTGAGGTTCTCAAGTTTTAAACAAAACAAAAATCTGATTCACCGTTTCCAGGCCTACCGGAAACACGAGTCCTTTATTTTTCTGCCACTAAAAAAAAAAAAAAAAAGAATCAAACCAGAAAAAAAAAAAATCAAAACTTTATGGCTCAGAAACAGTTCTGAATGCGCCCATTTCACACCGCACCAAACATTGTTCACGACAAAAGTTGTAGGAGGAAGCCCAAAGTAAAAGACAGAAGGAAATGAAACGCATTAGAATAAAACACACTCGCCAATAAATAAGAGCCTGAGCAATGAATCTGACTCGGGATACACCGCTGGCAAGAAGATATGCCCTAAAGCTTTGCTTAAACCAAATAATGTAAGAACAGATGGCTCCCCTGGGTCTCTAGGAAGCTGCACACGGAGACTCTGTTTGGGATTCTGGCAGAAAACATGGGGCATTAACAACATTCAAGGTCAAAGAGGGGAGGCTTGTGGATTGAGGGGAGGGATGCGGTTTTCATCAGGGAACGGATATATCTGGATATCTCCACTGGATCCCCACGGACCGCGGGGCACATGCCTCCTCCAGAAATTAAGCAGAGCCACCCTTGATGGCACTCTGGGGAGACACCCCGCTCCCGACTGCCCAACCGGAGAATTAATTTAACTCCAGAGATTTGGATAATAAGGATGAACCCTCGAGGGAGACAAAAATTTACTCAGGGACGGTTTTTCCACGCCCGTCCTGCAGAAGCGTCAGAGTCGGGGGGCGACAGGATGCAGGCACCAAGCCGCTGAAAGGTTCCAGAGGAGGCCTCTGGGCTTCACCTGCCGGGAGGCTGTGAAAGACGCCGCAGTCTCCCAAGCACAGAAAGTACACCCCCACACCCAGCGTTCATATTCATCCTCCTTCTCAGCATCACCAGGAAAATCCGAATGGCGCTGTCTTGCCCAAGGGGGAGCAAAAACGAAAGCAAAGGCTTTTCTCCCAGCCCGGGAAGATGGTTCCAAGGCAGCCGTGATGAACACAAAGTCGTGGCTGGGGGAGGTCAATTAATAACAATGAAACCTTGCATTTATATAGCGGTCTGTTATTTTCTAAGCCATTTTTCACCGACTATCTCATCCGCTGCTCAGAGTGATTTTGTGCAGGAGGAAGGCAGGGGTTATTTGTCTCCATCTTGCTGGTGAAGAAACAAAATCTTGGGACAGGGAAGTGATTTGCTCAAGGTCATGGCGCGATCACAGGCTTTTAAAGCTGGCGGGTTCCTGGTCTAGGGGAGCAGGGGCAGGAGTGACTAATGGGGGCACCCCTGGCTCCAATCGTCAGTTTCACACCCACAGCAGACATGGGCAATGGATCACAGAGCTACTCTCTTCCCCAGAGCTGGGGGGCGGGAGGGGGTGGGGGGGCACTTTCTCAAGCAAGCCAGTACTCAAGGTGAAACCCGTTGGTCGTCCCAGGCCCTGTCTCCTCTCTCACAGGTGAGGAGACTGAGGGGAGAAGGGACTTGGGCAAGATGGCCCAGTGGGTTGGTGGCCCAGGACCCAAGTCTCGCCAACCCCTTCTGAGCCCGGAGGTCTCCCCAGCACATCGTGGTGTGGCCCCACCGGCTGGGGGAACAAGGCGCCCCTCAGAGGCGCAGCAGGAAGGCCTGGGAATGACCGTCTTGGGGACCCAGCCAGAGCATCTGGGTCCTCTGTGCTGAGCAAGTGGACACACTCCTAGTCCACTTGCTGGAGGACCTGAAGCCCACCCCCAGGTTTTCAGGCCTGAGCACTTGGCCGCAGGGAAGACAGGACTTAGGGACGGAAGACTCCAAAGTTCAAGTGTGGGCTGACTCCACATCTGGGCGGGCAGGACCACTGGCTACCGAAGTCCAGCGTTCAGCGGGGGAGGCCCGGAGGGAGGCATAAAGCTGGGATGTGAGCACAGAGATGGCTCGTAAGCCCTGAGTCTGCCAGAAACCACCAGGGAGGAGCCCCGAGGGAGAGGCCGAGCCCTTTGACCTCAGAGGTCTGAGGACATGGAGACATTCGGAGAGACTGGGAAAGAGTGGCCAGGAAGGCGGGAGAAAACCAAGGCAGGGAACTGATGCCACGTTCCAAGGAGCGGCAGAGCGGCTGAGCCACTGGCCAGTCTGAGCAAGTGTCTTCAGGCCCCACGAGGACTGCGAGTGGACCTGGGCTTGGGTGACCTTGGCAAGGGCGCCTTAAACCCAGGGCTGCAGGCAAAAGCGTGCCTGAGGCGGGTCCAGGACAGAGCAAGGGGTCGGGAAACGGGGACAGACAGTGCAGACAGCACTCTCAAACAGACCTTCGGTGAAGGCGTGAGAGGCTGAGTCATGTCCCTGCACATTCGTAGGGTGAAACCCCAACCCCACCACCTGCAGTTGGAGATACAGCCTTTGAAGAGTAAGTTAGAATGAGGCCGTTGGGGTGAGCCTGAACCCAGCGGGGCTGGCGTCCTGTGAGAAGAGAGGAGACACACAGAGACGCACGGGGGGCACGCACGCACACAGCGGGGGCAGGTAAGCACACAGCGAGGAGGCGCCACCTGCACGCCCAGGAGAGGCCTCGGGAGGCGCCAGCCCTGCCCACGCCTTGATCGTGGACCGTCTCTACACAAAATTGAGGGGGAAAGAGGCTGGCCCATTCCTCGGGAGCAGCCCTCCGCTCGGCGCAGTCGTTGGGGGGGTCTCCCCTACCTGGAGCGGCTGGAGGAAACCGCCCTCTCCCCCCAGGCCCCTTTCCTTCACAACCGCAAACCTCCCCAGGCCCGGAACCCACGTGACTCCAGGCCCCGTGAGAAAACCTCCCCGGAGAGAACAGAACACAGGACGGTGGAGGCTGGAGAGCACTCCCCGAAGCATCGGGAATCTCCGTGCATCTCTGCTACCTGCTACCCTCTGCTACCTCGGCACCCCCAGGCACCATGCAGACTCACAAGTTGGTTTTTGAAAAGCATCTGAGAACCGAAGCCGGGAGACTCAGAGAGAAGGGCGAAGTATCGTTATTATTCAACTGCAAGCTCCCTTGGCCCCCCAACCAACTCCACTGGAATCCCTTTTTTAAAGGCCATTTCTTCTCAGAAAACTTCCGTGAAAGACCAAATCCCTATTCAGAGGCAAGGAACAAAGCACCAGTGTCAATAAAACACGGTTTTACTTCATATCAACATTCATCTACTGACATAACAACTCGCTACACCTCCAGTAATGCTGGCTCAAGGTTTCTGTTTGCCCTCAGACTGAAGAAAGAATGTGGGTCATCACCAGCACGACTTCTCCAAGAGCGTTCACAGGACCTCTCACCACGGCCCGAAACTGCACACAACACACAAGTTCATCCACAGCAGGATGGACACACGATTGTGGTGAACACTGGCAGGGAGGCAAAAACCCCAGGACTGCTGCACACATGGGTGAGTCAAGTTCAGCAACAGAGCAGACTCTGTGCGAGGCCACGTATGCGACAGTCAAGGACAGGCAAGGGGCTGGGGGCTTAGCAACTGGGAGGGAGAATGAGGATGCCCCCGCCCCCCCAGGCCTGGAAAGGACCCGCGTCTTGATCTGGGTGACCAGCTACATGGGTGTGTCTGCAGCGCCATCCACAGGGGCTGTGTGCGTGCCATGCCTTTAATGGAAAACGAATCCTCTTTTTTTTAAAAAAGAAAAACCCAATCAATTTTGCCTTTCAACAGGCCCAGGGAGGCACTCTGATTTCCCTTCCTGTGACACAGCTGAAATGAGAACGCAAGAGGCAGCTTCTTCCTGCAGTCCATCCAGGTGGGAACCAGGAGGGCTAGGATCAGCTGGACAGAGCAGGGGGCGCGACCAACCCTTGCTGTCTCTTCCAAACATAGCTTTTCCTTCTCATTTCCTTAATCAGAAGGATAACCACTGCTAAGGTAAAAGCAAAGAAAAGGACACAGGATGAAAACCAGAATCTTCCCCTCCTTCCCCAACCCCCATTCCCCAGACGTCCCACCAGAGCAGCTTCTTTCTTTCCTTTTTCTTATGGTTTTTAGTCTAATAGTTTGGCTTTCCAAAACTGATTCCCTGAAGTCACTGCCTCTCTGCCTTCAGCAGTGCTGACACAACACTGTTTTCACTTTTGCTTTTATAGGTGACCTTCCTCTGTACTCTTATAAAGAAAAAAATTTTTTTTTGTCCCATGCAGTTTCTTCTATGTGCTACTGTTTTGTTTTTTCTTCTAGAAAACCCCTTATGCCCCCATCTCATTCCTGGCCTCACAGAATTCCACTATATGGATGGACTTTGTTTTTGAAGAGCATCTGTGTGGTTTCAAGCTTTTCCCCGTTACAAACAATGGTACAGTTAACATCTGCATGCAAAAAAAAGATGGACACGTCTATTTGTGAGATACTGTTTTAGAAGCGGAATTCTTGGGTTTATTCACTCACCATGTTAGTAAATACTGTCAAATCCACAGCGCATTAGACTTGCCTGCTTCCCCTTTCAAGTTTTTTAACCTTTGCCAGTCCGACAGTGAAAAAAGGTGTATCTCTGTTGTCTTCGTGTGCATTTATTCATCGTAAATTGATTGGTCTATTCATGTTCTATTTGTTCACATCCTTCAAGCATTTTTCTCTTGGGTCCAGTTCCCTAATTCTGAAGTCAGCAAACTACAATTCGTGCCCCCGGCCCCGCACTGTCCACCCTGCCACTGGCCACACTACAAGGACAGCGTTGAGCCGTTTCCACAGGGACCTTCTGGCTGTCAGAGCCTCAGATATTTACTACCTGGGCCCTTACAGAAGAAGTTTGCTGATTCCTGCACCTCCTTGATTTTTTCTGAGAGTTCTCTGTAGATTAAGGAAACAGATCTGTCTGACTAGAGTTCAGTTTTGGGTTAAATTCTTCACCCCGCTGTACCGCCCACCTGCGACTCTGTCAGAAACAGCCAAGTCACAGGCGAGCCTTTAAAAGCAGAAGCGCTCTTATGCGGAAACACTCTGGTCTGCGTTAATTCAGGGGTGGTACTTCCACACCCAGGCTACACACGCGGCAACTGAGGCTCAGAGCCGTTCAGTGACTTCCCCGGGGTCACGCAGCTAGTACGCGGCAGACCCGGAACGGACGCCCTTTCTGCCGGCTCCCCATCCCTGGGTCTTTCCACGGAAGGATCCGGCCTCTCGCTGGAGGCCGGGCCAGCCCCAGGGAAGGCGCTGTCTGTACACAGTGGTCGGACAGGTGCTGCAGTGGCGCCCGCAGGCGGGGAGGTGTGCGGCCAGGGCTTGCGGCCCCGCCTCGTCCCTGGCGCCCCAGGGTGCGAGGACGCGCGTTTCAGAGGTGGGTGCGGGGTGAGAAGGGAGGTCACGGCCTCGACACAGAAAGCCCCGGGGAGAGTGGAGCCCTCGCTCTGGCTCATCCGTCAGCAGGGAGCTGGAGGACCACAGGACCGCGACAGAAGGGATGAGCTTGGGGAGCTGGACTGCAGGGCTGGACCGGCAAAGACTGCGCGCTGGAGAAGGCAGGACAGAGAACCTTCACACCCCTCGGCGCCCGACCATCACGCCAACGAGACAGCAGCCATTATAACCTCAGGGCCCTGAACGAATCACAGCTGAAGGGGCTACCCTCCTGAAAACAGTCACCGACCCACAGGCAGGAGCTGCTCAAGGAGACTTCGGGGGACGCTGCTCGGGTGTGTTCTTCACACGTAATGCCCACAAGCCCCGTTCTTCCCGAGCACGGTGGCTGAGAGCCCGCCCATGCAATTTTTCTTGAGCAGAAAAGCATTTTAAGGGGCTTCCTTGACAGCTGTCTTCTCTTTTTCTGTTTCCATATTTAAATCCATTCAAAATGTTCTAGGGCTTCTCCTGGTGGCTCAGACGGTAAAGAATCTGCCTGCAAGGCAGGAGACCCAGGTTTGGTTCCTGGGTCAGGAAGGTGCCCCTGGAGTAAGGAAAGGCTTCCCACTCTAGTATTCTTGCCTGGAGAATTCTATGGACAGAGGAGAATTCCATGGACAAACTCTTCTAGACTTACTGGGTAATGCAGTGTATCTACAGGGTAGATTTCCTTCCATCCTCACGGCTGCCCTGCAAGATTGGGACTGCAGACCAGGAGACCAAGGAAGGGGGTCCACCCAGCGCGGGTGGGGGAAGCCACACTCCAATCCCAGGCCCCGACCTCAGCATCCATCCGCTCTCCCGCCTTGAATCTCAGGAATAACAACGGCAAAGGTTATCATATGTACATCTCATGTTTTCTCATTTTACGCTTGGTGTAACTGACAGGCCTAAAAATAATCACTGTAAATACCCTGATTTCATTGGGAAGAAATGACTCCCAGCTTGCTGAAGTGATGGTGGGCCGGCACAGGTGGGCAGTCATGACTGGAAGCCACGTCTGGGCCACAGCCCGAGGCTCCTTCCCACCCGCCACTAGGCCCCTGACACAGAAGGTGGACCGTGGCCCTCCTGTTGCCTCCCGACTCGATCTGATTCTTTTGGAAATTTTTGAACTTTTTATTTTCTGGCCGCAGGGCATGTGGGATCTCAGTTCCCTCAGCAGGTATGTAACCTGAACAAACCCCTACGGTGGAAGTGCAGGGTCTTAACCACTGGACTGGCAGCTAGTCACTGATCTGACTTCTTTTTAACACATGTTTCACACATCTGGTCACACTCGGTGTTGGGGTGGTCATCTGCGCATCTGACCCACATGGGCCCTCACCATCGTCCTGACTGCCAAGGGGCACTGTCTTCAAGGCCAAGGGTAGGGCAAAGCAAGAGGGACCGGACAGCAGTTTTAAACTGTCAGGAGGAGCTCCGTTTATCAGCCTTGGGTCCCTTTTCATCATAATCATCTGAACTCTGGACTTGATGTGGCTTTTCATGCATGAAGCGCCATAATCACCAAACCAGAAACAGCCTCCAGTCCCGTGAAGCAAGGCTTCCATCGGGAGGGTGGAAGGTGAAGGGAGTCATCGGAAGGTGAAGGGAGTCGGGACCCACCAGCGCTGTCTCGGCCCGAACCTTCCACTGATCCCCGTGGGTCCCACGCTCGCCCTCCGCCATCCACCCTCCTCTCGATCCTCCCCCTCTAGTCTGAGTCTCCACCAGCCCCTGGGCACGGCAACACAACCATATGGCCTGAACTACTTAGAGGGGGACATCTGGGTTCGACCCTGCTTCTACTGTGTCCCGAAAGGTGCCCACTAACTGATTTAATCCAGGGCCGTCACCGTGAGAACAAGTTAGGTTTACAAGTCATTTTAAAAGATCACATAAAGGATTCATGGATAAACAACACGGGGTCCGTGCCTTCCACGGAGTATTATTCAGCCTTAAGAGGGAAAGAAACCCTGACACCTGCTACCACACGGATGAACCTTGAGGACATGATGCTCAGTGAACTAAAGGACAAATACTGTATGATTCCACTTACATGAAGCCGCCCCCCCCCCACAGGAGTCAGCTTCAGAGAGGCAGGAAATAGAAGGGTGGGTACCTGGGGCTGGAGGAGGGAGATGGGAGATTAGTGTTTAAAGGGACCAGAGTCGCAGTTTGGGAAGATGGAAAGTTCTGGACATGATGGTGGTGATGGTTGTACAACAATGTGAAGGCACTTATTACCCTTGAACTGTATACTTAAAAGTGGTTAAGACTGCAAAGTTTTTGTCATGTGTATTTTACCACAATTAAAAAAAAATCACACAAAGGAACAGACTCGGGGCTGGTGGGGCCACCAGACTTCCTTTTTGATCCGGGTGCTAATTAAAATGCACAGACATCCAAACCATTTTGCCCGGGATGTGGGAGGCTGAGTTGCAGGCTCCCTTTGCCCAATGGTCAGCGACGGCCCACAGCCCCAAATGCGACCGTTGCTTCTTTACCTGGCCTTGGGGGTGGCGGGAAGTGCAGACTCAGGGCAAAGACAGAGGGCAGCATTTTAGCTAAATTCCTGCCCCAGCATTAACCCAGGGCTGGAGATTTCTGGTGCTCATTAACCACAGGGGAGGCGCCCACTAACTGTCTGGAGCTGGACCAGTGAGTCTTTCCTTCCTGGGCAGCAGCAGCAGCCTTACACTTTCAGGAGAGGCGGCAAACGTTAGGAGGGGTCTTTTCCTACTACAGATCAGAGGCTGGACAGAGATGGGTTTGGTCCAAGACCAGGTCTGAGCCGACTGCCCTCTGCTTGCACTCTGCCCAGCAGGTGCCAGGAAGCCGGGAGCCCAGACACAGGCAAGCAGGCCCCGCTCCCTGCGCCAAAACTGTCTTCCCCAGAGAACCCTTCTCCCCGCCGGGGAGGGTTCAGGACACCCTGGTGGGCGGGGATCTGGGGGGCGATGCGGGGCCCGTTTAGCGCCCTGGGGCGGTCGGTGTCCGGGAGGCGGGTACTCCAGGCGCGAGGCCTCCAGGGACCCATGCTGGCTCTGCAGGGGCGCCAGGGCCCCACCTTCTCAGGAGCCTGCGAGTCAGGCCTGGCTGTGGTCTGGAGACTTCCTGTACTTTAAGGTCTCAGAAAAGGTTCTTTTCCTCCCTCTGCGGCCCCCAGGGGCTCCCGGCCAGCCCGCTGCCCCCGGCCACCGCCCCCATCCCCTCTTCATCCCTTTGGGGCGGGGGCCGGGGTGGGGGAGCGTCGCCAGGCGGGGCCCCTCGGAGACCGACGGTCCGAGAGAAGCCCAGAGGCGAGACGAGGTGGAAGAAAGAGAAGGGTTTCCGGCGGGCGGAGGGCGGTGGAGATGGAGCCGGAGCGGGGAGAAGGCGAGCCGCTGCGGACCCCTCGGCGCCCCCCACTCGGACCGGCCCCCGCCGCGGTCCCCACCCCGCGTCCCCACCCCCGCGGCCGCCGCGCCTACCTGGGCCGCTCATGCTCCGCCAGCCGCGGCGCCGCCTCCGCGCAGGCCGCCGGCTTCCTCCCGGGGCCCCGGCCCTCGGGCCCCGCCGCCCGGACCGTCCGAGGGGCGCAGCCGGCCCAGGGGCTGCAGGGCCGGGAGGGTGCTGCGCGCCGCCCGGGCAGGAGTTCGGGGGCCAAGGGAGGCAAAAGAGAGAAAAAAGGAGAGAAAGTGTGTCATAGGCTGGAAGGGGGAGGGAAATGCAAAACCCGACAGGAAATGAGACTAAAAAATGCAAAAGGTTAGAAAAGAGATAAGGCAGGGGGGAGGGGCGGGGCCTGGGCCGCCGGGGCAGGAGGGCGCGGGGTGCGCGGGGTGCGCTCTGGGCCCGGGGGGCTGCCAGGAGACCCCTGCACCCGCCCCACCGCAGCCCGGGGCGGCCCGGCCCGCTCCACCCCGGTCGGAGAGGCCTGACCCCCGCCTGGGCCTCAGCCCCCACCCAGCCGCGACCCCAAGGCTGCCCACCCGGCCGGGGAAGGACGCCCCGTGGAGGATGTCTGGGCTCAAGGCGGGCGGTCCAGGCGACGGCCCCTTCCCAAGACCTCGCAGAGGCATCGCTGCGCTCTGGGGTAGGGGAGGGAGGGCTGGTCCCACAGAGGAGTGGGCAGCAGGGCACCCCAGGGGCCCGCCCGCCCTCAGCCGCAGTTCTGGACGCTTCCTGGGGCCGGCCTGCGGGCCAACACACCCACCCGGCCTGGACACTGGCTGGCGCCCGAGTGCGCCCTCCGCCCGCCCATCCCCCACTCGTGCTCTCAGACCCCACACCTGGAGGGGAAACTGTGACCTCTGGATGCCACCGGTTTAATCATTTACCCCCAGAGCTGTGACACAGGCCTCCTGGGTATGCTGCTCTCCCACCCAAGGGTGTTTCTGAATCGTGAAGGTAAGAATCTGGACAAACCCAGCATAGGCCGGAGAACTCTGGGCTCTAGCCTGCCCACTGCGGATGCTGCAGTGCCCACTGCGGATGCTGCAGTTTCCCCAGCGCCCCTCCGCTGCCTCAGTTTACCCCTCCCTTCGCTCCCTCCGCCCACCATTTGATTCCCCGCCGGTACAGGTGGAGAACTTTCTGCCCTGGTTTAAGTGTTTTAAGTTCCCTGAGTAAAGTTCCTTGAGCTCCTGGAGGGAAGGGCACTCAAGAAGCAACTAAGCAGAAAGGTAAATAATGCTGCTGTGGTCCAAGCACAGGAGAAGCACAGGAGTGGCGGGTTGAGGAACGCGGCTGATGGACGCACGCGGACCGGGCAGTAAGGCAGACATGTTTGCTTTCTGCACAGCGTGTTAAACGCAGTCATCAGGAACCGCAGAGAGAAAGTTCCTGAAATACAGAAGAGTGCCGCCAGCATCCTGGTCCGTGGTCCCCAGTGACGCGCCGGAGACCAGGGCAGAATCTCTCTTGCTCTTACTGAAACTTTAAATCAGGCTGTGTGGTTTTAAAGGGGAACGCTGGTTTTCCTCACACAGGATATCAAGGGCAGGTGGGCCTTAAATCAACAGAAACTGCAAAAATTCTGCAAAAAGCATGATGAATTTTCATGAAGTGAACACACTCAAGTCAACGAAAGATAGAACTGTGTGTGCACCCCGGAGCCCCTCCTCACGCCCCTCCCAGTTGTCAGCGCCCTTCTCCCAAGAATACACTGCATTCTGACCTCAAGCCAGTCCTTTGCCTCTGAAGTCCAGAAACTTCATATACATGGAGCCATTCATAGATTCTCCTCTGAATCTGGCTTGTTTTTGTCAATACCACATGTTTCAGATTCAGTGATGGGATTAGGAAAGGCAGAGGCACCAGAGATCAAATGGCCAACATCCGCTGGATCATGGAGAAAGCAAGAGAGTTCCAGAAAAACATCTATTTCTGCTTCATTGACTATGCCAAAGCCTTTGACTGTGTGGATCACAATAAACTGTGGAACATTCTGAAAGAGATGGGAATGCCAGACCACCTGACCTGCCTCTTGAGAAACCTGTATGCAGGTCAGGAAGCAACAGTTAGAACTGGACATGGAACAACAGACTGGTTCCAAATAGGAAAAGGAGTACGTCAAGGCTGTATATTGTCACCCTGCTTATTTAACTTATATGCAGAGTACATCATGAGAAATGCCGGGCTGGATGAAGCACAAGCTAGAATCACGATTGCCGGGAGAAATATCAATAACCTCAGATATGCAGATAACACCACCCTTATGCCAGAATTTGAAGAAGAACTAAAGAACCTCTTGATGCAAGTGAAAGAAGAGAGTGAAAAGGTTGGCTTGAAGCTCAACATTCAGAAAACGAAGATCATGGCATCTGGTCTCATCACTTCATGGCAAATAGATGGAAAAACAGTGGAAACAGTGTCAGACTTTATTTTTTTGGGCTCCAAAATCACTGCAGATGCTGACTGCAGCCATGAAATTAAAGATGCTTACTCCTTGGAAGGAAAGTTATGACCAACCTAGATAGCATATTAAAAAGCAGAGACATTACTTTGCCATTACTCCGTATAGTCAAGGCTATGGTTTTTCCCATGGTCATGTATGGATGTGAGAGTTGGACTGTGAAGAAAGCTGATCGCCAAAGAATTGATGCTTTTGAACTGTGGTGCTGGAGAAGACTCTTGAGAGTCCCTTGGACTGCAAGGAGATCCAACCAGTCCATTCTAAAGGAGATCAGTCCTGGGTGTTCATTGGAAGGACTGATGCTAAAGCTGAAACTCCAATACTCTGGCCACCTCATGCGACGAGTTGACTCACTGGAAAAGAGTGATGCTGGGAGGGATTGGGGGTGGGAGAAGACGGGGACGACAGAGAATGAGATGGCTGGATGGCATCACCGACTCGATGGACATGAGTTTGAGTGAACTCCGGGAGTTGGTGATGGACAGGGAGGCCTGGCGTGCTGTGATTCATGGGGTCGCGGAGAGTCGGACACGACTGAGCGACTGAACTGAACTGAATGAAGTGTTGGGAGACAAAAACAGACAACATGACTTCAACAAGCCATCAGTTCAGTTCAGTTCAGTCGCTCAGTCATGTCCGACTCTCTGCGACCCCATGAATCACAGCACGCCAGGCCTCCCTGTCCATCACCAACTCCCGGAGTTCACTCAAACTCATGTCCATCGAGTCGGTGATGCCATCCAGCCATCTCATTCTCTGTCGTCCCCTTCTCCTCCCGCCCCCAACCTTTCCCAGCATCAGAGTCTTTTCCAGTGAGTCAACTCTTCGCATGAGGTGGCCAGAGTATTGGAGTTTCAGCTTTAGCATCAGTCCTTCCAATGAATACCCAGGACTGATCTCCTTTAGAATGGACTGGTTGGATCTCCTTGCAGTCCAAGGGACTCTCAAGAGTCTTCTCCAACACCACAGTTCAAAAGCATCAATTCTTCGGCGATCAGCTTTCTTCACAGTAGACTTTTTAAACATTCATAAGAGTTAGAAGGATTGGATAGTGAACCCCATTTATCCTACCACCGAACTCTATAATGAATGTTTTGCTATATTTGCTTTATCACATGTATACCCATCTATTCCTCTGGGCATCAATCCTTTTTTTTATGCATTTCAAAAGTTGATGACATCAACATATTTCACCTTTAAATATTTCATCAGGCATATCATTAACCAGATAGTTTTTTAGGTAAAATTTACATACAGGTTTTAACAATGTCATGTGATGAGTTTTGACAAATGTATACACCATGTAAGGCTTCCCTGGTGGCTCAGCTGTAAAAAATCTGCCTGCAGTGCAGGAGACCCGGGTTCAGTCCCTGGGTCGGGAAGATCCCCTGGAGAAGGGCGTGGCAACCCACTCCAGTGTTCTTGCCTGGAGAGTCCCACGGACAGAGGAGCCTGGTGGGCTGCAGTCCGGGGGGTCGCATGACTGAAGCGACTGAGCAGCAGCATACAGCGTGTAACCCCGTGAAGACACAGAACTGTGTGATTCAGCACGGCGGCCACCACCCAAACTGGGCCGCTGAACGCGTGCCGTGTGGCTGCTGTGAATAAGGAACAGTTCCATTGACTTTTAATTAAAATCTAAAAAACAGGTACTTGATTCTGTCACTGGAAAACTTGTAAGTATGTTGGGAGCAACTTGGGAATATTCATCTACTTTTCCAACTGCCAATTTTACAAAAGCTAAATACATGCGGAGTATTTTCCAGGAAAACTGAAGTACTGTAAGTGTAAAAACTGCACCCGGCTTTGAAGACATAGTGTGTGAGAAAGAATGCCGAACACCTCACTCCTAGTTTCGATACTGATTGCATGTTGAAATGATAATATTCTGGACAAGTTGGGTTTAATACATTAGGAAAATGAATTTCACGTTTCTTTTTTAATGTTCTACTACAAGTTTAAAATATTGCATTCCTTTTTTATGGGACAGCGTAGATATAAGGTAGCACTAGCATCACCCAGAAAGTTCCCTCCTGCCCAGGCATGCCATTTAAAAACCTGACTCCTCTGTGGCCCCAGGACGAAGGTAATTCAAACGTCTTTGAAGGACTCTCGTTCAAGACTATGAACTAAATGCAAACACTCACCTCCTCTTTTGGAAACCTGCAGGAATGACAGCAAAGAACCACAGGTGATGGGCTCATAGAGGTGCCAGGACTGGTGAATAGAAGGCAGGTGAACAGAAGTCCCCACTCGGAGTGTGCAGGGGAGAAGGAGGCAGCAAAGACAGGAGTGGCCCTCTCCGGGGAGCCCTGCAGATCTGGCAGGCTTGAGGGTAGGGAGGTGGATGGAGGTGCAGACACTGCGTGACGTTGGATGGAACTGCTGAATGTAGAGTTCCCTGGTCACGCCCACCTCTGACCTCCCCCTGTGCGCCTTGAGCTTCTCCCCCAGGTGAAACCAGAGGAATGTGTCTAAGGAAACTTGCTCAGAGGATCAAGAGCTCTTGGAATGGGGGCAGCGGCCCAAAGAGACCCCTCCCCATGGGACATTTAGCAGAGGGGCAGCCTGCCTAGACTTCTCCCTGCCTGGGCCCCCTGCATGGGTTCGTGCTAAGTTGCTTCAGGCGTGTTTGACTCTCTGATCCTATGGGCTGTAGCCCACCAGGCTCCTCTGTCCATGGGATTTCCCAGGCAAGAATACTGGAGTGGGTTGCCATGCCTTCCTCCAGTGGATCTTCCCAACCTAGGGATCGAACCTGTGTCTCATGTCTCCTGCATTGGCAGGAGGGTTCTTTAGCACCACCTGGGAAGCCCCCCTAGGGTAGTGCTTTCTGAACCATCTTCAGTAAAAGACATCTCACCCTCCAACCTTAAAAAAGGTTTCTGATCTATTACAAACTGATACTTTTGTGTAACATAACAATAATGAATTTAGAAAATGGATTAAAAAGAAAAAGACGCTCAAGACACAGGCCCGCTGATCACACTTGGTCACTGTAGAAACGGTGAAAATCTGTAAAGGTTTCTAAGTGCTCAGTCTTGATCCCTCTCCTTATCTTGCTTGTCAGGGACTGGTGCACGGGAGGACACAGGTCCTCGGGCCAGACTTTCCGAGGCGCTGCCCCAGAGGGAGGGCAGTCTGTTGGGCACCGCGTCTGCCCTGAGAGCCCAGCCCGGCTCTCGATGGGGAGGTTGGGAAACAGCAGCCACCCCAGGCCTTTGAAGACATGGGCAGAAATCAGCAGCTCGAGAATGAGAGGCCTCGCTGAACAAACAGGACAACCGTCTACCGTGGGTGGGGAAGAAGTGGGAGAGCCAGGGAGGAATCAGAGCACAGTGGCCGACGAAGCCCTCCAATGAGCGTCCCCAGAGAGAGGCGTGCAGAAATCACACCCATGAAACAGGGCCAGCTTGCTATGAGGTGTGCTGCCTGAAGAAAGGGCAGGTCACGGAAATTAAAAATACAGCTGCCAAAAGACAGGGTGAATAAATGAAATGAAATAGAAGGGCTGGAAGAAGATGTCTGTATCGTGTGTCCCCCAGGCTGGAAGCCGAAACAAAGGAAGCCCACCATGACAGGAAAAGGGAAACAGAAAAGCTGAGATGTACATGATCAACTCAAGAAGAGCCTTGTCCACTTGGAAAGCGTTGCAGGCGGGAAAAGAGAAACTGGAGGGAGGAGTTAGCCATGAAATGATGGTGATGTTTGCCAGAGCTGAAGAGCGACCTCCTTCTCCACAACGAGAGGGTCCGACGAGAACCAAAGTGGTGAATGAAAACATCCGCCTCTAGATACATCCTCATGAAATTTCAGGAAGGAAAAGATGGATAATGAGATGATTCTGAAGTCCACGAGAGAGGGGGGAAAATGCACGCTGAGGATCAGATGGGGCTCAGGGTTCTCATCAGCAACCTTCCAGCAAGGAAATAATGAAGGGATGCTTCAATGTTCTCAGAGAAACTTCCTTTAAATGTAGAGTCTTGTAGTCAACCAAATCATCGATCAAATGTGAGAGCAAAATAAACACATTCTTAGACATGCGGGGGCTTTGGAAAACTACCTCTCAAGCACTTCTCCAGAAACACAATTACTTTCTCTTTTTTTTAGTATTAAAGAATTGTTTTCTATAGGAAGTCTCAAAAATAAACGGAGAACATGATATAATGAAGTCTCATGTAACGCTAAGACGGTTTTAATTATCAGCTCATGACCGATCTTATCTGTGCTCCACCATACTTTTCTCCAGTCCCAGACTGTTTTGTTACATTCCAAATATCATATAATTTCCCTTGTAAATATACAGGCATATACATGAAGAGAAAAGAAAACTTAAAAATCAATACATTCACCCACGGAGTGTACACGAGCAGGAGGGAACAGGGATGTGAGCCGTGGACCCTGGGTGGTTACGATGCGTTGATGTAGGTTCATGTACCGCTGGGGGTGGTTGATGATGAGCGCGGCTATGCACGTAGGGGTAGGGGCAGGGGGAGAAAAACAATTACTTGAAATGAAAAAGAAATCTAAGAAAGAGGAAGACATGGGATCCAGGGAAGTGTGAAATAAATCCATGAAAACAATGAAAAGGAAGAGTAACAACCAAGCATGTGTCAGTCGCTCAGTCGTGTCCGACTCTTCTTCGACCCCATGGACTATAGCCCACCAGGTTCCTCTGTCCGTGGGATTCTCCAGGCAAGAGTGCTTGCATGGGCAGCCACTCCCTTCTCCAGGGGATCTTCCTGACCCAGGGATCGAGCTCAGGTGTCCTGCATTGCAGACAGATTCTTTACTGCTGAGCCACCAGGGAAACCCCAGTAATTACTCAGGAGGCCTAAAAAAAAAAGTGTCAGGGTGTATCTGAATTTTCAGTCAGATCTTTGCTCTCCAAAGAACTGGAAAGCACTGTGAAATTACTGGATTGGAGTCAGTATGACATCAGATGGACATGTAAGTCTTATTTGGTCAAAAACAGTTATTTTGAAGGGGCTGAATCAGGAGGGAGTGAGGAGGGTCAAAATGGTCTTCTCTGGATATTCTTCTATAGCAGAAACTGTGTATTTCCATGCCATGCAATTCTTTTGTAATAAAAGCAAATCCTTTCTACAAGAAACAGGGGTGGGGGAGGTTGGGGAGGGCCCGAGCCGTTTGGTTCCCGGTTCTCGCTGCGTCCAAGTCATCACGACCTGAGCACCTGCTGGGGTCACAGGTCACTCAGAGAGAGGCTCTGCTGTACACACAAGGCCCCCTGGCTTCCTTCCGGGCCTCCCCTCAGGTTAGCTCCCTCTGCCTTCAAGTGTCGCCCAGTCCGGTGACTAAACAGTCCTTTCAGGTTTTCCGGAATAAATGTGTTCAGTCTCTCCTATGGCTGCCTCTCCCTCCGCGTGCCCCTCAGGAAGTCCCGGAGGGTAGGGTGGGAAGGGGCTCCGAGGCCCCGGGACCACGAGCACGACGTCTCTTTGTCCCGCCGCGGGGGTCCAGAGCGGGGGTCCAGTCTCTGCGGGCGCTGGGGCTGCCTCCCTCTTGACTGGGGTGAGCGTCTGCCGCAGTCCTGCCCGGCCCCGGGGACTCTGCGGGCTCTGCTGGGGGTTCCGACAGCCTCGTGCGTGTGTGTGTGTGTGTGTGGGTAAGTGTGTGTGTTGCAGGCTGTGTGTGTCTCTGTGTGTGTGTTAGCAGGCTGCATGTGTGTGTCTCTGTGTGTGTGTGTCTCTGTGTGTGTGTTGCAGGTTGTGTGTGTCTCTGTGTGTGTGTTAGCAGGCTGCATGTGTGTGTCTCTGTGTGTGTGTGTCTCTGTGTGTGTGTTGCAGGATGTGTGTGTCTCTGTGTGTGTGTTAGCAGGCTGCATGTGTGTGTCTCTGTGTGTGTGTGTCTCTGTGTGTGTGTGTCTCTGTGTGTGTGTGTCGCAGGCTGTGTGTGTCGCAGGCTGTGTGTGTCGCAGGCTGTGTGTCTGTGTGTGTGACTGTGTAACTCTGTGTGTGTGTCTCTGTGTGTGTGTGTCTCTGTGTGTGTGAGTGTCTGTGTGTATGTGTCTGTGTGTGTGTCTGTGTGTGTGTCTGTGTGTGAATCTGTGTGTGAATGTGTTGTGTGTGCATCTGTGCGTGTGAATGTGTCTTTGTGTGTGTGAGTGTATGTGTGTGTGTGTCACAGGCTGTGTGTGTGTGTGGTAGCAGGCTGTGTGTGTCTGTGTGTGTGTGTGTGTTAGCAGGTTGTGTGTGTCATAGGCTGTGTGTGTCTGTGTGTCTGAGTGTGTGTGTGTGTCTGTGTGCGTGAGTGGGTGTCTGTGTGTGTGTGAGTGTGTGTCTCTGTGTGTCAGTGTGTGTGTGTGAGTCTCTGTATGTGCGTGTCTGTGTTTATGTGTGTGAGTCTGTGTGTGTGAGTGTGTCTCTGTGTGTGTGTGTGCCTGTGTGTGAGTGTGTCTGTGTGAGTGTGTCTCTGTGTGTGTGTGTCTCTGTGGGTGTGTGTGTGTCTGTGTGTGAGTGTGTGTGTGTCTCTGTGTGTCAGTGTGTGTGTGAGTCTGTGTGTGTGTGAGTGTGTGTGTGTCTGTGAGCCCATGTGTGTATGTCTCTGTGTGTGTGACTGTGTGTGTGAGTGTGTGTGTGAGTGTGTGTCTGTGTTTGTATCTGTGTGTGTGAGTGTGTGTGTGAGTCTCTGTGTCTGTGTATGTGTGAGTGTGTCTGTGTGTGTGAGTCTGTATGTGTGTGTGAGCCCATGTGTGTGAGTGTGTGTGTTTCTGTGTGTGTGAGTGTGTGTCTGTGTATCTGTGTGTATGAATGTGTGAGTGTGTGTGTATCTCTGTGTGTGAGTGTGTCTGTGTGTGTCTCTGTATGTGTGTGAGTGTCTGTGTGTGTGTCTGTGTGTGAGTCTCTGTGTGTGAGTGTGTGTGTGTCTGTGTATCTGTGTATGAATGTGTGAGTGTGTGTGTGTCTCTGTGTGTTTGTGTGAGTGTGTGTGTGTCTGTGTATCTGTGTGTATGAATGTGTGTGTGTGTCTCTGTGTGTGAGTGTGTCTGTCTGTGTGTGTCTCTGTATATGTGTGAGTGTGAGTCTGTGTGTGTCTCTGTGTGTGAGTCTGTGTGTGACTGTGTGTGTATCTGTGTGTGTGTGTGTCAGTGTGTGTGTGTCTCTGTTTGTGAGCGTGTGTGTGTGTGGTAGCGGGCTCTGAATCACCTTCTACTGCACCGACGGGCTTGGGGAGGCCCGGTCTTCAGCCCCTCTCCCCGGGACAGGCTGCGGCACTCAGGTTTGCGGGGCAGCCCCAGCCCCTCGTCTGCTCCTCTGAGCGCCCCCCACACCCGCTTTATGCTGAACAAGAAGGCGGTCCCGGCTGGAGTCCAGCCTGATCCCACCGGGAGCTCTGGGCCAGGTTGGTTAACCCTGCCTGTGGGCTGCCGGGGGAGGCTTGAGGCTTCTCTCTGCAGGGGCTCACCCCGACCCTGCCTCTCCAAAACGGAAAGGACGCGGCCAGCAGGGGCCCGTGTCAGAGCTGCGAGGCCAGAAGCAGGTCGTGAAATGCCTTCTGCTCCCCGGATGGCCTGTCGGCCGGGCCCCCTCCTCACCCTGGTCTCCTGCGGCAGGGCTCAGCCTGTCTGCCGGCAGTCCCCATCTTCAATTCTGTGCTCCGCCCCGAAAAACTGTAGCTTCTCGAGGCAGCTTCAGGGTTTTCTGAGCCCCAGGAGGAGGTCAGAAATGGGAAAAATGAGAGAAGGGCTTTACCTGGAGCCAGATCTCAGCTCTGGTCACAGCGCTGTGTTTTGAGACATTTCTGTGCTGTGCTGAGAGCAAAATGGATTAAGAATGGGAACCCGGGGGAGGATGTGATTCTAGCTGTTAAATGACCTCTCCTTTGCTGTTGCCCCACCCCCACCCCTCCTCTCCAGAGAGCCGTCTCCTCCAGTGAAACCTGCCTTCACCTCCCAGAGAATCATTCCTTGTCAGGGAAACCGTCACACTCTTGGGACAGCAGAAAGGCATTTCACAAACTATTGATCTGAGAATTAATATATTGCTTTATTCCCAGACGCCACACCTCACTGCCACTGTATGTGCTTGAACCCCCCAAAGTAGCACCGAGAGCAGACCACAGCCCACCAGGCTTTTAATTGTTTCACGTACTTTATACTTTTATGCTGCTATTGTTCTCACTGCCCCTTCAAGCTCACTCTTCTTAATTTCAGGTTGATTTTTGCCATCTCCCTTAGAGAGATGATTCCAGAAAGGCATCCGTTGTATCCATTATCCCTCATTAAACAAAAACAAAAACACCCTCTGAAAGTTTCATTTACTTTCTTGTATGCTGAGCACCTTAAATGACCCTTGACTTTTTTTTTTTAATTCTTTCAGAAAGCACGGCTTCAATCCAGAAGGAAAACTTCCCCACCTGTAGGCTGGTAATGTACGTTCAATAGTTTCCAATTGCTTACATTATGAAATATGATGAAAGCCATCTATATATCTCATGGGAGGAAAAGATATACCTTGAATTTCGCTCTGAAAACAGCACTGGAGGAGAGATATTTCTGCGTGAAATGTGCAAAATGATGGTGGGCCCATCGCGCAGTGAGCTTAGGGCTTTTCGGCCCACGCCTGGGAGGGCAGGCTCACGACGGGCCGTGGAGGCGCCACCTTGCGCCGGAGGCCCATGTAGAGAGGACGGGGGCTCGTTCCAGCACTGCGCGGGCTGCGTCCTGTCCGCTTTTCCTCTCCAAGGGGACAGATGACAGTCCCTGAAGCCTGACCGCCGTTTCCTTCTCAGTTAATCAGCATTAGGGTAATGGGCACCTTACATCCATTTTACAGGGCGGTGCATGCGCCGGCGGCTCTGCATAAATAATGAATAATCTCAGTAATGACCAGAAGTGCGTCTGAGCGATTGCATCGAGCGCTAACGGATGCTTTGTTTGTCTTCAGGGGCTGTATTACCAGCGTGTAACTGATTAGGCTTCGGAGCGCTCTGGGTTACCTGAGGACTGAAGGGTGCTCCATCAAGTTGGGAGACTGTTCCTCTCTGCACAGAACTTAACCGTGGCTCAGTGTTTGCTTTAGGTCCCTCTGTTTGAAAATGGAAAATATTTCGCCCTGCTCATCAATCACCATGCCTGCCAATTGTTTCCCCCTACCCTCTTCTCTTTGCTTTTAGAGAAAGCAGCTAGAAACACCCAAGCAATGTAAATGGCTCTGAGTTATGTCTGTTTTCAACACACAACGTTTGAGCAGGAGAGTCAGGGCTCATTAAAAATATGAATGTGGTAGCTTGCAGAACTGGCCACTTTAAACACACTTTAAACACATACACCAGTGGCTCTGAAACTGTTTTATAGTAGTCGGGGTGTTTATGGAGCATCTCACGATTTCTACGTACCTGCCTCTCTTCAGCGTATTTCCCCAAGGCGCAGCTGGGCACAGCTCTCACAAGACCACTCCAGCCAAGCAGGAGGACGCCATCCGTTCCCGACCGACGTGAAAACCTCTGTCGCTTTGTCCGTGTCGACAGCAACGCGTGACAGCTATGTTACGGCCACTTAGAAGAATTATACACATTTCTGTGCAGGTCCGTATGCTATCCTTTCAGCATGAGCCTTCGAACTGTTTACATTCTGTACAATTAAGTGCGTTGTTATCTGCTTGGAACTTAACTGTGCGTGGAGTGTTTGGAAGATATGTTTCTCTGACCTTTGATTTTCTTTGTCAGAGAACCGTGTCTGTGGGAAATGTTCCTACTGACACGGCGGAGCTCTTTGTGTAGCCCAGAGGAAGGGTACCACGGCTGACCCAGGGTCAGCGAGAGAGCAGACGGGAGGGAGGAAACTTCCCAGGGAGGGTGAAAGAAACTTTGCTTCTTGGAAGAAAGGAAAGACTGATTGGACGTGAGAGCAGGAACAAACCATGTTAGGGTTGATCAGACAGAAGCGAGTGTTGGGAAGAACCTACAGGGTTCAATACTATTCAGCCCAGAGGACTGAGCCCGCGAGATACACACACGAAATAAACACCCTAATCCCTGTGCAGGTGGAAGGGCTCCCTCTGGCATATTGTCTGAGCCACCCACCCTGAGAGCTGCTACAGGATGAGCAAAATCAAAAGCACACCAAACAAGGACTTCCTTAGTGGTCCAGTGGCTAAGACTCCACATTCCCAACGCACAGGGCCTGGGCTTCGGTCCCTGGTCAGGGAACTAGATCCCACATGGCGCAACGATGACCAGTGCAGCCAAACAAATAGATAAAATAAAAATATAAAAGCCAAACCAAATAAGAACCAACCACCACACACACACACTTATGTATTGCATATATACACATTTGTTTCTTTTAGCATTGGCTTTTGTATTTGGGGGTGTGGAGATTAAATTATGATGTGGAAATGGTCCAAACAATGTTGAAGTACTTGACTAGGTACCTGAAATAGATCAGTATCTTACTGATAACTATTAAGATCCATTGGACCTAAATATTCATATTACTCTGGGTACAACTGGTTTCTTTAAAGTGTGCTTTGCCCACCATTTATGACACGTGCAACACCCAGGAACACCAGCATATCTGACACCTGGAGCCGATTATTTTTAACTATCTCCTCTATATTTCAGAGTTATTTTCAGTAATAATTGTATCAAGCCACAAGGGAAGCCCCAGAATACTGGAGTGGATAGCCTATTCCTTCTTCAGAGGATCTTCCCAACCCAGGAACCAAGCCAGGGTCTCCTGAATTGCAGGCAGATTCTTTACCAACTGAGCTATCAGGGAAGCCTGTATCAGGAGTCTGTAACAATCATTATTTGTTTGTATTTTGGTTTTAAAACAATTATCAGTTATAAAAAATGAATTTCAGTTTTAAAGATAGTGTTCAAATTCAGGAAAATATTTCATATATGAATCAAAATTTATACTTTACCCCCGCCAAAAATATTACAGTTTGTGATCATGTGCACTTTTGTATCTGGCTTCTGTCACTTTGCAAATTGTTTTCAAGCTTCACCATATTGGTGAAATATCTAAGAAATCATTGACTAACCCAAGGTCATAAATACTTACTCCCGTGTTTTCTCCTAATTCAGTTCAGTCGCTCAGTCGTGTCTGATTCTTTGCGACCCCATGAATCACAGCACGCCAGGTCTCACTGTCCATCACCAACTCCCGGAGTTCACTCAAACTCATGTCCATAGAGTCGGTGATGCCATCCAGCCATCTCATTCTCTGTCGTCCCCTTCTCCTCCCGCCCCCAACCTTTCCCAGCATCAGAGTCTTTTCCAGTGAGTCAACTCGTCGCATGAGGTGGCCAAAGTATTGCAGTATTTAGCATCAGTCCTTCCAAAGAACATCCAGGATTGATCTCTAGAATGGACTGGTTGGATCTCCTTGCAGTCCAAGGGACTCTCAAGAGTCTTCTCCAGCACCACAGTTCAAAAGCATCAATTCTTCGGCGATGAGCCTTCTTCACAGTCCAACTCTCACATCCATACATGACCACGGGAAAAACCATAGCCTTGACTAGACGGACCTTGGTTGGCAAAGTAATGTCTCTGCTCTTTAATATGCTATCTAGGTTGGTCATAACTTTCCTTCCAAGGAGTAAGCATCTTTTAATTTCATGGCTGCAATCAGCATCTGCAGTGATTTTGGAGCCATAAAGTCTGACACTGTTTCCACTGTTTTTCCATCTATTTCCCATGAAGTGATGGGACCAGATGCCATGATCTTCGTTTTATGAATGTTGAGCTTTAAGCCAACTTTTTCACTCTTCTCTTTCACTTTCATCAATAGGCTTTTTAGTTCCTCTTCACTTTCTGCCATAAGGGTGGTGTCATCTGCATATCTGAGGTTATTGATATTTCTCCTGGCAATCTTGATTCCAGCTTGTGCTTCTTCCAGCCCAGCATTCCTCATGATGTACTCTGCATATAAGTTAAATAAGCAGGGTGACAATATACAGCCTTGACGTACTCCTTTTCCTATTTGGAACCAGTCTGTTGTTGCATGTACAGTTCTGACTGTTGCTTCCTGATCTGCATACAGGTTTCTCAAGAGGCAGGTCAGGTGGTCTGGTATTCCCATCTCTTTCAGAATGTTCCACAGTTTATTGTGATCCACACAGTCAAAGGCTTTGGCATAGTCAATGAAGCAGAAATAGACGTTTTTCTGGAACTCTCTTGCTTTCTCCATGATCCAGTGGATGTTGGCAATTTGATCTCTGGTGCCTCTGCTTTTTCTAAAACCTGCTTGAACATCTGGGAGTTCTCAGTTCACATATTTGCTGAAGCCTGGCTTGGAGAATTTTGAGCATGACTTTACTAGCGTGTGAGATGAGTTCAATTGTGCGGTAGTTTGAGCATTCTTTAGCATTGCCTTTCTTTGGGATTGGAATGAAGACTGACCTTTTCCAGTCCTGTGGCCACTGCTGAGTTTTCCACATTTGCTGGCATATTGAGTGCAGCACTTTCACAGCATCATCTTTCAAGATTTGAAGTAGCTCAACTGGAATTCCATCACCTCCATTAGCTTTGTTTGTAGTGATGCTTTCTAAGGCCCACTTGACTTCACATTCCAAGATGTCTGGCTCTAGGTCAGTGATCACATTATCGTGACTATCTTGGTCATGAAGATCTTTTTTGTACAGTTCTTCTGTGTATTCTTGCCATCTCTTCTTAATATCTTCTGCTTCTGTTAGGTCCATACCATTTCTGTCTTTTATCAAGCCCATCTTTGCATGAAATGCTCCCTTGGAATCTCTAATTTTCTTGAAGAGGTCTCTTGTTTTTCCTATTCTGTTGTTTTCCTCTATTTCTTTGCATTGATCACTGAGGAAGGCTTTCTTATCTCTCCTGGCTATTCTTTGGAACTCTGCATTCAGATGCTTATATCTTTCCTTTTCTCCTTTGCTTTTCGCTTCTCTTCTTTTCACAGCTATTTGTAAGGCCTCCTCAGACAGCCATTTTGCTTTTTTGCATTTCTTTTCCATGGGGATGGTCTTGCTCCCTGTCTCCTGTACAATGTCACGAACCTCCGTCCAGAGTTCATCAGGCACTCTATCTATCAGATCTAGTCCCTTAAATCTATTTCTCACTTCCACCGTATAATCATAAGGGATTTGATTTAGGTCATATCTGAATGGTCTAGTGGTTTTCCCTACTTTCTTCAATTTAAGTCTGAATTTGGCAATAAGGAGTTCATGATCTGAGCCACAGTCAGCTCCTGGTCTTGTTTTTGCTGACTGTATAGAGCTTCTCCATCTTTGGTTGC
Organism: Moschus berezovskii; assembly: GCF_049115385.1. Classification (NCBI taxonomy): domain Eukaryota; kingdom Metazoa; phylum Chordata; class Mammalia; order Artiodactyla; family Moschidae; genus Moschus; species Moschus berezovskii. The sequence goes on from NC_142486.1 coordinate 1,939,293, forward strand.
AAAGAATATAATCAATCTGATTTCGGTGTTGACCATCTGGTGATGTCCATGTGTAGAGTCATCTCTTGTGTTGTTGGAAGAGGGTGTTTGCTATGACCAGTGCGTTCCCTTGACAAAACTCTATTAGCCTTCGCCCTGCTTCATTCCGTGCTCCAAGGCCAAATTTGCCTGTTTCTTGACTTCCTACTTTTGCGTTCCAGTCCCCTATGATGAAAAGGACGTCTTTTTTGGGTGTTAGTTCTAAACGGTCTTGTAGGTCTTCATAGAACCGTTCAACTTCAGCTTCTTCAGCGTTCCTGGTTGGGGCATAGGCTGGGATTACTGTAATATTGAATGGTTTGCCTTGGAAACGAACAGAAATCATTCTGTCGTTTTTAAGATTGAATCCAAGTACTGCATTTCGGACTCTTTTGTTGACCTGATGGCTACTCCATATTAGCTCTTACATTTAGGCCTACCTTCCACTTTGGTGTAATATTTGTATATGGTATGAGGTAGGGGTTCAAATTTATTCTCTTGTATCAGAATATCTTTTCATCCCAACACTGTAATTAAAAAGATGATTCTTTCTGCATTGAATTGTCTTGGCTCCTTTTGTCAAAAACCAGTTGACTATAAATTAGGATTTATCTTTGGACTCAATTTTATTTCAGTATCTCTGTCTGACTTTATGCTAGTTACCACCACATCTTGATTACTGTAGCTTTGAGCTAAGTTTTAAAATTGGGAGGCGTGAGTTCTTCTCCTCTGTTCTTCATTTTCAAGAATGTCGAGATATTCTTTGATATTTTGGGCCCCTTGAATTTCCATATGAGTTTTAGGGGCAGCTTGTCAATTTCTTCAAAAAAGGAGACTTAGAAAGGAATTATGTTGAATCTATGCATCAGTTTGAGGAGTGTGAACACATGGGGTGTCTTCCCATTTATTTAGATCTTGTTTAATTTCTTTCAATGACATTTTTATAGCTTTCAGTGTATGACCTCACTTTTTTTGTTAAATTTATTCTTGAGTATTTTTATTCCTTTTTGATGTAATTGTAAATGAATTGTTTTCATAAGTCTGTTGTCAAATTGTTTATTGATAGTGCATAGGGTTACAGCTGGTTTTTATATTGATCTTGTATCTCAGTGTTGCTGAACTTATTACTTAAGGTTTTTTTTTTTTTTTTAGTGAATTCCTTGGGATTTTTCTATGTATAGGAGAATATCATCTGCAAATAGAGGTAGTTTTACTCCCCTCCCCCCAATCTGGATGCCTTGTATTTCTTTATTTCTTTTTGCCTAGTTACCTTGGCCAGTCCCATTGGTAGAAGAGCCTAGGATAAGCGTCCATGTCTTGTTTCACAGGAACCCACTTTTAAAACGAGCCTGTTGTGTCGCTGGGTTGGTGTGTGTTGGGGGCAGACTGCAGAACTAAATTAACTCCCTAGGAGAATACAACATTTATTAAAGTTCAAGTAATAAAAATGTGCTAATCTAAGGCTCACATGTATATTATTAAAACCCAAGATGGGAATGCAAATTGGTGCAGCCACTTTGGAGAAGAGTGAGGAGGTTTCTTAAAAAACTAAAAATAGAACTACCATATGATCCAACAATCACACGCCTGGGCATGTGCTCAGAGAAAACCGTAATTCGAAAAGATACACGCACGCCAGTATTCACAGCAGCACTGTTTACAAAAGCCAAGACACGGGAGCAACCTAAGTGTCCATCGGCAGTCGAATGGATAAAGGCGATGTTATACACACACACAACGGAATTCTACTCAGCCACGAAAAAGGACGAAATAATGCCGTCTGCACCTACACAGCTGGACCTGGGGATGATCATTGTGAGTGGAATAATTTGGATAAAGACAAATATCATAGGATATCACCTATATGTGGAGTCTAAAAAAGAAAAAAGAAACCAAGAACACGCAAATGAACTTACTTCCAACACAGAAAGACTCACAGGCACAGAAAACAAACCTGTGGTTCCCCAAGAGGACAGGGGCCATGCAGGAAGGAAGAATTAGGAGTTTGGGGCGAGCAGACACAAGCTGCTATTCATGAAACAGGTAACCAGCAAGGACCTGTGGTTCAGCATGGGGAGGCACATTCAGTGTCATACAGCCACCCATGAGGGAAAAGAATCCGTGCTGTACGCCTGAAACGCACATGATACTGTAAATTGATTATGCTTCAATTTGAAAAATACCCAACTAGTAACCGCAGCCACTGTTCAGAACTTAGACCAACCGAAGACGCTTTGCAGGGAAGAGGAGTGTACCGCCGGTGTTGTGTAGAACTGTTGGTGGCTGCTTGAGGACAGAAACGCACCCACTTTCAGCTGGTTTTACTGTGACCTTTCCACTCTTCGCGGGGCACATGCCCGCTGCCGCCTGACCCAGGGTGGACGCTCCCACGGCCCCACCCCTGTGGGCCAGTGCCCTCCCCGCTTGCCGCCAGTCTCCCATCTCAGCCTCCGGACAGCTCTGCGTCTGGCGTGGGTGGCAGACCTCGCACAGGCCTGGGCTAAGGCGTCCATTTCCGCGCACGGAAGACCCTTCAGTCCTGTGGCTGAGCCGATTGAGACAGTCCCGGGGGCCGGCTGAGGGCCAGCCTCCCTTCCGTCGTCCTGTCTGTGTCCTGGCTCAGCTCTGCCCTGGGGGGGCGAGGAGGCTGCAGGCAACCCTCGGGTGCAGCGAGGGCCTGTGACGATGGCTTGGTTCTGCTGTTACTCATCGCGCGGCCCTGGGCCCACGGCTGCAGCTCTTTTGGTTTCTCTTCCGTGAAACGGAGACAAAGGTGCGATCTTGACCCGCCGCCGCCGCGGCCCCCTCCCTCTGCCGCTGTCGAAGGCAAAGGGGGTGCGGCTGTCGAAGGAGGGAGGCCTTGTGAATAAACAGAGGGCAAAGCAAACTGCTTCTGTCATTCCTGCTCACAGCCTTGAGCTTGTCAAAATATATTTCAAGATGTGTTTCATTTTTTTTTTTGCACATATTAGGGGGAAATGGAGAGGGTGTCATTTCCTTACGTGAGCCCAGTAGCTGAGAGCTGCTGTTTATAGGGCGAAAAGGAGAATTGTTTTGCGAAGGAAGTGTATGCTCCTGAAGATGCCAAAGGGGAGGATGCCGCCAGGCTCCCACTCCATCCCCTGGTACCTCACACTCCACGTACAAAGTCCCCACCGTTATCAGGGCAACCGCCAGGGAGTCTCGCGGA